>NW_026061799.1:6907465-8394931 GCF_023897955.1 Schistocerca gregaria
AAGACCAGTAGTAGTTTCCGATGGACATCTGGTGGCATTCTGTAATCTGTGGACTATCAGAGTGTTGATGAAACACAGAAATGGCATCGGGATTGATTACAACAGTCACCATGCGCACTTTCCTCCATGGGAGTAACGTCTCAAACAGTCTACGATTTGATCGTTCCCTGCAAGACCAGTAGTAGTTTCCAATGCACACGGAGGCTTTCTGTAATCTGTCGACTATCAGAGTGTTGATGAAACACAGAAATTGCATCGGGATTGAATACAACACTCACCATGCGCACTTTCCTCCATGGGAGTAATGTTTCAAACAGTCTACGCTTCGATCGTTCCCTGGAAGACCAGTTGCAGTTTCCGATGCACATCTGGAGATATTCTGTAATCTGTGGACTATCAGACTGTTGATGAAACGCAGAAATTGCATCGGGATTGAATACAACAGTCACCATGCGCACTTTCCTGCATTGGGAGTAATGTCTCAAACAGTCGACGCTTTCCTCGTGCCCTGGAAGACCAGTAGTAGTTTCCGATGCACATCTGGATGCATTGTGTAATCTGTGGACTATCAGAGTGTTGATGAAACACAGAAATTGCATCGGGATTAAATACAACAGTCACCATGCGCACTTTCCTCCATGGGAGTAATGTCTCAAACAGTCTACGCTTTGATCGTTCCCTGGAAGACCAGTAGTAGTTTCCGATACACATCTGGAGGCATTCTGTAATCTGTGGACTATCAGACTGGTGATGAAACACAGAAATTGCATCGGGATTGAATACAACAGTCACCATGCGCACTTTCCTTCATGGGAGTAATGTCTCAAACAGTCTACGCTTTGATCGTTCCCTGGAAGACCAGTAGTAATTTCCCATACACATCTGAAGTTATTGTGTAATCTGTGGACTATCAGAGTGTTGATGAAACACAGAAATTGCATCGGGATTGAATACAACAGTCACCATGCGCACTTTCCTCCACGGGAGTAATGTCTCAAACAGTCTCCGCTTTGATCGTTCCCTGGAAGACCACTAGAAGTTTCCGATGGACATCTGGTAGCATTCTGTAATCTGTGGACTATCAGAGTGTTGATGAAACACAGAAATTGCATCGGGATTGAATACAACAGTCTCCATGCGCACCTTTCTCAATGGGAGTAATGTCTCAAAGAGTTTGCGCTATGATCGTTCCCTGGAAGATCAGTAGTAGTTTCCGATGCACATCTGAGGCATTTTGTATAGTGTGGACTGTCAAAGTGTTGATGAAACACAGAAATTGCATCGGGAGTGAATACAACAGTCACTGGCGCACTTTCCTCCACGGGAGTAGTGTCTCATTCATTCTACGTTTTGATCGTTCTCTAGAAGACCAGTACTAGTTTCCGATGCACATCTGGAGGCATTCTGTTATCTGTGGACTATAAGAGTGTTGCTGAAACACATAAATTGCATCGGGATTGAATATAACAGTCACAATGCGCACTTTCCTCCATGGGAGTAATTCTCAAACAGTCTACGATTTGATCATTCCCTGGAAGACCAGTAGTAGTTTCCGATGCACATCTGGAGGCATTCTGTAATCTGTGGACTATCAGAGTGTTGATGAAACACAGAAATTGCATCGGGATTAAATACAACCGTCACCATGCGCATTTTCCTCCATGGGAGTAATGTCTCAAACGGTCTACGCTTTGATCGTTCCCTGGAAGACCAGTAGTAGTTTCCGATACACATCTGGAGGCATTCTGTAATCTGTGGACTATCAGACTGTTGATGAAACACAGAAATTGCATCGGGATTGAATACAACAGTCACCATGCGCACTTTCCTTCATGGGAGTAATGTCTCAAACAGTCTACGCTTTGATCGTTCCCTGGAAGACCAGTAGTAGTTTCCGATGCACATCTGGATGCATTGTGTAATCTGTGGACTATCAGAGTGTTGATGAAACACAGAAATTGCATCGGGATTGAATACAACAGTCACCATGCGCACTTTCCTCCATGGGAGTAATGTCTCAAACAGTCTACGCTTTGATCGTTCCCTGGAAGACCAGTAGTTGTTTCGGATGCACATCTGGAGATATTATATAATCTGTGGACTATCAGACTGTTGATGAAACGCAGAAATTGCATCGGGATTGAATACAACAGTCACCATGCGCACTTTCCTGCATTGGGAGTAATGTCTCAAACAGTCGACGCTTTGCTCGTGCCCTGGAAGACCAGTAGTAGTTTCCGATGCACATCTGGATGCATTGTGTAATCTGTGGACTATCAGAGTGTTGATGAAACACAGAAATTGCATCGGGATTGAATACAACAGTCACCATGCGCACTTTCCTCCATGGGAGTAATGTCTCAAACAGTCTCCGCTTTGATCGTTCCCTGGAAGACCACTAGAAGTTTCCGATGGACATCTGGTAGCATTCTGTAATCTGTGGACTATCAGAGTGTTGATGAAACACAGAAATTGCATCGGGATTGAATACAACAGTCTCCATGCGCACCTTTCTCAATGGGAGTAATGTCTCAAAGAGTTTGCGCTATGATCGTTCCCTGGAAGATCAGTAGTAGTTTCCGATGCACATCTGAGGCATTTTGTATAGTGTGGACTGTCAAAGTGTTGATGAAACACAGAAATTGCATCGGGAGTGAATACAACAGTCACTGGCGCACTTTCCTCCACGGGAGTAGTGTCTCATTCATTCTACGTTTTGATCGTTCTCTAGAAGACCAGTACTAGTTTCCGATGCACATCTGGAGGCATTCTGTTATCTGTGGACTATAAGAGTGTTGCTGAAACACATAAATTGCATCGGGATTGAATATAACAGTCACAATGCGCACTTTCCTCCATGGGAGTAATTCTCAAACAGTCTACGATTTGATCATTCCCTGGAAGACCAGTAGTAGTTTCCGATGCACATCTGGAGGCATTCTGTAATCTGTGGACTATCAGAGTGTTGATGAAACACAGAAATTGCATCGGGATTGAATACAACACTCACCAGGCGCACTTTCCTCCATGGGAGTAATGTTTCAAACAGTCTACGCTTTGATCGTTCCCTGGAAGACCAGTAGTAGTTTCCGATGCACATCTGGATGCATTGTGTAATCTGTGGACTATCAGAGTGTTGATGAAACACAGAAATTGTATCGGGATTGAATACAACAGTCACCATGCGCACTTTCCTCCATGGGAGTAATGTCTCAAACAGTCTACGCTTTGATCGTTCCCTGGAAGACCAGTAGTTGTTTCGGATGCACATCTGGAGATATTATATAATCTGTGGACTATCAGACTGTTGATGAAACGCAGAAATTGCATCGGGATTGAATACAACAGTCACCATGCGCACTTTCCTGCATTGGGAGTAATGTCTCAAACAGTCGACGCTTTGCTCGTGCCCTGGAAGACCAGTTGTAGTTTCCGATGCACATCTGGATGCATTGTGTAATCTGTGGACTATCAGAGTGTTGATGAAACACAGAAATTGCATCGGGATTAAATACAACCGTCACCATGCGCATTTTCCTCCATGGGAGTAATGTCTCAAACGGTCTACGCTTTGATCGTTCCCTGGAAGACCAGTAGTAGTTTCCGATACACATCTGGAGGCATTCTGTAATCTGTGGACTATCAGACTGTTGATGAAACACAGAAATTGCATCGGGATTGAATACAACAGTCACCATGCGCACTTTCCTTCATGGGAGTAATGTCTCAAACAGTCTACGCTTTGATCGTTCCCTGGAAGACCAGTAGTAATTTCCCATACACATCTGGAGTTATTCTGTAATCTGTGGACTATCAGAGTGTTGATGAAACACAGAAATTGCATCGGGATTGAATACAACAGTCATCATGCGCACTTTCCTCCATGGGAGTAATGTCTCAAACAGTTTACGCTTTGATCATTCCCTGGAAGACCAGTAGTTGTTTCGGATGCACATCTGGAGATATTATATAATCTGTGGACTATCAGACTGTTGATGAAACACAGAAATTGCGTCGGGATTGAATACAACAGTCACCATGCGTACTTTCCTGCATTGGGAGTTAAGTCTCAAACAGTCTACGCTTTGATCGTTAACTGGTAGTCCAGTAGTAGTTTCCGATGCACATCTGGAGGCTTTCTGTAATCATTGGACTATCAGAGTTTTAACGAAACAAAGAAATTGCATCGGGATTGAATACAACAGTCACCATGCCACTTACCTCCATGGGAGTAATTCTCAAACAGTCTACGCTTTGATCATTCCCTGGAAGACCAGTAGTAGTTTCCGATCCACATCTGGAGGCATTCTGTAATCTGTGGACTATCAGAGCGTTGATGAAACAGAGAAATTGCATCGGGATTGAATACAACAGTCACCATGCGCACTATCCTGCATTGGGAGTTACGTCTCAAACAGTCTACGCTTTGATCGTTCCCTGGAAGACCAGTAGTAGTTTCCGATCTACATCTGGAGGCATTCTGTAATCTATGGACTATCAGAGCGTTGATGAAACACAGAAATTGCATCGGGAATGAATACAACAGTCACCATGCGCACTTTCCTGCATTGGGAGTAATATCTCAAAGAGTCTAGGCTTTTACCGTTCCCTGGAAGACCAGTAGTAGTTTCCGATGGACATCTGGTGGCATTCTGTAATCTGTGGACTATCAGAGTGTTGATGAAACACAGAAATGGCATCGGGATTGATTACAACAGTCACCATGCGCACTTTCCTCCATGGGAGTAACGTCTCAAACAGTCTACGATTTGATCGTTCCCTGCAAGACCAGTAGTAGTTTCCAATGCACACGGAGGCTTTCTGTAATCTGTGGACTATCAGAGTGTTGATGAAACACAGAAATTGCATCGGGATTGAATACAACACTCACCATGCGCACTTTCCTCCATGGGAGTAATGTTTCAAACAGTCTACGCTTCGATCGTTCCCTGGAAGACCAGTTGCAGTTTCCGATGCACATCTGGAGATATTCTGTAATCTGTGGACTATCAGACTGTTGATGAAACGCAGAAATTGCATTGGGATTGAATACAACAGTCACCATGCGCACTTTCCTGCATTGGGAGTAATGTCTCAAACAGTCGACGCTTTCCTCGTGCCCTGGAAGACCAGTAGTAGTTTCCGATGCACATCTGGATGCATTGTGTAATCTGTGGACTATCAGAGTGTTGATGAAACACAGAAATTGCATCGGGATTAAATACAACAGTCACCATGCGCACTTTCCTCCATGGGAGTAATGTCTCAAACAGTCTACGCTTTGATCGTTCCCTGGAAGACCAGTAGTAGTTTCCGATACACATCTGGAGGCATTCTGTAATCTGTGGACTATCAGACTGGTGATGAAACACAGAAATTGCATCGGGATTGAATACAACAGTCACCATGCGCACTTTCCTTCATGGGAGTAATGTCTCAAACAGTCTACGCTTTGATCGTTCCCTGGAAGACCAGTAGTAATTTCCCATACACATCTGGAGTTATTGTGTAATCTGTGGACTATCAGAGTGTTGATGAAACACAGAAATTGCATCGGGATTGAATACAACAGTCACCATGCGCACTTTCCTCCACGGGAGTAATGTCTCAAACAGTCTCCGCTTTGATCGTTCCCTGGAAGACCACTAGAAGTTTCCGATGGACATCTGGTGGCATTCTGTAATCTGTGGACTATCAGAGTGTTGATGAAACACAGAAATTGCATCGGGATTGAATACAACAGTCTCCATGCGCACCTTTCTCAATGGGAGTAATGTCTCAAAGAGTTTGCGCTATGATCGTTCCCTGGAAGATCAGTAGTAGTTTCCGATGCACATCTGAGGCATTTTGTATAGTGTGGACTGTCAAAGTGTTGATGAACACAGAAATTGCATCGGGAGTGAATACAACAGTCACCATGCGCACTTTCCTCCACGGGAGTAGTGTCTCAATCATTCTACGTTTTGATCGTTCTCTCGAAGACCAGTACTAGTTTCCGATGCACATCTGGAGGCAGTCTGTTATCTGTGGACTATAAGAGTGTTGCTGAAACACATAAATTGCATCGGGATTGAATATAACAGTCACAATGCGCACTTTCCTCCATGGGAGTAATGTCTCAAACAGTCTACGCTTTGATCGTTCCCTGGAAGACCAGTAGTAGTTTCCGATGCACATCTGAAGGCATTCTGTAATCTGTGGACTATCAGACTGTTGATGAAACACAGAAATTGCATCGGGATTGAATACAACAGTCTCCATGCGCACCTTTCTCAATGGGAGTAATGTCTCAAAGAGTTTGCGCTATGATCGTTCCCTGGAAGATCAGTAGTAGTTTCCGATGCACATCTGAGGCATTTTGTATAGTGTGGACTGTCAAAGTGTTGATCAAACACAGAAATTGCATCGGGGTTGAATACAACAGTCACCATGCGCACTTTCCTCCACAGGAGTAATGTCTCAAACAGTCTACGCTTTGATCGTTCCCTGGAAAACCAGTAGTAGTTTCCGTGGCACATCTGGTGGCATTCTGTAATCTGTGGAGTATCAGGGTCTTGATGAAACACAGAAATTGCATCGGGATTGGATACAACAGACACCATGCGCACTTTCGTCCACGGGAGTAATGTCTCAAACAGTCTACGCTTTGATCGTTCCCTGGAAGACCAGTAGTAGTTTCCGATGGACATCTGGTGGCATTCTGTAATCTGTGGACTATCAGAGTGTTGATGAAACACAGAAATTGCATCGGGATTGAATACAACAGTCACCATGCGCACTTTCCTCCATGGGAGTAATGTCTCAAACAGTCTACGCTTTGATCGTTCCCTGGAAAACCAGTAATAGTTTCCGATGCACATCTGGAGATAATCTGTAATCTGAGGGCTATCAGACTTTTAATGAAACACAGAAATGGCATCGGGATTGAATACAATAGTCACCAAGCGCACTTTCCTGCATGGGAGTAATTCGCAAACAGTCTACGCTTTGATCGTGCCCTGGAAGACCAGTAGTAGTTTCCGATGAACATCTGGAGGCATTCTGTAATCTGTGGACTATCAGAGTGTTGATGAAACACAGCATTTTCATCTGGATTGAATACAACAGTCACCATGCGTACTTTCCTCCATGAGAGTAATGTCTCAACCAGTCTAGGCTTTGATCGTTCCCTGGAAGGCCAGTAGTAGTTTCCGATGCACATCTGGTGGCATTCTGTAATCTGTGGACTGTCAGAGTGTTCATGAAACACAGGAATTGCATCGGGATTGAATACAACAGTCACCATGCGCACCTTCCTCCATGGGAGTAATATCTCAAAGAGTTTACGTTTTGATCGTTCCCTGGAAGACCAGTAGTAATTTTCGATGCACATCTGGAGGCATTTTGTAATGTGTGGACTATCAGAGTTTTGACAAAACAAAGAAATTGCATCGGGATTGAATACAACTGTCACCATGCGCACCTTCCTCCATGGGAATAATTCTCAAACAGTCTAACTTTGATCATTTTCTGCTAGACCAGTAGTAGTTTCCGATCCACATCTGGAGGCATTCTGTAATCTGTGGACTATCAGAGTGTTGATAAAACACAGAAATTGCATCGGGATTGAATACAAGAGTCACCATGCGCACTTTCCTCCACGGGAGTAATGTCTCAAACAGTCTACGCTTTGATCGTTCCCTGAAAGACCAGTAGTAGTTTCCGATGGACGTCTGGTGGCATTCTGTAATCTGTGGACTATCAGAGTGTTGATGAAACACAGTAATTGCATCGGGATTGAATACAACAGTCACCATGCGCACTTTCCTCCATGGGAGTAATGTCTCAAACAGTCTACGCTTTGATCGTTCCCTGGATAACCAGTAATAGTTTCCGATGCACATCTGGAGATATTATGTAATCTGTGGACTATCAGACTGTTGATGAAACACAGAAATTGCATCGGGATTGAATACAACAGTCACCATGCGCACTTTCCTGCATTGGGAGTAATGTCTCAAACAGTCTACTCTTTGCTCGTGCCCTGGAAGACCAGTAGTAGTTTCCGATGCACATCTGGATGCATTGTGTAACCTGTGGACTATCAGAGTGTTGATGAAACTCAGAAATTGAATCGGGATTGAATACAACAGTCACCATGCGCACTTTCCTCCATGTGAGTAATGTCTCAAACAGTCTACGCTTTGATCGTTCCCTGGAAGACCAGTAGTAGTTTCCGATTCACATCTGAAGGCATTCTGTAATCTGTGGACTATCAGACTGTTGATGAAACACAGAAATTGCATCGGGATTGAATACAAAAGTCACCATGCGCACTTTCCTCCATGGGAGTAATGTCTCAAACAGTCTACGCTTTGATCGTTCACTGGAAGACCAGTAGTAGTTTCCGATGCACATCTGGAGATATTATGTAATCTGTGGACTATCAGATTGTTGATGAAACACAGATATTGCATCGGGATTGGATACAACAGTCACCATGCGTACTTTCCTGCATTGGGAGTAATGTCTCAAACAGTCTACGCTTTGATCGTTCCCTGGTAGACCAGTAATAGTTTCCGATGCACATCTGGAGGCATTTTGTAAAGTGTGGACTATCAGAGTTTTGATGAAACAAAGAAATTGCATCGGGATTGAATACAACAGTCACCATGCGCACTTTCCTCCATAGGAGTAATTCTCAAACAGTCTACGCTTTGATCATTCCCTGGAAGACCAGTAGTAGATTGCGATGCATATCTGGAGGCATTCTGTAATCTGTGGACTATCAGAGTGTTGACAAAACACAGAAATTGCATCGGGATTGAATACAACAGTCACCATGCGCACTTTCGTCCACGGGAGTAATATCTCAAACAGTCTACGCTTTGATCGTTCCCTGGAAGACCAGTAGTAGTTTCCGATGGACATCTGGTGGCATTCTGTAATCTGTGGACTATCAGGGTGTTGATGAAACACAGAAATTGCATCGGGATTGAATACAACAGTCACCATGCGCACTTTCCTCCATGGGAGTAATGTCTCAAACAGTCTACGCTTTGATCGTTCCCTGGAAAACCAGTAATAGTTTCCGATGCACATCTGGAGATATTCTGTAATCTGTGGGCTATCAGACTTTTAATGAAAAACAGAAATAGCATCGGGATATAATACAACAGTCACCAAGCGCACTCTCCAGCATGGGAGTAATTCTTAAACAGTCTACGCTTTGATCGTGCCCTGGAAGACCAGTAGTAGTTTCCGATGAACATTTGGAGGCATTCTGTAATCTGTGGACTATCAGAGTGTTGATGAAACACAGAATTTGCATCTGGATTGAATACAACAGTCACCATGCGTACTTTCCTCCATGGGAATAATGTCTCAAACAGTCTAGGCTTTGATCGCTCCCTCGAAGACTAGTAGCAGTTTCCGATGCACATCTGGTGGCACTCTGTAATCTGTGGGCTATCAGAGTGTTAATGAAACACAGAAATTGCATCGGGATTGAATACAACAGTCACCATGCGCACCTTCCTCCATGGGAGTAATGTCTCCAAGAGTTTACGCTTTAATCGTCCCCTGGAAGACCAGTAGTAGTTTTCGATGCACATCTGGAGGCAGTCTGTAATCTGTGGACTGCCAGAGTGTTGATGAAATACAGAAATTGCATCGGGATTGAATATAACAGTCACCATGCGCACCTTTCACCATGGGAGTAATATCTGAAAGAGTTTACGCTTTGATCGTTCCCTGGAAGACCAGTAGTAATTTCCGATGCACATCTGGAGGCATTTTGTAAAGTGTGGACTATCAGAGTTTTGATGAAACAAAGAAATTGCATCGGGATTGAATACAACAGTCACCATGCACACTTTCCTCCATGGGAGTAATTCTCAAACAGTGTACGCTTTGATCATTAACTGGAAGACCAGTAGTAGTTTGCGATGCACATCTGGAGGCATTCTGTAATCTGTGGACTATCAGAGTGTTGATGAAACACAGAAATTGCATCGGGATTGAATATGACAGTCACCGTGCGCACTTTCCTCCATGGGAGTAATGTCTCTAACTGTCAACGCTTTCATCGTTACCTGCAAGACCAGTAGTAGTTTCCAATGCACATCTGGAGGCTCTCTGTAATCTGTGGGCTATCAGAGTGTTGAAGAAACAGAGAAATTGCATCGGGATTGAATACAACAGTCACCATGCGCACCTTCCTCCATGGGAGTAATGTCTCCAAGAGTTTACGCTTTGATATTCCCTGGAAGACCAGTAGTACTTACGATGCACATCTGGAGGCATTCTGTAATCTGTGAAGTGTCATAGTGTTGATGAAACACAGAAATTGCATCGGGATTGAAAACAACAGTCACCATGCTTACCTTCCTCCATGGGAGTAATGTCTCTAACAGTCTACGCTTTCATCGTTACCTCCAAGACCAGCAGTAGTTTCCAATGCACATCTGGAGGCTTTCTGTAATCTGTGGACTATCAGAGTGTTGATGAAACACAGATATTGAATCGGGATTGAATACAACAGTCACCATGCGCACTTTCCTCTATGGGGGTAATTCTGAAACATTCTACGCTTTGATCGTTCCCTGGAAGACCAGTAGTAGTTTCCGATGCACATCTGGAGGCATTCTGAAATCTGTGGACTAACTGAGTGTTGATGAAACACAGGAATTGCATCGGGATTGAATACAACAGTCTCCATGCGCACTTTCCTCCTTTGGAGTATTGTCTCACACAGTCTACGTCTTGATCGTTCCTTGGAAGACCATCATTAGTTTCCGATGCACATCTGGAGGCATTCTGAAATCTGTGGACTAACTGAGTGTTGATGAAACACAGGAATTGCATCGGGATTGAATACAACAGTCTCCATGCGCACTTTCCTCCTTTGGAGTATTGTCTCAAACAGTCTACGCTTTGATCGTTCCCAGGAAAACGAGTAGTAGTTTCCGATGAACATATTTAGGCATTCTGTAATCTGTGGACTATCAGAGTGTTGATGAAACACGGAAATTGAATCGGGATTGAATACAACAGTCACCATGTTCACTTCCCTCCACGGGAGTAATTCTCAAACATTATACGCTTTGATCGTTCCCTGGAAGACCAGTAGTAGTTTCCGATGCACATCTGGTGGCATTCTGTAATCTGTGGACTACCAGTGTGTTGATGAAACACAGAAATTGCATCGGGATTGAACACAACAGTCACCATGCGCAATTTCCTCCACGGGAGGTATGTCTCAAACAGTCTACGCTTTGATCGTTCCCTGGAAGACCAGTAGTTGTTTCCGATGTACATCCGGTGGCATTCTGTAATCTGTGGACCATCAGAGTGTTGATGAAACACAGAAATTGCATCGGGATTGAATACAACAGTCACCATGCGCACCTTCCTCCACGGGAATAATGTCTCAAACATTCTACGCTTTGATCGTTCCCTGGAAGACCAGTAGTAGTTTCCAATGGACATCTGGTCTCATTCTGTAAATATCGGACTATCAGAGTGTTGATGAAACACAGAAATCGCATCGGGATTGAATACAACACTCACCATGCGGACTTTCCTCCATGGGAGTAATGTCTCTAACAGTCTACGCTTTGATCGTTCCCTACAAGACCAGTAGTAGTTTCCGATGCACATCTGGAGGCTTTCTGTAATCTGTGGAGTATCAGAGTGTTGATGAAACACAGAAATTGCATCGGGATTGAATACAACAGTCACCATGCGCACTTTCCTCCATAAGCGTAATTATCAAACAGTCTACCCTTTGATCATTCCCTGGAAGACCAGTAGTAGTTTCCGATGCACATCTGGAGGCATTCTGTAATCTGTGGACTATCAGAGTGTTGTGAAACACAGAAATTGCATCGGGGTTGAATACAACAGTCACCATGCGCACTTTCCTCCACGGGAATAATGTCTCAAGCAGTCTACGCTTTGATCGTTCCCTGGAAGACCAGTAGTAGTTTCCAATGGACATCTGGTCTCATTCTGTAATCTGTGGACTATAAGAGTGTTGATGAAACACAGAAATTGCATCGGGATTGAATACAACACTCACCATGCGGACTTTCCTCCATGGGAGTAATGTCTCTAACAGTCTACGCTTTGATCGTTCCCTGCAAGACCAGTAGTAGTTTCCGATGCACATCTGGAGGCTTTCTGTAATCTGTGGACTATCAGAGTGTTGTGAAACACAGAAATTGCATCGGGGTTGAATACAACAGTCAACATGCGCACTTTCCTCCACGGGAGTAATTTCTCAAACAGTCTACGCTTTGGTCGTTCCCTGGAAGACCAGTAGTAGTTTCCGATGGACATCTGGTGGCATTCAGTAATCTGTAGACTATCAGAGTGTTGATGAAATACAGAAATTGCATCGGGATTGAATACAAAAGTCACCAAGAGCACTTTCCTCCATGGGAGTAATGTCTCTAGCAGTCTACGCTTTGATCGTTCCCTGCAAGACCAGTAGTAGTTTCCGATGCACATCTGGAGGCTTTGTGTAATCTGTGGACTATCAGAGTGTTGATGAAACACAAAAATTGCATCGGGATTGAATACAACAGTCACCATGCGCACTTTCCTCCAAGGGCGTAATTCTCAAACAGTCTACACTTTGATCATTCCCTGGAAGACCAGTAGTAGATTCCGATGCACATCTGGAGGCCTTCTGTAATCTGTGGACTATCAGAGTGTTGGGAAACACAGAAATTGCATCGGGATTGAATACAACAGTCACCATGCGCACTTTCCTCCACGGGAGTAATGTCTCAAACAGTCTACGCTTTGATCGTTCCCTGGAAGACCAGTAGTAGTTTCCGATGGACATCTGGTGGCATTCTGTAATCTGTGGACTATCAGAGTGTTGATGAAACACAGAAATTGCATCGGGATTGAATACAAAAGTCACCATGCGCACTTTCCTCTTTGGGAGTAATGTCTCAAACAGTCTACCCTTTGATCGTTCCCTGGAAGACCAGTATTAGTTTCCGATGCTCATCTGGAGATATTCTGTAATCTGTGGACTATCAGTCTGTTGATGAAACACAGTAATAGCATCGGGATTGAATACAACAGTCACCATGCGCTCTTTCCTGCATTGGGATTTGTGTCTCAAAAGGTCTACGATATGATCGTGCCCTGGAAGACCAGTAGTAGTTTGCAATGCACATCTGGATGCATTGTGTAATCTGTGGACTATCAGAGTGTTGATGAAACATAGAAATTGCATCGGGATTGAATACAACAGCCAGCATGCGCACTTTTCTCCATGGGAGTAATGTCTCAAACAATCTACGTTTTGATCGTTCCCTATAAGACCAGTAGTAGTTTCCGATGCACATCAGGTGACATTCTGTAATCTGTGGACTATCAGAATGTTGATGAAACACAGAAATTCAATCGGGATTGAATACAACAGTCAGCATGCGCACTTTCCTCCATGGGAGTAATGTCTCTAACAGTCTACGCTTTGATCGTTCCCTGGAAGACCAGTAGTAGTTTCCGATGCACATCTGGAGGCTTTCTGTAATCTGTGGACTATCAGAGTGTTGATGAAACACAGAAATTGCATCGGGATTGAATACAACAGTCAACATCCGCACTTTCCTCCATGGGAGTAATGTCTCAAAGAGTCTACGCTTTGATCTTTCCCTGGAAGACCAGTAGCAGTTTCCGATGCACATCTGGCGTCATTCTGTAATCTGTGTACCATCAGACTGTTGATTAAACACAGAAATTGCATCGGGATTAAATACAACAGTCACCATGCGCACTTTCCTACATTGGGAGTAATGTTTCAAACAGTCTACGCTTTGATCGTTAACTGGAAGACCAGTAGTAGTTTCCGATGCACATCTGGAGACATTCTGTAATCTGGGGAGTGTCAGAGTGTTGACGAAACACAGAAATTCCATCGGAATTGAATACAACAGTCACCATGGGCACCTTCCTCAATGGGTGTAATGTCTCAAAGAGTTTACGCTTCGATCGTTCCCTGGAAGACCAGTAGTAGTTTCCCATGCACGTCTGGTGGCATTTTGTAATCTGTGGACTATCAGAGTGTTGATGAAACACAGAAATTGCATCGGGATTGAATACAACAGTCACCATGCCCACTTTCCTCCATGAGAGTAGTGTCTCAAACATTCTACGCTTTGATCGTTCCCTGGAAGACCAGAACTAGTTTCCGATGCACATCCGGAGGCATTCTGTTATCTATGGACTATCAGAGTGTTGCTGAAACACAGAAATTGCATCGTGATTGAATACAACTGTCACCATGCGCACTTTCCTCCATGGGAGTAATTCTCAAACAGTCTACGCTTTGATCATTCCCTGGATGACCAGTAGTAGTTTCCAATGCACATCTGGAGGCATTCTGTAATCTGTGGACTATCAGAGTGTTGATGAAACACTGAAATTGCATCGGGATTGAATACAACAGTCTCCATGTGCACCTTCCTCCACGGGAGTAATGTCTCAAACAGTCTACGCTTTCATCGTTCCCTGGAAGACCAGTAGTAGTTTCCGAAGGACATCTGGTCTCATTCTGTAATCTGTGGACTATCAGAGTGTTGATGAAACACAGAAATTGCATCGGGTTTGAATACAACACTCACCATGCGCACTTTCCTCCATGGGAGTAATGTCTCTAACAGTCTACGCTTTGATCGTTCCCTGCAAGACCAGTAGTAGTTTCCGATGCACATCTGGAGGCTTTCTGTAATCTATGGACAATCAGAGTGTTGATGAAACACAGAAATTGCATCGGGATTGAATACAACAGTCACCATGCGCACTTTCCTCCATGGGCGTAATTCTCAAACAGTCTACCCTTTGATCATTCCCTGGAAGACCAGTAGTAGTTTCCGAAGGACATCTGGTCTCATTCTGTAATCTGTGGACTATCAGAGTGTTTATGAAACACAGAAATTGCATCGGGATTGAATACAACAGTCACCATTCGTACTTTCCTCCATGGAAGTAATGTCTCAAAGAGTCTACCTTTTGATCGTTCCCTGGAAGACCAGTATTAGTTTCCGATGCTCATCTGGAGATATTCTGTAGTCTGTGGACTATCAGACTGTTGATGAAACACAGTAATTGCATCGGGATTGAACACAACAGTCACCATGTGTTCTTTCCTGCATTGGGAGTAGTGTCTCAAACAGTCTACGATTTGATCGTGACCTGGAAGACCAGTAGTAGTTTGCGATGCACATCTGGATGCATTGTGTAATCTGTGGACTATCAGAGTGTTGATGAAACATAGAAATTGCATCGGGATTGAATACAACAGCCACCATGCGCACTTTTCTCCATGGGAGTAATGTCTCAAACAATCTACGCTTTGATCGTTCCCTGGAAGACCAGTAGTAGTTTCCGATGCACATCAGGTGACATTATGTAATCTGTGGACTATCAGAATGTTGATGAAACACAGAAATTCAATCGGGATTAAATACAACAGTCACCATGCGCACTTTCCTCCACGGGAGTAATGTCTCAAAGAGTCTTCGCTTTGATCGTTCCCTTTAAGACCAGTAGTAGTTTCCGATGGACATCTGGTGGTATTCTGTAATCTGTGGACTCTCAGAGTGTTGATGAAATACAGAAATTGCATAGGGATTGAATACAACATTCAGCATGCGCACTTTCCTCCATGGGAGTAATGTCTCAAACGTTCTACGATTTGATCGTTCCCTGCAAGACCAGTAGTAGTTTCCAATGCACATCTGGAGGCTTTCTGTAATCTGTGGACTATCAGAGTGTTGATGAAACAAAGAATTTGCACCGGGATTGAATACAACAGTCACCATTAGCACTTTCCTCCATGGGAGTAATGTCTCAAACAGTCTACGCTTTGATCATTCCCTGGAAGGCCAGTAGCAGTTTCCGATGCACATCTGGCGTCATTCTGTAATCTGTGGATCATCAGACTGTTGATGAAACACAGAAATTGCATCGGGATTGAATACAACAGTCACCATGGGCACTTTCCTGCATTGGGCGTAATGTCTCAAACAGTCTACGCTTTGATCGTTAACTGGAAGACCAGTAGTAGTTTCCGATGGACATCTGGTCCTATTCTGTAATCTGTGGACTATCAGAGTGTTGATGAAACACAGAAATTGCATCGGGATTGAATACAACAGTCACCATGCGCACTTTCCTCCATGGGAGTAATGTCTCTAACAGTCTACGCTTTGATCGTTCCCTGGAAGACCAGTAGTGGTTTCCGATGGACTTCTGGTGGCATTCTGTAATCTGTAGTCTATCAGAGTGTTGATGAAACACAGAAATTGCATCGGGATTGAATACAAAAGTCACCAAGCGCACTTTCCTCCATGGGAGTAATGTCTCTAACAGTCTACGCTTTGATCGTTCCCTGCAGGACCAGTAGTAGTTTCCGATGCACATCTGGAGGCTTTCTGTAATCTGTGGACTATCAGAGTGTTGATGAAACACAGAAATTGCATCGGGATTGAATACAACAGTCACCATGCGCACTTACCTCCATGGGAGTAATGTCTCAAAGAGTCTACCCTTTGATCGTTCCCTGGAAGACCAGTATTAGTTTCCGATGCTCATCTGGAGATATTCTGTAATCTGTGGACTATCAGAGTGTTGATGAAACACAGAAAATGCATCGGGATTGAATACAACAGTCACCATGCGCTCATTCCTGCATTGGGAGTAGTGTCTCAAACAGTCTACGATTTGATCGTGCCCTGGAAGACCAGTAGTAGTTTGCGATGCAAATCTGGATGCATTGTGTAATCTGTGGACTATCAGAGTGTGTATGAAACATAGAAATTGCATCGGGATTGAATACAACAGCCACCATGCGCACTTTTCTCCATGGGAGTAATGTCTCAAGCAATCTACGCTTTGATCGTTCCCTGGAAGACCAGTAGTAGTTTCCGATGCACATCAGGTGACATTATGTAATCTGTGGACTATCAGAATGTTGATGAAAGACAGAAATTCAATCGGGATTAAATACAACAGTCACCATGCGCACTTTCCTCGACGGGAGTAGTGTCTCAAAGAGTCTTCGCTTTGATCGTTCCATGGAAGACCAGTAGTAGTTTCTGATGGACATCTGGTGGTATTCTGTAATCTGTGGACTCTCAGAGTGATGATGAAATACAGAAATTGCATCGGGATTGAATACAACAGTCACCATCCGCACTTTCCTCCATGGGAGTAATGTCTCAAACAGTCTACGCTTTGATCTTTCCCTGGAAGACCAGTAGCAGTTTCCGATGCACATCTGGCGTCATTCTGTAGTCTGTGGAGTGTCAGAGTGTTGACGAAACACAGAAATTGCATCGGGATTGAATACAACAGTCACCATGCTCACCTTCCTCAACGGGTGTAATGTTTCAAAGAGTTTACCCTTCGATCGTTCCCTGGAAGACCAGTAGTAGTTGCCCATGCACATCTGGTGGCATTTGGTATTCTGTGGACCATCAGAGTGTTGATGAAACACAGAAATTGCATCGGGATTGAATACAACAGTCACCATGCGCACTTTCCTCCATCAGAGTTGTGTCTCAAACATTCTGCGCTTTGATCGTTCCCTTTAAGACCAGAACTAGTTTCCGATGCACATCCGGAGGCATTCTGTTATCTATGGACCATCAGAGTGTTGCTGAAACACAGAAATTGCATCGCGATTGAATACAACCGTCAACATGCGCACTTTCCTCCACGGGAGTAATGTCTCAAACAGTCTACGCTTTGATCGTTCCCTGGAAGACCAGTAGTAGTTTCCGATGGACATCTGGTGGCATTCTGTAATCTGTGGACTATCAGAGTGTTGATGAAACATAGAAATTGCATCGGGATTGAATATAACAGCCACCATGCGCACTTTCCTCCATGGGAGTAACGTCTCAAACAGTCTACGCTTTGATCGTTACCTGGAAGACCAGTAGTAGTTTCCGATGCACATCATTTGGCATTCTTTAATCTGTGAACTATCAGAGTGTTGATGAAACACAGATATTCAATCGGGATGAAATACAACAGTCACCATGCGCACTTTCCTCCATGGGGTTAATGTCTCAAAGAGTCTACGCTTTGATCGTTCCCTGGAAGACCAGTAGTAGTTTCCGATGGACATCTGGTGGCATTCTGTAATCTGTAGACTATCAGAGTGTTGATGAAACACAGAAATTGCCTCGGGATTGAACTTAACACTCACCATGCGCACTTTCCTCCATGGGAGTAATGTCTCTAACAGTCTGCGATTTGATCGTTCCCTGCAAGACCAGTAGTAGTTTCCGATGCACATCTGGAGGCTTTCTGTAATCTATGTACTATCAGAGTGTTGATGAAACAAAGAAATTGCATCAGGATTGAATACAACAATCACCAAGCGCACTTTCCTCCATGGGAGTAATGTCTCAAACAGTCTACGCCTTGTTCGTTCCCTGGAAGACCAGTAGTAATTTCCGATGGACATCTGGTGGCATTCTGTAATCTGTGGACTATCAGAGTGTTGATGAAACACAGAAATTGCATCGGGATTGAATACAACAGTCACCATGCGTACTTTCCTCCATGGGAGTAATGTCTCAAATGGTCTACCTTTTGATCGTTCCCTGGAAGACCAGTAGTAGTTTCCGATGCTCATCTGGAGATATTCTGTAATCTGTGGACTATAAGACTGTTGATGAAACACAGTAACAGCATCGGGATTGAATACAACTGTCACCATGCGCTCTTTCCTGCATTGGGAGTAATGTCTCAAACAGTCTACGCTTTGATCGTGCCCTGGAAGACCAGTAGTAGTTTGCGATGCACATCTGGACGCATTGTGTAATCTGTGGACTATCAGAGTGTTGATGAAACATAGAAATTGCATCGGGATTGAATACAACAGCCACCATGCGCACTTTCCTCCATGGGAGTAATGTCTCTAACAGTCTACGCTTTGATCGTTCCCTGCAAGACCAGTAGTAGTTTCCGATGCACATCTGGAGGCTTTCTGTAATCTGTGGACTATCAGAGTGTTGATGAAACACAGAAATTCAATCGGGATTAAATACAACAGTCGCCATGCGCACTTTCCTCCACGGGAGTAATTTCTCAAACAGTCTACGCTTTGATCGTTCCCTGGAAGACCAGTAGTAGTTTCCGATGCACATCTGGAGGCTTTCTGTAATCTGTGGACTATCAGAGTGTTGATGAAACATAGAAATTGCATCGGGATTGAATACAACAGCCACCATTTGCACTTTCCTCCATGGGTGTAATGTCTCAAATGGTCTACCCTTTGATCGTTCCCTGGAAGACCAGTAGTAGTTTCCGATGCTCATCTGGAGATATTCTGTAATCTGTGGACTATCAGACTGTTGATGAAACACAGTAATAGCATCGGGATTGAATACAACTGTCACCATGCGATCTTTCCTGCATTGGGAGTAATGTCTCAAACAGTCTACGCTTTGATCGTGCCCTGGAAGACCAGTAGTAGTTTGCGATGCACATCTGGACGCATTGTGTAATCTGTGGACTATCAGAGTGTTGATGAAACACAGAATTTGCATCTGGATTGAATACAACAGTCACCATGCGTACTTTCCTCCATGGGAATAATGTCTCAAACAGTCTAGGCTTTGATCGCTCCCTCGAAGCCTAGTAGCAGTTTCCGATGCACATCTGGTGGCACTCTGTAATCTGTGGGCTATCAGAGTGTTAATGAAACACAGAAATTGCATCGGGATTGAATTCAACAGTCACCATGCGCACCTTCCTCCATGGGAGTAATGTCTCCAAGAGTTTACGCTTTGATCGTTCCCTGGAAGACCAGTAGTAGTTTTCGATGCACATCTGGAGGCAGTCTGTAATCTGTGGACTGCCAGAGTGTTGATGAAACACAGAAATTGCATCGGGATTGAATATAACAGTCACCATGCGCACCTTCCTCCATGGGAGTAATATCTCAAAGAGTTTACGCTTTGATCGTTCCCTGGAAGACCAGTAGTAATTTCCGATGCACATCTGGAGGCATTTTGTAAAGTGTGGACTATCAGAGTTTTGATGAAACAAAGAAATTGCATCGGGATTGAATACAACAGTCACCATGCACACTTTCCTCCATGGGAGTAATTCTCAAACAGTGTACGCTTTGATCATTAACTGGAAGACCAGTAGTAGTTTCCGATGCACATCTGGAGGCTTTGTGTAATCTGTGGACTATCAGAGTGTTGATGAAACACAGAAATTGCATCGGGATTGAATATGACAGTCACCGTGCGCACTTTCCTCCATGGGAGTGATGTCTCTAACTGTCTACGCTTTCATCGTTACCTGCAAGACCAGTAGTAGTTTCCAATGCACATCTGGAGGCTCTCTGTAATCTGTGGGCTATCAGAGTGTTGAAGAAACAGAGAAATTGCATCGGGATTGAATACAACAGTCACCATGCGCACCTTCCTCCATGGGAGTAATGTCTCCAAGAGTTTACGCTTTGATATTCCCTGGAAGACCAGTAGTACTTATGATGCACATCTGGAGGCATTCTGTAATCTGTGAAGTGTCAGAGTGTTGATGAAACACAGAAATTGCATCGGGATTGAAAACAACAGTCACCATGCGCACCTTCCTCCATGGGAGTAATGTCTCTAACAGTCTACGCTTTCATCGTTACCTCCAAGACCAGCAGTAGTTTCCAATGCACATCTGGAGGCTTTCTGTAATCTGTGGACTATCAGACTGTTGATGAAACACAGTAATTGCATCGGGATTGAATACAACAGTCACCATGTGTTCTTTCCTGCATTGGGAGTAGTGTCTCAAACAGTCTACGATTTGATCGTTCCCTGGAAGACCAGTAGTAGTTTCCGATGCACATCTGGAGGCATTCTGAAATCTGTGGACTAACTGAGTGTTGATGAAACACAGGAATTGCATCAGGATTGAATACAACAGTCTCCATGCGCACTTTCCTCCTTTGGAGTATTGTCTCACACAGTCTACGTCTTGATCGTTATTTGGAAGACCATCATTAGTTTCCGATGCACATCTGGAGGCATTCTGAAATCTGTGGACTAACTGAGTGTTGATGAAACACAGGAATTGCATCGGGATTGAATACAACAGTCACCATGCGCACTTTCCTCCTTTGGAGTATTGTCTCAAACAGTCTACGCTTTGATCGTTCCCAGGAAAACGAGTAGTAGTTTCCGATGAACATATTTAGGCATTCTGTAATCTGTGGACTATCAGAGTGTTGATGAAACACGGAAATTGAATCGGGATTGAATACAACAGTCACCATGTTCACTTCCCTCCACGGGAGTAATTCTCAAACATTATACGCTTTGATCGTTCCCTGGAAGACCAGTAGTAGTTTCCGATGCACATCTGGTGGCATTCTGTAATCTGTGGACTACCAGTGTGTTGATGAAACACAGAAATTGCATCGGGATTGAACACAACAGTCACCATGCGCAATTTCCTCCACGGGAGGTATGGCTCAAACAGTCTACGCTTTGATCGTTCCCTGGAAGACCAGTAGTTGTTTCCGATGTACATCCGGTGGCATTCTGTAATCTGTGGACCATCAGAGTGTTGATGAAACACAGAAATTGCATCGGGATTGAATACAACAGTCACCATGCGCACTTTCCTCCATGGGAGTAGTGTCTCAAACATTCTACGCTTTGATCGTTCCCTGGAAGACCAGAACTAGTTTCCGATGCACATCTGGAGGTATTCTGTTATCTGTGGACAATCAGAGTGTTTCTGAAAAACAGAAATTGCATCGGGATTGAATACAACAGCCACCATGCGCACTTTCCTCCATGGGAGTAATTCTCAAACAGTCTTCGCTTTGATTATTCCCTGTAAGACCAGTAGTAGTTTCCGATGCACATCTGGAGGCATTCTGTAATCTGTGGACTATCAGAGTGTTGATGAAACACTGAAATTGCATCGGGATTGAATACAACAGTCACCATGCGCACCTTCCTCCACGGGAATAATGTCTCAAACAGTCTACGCTTTGATCGTTCCCTGGAAGACCAGTAGTAGTTTCCGATGGACATCTGGTCTCATTCTGTAAATATCGGACTATCAGAGTGTTGATGAAACACAGAAATCGCATCGGGATTGAATACAACACTCACCATGCGGACTTTCCTCCATGGGAGTAATGTCTCTAACAGTCTACGCTTTGATCGTTCCCTACAAGACCAGTAGTAGTTTCCGATGCACATCTGGAGGCTTTCTGTAATCTGTGGAGTATCAGAGTGTTGATGAAACACAGAAATTGCATCGGGATTGAATACAACAGTCACCATGCGCACTTTCCTCCATAAGCGTAATTATCAAACAGTCTACCCTTTGATCATTCCCTGGAAGACCAGTAGTAGTTTCCGATGCACATCTGGAGGCATTCTGTAATCTGTGGACTATCAGAGTGTTGTGAAACACAGAAATTGCATCGGGGTTGAATACAACAGTCACCATGCGCACTTTCCTCCACGGGAATAATGTCTCAAGCAGTCTACGCTTTGATCGTTCCCTGGAAGACCAGTAGTAGTTTCCGATGGACATCTGGTCTCATTCTGTAATCTGTGGACTATAAGAGTGTTGATGAAACACAGAAATTGCATCGGGATTGAATACAACACTCACCATGCGGACTTTCCTCCATGGGAGTAATGTCTCTAACAGTCTACGCTTTGATCGTTCCCTGCAAGACCAGTAGTAGTTTCCGATGCACATCTGGAGGCTTTCTGTAATCTGTGGACTATCAGAGTGTTGTGAAACACAGAAATTGCATCGGGGTTGAATACAACAGTCAACATGCGCACTTTCCTCCACGGGAGTAATTTCTCAAACAGTCTACGCTTTGGTCGTTCCCTGGAAGACCAGTAGTAGTTTCCGATGGACATCTGGTGGCATTCAGTAATCTGTAGACTATCAGAGTGTTGATGAAATACAGAAATTGCATCGGGATTGAATACAAAAGTCACCAAGAGCACTTTCCTCCATGGGAGTAATGTCTCTAGCAGTCTACGCTTTGATCGTTCCCTGCAAGACCAGTAGTAGTTTCCGATGCACATCTGGAGGCTTTGTGTAATCTGTGGACTATCAGAGTGTTGATGAAACACAGAAATTGCATCGGGATTGAATACAACAGTCACCATGCGCACTTTCCTCCAAGGGCGTAATTCTCAAACAGTCTACACTTTGATCATTCCCTGGAAGACCAGTAGTAGATTCCGATGCACATCTGGAGGCCTTCTGTAATCTGTGGACTATCAGAGTGTTGGGAAACACAGAAATTGCATCGGGATTGAATACAACAGTCACCATGCGCACTTTCCTCCACGGGAGTAATGTCTCAAACAGTCTACGCTTTGATCGTTCCCTGGAAGAGCAGTAGTAGTTTCCGATGGACATCTGGTGGCATTCTGTAATCTGTGGACTATCAGAGTGTTGATGAAACACAGAAATTGCATCGGGATTGAATACAAAAGTCACCATGCGCACTTTCCTCTTTGGGAGTAATGTCTCAAACAGTCTACCCTTTGATCGTTCCCTGGAAGACCAGTATTAGTTTCCGATGCTCATCTGGAGATATTCTGTAATCTGTGGACTATCAGTCTGTTGATGAAACACAGTAATAGCATCGGGATTGAATACAACAGTCACCATGCGCTCTTTCCTGCATTGGGATTTGTGTCTCAAAAGGTCTACGATATGATCGTGCCCTGGAAGACCAGTAGTAGTTTGCAATGCACATCTGGATGCATTGTGTAATCTGTGGACTATCAGAGTGTTGATGAAACATAGAAATTGCATCGGGATTGAATACAACAGCCAGCATGCGCACTTTTCTCCATGGGAGTAATGTCTCAAACAATCTACGTTTTGATCGTTCCCTATAAGACCAGTAGTAGTTTCCGATGCACATCAGGTGACATTCTGTAATCTGTGGACTATCAGAATGTTGATGAAACACAGAAATTCAATCGGGATTGAATACAACAGTCAGCATGCGCACTTTCCTCCATGGGAGTAATGTCTCTAACAGTCTACGCTTTGATCGTTCCCTGGAAGACCAGTAGTAGTTTCCGATGCACATCTGGAGGCTTTCTGTAATCTGTGGACTATCAGAGTGTTGATGAAACACAGAAATTGCATCGGGATTGAATACAACAGTCAACATCCGTACTTTCCTCCATGGGAGTAATGTCTCAAAGAGTCTACGCTTTGATCTTTCCCTGGAAGACCAGTAGCAGTTTCCGATGCACATCTGGCGTCATTCTGTAATCTGTGTACCATCAGACTGTTGATTAAACACAGAAATTGCATCGGGATTAAATACAACTGTCACCATGCGCACTTTCCTACATTGGGAGTAATGTTTCAAACAGTCTACGCTTTGATCGTTAACTGGAAGACCAGTAGTAGTTTCCGATGCACATCTGGAGACATTCTGTAATCTGGGGAGTGTCAGAGTGTTGACGAAACACAGAAATTCCATCGGAATTGAATACAACAGTCACCATGGGCACCTTCCTCAATGGGTGTAATGTCTCAAAGAGTTTACGCTTCGATCGTTCCCTGGAAGACCAGTAGTAGTTTCCCATGCACGTCTGGTGGCATTTTGTAATCTGTGGACTATCAGAGTGTTGATGAAACACAGAAATTGCATCGGGATTGAATACAACAGTCACCATGCCCACTTTCCTCCATGAGAGTAGTGTCTCAAACATTCTACGCTTTGATCGTTCCCTGGAAGACCAGAACTAGTTTCCGATGCACATCCGGAGGCATTCTGTTATCTATGGACTATCAGAGTGTTGCTGAAACACAGAAATTGCATCGTGATTGAATACAACTGTCACCATGCGCACTTTCCTCCATGGGAGTAATTCTCAAACAGTCTACGCTTTGATCATTCCCTGGATGACCAGTAGTAGTTTCCAATGCACATCTGGAGGCATTCTGTAATCTGTGGACTATCAGAGTGTTGATGAAACACTGAAATTGCATCGGGATTGAATACAACAGTCTCCATGTGCACCTTCCTCCACGGGAGTAATGTCTCAAACAGTCTACGCTTTCATCGTTCCCTGGAAGACCAGTAGTAGTTTCCGAAGGACATCTGGTCTCATTCTGTAATCTGTGGACTATCAGAGTGTTGATGAAACACAGAAATTGCATCGGGTTTGAATACAACACTCACCATGCGCACTTTCCTCCATGGGAGTAATGTCTCTAACAGTCTACGCTTTGATCGTTCCCTGCAAGACCAGTAGTAGTTTCCGATGCACATCTGGAGGCTTTCTGTAATCTATGGACAATCAGAGTGTTGATGAAACACAGAAATTGCATCGGGATTGAATACAACAGTCACCATGCGCACTTTCCTCCATGGGCGTAATTCTCAAACAGTCTACCCTTTGATCATTCCCTGGAAGACCAGTAGTAGTTTCCGATGCACATCTGGAGGCATTCTGTAATCTGTGGACTATCAGAGTGTTGTGAAACACAGAAATTGTATCGGGGTTGAATACAACAGTAACCATGCGCACTTTCCTCCACGGGAGTAATGTCTCAAACAGTCTACGCTTTGATCGTTCCCTGGAAGACCGGTAGTAGTTTCCGATGGACATCTGGTGGCATTCTGTAATCTGTGGACTAAAAGAGTGTTTATGAAACACAGAAATTGCATCGGGATTGAATACAACAGTCACCATTCGTACTTTCCTCCATGGAAGTAATGTCTCAAAGAGTCTACCTTTTGATCGTTCCCTGGAAGACCAGTATTAGTTTCCGATGCTCATCTGGAGATATTCTGTAGTCTGTGGACTATCAGACTGTTGATGAAACACAGTAATTGCATCGGGATCGAATACAACAGTCACCATGTGTTCTTTCCTGCATTGGGAGTAGTGTCTCAAACAGTCTACGATTTGATCGTGCCCTGGAAGACCAGTAGTAGTTTGCGATGCACATCTGGATGCATTGTGTAATCTGTGGACTATCAGAGTGTTGATGAAACATAGAAATTGCATCGGGATTGAATACAACAGCCACCATGCGCACTTTTCTCCATGGGAGTAATGTCTCAAACAATCTACGCTTTGATCGTTCCCTGGAAGACCAGTAGTAGTTTCCGATGCACATCAGGTGACATTATGTAATCTGTGGACTATCAGAATGTTGATGAAACACAGAAATTCAATCGGGATTAAATACAACAGTCACCATGCGCACTTTCCTCCACGGGAGTAATGTCTCAAAGAGTCTTCGCTTTGATCGTTCCCTTTAAGACCAGTAGTAGTTTCCGATGGACATCTGGTGGTATTCTGTAATCTGTGGACTCTCAGAGTGTTGATGAAATACAGAAATTGCATAGGGATTGAATACAACATTCAGCATGCGCACTTTCCTCCATGGGAGTAATGTCTCAAACGTTCTACGATTTGATCGTTCCCTGCAAGACCAGTAGTAGTTTCCGATGCACATCTGGAGGCTTTCTGTAATCTGTGGACTATCAGAGTGTTGATGAAACAAAGAATTTGCACCGGGATTGAATACAACAGTCACCATTAGCACTTTCCTCCATGGGAGTAATGTCTCAAACAGTCTACGCTTTGATCATTCCCTGGAAGGCCAGTAGCAGTTTCCGATGCACATCTGGCGTCATTCTGTAATCTGTGGATCATCAGACTGTTGATGAAACACAGAAATTGCATCGGGATTGAATACAACAGTCACCATGGGCACTTTCCTGCATTGGGCGTAATGTCTCAAACAGTCTACGCTTTGATCGTTAACTGGAAGACCAGTACTAGTTTCCGATGCACATCTGGAGACACTCTGTAATCTGTGGAGTGTCAGAGTGTTGATGAAACACTGAAATTGCATCGGGATTGAATACAACAGTCACCATGCGCACCTTCCTCCACGGGAGTAATGTCTCAAACAGTCTACGCTTTGATCATTCCCTGGATGACCAGTAGTAGTTTCCAATGCACATCTGGAGGCATTCTGTAATCTGTGGACTATCAGAGGGTTGATGAAACACTGAAATTGCATCGGGATTGAATACAACAGTCACCATGCGCACCTTCCTCCACGGGAGTAATGTCTCAAACAGTCTACGCTTTGATCGTTCCCTGGAAGACCAGTAGTAGTTTCCGATGGACATCTGGTCTCATTCTGTAATCTGTGGACTATCAGAGTGTTGATGAAACACAGAAATTGCATCGGGATTGAATACAACAGTCACCATGCGCACTTTCCTCCATGGGAGTAATGTCTCTAACATTCTACGCTTTGATCGTTCCCTGCAGGACCAGTAGTAGTTTCCGATGCACATCTGGAGGCTTTCTGTAATCTGTGGACTATCAGAGTGTTGATGAAACACAGAAATTGCATCGGGATTGAATACAACAGTCACCATGCGCACTTACCTCCATGGGAGTAATGTCTCAAAGAGTCTACCCTTTGATCGTTCCCTGGAAGACCAGTATTAGTTTCCGATGCTCATCTGGAGATATTCTGTAATCTGTGGACTATCAGAGTGTTGATGAAACACAGAAAATGCATCGGGATTGAATGCAACAGTCACCATGCGCTCATTCCTGCATTGGGAGTAGTGTCTCAAACAGTCTACGATTTGATCGTGCCCTGGAAGACCAGTAGTAGTTTGCGATGCACATCTGGATGCATTGTGTAATCTGTGGACTATCAGAGTGTGTATGAAACATAGAAATTGCATCGGGATTGAATACAACAGCCACCATGCGCACTTTTCTCCATGGGAGTAATGTCTCAAGCAATCTACGCTTTGATCGTTCCCTGGAAGACCAGTAGTAGTTTCCGATGCACATCAGGTGACATTATGTAATCTGTGGACTATCACAATGTTGATGAAAGGCAGAAATTCAATCGGGATTAAATACAACAGTCACCATGCGCACTTTCCTCGACGGGAGTAGTGTCTCAAAGAGTCTTCGCTTTGATCGTTCCATGGAAGACCAGTAGTAGTTTCTGATGGACATCTGGTGGTATTCTGTAATCTGTGGACTCTCAGAGTGATGATGAAATACAGAAATTGCATCGGGATTGAATACAACAGTCACCATCCGCACTTTCCTCCATGGGAGTAATGTCTCAAACAGTCTACGCTTTGATCTTTCCCTGGAAGACCAGTAGCAGTTTCCGATGCACATCTGGCGTCATTCTGTAGTCTGTGGACTATCAGGGTGTTGATGAAACACAGAAATTGCATCGGGATTGAATACAACAGTCACCATGCGCACTTTCCTGCATTGGGAGTAATGTCTCAAACAGTCTACCCTTTGATCGTTAACTGGAAGACCTATACTAGTTTCCGATTTACATCTGGAGACATTCTGTAATCTGTGGAGTGTCAGAGTGTTGACGAAACACAGAAATTGCATCGGGATTGAATACAACAGTCACCATGCTCACCTTCCTCAACGGGTGTAATGTTTCAAAGAGTTTACGCTTCGATCGTTCCCTGGAAGACCAGTAGTAGTTGCCCATGCACATCTGGTGGCATTTGGTATTCTGTGGACCATCAGAGTGTTGATGAAACACAGAAATTGCATCGGGATTGAATACAACAGTCACCATGCGCACTTTCCTCCATCAGAGTTGTGTCTCAAACATTTTGCGCTTTGATCGTTCCCTTTAAGACCAGAACTAGTTTCCGATGCACATCCGGAGGCATTCTGTTATCTATGGACCATCAGAGTGTTGCTGAAACACAGAAATTGCATCGTGATTGAATACAACTGTCACCATGCGCACTTGCCTCCATGGGAGTAATTCTCAAACAGTCTACGCTTTGATTATTCCCTGGATGACCAGTAGTAGTTTCCAATGCACATCTTTAGGCATTCTGTAATCTGTGGACTATCAGAGTGTTGATGAAACACAGAAATTGCATCGCGATTGAATACAACCGTCAACATGCGCACTTTCCTCCACGGGAGTAATGTCTCAAACAGTCTACGCTTTGATCGTTCCCTGGAAGACCAGTAGTAGTTTCCGATGGACATCTGGTGGCATTCTGTAATCTGTGGACTATCAGAGTGTTGATGAAACACAGAAATTGCATCGGGATTGAATACAACAGTCACCATGCGCACTTTCCTCCATGAGAGTAATGTCTCAAAGTGTCTACGCTTTGATCGTTCCCTGGAAAACCAGTAATAGTTTCCGATGCACATCTGGATGTAATCTGTAATCTGTGGACTATCAGAGTGTTGATGAAACATAGAAATTGCATCGGGATTGAATATAACAGCCACCATGCGCACTTTCTTCCATGGGAGTAACGTCTCAAACAGTCTACGCTTTGATCGTTACCTGGAAGACCAGTAGTAGTTTCCGATGCACATCATTTGGCATTCTGTAATCTGTGAACTATCAGAGTGTTGATGAAACACAGATATTCAATCGGGATGAAATACAACAGTCACCATGCGCACTTTCCTCCATGGGGTTGATGTCTCAAAGAGTCTACGCTTTGATCGTTCCCTGGAAGACCAGTAGTAGTTTCCGATGGACATCTGGTGGCATTCTGTAATCTGTAGACTATCAGAGTGTTGATGAAACACAGAAATTGCCTCGGGATTGAACTTAACACTCACCATGCGCACTTTCCTCCATGGGAGTAATGTCTCTAACAGTCTGCGATTTGATCGTTCCCTGCAAGACCAGTAGTAGTTTCCGATGCACATCTGGAGGCTTTCTGTAATCTGTGTACTATCAGTGTGTTGATGAAACAAAGAAATTGCATCAGGATTGAATACAACAATCACCAAGCGCACTTTCCTCCATGGGAGTAATGTCTCAAACAGTCTACGCCTTGTTCGTTCCCTGGAAGACCAGTAGTAATTTCCGATGGACATCTGGTGGCATTCTGTAATCTGTGGACTATCAGAGTGTTGATGAAACACAGAAATTGCATCGGGATTGAATACAACAGTCACCATGCGTACTTTCCTCCATGGGAGTAATGTCTCAAATAGTCTACCCTTTGATCGTTCCCTGGAAGACCAGTAGTAGTTTCCGATGCTCATCTGGAGATATTCTGTAATCTGTGGACTATCAGACTGTTGATGAAACACAGTAATAGCATCGGGATTGAATACAACTGTCACCATGCGCTCTTTCCTGCATTGGGAGTAATGTCTCAAACAGTCTACGCTTTGATCGTGCCCTGGACGACCAGTAGTAGTTTGCGATGCACATCTGGACGCATTGTGTAATCTGTGGACTATCAGAGTGTTGATGAAACATAGAAATTGCATCGGGATTGAATACAACAGCCACCATGCGCACTTTCCTCCATGGGAGTAATGTCTCTAACAGTCTACGCTTTGATCGTTCCCTGCAAGACCAGTAGTAGTTTCCGATGCACATCTGGAGGCTTTCTGTAATCTGTGGACTATCAGAGTGTTGATGAAACACAGAAATTCAATCGGGATTAAATACAACAGTCGCCATGCGCACTGTCCTCCACGGGAGTAATTTCTCAAACAGTCTACGCTTTGATCGTTCCCTGGAAGACCAGTAGTAGTTTCCGATGCACATCTGGAGGCTTTCTGTAATCTGTGGACTATCAGAGTGTTGATGAAACATAGAAATTGCATCGGGATTGAATACAACAGCCACCATTTGCACTTTCCCCCATGGGTGTAATGTCTCAAAGAGTCTTCGCTTTGATCGTTCCCTGGAAGACCAGTAGTAGTTTCCGATGGACATCTGGTGGTATTCTGTAATCTGTGAACTCTCAGAGTGTTGATGAAATACAGAAATTGCATCGGGATTGAATACAACAGTCACCATGCTCACCTTCCTCAACGGGTGTAATGTCTCAAAGAGTTTACGCTTCGATCGTTCCCTGGAAGACCAGTAGTAGTTTCCCATGCACATCTGGTGGCATTTGGTAATCTGTGGACTATCAGAGTGTTGACGAAACACAGAAATTGCATCAGGATTGAATACAACAGTCACCATGCTCACCTTCCTCAACGGGTGTAATACCTCAAAGAGTTTACGCTTCGATCGTTCTCTGGAAGACCAGTAGTAGATTCCCATGCACATCTGGTGGCATTTGGTAATCTGTGGACTATCAGAGTGTTGATGAAACACAGAAATTGCATCGGGATTGAACTTAACAGTCACCATGCGCACTTTCCTCCATGGGAGTAATGACTCTAACAGTCTACGCTTTGATCGTTCCCTGCAAGACCAGTAGTAGTTTCCGATGGACATCTGGTTGCATTCTTTAATCTGTGGACTATCAGAGTGTTGATGAAACACAGAAATTGCATCGGGATTGAATACAACAGTCACCATGCGCACTTTCCTCCACGGGAGTAATTCTCAAACAGTCTACGCTTTGATCGTACCCTGGAAGACCAGTATTAGTTTCCTATGCTCATCTGGAGATATTCTGTAATCTGTGGACTATCAGAGTGTTGATGAAACACAGAACATGCATCGGGATTGAATACAACAGTCACCATGCGCTCATTCCTGCATTGGGAGTAGTGTCTCAAACAGTCTACGATTTGATCGTGCCCTGGAAGACCAGTAGTAGTTTGCGATGCACATCTGGATGCATTGTGTAATCTGTGGACTATCAGAGTGTGTATGAAACATAGAAATTGCATCGGGATTGAATACAACAGCCACCATGCGCACTTTTCTCCATGGGAGTAATGTCTCAAGCAATCTACGCTTTGATCGTTCCCTGGAAGACCAGTAGTAGTTTCCGATGCACATCAGGTGACATTATGTAATCTGTGGACTATCAGAATGTTGATGAAAGACAGAAATTCAATCGGGATTAAATACAACAGTCACCATGCGCACTTTCCTCGACGGGAGTAATGTCTCAAAGAGTCTTCGCTTTGATCGTTCCATGGAAGACCAGTAGTAGTTTCAGATGGACATCTGGTGGTATTCTGTAATCTGTGGACTCTCAGAGCGTTGATGAAATAAAGAAATTGCATCGGGATTGAATACAACATTCAGCATGCGCACTTTCCTCCATGGGAGTAATGTCTCTAACAGTCTACGCTTTGATCGTTCCATGCAAGACCAGTAGTAGTTTCCGATGCACATCTGGAGGCTTTCTGTAATCTGTGGACTATCAGAGTGTTGATGAAACACAGAATTTGCATCGGGATTGAATACAACAGTCACCATCCGCACTTTCCTCCATGGGAGTAATGTCTCAAACAGTCTACGCTTTGATCTTTCCCTGGAAGACCACTAGCAGTTTCCGATGCACATCTGGCGTCATTCTGTAGTCTGTGGATCATCAGACTGTTGATGAAACACAGAAATTGCATCGGGATTGAATACAACAGTCACCATGCGCACTTTCCTGCATTGGGAGTAATGTCTCAAACAGTCTACCCTTTGATCGTTAACTGGAAGACCTATACTAGTTTCCGATGCACATCTGGAGACATTCTGTAATCTGTGGAGTGTCAGAGTGTTGACGAAACACAGAAATTGCATCGGGATTGAATACAACAGTCACCATGCTCACCTTCCTCAACGGGTGTAATGTTTCAAAGAGTTTACGCTTCGATCGTTCCCTGGAAGACCAGTATTAGTTTCCCATGCACATCTGGTGGCATTTGGTATTCTGTGGACCATCAGAGTGTTGATGAAACACAGAAATTGCATCGGGATTGAATACAACAGTCACCATGCGCACTTTGCTCCATCAGAGTTGTGTCTCAAACATTCTGCGCTTTGATCGTTCCCTTTAAGACCAGAACTAGTTTCCGATGCACATCCGGAGGCATTCTGTTATCTATGGACCATCAGAGTGTTGCTGAAACACAGAAATTGCATCGTGATTGAATACAACTGTCACCATGCGCACTTGCCTCCATGGGAGTAATTCTCAAACAGTCTACGCTTTGATCATTCCCTGGATGACCAGTAGTAGTTTCCAATGCACATCTTTAGGCATTCTGTAATCTGTGGACTATCAGAGTGTTGATGAAACACAGAAATTGCATCGCGATTGAATACAACCGTCAACATGCGCACTTTCCTCCACGGGAGTAATGTCTCAAACAGTCTACGCTTTGATCGTTCCCTGGAAGACCAGTAGTAGTTTCCGATGGACATCTGGTGGCATTCTGTAATCTGTGGACTATCAGAGTGTTGATGAAACACAGAAATTGCATCGCGATTGAATACAACCGTCAACATGCGCACTTTCCTCCACGGGAGTAATGTCTCAAACAGTCTACGCTTTGATCGTTCCCTGGAAAACCAGTAATAGTTTCCGATGCACATCTGGATGTAATCTGTAATCTGTGGACTATCAGAGTGTTGATGAAAAATAGAAATTGCATCGGGATTGAATATAACAGCCACCATGCGCACTTTCCTCCATGGGAGTAACGTCTCAAACAGTCTACGCTTTGATCGTTACCTGGAAGACCAGTAGTAGTTTCCGATGCACATCATTTGGCATTCTGTAATCTGTGAACTATCAGAGTGTTGATGAAACACAGATATTCAATCGGGATGAAATACAACAGTCACCATGCGCACTTTCCTCCATGGGGTTAATGTCTCAAACAGTCTACGCTTTGATCGTTCCCTGGAAGACCAGTAGTAGTTTCCGATGGACATCTGGTGGCATTCTGTAATCTGTAGACTATCAGAGTGTTGATGAAACACAGAAATTGCCTCGGGATTGAACTTAACAGTCACCATGCGCACTTTCCTCCATGGGAGTAATGTCTCTAACAGTCTGCGATTTGATCGTTCCCTGCAAGACCAGTAGTAGTTTCCGATGCACATCTGGAGGCTTTCTGTAATCTGTGTACTATCAGAGTGTTGATGAAACAAAGAAATTGCATCAGGATTGAATACAACAATCACCAAGCGCACTTTCCTCCATGGGAGTAATGTCTCAAACAGTCTACGCCTTGTTCGTTCCCTGGAAGACCAGTAGTAATTTCCGATGGACATCTGGTGGCATTCTGTAATCTGTGGACTATCAGAGTGTTGATGAAACACAGAAATTGCATCGGGATTGAATACAACAGTCACCATGCGTACTTTCCTCCATGGGAGTAATGTCTCAAATGGTCTACCCTTTGATCGTTCCCTGGAAGACCAGTAGTAGATTCCGATGCTCATCTGGAGATATTCTGTAATCTGTGGACTATCAGACTGTTGATGAAACACAGTAATAGCATCGGGATTGAATACAACTGTCACCATGCGCTCTTTCCTGCATTGGGAGTAATGTCTCAAACAGTCTACGCTTTGATCGTGCCCTGGAAGACCAGTAGTAGTTTGCGATTCACATCTGGACGCATTGTGTAATCTGTGGACTATCAGAGTGTTGATGAAACATAGAAATTGCATCGGGATTGAATACAACAGCCACCATGCGCACTTTCCTCCATGGGAGTAATGTCTCTAACAGTCTACGCTTTGATCGTTCCCTGCAAGACCAGTAGTAGTTTCCGATGCACATCTGGAGGCTTTCTGTAATCTGTGGACTATCAGAGTGTTGATGAAACACAGAAATTCAATCGGGATTAAATACAACAGTCGCCATGCGCACTTTCCTCCACGGGAGTAATTTCTCAAACAGTCTACGCTTTGATCGTTCCCTGGAAGACCAGTAGTAGTTTCCGATGCACATCTGGAGGCTTTCTGTAATCTGTGGACTATCAGAGTGTTGATGAAACATAGAAATTGCATCGGGATTGAATACAACAGCCACCATTTGCACTTTCCTCCATGGTCGTAATGTCTCAAAGAGTCTTTGCTTTGATCGTTCCCTGGAAGACCAGTAGTAGTTTCCGATGGACATCTGGTGGTATTCTGTAATCTGTGGACTCTCAGAGTGTTGATGAAATACAGAAATTGCATCGGGATTGAATACAACAGTCACCATGCTCACCTTCCTCAACGGGTGTAATGTCTCAAAGAGTTTACGCTTCGATCGTTCCCTGGAAGACCAGTAGCAGTTTCCCATGCACATCTGGTGGCATTTGGTAATCTGTGGACTATCAGAGTGTTGACGAAACACAGAAATTGCATCGGGATTGAATACAACAATCACCATGCTCACCTTCCTCAACGGGTGTAATGTCTCAAAGAGTTTACGCTTCGATCGTTCTCTGGAAGACCAGTAGTAGATTCCCATGCACATCTGGTGGCATTTGGTAATCTGTGGACTATCAGAGTGTTGATGAAACACAGAAATTGCATCGGGATTAAACTTAACAGTCACCATGCGCACTTTCCTCCATGGGAGTAATGTCTCTAACAGTCTACGCTTTGATCGTTCCCTGCAAGACCAGTAGTAGTTTCCGATGGACATCTGGTTGCATTCGTTAATCTGTGGACTATCAGAGTGTTGATGAAACACAGAAATTGCATCGGGATTGAATACAACAGTCACCATGCGCACTTTCCTCCACGGGAGTAATTCTCAAACAGTCTACGCTTTGATCGTACCCTGGAAGACCAGTATTAGTTTCCGATGCTCATCTGGAGATATTCTGTAATCTGTGGACTATCAGTCTGTTGATGAAACACAGTAATAGCATCGGGATTGAATACAACAGTCACCATGCGCTCTTTCCTGCATTGGGATTTGTGTCTCAAAAGGTCTACGATATGATCGTGCCCTGGAAGACCAGTAGTAGTTTGCAATGCACATCTGGATGCATTGTGCAATCTGTGGACTATCAGAGTGTTTATGAAACATAGAAATTGCATCTGGATTGAATACAACAGCCAGCATGCGCACTTTTCTCCATGGGAGTAATGTCTCAAACAATCTACGTTTTGATCGTTCCCTATAAGACCAGTAGTAGTTTCCGATGCACATCAGGTGACATTCTGTAATCTGTGGACTATCAGAATGTTGATGAAACACAGAAATTCAATCGGGATTGAATACAACAGTCAGCATGCGCACTTTCCTCCATGGGAGTAATGTCTCTAACAGTCTACGCTTTGATCGTTCCCTGGAAGACCAGTAGTAGTTTCCGATGCACATCTGGAGGCTTTCTGTAATCTGTGGACTATCAGAGTGTTGATGAAACACAGATATTCAATCGGGATTAAATACAACAGTCACCATGCGCACTTTCCTCCATGGGGGTAATGTCTCAAACAGTCTACGCTTTGATCGTTCCCTGGAAGACCAGTAGTAGTTTCCGATGGACATCTGGTGGCATTCTGTAATCTGTAGACTATCAGAGTGTTGATGAAACACAGAAATTGCATCGGGATTGAACTTAACAGTCACCATGCGCATTTTCCTCCATGGGAGTAATGTCTCTAACAGTCTACGCTTTGATCGTTCCCTGCAAGACCAGTAGTAGTTTCCGATGGACATCTGGTTGCATTCTTTAATCTGTGGACTATCAGAGTGTTGTTGAAACACAGAAATTGCATCGGGATTGAATACAACAGTCACCATGCGCACTTTCCTCCACGGGAGTAATGTCTCAAACAGTCTACCCTTTGATCGTTCCCTGGAAGACCAGTAGTAGTATCCGATGCTCATCTGGAGATATTCTGTAATCTGTGCACTATCTGACTGTTGATGAAACACAGTAATTGCATCGGGATTGAATACAACAGTCACCATGCGCTCTTTCCTGCATTGGGAGTAGTGTCTCAAACAGTCTACGCTTTGATCGTGCCCTGGAAGACCAGTAGTAGTTTGCGATGCACATCTGGATGCATTGTGTAATCTGTGGACTATCAGAGTGTTGATGAAACATAGAAATTGCATCGGGATTGAATACAACAGCCACCATGCGCACTTTCCTCCATGGGGGTAATGTCTCTAACAGTCTACGCTTTGATCGTTCCCTGCAAGAGCAGTAGTAGTTTCCGATGCACATCTGGAGACTTTCAGTAATCTGTGGACTATCAGAGTGTTGATGAAACACAGAAATTGAATCGGGATTGAATGCAACAGTCACCATGCGCACTTTCCTCCATGGGAGTAATGTCTCAAACAGTCTACGCTTTGATCGTTACCTGGAAGACCAGTAGCAGCTCCGATGCACATCTGGCGTCATTCTGTAATCTGTGGACCAACAGACTGTTGATGAAACACAGAAATTGCATCGGGATTGAATACAACTGTCACCAAGCGCACTTTCCTCCATGGGAGTAATGTCTCAAAGAGTCTACGCTTTGATCGTTCCCTGGAAAACCAGTAATAGTTTCCCATGCACATCTGGATGTAATCTGTAATCTGTGGGCTATCAGACTCATAATGAAACACAGAAATTGCATCGCAATTGAATACAACAGTCACCAAGCCCACTTTCCTGCATGGGAGTAATTCTCAAACAGTCTACGCTTTGATCGTGCCCTGGAAGGCCAGTAGTAGTTTCCGTTGCACATATGGAGGCATTCTGTAATCTGTTGACTAACAAAGTGTTGATGAAACACAGAAATTGCATCGGGATTGAATACAACCGTCACCATGCGCACTTTCCTCTATGGGAGTAATTCTCAAACATTCTATGCTTTGATCGTTCCCTGGAAGACCAGTAGTAGTTTCCGATGCACATCTGGAGGCATTCTGTAATCTGTTGACTATCAGAGTGTTGTGAAACACAGAAATTGCATCAGGATTGAATACAACAGTCACCATGCGCACTTTCCTATACGGGAGTAATGTCTCTAACAGTCTACGCTTTGATCGTTCCCTGGAAGACTAGTAGTAGTTTCCGATGCATATCTGGTGGCATTCTGTAAACTGTGGACTATCAGAGTGTTGATGAAACACAGAAATTGCATCGGGATTGAATACAACAGTCACCATGCGCACTTTCCTCCATGGGAGTAACGTCTCAAACAGTCTACGCTTTGATCGTTACCTGCAAGACCAGTAGTAGTTTCCGATGCACATCTGGAGGCTTTCTGTAATCTGGGGACGATCAGAGTGTTGATGAAACACAGAAATTGCATCGGGATTGAATACAACAGTTACCATGCGCATTTTCCTCCATGGGAGTAATGTCTCTAACAGTCTACGATTTGATCGTTCCCTGCAAGACCAGTAGTAGTTTCCAATGCATTACTGGAGGCTTTCTGTAAACTGTGGACTATCAGAGTGTTGATGAAACACAGAAATTGCATCGGGATTGAATACAACAGTCACCATGCGCAGTTTCCTCCATGGGAGTAATGTCTCAAACAGTCTACGCTTTGATCGTTCCCTGGAAGACCAGTAGTAGTTTCCGATGCACATCTATAGATATTCTGCAATCTGTGGACTATCAGAGTGTTGAAGATACACGGAAATTGCATCGGGATTGAATACAACAGTCAACATGCGCACTTTCCTCCACAGGAGTAATGTCTCAAACAGTTTACGCTTAGATCGTTCGCTGGAAGACCAGTAGTAGTTACCGATGGACATCTGGTGGCATTCTGTAACCTGTGGACTATCAGAGTGTTGATGAAACACAGAAATTGCATCGGGATTGAATACAACAGTCACCATGCGCACTTTCCTCCATGGGAGTATTGTCTCAAACCGTCTACGCTTTGATCGTTTCCTGGAAGACCAGTAGTAGTTTCCGATGCTCATCTGGATTCATTCTGTAATCTGTGGAGTATCAGAGTGTTGAAGAAACACAGAAATTGCATCGGGATTGAATACAACAGTCACCATGCGCACATTCCTCCATGGGAGTAATGTCTCCATGAGTTTAAGATTTGATCGTTCCCTGGAAGACGAGTAGTAATTTCCAATGGACATCTGGAGGCATTCTGTAATCTGTGGACTATCAGAGTGTTGGTGTAACACAGAAATTGCATCGGGATTGAATACAACAGTCACCAAGCGCTGTTTTCTCCATGGGAGTAATGTCTCTAACAGTCTACGCTTTGATCGTTCCCTGGAAGACCAGTAGTAGTTTCCGATGCTCATCTGGATTCATTCTGTAATCTGTGGAGTATCAGAGTGTTGATGAAACACAGAAATTGCATCGGGATTGAATACAACAGACAACATTCGCACATTCCTCCACGGGAGTAATGTCTCAAACAGTCTACGTTTGGTTCGTGCCCTGGACGACCAGTAGTAGTTTCCGATGCACGTCTGGAGGCATTCTGTAATCTGTGGACTATCAGAGTGTTGATGAAACACAGAAATTGCATCGGGATTGAATACAACAGTCACCATGCGCACTTTCCTCCATGGGAGTAATGTCTCAAACAGTCTACGCTTTGATCGTTCTCTGGAAGACCAGTAGTAGTTTCCGATGCACATATGGAGGCATTCTGTAATCTGTGGACTATCAGAGTGTTGATGAAACACAGAAATTGCATCGGGATTGAATACAACAGTCACCATGCGCACTTTCCTCCATGGGAGTAATGTCTCAAACAGTCTACGCCCTGATCGTTCCCTGGAAGACCAGTAGTAGTTTCCGATGCTCATCTGGATTCATTCTGTAATCTGTGGAGTATCGGAGTGTTGATGAAACACAGAAATTGCATCGGGATTGAATACAACAGTCACCATGCGCACATTCCTCCATGGGAGTAATGTCTTCAAGAGTTACGATTTGATCGTTCCCTGGAAGACGAGTAGTAATTTCCAATGGACATCTGGAGGCATTCTGTAATCTGTGGACTATCAGAGTGTTGGTGAAACACAGAAATTGCATAGGGATTGAATACAACAGTCACCAAGCGCAGTTTTCTCCATGGGAGTAATGTCTCTAACAGTCTACACTTTGATCGTTCCCTGGAAGACCAGTTGTAGTTTCCGATGCACATCTATAGATATTCTGCAATCTGTGGACTATCAGAGTGTTGAAGAAACACAGAAATTGCATGGGGATTGAATACAACAGACAACATGCGCACATTCCTCCACGGGAGTAATGTCTCAAACACTCTACGCTTTGATCGTTCCCTGGAAGACCAGTAGTAGTTTCCGATGCACATCTGGTGTCATTCTGTAATTTGTGGCCCATCAGACTGTTGATGAAACACAGAATTTGCATCGGGATTGAATACAACAGTCACCATGCGCACTTTCCTGCATTGGGAGTAATGCCTCAAACAGTCTACGCTTTGAATGTGCCCTAGAAGACCAGTAGTAGTTTCCGATGCACATCTGGAGGCATTCTGTAATGTGTGGACTATCAGAGTGTTGATTAAACACAGAAATAGCATCGGGATTGAATACAACAGTCACCATGCGCACTTTCCACCATGGGAGTAATGTCTCAAACAGTCTACGCTTTGATCGTTCCCTGGAAGACCATTAGTAGTTTCCGATGCACATCTGGAGGCATTCTGTAATCTGTGGACTATCAGACTGTTGATGAAACACAGAAATTGCATCGGGATTGAATACAACAGTCACCATGCGCACTTTCCTCCATGGGAGTAATGTCTCAAACAGTCTACGCTTTGGTCGTTCTCTGGAAGACCAGTAGTAGTTTCCGATGCACATCTGGAGGCATTCTGTAATCTGTGGACTATCAGAGTGTTGATGAAACAAAGAAATTGCATCGGGATTGAATACAACAGTCAACATGCGCACTTTCCTTCACGGGAGTAATGTCTCAAACAGTCCACGCTTTGATTCGTCCCTGGATGACCAGTAGTAGTTTCCGATGGACATCTGGTGGCATTCTGTAATCTGTGGGCTATGAGAGTGTTGATGAAACACAGAAATTGCATCGGGATTGAATACAACAGTCACCATGCGCACTTTCCTGCATTGGGAGTAATGTCTCAAACATTCTACGCTTTGAACGTGCCCTAGAAGACCAGTAGTAGTTTCCGATGCACATCTGGAGGCATTCTGTAATCTGTGGACTATCAGAGTGTTGATTAAACACAGAAATTGCATCGGGATTGAATACAACAGTCACCATGCGCACTTTCCTCCATGGGAGTAATGTCTCAAACAGTCTACGCTTTGATCGTTCCCTGGAAGACCATTAGTAGTTTCCGATGCACATCTGGAGGCATTCTGTAATCTGTGGACTATCAGACTGTTGATGAAACACAGAAATTGCATCGCAATTGAATACAACAGTCACCAAGCCCACTTTCCTGCATGGGAGTAATTCTCAAACAGTCTACGCTTTGATCGTGCCCTGGAAGGCCAGTAGTAGTTTCCGTTGCACATATGGAGGCATTCTGTAATCTGTTGACTAACAAAGTGTTGATGAAACACAGAAATTGCATCGGGATTGAATACAACCGTCACCATGCGCACTTTCCTCTATGGGAGTAATTCTCAAACATTCTATGCTTTGATCGTTCCCTGGAAGACCAGTAGTAGTTTCCGATGCACATCTGGAGGCATTCTGTAATCTGTTGACTATCAGAGTGTTGTGAAACACAGAAATTGCATCAGGATTGAATACAACAGTCACCATGCGCACTTTCCTATACGGGAGTAATGTCTCTAACAGTCTACGCTTTGATCGTTCCCTGGAAGACTAGTAGTAGTTTCCGATGCATATCTGGTGGCATTCTGTAAACTGTGGACTATCAGAGTGTTGATGAAACACAGAAATTGCATCGGGATTGAATACAACAGTCACCATGCGCACTTTCCTCCATGGGAGTAACGTCTCAAACAGTCTACGCTTTGATCGTTACCTGCAAGACCAGTAGTAGTTTCCGATGCACATCTGGAGGCTTTCTGTAATCTGGGGACGATCAGAGTGTTGATGAAACACAGAAATTGCATCGGGATTGAATACAACAGTTACCATGCGCATTTTCCTCCATGGGAGTAATGTCTCTAACAGTCTACGATTTGATCGTTCCCTGCAAGACCAGTAGTAGTTTCCAATGCATTACTGGAGGCTTTCTGTAAACTGTGGACTATCAGAGTGTTGATGAAACACAGAAATTGCATCGGGATTGAATACAACAGTCACCATGCGCAGTTTCCTCCATGGGAGTAATGTCTCAAACAGTCTACGCTTTGATCGTTCCCTGGAAGACCAGTAGTAGTTTCCGATGCACATCTATAGATATTCTGCAATCTGTGGACTATCAGAGTGTTGAAGATACACGGAAATTGCATCGGGATTGAATACAACAGTCAACATGCGCACTTTCCTCCACAGGAGTAATGTCTCAAACAGTTTACGCTTAGATCGTTCGCTGGAAGACCAGTAGTAGTTACCGATGGACATCTGGTGGCATTCTGTAACCTGTGGACTATCAGAGTGTTGATGAAACACAGAAATTGCATCGGGATTGAATACAACAGTCACCATGCGCACTTTCCTCCATGGGAGTATTGTCTCAAACCGTCTACGCTTTGATCGTTTCCTGGAAGACCAGTAGTAGTTTCCGATGCTCATCTGGATTCATTCTGTAATCTGTGGAGTATCAGAGTGTTGAAGAAACACAGAAATTGCATCGGGATTGAATACAACAGTCACCATGCGCACATTCCTCCATGGGAGTAATGTCTCCATGAGTTTAAGATTTGATCGTTCCCTGGAAGACGAGTAGTAATTTCCAATGGACATCTGGAGGCATTCTGTAATCTGTGGACTATCAGAGTGTTGGTGTAACACAGAAATTGCATCGGGATTGAATACAACAGTCACCAAGCGCTGTTTTCTCCATGGGAGTAATGTCTCTAACAGTCTACGCTTTGATCGTTCCCTGGAAGACCAGTAGTAGTTTCCGATGCTCATCTGGATTCATTCTGTAATCTGTGGAGTATCAGAGTGTTGATGAAACACAGAAATTGCATCGGGATTGAATACAACAGACAACATTCGCACATTCCTCCACGGGAGTAATGTCTCAAACAGTCTACGTTTGGTTCGTGCCCTGGACGACCAGTAGTAGTTTCCGATGCACGTCTGGAGGCATTCTGTAATCTGTGGACTATCAGAGTGTTGATGAAACACAGAAATTGCATCGGGATTGAATACAACAGTCACCATGCGCACTTTCCTCCATGGGAGTAATGTCTCAAACAGTCTACGCTTTGATCGTTCTCTGGAAGACCAGTAGTAGTTTCCGATGCACATCTGGAGGCATTCTGTAATCTGTGGACTATCAGAGTGTTGATGAAACACAGAAATTGCATCGGGATTGAATACAACAGTCACCATGCGCACTTTCCTCCATGGGAGTAATGTCTCAAACAGTCTACGCCCTGATCGTTCCCTGGAAGACCAGTAGTAGTTTCCGATGCTCATCTGGATTCATTCTGTAATCTGTGGAGTATCGGAGTGTTGATGAAACACAGAAATTGCATCGGGATTGAATACAACAGTCACCATGCGCACATTCCTCCATGGGAGTAATGTCTTCAAGAGTTACGATTTGATCGTTCCCTGGAAGACGAGTAGTAATTTCCAATGGACATCTGGAGGCATTCTGTAATCTGTGGACTATCAGAGTGTTGGTGAAACACAGAAATTGCATAGGGATTGAATACAACAGTCACCAAGCGCAGTTTTCTCCATGGGAGTAATGTCTCTAACAGTCTACACTTTGATCGTTCCCTGGAAGACCAGTTGTAGTTTCCGATGCACATCTATAGATATTCTGCAATCTGTGGACTATCAGAGTGTTGAAGAAACACAGAAATTGCATGGGGATTGAATACAACAGACAACATGCGCACATTCCTCCACGGGAGTAATGTCTCAAACACTCTACGCTTTGATCGTTCCCTGGAAGACCAGTAGTAGTTTCCGATGCACATCTGGTGTCATTCTGTAATTTGTGGCCCATCAGACTGTTGATGAAACACAGAATTTGCATCGGGATTGAATACAACAGTCACCATGCGCACTTTCCTGCATTGGGAGTAATGCCTCAAACAGTCTACGCTTTGAATGTGCCCTAGAAGACCAGTAGTAGTTTCCGATGCACATCTGGAGGCATTCTGTAATGTGTGGACTATCAGAGTGTTGATTAAACACAGAAATAGCATCGGGATTGAATACAACAGTCACCATGCGCACTTTCCACCATGGGAGTAATGTCTCAAACAGTCTACGCTTTGATCGTTCCCTGGAAGACCATTAGTAGTTTCCGATGCACATCTGGAGGCATTCTGTAATCTGTGGACTATCAGACTGTTGATGAAACACAGAAATTGCATCGGGATTGAATACAACAGTCACCATGCGCACTTTCCTCCATGGGAGTAATGTCTCAAACAGTCTACGCTTTGGTCGTTCTCTGGAAGACCAGTAGTAGTTTCCGATGCACATCTGGAGGCATTCTGTAATCTGTGGACTATCAGAGTGTTGATGAAACAAAGAAATTGCATCGGGATTGAATACAACAGTCAACATGCGCACTTTCCTTCACGGGAGTAATGTCTCAAACAGTCCACGCTTTGATTCGTCCCTGGATGACCAGTAGTAGTTTCCGATGGACATCTGGTGGCATTCTGTAATCTGTGGGCTATGAGAGTGTTGATGAAACACAGAAATTGCATCGGGATTGAATACAACAGTCACCATGCGCACTTTCCTGCATTGGGAGTAATGTCTCAAACATTCTACGCTTTGAACGTGCCCTAGAAGACCAGTAGTAGTTTCCGATGCACATCTGGAGGCATTCTGTAATCTGTGGACTATCAGAGTGTTGATTAAACACAGAAATTGCATCGGGATTGAATACAACAGTCACCATGCGCACTTTCCTCCATGGGAGTAATGTCTCAAACAGTCTACGCTTTGATCGTTCCCTGGAAGACCATTAGTAGTTTCCGATGCACATCTGGAGGCATTCTGTAATCTGTGGACTATCAGACTGTTGATGAAACACAGAAATTGCATCGCAATTGAATACAACAGTCACCAAGCCCACTTTCCTGCATGGGAGTAATTCTCAAACAGTCTACGCTTTGATCGTGCCCTGGAAGGCCAGTAGTAGTTTCCGTTGCACATATGGAGGCATTCTGTAATCTGTTGACTAACAAAGTGTTGATGAAACACAGAAATTGCATCGGGATTGAATACAACCGTCACCATGCGCACTTTCCTCTATGGGAGTAATTCTCAAACATTCTATGCTTTGATCGTTCCCTGGAAGACCAGTAGTAGTTTCCGATGCACATCTGGAGGCATTCTGTAATCTGTTGACTATCAGAGTGTTGTGAAACACAGAAATTGCATCAGGATTGAATACAACAGTCACCATGCGCACTTTCCTATACGGGAGTAATGTCTCTAACAGTCTACGCTTTGATCGTTCCCTGGAAGACTAGTAGTAGTTTCCGATGCATATCTGGTGGCATTCTGTAAACTGTGGACTATCAGAGTGTTTATGAAACACAGAAATTGCATCGGGATTGAATACAACAGTCACCATGCGCACTTTCCTCCATGGGAGTAACGTCTCAAACAGTCTACGCTTTGATCGTTACCTGCAAGACCAGTAGTAGTTTCCGATGCACATCTGGAGGCTTTCTGTAATCTGGGGACGATCAGAGTGTTGATGAAACACAGAAATTGCATCGGGATTGAATACAACAGTTACCATGCGCATTTTCCTCCATGGGAGTAATGTCTCTAACAGTCTACGATTTGATCGTTCCCTGCAAGACCAGTAGTAGTTTCCAATGCATTACTGGAGGCTTTCTGTAAACTGTGGACTATCAGAGTGTTGATGAAACACAGAAATTGCATCGGGATTGAATACAACAGTCACCATGCGCAGTTTCCTCCATGGGAGTAATGTCTCAAACAGTCTACGCTTTGATCGTTCCCTGGAAGACCAGTAGTAGTTTCCGATGCACATCTATAGATATTCTGCAATCTGTGGACTATCAGAGTGTTGAAGATACACGGAAATTGCATCGGGATTGAATACAACAGTCAACATGCGCACTTTCCTCCACAGGAGTAATGTCTCAAACAGTTTACGCTTAGATCGTTCGCTGGAAGACCAGTAGTAGTTACCGATGGACATCTGGTGGCATTCTGTAACCTGTGGACTATCAGAGTGTTGATGAAACACAGAAATTGCATCGGGATTGTGTACAACAGTCACCATGCGCACTTTCCTCCATGGGAGTATTGTCTCAAACCGTCTACGCTTTGATCGTTTCCTGGAAGACCAGTAGTAGTTTCCGATGCTCATCTGGATTCATTCTGTAATCTGTGGAGTATCAGAGTGTTGAAGAAACACAGAAATTGCATCGGGATTGAATACAACAGTCACCATGCGCACATTCCTCCATGGGAGTAATGTCTCCATGAGTTTAAGATTTGATCGTTCCCTGGAAGACGAGTAGTAATTTCCAATGGACATCTGGAGGCATTCTGTAATCTGTGGACTATCAGAGTGTTGGTGTAACACAGAAATTGCATCGGGATTGAATACAACAGTCACCAAGCGCTGTTTTCTCCATGGGAGTAATGTCTCTAACAGTCTACGCTTTGATCGTTCCCTGGAAGACCAGTAGTAGTTTCCGATGCTCATCTGGATTCATTCTGTAATCTGTGGAGTATCAGAGTGTTGATGAAACACAGAAATTGCATCGGGATTGAATACAACAGACAACATTCGCACATTCCTCCACGGGAGTAATGTCTCAAACAGTCTACGTTTGGTTCGTGCCCTGGAAGACCAGTAGTAGTTTCCGATGCACGTCTGGAGGCATTCTGTAATCTGTGGACTATCAGAGTGTTGATGAAACACTGAAATTGCATCGGGATTGAATACAACAGTCACCATGCACACTTTCCTCCATGGGAGTAATGTCTCAAACAGTCTACGCTTTGATCGTTCTCTGGAAGACCAGTAGTAGTTTCCGATGCACATCTGGAGGCATTCTGTAATCTGTGGACTATCAGAGTGTTGATGAAACACAGAAATTGCATCGGGATTGAATACAACAGTCACCATGCGCACTTTCCTCCATGGGAGTAATGTCTCAAACAGTCTACGCTTTGATCGTTCCCTGGAAGACCAGTAGTAGTTTCCGATGCACATCTGGTGTCATTCTGTAATTTGTGGCCCATCAGACTGTTGATGAAACACAGAATTTGCATCGGGATTGAATACAACAGTCACCATGCGCACTTTCCTGCATTGGGAGTAATGCCTCAAACAGTCTACGTTTTGATCGTTCCCTGCAAGACCAGTAGTAGTTTCCGATGCACATCTGGAGGCTTTCTGTAATCTGTGGACTATCAGAGTGTTGATGAAACACAGAAATTGCATCGGGATTGAATACAACAGTCACCATGCGCACTTTCCTCCATGGGAGTAATGTCTCAAACAGTCTACGCTTTGTTCGTTACTTGGAAGACCAGTAGCAGTTAACGATGCACATCTGGCGTCATTCTGTAATCTGTGGACCCACAGACTGTTGATGAAAAACAGAAATTGCATCGGGATTGAATTCAACAGTCACCATGCGCACTTTCCTCCATGGGAGTAATTCTCAAACAGTCTACGCTTTGATCGAGCCCTATAAGACCAGTAGTAGTTTCCGATGCACATATGGAGGCATTCTGTAATCTGTTGACTAACAAAGTGTTGATGAAACACAGAAATTGCATCGGGATTGAATACAACCGTCACCATGCGCACTTTCCTCTATGGGAGTAATTCTCAAACATTCTATGCATTGATCGTTCCCTGGAAGACCAGTAGTAGTTTCCGATGCACATCTGGAGGCATTCTGTAATCTGTTGACTATCAGAGTGTTGTGAAACACAGAAATTGCATCAGGATTGAATACAACAGTCACCATGCGCACTTTCCTATACGGGAGTAATGTCTCTAACAGTCTACGCTTTGATCGTTCCCTGGAAGGCTAGTAGTAGTTTCCGATGCATATCTGGTGGCATTCTGTAATCTGTGGACTATCAGAGTGTTGATGAAACACAGAAATTGCATCGTGATTGAATACTACAGTCACCATGCGCACTTTCCTCCATGGGTGTAATGTCTCAAACCGTCTACGCTTTGATCGTTTCCTGGAAGACCAGTAGTAGTTTCCGATGCTCATCTGGATTCATTCTGTAATCTGTGGAGTATCGGAGTGTTGATGAAACACAGAAATTGCATCGGGATTGAATACAACAGTCACCATGCGCACATTCCTCCATGGGAGTAATGTCTTCAAGAGTTACGATTTGATCGTTCCCTGGAAGACGAGTAGTAATTTCCAATGGACATCTGGAGGCATTCTGTAATCTGTGGACTATCAGAGTGTTGGTGAAACACAGAAATTGCATCGGGATTGAATACAACAGTCACCAAGCGCAGTTTTCTCCATGGGAGTAATGTCTCTAACAGTCTACACTTTGATCGTTCCCTGGAAGACCAGTAGTAGTTTCCGATGCACATCTATAGATATTCTGCAATCTGTGGACTATCAGAGTGTTGAAGAAACACAGAAATTGCATGGGGATTGAATACAACAGACAACATGCGCACATTCCTCCACGGGAGTAATGTCTCAAACACTGTACGCTTTGATCGTTCCCTGGAAGACCAGTAGTAGTTTCCTATGCACATCTGGTGTCATTCTGTAATTTGTGGCCCATCAGACTGTTGATGAAACACAGAATTTGCATCGGGATTGAATACAACAGTCACCATGCGCACTTTCCTGCATTGGGAGTAATGCCTCAAACAGTCTACGCTTTGAATGTGCCCTAGAAGACCAGTAGTAGTTTCCGATGCACATCTGGAGGCATTCTGTAATCTGTGGACTATCAGAGTGTTGATTAAACACAGAAATAGCATCGGGATTGAATACAACAGTCACCATGCGCACTTTCCTCCATGGGAGTAATGTCTCAAACAGTCTACGCTTTGATCGTTCCCTGGAAGACCATTAGTAGTTTCCGATGCACATCTGGAGGCATTCTGTAATCTGTGGACTATCAGACTGTTGATGAAACACAGAAATTGCATCGGGATTGAATACAACAGTCACCATGCGCACTTTCCTCCATGGGAGTAATGTCTCAAACAGTCTACGCTTTGGTCGTTCTCTGGAAGACCAGTAGTAGTTTCCGATGCACATCTGGAGGCATTCTGTAATCTGTGGACTATCAGAGTGTTGATGAAACAAAGAAATTGCATCGGGATTGAATACAACAGTCAACATGCGCACTTTCCTTCACGGGAGTAATGTCTCAAACAGTCCACGCTTTGATTCGTCCCTGGATGACCAGTAGTAGTTTCCGAGGGACATTTGGTGGCATTCTGTAATCTGTGGACTATGAGAGTGTTGATGAAACACAGAAATTGCATCGGGATTGAATACAACAGTCACCATGCGCACTTTCCTGCATTGGGAGTAATGTCTCAAACAGTCTACGCTTTGAACGTGCCCTAGAAGACCAGTAGTAGTTTCCGATGCACATCTGGAGGCATTCTGTAATCTGTGGACTATCAGAGTGTTGATTAAACACAGAAATTGCATCGGGATTGAATACAACAGTCACCATGCGCACTTTCCTCCATGGGAGTAATGTCTCAAACAGTCTACGCTTTGATCGTTCCCTGGAAGACCATTAGTAGTTTCCGATGCACATCTGGAGGCATTCTGTAATCTGTGGACTATCAGACTGTTGATGAAACACAGAAATTGCATCGGGATTGAATTCAACTGTCAACATGCGCACTTTCCTCCACGGGAGTAATGTCTCAAAGAGTCTACGCTTTGATTCGTCCCTGGATGACCAGTAGTAGTTTCCGATGGACATCTGGTGGCATTCTGTAATCTGTGGACTAAGAGAGTGTTGATGAAACACAGAAATTGCATCGGGATTGAATACAACAGTCACCATGCGCACTTTGATCCATGGGAGTAATGTCTCAAACCGTCTACGCTTTGATCGTTTCCTGGAAGACCAGTAAGAGTTTCCGATGCTCATCTGGATTCATTCTGTAATCTGTGGAGTATCAGAGTGTTGATGAAACACAGAAATTGCATCGGGATTGAATACAACAGTCACCATGCGCACATTCCTCCATGGGAGTAATGTCTTTAAGAAATTACGATTTGATCGTTCCCTGGAAGACGAGTAGTAATTTCCAATGGACATCTGGAGGCATTCTGTAATCTGTGGACTATCAGAGTGTTGGTGAAACACAGAAATTGCATCGGGATTGAATACAACAGTCACCAAGCGCAGTTTTCTCCATGGGAGTAATGTCTCTAACAGTCTACACTTTGATCGTTCCCTGGAAGACCAGTAGTAGTTTCCGATGCACATCTATAGATATTCTGCAATCTGTGGACTGTCAGAGTGTTGAAGAAACACAGAAATTGCATGGGGATTGAATGCAACAGTCAACATGCGCACATTCCTCCACGGGAGTAATGTCTCAAACACTCTACGCTTTGATCGTTCCCTGGAAGACCAGTAGTAGTTTCCGATGCACATCTGGTGTCATTCTGTAATTTGTGGCCCATCAGACTGTTGATGAAACACAGAATTTGCATCGGGATTGAATACAACAGTCACCATGCGCACTTTCCTGCATTGGGAGTAATGCCTCAAACAGTCTACGCTTTGAATGTGCCCTAGAAGACCAGTAGTAGTTTCCGATGCACATCTGGAGGCATTCTGTAATCTGTGGACTATCAGAGTGTTGATTAAACACAGAAATAGCATCGGGATTGAATACAACAGTCACCATGCGCACTTTCCTCCATGGGAGTAATGTCTCAAACAGTCTACGCTTTGATCGTTCCCTGGAAGACCATTAGTAGTTTCCGATGCACATCTGGAGGCATTCTGTAATCTGTGGACTATCAGACTGTTGATGAAACACAGAAATTGCATCGGGATTGAATACAACAGTCACCATGCGCACTTTCCTCCATGGGAGTAATGTCTCAAACAGTCTACGCTTTGGTCGTTCTCTGGAAGACCAGTAGTAGTTTCCGATGCACATCTGGAGGCATTCTGTAATCTGTGGACTATCAGAGTGTTAATGAAACAAAGAAATTGCATCGGGATTGAATACAACAGTCAACATGCGCACTTTCCTTCACGGGAGTAATGTCTCAAACAGTCCACGCTTTGATTCGTCCCTGGATGACCAGTAGTAGTTTCCGATGGACATATGGTGGCATTCTGTAATCTGTTAACTATGAGAGTGTTGATGAAACACAGATATTGCATCGGGATTGAATACAACAGTCACCATGCGCACTTTCCTGCATTGGGAGTAATGTCTCAAACAGTCTACGCTTTGAACGTGCCCTAGAAGACCAGTAGTAGTTTCCGATGCACATCTGGAGGCATTCTGTAATCTGTGGACTATCAGAGTGTTGATGAAACACAGAAATTGCATCGGGATTGAATACAACAGTCACCATGCGCACTTTCCTCCATGGGAGTAATGTCTCAAACAGTCTACGCTTTGATCTTTCCCTGGAAGACCATTAGTAGTTTCCGATGCACATCTGGAGGCATTCTGTAATCTGTGGACTATCAGACTGTTGATGAAACACAGAAATTGCATCGGGATTGAATTCAACTGTCAATATGCGCACTTTCCTCCACGGGAGTAATGTCTCAAAGAGTCTACGCTTTGATTCGTCCCTGGATGACCAGTAGTAGTTTCCGATGGACATCTGGTGGCATTCTGTAATCTGTGGACTAAGAGAGTGTTGATGAAACACAGAAATTGCATCGGGATTGAATACAACAGTCACCATGCGCACTTTCATCCATGGGAGTAATGTCTCAAACCGTCTACGCTTTGATCGTTTCCTGGAAGACCAGTAAGAGTTTCCGATGCTCATCTGGATTCATTCTTAATCTGTGGAGTATCAGAGTGTTGATGAAACACAGAAATTGCATCGGGATTGAATACAACAGTCACCATGCGCACATTCCTCCATGGGAGTAATGTCTTTAAGAAATTACGATTTGATCGTTCCCTGGAAGACGAGTAGTAATTTCCAATGGACATCTGGAGGCATTCTGTAATCTGTGGACTATCAGAGTGTTGATGAAACACAGAAATTGCATCGGGATTGAATACAACAGTCACCATGCGCACTTTCCGGCATTGGGAGTAATGACTCAAACAGTCTACGCTTTGAACGTGCCCTAGAAGACCAGTAGTAGTTTCCGATGCACATCTGGAGGCATTCTGTAATCTGTGGACTATCAGAGTGTTGATTAAACACAGAAATTGCATCGGGATTGAATACAACAATCACCATGCGCACTTTCCTCCATGGGAGTAATGTCTCAAACAGTCTACGCTTTGATCGTTACCTGGAAGACCAGTAGCAGTTACCGATGCACATCAGGCGTCATTCTGTAATCTGTGGACCAACAGACTGTTGATGAAAAACAGAAATTGCATCGGGATTGAATTCAACAGTCACCATGCGCACTTTCCTCCATGGGAGTAATGAGTCAAAGAGTCTACGCTTTGATCGTTCCCTGGAAAACCAGTAATAGTTTCCGATGCACATCTGGATGTAATCTGTAATCTGTGGTGCTATCAGACTCATAATGAAACACAGAAATTGCATCGCAATTGAATACAACAGTCACCAAGCCCACTTTCCTGCATGGGAGTAATTCTCAAACAGTCTACGCTTTGATCGTGCCCTGGAAGACCAGTAGTAGTTTCCGTTGCACATATGGAGGCATTCTGTAATCTGTTGACTAACAAAGTGTTGATGAAACACAGAAATTGCATCGGGATTGAATACAACCGTCACCATGTGCACTTTCCTCTATGGGATTAATTCTCAAACATTCTATGCTTTGATCGTTCCCTGGAAGACCAGTAGTAGTTTCCGATGCACATCTGGAGGCATTCTGTAATCTGTTGACTATCAGAGTGTTGTGAAACACAGAAATTGCATCAGGATTGAATACAACAGTCACCATGCGCACTTTCCTATACGGGAGTAATGTCTCTAACAGTCTACGCTTTGATCGTTCCCTGGAAGACTAGTAGTAGTTTCCGATGCATATCTGGTGGCATTCTGTAATCTGTGGACTATCAGAGTGTTGATGAAACACAGAAATTGCATCGTGATTGAATACTACAGTCACTATGCGCACTTTCCTCCATGGGAGTAATAGCTCTAACAGTCTACGCTTTGATCGTTACCTGCAAGACCAGTAGTAGTTTCCGATGCACTTCTGGAGGCTTTCTGTAATCTGGGGACGATCAGAGTGTTGATGAAACACAGAAATTGCATCGGGATTGAATACAACAGTTACCATGTGCACTTTCCTCCATGGGAGTAATGTCTCAAACAGTCTACGGTTTGATCGTTCCCTGCAAGACCAGTAGTAGTTTCCAATGCACATCTAGAGGCTTTCTGTAAACTGTGGACTATCAGAGTGTTGATGAAACACAGAAATTGCATCGGGATTGAATACAACAGTCACCATGCGCCCTTTCCTCCATGGGAGTAATGTCTCAAACAGTCTACGCTTTGATCGTTCTCTGGAAGACCAGTAGTAGTTTCCGATGCACATCTGGAGGCATTCTGTAACCTGTGGACTATCAGAGTGTTGATGAAACACAGATTGCATCGGCATTGAATACAACAGTCAAAATGCGCACTTTCCACCACGGGAGTAATGTCTCAAACAGTCTACGCTTTGATTCGTCCCTGGACGACCAGTAGTAGTTTCCGCTGGACATCTGGTGGCATTCTGTAATCTGTGGACTATGAGAGTGTTGATGAAACACAGAAATTGCATCGGGATTGAATACAACAGTCACCATGCGCACTTTCCTCCATGGGAGTAATGTCTCAAACCGTCTACGCTTTGATCGTTTCCTGGTAGACCAGTAGTAGTTTCCGATGCTCATCTGGATTCATTCTGTAATCTGTGGAGTATCAGAGTGTTGATGAAACACTGAAATTGCATCGGGATTGAATACAACAGTCACCATGCGCACATTCCTCCATGGGAGTAATGTCTTCAAGAGTTTAGGATTTGATCGTTCCCTGGAAGACGAGTAGTAATTTCCAATGGACATCTGGAGGCATTCTGTAATCTGTGGACTATCAGAGTGTTGGTGAAACACAGAAATAGCATCGGGATTGAATACAACAGTCACCAAGCGCAGTTTTCTCCATGGTAGTAATGTCTCTAACAGTCTACGCTTTGATCGTTCCCTGGAAGACCAGTAGTAGTTTCCGATGCACATCTATAGATATTCTGCAATCTGTGGACTATCAGAGTGTTGAAGAAACACAGAAATTGCATGGGGATTGAATACAACAGACAACATGCGCAAATTCCTCCACGGGAGTAATGTCTCAAACAGTCTACGCTTTGATCGTTCCCTGGAAGACCAGTAGTAGTTTCCGATGCACATCTGGCGTCATTCTGTAATTTGTGGCCCATCAGACAGTTGATGAAACACAGAATTTGCATCGGGATTGAATACAACAGTCACCATGCGCACTTTCTTGCATTGGGAGTAATGTCTCAAACAGTCTACGCTTTGAACGTGCCCTAGAAGACCAGTAGTAGTTTCCGATGCACATCTGGAGGCATTCTGTAATCTGTGGACTATCAGAGTGTTGATTAAACACAGAAATTGCATCGGGAATGAATACAACAGTCACCAGGCGCACTTTCCTCCATGGGAGTAATGTCTCAAACAGTGTACGTTTTGATCGTGCCCTGGAAGACCAGTAGTAGTTTCCGATGCATGTCTGGAGGCATTCTGTAATCTGTGGACTATCAAAGTGTTGATGAAACACAGAAATTGCATCGGGATTGATTACAACAGTCACCATGCGCACTTTCCTCCATGGGAGTAATGTCTCAAACAGTCTACGCTTTCATCGTTCCCTGGAAGACCAGTAGTAGTTTCCGATGCACATCTGGTGTCATTCTGTAATCTGTGGACCATCAGAGTGTTGATGAAACACAGAAATTGCATCGCGATTGAATACAATAGTCACCATGTGCACTTTCCTCCATGGGAGTAAGGTCTCAAACAGTCCTCGCTTTGATCGTTCCCTGGAAGACCAGTAGTAGTTTCCGATGCACATCTGGAGGCATTCTGTAATCTGTGGAGTGTTATAGTTTTGATGAAATACAGAAATTGCATCGGGATTGAATACAACAGTCACAATGCGCACATTCCTCCATGGGAGTAATGTCTCCAAGAGTTTACGATTTGATCGTTCCCTGGAAGACCTGTAGTAATTTCCGATGCACATCTGCAGGAATTCTGAAATCTGTGGACTAACTGAGTGTTGATGAAACACAGAAATTGCATCGGGATTGAATACAACAGTCACCATGCGCACTTTCCTCCTTTAGAGTAATGTCTCAAACAGTCTACTATTTGATCGTTCCCAGGAAGACCAGTAGTAGTTTCCGATGAACATCTGGAGGCATTCTGTAATCTGTGGTCTATCAGAGTGTTGATGAAATACAAAAATTGTATCGAGATTGAATACAACAGTCACCATGTTCACTTCCCTGCATGGGAGTAATTCTCAAACAGTATACGCTTTGATCGTTCCCTGGAAGCCCAGTAGTAGTTTCCGATGCACATCTGGTGGCATTCTGTAATCTGTGGACTACCAGAGTGTTGAGGAAACACAGAAATTGCATCGGGATTGAACACAACAGTCACCATGCGCACTTTCCTCCACGGGAGGTATGTCTCAAACAGTCTACGCTTTGATCGTTCCCTGGAAGACCAGTAGTAGTTTCCGATGCACATCAGGTGGCATTCTGTAATCTGTGGACTATCAGAGTGTTGATGAAATATAGAAATTAAATCGGGATTGAATACAACAGTCACCATGCGCACTTTCCTCCATGGGAGTAATGTCTCAAACAGTCTACGCTTTGATCGTTCCCTGGAAAACCAGTAATAGTTTCCGATGCATATCTGGAGATATTCTATGATCTGTGGACTATCAGACTGTTAATGAAACACAGATATTGCATCGGGATTGAGTACAACAGTCACCAAACCCACTTTCCAGCATGCTAGTAATTCTCAAACTTTCTATGCTTTGATCGTTCCCTGGAAGACCAGTAGTAGTTTCCGATGCACATCTGGTGTCATTCTGTAATCAGTGGACCATCAGACTGTTGATGAAACACAGAAATTGCATCGGGATTGAAATACAACAGTCACCATGAGCACTTTCCTGCATTGGGAGTAATGTCTCAAACCGTCTACGTTTTGATCGTGCATTGGAAGACCAGTAGTAGATTCCGATGCACTTCTGGAGGCATTCTGTAATCTGTGGACTATGAGAATGTTGATGAAACACAGAAATTGCATCGGGATTGAATACAACAGTCACCATGCGCACTTTCCTCCATGGGAGTAATGTCTCAAACCGTCTACGCTTTGATCGTTTCCTGGAAGACCAGTAGTAGTTTCCGATGTACATCTGGAGGCATTCTGAAATCTGTGGACTATCAGAGTGTTGATGAAACACAGAAATTGCATCAGGATTAAATACAACAGTCACCATGCGCACATTTCTCCATGGGAGTAATGTCTCCAAGAGTTTACGATTTGATCGTTCCCTGGAAGACGAGTAGTAATTTCCAATGGACATCTGGAGGCATTCTGTAATCTGTGGACTATCAGAGTGTTGGTGAAACACAGAAATTGCACCAGGATTGAATACAACAGTCACCAAACGCAGTTTTCTCCATGGGAGTAATGTCTCTAACAGTCTACGCTTTGATCGTTCCCTGGAAGACCAGTAGTAGTTTCCGATGCACATCTATAGATATTCTGCAATCTGTGGACTATCAGAGTGTTGAAGAAACACAGAAATTGCATGGGGATTGAATACAACAGACAACATGCGCACATTCCTCCACGGGAGTAATGTCTCATACAGTGTACGCTTTGATCGTCCCCTGGAAGACCAGTAGTAGTTTCCGATGCACATCTGGTGTCATTCTGTAATTTGTGGCCCATCAGACTGTTGATGAAACACAGAATTTGCATCGGGATTGAATACAACAGTCACCATGAGCACTTTCCTGCATTGGGAGTAATGTCTCAAACCGTCTACGTTTTGATCGTGCCCTGGAAGTCCAGTAGTAATTTCCGATGCACATCTGGAGGCATTCTGTAATCTGTGGACTATGAGAGTGTTGATGAAACACAGAAATTGCATCGGGATTGAATACCACAGTCACCATGCGCACTTTCCTCCATGGGAGTAATGTCACAAACCGTCTACACTTTGATCGTTTCCTGGAAGACCAGTAGTAGTTTCCGATGCACATCTGGAGGCATTCTGAAATCTGTGGACTATCAGAGTGTTGATGAAACACAGAAAAGGCATTGGGATTGAATACAACAGTCACCATGCGCACATTCCTCCATGGGAGTAATGTCTCCAAGAGTTTACGATTTGATCGTTCCCTGGAAGACGAGTAGTAATTTCCAATGGACATCTGGAGGCATTCTGTAATCTGTGGACTATCAGAGTGTTGAAGAAACACAGAAATTGCATGGGGATTGAATACAACAGACAACATGCGCACATTCCTCCACGGGAGTAATGTCTCATACAGTCTACGCTTTGATCGTTCCCTGGAAGACCAGTAGTAGTTTCCGATGCACATCTGGTGTCATTCTGTAATTTGTGGCCCATCAGACTGTTGATGAAACACAGAATTTGCATCGGGATTGGATACAACAGTCACCATGTTCACTTCCCTTCATGGGAGTAATTCTCAAACAGTATACGCTTTGATCGTTCCCTGGAAGACCAGTAGTAGTTTCCGATGCACATCTGGTGTCATTCTGTAATTTGTGGCCCATCAGACTGTTGATGAAACACAGAATATGCATCGGGATTGAATACATCAGTCACCATGCGAACTTTCCTGCATTGGGAGTAATGTCTCAAACAGTGTACGTTTTGATCGTGCCCTGGAAGACCAGTAGTAGTTTCCGATGCATGTCTGGAGGCATTCTGTAATCTGTGGACAATCAGAGTGTTGATGAAATATAGAAATTAAATCGGGATTGAATACAACAGTCACCATGCGCACTTTCCTCCATGGGAGTAATGTCTCAAACAGTCTACGCTTTGATCGTTCCCTGGAAGACCAGTAGTAGTTTCCGATGCACATCAGGTGGCATTCTGTAATCTGTGGACTATCAGAGTGTTGATGAAATATAGAAATTAAATCGGGATTGAATACAACAGTCACCATGCGCACTTTCCTCCATGGGAGTAATGTCTCAAACAGTCTACGCTTTGATCGTTCCCTGGAAAACCAGTAATAGTTTCCGATGCATATCTGGAGATATTCTGTAATCTGTGGACTATCAGACTGTTAATGAAACACAGATATTGCATCGGGATTGAGTACAACGGTCACCAAACTCACTTTCCTGCATGCTAGTAATTCACAAACATTCTATGATATGATCGTTCCCTGGAAGACCAGTAGTAGTTTCCGATGCACATCTGGTGTCATTCTGTAATCAGTGGACCATCAGACTGTTGATGAAACACAGAAATTGCATCGGGATTGAATACAACAGTCACCATGAGCACTTTCCTGCATTGGGAGTAATGTCTCAAACCGTCTACGTTTTGATCGTGCCCTGGAAGACCAGTAGTAGTTTCCGATGCACATCTGGAGGCATTCTGTAATCTGTGGACTATGAGAGTGTTGATGAAACACAGAAATTGCATCGGGATTGAATACAACAGTCACCATGCGCACTTTCCTCCATGGGAGTAATGTCTCAAACCGTCTACGCTTTGATCGTTTCCTGGAAGACCAGTAGTAGTTTCCGATGCACATCTGGAGGCATTCTGAAATCTGTGGACTATCAGGGTGTTGATGAAACACAGAAATTGCATCGGGATTGAATACAACAGTCACCATGCGCACATTCCTCCATGGGAGTAATGTCTCCAAGAGTTTACGATTTGATCGTTCCCTGGAAGACGAGTAGTAATTTCCAATGGACATCTGGAGGCATTCTGTAATCTGTGGACTATCAGAGTCTTGGTGAAACACAGAAATTGCATCGCGATTGAATACAACAGTCACCAAGCGCAGTTTTCTCCATGGGAGTAATGTCTCTAACAGTCTACGCTTTGATCGTTCCCTGGAAGAGAAGTAGTAGTTTCCGATGCACATCTGGTGGCATTCTGTAATTTGTGGCAAATCAGACTGTTGACGAAACACAGAATTTGCATCGGGATTGAATACAACAGTCACCATGCGCACTTTCCTGCATTGGGAGTAATGTCTCAAACAGTCTACGCTTTGATCGTGCCCTGGAAGACCAGTAGTAGTTTCCGATGCACGTCTGGAGGCATTCTGTAATCTGTTGACTATCAAAGTGTTGATGAAACACAGAAATTGCATCGGGATTGAATACAACAGTCTCCATGCGCACTTTCCTCCATGGGAGTAATGTCTCAAACAGTCTACGCTTTGATCGTTCTCTGGAAGACCAGTAGTAGATTCCGATGCACATCTGGAGGCATTCTGCAATCTGTGGACTATCAGAGTGTTGCTGAAACACAGAAATTGAATCGGGATTGAATACAACAGTCACCATGCGCACTTTCCTCCTTGGGAGTTATGTCTCAAACAGTCTACGCTTTGATAGTTCCCTGGATGACCAGTAGTAGTTTCCGATGGACATCTGGTGGCATTCTGTAATCTGTGGACTATGAGAGTGTTGATGAAACACAGAAATTGCATCTGGATTGAATACAACAGTCACCATGCGCACTTTCCTCCATAGGAGTAATGTCTCAAACAGTCTACGCTATGATCGTTCCCTGGAAGACCAGTAGTACTTTCCGATGCACATCTGGTGTCATTCTGTAATCTGTGGACCATCAGAGTGTTGATGAAACACAGAAATTGCATCGGGATTGAATACAACAGTCACCATGTGCACTTTCCTCCATGGGAGTAAGGTCTCAAACAGTCTACGCTTTGATCGTTCCCTGGAAGACCAGTAGTAGTTTCCGATGCACATCTGGAATGCATTCTGTAATCTGTGGAGTGTCATAGTGTTGATGAAATACAGAAATTGCATCGGGATTGAATACAACAGTCACCATGCGCACATTCCTCTATGGGAGTAATGTCTCCAAGAGTTTACGATATGATCGTTCCCTGGAAGACCAGTAGTAATTTGCGATGCACATCTGCAGGCATTCTGAAATCTGTGGACTAACTGAGTGTTGATGAAACACAGGAATTGCATCGGGATTGAAATCAACAGTCACCATGCGCACTTTCCTCCTTTAGAGTAATGTCTCAAACTGTCTACGATTTGATTGTTCCCAGGAAGACCAGTAGTAGTTTCCGATGAACATCTGGAGGCATTCTGTAATCTGTGGACTATCAGAGTGTTGATGAAATACAAAAATTGAATCGGGATTGAATACAACAGTCACCATGTTCACTTCCCTCCATGGCAGTAATCCTCAAAGAGAATACGCTTTGATCGTTCCCTGGAAGACCAGTAGTAGTTTCCGATGCACATCTGGTGGCATTCTGTAATCTGTGGACTACCAGAGTGTTGAGGAAACACAGAAATTTTATCGGGATTGAACACAACAGTCACCATGCGCACTTTCCTCCACAGGAGGTATGTTTCAAACAGTCTACGCTTTGATCGTTCCCTGGAAGACCAGTAGTAGTTTCCGATGCACATCAGGTGGCATTCTGTAATCTGTGGACTATCAGAGTGTTGATGAAATATAGAAATTCAATCGGGATTGAATACAACAGTCACCATGCTCACTTACATCCATGGGAGTAATGTCTCAAACAGTCTACGCTTTGATCGTTCCCTGGAAAACCAGTAATAGTTTCCGATGCATATCTGGAGATATTCTGTAATCTATGGACTATGAGAGTGTTGATGAAACACAGAAATTGCATCGGGATTGAATACAACCGTCACCATGCGCACTTTCCTCCATGGGAGTAATGTCTCAAACCGTCTACGCTTTGATCGTTTCCTGGAAGACCAGTAGTAGTTTCCGATGCACATCTGGAGGTATTCTGAAATCTGTGGACTATCAGAGTGTTGATGAAACACAGAAATTGCATCGGGATTGAATACAACAGTCACCATGTGCACTTTCCTCCATGGGAGTAAGGTCTCAAACCGTCTACGCTTTGATCGTTCCCTGGAAGACCAGTAGTAGTTTCCGATGCACATCTGGAGGCATTCTGTAATCTGTGGAGTGTCAGAGTGTTGATGAAATACAGAAATTGCATCGGGATTGAAAACAAAAGTCACCATGCGCACATTCCTCCATGGGAGTAATGTCACCAAGAGTTTACGATTTGATCGTTCCCTGGATGACCAGTAGTAATTTCCGATGCACATCTGGAGGCATTGTGAAATCTGTGGACTAACTGAGTGTTGATGAAACACAGGAATTGCATCGGGATTGAATACAACAGTCACCATTCGCACTTTCCTCCTTTACAGTAATGTCTCAAACAGTCTACGATTTAATCGTTCCCAGGAAGACCAGTAGTAGTTTCCGAAGAACATCTGGAGGCATTCTGTAATCTGTGGACTATCAGAGTGTTGATAAAATACAGAAATTGAATCGGGATTGAATACAACAGTCACCATGTTCACTTCCCTCCATGGGAGTAATTCTCAAACAGTATACGCTTTGATCGTTCCCTGGAAGACCAGTAGTAGTTTCCGATGCATATCTGGTGGCATTCTGAAATCTGTGGACTACCAGAGTGTTGAGGAAACACAGAAATTGCATCGAGATTGAACACAACATTCACCATGCGCACTTTCCTCCACGGGAGGTATGTCTCAAACAGTCTACGCTTTGATCTTTCCCTGGAAGACCAGTAGTAGTTTCCGATGCACATCAGGTGGCATTCTGTAATCTGTGGACTATCAGAGTGTTGGTGAAACACAGAAATTGCATCGGGATTTAATACAGCATTCACCATGCGCACTTTCCTCCATGGGAGTAATGTCTCAAACAGACTACGCTTTGATCGTTCACTGGAAGACCAGTAGTAGTTTCCGATGCACATCTGGGGTCATTCTGTAATCTGTGGACCATCAGAGTGTTGATGAAACACAGAAATTGCATCGGGATTGAATACAACAGTCAGCATGCGCAGTTTCCTCCGTGGGAGTAATGTCTCAAAGAGTCTACGCTTTGATCGTTCCCTGGAAGACCAGTAGTAGTATCCGATGCACATCTGTAGATATTCTGCAATGTGTGGACTATCAGAGTGTTGAAGAAACACAGAAATTGCATCGGGATTGAATACAACAGTCAACATGCGCACTTTCCTCCACGGGAGTAATGTCTCAAACAGTCTACGCTTTGATCGTTCCCTGGAAGACCAGTAGTAGTTTCCGATGGACATCTGGTGGCATTCTGTAATCTGTGGCCTATCAGAGTGTTGATGAAACACAGAAATTGCATCGGGATTGAATACAACAGTCACCATGCGCACATTCCTCCATGGGAGTAATGTCTCAAACGGTCTACGCTTTGATCGTTACCTGGATGACCAGTAGTAGTTTCCGATGGATATCTGGAGGCTTTCTGTAATCTGTGAACTATGAGAGTGTTGACGAAACACAGAAATTGCATCGGGATTGAATACAACAGTCACCATGCGCACTTTCCTCCATGGGAGTAATGTCTCAAACAGTCTACGCTTTGATCGTTCACTGGAAGACCAGTAGTAGTTTCCGATGCACATCTGGTGTCATTCTGTAATCTGTGGACCATCAGAGTGTTGATGAAACATAGAAATTGCATCGGGATTGAATACAACAGTCACCATGTGCACTTTCCTCCATGGGAGTAAGGTCTCAAACAGTCTACGCTTTGATCGTTCCCTTTAAGACCAGTAGTACTTTCCGAAGGACATCTGGAGGCTTTCTGTAATCTGTGGACTATCAGAGTGTTGATGAAACACAGAAATTGCATCGGGATTGAATACAACAGTCACCATGCGCACTTTCCTCCATGGGAGTAATGTCTCAAACAGTCTACGCTTTGATCGTTCCCTGGAAAACCAGTAATAGCTTCCGATGCACATCTGGAGATATTCTGTAATCTGTGGACTATCAGACTGTTAATGAAACACAGATATTGCATCGGGATTGAATACAACAGTCACCAAGCCCACTTTCCTGCATGGGAGTAATTCGCAAACATTTTACGCTTCGATCGTGCCCTGGAAGACCAGTAGTAGTTTCCGATGCACATCTGGAGGCATTCTGTAATCTGTGGACTATCAGAGATTGATGAAACACAGAAATTGCATCGGGATTGAATACAACAGTCACCATGCGCACATTCCTCCATGGGAGTAATGTCTCCAAGAGTTTACGATTTGATCGTTCCCTGGAAGACCAGTAGTAATTTCCGATGGACATCTGGTGGCATTCTGTAATCTGTGGACTATCAGAGTGTTGGTGAAACACAGAAATTGCATCGGGATTGAATACAACAGTCACCATGCGCAGTTTCCTCCATGGGAGTAATGTCTCAAACAGTCTACGTTTTGATCGATCCCTGGAAGACCAGTAGTAGTTTCCGATGCACATCTATAGATATTCTGCCATCTGTGGACTATCAGAGTGTTGAAGAAACACAGAAATTGCATCGGGATTGAATACAACAGTCACCATGCGCACATTCCTCCATTGGAGTAATGTCTCAAACAGTCTACGCTTTGATCGCTCCCTGGAAGACCAGTAGTAGTTTCCGATGCACATCTGGTGTCATTCTGTAATCTGTTGCCCATCAGACTGTGAATGAAACACAGAAATTGCATCGGGATTGAATACAACAGTCACCATGCGCACTTTCCTGCATTGGGAGTAATGTCTCTAACAGTCTACGTTTTGATCGTGCCCTGGAAGACCAGTAGTAGTTTCCGATGCACGTCTGGAGGCATTCTGTAATCTGTGGACTATCAGAGTGTTGATTAAACACAGATATTGCATCGGTATTGAATACAACAGTCACCATGCTCCCTTTCCTCCATGAGAGTAATGTCTCAAACAGTCTACGCTTTGATCGTTCCCTGGTAGACCATTAGTAGTTTTCGATGCACACCTGCAGGCATTCTGTAATCTGTGGACTATCAGACTGTTGATGAAACACAGAAATTGCATCGGGATTGAATACAACAGTCACCATGACCACTTTCCTCCATGGGAGTAATGTCTAAAACAGTCCACGCTTTGATCGTTTTCTGGAAGACCAGTAGGAGTTTCCGATGCACATCTGGAGGCATTCTGTAATGTGTGGACTATCAGAGTGTTGATGAAACACAGAAATTGCATCGGGATTGAATAAAACAGTCAACATGCGCACTTTCCTCCACGGGAGTAATATCTCAAACAGTCTACCATTTGATCGTTCCCTGGATGACCAGTAGTAGTTTCCGATGGACATCTGGTGGCATTCTGTAATCTGTGGACTATGAGAGTGTTGATGAAACACAGAAATTGCATCGGGATTGAATACAACAGTCACCATGCGCACTTTCCTCTATGGGAGAAATGTGTCAAACAGTCTACGCTTTGATCGTTCAGTGGAAGACCAGTAGTAGTTCCCGATGCACATCTGGTGTCATTCTGTAATCTGTGGACCATCAGAGTGTTGATGAAACACAGAAAAGGCATCGGGATTGAATACAACAGTCACCATGCGCACATTCCTCCATGGGAGTAATGTCTCCAAGAGTTTACGATTTGATCGTTCCCTGGAAGACGAGTAGTAATTTCCAATGGACATCTGGAGGCATTCTGTAATCTGTGGACTATCAGAGTGTTGAAGAAACACAGAAATTGCATGGGGATTGAATACAACAGACAACATGCGCACATTCCTCCACGGGAGTAATGTCTCATACAGTCTACGCTTTGATCGTTCCCTGGAAGACCAGTAGTAGTTTCCGATGCACATCTGGTGTCATTCTGTAATTTGTGGCCCATCAGACTGTTGATGAAACACAGAATTTGCATCGGGATTGGATACAACAGTCACCATGTTCACTTCCCTTCATGGGAGTAATTCTCAAACAGTATACGCTTTGATCGTTCCCTGGAAGACCAGTAGTAGTTTCCGATGCACATCTGGTGTCATTCTGTAATTTGTGGCCCATCAGACTGTTGATGAAACACAGAATATGCATCGGGATTGAATACATCAGTCACCATGCGAACTTTCCTGCATTGGGAGTAATGTCTCAAACAGTGTACGTTTTGATCGTGCCCTGGAAGACCAGTAGTAGTTTCCGATGCATGTCTGGAGGCATTCTGTAATCTGTGGACAATCAGAGTGTTGATGAAATATAGAAATTAAATCGGGATTGAATACAACAGTCACCATGCGCACTTTCCTCCATGGGAGTAATGTCTCAAACAGTCTACGCTTTGATCGTTCCCTGGAAGACCAGTAGTAGTTTCCGATGCACATCAGGTGGCATTCTGTAATCTGTGGACTATCAGAGTGTTGATGAAATATAGAAATTAAATCGGGATTGAATACAACAGTCACCATGCGCACTTTCCTCCATGGGAGTAATGTCTCAAACAGTCTACGCTTTGATCGTTCCCTGGAAAACCAGTAATAGTTTCCGATGCATATCTGGAGATATTCTGTAATCTGTGGACTATCAGACTGTTAATGAAACACAGATATTGCATCGGGATTGAGTACAACGGTCACCAAACTCACTTTCCTGCATGCTAGTAATTCACAAACATTCTATGATATGATCGTTCCCTGGAAGACCAGTAGTAGTTTCCGATGCACATCTGGTGTCATTCTGTAATCAGTGGACCATCAGACTGTTGATGAAACACAGAAATTGCATCGGGATTGAATACAACAGTCACCATGAGCACTTTCCTGCATTGGGAGTAATGTCTCAAACCGTCTACGTTTTGATCGTGCCCTGGAAGACCAGTAGTAGTTTCCGATGCACATCTGGAGGCATTCTGTAATCTGTGGACTATGAGAGTGTTGATGAAACACAGAAATTGCATCGGGATTGAATACAACAGTCACCATGCGCACTTTCCTCCATGGGAGTAATGTCTCAAACCGTCTACGCTTTGATCGTTTCCTGGAACACCAGTAGTAGTTTCCGATGCACATCTGGAGGCATTCTGAAATCTGTGGACTATCAGAGTGTTGATGAAACACAGAAATTGCATCGGGATTGAATACAACAGTCACCATGCGCACATTCCTCCATGGGAGTAATGTCTCCAAGAGTTTACGATTTGATCGTTCCCTGGAAGACGAGTAGTAATTTCCAATGGACATCTGGAGGCATTCTGTAATCTGTGGACTATCAGAGTCTTGGTGAAACACAGAAATTGCATCGCGATTGAATACAACAGTCACCAAGCGCAGTTTTCTCCATGGGAGTAATGTCTCTAACAGTCTACGCTTTGATCGTTCCCTGGAAGAGAAGTAGTAGTTTCCGATGCACATCTGGTGGCATTCTGTAATTTGTGGCAAATCAGACTGTTGACGAAACACAGAATTTGCATCGGGATTGAATACAACAGTCACCATGCGCACTTTCCTGCATTGGGAGTAATGTCTCAAACAGTCTACGCTTTGATCGTGCCCTGGAAGACCAGTAGTAGTTTCCGATGCACGTCTGGAGGCATTCTGTAATCTGTGGACTATCAAAGTGTTGATGAAACACAGAAATTGCATCGGGATTGAATACAACAGTCTCCATGCGCACTTTCCTCCATGGGAGTAATGTCTCAAACAGTCTACGCTTTGATCGTTCTCTGGAAGACCAGTAGTAGATTCCGATGCACATCTGGAGGCATTCTGCAATCTGTGGACTATCAGAGTGTTGCTGAAACACAGAAATTGAATCGGGATTGAATACAACAGTCACCATGCGCACTTTCCTCCTTGGGAGTTATGTCTCAAACAGTCTACGCTTTGATAGTTCCCTGGATGACCAGTAGTAGTTTCCGATGGACATCTGGTGGCATTCTGTAATCTGTGGACTATGAGAGTGTTGATGAAACACAGAAATTGCATCTGGATTGAATACAACAGTCACCATGCGCACTTTCCTCCATAGGAGTAATGTCTCAAACAGTCTACGCTATGATCGTTCCCTGGAAGACCAGTAGTACTTTCCGATGCACATCTGGTGTCATTCTGTAATCTGTGGACCATCAGAGTGTTGATGAAACACAGAAATTGCATCGGGATTGAATACAACAGTCACCATGTGCACTTTCCTCCATGGGAGTAAGGTCTCAAACAGTCTACGCTTTGATCGTTCCCTGGAAGACCAGTAGTAGTTTCCGATGCACATCTGGAATGCATTCTGTAATCTGTGGAGTGTCATAGTGTTGATGAAATACAGAAATTGCATCGGGATTGAATACAACAGTCACCATGCGCACATTCCTCTATGGGAGTAATGTCTCCAAGAGTTTACGATATGATCGTTCCCTGGAAGACCAGTAGTAATTTGCGATGCACATCTGCAGGCATTCTGAAATCTGTGGACTAACTGAGTGTTGATGAAACACAGGAATTGCATCGGGATTGAAATCAACAGTCACCATGCGCACTTTCCTCCTTTAGAGTAATGTCTCAAACTGTCTACGATTTGATTGTTCCCAGGAAGACCAGTAGTAGTTTCCGATGAACATCTGGAGGCATTCTGTAATCTGTGGACTATCAGAGTGTTGATGAAATACAAAAATTGAATCGGGATTGAATACAACAGTCACCATGTTCACTTCCCTCCATGGCAGTAATCCTCAAAGAGAATACGCTTTGATCGTTCCCTGGAAGACCAGTAGTAGTTTCCGATGCACATCTGGTGGCATTCTGTAATCTGTGGACTACCAGAGTGTTGAGGAAACACAGAAATTTTATCGGGATTGAACACAACAGTCACCATGCGCACTTTCCTCCACAGGAGGTATGTTTCAAACAGTCTACGCTTTGATCGTTCCCTGGAAGACCAGTAGTAGTTTCCGATGCACATCAGGTGGCATTCTGTAATCTGTGGACTATCAGAGTGTTGATGAAATATAGAAATTCAATCGGGATTGAATACAACAGTCACCATGCTCACTTACATCCATGGGAGTAATGTCTCAAACAGTCTACGCTTTGATCGTTCCCTGGAAAACCAGTAATAGTTTCCGATGCATATCTGGAGATATTCTGTAATCTATGGACTATGAGAGTGTTGATGAAACACAGAAATTGCATCGGGATTGAATACAACCGTCACCATGCGCACTTTCCTCCATGGGAGTAATGTCTCAAACCGTCTACGCTTTGATCGTTTCCTGGAAGACCAGTAGTAGTTTCCGATGCACATCTGGAGGTATTCTGAAATCTGTGGACTATCAGAGTGTTGATGAAACACAGAAATTGCATCGGGATTGAATACAACAGTCACCATGTGCACTTTCCTCCATGGGAGTAAGGTCTCAAACCGTCTACGCTTTGATCGTTCCCTGGAAGACCAGTAGTAGTTTCCGATGCACATCTGGAGGCATTCTGTAATCTGTGGAGTGTCAGAGTGTTGATGAAATACAGAAATTGCATCGGGATTGAAAACAAAAGTCACCATGCGCACATTCCTCCATGGGAGTAATGTCACCAAGAGTTTACGATTTGATCGTTCCCTGGATGACCAGTAGTAATTTCCGATGCACATCTGGAGGCATTGTGAAATCTGTGGACTAACTGAGTGTTGATGAAACACAGGAATTGCATCGGGATTGAATACAACAGTCACCATTCGCACTTTCCTCCTTTACAGTAATGTCTCAAACAGTCTACGATTTAATCGTTCCCAGGAAGACCAGTAGTAGTTTCCGAAGAACATCTGGAGGCATTCTGTAATCTGTGGACTATCAGAGTGTTGATAAAATACAGAAATTGAATCGGGATTGAATACAACAGTCACCATGTTCACTTCCCTCCATGGGAGTAATTCTCAAACAGTATACGCTTTGATCGTTCCCTGGAAGACCAGTAGTAGTTTCCGATGCATATCTGGTGGCATTCTGAAATCTGTGGACTACCAGAGTGTTGAGGAAACACAGAAATTGCATCGGGATTGAACACAACATTCACCATGCGCACTTTCCTCCACGGGAGGTATGTCTCAAACAGTCTACGCTTTGATCTTTCCCTGGAAGACCAGTAGTAGTTTCCGATGCACATCAGGTGGCATTCTGTAATCTGTGGACTATCAGAGTGTTGGTGAAACACAGAAATTGCATCGGGATTTAATACAGCATTCACCATGCGCACTTTCCTCCATGGGAGTAATGTCTCAAACAGACTACGCTTTGATCGTTCACTGGAAGACCAGTAGTAGTTTCCGATGCACATCTGGGGTCATTCTGTAATCTGTGGACCATCAGAGTGTTGATGAAACACAGAAATTGCATCGGGATTGAATACAACAGTCAGCATGCGCAGTTTCCTCCGTGGGAGTAATGTCTCAAAGAGTCTACGCTTTGATCGTTCCCTGGAAGACCAGTAGTAGTATCCGATGCACATCTGTAGATATTCTGCAATGTGTGGACTATCAGAGTGTTGAAGAAACACAGAAATTGCATCGGGATTGAATACAACAGTCAACATGCGCACTTTCCTCCACGGGAGTAATGTCTCAAACAGTCTACGCTTTGATAGTTCCCTGGAAGACCAGTAGTAGTTTCCGATGGACATCTGGTGGCATTCTGTAATCTGTGGCCTATCAGAGTGTTGATGAAACACAGAAATTGCATCGGGATTGAATACAACAGTCACCATGCGCACATTCCTCCATGGGAGTAATGTCTCAAACGGTCTACGCTTTGATCGTTCCCTGGATGACCAGTAGTAGTTTCCGATGGATATCTGGAGGCTTTCTGTAATCTGTGAACTATGAGAGTGTTGACGAAACACAGAAATTGCATCGGGATTGAATACAACAGTCACCATGCGCACTTTCCTCCATGGGAGTAATGTCTCAAACAGTCTACGCTTTGATCGTTCACTGGAAGACCAGTAGTAGTTTCCGATGCACATCTGGTGTCATTCTGTAATCTGTGGACCATCAGAGTGTTGATGAAACATAGAAATTGCATCGGGATTGAATACAACAGTCACCATGTGCACTTTCCTCCAAGGGAGTAAGGTCTCAAACAGTCTACGCTTTGATCGTTCCCTTTAAGACCAGTAGTACTTTCCGAAGGACATCTGGAGGCTTTCTGTAATCTGTGGACTATCAGAGTGTTGATGAAACACAGAAATTGCATCGGGATTGAATACAACAGTCACCATGCGCACTTTCCTCCATGGGAGTAATGTCTCAAACAGTCTACGCTTTGATCGTTCCCTGGAAAACCAGTAATAGCTTCCGATGCACATCTGGAGATATTCTGTAATCTGTGGACTATCAGACTGTTAATGAAACACAGATATTGCATCGGGATTGAATACAACAGTCACCAAGCCCACTTTCCTGCATGGGAGTAATTCGCAAACATTTTACGCTTCGATCGTGCCCTGGAAGACCAGTAGTAGTTTCCGATGCACATCTGGAGGCATTCTGTAATCTGTGGACTATCAGAGATTGATGAAACACAGAAATTGCATCGGGATTGAATACAACAGCCACCATGCGCACATTCCTCCATGGGAGTAATGTCTCCAAGAGTTTACGATTTGATCGATCCCTGGAAGACCAGTAGTAATTTCCGATGGACATCTGGTGGCATTCTGTAATCTGTGGACTATCAGAGTGTTGGTGAAACACAGAAATTGCATCGGGATTGAATACAACAGTCACCATGCGCAGTTTCCTCCATGGGAGTAATGTCTCAAACAGTCTACGTTTTGATCGATCCCTGGAAGACCAGTAGTAGTTTCCGATGCACATCTATAGATATTCTGCCATCTGTGGACTATCAGAGTGTTGAAGAAACACAGAAATTGCATCGGGATTGAATACAACAGTCACCATGCGCACATTCCTCCATTGGAGTAATGTCTCAAACAGTCTACGCTTTGATCGCTCCCTGGAAGACCAGTAGTAGTTTCCGATGCACATCTGGTGTCATTCTGTAATCTGTGGCCCATCAGACTGTGAATGAAACACAGAAATTGCATCGGGATTGAATACAACAGTCACCATGCGCACTTTCCTGCATTGGGAGTAATGTCTCTAACAGTCTACGTTTTGATCGTGCCCTGGAAGACCAGTAGTAGTTTCCGATGCACGTCTGGAGGCATTCTGTAATCTGTGGACTATCAGAGTGTTGATTAAACACAGATATTGCATCGGTATTGAATACAACAGTCACCATGCTCCCTTTCCTCCATGGGAGTAATGTCTCAAACAGTCTACGCTTTGATCGTTCCCTGGTAGACCATTAGTAGTTTTCGATGCACACCTGCAGGCATTCTGTAATCTGTGGACTATCAGACTGTTGATGAAACACAGAAATTGCATCGGGATTGAATACAACAGTCACCATGACCACTTTCCTCCATGGGAGTAATGTCTAAAACAGTCCACGCTTTGATCGTTTTCTGGAAGACCAGTAGGAGTTTCCGATGCACATCTGGAGGCATTCTGTAATCTGTGGACTATCAGAGTGTTGATGAAACACAGAAATTGCATCGGGATTGAATAAAACAGTCAACATGCGCACTTTCCTCCACGGGAGTAATATCTCAAACAGTCTACCATTTGATCGTTCCCTGGATGACCAGTAGTAGTTTCCGATGGACATCTGGTGGCATTCTGTAATCTGTGGACTATGAGAGTGTTGATGAAACACAGAAATTGCATCGGGATTGAATACAACAGTCACCATGCGCACTTTCCTCTATGGGAGAAATGTGTCAAACAGTCTACGCTTTGATCGTTCAGTGGAAGACCAGTAGTAGTTCCCGATGCACATCTGGTGTCATTCTGTAATCTGTGGACCATCAGAGTGTTGATGAAACACAGAAATTGCATCGGGATTGAATACAACAGTCACTATGCGCACTTTCCTCCATGGGAGTAATGTCTCAAACAGTCCACGCTTTGATCGTTCACTGGAAGACCAGTAGTAGTTTCCGATGCACATCTGGTGTCATTCTGTAATCTGTGGACCATCAGAGTGTTGATGATACATAGAATTTGCATCGGGATTGAATACAACAGTCACCATGTGCACTTTCCTCCAAGGGAGTAAGGTCTCAAACAGTCTACGCTTTGATCGTTCCCTTTAAGAAAAGTAGTACTTTCCGATGGACATATGGAGGCTTTCTGTAATCTGTGGAATATCAGAGTGTTGATGAAACACAGAAATTGCATCGGGATTGAATACAACAGTCACCATGCGCACTTACCTCCATGGGAGTAATGTCTCAAACAGTCTACGCTTTGATCGTTCCCTGGAAAACCAGTAATAGTTTCTGATGCACATCTGGAGATTTTCTGTAATCTGTGGACTATCAGACTGTTAATGAAACACAGATATTGCATCGGGATTGAATACAACAGTCACCAATCCCACTTTCCTGCATGGGAGTAATTCGCAAACATTTTACGCTTCGATCGTGCCCTGGAAGACCAGTAGTAGTTTCCGATGCACATCTGGAGGCATTCTGTAATCTGTGGACTATCAGAGATTGATGAAACACAGAAATTGCATCGGGATTGAATACAACAGTCACCATGAGCACATTCCTCCATGGGAGTAATGTCTCCAAGAGTTTACGGTTTGATCGTTCCCTGGAAGACCAGTAGTAATTTCCGATGGACATCTGGAGGCATTCTGTAATCTGTGGACTATCAGAGTGTTGGTGAAACACAGAAATTGCATCGGGATTGAATACAACAGTCACCATGCGCAGTTTCCTCCATGGGAGTAATGTCTCAATCGGTCTACGCTTTGATCGATCCCTGGAAGACCAGCAGAAGTTTCCGATGCACATCTATAGATATTCTGCCATCTGTGGACTATCAGAGTGTTGAAGAAACACAGAAATTGCATTGGGATTGAATACAACAGTCAACATGCGCACTTTCCTCCACGGGAGTAATGTCTCAAACAGTCTACGCTTTGATCGTTCCCTGGAAGACCAGTAGTAGTTTCCGATGGACATCTGGTGGCATTCTGTAATCTGTGGACTATCAGAGCGTTGATGAAACACAGAAATTACATCGGGTTTGAATACAACAGTCACAATGCGCACATTCCTCCATTGGAGTAATGTCTCGAACAGTCTACGCTTTGATCGTTGCCTGGAAGACCAGTAGTAGTTTCCGATGCACATCTGGTGCCATTCTGTAATCTGTGGCCCATCAGACTGTTGATGAAACACAGAAATTGCATCGGGATTAAATACAACAGTCACCATGCGCACTTTCCTGCATTGGGAGTAATGTCTCAAACAGTCTACGTTTTGATCGTGCCCTGGAAGACCAGTAGTAGTTTCCGATGCACATCTGGAGGCATTCTGTAATCTGTGGACTATCAGAGTGTTGATTAAACACAGATATTGCATCGGGATTGAATACAACAGTCACCATGCGCACATTCCTCCATGGGAGTAATGTCTCAAACGGTCTACGCTTTGATCGTTTCCTGGATGACCAGTAGTAGTTTCCGATGGACATCTGGAGGCTTTCTGTAATCTGTGGACTATGAAAGTGTTGATGAAACACAGAAATTGCATCGGGATTGAATACAACAGTCACCATGCGCACTTTCCTCCATGGGAGTAATGTCTCAAACAGTCTACGCTTTGATCGTTCACTGGAAGACCAGAAGTAGTTTCCGATGCACATCTGGTGTCATTCTGTAATCTGTGGACCATCAGAGTGTTGATGAAACATAGAAATTGCATCGGGATTGAATACAACAGTCACCATGTGCACTTTCCTCCAAGGGAGTAAGGTCTCAAACAGTCTACGCTTTGATCGTTCCCTTTAAGACCAGTAGTACTTTCCGATGGACATCTGGAGGCTTTCTGTAATCTGTGGACTATCAGAGTGTTGATGAAACACAGAAATTGCATCGGGATTGAATACAACAGTCACCATGCGCACTTTCCTCCATGGGAGTAATGTCTCAAACAGTCTACGCTTTGATCGTTCCCTGGAAAACCAGTAATAGTTTCCGATGCACATCTGGAGATATTCTGTAATCTGTGGACTATCAGACTGTTAATGAAACACAGATATTGCATCGGGATTGAATACAACAGTCACCAAGCCCATTTTCCTGCATGGGAGTAATTCGCAAACATTTTACGCTTCGATCGTGCCCTGGAAGACCAGTAGTAGTTTCCGATGCACATCTGGAGGCATTCTGTAATCTGTGGACTATCAGAGATTGATGGAACACAGAAATTGCATCGGGATTGAATACAACAGTCACCATGCGCACTTTCCTCCATGGGAGTAATGTCTCCAAGAGTTTACGATTTGATCGTTCCCTGGAAGACCAGTAGTAATTTCCGATGGACATCTGGAGGCATTCTGTAATCTGTGGACTATCAGAGTGTTGGTGAAACACAGAAATTGCATCGGGATTGAATACAACAGTCACCATGCGCTGTTTCCTCCATGGGAGTAATGTCTCAAACAGTCTACGCGTTGATCGATCCCTGGAAGACCAGTAGTAGTTTCCGATGCACATCTATAGATATTCTGCCATCTGTGGACTATCAGAGTGTTGAAGAAACACAGAAATTGCATCGGGATTGAATACAACAGTCACCATGTGCACTTTCCTCCAAGGGAGTAAGGTATCAAACAGTCTACGCTTTGATCGTTCCCTTTAAGACCAGTAGTACTTTCCGATGGACATCTGGAGGCTTTCTGTAATCTGTGGACTATCAGAGTGTTGATGAAACACAGAAATTGCATCGGGATTGAATACAACAGTCACCATGCGCACTTTCCTCCATGGGAGTAATGTCTCAAACAGTCTACGCTTTGATCGTTCCCTGGAAGACCAGTAGTAGTTTCCGATGCACATCTGGAGGCATTCTGTAATCTGTGGACTATCAGAGATTGATGGAACACAGAAATTGCATCGGGATTGAATACAACAGTCACCATGCGCACTTTCCTCCATGGGAGTAATGTCTCCAAGAGTTTACGATTTGATCGTTCCCTGGAAGACCAGTAGTAATTTCCGATGGACATCTGGAGGCATTCTGTAATCTGTGGACTATCAGAGTGTTGGTGAAACACAGAAATTGCATCGGGATTGAATACAACAGTCACCATGCGCTGTTTCCTCCATGGGAGTAATGTCTCAAACAGTCTACGCGTTGATCGATCCCTGGAAGACCAGTAGTAGTTTCCGATGCACATCTATAGATATTCTGCCATCTGTGGACTATCAGAGTGTTGAAGAAACACAGAAATTGCATCGGGATTGAATACAACAGTCAACATGGTCACTTTCCTCCGCGGGAGTAATGTCTCAAACAGTCTACGCTTTGATCGTTCCCTGGAAGACCAGTAGTAGTTTCCGATGGACATCTGGTGGCATTCTGTAATCTGTGGACTATCAGAGTGTTGATGAAACACAGAAATTGCATCGGGATTGAATACAACAGTCACCATGCGCACATTCCTCCATTGGAGTAATGTCTCAAACAGTCTACGCTTTGAACGTTCTCTGGAAGACCAGTAGTAGTTTCCGATGCACATCTGGTGCCATTCTGTAATCTGTGGCCCATCAGACTGTTGATGAAACACAGAAATTGCATCGGGATTGAATACAACAGTCACCATGCGCACTTTCCTGCATGGGGAGTAATGTCTCAAACAGTCTACGTTTTGATCGTGCCCTGGAAGACCAGTAGTAGTTTCTGATGCACATCTGGAGGCATTCTGTAATCTGTGGACTATCAGAGTATTGATTAAACACAGAAATTGCATCGGGATTGAATACAACAGTCACGATGCGCCCTTTCCTGCATGGGAGTAATGTCTCAAACATTCTACGCTATGATCGTTCCCTGGAAGACCTTTAGTGGTTTCCGATGCACATCTGGAGGCATTCTGTAATCTGTGGACTATCAGACTGTTGATGAAACACAGAAATTGCATCGGGATTGAATACAACAGTCTGCATGCGCACATTCCTCCATGGGAGTAATGTCTCAAACAGTCCACGCTTTGATCGTTCTCTGGAAGACCAGTAGTAGTTTCCGATGCACATCTGTAGGCATTCTGTAATCTGTGGACTATCAGAGTGTTGATGAAACACAGAAATTGCATCGGGATTGAATACAACAGTCACCATGCGCACTTTCCTCCATGGGAGTAATGTGTCAAACAGTCTACGCTTTGATCGTTCCCTGGAAGACCAGTAGTAGTTTCCGATGCACATCTGGTGTCATTCTGTAATCTGTGGACCATCAGAGTGTTGATGAAACACAGAAATTGCATCGGGATTGAATACAACAGTCACCATGTGCACTTTCCTCCATGGGAGTAAGGTCTCAAACAGTCTACGCTTTGATCGTTCCCTGGAAGACCAGTAGTAGTTTCCGATGCACATCTGGAGGCATTCTGTAATCTGCGGAGTGTCAGACTGTTGATGAAACACAGAAATTGCATCGGGATTGATTACAACAGTCACCATGCGCACTTTCCTCTACGGGAATAATGTCTCAAGGAGTCTTCGCTTTGATCGTTCCCTGGAAGACCAGTAGTAGTTTCCGATGGACATCTGGAGGCTTTCTGTAATCTGTTAACTATCAGAGTGTTGATGAAACACAGAAATTGCATCGGGATTGAATACAACAGTCACCATGCGCACTTTCCTCCATGGGAGTAATGTCTCAAACAGTCTACGCTTTGATCGTCCCCTGGAAAACCAGTAATAGTTTCCGAAGCACATCTGGAGATATTCTGTAATCTGTGGACTATCAGACTGTTAATGAAGCACAGATATTGCATCGGGATTGAATACAACAGTCACCAAGCCCACTTTCCTGCATGGGAGTAATTCGCAAATATTCTACGCTTCGATCGTGCCCTGGAAGACCAGTAGTAGTTTCCGATGCACATCTGGAGGCATTCTGTAATCTGTGGACTGTCAGAGATTGATGAAACACAGAAATGCATCGGGATTGAATACAACAGTCACCATGTGCACTTTCCTCCATGGGAGTAAGGTCTCAAACTGTCTACGCTTTGATCGTTCCCTGGAAGACCAGTAGTAATTTCCGATGGACATCTGGAGGCATTCTGTAATCTGTGGACTATCAGAGTGTTGGTGAAACACAGAAATTGCATCGGGATTGAATACAACAGTCACCATGCGCAGTTTCCTCCATGGGAGTAATGTCTCAAACAGTCTACGCTTTAATCGATCCCCTGGAAGACCAGTAGTAGTTTCCGATGCACATCTATAGATATTCAGCAATCTGTGGACTATCAGAGTGTTGAAGAAACACAGAATTTGCATTGGGATTGAATACAACAGTCAACATGCGCACTTTCCTCCACGGGAGTAATGTCTCAAACAGTCTACGCTTTGATCGTTCCCTGGCTGACCAGTAGTAGTTTCCGATGGACATCTGGTGGCATTCTGTAATCTGTGGTCTATGAGAGTGTTGCTGAAACACAGAAATTGCATCGGGATTGAATACAACAGTCACCATGCGCACTTTCCTCCATGGGAGTAATGTCTCAAACAGTCTACGTTTCGATCGTTCCCTGGAAGACCAGTAGTAGTTTCCGATGCACATCTGGTGTCATTCTGTAATCTGTGGACCATCAGAGTGTTGATGAAACACAGAAGTTGCATCGGGATTGAATACAACAGTCACCATGTGCACTTTCCACCATGGGAGTAAGGTCTCAAACAGTCTACGCTTTGACCGTTCCCTGGAAGACCAGTAGTAGTTTCCGATGCACATTTGGAGGCATTCTGTAATCTATGGAGTGTCAGAGTGTTGATGAAGCACAGAAATTGCATCGGGATTGAATACAACAGTCACCATGCGCACATTCCTCCATGGGAGAAATGTCTCCAAGAGTTTACAATTTCTTCGTTCCCTGGAAGACCAGTAGTAATTTCCGATGGACATCTGGAGGCATTCTGTAATCTGTGGACTATCAGAGTTTTGGTGAAACACAGAAATTGCATCGGGATTGAATAGAACAGTCACCATGCGCACTTTCCTCCATGGGAGTAGTGTCTCAAACAATCTACGTCTTGATCGTTATTTGGAAGACCAGAAGTAGTATCCGATGCACATCTGGAGGCATTTTTAAATCTGTGGACTAACTGAGTGTTGATGAAACACAGGAATTGCATCGGGATTGAATACAACAGTCACCATGCGCACTTTCCTCCTTTGGAGTAATGTCTCAAACAGTCTACGCTTTGATCGTTCCCAGGAAGACCAGTAGTAGTTTCCGTTGAACATCTGGAGGCATTCTGTAATCTGTGGACTATCCGAGTGTTGATGAAATACAGAAATTGAATCGGGATTGAATACAACAGTCACCATATTCACTTCCCTCCATGGGAGTAATTCCCAAACATTATACGCTTTGATCGTTCTCTGGAAGACCAGTAGTAGTTTCCGATGCACATCTGGTGGCATTCTGTAATCTGTGCACTACCAGAGTGTTGATGAAACACAGAAATTGCATCGGGATTGAACACAACAGTCACTATGCGCACTTTCCTCCACGGGAGGTATGTTTCAAACAGTCTACGCTTTGATCGTTCCCTGGAAGACCAGTAGTAGTTTCCGATGCACATCAGGTGGCATTCTGTAATCTGTGGACTATCAGAGTGTTGAAACACAGAAATTGATTCGGGATTAAATACAACAGTCACCATGCGCACTTTCACCCTCGGGAATAATGTCTCAAAGAGTCTTCGCTTTGATCGTTCCCTGGAAGACCAGTAGTAGTTTCCGATGGACATCTGGAGGCTTTCTGTAATCTGTGGACTATCAGAGTGTTGATGAAACACAGATATTGAATCGGGATTAAATACAACAGTCACCATGCGCACTTTCCTCCACGGGAGAAATGTCTCAAACAGTCTACGCTTTGATCGTTCCCTGGAAGACCAGTAGTAGTTTCCGATGGACATCTGGTGGCTTTCTGTAATCTGTGGACTATCAGAGTGTTGATGAAACACAGAAAGTGCATCGGGATTGAATACAACAGTCACCATGCGCACTTTCCTCCACGGGAGTAATGTCTCAAACAGTCTACGCTTTGATCGTTAGCTGGAAGACCAGTAGTAGTTTCCGATGCACATCTGGAGGCTTTCTGTAATCTGTGGACTATCAGAGTGTTGATGAAACACAGAAATTGCATCGGGATTGAATACAACAGTCACCATGCGCACTTTCCTCAATGGGAGTAATGTCTCAAACAGTCTACGCTTTGATCGTTCCCTGGAAAACCAGTAATAGTTTCCGATGCACATCTGGAGATATTCTGTAATCTGTGGACTATCAGACTGTTAATGAAACACAGATATTGCATCGGGAGTGAATACAACAGTCACCAAGCCCACTTTCCTGCATGGCAGTAATTCTCAAACATTCTACGCTTCGATCGTGCCCTGGAAGACCAGTAGTAGTTTCCGATGCACATCTGGAGGCATTCTGTAATCTGTGGACTATCAGAGATTGATGAAACACAGAAATTGCATCGAGGTTGAATACAACAGTCACCATGCGCACCTTCCTCCATCGGAGTAATGTCTCAAACAGTCTACGCGTTGATCGTTCCCTTTAAGACCAGTAGTAGTTTCTGATGGACATCTGGTGGCATTCTGTAATCTGTGGACTATCAGAGTGTTGACGAAACACAGAAATTGCATCGGGATTGAATACAACAGTCATTATGCGCACTTTCCTCCATGGGAGTAATGTCTCAAACAGTCTACGCTATGATCGTTCCCTGGAAGACCAGTAGTAGTTACCGATGCTCATCTGGAGATATTCTGAAATCTGTGGACTATCAGACTGTTGATAGAACACAGAAATTGCATCGGGATTGAATACAACAGTCACCATGCGCTCTTTCCAGCATTGGGAGTAATGTCTCAAACAGTCTACGCTTTGATCGTTCTGTGGAAGACCAGTAGTAGTTTCCGATGCACATCTGGTGGCATTCTGTAATCTGTGGACTACCAGAGTGTTGATGAAACACAGAAATTGCATCGGGATTGAACACAACAGTCACCATGCGCAGTTTCCTCCACGGGAGGTATGTCTCAAACAGTCTACGCTTTGATCGTTCCATGGAAGACCAGTAGAAGTTTCCGATGCACATCAGGTGGCATTCTGTAATCTGTGGACTATCAGAGTGTTGATGAAACACAGAAATTGAATCGGGAATAAATACAACAGTCACCATGCGCACTTTAGTCCACGGGAATAATGTCTCAAAGAGTCTTCGCTTTGATCGTTCCCTGGAAGACCAGTCGTAGTTTCCGATGGACAACTGGAGAATTTCTGTAATCTGTGGACTATCAGAGTGTTGATGAAACACAGAAATTGCATCGGGATTGAATACAACAGTCACCATGCGCACTTTCCTCCACGGGAGTAAGGTCTCAAACAGTCTACGCTTTGATCGTTCCCTGGAAGACCAGTAGTAGTTTCCGATGCACATCTGGAGGCTTTCTGTAATCTGTGGACTATCAGAGTGTTGATGAAACACAGAAATTGCATCGGGATTGAATACAACAGTCACCATGCGCACTTTCCTCAATTAGAGTAATGTCTCAAACAGTCAACGCATTTATCGTTCCCTGGAAAACCAGTAGTAGTTTCCGATGCACATATGGATGCATTGTGTAATCTGTGGACTATCAGAGTGTTGATGAAACACAGAAATTGCATCAGGGTTGAATACAACAGTCACCATCCGCACTTTCCTCCTTGGGACTAATGTCTCAAACAGTCTATGTTTTGATCGTTCCCTGGAAGACCAGTAGTAGTTTCCGATGCACATCAGGTGGCATTCTGTAATCTGTGGACTATCAGAGTGTTGATGAAACACAGAAATTAAATCGGGATTAAATACAACAATCAGCATGCGCACTTCCCTCCACGATAGTAATGTCTCAAAGAGTCTTCGAATTGATCGTTCCCTGGAAGACCAGTAGTAGTTTCCGATGGACATCTGGTGGTATTCTGTAATCTGTGGACTCTCAGAGTGTTGATGAAATACAGAAATTGCATCGGGATTGAATACAACACTTAGCATGCGCACTTTCCTCCATGGGAGTAATGTCTCTAACAGTCTACGCTATGATCGTTCCCTGCAAGACCAGTAGTAGTTTCCGATGCACATCTGGAGGCTTTCTGTAATCTTTGGACTATCAGAGTGTTGATGAAAAACAGAAATTGCATCGGGATTGAATACAACAGAAACCATGCGCACTTTCCTCCATGGGACTAATGTCTCAAACAGTCTACGCTTTGATCGTTCCCTTGAAGACCAGTAGTAGTTTCCGATGCACATCTGGTGCCATTCTGTAATCTGTGGACCATCAGACTGTTGATGAAACACAGAAATTGAATCGGGATTGAATGCAACAGTCACCATGCGCACTTTCCTGCATTGGGAGTAATGTCTCAAACAGTCTACGTTTTGTTCGTTCCCTGGAAGACCAGTAGTAGTTTCCGATGCACATCTGGAGTTCTTCTGTAATCTGTGGAGTATCAGAGTGTTGACGAAACACAGAAATTGCATCGGGATTGAATACAACAGTCACCATGCGCACCTTCCTCAATGGGAGTAATGTCTCAAAGAGTTTACGCTTTGGCCGTTCCCTGGAAGACCAGTAGTAGTTTCCGATGCACAGCTGGTATCATTTTGTAATCTGTGGACTATCAGAATGTTGCTGAAACACAGAAATTGAATCGGGATTGAATACAACAGTCACCATGCGCACTTTCCTCCATGGGAGTAATGTCTCTAACAGTCTACGCGTTGATGGTTCCCTGCAAGACCAGTAGTAGTTTCCGATGCACATCTGGAGGCTTTCTGTAATCTGTGGACTATCAGAGTGTTGGTGAAACACAGAAATTGCATCGGGAATGAATACAACAGTCACCATGCGCACTTTCCCCATGGGACTAATGTCTCAAAGAGTCTACGCTTTGGTCGTTCCCTGGAAAGCCAGTAATAGTTTCCGATGCACATCTGGAGATATTCTGTAATCTGTGGGCTATCAGACTGATAATGAAGCACAGACATTGCATCGGGATTGAATACAACAGTCACCAAGCCCACTTTCCGGCCTGGGAGTAATTCTCAAACAGTCTACGTTTGATCGTGAACTGGAAGACGAGTAGTAGTTTCCGATGCACATCTGGAGGCATTCTGTAATCTGTGGACTAACAGAGTGTTGATGAAACACAGAAATTGCATCGGGATTGAATACAACCGTCACCATGCGCACTTTCCTCTATGGGAGTGATTCTCAAACAGTCTGCCCTTTGATCATTCCCTGGAAGACCAGTAGTAGTTTCCGATGCACATCTGGAGGCATTCTATAATCTGTGGACTATCAGAGTGTTGTGAAACACAGAAATTGCATAGGGATTGAATACAACAGTCACCATGCGCACTTTCCTCCACGGGAGTAATGTCTCTAACAATCTACGCTTTGATCGTTCTGTGGAAGACCAGTAGTAGTTTCCGATGCACATCTGGTGGCATTCTGTAATCTGTGGACTACCAGAGTGTTGATGAAACACAGAAATTGCATCGGGATTGAACACAACAGTCACCATGCGCAGTTTCCTCCACGGGAGGTATGTCTCAAACAGTCTACGCTTTGATCGTTCCCTGGAAGACCAGTAGAAGTTTCCGATGCACATCAGGTGGCATTCTGTAATCTGTGGACTATCAGAGTGTTGATGAAACACAGAAATTGAATCGGGAATAAATACAACAGTCACCATGCGCACTTTAGTCCACGGGAATAATGTCTCAAAGAGTCTTCGCTTTGATCGTTCCCTGGAAGACCAGTCGTAGTTTCCGATGGACATCTGGAGAATTTCTGTAATCTGTGGACTATCAGAGTGTTGATGAAACACAGAAATTGCATCGGGATTGAATACAACAGTCACCATGAACACTTTCCTCCATGGGAGTAATGTCTCAAACAGTCTACGCTTTGATCGTTCCCTGGAAGACCAGTAGTTGTTTCCGATGCACATCTGTTGGCATTCTGTAACCTGTGGACTATCAGAGATTGGATGAAACACAGAAATGGCAGCGGGATTGAATACAACAGTCACCATGCGCACTTTCCTCCATGGGAGCAATGTCTCAAACAGTCTACGCTTTGATCGTTCCCTGCAAGACCAGTAGTAGTTTCCGATCACATCTGGAGGCTTTCTGTAATCTGTGGACTATCAGAGTGTTGATGAAACACAGAAATTGCATCGGGAATGAATACAACAGTCACTATGCGCACTTTCCTCCATGGGACTAATGTCTCAAAGAGTCTACGCTTTGGTCGTTCCCTGGAAAACCAGTAATAGTTTCCGATGCACATCTGTAGATATTCTGTAATCTGTGGGCTATCAGACTGTGAATGAAGCACAGAAATTGCATCGGGATTGAATACAACAGTCACCATGTGCACTTTCCAGCCTGGGAGTAATTCTCAAACAGTCTACGCTTTGATCGTGAACTGGAAGACCAGTAGTAGTTTCCGATGCACATCTGGAGGCATTCTGTAATCTGTAAACTAACAGAGTGTTGATGAAACACAGAAATTGCATCGGGATTGAATACAACAGTCACCATGCGCACTTTCCTCCATAGGAGTAATGTCTCTAACACTCTACGCTTTGATCGTTACCTGCAAGACCAGTAGTAGTTTCCGAAGCACATCTGGAGGCATTCTGTAATCTGTGGACTATCAGAGTGTTGACGAAATGCAGAAATTGCAGCGGGTTTGAATACAAAAGTCACAATGCGCACTTTCCTCCATAGGAGTAATGTCTCTAACACTCTACGCTTTGATCGTTACCTGCAAGACCAGTAGTAGTTTCCGAAGCACATCTGGAGGCATTCTGTAATCTGTGGACTATCAGAGTGTTGATGAGACACAGAAATTGCATCAGGGTTGAATACAACAGTCACCATCCGCACTTTCCTCATTGGGACTAATGTCTCAAACAGTCTATGTTTTGATCGTTCCCTGGAAGACCAGTAGTAGTTTCCGATGCACATCAGGTGGCATTCTGTAATCTGTGGACTATCAGAGTGTTGATGAAACACAGAAATTAAATCGGGATTAAATACAACAATCACCATGCGCACTTCCCTCCACGATAGTAATGTCTCAAAGAGTCTTCGAATTGATCGTTCCCTGGAAGACCAGTAGTAGTTTCCGATGCACAGCTGGTATCATTTTGTAATCTGTGGACTATCAGAGTGTTGATGAAACACACAAATTCCATCGGTATTGAATACAACAGTCACCATGCGCACTTTCCTCCATGAGAGTAGTGTCTCAAACATTCTACGCTTTGATCGTTCCCTGGAAGACCAAAACTAGTTTCCGATGCACATCTGGAGACATTCTGTTATCTGTGGACTATCAGAGTGTTGCTGAAACACAGAAATTGTATCGGGATTGAATACAACAGTCACCATGCGCACTTTCCTCCATGGGAGTAATGTCTCTAACAGTCTACGCTTTGATCGTTCCCTGCAAGACCAGTAGTAGTTTCCGATGCACATCTGGAGGCTTTCTGTAATCTGTGGACTATCAGAGTGTTGGTGAAACACAGAAATTGCATCGGGAATGAATACAACAGTCACCATGCGCACTTTCCTCCATGGGACTAATGTCTTAAAGAGTCTACGCTTTGGTCGTTCCCTGGAAAACCAGTAATAGTTTCCGATGCACATCTGGAGATATTCTGTAATCTGTGGGCTATCAGACTGATAATGAAGCACAGAAATTGCATCGGGATTGAATACAACAGTCACCAAGCCCACTTTCCGGCCTGGGAGTAATTCTCAAACAGTCTACGCTTTGATCGTGAACTGGAAGACGAGTAGTAGTTTCCGATGCACATCTGGAGGCATTCTGTAATCTGTGGACTAACAGAGTGTTGATGAAACACAGAAATTGCATCGGGATTGAATACAACAGTCACCATGCGCACTTTCCTCCATGGGAGTAATGTCTCAAACAGTTTACGCTTTGGTCGTTCCCTGGAAGACCAGTAGTAATTTCCGACGGACATCTGGAGGCATGCTGTAATCTGTGACTATCAGAGTGTTGATGAAACACAAAAATTGCATCGGGATTGAATACAACAGTCACCATGCGCACTTGCCTCCATGGGAGTAATGTCTCAAACAGTCTACGCTTTCATCGTTTCCTATAAGACCAGTAGTAGTTTCTGATGCACATCTGGTGGCATTCTGTAATATGTGGAGTATCAGAGTGTTGATGAAACACAGAAATTGCATCGGGATTGAATACAACAGTCACCATGAACACTTTCCTCCATGGGAGTAATGTCTCAAACAGTCTACGCTTTGATCGTTCCCTGGAAGACCAGTAGTTGTTTCCGATGCACATCTGTTGGCATTCTGTAACCTGTGGACTATCAGAGATTGGATGAAACACAGAAATGGCAGCGGGATTGAATACAACAGTCACCATGCGCACTTTCCTCCATGGGAGCAATGTCTCAAACAGTCTACGCTTTGATCGTTCCCTGCAAGACCAGTAGTAGTTTCCGATCACATCTGGAGGCTTTCTGTAATCTGTGGACTATCAGAGTGTTGATGAAACACAGAAATTGCATCGGGAATGAATACAACAGTCACTATGCGCACTTTCCTCCATGGGACTAATGTCTCAAAGAGTCTACGCTTTGGTCGTTCCCTGGAAAACCAGTAATAGTTTCCGATGCACATCTGTAGATATTCTGTAATCTGTGGGCTATCAGACTGTGAATGAAGCACAGAAATTGCATCGGGATTGAATACAACAGTCACCATGTGCACTTTCCAGCCTGGGAGTAATTCTCAAACAGTCTACGCTTTGATCGTGAACTGGAAGACCAGTAGTAGTTTCCGATGCACATCTGGAGGCATTCTGTAATCTGTAAACTAACAGAGTGTTGATGAAACACAGAAATTGCATCGGGATTGAATACAACAGTCACCATGCGCACTTTCCTCCATAGGAGTAATGTCTCTAACACTCTACGCTTTGATCGTTACCTGCAAGACCAGTAGTAGTTTCCGAAGCACATCTGGAGGCATTCTGTAATCTGTGGACTATCAGAGTGTTGACGAAATGCAGAAATTGCAGCGGGTTTGAATACAACAGTCACAATGCGCACTTTCCTCCATAGGAGTAATGTCTCTAACACTCTACGCTTTGATCGTTACCTGCAAGACCAGTAGTAGTTTCCGAAGCACATCTGGAGGCATTCTGTAATCTGTGGACTATCAGAGTGTTGATGAGACACAGAAATTGCATCAGGGTTGAATACAACAGTCACCATCCGCACTTTCCTCATTGGGACTAATGTCTCAAACAGTCTATGTTTTGATCGTTCCCTGGAAGACCAGTAGTAGTTTCCGATGCACATCAGGTGGCATTCTGTAATCTGTGGACTATCAGAGTGTTGATGAAACACAGAAATTAAATCGGGATTAAATACAACAATCACCATGCGCACTTCCCTCCACGATAGTAATGTCTCAAAGAGTCTTCGAATTGATCGTTCCCTGGAAGACCAGTAGTAGTTTCCGATGCACAGCTGGTATCATTTTGTAATCTGTGGACTATCAGAGTGTTGATGAAACACACAAATTCCATCGGTATTGAATACAACAGTCACCATGCGCACTTTCCTCCATGAGAGTAGTGTCTCAAACATTCTACGCTTTGATCGTTCCCTGGAAGACCAAAACTAGTTTCCGATGCACATCTGGAGACATTCTGTTATCTGTGGACTATCAGAGTGTTGCTGAAACACAGAAATTGTATCGGGATTGAATACAACAGTCACCATGCGCACTTTCCTCCATGGGAGTAATGTCTCTAACAGTCTACGCTTTGATCGTTCCCTGCAAGACCAGTAGTAGTTTCCGATGCACATCTGGAGGCTTTCTGTAATCTGTGGACTATCAGAGTGTTGGTGAAACACAGAAATTGCATCGGGAATGAATACAACAGTCACCATGCGCACTTTCCTCCATGGGACTAATGTCTTAAAGAGTCTACGCTTTGGTCGTTCCCTGGAAAACCAGTAATAGTTTCCGATGCACATCTGGAGATATTCTGTAATCTGTGGGCTATCAGACTGATAATGAAGCACAGAAATTGCATCGGGATTGAATACAACAGTCACCAAGCCCACTTTCCGGCCTGGGAGTAATTCTCAAACAGTCTACGCTTTGATCGTGAACTGGAAGACGAGTAGTAGTTTCCGATGCACATCTGGAGGCATTCTGTAATCTGTGGACTAACAGAGTGTTGATGAAACACAGAAATTGCATCGGGATTGAATACAACAGTCACCATGCGCACTTTCCTCCATGGGAGTAATGTCTCAAACAGTTTACGCTTTGGTCGTTCCCTGGAAGACCAGTAGTAATTTCCGACGGACATCTGGAGGCATGCTGTAATCTGTGACTATCAGAGTGTTGATGAAACACAAAAATTGCATCGGGATTGAATACAACAGTCACCATGCGCACTTGCCTCCATGGGAGTAATGTCTCAAACAGTCTACGCTTTCATCGTTTCCTATAAGACCAGTAGTAGTTTCTGATGCACATCTTCTGGCATTCTGTAATATGTGGAGTATCAGAGTGTTGATGAAACACAGAAATTGCATCGGGATTGAATACAACAGTCACCAAGCGCACTTTCCTCCACGTTAGTAACGCCTCAAACGGTCTACGCTTTGATCGATCCCTGGATGACCAGTAGTAGTTTCCGATGTTCATCAGGTGGCATTCTGTAATCTGTGGACTATCAGAGTGTTGATGAAACACAGAAATTGCATCGGGATTGAATACAACAGTCACCATGAACACTTTCCTCCATGGGAGTAATGTCTCAAACAGTCTACGCTTTGATCGTTCCCTGGAAGACCAGTAGTTGTTTCCGATGCACATCTGTTGGCATTCTGTAACCTGTGGACTATCAGATTTTGGATGAAACACAGAAATGGCAGCGGGATTGAATACAACAGTCACCATGCGCACTTTCCTCCATGGGAGCAATGTCTCAAACAGTCTACGCTTTGATCGTTCCCTGGAAGACCAGTAGTAGTTTCCGATGCACATCTGTAGGCATTCTGTAATCTGTAGACAATCAGAGTGTTGATGAAACACAGAAATTGAATCGGGATTGAATACAACAGTCACCATGCGCACTTTCCTCCATGGGACTAATGTCTCAAAGAGTCTACGCTTTGGTCGTTCCCTGGAAAACCAGTAATAGTTTCCGATGCACAGCTGGAGATATTCTGTAATCTGTGGGCTATCAGACTGTGAATGAAGCACAGAAATTGCATCGGGATTGAATACAACAGTCACCATGTGCACTTTCCAGCCTGGGAGTAATTCTCAAACAGTCTACGCTTTGATCGTGAACTGGAAGACCAGTAGTAGTTTCCGATGCACATCTGGAGGAATTCTGTAATCTGTGGACTAACAGAGTGTTGATGAAACACAGAAATTGCATCGGGATTGAATACAACAGTCACCATGCGCACTTTCCTCCATGAGAGTAGTGTCTCAAACATTCTACGCTTTGATCGTTCCCTGGAAGACCAAAACTAGTTTCCGATGCACATCTGGAGACATTCTGTTATCTGTGGACTATCAGAGTGTTGCTGAAACACAGAAATTGTATCGGGATTGAATACAACAGTCACCATGCGCACTTTCCTCCATGGGAGTAATGTCTCTAACAATCTACGCTTTGATCGTTCCCTGGAAGACTAGTAGTAGTTTCCGATGGACATCTGGTGGCATTCTGTAATCTGTGGACTATCAGAGTGTTGATGAAACACAGAAATTGCATCAGGATTGAATACAACAGTCACCATGCGCACTTTCCTCCATAGGAGTAATGTCTCTAACAGTCTACGCTTTGATCGTTACCTGCAAGACCAGTAGTAGTTTCCGAAGCACATCTGGAGGCATTCTGTAATCTGTGGACTATCAGAGTGTTGATGAGACACAGAAAATGCATCGGGATTGAATAGAACAGTCACCATGCGCACTTTCCTCCATGGGAGTAATGTCTCAAACAGTCTACGCTTTGATCGTTTCCTATAAGACCAGTAGTAGTTTCTGATGCACATCTGGTGGCATTCTGTAATATGTGGAGTATCAGAGTGTTGATGAAACACAGAAATTGCATCGGGATTGAATACAACAGCCACCAAGCGCACTTTCCTCCACGTTAGTAACGTCTCAAACGGTCTACGCTTTGATCGATCCCTGGAAGACCAGTAGTAGTTTCCGATGTACATCAGGTGGCATTCTGTAATCTGTGGACTATCAGAGTGTTGATGAAACACAGAAATTGCATCGGGATTGAATACAACAGTCACCACGCGCACTTTCCTCCATGGGAGTAATGTCTCAGACAGTCTACGCTTTGATCGTTCCCTGGAAGACCAGTAGTAGTTTCCGATGCACATCTGGAGGCATTCTGTAATCTGTGGACTATCAGAGTGTTGACGAAATACAGAAATTGCATCGGGATTGAATACAACAGTCACAATGCGCACTTTCCTCCATGGGAGTAATATCTCAACCAGTCTACGCTTTGATCGTTCCCTGGAAGACCAGTAGTAGTTACCGATGCTCATCTGGAGATATTCTGTAATCTGTGGACTATCAGACTGTTGATGAAACACAGAAATTGCATCGGGATTGAATACAACCGTCACCATGCGCTCTTTCCTGCATTGGGAGTAATGTCTCAAACAGTCTACGCTTTGATCGTGCCCTGGAAGACCAGTAGTAGTTTCCGATGCACATATGGATGCATTGTGTAATCTGTGGACTATCAGAGTGTTGATGAAACACAGAAATTGCATCAGGGTTGAATACAACAGTCACCATCCGCACTTTCCTCCTTGGGACTAATGTCTCAAACAGTCTATGCTTTGATCGTTCCCTGGAAGACCAGTAGTAGTTTCCGATGCACATCAGGTGGCATTCTGTAATCTGTGGACTATCAGAGTGTTGATGAAACACAGAAATTAAATCGGGATTAAATACAACAATCACCATGCGCACTTCCCTCCACGATAGTAATGTCTCAAAGAGTCTTCGAATTGATCGTTCCCTGGAAGACCGGTAGTAGTTTCCGATGGACATCTGGTGGTATTCTGTAATCTGTGGACTCTCAGAGTGTTGATGAAATACAGAAATTGCATCGGGATTGAATACAACACTTAGCATGCGCACTTTCCTCCATGGGAGTAATGTCTCTAACAGTCTACGCTATGATCGTTCCTTGCAAGACCAGTAGTAGCTTCCGATGCACATCTGGAGGCTTTCTGTAATCTTTGGACTATCAGAGTGTTGATGAAACACAGAAATTGCATCGGGATTGAATACAACAGAAACCATCGCACTTTCCTCCATGGGACTAATGTCTCAAACAGTCTACGCTTTGATCGTTCCCTTGAAGACCAGTAGTAGTTTCCGATGCACGTCTGGTGGCATTCTGTAATCTGTAGACTATCAGAGTGTTGACGAAACACAGAAATTGCATCGGGATTGAATACAACAGTCACCATGCGCACCTTCCTCAATGGGAGTAATGTCTCAAAGAGTTTACGCTTTGACCGTTCCCTGGAAGACCAGTAGTAGTTTCCGATGCACAGCTGGTATCATTTTGTAATCTGTGGACTATCAGAGTGTTGATGAAACACAGAAATTCCATCGGTATTGAATACAACAGTCACCATGCACACTTTCCTCCATGAGAGTAGTGTCTCAAACATTCTACGCTTTGATCGTTCCCTGGAAGACCAAAACTAGTTTCCGATGCACATCTGGAGACATTCTGTTATCTGTGGACTATCAGAGTGTTGCTGAAACACAGAAATTGTATCGGGATTGAATACAACAGTCACCATGCGCACTTTCCTCCATGGGAGTAATGTCTCTAACAATCTACGCTTTGATCGTTCCCTGGAAGACTAGTAGTAGTTTCCGATGGACATCTGGTGGCATTCTGTAATCTGTGGACTATCAGAGTGTTGATGAAACACAGAAATTGCATCAGGATTGAATACAACAGTCACCATGCGCACTTTCCTCCATAGGAGTAATGTCTCTAACAGTCTACGCTTTGATCGTTACCTGCAAGACCAGTAGTAGTTTCCGAAGCACATCTGGAGGCATTCTGTAATCTGTGGACTATCAGAGTGTTGATGAGACACAGAAAATGCATCGGGATTGAATAGAACAGTCACCATGCGCACTTTCCTCCATGGGAGTAATGCCTCAAACAGTCTACGCTTTGATCGTTTCCTATAAGACCAGTAGTAGTTTCTGATGCACATCTGGTGGCATTCTGTAATATGTGGAGTATCAGAGTGTTGATGAAACACAGAAATTGCATCGGGATTGAATACAACAGCCACCAAGCGCACTTTCCTCCACGTTAGTAACGTCTCAAACGGTCTACGCTTTGATCGATCCCTGGAAGACCAGTAGTAGTTTCCGATGTACATCAGGTGGCATTCTGTAATCTGTGGACTATCAGAGTGTTGATGAAACACAGAAATTGCATCGGGATTGAATACAACAGTCACCATGCGCACTTTCCTCCATGGGAGTAATGTCTCAGACAGTCTACGCTTTGATCGTTCCCTGGAAGACCAGTAGTAGTTTCCGATGCACATCTGGAGGCATTCTGTAATCTGTGGACTATCAGAGTGTTGACGAAATACAGAAATTGCATCGGGATTGAATACAACAGTCACAATGCGCACTTTCCTCCATGGGAGTAATATCTCAACCAGTCTACGCTTTGATCGTTCCCTGGAAGACCAGTAGTAGTTACCGATGCTCATCTGGAGATATTCTGTAATCTGTGGACTATCAGACTGTTGATGAAACACAGAAATTGCATCGGGATTGAATACAACCGTCACCATGCGCTCTTTCCTGCATTGGGAGTAATGTCTCAAACAGTCTACGCTTTGATCGTGCCCTGGAAGACCAGTAGTAGTTTCCGATGCACATATGGATGCATTGTGTAATCTGTGGACTATCAGAGTGTTGATGAAACACAGAAATTGCATCAGGGTTGAATACAACAGTCACCATCCGCACTTTCCTCCTTGGGACTAATGTCTCAAACAGTCTATGTTTTGATCGTTCCCTGGAAGACCAGTAGTAGTTTCCGATGCACATCAGGTGGCATTCTGTAATCTGTGGACTATCAGAGTGTTGATGAAACACAGAAATTAAATCGGGATTAAATACAACAATCACCATGCGCACTTCCCTCCACGATAGTAATGTCTCAAAGAGTCTTCGAATTGATCGTTCCCTGGAAGACCGGTAGTAGTTTCCGATGGACATCTGGTGGTATTCTGTAATCTGTGGACTCTCAGAGTGTTGATGAAATACAGAAATTGCATCGGGATTGAATACAACACTTAGCATGCGCACTTTCCTCCATGGGAGTAATGTCTCTAACAGTCTACGCTATGATCGTTCCTTGCAAGACCAGTAGTAGCTTCCGATGCACATCTGGAGGCTTTCTGTAATCTTTGGACTATCAGAGTGTTGATGAAACACAGAAATTGCATCGGGATTGAATACAACAGAAACCATCGCACTTTCCTCCATGGGACTAATGTCTCAAACAGTCTACGCTTTGATCGTTCCCTTGAAGACCAGTAGTAGTTTCCGATGCACGTCTGGTGGCATTCTGTAATCAGTAGACTATCAGAGTGTTGACGAAACACAGAAATTGCATCGGGATTGAATACAACAGTCACCATGCGCACCTTCCTCAATGGGAGTAATGTCTCAAAGAGTTTACGCTTTGACCGTTCCCTGGAAGACCAGTAGTAGTTTCCGATGCACAGCTGGTATCATTTTGTAATCTGTGGACTATCAGAGTGTTGATGAAACACAGAAATTCCATCGGTATTGAATACAACAGTCACCATGCACACTTTCCTCCATGAGAGTAGTGTCTCAAACATTCTACGCTTTGATCGTTCCCTGGAAGACCAAAACTAGTTTCCGATGCACATCTGGAGACATTCTGTTATCTGTGGACTATCAGAGTGTTGCTGAAACACAGAAATAGTATCGGGATTGAATACAACAGTCACCATGCGCACTTTCCTCCATGGGAGTAATGTCTCTAACAGTCTACGCTTTGATCGTTCCCTGCAAGACCAGTAGTAGTTTCCGATGCACATCTGGAGGCTTTCTGTAATCTGTGGACTATCAGAGTGTTGGTGAAACACAGAAATTGCATCGGGAATGAATACAACAGTCACCATGCGCACTTTCCTCCATGGGACTAATGTCTCAAAGAGTCTACGCTTTGGTCGTTCCCTGGAAAACCAGTAATAGTTTCCGATGCACATCTGGAGATATTCTGTAGTCTGTGGGCTATCAGCCTGATAATGAAGCACAGAAATTGCATCGGGATTGAATACAACAGTCACCAAGCCCACTTTCCGGCCTGGGAGTAATTCTCAAACAGTCTACGCTTTGATCGTGAACTGGAAGACGAGTAGTAGTTTCCGATGCACATCTGGAGGCATTCTGTAATCTGTGGACTAACAGAGTGTTGATGAAACACAGAAATTGCATCGGGATTGAATACAACCGTCACCATGCGCACTTTCCTCTATGGGAGTGATTCTCAAACAGTCTGCCCTTTGATCATTCCCTGGAAGACCAGTAGTAGTTTCCGATGCACATCTGGAGGCATTCTATAACCTGTGGACTATCAGAGTGTTGTGAAACACAGAAATTGCATAGGGATTGAATACAACAGTCACCATGCGCACTTTCCTCCACGGGAGTAATGTCTCTAACAGTCTACGCTTTGATCGTTCCCTGGAAGACCAGTAGTATTTTCCGATGGACATCTGGTGGCATTCTGTAATCTGTGGACTATCAGAGTGTTGATGAAAGACAGAAATTGCATCGGGAATGAATACAACAGTCACCATGCGCACTTTCCTCCATGGGACTAATGTCTCAAAGAGTCTACGCTTTGGTCGTTCCCTGGAAAACCAGTAATAGTTTCCGACGCACATCTGGAGATATTCTGTAATCTGTGGGCTATCAGACTGTGAATGAAGCACAGAAATTGCATCGGGATTGAATACAACAGTCACCAAGCCCACTTTCCGGCCTGGCAGTAATTCTCAAACAGTCTACGCTTTGATCGTGAACTGGAAGACCAGTAGTAGTTTCCGATGCACATCTGGAGGCATTCTGTAATCTGTGGACTAACAGAGTGTTGATGAAACACAGAAATTGCATCGGGATTGAATACAACCGTCACCATGCGCACATTCCTCTATGGGAGTGAATCTCAAACAGTCTACCCTTTGATCATTCCCTGGAAGACCAGTAGTAGTTTCCGATGCACATCTGGAGGCATTCTATAATCTGTGGACTATCAGAGTGTTGTGAAACACACAAATTGCATAGGGATTGAATACAACAGTCACCATGCGCACTTTCCTCCACGGGAGTAATGTCTCTAACAATCTACGCTTTGATCGTTCCCTGGAAGACCAGTAGTAGTTTCCGATGGACATCTGGTGGCATTCTGTAATCTGTGGACAATCAGAGTGTTGATGAAACACAGAAATTGCATCGTGATTGAATACAACAGACACCATGCGCACTTTCCTCCATAGGAGTAATGTCTCTAACAGTCTACGCTTTGATCGTTACCTGCAAGACCAGTAGTAGTTTCCGATGCACATATGGATGCATTGTGTAATCTGTGGACTATCAGAGTGTTGATGAAACACAGAATTTGCATCAGGGTTGAGTACAACAGTCACCATCCGCACTTTCCTCCTTGGGACTAATGTCTCAAACAGTCTATGTTTTGATCGTTCCCTGGAAGACCAGTAGTAGTTTCCGATGCACATCAGGTGGCATTCTGTAATCTGTGGACTATCAGAGTGTTGATGAAACACAGAAATTAAATCGGGATTAAATACAACAATCACCATGCGCACTTCCCTCCACGATAGTAATGTCTCAAAGAGTCTTCGAATTGATCGTTCCCTGGAAGACCGGTAGTAGTTTCCGATGGACATCTGGTGGTATTCTGTAATCTGTGGACTCTCAGAGTGTTGATGAAATACAGAAATTGCATCGGGATTGAATACAACACTTAGCATGCGCACTTTCCTCCATGGGAGTAATGTCTCTAACAGTCTACGCTATGATCGTTCCTTGCAAGACCAGTAGTAGTTTCCGATGCACATCTGGAGGCTTTCTGTAATCTTTGGACTATCAGAGTGTTGATGAAACACAGAAATTGCATCGGGATTGAATACAACAGAAACCATCGCACTTTCCTCCATGGGACTAATGTCTCAAACAGTCTACGATTTGATCGTTCCCTTGAAGACCAGTAGTAGTTTCCGATGCACGTCTGGTGGCATTCTGTAATCTGTAGACTATCAGAGTGTTGACGAAACACAGAAATTGCATCGGGATTGAATACAACAGTCACCATGCGCACCTTCCTCAATGGGAGTAATGTCTCAAAGAGTTTACGCTTTGACCGTTCCCTGGAAGACCAGTAGTAGTTTCCGATGCACAGCTGGTATCATTTTGTAATCTGTGGACTATCAGAGTGTTGATGAAACACAGAAATTCCATCGGTATTGAATACAACAGTCACCATGCACACTTTCCTCCATGAGAGTAGTGTCTCAAACATTCTACGCTTTGATCGTTCCCTGGAAGACCAAAACTAGTTTCCGATGCACATCTGGAGACATTCTGTTATCTGTGGACTATCAGAGTGTTGCTGAAACACAGAAATAGTATCGGGATTGAATACAACAGTCACCATGCGCACTTTCCTCCATGGGAGTAATGTCTCTAACAGTCTACGCTTTGATCGTTCCCTGCAAGACCAGTAGTAGTTTCCGATGCACATCTGGAGGCTTTCTGTAATCTGTGGACTATCAGAGTGTTGGTGAAACACAGAAATTGCATCGGGAATGAATACAACAGTCACCATGCGCACTTTCCTCCATGGGACTAATGTCTCAAAGAGTCTACGCTTTGGTCGTTCCCTGGAAAACCAGTAATAGTTTCCGATGCACATCTGGAGATATTCTGTAGTCTGTGGGCTATCAGCCTGATAATGAAGCACAGAAATTGCATCGGGATTGAATACAACAGTCACCAAGCCCACTTTCCGGCCTGGGAGTAATTCTCAAACAGTCTACGCTTTGATCGTGAACTGGAAGACGAGTAGTAGTTTCCGATGCACATCTGGAGGCATTCTGTAATCTGTGGACTAACAGAGTGTTGATGAAACACAGAAATTGCATCAGGGTTGAATACAACAGTCACCATCCGCACTTTCCTCCTTGGGACTAATGTCTCAAACAGTCTATGTTTTGATCGTTCCCTGGAAGACCAGTAGTAGTTTCCGATGCACATCAGGTGGCATTCTGTAATCTGTGGACTATCAGAGTGTTGATGAAACACAGAAATTAAATCGGGATTAAATACAACAATCACCATGCGCACTTCCCTCCACGATAGTAATGTCTCAAACAGTCTTCGAATTGATCGTTCCCTGGAAGACCGGTAGTAGTTTCCGATGGACATCTGGTGGTATTCTGTAATCTGTGGACTCTCAGAGTGTTGATGAAATACAGAAATTGCATCGGGATTGAATACAACACTTAGCATGCGCACTTTCCTCCATGGGAGTAATGTCTCTAACAGTCTACGCTATGATCGTTCCTTGCAAGACCAGTAGTAGTTTCCGATGCACATCTGGAGGCTTTCTGTAATCTTTGGACTATCAGAGTGTTGATGAAACACAGAAATTGCATCGGGATTGAATACAACAGAAACCATCGCACTTTCCTCCATGGGACTAATGTCTCAAACAGTCTACGCTTTGATCGTTCCCTTGAAGACCAGTAGTAGTTTCCGATGCACGTCTGGTGGCATTCTGTAATCTGTAGACTATCAGAGTGTTGACGAAACACAGAAATTGCATCGGGATTGAATACAACAGTCACCATGCGCACCTTCCTCAATGGGAGTAATGTCTCAAAGAGTTTACGCTTTGACCGTTCCCTGGAAGACCAGTAGTAGTTTCCGATGCACAGCTGGTATCATTTTGTAATCTGTGGACTATCAGAGTGTTGATGAAACACAGAAATTCCATCGGTATTGAATACAACAGTCACCATGCACACTTTCCTCCATGAGAGTAGTGTCTCAAACATTCTACGCTTTGATCGTTCCCTGGAAGACCAAAACTAGTTTCCGATGCACATCTGGAGACATTCTGTTATCTGTGGACTATCAGAGTGTTGCTGAAACACAGAAATAGTATCGGGATTGAATACAACAGTCACCATGCGCACTTTCCTCCATGGGAGTAATGTCTCTAACAGTCTACGCTTTGATCGTTCCCTGCAAGACCAGTAGTAGTTTCCGATGCACATCTGGAGGCTTTCTGTAATCTGTGGACTATCAGAGTGTTGGTGAAACACAGAAATTGCATCGGGAATGAATACAACAGTCACCATGCGCACTTTCCTCCATGGGACTAATGTCTCAAAGAGTCTACGCTTTGGTCGTTCCCTGGAAAACCAGTAATAGTTTCCGATGCACATCTGGAAATATTCTGTAGTCTGTGGGCTATCAGCCTGATAATGAAGCACAGAAATTGCATCGGGATTGAATACAACAGTCACCAAGCCCACTTTCCGGCCTGGGAGTAATTCTCAAACAGTCTACGCTTTGATCGTGAACTGGAAGACGAGTAGTAGTTTCCGATGCACATCTGGAGGCATTCTGTAATCTGTGGACTAACAGAGTGTTGATGAAACACAGAAATTGCATCGGGATTGAATACAACCGTCACCATGCGCACTTTCCTCTATGGGAGTGATTCTCAAACAGTCTGCCCTTTGATCATTCCCTGGAAGACCAGTAGTAGTTTCCGATGCACATCTGGAGGCATTCTATAACCTGTGGACTATCAGAGTGTTGTGAAACACAGAAATTGCATAGGGATTGAATACAACAGTCACCATGCGCACTTTCCTCCACGGGAGTAATGTCTCTAACAATCTACGCTTTGATCGTTCCCTGGAAGACCAGTAGTATTTTCCGATGGACATCTGGTGGCATTCTGTAATCTGTGGACTATCAGAGTGTTGATGAAAGACAGAAATTGCATCGGGAATGAATACAACAGTCACCATGCGCACTTTCCTCCATGGGACTAATGTCTCAAAGAGTCTACGCTTTGGTCGTTCCCTGGAAAACCAGTAATAGTTTCCGACGCACATCTGGAGATATTCTGTAATCTGTGGGCTATCAGACTGTGAATGAAGCACAGAAATTGCATCGGGATTGAATACAACAGTCACCAAGCCCACTTTCCGGCCTGGCAGTAATTCTCAAACAGTCTACGCTTTGATCGTGAACTGGAAGACCAGTAGTAGTTTCCGATGCACATCTGGAGGCATTCTGTAATCTGTGGACTAACAGAGTGTTGATGAAACACAGAAATTGCATCGGGATTGAATACAACCGTCACCATGCGCACATTCCTCTATGGGAGTGAATCTCAAACAGTCTACCCTTTGATCATTCCCTGGAAGACCAGTAGTAGTTTCCGATGCACATCTGGAGGCATTCTATAATCTGTGGACTATCAGAGTGTTGTGAAACACACAAATTGCGTAGGGATTGAATACAACAGTCACCATGCGCACATTCCTCCACGGGAGTAATGTCTCTAACAATCTACGCTTTGATCGTTCCCTGGAAGACCAGTAGTAGTTTCCGATGGACATCTGGTGGCATTCTGTAATCTGTGGACTATCAGAGTGTTGATGAAACACAGAAATTGCATCGGGATTGAATACAACAGACACCATGCGCACTTTCCTCCATAGGAGTAATGTCTCTAACAGTCTACGCTTTGATCGTTACCTGCAAGACCAGTAGTAGTTTCCGATGCACAGCTGGTATCATTTTGTAATCTGTGGACTATATGAGTGTTGATGAAACACAGAAATTGAATCGGGATTGAATACAACAGTCACCATGCGCACTTCCCTCCATGGGATTAATGTCTCAAAGAGTCTACGCTTTGGTCGTTCCCTGGAAAACAAGTAATAGTTTCCGATGCACATCTGGAGATATTCTGTAATCTGTGGGCTATCAGACTGATAATGAAGCACAGAAATTGCATCGGGATTGAATACAACAGTCACCAAGCCCACTTTCCGGCCTGGGAGTAATACTCAAACAGTCTACGCTTTGATCGTGAACTGGAAGACGAGTAGTAGTTTCCGATGCACATCTGGAGGCATTCTGTAATCTGTGGACTATCAGAGTGTTGATGAAACACAGAAATTGCATCGGGATTGAATACAACAGTCACCATCCGTACTTTCCACCTTGGGACTAATGTCTCAAACAGTCTATGTTTTGATCGTTCCCTGGAAGACCAGTAGTAGTTTTCGATGCACATCAGGCGGCATTCTGTAATCTGTGGACTATCAGAGTGTTGATGAAACACAGAAATTAAATCGGGATTAAATACAACAATCACCATGCGCACTTCCCTCCACGATAGTAATGTCTCAAAGAGTCTTCGAATTGATCGTTCCCTGGAAGACCAGTAGTAGATTCCGATGCACAGCTGGTATCATTTTGTAATCTGTGGACTATCAGAGTGTTGATGAAACACACAAATTGCATCGGGATTGAATACAACAGTCACCATGCGCACTTTCCTCCATGGGAGTAATGTCTCAGACAGTCTACGCTTTGATCGTGCCCTGGAAGACCAGTAGTAGTTTCCGATGCACATATGGATGCATTGTGTAATCTGTGGACTATCAGAGTGTTGATGAAACACAGAAATTGCATCAGGGTTGAATACAACAGTCACCATCCGCACTTTCCTCTTTGGGACTAATGTCTCAAACAGTCTATGTTTTGATCGTTCCCTGGAAGACCAGTAGTAGTTTCCGATGCACATCAGGTGGCATTCTGTAATCTGTGGACTATCAGAGTGTTGACGAAACACAGAAATTAAATCGGGATTAAATACAACAATCACCATGCGCACTTCCCTCCACGATAGTAATGTCTCAAAGAGTCTTCGAATTGATCGTTCCCTGGAAGACCGGTAGTAGTTTCCGATGGACATCTGGTGGTATTCTGTAATCTGTGGACTCTCAGAGTGTTGATGAAATACAGAAATTGCATCGGGATTGAATACAACACTTAGCATGCGCACTTTCCTCCATGGGAGTAATGTCTCTAACAGTCTACGCTATGATCGTTCCTTGCAAGACCAGTAGTAGTTTCCGATGCACATCTGGAGGCTTTCTGTAATCTTTGGACTATCAGAGTGTTGATGAAACACAGAAATTGCATCGGGATTGAATACAACAGAAACCATCGCACTTTCCTCCATGGGACTAATGTCTCAAACAGTCTACGCTTTGATCGTTCCCTTGAAGACCAGTAGTAGTTTCCGATGCACGTCTGGTGGCATTCTGTAATCTGTAGACTATCAGAGTGTTGACGAAACACAGAAATTGCATCGGGATTGAATACAACAGTCACCATGCGCACCTTCCTCAATGGGAGTAATGTCTCAAAGAGTTTACGCTTTGACCGTTCCCTGGAAGACCAGTAGTAGTTTCCGATGCACAGCTGGTATCATTTTGTAATCTGTGGACTATCAGAGTGTTGATGAAACACAGAAATTCCATCGGTATTGAATACAACAGTCACCATGCACACTTTCCTCCATGAGAGTAGTGTCTCAAACATTCTACGCTTTGATCGTTCCCTGGAAGACCAAAACTAGTTTCCGATGCACATCTGGAGACATTCTGTTATCTGTGGACTATCAGAGTGTTGCTGAAACACAGAAATAGTATCGGGATTGAATACAACAGTCACCATGCGCACTTTCCTCCATGGGAGTAATGTCTCTAACAGTCTATGCTTTGATCGTTCCCTGCAAGACCAGTAGTAGTTTCCGATGCACATCTGGAGGCTTTCTGTAATCTGTGGACTATCAGAGTGTTGGTGAAACACAGAAATTGCATCGGGAATGAATACAACAGTCACCATGCGCACTTTCCTCCATGGGACTAATGTCTCAAAGAGTCTACGCTTTGGTCGTTCCCTGGAAAACCAGTAATAGTTTCCGATGCACATCTGGAGATATTCTGTAGTCTGTGGGCTATCAGCCTGATAATGAAGCACAGAAATTGCATCGGGATTGAATACAACAGTCACCAAGCCCACTTTCCGGCCTGGGAGTAATTCTCAAACAGTCTACGCTTTGATCGTGAACTGGAAGACGAGTAGTAGTTTCCGATGCACATCTGGAGGCATTCTGTAATCTGTGGACTAACAGAGTGTTGATGAAACACAGAAATTGCATCGGGATTGAATACAACCGTCACCATGCGCACTTTCCTCTATGGGAGTGATTCTCAAACAGTCTGCCCTTTGATCATTCCCTGGAAGACCAGTAGTAGTTTCCGATGCACATCTGGAGGCATTCTATAACCTGTGGACTATCAGAGTGTTGTGAAACACAGAAATTGCATAGGGATTGAATACAACAGTCACCATGCGCACTTTCCTCCACGGGAGTAATGTCTCTAACAATCTACGCTTTGATCGTTCCCTGGAAGACCAGTAGTATTTTCCGATGGACATCTGGTGGCATTCTGTAATCTGTGGACTATCAGAGTGTTGATGAAAGACAGAAATTGCATCGGGAATGAATACAACAGTCACCATGCGCACTTTCCTCCATGGGACTAATGTCTCAAAGAGTCTACGCTTTGGTCGTTCCCTGGAAAACAAGTAATAGTTTCCGACGCACATCTGGAGATATTCTGTAATCTGTGGGCTAGCAGACTGTGAATGAAGCACAGAAATTGCATCGGGATTGAATACAACAGTCACCAAGCCCACTTTCCGGCCTGGCAGTAATTCTCAAACAGTCTACGCTTTGATCGTGAACTGGAAGACCAGTAGTAGTTTCCGATGCACATCTGGAGGCATTCTGTAATCTGTGGACTAACAGAGTGTTGATGAAACACAGAAATTGCATCGGGATTGAATACAACCGTCACCATGCGCACATTCCTCTATGGGAGTGAATCTCAAACAGTCTACCCTTTGATCATTCCCTGGAAGACCAGTAGTAGTTTCCGATGCACATCTGGAGGCATTCTATAATCTGTGGACTATCAGAGTGTTGTGAAACACACAAATTGCATAGGGATTGAATACAACAGTCACCATGCGCACTTTCCTCCACGGGAGTAATGTCTCTAACAATCTACGCTTTGATCGTTCCCTGGAAGACCAGTAGTAGTTTCCGATGGACATCTGGTGGCATTCTGTAATCTGAGGACTATCAGAGTGTTGATGAAACACAGAAATTGCATCGGGATTGAATACAACAGACACCATGCGCACTTTCCTCCATAGGAGTAATGTCTCTAACAGTCTACGCTTTGATCGTTACCTGCAAGACCAGTAGTAGTTTCCGATGCACAGCTGGTATCATTTTTTAATCTGTGGACTATCAGAGTGTTGATGAAACACAGAAATTGCATCGGGATTGAATACAACAGTCACCAAGCGCACTTGCCTCCATGGGAGTAATGTCTCAAACAGTCTACGCTTTGATCGTTCCCTGGAAAACAAGTAATAGTTTCCGATGCACATCTGGAGATATTCTGTAATCTGCGGGCTATCAGACTGATAATGAAGCACAGAAATTGCATCGGGATTGAATACAACAGTCACCAAGCCCACTTTCCGGCCTGGGAGTAATACTCAAACAGTCTACGCTTTGATCGTGAACTGGAAGACGAGTAGTAGTTTCCGATGCACATCTGGAGGCATTCTGTAATCTGTGGACTATCAGAGTGTTGATGAAACACAGAAATTGCATCGGGATTGAATACAACAGTCACCAAGCGCACTTGCCTCCATGGGAGTAATGTCTCAAACAGTCTACGCTTTGATCGTTTCCTATAAGACCAGTAGTAGTTTCTGATGCACATCTGGTGGCATTCTGTAATATGTGGAGTATCAGAGTGTTGATGAAACACAGAAATTGCATCGGGATTGAATACAACAGTCACCAAGCGCACTTTCCTCCACGTTAGTAACGCCTCAAACGGTCTACGCTCTGATCGATCCCTGGAAGACCAGTAGTAGTTTCCGATGTACATCAGGTGGCATTCTGTAATCTGTGGACTATCAGAGTGTTGATGAAACACAGAAATTGCATTGGGATTGAATACAACCGTCACCATGCGCACTTTCCTCTATGGGAGTGATTCTCAAACAGTCTACGCTTTGATCGTTCCCTGGAAGACCAGTAGTAGTTTCCGATGCACATCTGGAGGCATTCTGTAATCTGTGGGCAATCAGAGTGTTGATGAAACACAGAAATTCCATCGGTATTGAATACAACAGTCACCATGCGCACTTTCCTCCATGAGAGTAGTGTCTCAAAAATTCTACGCTTTGATCGTTCCCTGGAAGACCAAAACTAGTTTCCGATGCACATCTGGAGACATTCTGTTATCTGTGGACTATCAGAGTGTTGCTGAAACACAGAAATTGAATCGGGATTGAATACAACAGTCACCATGCGCACTTTCCTCCATGGGAGTAATGTCTCTAACAGTCTACGATTTGATCGTTCTCTGCAAGACCAGTAGTAGTTTCCGATGCACATCTGGAGGCTTTCTGTAATCTGTGGACTATCAGAGTGTTGATGAAACACAGAAATTGCATCGGGAATGAATACAACAGCCACCATGCGCACATTCCTCCATGGTACTAATGTCTCAAAGAGTCTACGCTTTGGTCGTTCCCTGGAAAACCAGTAATAGTTTCCGATGCACATCTGGAGATATTTTGTAATCTGTGGGCTATCAGACTGTGAATGAAGCACAGAAATTGCATCGGGATTGAATACAACAGTCACCAAGCCCACTTTCCGGCCTGGGAGTAATTCTCAAAGAGTCTACGCTTTGATCGTGAACTGGAAGACCAGTAGTAGTTTCCGATGCACATCTGGAGGCATTCTGTAATCTGTGGACTAACAGAGTGTTGATGAAACACAGAAATTGCATCGGGATTGAATACAACCGTCACCATGCGCACTTTCCTCTATGGGAGTGATTCTCAAACAGTCTACCCTTTGATCATTCCCTGGAAGACCAGTAGTAGTTTCCGATGCACATCTTGAGGCATTCTATAATCTGTGGACTATCAGAGTGTTGTGAAACACAGAAATTGCATAGGGATTGAATACAACAGTCACCATGCGCACTTTCCTCCACGGGAGTAATGTCTCTAACAATCTACGCTTTGATCGTTCCCTGGAAGACCAGTAGTAGTTTCAGATGGACATCTGGTGGCATTCTGTAATCCTAGGACTATCAGAGTGTTGATGAAACACAGAAAATGCATCGGGATTGAATACAACAGTCACCATGCGCACTTTCCTCCATAGGAGTAATGTCTCTAACAGTCTACGCTTTGATCGTTACCTGCAAGACCAGTAGTAGTTTCCGAAGCACATCTGGAGGCATTCTGTAATCTGTGGACTATCAGAGTGTTGATGAGACACAGAAAATGCATCGGGATTGAATACAACAGTCACCATGCGCACTTTCCTCCATGGGAGTAATGTCTCAAACAGTCTACGCTTTGATAGTTTCCTATAAGACCAGTAGTAGTTTCTGATGCACATCTGGTGGCATTCTGTAATATGTGGAGTATCAGAGTGTTGAGGAAACACAGGAATTGCATCGGGATTGAATACAACAGTCACCAAGCGCACTTTCCTCCAGGTTAGTAACGTCTCAAACGGTCTACGCTTTGATCGATCCCTGGAAGACCAGTAGTAGTTTCCGATGTACATCAGGTGGCATTCTGTAATCTGTGGACTATCAGAGTGTTGATGAAACACAGAAATTGCATCGGGATTGAATACAACAGTCACCATGCGCACTTTCCTCCATGGGAACAATGTCTCAGACAGTCTACGCTTTGATCGTTCCCTGGAAGACCAGCAGTAGTTTCCGACGCACATCCGGGGCATTCTGTAATCTGTGGACTATCCGAGTGTTGATGAAACACAGAAATTGCATCGGGATTCAATACAACAGTCACCATGCGCAGTTTCCTCCATAGGAGTAATGTCTCTAACAGTCTACGCGTTGATCGTTACCTGCTAGACCAGTAGTAGTTTCCGAAGCACATCTGGAGGCATTCTGTAATCTGTGGACTATCAGAGTGTTGATGAGACACAGAAAATGCATCGGGATTGAATACAACAGTCACCATGCGCACTTTCCTCCATGGGAGTAATGTCTCAAACAGTCTACGATTTGATTGTTCCCTGGAAGACCAGTAGTAGTTTCCGATGCACTTCTGGAGACAATCTGTAATCTGTAGAGGATCAGAGTGTTGATCAAACACAGAAATTGCATCGGTATTGATTACAACAGTCACCATGCGCACCTTCCTCAATTGGAGTAATGTCTCAGAGAGTTTACGCTTTGATCGTTCCGTGGAAGACCAGTAGTAGTTTCCGATGCACATCTGGAGGCATTTTGTAATCTGTGGCCTATCAGAGTGTTGATGAAACACAGAAATTCCATCGGGGTGGAATACAACAGTCACCATGCGCACTTTCCTCCATGAGAATACAGTCTCAAACATTCTACGCTTAGATCGTTCCCTGGAAGACCAGAACTAGTTTCCGATGCACATCTGGAGGCATTCTGTTATCTGTGGACTATCAGAGTGTTGCTGAAACACAGAAATTGCATCGGGATAGAATACAAGAGTCACCATGCGCACTTTCCTCCATGGGAGTAATTCTCAAACAGTCTACGCTTTGAACATTCCCTGGAAACCAGTAGTAGTTTCCGATGCACATCCGGAGACATTCTGTAATCTGTGGACTATCAGAGTGTTGATGAAACACAGAAATTGCATTGGGATTGAATACAATAGTCACCATGCGCACCTTCCTCCACGGGAGTAATGTCTCAAACAGTCTACGCTTTGATCGTTCCTGGAAGACCAGTAGTAGATTCCGATCTACATCTGCTGGCATTCTGTAATCTGTGGACTATTAGAGTGTTGATGAAACACACAAATTGCATCGGGATTGAATACAACAGTCACCATGCGCAATTTCCTCCATGGGAGTAATGTCTCTAACAGTCTACGCTTTGATCGTTCTCTGCGACACCAGTAGAAGTTTTCGATGCACATCTGGAGGCTTTCTGTAATCTGCGGCCTATCAGAGTGTTGATGAAACACAGAAATTGCATCGGGATTGAATACAACAGTCACCATGCGAACTTTCCTCCATGGGAGTAATGTCTCAAACAGTCTCCGCACTGATCGTTCCCTGGAACACCAGTAGTAGTTTCCGATGCACATCTGGAGATATTCTGTAATCTGTGGACTATCAGACCGTTGATGAAACACAGAAATTGCATCGGCATTGAATACAACAGTCACCATGCGCAATTTCCTGCCTTGGGAGTAATGTCTCAAACAGTCTACGCTTTGATCGTACCCTGGAAGACCAGTAGTGTTTTCCGATGCACATCTGGAAGCATTGTGTAATCTGTGGACTATCAGAGTGTTGATGAAACACAGAAATTGCATCGGGATTGAATACAACAGTCACCAAGCGCACTTTCCTCCATGGGAGTAATGTCTCAAAGAGTCTACGTTTTGATCGTAAGCTGGAAGACTAGTAGAAGTTTCCGATGCACATCTGGAGGCATATTGTAATCTGTGGACTATCAGAGTGTTGATGAAACACAGAAATTGCATCGGGATTGAATACAACAGTCACCATGCGCACTTTCCTCCCAGGGAGTAATGTCACTAACAGTCCACGCTTTGATCGTTCCCTGCAAGACCAGTAGTAGTTTCCGATGCACATCTGGAGGCTTTCTGTAATCTGTGGACTATCAGAGTGTTGATGAGACACAGAAAATGCATCGGGATTGAATACAACAGTCACCATGCGCACTTTCCTCCATGGGAGTAATGTCTCAAACAGTCTACGCTTTGATAGTTTCCTATAAGACCAGTAGTAGTTTCTGATGCACATCTGGTGGCATTCTGTAATATGTGGAGTATCAGAGTGTTGAGGAAACACAGGAATTGCATCGGGATTGAATACAACAGTCACCAAGCGCACTTTCCTCCAGGTTAGTAACGTCTCAAACGGTCTACGCTTTGATCGATCCCTGGAAGACCAGTAGTAGTTTCCGATGTACATCAGGTGGCATTCTGTAACCTGTGGACTATCAGAGTGTTGATGAAACACAGAAATTGCATCGGGATTGAATACAACAGTCACCATGCGCACTTTCCTCCATGGGAACAATGTCTCAGACAGTCTACGCTTTGATCGTTCCCTGGAAGACCAGCAGTAGTTTCCGACGCACATCCGGGGCATTCTGTAATCTGTGGACTATCCGAGTGTTGATGAAACACAGAAATTGCATCGGGATTCAATACAACAGTCACCATGCGCAGTTTCCTCCATAGGAGTAATGTCTCTAACAGTCTACGCGTTGATCGTTACCTGCTAGACCAGTAGTAGTTTCCGAAGCACATCTGGAGGCATTCTGTAATCTGTGGACTATCAGAGTGTTGATGAGACACAGAAAATGCATCGGGATTGAATACAACAGTCACCATGCGCACTTTCCTCCATGGGAGTAATGTCTCAAACAGTCTACGATTTGATTGTTCCCTGGAAGACCAGTAGTAGTTTCCGATGCACATCTGGAGACAATCTGTAATCTGTAGAGGATCAGAGTGTTGATCAAACACAGAAATTGCATCGGTATTGATTACAACAGTCACCATGCGCACCTTCCTCAATTGGAGTAATGTCTCAGAGAGTTTACGCTTTGATCGTTCCGTGGAAGACCAGTAGTAGTTTCCGATGCACATCTGGAGGCATTTTGTAATCTGTGGCCTATCAGAGTGTTGATGAAACACAGAAATTCCATCGGGGTGGAATACAACAGTCACCATGCGCACTTTCCTCCATGAGAATACAGTCTCAAACATTCTACGCTTAGATCGTTCCCTGGAAGACCAGAACTAGTTTCCGATGCACATCTGGAGGCATTCTGTTATCTGTGGACTATCAGAGTGTTGCTGAAACACAGAAACTGCATCGGGATTGAATACAAGAGTCACCATGCGCACTTTCCTCCATGGGACTAATTCTCAAACAGTCTACGCTTTGAACATTCCCTGGAAACCAGTAGTAGTTTCCGATGCACATCCGGAGACATTCTGTAATCTGTGGACTATCAGAGTGTTGATGAAACACAGAAATTGCATTGGGATTGAATACAATAGTCACCATGCGCACCTTCCTCCACGGGGGTAATGTCTCAAACAGTCTACGCTTTGATCGTTCCTGGAAGACCAGTAGTAGATTCCGATCTACATCTGCTGGCATTCTGTAATCTGTGGACTATTAGAGTGTTGATGAAACACACAAATTGCATCGGGATTGAATACAACAGTCACCATGCGCAATTTCCTCCATGGGAGTAATGTCTCTAACAGTCTACGCTTTGATCGTTCTCTGCGACACCAGTAGAAGTTTTCGATGCACATCTGGAGGCTTTCTGTAATCTGCGGCCTATCAGAGTGTTGATGAAACACAGAAATTGCATCGGGATTGAATACAACAGTCACCATGCGAACTTTCCTCCATGGGAGTAATGTCTCAAACAGTCTCCGCACTGATCGTTCCCTGGAACACCAGTAGTAGTTTCCGAAGCACATCTGGAGATATTCTGTAATCTGTGGACTATCAGACCGTTGATGAAACACAGAAATTGCATCGGCATTGAATACAACAGTCACCATGCGCAATTTCCTGCCTTGGGAGTAATGTCTCAAACAGTCTACGCTTTGATCGTACCCTGGAAGACCAGTAGTGTGTTCCGATGCACATCTGGAAGCATTGTGTAATCTGTGGACTATCAGAGTGTTGATGAAACACAGAAATTGCATCGGGATTGAATACAACAGTCACCAAGCGCACTTTCCTCCATGGGAGTAATGTCTCAAAGAGTCTACGTTTTGATCGTAAGCTGGAAGACTAGTAGAAGTTTCCGATGCACATCTGGAGGCATATTGTAATCTGTGGACTATCAGAGTGTTGATGAAACACAGAAATTGCATCGGGATTGAACACAACAGTCACCATGCGCACTTTCCTCCAAGGGAGTAATGTCACTAACAGTCCACGCTTTGATCGTTCCCTGCAAGACCAGTAGTAGCTTCCGATGCACATCTGGAGGCTTTCTGTAATCTGTGGCCTATCAGAGTGTTGATGAAACACAGAAATTTCATCGGGATTGAATACAACAGTCACCATGCGCTCCTTCCTCAATGGGAGTAATGTCTCAAAGAGTTTACGCGTTGATCGTTCCCTGGAAGTCCAGTAGTAGTTTCCGATGCACATCTGGAGGCATTTCGTAATCTGTGGACTATCAGAGTGTTGATGAAACACAGATATTGCATCGGGATTGAATACCACAGTCACCATGCGCACTTTCCTCCATCAGAGTAGTGTCTCAAACATTCTAAGCTTTGATCGTTCCTTGGAAGACCAGAACTACTTTCCGATGCACATCTGGAGGCATTCTGTTATCTGTGGACTATCAGAGTGTTGCTGAAACACAGAAATTGCATTGGGATTGAATACAACAGTCACCATGAGCACTTTCCTCCATGGGAGTAAATCTCAAACAGTCTACGCTTTGATCATTCCCTGGAAACCAGTACTAGTTTCCGATGCAAATCTGGAGGCATTCTGTAATCTGTGGACTATCAGGGTGTTGATGAAACACAGATATTGTATTGGGATTGAATACAACAGTCACCATGCGCACCTTCCTCCACGGGAGTAATGTCTCAAACAGTCTACGCTTTGATCGTTCCCTGGAAGACCAGTAGTAGTTTCCGATGGACATCTGGTGGCATTCTGAAATCTGTGGACTATCAGAGTGTTGATGAAACACAGAAATTGCATCGGGATTGAATACAACCGTCACCATGCGCACTTTCCTCCATGGGTGTAATGTCTCAAACAGTCTACGCTTTGATTGTTCCCTGTAAGACCAGTAGTAGTTTCCGATGCTCATCTGGAGACATTCTGTAATCTGTGGAGTATCAGAGTGTTGATGAAACGCAGAAATTGCATCGGGATTGAATACAACAGTCACCATGCGCACCTTCCTCAATGGGAGTAATGTCTCAAAGAGTTTACGCCTTGATCGTTCCCTGGATGTCCAGTAGTAGTTTCCGATGCACACCTGGAGGCATTTCGTAATCTGTGGACTATCAGAGTGTTGATGAAACACAGAAATTGCATCGGGATTGAATACAACAGTCACCATGCGCACTTTCCTTCGTGGGAGTAATGTCTCTAACAGTCTACGCTTTGATCGTTCCCTGGAAGACCAGTAGTAGTTTCCGATGCACATCTGGAGACATTCTGTAATCTGTAGAGGATCAGAGTGTTGATCAAACACAGAAATTTCATCGGGATTGATTACAACAGTCACCATGCGCACCTTCCTCAATGGGAGTAATGTCTTAGAGAGTGTACGCATTGATCGTTCCCTGGAAGACCAGTAGTAGTTTCCGATGCACATCTGGAGGCATTTTATAATCTGTGGACTATCAGAGTGTTGATGAAACACAGAAATTCCATCGGGGTTGAATACAACAGTCAACATGCGCACTTTCCTCCATGAGAGTACTGTCTCAAACATTCTACGCTTTGATCGTTCCCTGGAAGACCAGAACTAGTTTCCGATGCACATCTGGAGGCATTCTGTTATCTGTGGACTATCAGAGTGTTGCTGAAACACAGAAATTGCATCGGGATTGAATACAACAGTCACCATGCGCACTTTCCTCCATGGGAGTAATTCTCAAACAGTCTACGCTTTGATCATTCCCTGGAAACCAGTAGTAGTTTCCGATGCACATCCGGAGGCATTCTGTAATCTGCGGACTATCAGAGTGTTGATGAAACACAGAAATTGCATTGGGATTGAATACAATAGTCACCATGCGCACCTTCCTCCACGGGAGTAATGTCTCAAACAGTCTACGCTTCGATCGTTCCTGGAAGACCAGTAGTAGATTCCGATCTACATCTGGTGGCATTCTGTAATCTGTGGACTATTAGAGTGTTGATGAAACACAGAAATTGTATCGGGAATGAATACAACAGTCACCATGCGCAATTTCCTCCATGGGAGTAATGTCTCTAACAGTCTACGCTTTGATCGTTCTCTGCGAGACCAGTAGAGGTTTTCGATGCACATCTAAAGGCTTTCTGTAATCTGCGGCCTATCAGAGTGTTGATGAAACACAGAAATTGCATCGGGAGTGAATACAACAGTCACCATGCGCACTTTCCTCCATGGGAGTAAATCTCAAACAGTCTACGCTTTGATCATTCCCTGGAAACCAGTACTAGTTTCCGATGCAAATCTGGAGGCATTCTGTAATCTGTGGACTATCAGGGTGTTGATAAAACACAGATATTGCATCGGGATTGAATACAACAGTCACCATGCGCACCTTCCTCCACGGGAGTAATGTCTCAAACAGTCTACGCTTTGATCGTTCCCTGGAAGACCAGTTGTAGTTTCCGATGCACATCTGGAGGCATTCTGTAATCTGTGGCCTATCAGAGTGTTGATGAAACACAGAAATTGCATCGGGATTGAATACAACAGTCACCATGCGAACTTTCCTCCATGGGAGTAATGTCCCAAACAGTCTCCGCTCTGATCGTTCCCTGGAACACCAGTAGTAGTTTCCGATGCACATCTGGAGGCATTCTGTAATCTGTGGACTATCAGACTGTTGATGAAACACAGAAATTGCATCGGGAGTGAATACAACAGTCACCATGCGCACTTTCCACCATGGGAGTAATGTCTCAAACAGTCTACGCTTTGATCGTTCCCTGGAAGACCAGTAGTAGTTTCCGATGGACATCTGGAGATATTCTGTAATCTGTGGACTATCAGACCGTTGATGAAACACAGAAATTGCATCTCGATTGAATACAACAGTCCCCATGAGCACTTTCCTGCCTTGGGAGTAATGTCTCAAACAGTCTACGCTTTGATCGTACCCTGGAAGACCAGTAGTATTTTCCTATGCACATCTGGAAGCATTGTGTAATCTGTGGACTATCAGAGTGTTGATGAAACACAGAAATTGCATCGGGATTGAATACAACAGTCACCAAGCGCACTTTCCTCCATGGGAGTAATGTCTCAAACAGTCTACGCTTTGATCGTTCCCTGGAAGACCAGAACTAGTTTCCGATGCACATCTGGAGGCATTCTGTTATCTGTGGACTATCAGAGTGTTGGGAAACACAGAAATTGCATCGGGATTGAATACAACAGTCACCATGCGCACTTTCCTCCACGGGAGTAATGTCTCAAACAGTCTACGCTTTGATCGTTCCCTGGAAGACCAGTAGTAGTTTCCGATGGACATCTGGTGGCATTCTGTAATCTGTGGACTATCAGAGTGTTGATGAAACACAGAAATTGAACCGGGATTGAATACAACAGTCACCATGCGCACTTTCCTCCATGGGAGTAATGTCTCTAACAGTCTAAGCATTGAACTTCCCTGCAAGACCAGTAGTAGTTTCCGATGCACATCTGGAGGCTTTCTGTAATCTGTGGACTATAAGCGTGTTGATGAAACACCGAAAGTGCATCGGGATTGAATACAACAGCCACCATGCACAGTTTCCTCCATGGGAGTAATGTCTCAAACAGTCTACGCTTTGATTGTTCCCTGGAAGACGAGTAGTAGTTTCCGATGCACATCTGGAGGCATTCTGTAATCTGTGGTATATCATACTGTTGATGAAACACAGAAATTGCATCGGGATTCAATACAACAGTCACCATGCGCACTTTCCTGCATTGGGAGTAATGTCTCAAACAGTCTACGCTTTGATCGTGCCCTGGAAGACCAGTAGTAGTTTCCGATGCACATCTGGAGGCATTGTGTAATCTGTGGACTATCAGAGTGTTGATGAAACACAGAAATTGCATCGGGATTGAATACAACAGTCACCATGCGCACTTTTCTCCATGGGAGTAATGTCTCTAACAGTCTACGCTTTGATCGTTCCCTGGAAGACCAATAGTAGTTTACGAAGCACATCTGGAGGCATTCTGTAATTTGTGGACTATCAGAGTGTTGATGAAACGCAGAAATTGCATCGGGATTCAATACAACAGTCACCATGCGCTCCTTCCTCAATGGGAGTAATGTCTCAAAGAGTTTACGCCTTGATCGTTCCCTGGATGTCCAGTAGTAGTTTCCGATGCACACCTGGAGGCATTTCGTAATCTGTGGACTATCAGAGTGTTGATGAAGCACAGACATTGCATCGGGATTGAATACCACAGTCACCATGCGCACTTTCCTCCATCTGAGTAGTGTCTCAAACATTCTAAGCTTTGATCGTTCCCTGGAAGACCAGAACTAGTTTCCGATGCACATCTGGAGGCATTCTGTTATCTGTGGACTATCAGAGTGTTGCTGAAACACAGAAATTGCATTGGGATTGAATACAACAGTCACCATGCGCACTTTCCTCCATTGGAGTAAATATCAAACAGTCTACGCTTTGATCGTTCCCTGGAAGACCAGTAGTAGTTTCCGATGCACATCTGGAGGCATTCTGTAATCTGTGGACTATCAGAGTGTTGATGAAACACAGAAATTGCATCGGGATTCAATACAACAGTCACCATGCGCACTTTCCTCAATGGGAGTAATGTCTCAAACAGTCTACGCTTTAATCGTTCCCTGGAACACCAGTAGTAGTTTCGGACGCACATCCGGGTCATTCTGTAATCTGTGGACTATCAGAGTGTTGATGAAACACAGAAATTGCATCGGGATTGAATACAACAGTCACCATGCGCACTTTCCTCCATGGGAGTAATGTCTCAAACAGTCAACGCTTTGATCGTTCCCTGGAAGACCAGTAGTAGTTTCCGATGCACATCTGGTGGCATTCTGTAACCTGTGGACTATCAGAGTTTTGATGAAACACAGAAATGGCAGCGGGATTGAATACAACAGTCACCATGTGCATTTCCCTCCATGGGAGTAATGTCTCAAGCAGTCTACGCTTTGATCGTTCCCTGGAAGACCAGTAGTAGTTTCCGATCCACATCTGGAGGCATTCTGTAATCTGTGGACTATCAGACTGTTGATGAAACACAGAAATTGTATCGGGATTGAATACAACAGTCACAATGCGCACTTTCCTCCATTTGAGTAATGTCTCAAACAGTCTACGCTTTGATCGTTCCCTGGAAGACCAGTAGTAGTTTCCGATGGACATCTGGTGGCATTCTGTAATCTGTGGACTATCAGAGAGTTATTGAAACACAGAAATTGCATCGGGATTGAATACAACAGTCACCATGCGCACTTTCCTTCGTGGGAGTAATGTCTCTAACAGTCTACGCTTTGATCGTTCCCTGGAAGACCAGTAGTAGTTTCCGAAGCACATCTGGAGCCTTTCTGTAATCTGTGGACTATCAGACTGTTGATGAAACACAGAAATTGCATCGGGATTGAATACAACAGTCACCATGCGCACTTTCCTCCATGGGAGTAATGTCTCAAACAGTCTACGCTTTGATTGTTCCCTGCAAGACCAGTAGTAGTTTCCGATGCACATCTGGAGACATTCTGTAATCTGTAGAGGATCAGAGTGTTGATCAAACACAGAAATTTCATCGGGATTGATTATAACAATCACCATGCGCACCTTCCTCAATGGGAGTAATGTCTCAGAGGGTTTACGCATTGATCGTTCCCTGGAAGACCAGTAGTAGTTTCCGATGCACATCTGGAGGCATTTTGTAATCTGTGGACTATCAGAGTGTTGATGAAACACAGAAATTCCATCGGGGTTGAATACAACAGTCAACATGCGCACTTTCCTCCATGAGAGTACTGTCTCAAACATTCTACGCCTTGATCGTTCCCTGGAAGACCAGAACTAGTTTCCGATGCACATCTGGATTCATTCTGTTATCTGTGGACTATCAGAGTGTTGCTGAAACACAGAAATTGCATCGGGATTGAATACAACAGTCACCATGCGCACTTTCCTCCATGGGAGTAATTCTCAAACAGTCTACGCTTTGATCATTCCCTGGAAACCAGTAGTAGTTTCCGATGCACATCCGGAGGCATTCTGTAATCTGTGGACTATCAGAGTGTTGATGAAACACAGAAATTGCATTGTAATTGAATACAATAGTCACCATGCGCACCTTCCTCCACGGGAGTAATGTTTCAAACAGTCTACGCTTTGATCGTTCCTGGAAGACCAGTAGTAGATTCCGATCTACATCTGGTGGCATTCTGTAATCTGTGGACTATTAAAGTGTTGATGAAACACAGAAATTGTATCGGGATTGAATACAACAGTCACCATGCGCAATTTCCTCCATGGGAGTAATGTCTCTAACAGTCTACGCTTTGATCGTTCTCTGCGAGACCAGTAGAGGTTTTCGATGCACATCTGGAGGCTTTCTGTAATCTGCGGCCTATCAGAGTGTTGTAGAAACACAGAAATTGCATCGGGATTGAATACAACAGTTACCATGCGCACTTTCCTCCATGGGAGTAATGTTTCAAACAGTTTACGTTTTGATCGTTCCCTGGAAAACCAGTAGCAGTTTCCGATGCACATCGTGGGGCATTCTATAATGTGTGGCCTATCAGAGTGTTGATGAAACACAAAAATTGCATCGGGATTGAATACAACAGTCACCATGCGAACTTTCCTCCATGGGAGTAATGTCCCAAACAGTCTCCGCTCTGATCGTTCCCTGGAACACCAGTAGTAGTTTCCGATGCACATCTGGAGGCATTCTGTAATCTGTGGACTATCAGACTGTTGATGAAACACAGAAATTGCATCGGGAGTGAATATAACAGTCACCATGCGCACTTTCCTGCATGGGAGTAATGTCTCAAACAGTCTACGCTTTGATCGTTCCCTGGAAGACCAGTAGTAGTTTCCGATGCTCATCTGGAGATATTCTTTAATCTGTGGACTATCAGACCGTTGATGAAACACAGAAATTGCATGTCGATTGAATACAACAGTCACCATGAGCACTTTCCTGCCTTGAGAGTAATGTCTCAAACAGTCTACGCTTTGATCGTACCCTGGAAGACCAGTAGTATTTTCCTATGCACATCTGGAAGCATTGTGTAATCTGTGGACTATCAGAGTGTTGATGAAACACAGAAATTGCATCGGGATTGAATACAACAGTCACCAAGCGCACTTTCCTCCATGGGAGTAATGTCTCAAACAGTCTACGCTTTGATCGTTCCCTGGAAGACCAGAACTAGTTTCCGATGCACATCTGGAGGCATTCTGTTATCTGTGGACTATCAGAGTGTTGCTGAAACACAGAAATTGCATTGGGATTGAATACAACAGTCACCATGCGCACTTTCCTCCATGGGAGTAAATCTCAAACAGTCTACGCTTTGATCATTCCCTGGAAACCAGTACTAGTTTCCGATGCAAATCTGGAGGCATTCTGTAATCTGTGGACTATCAGGGTGTTGATGAAACACAGAAATTGAACCGGGATTGAATACAACAGTCACCATGCACACTTTCCTCCATGGGAGTAATGTCTCAAACAGTCTACGCTTTGATTGTTCCCTGGAAGACCAGTAGTAGTTTCCGATGCACATCTGGAGGCATTCTGTAATCTGTGGTCTATCAGACTGTTGATGACACACAGAAATTGCATCGGGATTCAATAAAACAGTCACCATGCGCACTTTCCTCCATGGGAGTAATGTCTCAGACAGTCAACGCTTTGATAGTTCCCTGGAAGACCAGTAGTAGTTTCCGATGCACATCTGGAGATATTCTGTAATCTGTGGACTATCAGACTGTTGATGAAACACAGATATTGCATCGGGATTGAATACAACAGTCACCATGCGCACTTTCCTGCATTGGGAGTAATGTCTCAAACAGTCTACGCTTTGATCGTGACCTGGAAGACCAGTAGTAGTTTCCGATGCACATCTGGAGGCATTGTGTAATCTGTGGACTATCAGAGTGTTGATGAAACACAGAAATTGCATCGGGATTGAATACAACAGTCACCAAGCGCACTTTCCTCCATGGGAGTAATGTCTCAAACAGTCTAAGCTTTGATCGTTACCTGGAAGACCAGTAGTAGTTTCAGATATACATCTGGTGGCATTCTGTAATCTGTGGACTATCAAAGTGTTGATGAAACATAGAAATTGCATCGGGATTGAATACAGCAGTCACCATGCGCACTTTTCTCCATGGGAGTAATGTCTCTAACAGTCTACGCTTTGATCGTTCCCTGGAAGACCAGTAGTAGTTTCCGATGCACATCTGGAGGCATTCTGCAATCTGTGGAGTATCAGACTGTTGATGAAACACAGAAATTGCATCGGGATTGAATACAACAGTCACCATGAGCACTTTCCTGCCTTGGGAGTAATGTCTCAAACAGTCTACGCTTTGATCGTACCCTGGAAGACCAGTAGTATTTTCCTATGCACATCTGGAAGCATTGTGTAATCTGTGGACTATCAGAGTGTTGATGAAACACAGAAATTGCATCGGGATTGAATACAACAGTCACCAAGCACACTTTCCTCCATGGGAGTAATGTCTCAAACAGTCTACGCTTTGATCGTTCCCTGGAAGACCAGAACTAGTTTCCGATGCACATCTGGAGGCATTCTGTTATCTGTGGACTACCAGAGTGTTGCTGAAACACAGAAATTGCATTGGGATTGAATACAACAGTCACCATTCGCTCCTTCCTCAATGGGAGTAAATCTCAAACAGTCTACGCTTTGATCATTCCCTGGAAACCAGTACTAGTTTCCGATGCAAATCTGGAGGCATTCTGTAATCTGTGGACTATCAGGGTGTTGATAAAACACAGATATTGCATCGGGATTGAATACAACAGTCACCATGCGCACCTTCCTCCACGGGAGTAATGTCTCAAACAGTCTACGCTTTGATCGTTCCCTGGAAGACCAGTAGTAGTTTCCGATGGGCATCTGGTGGCATTCTGTAATCTGTGGACTATCAGAGTGTTGATGAAACACAGAAATTGAACCGGGATTGAATACAACAGTCACCATGCGCACTTTCCTCCATGGGAGTAATGTCTCTAACAGTCTAAGCTTTGAACGTTCCCTGCAAGACCAGTAGTAGTTTCCGATGCACATCTGGAGGCTTTCTGTAATCTGTGGACTATAAGCGTGTTGATGAAACACCGAAATTGCATCGGGATTGAATACAACAGCCACCATGCACACTTTCCTCCATGGGAGTAATGTCTCAAACAGTCTACGCTTTGATTGTTCCCTGGAAGACCAGTAGTAGTTTCCGATGCACATCTGGAGGCATTCTGTAATCTGTGGTCTATCATACTGTTGATGAAACACAGAAATTGCATCGGGATTCAATACAACAGTCACCATGCGCACTTTCCTGCATTGGGAGTAATGTCTCAAACAGTCTACGCTTTGATCGTGCCCTGGAAGACCAGTAGTAGTTTCCGATGCACATCTGGAGGCATTGAGTAATCTGTGGACTATCAGAGTGTTGATGAAACACAGAAATTGCATCGGGATTGAATACAACAGTCACCATGCGCACTTTTCTCCATGGGAGTAATGTCTCTAACAGTCTACGCTTTGATCGTTCCCTGGAAGACCAGTAGTAGTTTCCGATGCACATCTGGTGGCATTCTGTAACCTGTGGACTATCAGAGTTTTGATGAAACACAGAAATGGCAGCGGGATTGAATACAACAGTCACCATGCGCATTTCCCTCCATGGGAGTAATGTCTCAAGCAGTCTACGCTTTGATCGTTCCCTGGAAGACCAGTAGTAGTTTCCGATCCACATCTGGAGGCATTCTGTAATCTGTGGACTATCAAACTGTTGATGAAACACAGATATTGTATCGGGATTGAATACAACAGTCACAATGCGCACTTTCCTCCATTTGAGTAATGTCTCAAACAGTCTACGCTTTGATCGTTCCCTGGAAGACCAGTAGTAGTTTCCGATGGACATCTGGTGGCATTCTATAATCTGTGGATTATCAGAGAGTTATTGAAACACAGAAATTGCATCGGGATTGAATACAACAGTCACCATGCGCACTTTCCTTCGTGGGAGTAATGTCTCTAACAGTCTACGCTTTGATCGTTCCCTGGAAGACCAGTAGTAGTTTCCGAAGCACATCTGGAGGCTTTCTGTAATCTGTGGACTATCAGACTGTTGATGAAACACAGAAATTGCATCGGGATTGAATTCAACAGTCACCATGCGCACTTTCCTCCATGGGAGTAATGTCTCAAACAGTCTACGCTTTGATTGTTCCCTGGAAGACCAGTAGTAGTTTCCGATGCACATCTGGTGGCATTCTGTAACCTGTGGACTACCAGAGTTTTGATGAAACACAGAAATGGCAGCGGGATTGAATACAACAGTCACCATGCGCATTTCCCTCCATGGGAGTAATGTCTCAAGCAGTCTACGCTTTGATCGTTCCCTGGAAGACCAGTAGTAGTTTCCGATCCACATCTGGAGGCATTCTGTAATCTGTGGACTATCAGACTGTTGATGAAACACAGAAATTGTATCGGGATTGAATACAACAGTCACAATGCGCACTTTCCTCCATGAGAGTACTGTCTCAAACATTCTACGCCTTGATCGTTCCCTGGAAGACCAGAACTAGTTTCCGATGCACATCTGGATTCATTCTGTTATCTGTGGACTATCAGAGTGTTGCTGAAACACAGAAATTGCATCGGGATTGAATACAACAGTCACCATGCGCACTTTCCTCCATGGGAGTAATTCTCAAACAGTCTACGCTTTGATCATTCCCTGGAAACCAGTAGTAGTTTCCGATGCACATCCGGAGGCATTCTGTAATCTGTGGACTATCAGACTGTTGATGAAACACAGAAATTGCATCGGGATTAAATACAACCGTCACCATGCGCATTTTCCTCCATGGGAGTAATGTCTCAAACGGTCTACGCTTTGATCGTTCCCTGGAAGACCAGTAGTAGTTTCCGATACACATCTGGAGGCATTCTGTAATCTGTGGACTATCAGACTGTTGATGAAACACAGAAATTGCATCGGGATTGAATACAACAGTCACCATGCGCACTTTCCTTCATGGGAGTAATGTCTCAAACAGTCTACGCTTTGATCGTTCCCTGGAAGACCAGTAGTAGTTTCCGATGCACATCTGGAGGCATTTTGTAATCTGTGGACTATCAGAGTGTTGATGAAACACAGAAATTCCATCGGGGTTGAATACAACAGTCAACATGCGCACTTTCCTCCATGAGAGTACTGTCTCAAACATTCTACGCCTTGATCGTTCCCTGGAAGACCAGAACTAGTTTCCGATGCACATCTGGATTCATTCTGTTATCTGTGGACTATCAGAGTGTTGCTGAAACACAGAAATTGCATCGGGATTGAATACAACAGTCACCATGCGCACTTTCCTCCATGGGAGTAATTCTCAAACAGTCTACGCTTTGATCATTCCCTGGAAACCAGTAGTAGTTTCGGACGCACATCCGGGGCATTCTGTAATCTGTGGACTATCAGAGTGTTGCTGAAACACAGAAATTGCATCGGGATTGAACACAACAGTCACCATGCGCAATTTCCTCCATGGGAGTAATGTCTCTAACAGTCTACGCTTTGATCGTTCTCTGCGAGACCAGTAGAGGTTTTCGATGCACATCTGGAGGCTTTCTGTAATCTGCGGCCTATCAGAGTGTTGTAGAAACACAGAAATTGCATCGGGATTGAATACAACAGTTACCATGCGCACTTTCCTCCATGGGAGTAATGTTTCAAACAGTTTACGTTTTGATCGTTCCCTGGAAAACCAGTAGTAGTTTCCGATGCACATCGTGGGGCATTCTATAATGTGTGGCCTAACAGAGTGTTGATGAAACACAGAAATTGCATCGGGATTGAATACAACAGTCAGCATGCGAACTTTCCTCCATGGGAGTAATGTCCCAAACAGTCTCCGCTCTGATCGTTCCCTGGAACACCAGTAGTAGTTTCCGATGCACATCTGGAGGCATTCTGTAATCTGTGGACTATCAGACTGTTGATGAAACACAGAAATTGCATCAGGAGTGAATATAACAGTCACCATGCGCACTTTCCTGCATGGGAGTAATGTCTCAAACAGTCTACGCTTTGATCGTTCCCTGGAAGACCAGTAGTAGTTTCCGATGCACATCTGGAGATATTCTGTAATCTGTGGACTATCAGACCGTTGATGAAACACAGAAATTGCATGTCGATTGAATACAACAGTCACCATGAGCACTTTCCTGCCTTGAGAGTAATGTCTCAAACAGTCTACGCTTTGATCGTACCCTGGAAGACCAGTAGTATTTTCCTATGCACATCTGGAAGCATTGTGTAATCTGTGGACTATCAGAGTGTTGATGAAACACAGAAATTGCATCGGGATTGAATACAACAGTCACCAAGCGCACTTTCCTCCATGGGAGTAATGTCTCAAACAGTCTACGCTTTGATAGTTACCTGGAAGACCAGAACTAGTTTCCGATGCACATCTGGAGGCATTCTGTTATCTGTGGACTATCAGAGTGTTGCTGAAACACAGAAATTGCATTGGGATTGAATACAACAGTCACCATGAGCACTTTCCTCCATGGGAGTAAATCTCAAACAGTCTACGCTTTGATCATTCCCTGGAAACCAGTACTAGTTTCCGATGCAAATCTGGAGGCATTCTGTAATCTGTGGACTATCAGGGTGTTGATGAAACACAGATATTGCATCGGGATTGAATACAACAGTCACCATGCGCACCTTCCTCCACGGGAGTAATGTCTCAAACAGTCTACGCTTTGATCGTTCCCTGGAAGACCAGTAGTAGTTTCCGATGGACATCTGGTGGCATTCTGTAATCTGTGGACTATCAGAGTGTTGATGAAACACAGAAATTGAACCGGGATTGAATACAACAGTCACCATGCAAACTTTCCTCCATGGGAGTAATGTCTCAAACAGTCTACGCTTTGATTGTTCCCTGGAAGACCAGTAGTAGTTTCCGATGCACATCTGGAGGCATTCTGTAATCTGTGGTCTATCAGACTGTTGATGACACACAGAAATTGCATCGGGATTCAATACAACAGTCACCATGCGCACTTTCCTCCATGGGAGTAATGTCTCAGACAGTCTACGCTTTGATAGTTCCCTGGAAGACCAGTAGTAGTTTCCGATGCACATCTGGAGATATTCTGTAATCTGTGGACTATCAGACTGTTGATGAAGCACAGATATTGCATCGGGATTGAATACAACAGTCACCATGCGCACTTTCCTGCATTGGGAGTAATGTCTCAAACAGTCTACGCTTTGATCGTGCCCTGGAAGACCAGTAGTAGTTTCCGATGCACATCTGGAGGCATTGTGTAATCTGTGGACTATCAGAGTGTTGATGAAACACAGAAATTGCATCGGGATTGAATACAACAGTCACCATGCGTACATTCCTCCATAAAAGTAATGTCTCAAACAGTCTACGCTTTGATGGTTTCCTGGAAAACCAGTAGTAGTTTCCGATTCACATGTGGAGGCATTCTGTAATCTGTGGACTATCAAAGTGTTGATGAAACATAGAAATTGCATCGGGATTGAATACAGCAGTCACCATGCGCACTTTTCTCCATGGGAGTAATGTCTCTAACAGTCTACGCTTTGATCGTTCCCTGGAAGACCAGTAGTAGTTTCCGATGCACATCTGGAGGCATTCTGCAATCTGTGGAGTATCAGACTGTTGATGAAACACAGAAATTGCATCGGGATTGAATACAACAGTCACCATGCCCACCTTCCTCAATGGGAGTAATGTCTCAAAGAGTTTACGCTTTGATCGTTCCCTGGAAGACCAGTAGTAGTTTCCGATGCACATCTGGAGGCATTTCGTAATCTGTGGACTATCAGAGTGTTGATAAAACATATAAATTGTATTGGGATTGAATACAACAGTCACCATGCGCACTTTCCTCCATGAGAGTAGTGTCTCAAACATTCTACGCTTTGATCGTTCCCTGGAAGACCTGAACTAGTTTCCGATGCACATCTGGAGGCATTCTGTTATCTGTGGACTATCAGAGTGTTGCTGAAACACAGAAATTGCATCGGGATTGAATACAACAGTCTCCATGCGCACTTTCCTCCATGGGAGTAATTCTCAAACGGTCTACGCTTTGGTCATTCCCTGGAAACCAGTAGTAGTTTCCGATGCACATCTGGAGGCATTCTGTAATCTGTGGACTATCAGAGTGTTGATGATCACAGAAATTGCATCGGGATTGAATACAACAGTTACCATGCGCACTTTCCTCCATGGGAGTAATGTCTCTAATATTCTAAGATTTGATCGTGCCCTGCAAGACCAGTAGTAGTTTCCGATGCACATCTGGAGGCTTTCTGTAATCTGTGGACTATAAGAGTGTTGATGAAACACAGAAATTGCATCGGGATTGAATACAACAGTCACCAAGCGCACTTTCCTCCATGGGAGTAATGTCTCAAACAGTCTACGCTTTGATCGTTCCCTGGAAGACCAGTAGTAGTTTCCGATGCACATCTGGAGGCATTATGTAATCTGTGGACTATCAGACTGTTGATGAAACACAAATTGCATCGGGATTGTATACAACAGTCACCATACGCACTTTCCTCCTTGGGAGTAATGTCTCAAAGAGTCTACGCTTTGATCGTTCCCTGGAAGACCAGTAGTAGTTTCCGATGCACATCTGGAGATATTCTGTAATCTGTGGACTATCAGAGTGTTGTTGAAACACAGAAATTGCATCGCGATTGAACACAACAGTCACCATGCGCACTTTCCTCCACGGGAGGTTTGTCTCAAACAGTCTACGCTTTGATCGTTACCTGGAAGACCAGTAGTAGTTTCCGATGCACATCAGGTGGCATTCTGTAATCTGTGGACTATCAGAGTGTTGATGAAACACAGAAATTGCATCGGGATTGAATACAACAGTTACCATGCGCACTTTCCTCCATGGGAGTAATGTCTCTAATATTCTAAGATTTGATCGTGCCCTGCAAGACCAGTAGTAGTTTCCGATGCACATCTGGAGGCTTTCTGTAATCTGTGGACTATAAGAGTGTTGATGAAACACAGAAATTGCATCGGGATTGAATACAACAGTCACCAAGCGCACTTTCCTCCATGGGAGTAATGTCTCAAACAGTCTACGCTTTGATCGTTCCCTGGAAGACCAGTAGTAGTTTCCGATGCACATCTGGAGGCATTATGTAATCTGTGGACTATCAGACTGTTGATGAAACACAGAAATTGCATCGGGATTGAATACAACAGTCACCATGCGCACTTTCCTCCATGGGAGTAATGTCTCAAACAGTCTACGCTTTGATCGTTCCCTGGAAGACCAGTAGTAGTTTCCGATGCACATCTGGAGATATTCTGTATTCTGTGGACTATCAGACTGTTGATGAAACACAGAAATTGCATCGCTATTGAATACAACAGTCACCAAGCGCACTTTCCTGCATTAGGAGTAATGTCTCAAATATTCTACGATTTGATCGTGCCCTGGAAGACCAGTAGTAGTTTCCGATGCACATCTGGAGGCATTGTGTAATCTTTGGACTATCAGAGAGTTGATGAAACACAGAAATTGCATCGGGATTGAATACAACAGTCACCAAGCGTACTTTCCCCCATGGGAGTAATGTCTCAAACAGTCTACGCTTTGATCGTTCCCTGGAAGTCCAGTAGTAGTTTCCGATGCACATCTGGAGGCATTCTGTAATCTGTGGACTATCAGAGTGTTGATGAAACATAGAAATTGCATCGGGATTGAATACAACAGTCACCATGCGCACTTTTCTCCATGGGAGTAATGTCTCAAACAGTCTACGCTTTGATCGTTCCCTGGAAGACCAGTAGTAGTTTCCGATGCACATCTGGAGATATTCTGTAATCTGTCGACTATCAGACTGTTGATGAAACACAGAAATTGCATCGGGATTGAAGACAACAGTCACCAAGCGCACTTTCCCCCATGGGAGTAATGTCTCAAACAGTCTACGCTTTGATCGTTCCCTGGAAGACCAGTAGTAGTTTCCGATGCACATCTGGAGGCATTCTGTAATCTGTGGACTATCAGAGTGTTGATGAAACATAGAAATTGCAACGGGATTGAATACAACAGTCACCATGCGCACTTTTCTCCATGGGAGTAATGTCTCTAACAGTCTACGCTTTGATCGTTCCCTGGAAGACCAGTAGTAGTTTCCGATGCACATCTGGAGGCATTCTGCAATCTGTGGAGTATCAGACTGTTGATGAAACACAGAAATTGCATCGGGATTGAATACAACCGTCACCATACGCACTTTTCTCCATGGGAGTAATGTCTCTAACAGTCTACGCTTTGATCGTTCCCTGGAAGACCAGTAGTAGTTTCCGATGCACATCTGGAGGCATTCGGCAATCTGTGGAATATCAGACTGTTGATGAAACACAGAAATTGCATCGGGATTGAATACAACAGTCACCAAGCGCACTTTCCTCCATGGGAGTAATGTCTCAAACAGTCTACGCTTTGATCGTTCCCTGGAAGACCAGAAGTAGTTTCCGATGCACATCTGGAGACATTCTGTACTCTGTGGAGTATCAGAGTGTTGATGAAACACAGAAATTGCATCGGGATTGAATACAACAGTCACCATCCCCACATTCCTCAATGGGAGTAATGTCTCAAAGAGTTTACGCTTTGATCGTTCCCTGGAAGACCACTAGTAGTTTCCGATGCACATCTGGAGGCATTTTGTAATCTGTGGACTATCAGAGTGTTGATGAAACACAGAAATTGTATCGGGATTGAATACAACAGTCACCATGCGCACTTTCCTCCGTGAGAGTAGTGTCTCAAACATTCTACGCTTTGATCGTTCCCTGGAAGACCAGAACTAGTTTCCGATGCACATCTGGAGGCATTCTGTTATCTGTGGACTATCAGAGTGTTGCTGAAACACAGAAATTGCATCGGGATTGAATACAACAGTCACCATGCGCACTTTCCTCTATGGGAGTAATTCTCAAACGGTCTACGCTTTGGTCATTCCCTGGAAACCAGTAGTAGTTTCCGATGGACATCTGGAGCCATTCTGTAATCTGTGGACTATCAGAGTGTTGATGAAACACAGAAATTGCATCGGTATTGAATACAACAGTCACCATGCGCACTTCCCTCCAAGGGAGTAATGTCTCAAACAGTCTACGATTTTATCGTTTCCTGGAAGACCAGTTGTAGTTTCCGATGCACATCTGGAGGCATTCTGTAATCTGTGGACTATCAGAGTGTTGATGTAACACAGAAATTTCATCGGGATTGAATACAAAACTCACCATGCGCACTTTCCTCGATGGGAGTAATGTCTCATACAGTCTAGGCTTTAATCGTTCCCTGGAAGACCGGTAGTAGTTTCAGATGCACATCTGGAGGCATTCTGAAAACTGTGGACTATCAGAGTGTTGATGAAACACAGAAATTGCATCGGGATTGAATACAACAGTCACCATCAGCAGTTTCCTCCATGGGAGTAATGTCTCAAACTGTCATAGCTTTGATCGTTCCCTGAAGACCAGTAGTAGTTTCCGATGCACATCTGGAGGACTTCTGTAATCAGTGGACTATCTGAGTGCGATGAAACACAGAAATTGCATCGGGATTGAATACAACAGTCACCATGCGCACTTTCCCCCATGGGAGTAATGTCTCAAACAGTCTACGCTTTGATAGTTCCCTGGAAGACCAGTAGCAGTTTACGATGCACATCTGGAGGCATTCTGTAATCTGTGGACCTTCAAAGTGTTGATGAAACACAGGAAATTCCTCGGGATGGAGTACAACAGTCAGCATGCGCAATTTTCTCCATGGGAGTAATGTCTCAAACAGTCTACGTTTTGACCGTTCCGTGGAAGACCAGTAGTAGATTCCGATGCACATCTGGAGGCATTCTGTAATCTGAGGGCTATCAGAGTGTTGATGTAACACAGAAATTTCATCGGGATTGAATACAACAGTCCCCATGCGCACTTTCCTCCATGGGAGTAATGTCTCAAACAGTCTACGTTTTTTCGTTCCCTGGAAGACCAGTAGTACATTCCGATGCACATCTGGAGGCATTCTGTAATCTGCGGACTCTCAGAGTGTTGTTGAAACACAGAAATTGCATCGGTATGGAATACAACAGTCACCATGCGCAATTTCCTCCAAGAGAGTAATGTCTCAATCAGTCTACGCTTTGACTGTTCCCTGGAAGACCAGTAGTAGTTTCTGATGCACATCTGGAGGACTTCTGTAATCATTGGACTATCTGAGTGTTGATGAAACACAGAAATTGCATCGGGATTGAATACAACAGTCACCAAGCGCATTTTCCCCCATGGGAGTAGTGTCTCAAACAGTCTACGCTTTGATCGTTCCCTGGAAGACCACTAGTAGTTTACGATGCACATCTGGAGGCATTCTGTAATCTGTGGACCTTCAAAGTGTTGATGAAACACAGGAAATTCCTCGGGATGCAGTACAACAGCCAGTATGCGCAATTTTCTCCATGGGAGTAACGTCTCAAACAGTCTACGCTTTGACCGTTCCCTGGAAGACCAGTAGTAGATTCCGATGCACATCTGGAGGCATTCTGTAACCTGTGGACTATCAGAGTGTTGATGTAACACAGAAATTGCATCGGAATTGAATACAACAATCACCATGCTCACTTTCCTCCATGGGAGTAGTGTCTCAAACAGTCTACGCTTTTTTCGTTCCCTGGAAGGCCAGTAGTAGATTCCGATGCACATCTGGAGGCATTCTGTAATCTGCGGACTATCAGAGTGTTGTTGAAACACAGAAATTGCATCGGTATTGAATACAACAGTCACCATGCGCACTTTCCTCCATGGGAGTAATGTCTCAAAGGCTCTATGCTTTGATCGTTCCCTGGAAGACCAGTAGTAGTTTCAGTTGCACCTCTGGAGGCATTCTGTAATCTGTGGACTATCAGAGTTTTGTTGAACCACAGAAATTGCTTTGGGATTGACTACAACAGTCACCATGCGCACTTTCCTCCATGGGAGTTATGTCTCAAACAGTCTACGCTTTGATCGTTCCCTGAAAGACCAGTAGTAGTTTCCGTTGCACGTCTGGAGGCATTCTGTAGTCTGTGGACTATCAAAGTGTTGATGAAACACAGAGATTGCTTCGGGATTGACTACAACAGTCACAATGCGCACTTTTCTCCATGGGAGTAATGTCTCAAACAATCTACGCTTTTCTCGTTCCCTGGAAGAGCAGTAATAGATTCCGATGGACATCTGGAATCATTCTGTAATCTGTGGACTATCAGAGTGTTGATGTAACACAGAAATTGCATCGGGATTGAATACAACAGTCACCATGGTCACTTTCCTCCATGGGAGTAATGTCTCAAACAGTCTATGCTTTGACCGTCCCCTGGAAGACCAGCAGTAGATTCCGATGCACGTCTGGAGGCATTCTGTAATCTGTGGACTATCAGAGTGTTAATGTAACTCAGAAATTGCATCGGGATTGAATACAACAGTCCCCATGCGTACTTTCCTCCATGGGAGTAATTCTCAAACTGTCTACGTTTTGATCGTTCCTGGAAAGACCAGTAGTAGCTTCCGATGCACATCTGGAGGCATTCTGTAATCTGTGAACTATCAGAGTGTTGATGAAACACAGAAATTGCATCGGGATTAAATACAACAGTCACCATGCGCATTTTCCCCAATGGGAGTAATGTCTCAAACAGTCTACGCTTTGACCGTTCCCTGGAAGACCAGTAGTAGTTTACGATGCACATCTTCAGGCATTCTGTAATCTGTGGACCTTTAAAGTGTTGATGAAACACAGGAAATTCCTCGGGATGGAGTACAACAGTCAGCATGCGCCATTTTCTCCATGGGAGTAATGTCTCAAACAGTCTACGCTTTGACCGTTCCCTGGAAGACCAGTAGTAGATTCCGATGCACATCTGGAGGCATTCTGTAATCTGTGGACTATCAGAGTGTTGATGTAACACAGAAATGTCATCGGGGTTGAATACAACAGTCACCATGCGCACTTTCCTCCATGGGAATAATGTCTCAAACAGTCTACGCTTTTTTCGTTCCCTGGAAGACCAGTAGTAGATTCCGATGCACATCTGGAGGCATTCGGTAATCTGCGGAATATCAGAGTGCTGTTGAAACACAGAAATTGCATCGGTATGGAATACAACAGTCACCATGCGCAATTTCCTCCAGGGGAGTAATGTCTCAATCAGTCTACGCTTTGACCGTTCCCTGGAAGACCAGTAGTAGTTTCTGATGCACATCTGGAGGCATTCTGTAATCTGTGGACTATCAGAGTGTTGTTGAAACACAGAAATTGCATCGGGATTGAATACAACAGTCACCATGCGCACTTTCCTCCATGGGAGTAATGTCTCAAAGACTCAATGCTTTGATCGTTCCCTGAAAGACCAGCAGTAGTTTCCGTTGCACCTCTGGAGGCATTCTGTAATCTGTGGACTATCAGAGTGTTGTTGAACCACAGAAATTGCTTAGGGATTGACTACAACAGTCACCATGCGCACTTTCCTCCATGGAAGTTATGTCTCTAACAGTCTACGCTTTGATCGTTCATTGAAAGACCAGTAGTTGTTTCCGTTGCACCTCTGGAGGCATTCTGTAATCTGTGGACTATCAAAGTGTTGATGAAACACAGATATTGTTTCAGAATTGACTATAACAGTCACCATGCGCACTTTTCTCCATGGGAGTAATGTCTCAAACAATCTACGCTTTTTTCGTTCCCTGGAAGACCAGCAGTAGATTCCGATGGACATCTGGAGGCATTCTGTAATCTATGGACTATCAGAGTGTTGTTGAAACACAGAAATTTCATCGGTATTGGATACAACAGTCACCATGCGCATTTTCCTCCAAGGGAGAAATGTCTCAAACAGTCTACGATTTGATCGTTTCCTGGAAGACCAGTAGTAGTTTCCGATGCACATCTGGAATCATTCTGTAATCTGTGGACTATCAGAGTGTTGATGTAACACAGAAATTGCAACGGGATTGAATACAACAGTCACCATGCGCACTTTCCTCCATGGGCGTAATGTCTCAAACAGTCTACGCTTTGACCGTTCCCTGGAAGACCAGTAGTAGTTTCTGATGCACATCTGGAGACATTCTGTAATCTGTGAACTATCAGAGTTTTAATATAACTCAGTAATTGCAGCGGGATTGAATACAACAGTCCCCATGCGCACTTCCCTCCATAGGAGTAATTCTCAAACAGTCTACGCTTTGATCGTTCCCTGGAAGACCAGTAGTAGCTTCCGATGCACATCTGGAGGCATTCTGTAATCTGTGGACTATCAGAGTGTTGTTGAAACACAGAAATTGCTTCGGGATTGACTACAACAGTCACCATGCGCAGTTTTCTTCATGGGAGTAATGTCTCAAACAATCTACGCTTTTTTCGTTCCCTGGAAGACCAGTAGTAGATTCCGATGCACATCTGGAGGCATTCTGTAATCTGTGTACTATCAGAGTGTTGTTGAAACACAGAAATTGCATCGGGATTGAATACAGCAGTCACCATGCGCACTTTCCTCCATGGGAGTAATGTCTCAAACAGTCTAGGCTTTAATCGTTCCCTGGAAGACCGGTAGTAGTTTCAGATGCACATCTGGAGGCATTCTGGAAACTGTGGACTATCAGAGTGTTGATGAAACACAGAAATTGCATCGGGATTGAATACAACAGTCACCATGAGCACTTTCCTCCATGGGAGTAATGTCTCAAACAGTCTACGCTTTGATCGTTCCCAGGAAGACCAGTAGTAGTTTACGATGCACATCTGGAGGCATTCTGTAATCTGTGGACCTTCAAAGTGTTGATGAAACACAGGAAATTCCTCGGGATGGAGTTTAACAGTCAGCATGCGCAATATTCTCCATGGGAGTAATGTCTCAAACAGTCTACGCTTTGATCGTTCCCTGGAAGACCAGTAGTAGATTCCGATGCACATCTGGAGGCATTCTGTAACCTGTGGACTACCAGAGTGTTGATGTAACACAGAAATTTAATCGGAATGGAATACAACAGTCACGATGCACACTTTCCTCCATGGGAGTAATGTCTCAAACAGTCTACGCTTTTTTCGTTCCCTGGAAGTCCAGTAGTAGATTCCGATGCACATCTGGAGGCATTCTGTAATCTGCGGACTATCAGAGTGTTGTTGAAACACAGAAATTGCATCGGTATGGAATACAACAGTCACCATGCGCACTTTCCTCCATGGGAGTAATGTCTCAAAGACTCTATGCTTTGATCGTTCCCTGGAAGACAAGTAGTAGTTTCCGTTGCACCTCTGGAGGCATTCTGTAATCTGTGGACTATCAGAGTGTTGTTGAACCACAGAAATTGCTTCGGGATTGACTACAACAGTCACCATTCGCACTTTCCTCCATGGGAGTTATGTCTCAAACAGTCTACGCTTTGATCGTTCCCTGAAAGACCAGTAGTAGTTTCCGTTGCACCACTGGAGGCATTCTGTAATCTGTGGAATATCAAAGTGTTGATGAAACACAGAAATTGCTTCGGGATTGACTACAACAGTCACCATGCGCACTTTTCTCCATGGGAGTAATGTCTCAAACAATCTACGCTTTTTTCGTTCCCTGGATGACCAGTAATAGATTCCGATGGACATCTGGAGGCATTCTGTAATCTGTGGACTATCAGAGTGTTTTTGAAACATAGAAATTGCTTCGGTATTGAATACAACAGTCACCATGCGCACTTTCCTCCAAGGGAGTAATGTCTCAAACAGTCTACGCTTTGATCGTTTCCTGGAAGACCAGTAGTAGTTTGCGATGCACATCTGGAATCATTCTGTAATCTGTGGACTATCAGAGTGTTGATGTAACACAGAAATTGCATCGGGATTGAATACAACAGTCACCATGCGCACTTTCCTCCATGGGAGTAATGTCTCAAACAGTCTATGCTTTGACCGTCCCCTGGAAGACCAGTAGTAGATTCCGATGCACGTCTGGAGGCATTCTGTAATCTGTGGACTATCAGAGTGTTAATGTAACTCAGAAGTTGCATCGGGATTGAATACTACAGTCCCCATGCGTACTTTCCTCCATGGGAGTAATTCTCAAACAGTCTACGTTTTGATCGTTTATGGAAAGACCAGTAGTAGCCTCCGATGCACATCTGGAGGCATTCTGCAATCTGTGGACTATCAGAGTGTTGATGAAACACAGAAATTGCATAGGGATTGAATACAACAGTCACCATGCGCACGTTTCTCCATGGGAGTAATGTCTCAAAGAGTCTACGCTTTGATCGTTTCCTGGAAGACCAGTAGTAGTTTGCGATGCACATCTGGAATCATTCTGTAATCTGTGGACTATCAGAGTGTTGTTGAAACACAGAAATTGCTTCGGGATTGACTACAACAGTCACCATGCGCACTTTTCTTCATGGGAGTAATGTCTCAAACAATCTGCGCTTTTTTCGTTCCCTGGAAGACCAGTAGTAGTTTTCGATGCACGTCTGGAAGCATTCTGTAATCTGTGGACTATCGGAGTGTTAATGTAACTCAGAAATTGCATCGGGATTGAATACAACAGTCCCCATGCGCACTTCCCTCCGTGGGAGTAATTCTCACACAGTCTACGTTTTGATCGTTCCCGGAAAGACCAGTAGTAGCTTCCGATGCACATCTGGAGGCATTCTGTAATCTGTGGGCTATCAGAGTGTTCATGAAACACAGAAATTGCATCGGGATTGAATACAACAGTCACCATGCGCACGTTTCTCCATGGGAGTAATGTCTCAAACAGTCTACGCTTTGATCGTTCCCTGGAAGACCAGTAGTAGTTTACGATGCACATCTGGAGGCATTCTGTAATCTGTGGACCTTCAAAGTGTTGATGAAACACAGGAAATTCCTCGGGATGGAGTTCAACAGTCAGCATGCGCAATATTCTCCATGGGAGTAATGTCTCAAACAGTCTACGCTTTGATCGTTCCCTGGAAGACCAGTAGTAGATTCCGATGCACGTCTGGAGGCATTCTGTAATCTGTGGACTATCAGAGTGTTAATGTAACTCAGAAGTTGCATCGGGATTGAATACTACAGTCCCCATGCGTACTTTCCTCCATGGGAGTAATTCTCAAACAGTCTACGTTTTGATCGTTTATGGAAAGACCAGTAGTAGCTTCCGATGCACATCTGGAGGCATTCTGCAATCTGTGGACTATCAGAGTGTTGATGAAACACAGAAATTGCATAGGGATTGAATACAACAGTCACCATGCGAATTTTCCCCCTTGGGAGTAATGTCTCAAACAGTCTACGCTTTGATCGTTCCCTGGAAGACCAGTAGTAGTTTACGATGCATATCTGGAGGCATTCTGTAATCTGTGGACCTTCAAAGTGTTGATGAAACAGAGGAAATTCCTCGGGATGGAGTACAACAGTCAGCATGCGCAATTTTCTCCATGGGAGTAATGTCTCAAACAGTCTACGCTTTGACCGTTCCCTGGAAGACCAGTAGTAGATTCCGATCCACATCTGGAGGCATTCTGTAACCTGTGGACTATCAGAGTGTATGTAACACAGATATTGCATCGGGATTGAATACAACAGTCACCATGCGCACTTTCCTCCATGGGAGTTATGTCTCAAACAGTCTACGCTTTGATCGTTCCCTGAAAGACCAGTAGTAGTTTCTGATGCACATCTGGAGGCATTCTGTAATCTGTGGACTATCAAAGTGTTGTTGAAACACAGAAATTGCATCGGGATTGAATACAACAGTCACCATGCGCACTTTCCTCCATGGGAGTAATGTCTCAAAGACTCAATGCTTTGATCGTTCCCTGAAAGACCACCAGTAGTTTCCGTTGCACCTCTGGAGGCATTCTGTAATCTGTGGACTATCAGAGTGTTGTTGAACCACAGAAATTGCTTAGGGATTGACTACAACAGTCACCATGCGCACTTTCCTCCATGGGAGTTATGTCTCTAACAGTCTACGCTTTGATCGTTCATTGAAAGACCAGTAGTTGTTTCCGTTGCACCTCTGGAGGCATTCTGTAATCTGTGGACTATCAATGTGTTGATGAAACACAGATATTGCTTCGGGATTGACTACAACAGTCACCATGCGCACTTTTCTCCATGGGAGTAATGTCTCAAACAATCTACGCTTTTTTCGTTCCCTGGAAGAGCAGTAGTAGATTCCGATGGACATCTGGAGGCATTCTGTAATCTGTGGACTATCAGAGTGTTGTTGAAACACAGAAATTGCATCGGTATTGAATACAACAGTCACCATGCGCATTTTCCTCCAAGGGAGATATGTCTCAAACAGTCTACGATTTGATCGTTTCCTTTAAGACCAGTAGTAGTTTCCGATGCACATCTGGAATCATTCTGTAATCTGTGGACTATCAGAGTGTTGATGTAACACAGAAATTGCATCGGGATTGAATACAACAGTCACCATGCGCACTTTCCTCCATGGGAGTAATGTCTCAAACAGTCTACGCTTTGATCGTTCCCTGGAAGACCAGTAGTATTTTGCGATGCACATCTGGAGGAATTCTGTAATCTGTGGACTATCAGAGTGTTGTTGAAACACAGAAATTGCTTCGGGATTGACTACAACAGTCACCATGCGCACTTTTCTTCATGGGAGTAATGTCTCAAACAATCTACGCTTTTTTCGTCCCCAGGAAGACCAGTAGTAGTTTCCGATGCACGTCTGGAGGCATTCTGTAATCTGTGGACTATCAGAGTGTTAATGTAACTCAGAAATTGCATCGGGATTGAATGCAACAGTCCCCATGCGCACTTCCCTCCGTGGGAGTAATTCTCACACAGTCTACGTTTTGATCGTTCCCGGAAAGACCAGTAGTAGCTTCCGATGCACATCTGGAGGCATTCTGTAATCTGTGGGCTATTAGAGTGTTGATGAAACACAGAAATTGCATCGGGATTGAATACAACAGTCACCATGCGCACTTTTCTTCATGGGAGTAATGTCTCAAACAATCTACGCTTTTTTCGTTCCCTGGAAAACCAGTAGTAGATTCCGATGCACGTCTGGAGGCATTCTGTAATCTGTGGACTATCAGAGTGTTAATGTAACTTAGAAATTGCATCGGGATTGAATACAACAGTCCCCATGCGCACTTTCCTCCATGGGAGTAATTCTGAAACGGTCTACGTTTTGATCGTTAACGGAAAGACCAGTAGTAGCTTCTGATGCACATCTGGAGGACTTCTGTAATCATTGGTCTATCTGAGTGTTGATGAAACACAGAAATTGCATCGAGATTGAATACAACAGTCACCATGCGCACGTTCCTCAATGGGAGTAATGTCTCAAACAGTCTACGCTTTGATCTCTCCCTGGAAGACCAGTAGTAGTTTCCGATGCACATCAGGAGGCATTCTGTAATCTGTGGACCTTCAAAGTGTTGATGAAACACAGAAAATTGCATCTGGATTAAATACAACAGTCACCATGCGCACTTTCCTCCATGGGAGTAATGTCTCAAACTGTCTAGGCTTTAATCGTTCCCTGGAAGACCAGTAGTAGTTTCAGATGCACATCTGGATTCATTCTGGAAACTGTGGACTATCAGAGTGTTGATGAAACACAGAGATTGCATCGGGATTGAATACAACAGTCACCATGAGCACTTTCCTCCATGGGAGTAATGTCTCAAACTGTCTACGCTTTGATCGTTCCCTGAAGACCAGTAGTAGTTTCCGATGCACATCTGGAGGACTTCTGTAATAAGTGGACTATCTGAGTGTTGATGAAACACAGAAATTGCATCGGGATTGAATACAACAGTCACCAAGCGCATTTTCCCCCATGGGAGTAATGTCTCAAACAGTCTACGCTATGATCGTTCCCTGGAAGACCAGTAGTAGTTTCCGATGCACATCTGGAATCATTTTGTAATCTGTGGACTATCAGAGTGTTAATGTAACACAGAAATTGCATCGGGATTGAATACAACAGTCACCATGGGCACTTTCCTCCATGGGAGTAATGTCTCAAACAGTCTATGCTTTGACCGTCCCCTGGAAGACCAGTAGTAGATTCCGATGCACGTCTGGAGGCATTCTGTAATATGTGGACTATCAGAGTGTTAATGTAACTCAGAAAATGCATTGGGATTGAATACAAGAGTCACCATGCGTACTTTCCTCCATGGGAGTAATTCTCAAACAGTCTACGTTTTGATCGTTCCTGGAAAGACCAGTAGAAGCTTCCGATGCACATCTGGAGGCATTCTGTAATCTGTGGACTATCTGAGAGTTGATGAAACACAGAAATTGCATCGTTATTGAATACAACAGTCACCATGCGAATTTTCCCCCATGGGAGTAATGTCTCAAACAGTCTACGCTTTGATCGTTCCCTGGAAGACTAGTAGTAGTTTACGATGCACATCTGGAGGCATTCTGTAATCTGTGGACCTTCAAAGTGTTGATGAAACACAGGAAATTCCTCGGGATGGAGTACAACAGTCAGCATGCGCAATTTTCTCCATGGGAGTAATGTCTCAAACAGTCTACGCTTTGACCGTTCCCTGGAAGACCAGTAGTAGATTCCGATGCACGTCAGGAGGCATTCTGTAATCTGTGGACTATCAGAGTGTTAATGTAACTCAGAAATTGCATCGGGATTGAATACAACAGTCCCAATGCGTACTTTCCTCCATGGGAGTAATTCTCAAACAGTCTACGTTTTGATCGTTTATGGAAAGACCAGTAGTAGCTTCCGATGGACATCTGGAGGCATTCTGTAATCTGTGGACTATCAGAGTGTTGTTGAAACACAGAAATTGCATCGGGATTGAATACAACAGTCACCACGCGCACTTTCCTCCATGGGAGTAATGTCTCAAACAGTCTACGCTTCGATCGTTCCCTGGAAGACCAGTAGTATTTTGCGATGCACATCTGGAGGAATTCTGTAATCTGTGGACTATCAGAGTGTTGTTGAAACACAGAAATTGCTTCGGGATTGACTACAACAGTCACCATGCGCACTTTTCTTCATGGGAGTAATGTCTCAAACAATCTACGCTTTTTTCGTTCCCTGGAAGACCAGTAGTAGTTTCCGATGCACGTCTGGAAGCATTCTGTAATCTGTGGACTATCAGAGTGTTAATGTAACTCAGAAATTGCATCGGGATTGAATACAACAGTCCCCATGCGCACTTCCCTCCGTGGGAGTAATTCTCACACAGTCTACGTTTTGATCGTTCCCGGAAAGACCAGTAGTAGCTTCCGATGCACATCTGGAGGCATTCTGTAATCTGTGGGCTATCAGAGTGTTCATGAAACACAGAAATTGCATCGGGATTGAATACAACAGTCACCATGCGCACGTTTCTCCATGGGAGTAATGTCTCAAACAGTCTACGCTTTGATCGTTCCCTGGAAGGCCAGTAGTATTTTGCGATGCACATCTGGAGGCATTCTGTAATCTGTGGAATATCAGAGTGTTTTTGAAACACAGAAATTGCTTCGGGATTGACTACAACAGTCACCATGCGCACTTTTCTTCATGGGAGTAATGTCTCAAACAATCTACGCTTTTTTCGTTCCCTGGAAGACCAGTAGTAGCTTCTGATGCACATCTGGAGGACTTCTGTAATCATTGGTCTATCTGAGTGTTGATGAAACACAGAAATTGCATCGAGATTGAATACAACAGTCACCATGCGCACGTTCCTCAATGGGAGTAATGTCTCAAACAGTCTACGCTTTGATCGCTCCTGGAAGACCAGTAGTAGTTTCCGATGCACATCAGGTGGCATTCTGTAATCTGTGGACCTTCAAAGTGTTGATGAAACACAGAAATTGCATCGGGATTGAATACAACAGTCACCATGCGCACTTTCCTCCATGGGAGTAATGTCTCAAACAGTCTAGGCTTTAATCGTTCCCTGGAAGACCGGTAGTAGTTTCAGATGCACATCTGGAGGCATTCTGGAAACTGTGGACTATCAGATTGTTGATGAAACACAGAAATTGCATCGGGATTGAATACAACAGTCACCATGAGCACTTTCCTCCATGGGAGTAATGTCTCAAACTGTCTACGCTTTGATCGTTCCCTGAAGTCCAGTAGTAGTTTCCGATGCACATCTGGAGGACTTCTGTAATAAGTGGACTATCTGAGTGTTGATGCAACACAGAAATTGCATCGGGATTGAATACAACAGTCACCAAGCGCATTTTCCCCCGTGGGAGTAATGTCTCAAACAGTCTACGCTTTGATCGTTCCCTGGAAGACCAGTAGTAGTTTACGATGCACATCTGGAAGCATTCTGTAATCTGTGGACCTTCAAAGTGTTGATGAAACACAACAAATTCCTCGGGATGGAGTTCAACAGTCAGCATGCGCAATTTTCTCCCTGGGAGTAATGTCTCAAACAGTCTACGCTTTGACCGTTCCCTGGAAGACCAGTAGTAGTTTCCGATGCACATCTGGAGGCATTCCGTAACCTGTGGACTACCAGAGTGTTGATGTAAGACAGAAATTGCATCGGGATTGAATACAACGGTCACCATGCGCAGTTTCCTCCATGGGAGTAATGTCTCAAAGATTCTATGCTTTGATCGTTCCCTGGAAGACCAGTAGTAGTTTCCGTTGCACCTCTGGAGGCATTCTGTAATCTGTGGACTATCAGAGTGTTGTTGAACCACAGAAATTACTTCGGGATTGACTACAACAGTCACCATGCGCACTTTCCTCAATTGGAGTTATGTCTCAAACAGTCTACGCTTTGATCGTTCCCTGAAAGACCAGTAGTAGTTTCCGTTGCACCTCTGGAGGCATTCTGTAATCTGTGGACTACCAAAGTGTGGATGAATCACAGAAATTGCTTCGGGATTGACTACAACAGTCACCATGCGCACTTTTTTCCATGGGAGTAATGTCTCAAACAATCTACGCTTTTTTCGTTCCCTGGAAGACCAGTAATAGATTCCGATGGACATCTGGAATCATTCTGTAATCTGTGGACTTCAGAGTGTTTTTGAAACATAGAAATTGCATCGGTATTGAATACAACAGTCACCATGCGCACTTTCCTCCAAGGGAGTAATGTCTCAAACAGTCTACGCTTTGATCGTTTCCTGGAAGACCAGTAGTAGTTTCCGATGCACATCTGGAATCATTCTGCAATCTGTGGACTATCAGAGTGTTGATGTAACACAGAAATTGCATCGGGATTGAATACAACAGTCACCATGGGCACTTTCCTCCATGGGAGTAATGTCTCAAACAGTCTATGCCTTGACCGTCCCCTGGTAGACCAGTAGTAGATTCCGATGCACGTCTGGAGGCATTCTGTAATCTGTGGACTATCAGAGTGTTAATGTAACTCAGAAATTGCATCGGGATTGAATACAACAGTCCCCATGCGTACTTTCCTCCATGGGAGTAATTCTCAAACAGTCTACGTTTTGATCGTTCCTGGAAAGACCAGTAGTAGCTTCCGATGCACATCTGGAGGCATTCTGTAATCTGCGGACTATCAGGGTGTTGATGAAACACAGAAATTGCATCGGGATTCAATACAACAGTCACCATGCGAATTTTCCCCCATGGGAGTAAAGTCTCAAACAGTCTACGCTTTGATCGTTCCCTGGAAGACTAGTAGTAGTTTACGATGCACATCTGGAGTCATTCTGTAATCTGTGGACCTTCAAAGTGTTGCTGAAACACAGGAAATTCCTCGGGATGGAGTACAACAGTCAGCATGCGCAATTTTCTCCATGGGAGTAATGTCACAAACAGTCTACGCTTTGACCGTTCAATGGAAGACCAGTAGTAGATTCCGATGCACATCTGGAGGCATTCTGTAACCTGTGGACTATCAGAGTGTTGATGTAACACAGAAATTGCATCGGGATTGAATACAACAGTCACCATGCGCACTTTCCTCCAAGGGAGGAATGTCTCAAACAGTCTACGCTTTGATCGTTTCCTTTAAGACCAGTAGTAGTTTCCGATGCACATCTGGAATTATTCTGTTATCTGTGGACTATCAGAGTGTTGATGTAATACAGAAATTGCATCGGGATTGAATACAACAGTCACCGTGGGGACTTTCCTCCATGGGAGTAATGTCTCAAACAGTCTATGCTTTGACCGTCCCCTGGAAGACCAGTAGTAGATTCCGATGCACGTCTGGAGGCATTCTGTAATTTATCGACTATCAAAGTGTTGATGAAACACAGAAATTGCTTCGGGATTGACTACAACATTCACCATGCGCAAATTTCTCCATGGGAGTTATGTCTCAAACAATGTACGCTTTTTTCGTTCCCTGGAAGACCAGTAATAGATTCCGATGGACATCTGGATTCATTCTGTAATCTGTGGACTATCAGAGTGTTGTTGAAACATAGAAATTGCATCGGTATTGAATACATCAGTCACCATGCGCACTTTCCTCCAAGGGAGTAATGTCTCAAACAGTCTACGCTTTGATCGTTTCCTTTAAGACCAGTAGTAGATTCCGATGCACATCTGGAGGCATTCTGTAACCTGTGGACTATCAGAGTGTTGATGAAACACAGAAATTGCATCGGGATTGAATACAACAGTCACCATGCGAATTTTCCCCCATGGGAGTAATGTCTCAAACAGTCTACGCCTTGATCGTTCCCTGGAAGACCAGTAGTAGTTTACGATGCAGATCTGGAGGCATTCTGTAATCTGTGGACCTTCAAAGTGTTGATGAAACACAGGAAATTCCTCGGGATGGAGTACAACAGTCAGCATGCGCAATTTTCTCCATGGGAGTAATGTCTCAAACAGTCTACGCTTTGACCGTTCCCTGGAAGACCAGTAGTAGATTCCGATGCACATCTGGAGGCATTCTGTAACCTGTGACCTATCAGAGTGTTGATGTAACACAGAAATTGCATCGGGATTGAATACAACAGTCACCATGCGCATTTTCCTCCATGGGAGTAATGTCTCAAACAGTCTACGATTTAATCGTTCCCAGGAAGACCAGTAGTAGTTTCAGATGCACATCTGGAGGCGTTCTTTAAACTGTGGACTATCAGAGTGTTGATGAAACACAGAAATTGCATCGGGATTGAATACAACAGTCACCATGAACACTTTCCTCCATGGGAGTAATGTCTCAAACTGTCATCGCTTTGATCGTTCCCTGCCGACCAGTAGTAGTTTCCGATGCACATCTTTAGGACTTCTGTAATCAGTGGACTATCTGAGTGTTGATGAAACACAGAAATTGCATCGGGATTGACTACAACATTCACAATGCACACTTTTCTCCATGGGAGTAATGTCTCAAACAATGTACGCTTTTTTCGTTCCCTGGAAGACCAGTAATAGATTCCGATGGACATCTGGATTCATTCTGTAATCTCTGGACTATCAGAGTGTTGTTGAAACATAGAAATTGCATCGGTATTGAATACAACAGTCACCATGCGCACTTTACTAAAAGGGAGTAATGTCACAAACAGTCTACGCTTTGATCGTTTCCTGGAAGACCAGTAGTAGTTTCCGATGCACATCTGGAATCATTCTGTAATCTGTGGACTATCAGAGTGTTGATGTACCACAGAAATTGCATCGGGATTGAATACAACAGTCACCGTGGGCACTTTCCTCCATGGGAGTAATGTCTCAAACAGTCTATGCTTTGACCGTCCCCTGGAAGACCAGTAGTAGATTCCGATGCACGTCTGGAGGCATTCTGTAATCTGTGGACTATCAGAGTGTTAATGTACTTCAGAAATTGCATCGGGATTGAATACAACAGTCCCCATGCGTACTTTCCTCCATGGGAGTAATTCTCAAACAGTCTACGTTTTGATCGTTCCTGGAAAGACCAGTAGTAGCTTCCGATGAACATCTGGAAGCATTCTGTAATCTGTGGATTATCAGAGTGTTGTTGAAACACAGAAATTGCTTCGTGATTGACTACAACAGTCACCATGCCCATTTCCTCCATGGGAGGTATGGTCTCCAACAGTATACGATTTGATCGTTCCCTGGAAGACCAGTAGTAGTTTCCTTTGCACCTCTGGAGGCATTCTGTAACCTGTGGACTATCAAAGTGTTGATGAAATACAGAAATTGCTTCGGGATTGACTACAACATTCACTATGCGCACTTTTCTCCATGGGAGTAATGTCTCAAACAGTCTACGCATTGATTGTTTCCTGGAAGACCAGTAGTAGTTTCCGATGCACATCTGGAAACATTCTGTAATCTGTGGACTATCAGAGTGTTTTTGAAACATAGAAATTGCATCGGTATTGAATACAACAGTCACCATGCGCACTTTCCTCCAAGGGAGTAATGTCTCAAACAGTCTACGCTTTGATCGTTTCCTGGAAGACCAGTAGTAGTTTCCGATGCACATCTGGAATCATTCTGTAATCTGTGGACCTTCAAAGTGTTGATGAAACACAGGAAATTCCTCGGGATGGAGTACAACAGTCAGCATGCGCAATTTTCTCCATGGGAGTAATGTCTCAAACAGTCTACGCTTTGACCGTTGCCTGGAAGACCAGTAGTAGATTCCGATGCACATCTGGAGGCATTCTGTAACCTGTGGACTATCAGAGTGTTGATGTAACACAGAAATTGCATCGGGATTGAATACAACAGTCACCATGCGCACTTTCCTCCATGGGAGTAATGTCTCAAACAGTCTACGCTTTTTTCGTTCCCTGGAAGACCAGTAGTAGATTCCGATGCACATCTGGAGGCATTCTGCAATCTGCGGACTATCAGAGTGTTGTAGAAACACAGAAATTGCATCGGTATGGAATACAACAGTCACCATGCGCACTTTCCTCCATGGAAGTAATGTCTCAAACAGTCTACGCTTTTTTCGTTCCCTGGAAGACAAGTAGTAGATTCCGATGCAAATCTGGAGGCATTCTGTAATATGCGGACTATCAGAGTGTTGTAGAAACACAGAAATTGCATCGGTACCGAATACAACAGTCACCATGCGCACTTTCCTCCATGGGAGTAATGTCTCAAACAGTCTATGCTTTGATCGTTCCCTGGAAGCAAGTAGTAGTTTCCGTTGCACCTCTGGAGGCATTCTGTAATCTGTGTACTATCAGAGTGTTGTTGAACCACAGAAATTGCTTCGGGATTGACTACAACGGTCACCATGCGCACTTTCCTCCATGGGAGTTATGTCTCAAACAGTCTACGCTTTGATCGTTCCCTGAAAGACCAGTAGTAGTTTCCGTTGCACCTCTGGAGGCATTCTGTAATTTGTGGACTATCAAAGTGTTGATGAAACACAGAAATTGCTTCGGGATTGACTACAACAGTCACCATGCGCACTTTTCTCCATGGGAGTAATGTCTCAAACAATGTACGCTTTTTTCGTTCCCTGGAAGACCAGTAATAGATTCCGATGGACATCCGGATTCATTCTGTAATCTCTGGACTATCAGAGTGTTGTTGAACCATAGAAATTGCATCGGTATTGAATACAACAGTCACCATGCGCACTTTCCTCCAAGGGAGTAATGTCTCAAACGGTGTATGTTTTGATCGTTTCCTGGAAGACCAGTAGTAGTTTCCGATGCACATCTGGAATCATTCTGTAATCTGTGGACTATCAGAGTGTTGATGTAATACAGAAATTGCATCGGGATTGAATACAACAGTCACCGTGGGCACTTTCCTCCATGGGAGTAATGTCTCAAACAGTCTATGCTTTGACCGTCCCCTGGAAGACCAGTAGTAGATTACGATGCACGTCTGGAAGCATTCTGTAATCTGTGGACTATCAGAGTGTTAATGTACTTCAGAAATTGCATCGGGATTGAATACAACAGTCCCCATGCGTACTTTCCTCCATGGGAGTAATGTCTCAAACAATCTACGCTTTTTTCGTTCCCTGGAAGACCAGTAGTAGATCCCGATGCACATCTGGAGGCACTCTGTAATCTGTGGACAATCAGAGTGTTGTTGAAACACAGAAATTGCATCGGTATTGAATACAACAGTCACCATGCGCACTTTCCTCCAAGGGAGTAATGTCTCAAACAGTCTACGCTTTGATCGTTCCCTGGAAGACCAGTAGTAGATTCCGATGCACGTCTGGAGGCATTCTGCAATCTGTGGACTATCAGAGTGTTAATGTAACTCAGAAATTGCATTGGGATTGAATACAACAGTCCCCATACGCACTGTCCTCCATGGGAGTAATTCTCAAACGGTCTACGTTTTGATCGTTAACGGAAAGACCAGTAGTAGCTTATGATGCACATCTGGAGGACTTGTGTAATCAGTGGACTATCTGAGTGTTGATGAAACACAGAAATTGCATCGGGATTGAATACAACAGTCACCATGCGCACGTTCCTCAATGGGATTAATGTCTCAAACAGTCTACGCTTTGATCGCTCCCTGGAAGACCAGTAGTAGTTTCCGATGCACATCTGGACGCATTATGTAATCTGTGGACCTTCAAAGTGTTGATGAAACACAGAAATTGCATCGGGATTGAATACAACAGTCACCATGCGCACTTCCCTCCATGGGAGTAATGTCTCAAACAGTCTACGCTTAGATCGTTCCCTGGAAGACCAGTAGTAGTTTCAGATGCACATCTAAAGGCATTCTGGAAACTGTGGACTATCAGAGTGTTGATGAAACACAGAAATTGCATCGGGATTGAATACTACAGTCACCATGCGCACCTTCCTCCATGGGAGTAATGCCCCAAACAGTCTAGGCTTTAATCGTTCCCTGGAAAACCGGTAGTAGTTTCAGATCCACATCTGGAGGCATTCTGGAAACTGTGGACTATCAGGGCGTTGAAGAAACACAGAAATTGCATCGAGATTGAATACAACAGTCACCATGAAAACTTTCCTCCATGGGAGTTATGTCTCAAACAGTCTACGCTTTGATCGTTCCCTGGAAGACCAGTAGTAGATTCCGATGCACGTCTGGAGGCATTCTGTAATCTGTGGACTATCAGAGTGTTAATGTAACTCAGAAATTGCATTGGGATTGAATACAACAGTCCCCATACGCACTGTCCTCCATGGGAGTAATTCTCAAACGGTCTACGATTTGATCGTTAACGGATAGACCAGTAGAAGCTTCTGATGCACATCTGGAGGAATTCTGTAATCTGTGGACCTTCAAAGTGTTGATGTAACACAGAAATTGCATCGGAATTGAATACAACAGTCACCATGCGCACTTTCCTCCATGGGAGTAATGTCTCAAACCGTCTACGCTTTGATCGTTCCCTGGAAGACCAGTAGTAGTTTCAGATGCACATCTGAAGGCATTCTGGAATCTGTGGACTATCAGAGTGTTGATGAAACACAGAAATTGCATCGGGATTGAATACAACAGTCACCATGCGCACTTTCTTCCATGGGAGTAATGTCTCAAACAGTCTACGCTTTAATCGTTCCCTGGAAGACCAGTAGTAGATTCCGATGCACGTCTGGAGGCATTCTGTAATCTGTTGACTATCAGAGTGTTAATGTAAATCAGAAATTGCATCGGGATTGAATACAACAGTCCCCATGCGCTATTTCCTAAATGGGAGTAATTCTCAAACGGTCTACGTTTTGATCGTTAACGGAAAGACCAGTAGTAGCTTCTGATGCACATCTGGAGGACTTCTGTAATCAGTGGACTATCTGAGTGTTGATGAAACACAGAAATTGCATCGGGTTTGAAAACAACAGTCACCATGCGCACGTTCCTCAATGGGAGTAATGTCTCAAACAGTCTACGCTTTGATCGCTCCCTGGAAGACCAGTAGTAGTTACCGATGCACATCTGGAGGCATTCTGTAATCTGTGGACCTTCAAAGTGTTGATGAAACACAGAAATTGCATCGGGATTGAATACAACAGTCACCATGCGCACTTTCCTCCTTGGGAGTAATGTCTCAAACCGTCTACGCTTTGATCGTTCCCTGGAAGACCAGTAGTAGTTTCAGATGCATATCTGGAGGCATTCTGGAAACTGTGGACTATCAGAGTGTTGATAAAACACTGAAATTGCATCGAGATTGAATACAACAGTCACCATGAGCACTTTCCTCCATGGGAGTAATGTCTTAAACTGTCATCGCTTTGATCGTTCCCTGAAGACCAGTAGTAGTTTCCAATTAACATGTGGAGGACATCTGTAATCAGTGGACTATCTGAGTTTTAATGAAACACAGAAATTGCATCGGGATTGAATACAACAGTCACCATGCGCACTTTCCCCCATGGGAGTAATGTCTCAAACAGTCTACGCTTTGAACGTTCCCTGGAAGACCAGTAGTAGTTTCCGATGAACATCTGGATCCATTCTGTAATCTGTTGACCTTGAGAGTGTTGATAAAACACAGAAATTGCATCAGGATTCAATTCAACAGACACCATGCGAACTGTTCTCCATGGGAGTAATGTCACAAACAGTCTACGCTTTTTTCGTTCCCTGGAAGACCAGTAGTAGTTTACGATGCACATCTGGAGGCATTCTGTAATCTGTGGACCTTCAAAGTGTTGATGAAATACAGAAATTGCATCGGGATTGAATACAACAGTCACCATGTGCACTTTCCTCCATGGGAGTAATGTCTCAAACAGTCTACCCTTTGATCGTTCCCTGGAAGACCAGAAGTAGTTACAGACGCACATCGGGAGGCATTCTGGAAACTGTGGACTATCAGAGTGTTGATGAAACACAGAAATTGCATCGGGATTGAATACAACAGTCACCATGCGCACTTTCCTATATGGGAGTAATGTCTCAAACAGTCGACGCTGTAATCGTTCCCTGGAAGACCAGTAGTAGTTTCAGATGCACATCTGGAGGCATTCTGGAAACAGTCGACTATCAGAGTGTTGATGAAACACAGAAATTGCATCGGGATTGAATACAACAGTCACCATGCGCACTTTCCTCCATGGGAGTAATGTCTCAAACAGTCCACGCTTTGACCGTTACCTGTAAGACCAGTAGTAGATTCCGATTCACGTCTGGAGGCATTCTGAAATCTGTTGACTATCAAAGTGTTAATGTAACTCAGAAATTGCATCGGGATTGAATACAACAGTCCCCATGCGCACTTACCTCCATGGGAGTAATTCTCAAACGGTCTACGTTTTGATCGTTAACGGAAAGACCAGTAGAAGCTTCTGATGCACATCTGGAGGAATTCTGTAATCTGTGGACCTTCAAAGTGTTGATGAAACACAGAAATTGCATCGGAATTGAATACAACAGTCACCATGCGCACTTTCCTGAATGGGAGTTATGTCTCAAACAGTCTACGCTTTGATCGTTCCCTGGAATACCAGTAGTAGTTTCAGATGCACATCTTGAGGCATTCTGGAAACTGTGGACTATCAGAGTGTTGATGAAACACAGAAATTGTATCGGGATTGAATACAACAGTCACCATGCGCACTTTCCTCCATGGGAGTAATGTCTCAAACAGTCTACGTTTAATCGTTCCCTGGAAGACCAGTAGTAGTTTCAGATGCACATCTGGAGGCATTCTGGAAACTGTGGACTATCGGAGTGTTGATGAAACACAGAAATTGCCACGGAATTGAATACAACAGACACCATGCGCACTTTCCTCCATGGGAGTAATGTCTCAAACTGTCATCGCTTTGATCGTTCCCTGAAGACCAGCAGTAGTTTCCAATTAACATGTGGAGGACATCTGTAATCAGTGGGCTATCTGAGTTTTGATGAAACACAGAAATTGCATCGGGATTGAATACAACAGTCACCAATCGCACTTTCACCCATGGGAGTAATGTCTCAAACAGTCTACGCTTTGATCGTTCCCTGGAAGACCAGTAATAGTTTCCGATAAACATCTGGAGCCATTCTGTAATCTGTTGACCTTCAGAGTGTTGATAAAACACAGAAATTGCATCGGGATTCAATTCAACAGACACCATGCGAACTTTTCTCCATATGAGAAAAGTCACAAACAGTCTACGCTTTTTTCGTTCCCTGGAAGACCAGTAGTAGTTTACGATGCACATCTGGAGGCATTCTGTAATCTGTGGACCTTCAAAGTGTTGATGAAATACAGAAATTGCATGGGGATTGAATACAACAGTCACCATGCGCACTTTCCTCTATGGGAGTAATGTCTCAAACAGTCTACGCTTTGATCGTTCCCTGGAAGACCAGTAGTAGTCACAGATGCACATCTGGAGGCATTCTGGAAACTGTGGACTATCAGAGTGTTGATGAAACACAGAAATTTCATCGGGATTGAATACAACAGTCACCATGCGCACTTTCCTATATGGGAGTAATGTCTCAAACAGTCTACGCTTTAATCTTTCCCTGGAAGACCAGTAGTAGTTTCAGATGCTCATCTGGAGGCATTCTAAAAACAGTAGACTATCAGGGTGTTGATGAAACACAGAAATTGCATCGAGATTGAATGCAACAGTCACCATGAGCACTTTCCTACATGGGAGTAATGTCTCAAACTGTCATCGCTTTGATCGTTCCCTGAAGACCAGTAGTAGTTTCCGATGCACATCTGGAGGACTTCTGTAATCAGTGGACTATCAGTGTGTTGATGAAAGACAGAAATTGCATCGGGATTGAATACAACAGTCACCATGCGCACTTTCCTCCATGGGAGTAATGTCTCAAACAGTCTACGCTTTGATCGTTCCCTGGAAGACCAGTAGTAGTTTCAGATGCACATCTGGAGGCATTCTGGAAACCGTGGACTATCAGAGTGGTGATGAAACACAGAAATTGTATCGGGATTGAATACAACAGTCACCATGTGCACTTTCCTCCATGGGAGTAATGTCCCAAACAGTGTACGCTTTTTTCTTTCCCTGGAAGACAAGTTGCAGTTTCAGATGCACATCTGGAGGACTTCTGTAATCAGTGGACTATCTGAGTGTTGATGAAACACAGAAATTGCATCGGGATTGAATACAACAGTCACAATGCGCACTTTCCTCAATGGGAGTAATGTCTCAAACAGTCTACGCTTTGATCGCTCCCTGGAAGACCAGTAGTAGTTACCGATGCACATCTGGAGGCATTCTGTAATCTGTGGACCTTCAAAGTCTTGATGAAACACAGAAATTTCATGGGGATTGAATACAACAGTCACCATGCGCACTTTCCTCCATGGGAGTAATGTCTCAAACTGTCATCGCTTTGATCGTTCTCTGAAGACGAGTAGTAGTTTCTAATTAACATCTGGAGGACTACTGTAATCAGTGCACTATCTGAGTTTTGATGAAACACAGATATTGCATGGGGATTGAATACAACAGTCACCATGCGCACTTTTCTCCATGGGAGTAATGTCACAAACAGTCTACGCTTTTTTCGTTCCTTGGAAGACCAGTAGTAGCTTACGATGCACATCTGGAGGCCTTCTGTAATCTGTGGACCTTGAAAGTGTTGATGAAATACAGAAATTGCATCGGGATTGAATACAAAAGTCACCATGCGCACTTTCCTCCATGGGAGTAATGTCTCAAACAGTCTATGCTTTGATCGTTCCCAGGAAGACCAGTAGTAGTTACAGATGCACATCTGGAGGCATTCTGGAAGCTGTGGACTATCAGAGTGTTGACGAAACACAGAAATTGCATCGGGATTGAATACAACAGTCACCATGCGCACATTCCTCCATGGGAGTAATGTCTCAAACAGTCTACGCTTTAATTGTTCCCTGGAAGACCAGTAGTAGTTTCAGATGCACATCTGGAGGCATTCTGGAAACTAAGGACAATCGGAGTGTTGATGAAACACAGAAATTGCCACGGAATTGAATACAACAGTCACCATGCGCACTTTCCTCCATGGGAGTAATGTCTCAAACTGTCATCGCTTTGATCGTTCCCTGAAGACCAGCAGTAGTTTCTAATTAACATGTGGAGGACATCTGTAATCAGTGTGATATCTGAGTTTTGAAGAAACACAGAAATTGCATCGGGATTGAATACAACAGTCACCATGCGCACTTTCCCCCATGGGAGTAATGTCTCAAACAGTCTACGCTTTGATCGTTCCCTGGAAGACCAGTAATAGTTTCCGATAAACATCTGGATCCATTCTGTAATCTGTTGACCTTCAGAGTGTTGATAAAACACAGAAATTGCTTCGGGATTCAATTCAACAGACACCATGCGAACTTTTCTCCATATGAGAAATGTCACAAACAGTCTACGCTTTTTTCGTTCCCTGGAAGACCAGTAGTAGTTTACGATGCACATCTGGAGGCATTCTGTAATCTGTGGACCTTCAAAGTGTTGATGAAATACAGAAATTGCATGGGGACTGAATACAACAGTCACCATGCGCACTTTCCTCCATGGGAGTAATGTCTCAAACAGTCTACGCTTTGATCGTTCCCTGGAAGACCAGTAGTAGTCACAGATGCACATCTGGAGGCATTCTGGAAACTGTGGACTATCAGAGTGTTGATGAAACACAGAAATTGCATCGGGATTGAATACAACAGTCACCATGCGCACTTTCCTATATGGGAGTAATGTCTCAAACAGTCTACGCTTTAATCGTTCCCTGGAAGACCAGTAGTAGTTTCAGATGCTCATCTGGAGGCGTTCTGGAAACAGTGGACTATCAAGGTGTTGATGAAACACAGAAATTGCATCGAGATTGAATGCAACAGTCACAATGAGCACTTTCCTACATGGGAGTAATGTCTCAAACTGTCATCGCTTTGATCGTTCCCTGAAGATCAGTAGTAGTTTCCGATGCACATCTGGAGGACTTCTGTAATCAGTGGACTATCAGTGTGTTGCTGAAACACAGAAATTGCATCGGGATTGAATACAACAGTCACCATGCGCACTTTCCTCCATGGGAGTAATGTCTCAAACTATCTACGCTTTGATCGTTCCCTGGAAGACCAGTAGTAGTTTCAGATGCACATCTGGAGGCATTCTGTAATCAGTGGACTATCTGAGTGTTGATGAAACACAGAAATTGTATCGGGATTGAATACAACAGTCACCATGCGCACTTTCCTCCATGAGACAAATGTCTCAAACAGTCTACGATTAATCGTTTCCTGGAAGACCAGTAGTAGTTTCAGATGCACATCTGGAGGCATTCTGGAAACTGTGGACTATCGGAGTGTTGATGAAACACAGAAATTGCATCGGGATTGAATACAACAGTCACCATGTGCACTTTCCTCCATGGGAGTTATGTCCCAAACAGTGTACGCTTTTTTCTTTCCCTGGAAGACCAGTTGTAGTTTCAGATGCACATCTGCAGGACTTCTGTAATCAGTGGACTATCTGAGTGTTGATGAAACACAGAAATTGCATCGGGATTGAATACAACAGTCACCATGCGCACTTTCCTCAATGGGAGTAATGTCTCAAACAGTCTACGCTTTGATCGCTCCCTGGAAGACCAGTAGTAGTTACCGATCCACATCTGGAGGCATTCTGTAATCTGTGGACCTTCAAAGTCTTGATGAAACACAGAAATTGCATGGGGATTGAATACAACAGTCACCATGCGCACTTTTCTCCATGGGAGTAATGTCTCAAACTGTCATCGCTTTGATCGTTCTCTGAAGACCAGTAGTAGTTTCTAATTAACATCTGGAGGACTTCTGTAATCAGTGCACTATCTGAGTTTTGATGAAACACAGATATTGCATGGGGATTGAATACAACAGTCACCATGCGCACGTTTCTCCATGGGAGTAATGTCACAAACAGTCTACGCTTTTTTCGTTCCCTGGAAGACCAGTAGTAGCTTACGATGCACATCTGGAGGCATTCTGTAATCTGTGGACCTTGAAAGTGTTGATGAAATACAGAAATTGCATCGGGATTGAATACAACTGTCACCATGCGCACTTTCCTCCATGGGAGTAATGTCTCAAACAGTCTATGCTTTGATCGTTCCCAGGAAGACCAGTAGTAGTTACAGATGCACATCCGGAGGCATTCTGGAAGCTTTGGACTATCAGAGTGTTGATGAAACACAGACATTGCATCGGGATTGAATACAACAGTCACCATGCGCACATTCCTCCATGGGAGTAATGTCTCAAACAGTCTACGCTTCAATTGTTCCCTGGAAGACCAGTAGTAGTTTCAGATGCACATCTGGAGGTATTCTATAAACAGTGGACTATCAGAGTGTTGATGAAACACAGAAATTGCATCGCGATTGAATACAACAGTCACCATGAGCACTTTCCTCCATGGGAGTAATGTCTCAAACAGTCTACGCTTTGACCGTTCCCTGGAAGACCAGTAGTAGATTCCGATGCACATCTGGAGGCACTCTGTAATCTGTGGACTATCAGAGTGTTGTTGAAACACAGAAATTGCATCGGTATTGAATACAACAGTCACCATGAGCACTTTCCACCAAGGGAGTAATGTCTCAAACAGTCTACGCTTTGATCGTTCCCTGGAAGACCAGTAGTAGATTCCGATGCACGTCTGGAGGCATTCTGTAATCTGTGGACTATCAGAGTGTTAATGTAACTCAGAAATTGCATCGGGATTGAATACAACAGTCCCCATACGCACTTTCCTCCATGGGAGCAATTCTCAAACGGTCTACGTTTTGATCGTTAACGGAAAGACCAGTAGTAGCTTCTGATGCACATCTGGAGGACTTCTGTAACCAGTGGACTATCTGAGGTTTGATGAAACACAGAAATTGCATCGGGATTGAATACAACAGTCACCATGCGCACGTTCCTCAATGGGATTAATGTCTCAAACAGTCTACGCTTTTATCGCTACCTGGAAGACCAGTAGTAGTTTCCGATGCACATCTGGACGCATTATGTAATCTGTGGACCAACAAAGTGTTGATGAAACACAGAAATTGCATCGGGATTGAATACAACAACCACCATGCGCACTTTTCTCCATGGAAGTAATGTCTCAAACAGTCTACGCTTAGATCGTTCCCTGGAAGACCAGTAGTAGTTTCAGATGCACATCTGGAGGCATTCTGGAAACTGTGGACTATCAGAGTGTTGATGAAACACAGAAATTGCATCGAGATTGAATACAACAGTCACCATGCGCACCTTCCTCCATGGGAGTAATGTCTCAAACAGTCTAGGCTTTAATCGTACCCTGGAAGACCGGTAGTAGTTTCAGATCCACATCTGGAGGCATTCTGGAAACTGTGGACTATCAGGGTGTTGAAGAAACACAGAAATTGCATCGATATTGAATACAACAGTCACCATGAACACTTTCCTCCATGGGAGTAATGTCTCAAACTGTCATCGCTTTGATCGTTCCCTGAAGACCAGTAGTAGTTTCCAGTTAACATCTGGAGCACTTCTGTAATCAGTGGAGTATCTGAGTTTTGATGAAACACAGAAATTGCATCGGGATTGAATACAACAGTCATCATGCGCACGTTCCTCAATGGGATTAATGTCTCAAACAGTCTACGCTTTGATCGTTCCCTGGAAGACCAGTAGTAGTTTCCGATGAACATCTGGATCCATTCTGTAATCTGTTGGCCTTCAGAGTGTTGATAAAACACAGAAATTGCATCGGGATTCAATTCAACAGACACCATGCGGACTTTGCTCCGTGGGAGTAATATCTCAAACAGTCTACGCTTTTTTCGTTCCCTGGAAGACCAGTAGTAGTTTACGATGTACAATTGGAGGCATTCTGTAATCTGTGGACCTTCAAAATGTTGATGAAACACAGAAAATGCCTCGGGATGGAGTACAACAGTCAGCATGCGCAATTTTCACCATGGGAGTAATGTCTGAAACAGTCTACGCTTTGAGCGTTCCCTGGAATACCAGTAGTAGATTCCGATGCACATTTGGAGGCATTCTGTAATCTGTGGACTATCAGAGTGTTGATGTAACACAGAAATTGCATCGGGATTGAATACAACAGTCACCATGCGCACTTTCCTCCATGGGAGTAATTCCCAAATGGTTTACGTTTTGATCGTTCCCGGAAAGACCATTAGTAGCTTCCGATGCATATCTGGAGGCATTCTGTAATCTGTGGCCCTTCAAAGTGTTGATGAAACACAGAAATTGCGACGGGATTGAATACAACAGTCACCATGCGCACTTTCCCTAATGGGACTAATGTCTCAAACAGTCTACGCTTTTTTCGTTCCCTGGAAGACCAGTAGTAGTTTCCGATGCACATCTGGAAGCATTCTGTAATCTGTGGACTATCAGAGTGTTGTTGAAACACAGAAATTGCATCGGGCCTGAATACAAGAGTCACCATGCGCACTTTCCTTCATGGGAGTAATGTCTCAAACTGTCATCGCTTTGATCGTTCCCTGAAGACCAGTAGTAGCTTACGATGCACATCTGGAGGCATTCTGTAATCTGTGGACCTTGAAAGTGTTGATGAAATACAGAAATTGCATTGGGATTGAATACAACAGTCACCAAGCACACTTTCCTCCATGGGAGTAATGTCTCAAACAAACTATGCTTTGATCGTTCCCAGGAAGACCAGTAGTAGTTACAGATGCACATCTGGAGGCATTCTGGAAGCTGTGGACTATCAGAGTGTTGATGAAACACAGAAATTGCATCGGGATTGAATACAACAGTCACCATGCGCACATTCCTCCATGGGAGTAATGTCTCAAACAGTCTACGCTTTAATTGTTCCCTGGAAGACCAGTAGTAGTTACCGATGCACATCTGGAGGCATTCTGTAATCTGTGGACCTTCAAAGTCTTGATGAAACACAGAAATTGCATGGGGATTGAATACAACAGTCACCATGCGCACTTTTCTCCATGGGAGTAATGTCTCAAACTGTCATCGCTTTGATCGTTCTCTGAAGACCAGTAGTAGTTTCTAATTAACATCTGGAGGACTTCTGTAATCAGTGCACTATCTGAGTTTTGATGAAACACAGATATTGCATGGGGATTGAATACAACAGTCACCATGCGCACGTTTCTCCATGGGAGTAATGTCACAAACAGTCTACGCTTTTTTCGTTCCCTGGAAGACCAGTAGTAGCTTACGATGCACATATGGAGGCATTCTGTAATCTGTGGACCTTGAAAGTTTTGATGAAATACAGAAATTGCATCGGGATTGAATACAACTGTCACCATGCGCACTTTCCTCCATGGGAGTAATGTCTCAAACAGTCTATGCTTTGATCGTTCCCAGGAAGACCAGTAGTAGTTACAGATGCACATCTGGAGGCATTGTGGAAGCTTTGGACTATCAGAGTGTTGATGAAACACAGACATTGCATCGGGATTGAATACAACAGTCACCATGCGCACATTCCTCCATGGGAGTAATGTCTCAAACAGTCTACGCTTCAATTGTTCCCTGGAAGACCAGTAGTAGTTTCAGATGCACATCTGGAGGTATTCTATAAACAGTGGACTATCAGAGTGTTGATGAAACACAGAAATTGCATCGAGATTGAATACAACCGTCACCATGAGCACTTTCCTCCATGGGAGTAATGTCTCAAACAGTCTACGCTTTGACCGTTCCCTGGAAGACCAGTAGTAGATTCCGATGCACATCTGGAGGCACTCTGTAATCTGTGGACTATCAGAGTGTTGTTGAAACACAGAAATTGCATCGGTATTGAATACAACAGTCACCATGAGCACTTTCCACCAAGGGAGTAATGTCTCAAACAGTCTACGCTTTGATCGTTCCCTGGAAGACCAGTAGTAGATTCCGATGCACGTCTGGAGGCATTCTGTAATCTGTGGACTATCAGAGTGTTAATGTAACTCAGAAATTGCATCGGGATTGAATACAACAGTCCCCATACGCACTTTCCTCCATGGGAGCAATTCTCAAACGGTCTACGTTTTGATCGTTAACGGAAAGACCAGTAGTAGCTTCTGATGCACATCTGGAGGACTTCTGTAACCAGTGGACTATCTGAGGTTTGATGAAACACAGAAATTGCATCGGGATTGAATACAACAGTCACCATGCGCACGTTCCTCAATGGGATTAATGTCTCAAACAGTCTACGCTTTTATCGCTACCTGGAAGACCAGTAGTAGTTTCCGATGCACATCTGGACGCATTATGTAATCTGTGGACCAACAAAGTGTTGATGAAACACAGAAATTGCATCGGGATTGAATACAACAACCACCATGCGCACTTTTCTCCATGGAAGTAATGTCTCAAACAGTCTACGCTTAGATCGTTCCCTGGAAGACCAGTAGTAGTTTCAGATGCACATCTGGAGGCATTCTGGAAACTGTGGACTATCAGAGTGTTGATGAAACACAGAAATTTCATCGATATTGAATACAACAGTCACCATGCGCACCTTCCTCCATGGGAGTAATGTCTCAAACAGTCTAGGCTTTAATCGTTCCCTGGAAGACCGGTAGTAGTTTCAGATCCACATCTGGAGGCATTCTGGAAACTGTGGACTATCAGGGTGTTGAAGAAACACAGAAATTGCATCGATATTGAATACAACAGTCACCATGAACACTTTCCTCCATGGGAGTAATGTCTCAAACTGTCATCGCTTTGATCGTTCCCTGAAGACCAGTAGTAGTTTCCAGTTAACATCTGGAGCACTTCTGTAATCAGTGGAGTATCTGAGTTTTGATGAAACACAGAAATTGCATCGGGATTGAATACAACAGTCATCATGCGCACGTTCCTCAATGGGATTAATGTCTCAAACAGTCTACGCTTTGATCGTTCCCTGGAAGACCAGTAGTAGTTTCCGATGAACATCTGGATCCATTCTGTAATCTGTTGGCCTTCAGAGTGTTGATAAAACACAGAAATTGCATCGGGATTCAATTCAACAGACACCATGCGGACTTTGCTCCGTGGGAGTAATATCTCAAACAGTCTACGCTTTTTTCGTTCCCTGGAAGACCAGTAGTAGTTTACGATGTACATTTGGAGGCATTCTGTAATCTGTGGACCTTCAAAATGTTGATGAAACACAGAAAATGCCTCGGGATGGAGTACAACAGTCAGCATGCGCAATTTTCACCATGGGAGTAATGTCTCAAACAGTCTACGCTTTGAGCGTTCCCTGGAATACCAGTAGTAGATTCCGATGCACATTTGGAGGCATTCTGTAATCTGTGGACTATCAGAGTGTTGATGTAACACAGAAATTGCATCGGGATTGAATACAACAGTCACCATGCGCACTTTCCTCCATGGGAGTAATTCCCAAATGGTTTACGTTTTGATCGTTCCCGGAAAGACCATTAGTAGCTTCCGATGCATATCTGGAGGCATTCTGTAATCTGTGGCCCTTCAAAGTGTTGATGAAACACAGAAATTGCGACGGGATTGAATACAACAGTCACCATGCGCACTTTCCCTAATGGGACTAATGTCTCAAACAGTCTACGCTTTTTTCGTTCCCTGGAAGACCAGTAGTAGTTTCCGATGCACATCTGGAAGCATTCTGTAAACTGTGGACTATCAGAGTGTTGTTGAAACACAGAAATTGCATCGGGTCTGAATACAAGAGTCACCATGCGCACTTTCCTTCATGGGAGTAATGTCTCAAACTGTCATCGCTTTGATCGTTCCCTGAAGACCAGTAGTAGCTTACGATGCACATCTGGAGGCATTCTGTAATCTGTGGACCTTGAAAGTGTTGATGAAATACAGAAATTGCATCGGGATTGAATACAACAGTCACCAAGCACACTTTCCTCCATGGGAGTAATGTCTCAAACAGTCTATGCTTTGATCGTTCCCAGGAAGACCAGTAGTAGTTACAGATGCACATCTGGAGGCATTCTGGAAGCTGTGGACTATCAGAGTGTTGATGAAACACAGAAATTGCATCGGGATTGAATACAACAGTCACCATGCGCACATTCCTCCATGGGAGTAATGTCTCAAACAGTCTACGCTTTAATTGTTCCCTGGAAGACCAGTAGTAGTTTCCGATGCACATCTGGAGGTATTCTGGAAACTGTGGACTATCAGAGTGTTGATGAAACACAGAAATTGTATCGGGATTGAATACAACAGTCACCATGCGCACTTTCCTCCATGGGAGTAATGTCTCAAACAGTCTACGTTTAATCGTTCCCTGGAAGACCAGTAGTAGTTTCAGATGCACATCTGGAGGCATTCTGGAAACTGTGGACTATCGGAGTGTTGATGAAACACAGAAATTGTCACGGAATTGAATACAACAGTCACCATGCGCACTTTCCTCCATTGGAGTAATGTCTCAAACTGTCTTCGCTTTGATTGTTCCCTGAAGACCAGCAGTAGTTTCCAATTAACATGTGGAGGACATCTGTAATCAGTGGGCTATCTGAGTTTTGATGAAACACAGAAATTGCATCGGGATTGAATACAACAGTCACCATGCGCACTTTCCCCCATGGGAGTAATGTCTCAAACAGTCTACGCTTTGATCGTTCCCTGGAAGACTAGTAATAGTTTCCGATAAACATCTGGATCCATTCTGTAATCTGTTGACCTTCAGAGTGTTGATAAAACACAGAAATTGCATCGGGATTCAATTCAACAGACACCATGCGAACTTTTCTCCATATGAGAAATGTCACAAACAGTCTACGCTTTTTTCGCTCCCTGGAAGACCAGTAGTAGTTTACGATGCACATCTGGAGGCCTTCTGTAATTCGTGGATCTTCAAAGTTTTGATGAAATACAGAAATTGCATGGGGATTGAATACAACAGTCACCATGCGCACTTTCCTCCATGGGAGTAATGTCTCAAACAGTCTAAGCTTTGATCGTTCCCTGGAAGACCAGTAGTAGTCACAGATGCACATCTGGAGGCATTCTGGAAACTGTGGACTATCAGAGTGTTGATGAAACACAGAAATTGCATCGGGATTGAATACAACAGTCACCATGCGCACTTTCCTATATGGGAGTAATGTCTCAAACAGTCTACGCTTTAATCGTTCCCTGGAAGACCAGTAGTAGTTTCAGATGCTCATCTGGAGGCATTCTGGAAACAGTGGACTATCAGGGTGTTGATGAAACACAGAAATTGCATGGAGATTGAATGCAACAGTCACCATGAGCACTTTCCTACATGGGAGTAATGTCTCAAACTGTCATCGCTTTGATCGTTCCCTGAAGACCAGTAGTAGTTTCCGATGCACATCTGGAGGACTTCTGTAATCAGTGGACTATTAGTGTGTTGATGAAACACAGAAATTGCATCGAGATTGAATACAACAGTCACCATGAGCACTTTCCTACATGGGAGTAATGTCTCAAACTGTCATCGCTTTGATCGTTCCCTGAAGACCAGTAGTAGTTTCCGATGCACATCTGGAGGACTTCTGTAATCAGTGGACTATCTGAGTGTTGATGAAACACAGAAATAGCATCGGGATTGAATACAACAGTCACCATGCGCACTTTCCTCCAGGGGAGTAATGTCTCAAACAGTCTACGCTTTGACCGTTCCCTGGAAGACCAGTAGTAGATTCCGATGCACATCTGGAGGCACTCTGTAATCTGTGGACTATCAGAGTGTTGTTGAAACACAGAAATTGCATCGGTATTGAATACAACAGTCACCATGAGCACTTTCCACCAAGGGAGTAATGTCTCAAACAGTCTACGCTTTGATCGTTCCCTGGAAGACCAGTAGTAGATTCCGATGCACGTCTGGAGGCATTCTGTAATCTGTGGACTATCAGAGTGTTAATGTAACTCAGAAATTGCATCGGGATTGAATACAACAGTCCCCATACGCACTTTCCTCCATGGGAGTAATTCTCAAACGGTCTACGTTTTGATCGTTAATGGAAAGACCAGTAGTAGCTTCTGATGCACATCTGGAGGACTTCAGTAATCAGTGGACTATCTGAGTTTTGAAGAAACACAGAAATTGCATCGGGATTGAATACAACAGTCACCATGCGCACTTTCCCCCATGGGAGTAATGTCTCAAACAGTCTACGCTTTGATCGTTCCCTGGAAGACCAGTAATAGTTTCCGATAAACATCTGGATCCATTCTGTAATCTGTTGACCTTCAGAGTGTTGATAAAACACAGAAATTGCATCGGGATTCAATTCAACAGACACCATGCGAACTTTTCTCCATATGAGAAATGTCACAAACAGTCTACGCTTTTTTCGTTCCCTGGAAGACCAGTAGTAGTTTACGATGCACATCTGGACGCATTCTGTAATCTGTGGACCTTCAAAGTGTTGATGAAATACAGAAATTGCATGGGGATTGAATACAACAGTCACCATGCGCACTTTCCTCCATGGGAGTAATGTCTCGAACAGTCTACGCTTTGATCGTTCCCTGGAAGACCAGTAGTAGTCACAGATGCACATCTGGAGGCATTCTAGAAACTGTGGACTATCAGAGTGTTGATGAAACACAGAAATTGCATCGGGATTGAATACAACAGTCACCATGCGCACTTTCCTATATGGGAGTAATGTCTCAAACAGTCTACGCTTTAATCGTTCCCTGGAAGACCAGTAGTAGTTTCAGATGCTCATCTGGAGGCATTCTGGAAACTGTGGACTATCAGGGTGTTGAAGAAACACAGAAATTGCATCGATATTGAATACAACAGTCACCATGAACACTTTCCTCCATGGGAGTAATGTCTCAAACTGTCATCGCTTTGATCGTTCCCTGAAGACCAGTAGTAGTTTCCAGTTAACATCTGGAGCACTTCTGTAATCAGTGGAGTATCTGAGTTTTGATGAAACACAGAAATTGCATCGGGATTGAATACAACAGTCATCATGCGCACGTTCCTCAATGGGATTAATGTCTCAAACAGTCTACGCTTTGATCGTTCCCTGGAAGACCAGTAGTAGTTTCCGATGAACATCTGGATCCATTCTGTAATCTGTTGGCCTTCAGAGTGTTGATAAAACACAGAAATTGCATCGGGATTCAATTCAACAGACACCATGCGGACTTTGCTCCGTGGGAGTAATATCTCAAACAGTCTACGCTTTTTTCGTTCCCTGGAAGACCAGTAGTAGTTTACGATGTACATTTGGAGGCATTCTGTAATCTGTGGACCTTCAAAATGTTGATGAAACACAGAAAATGCCTCGGGATGGAGTACAACAGTCAGCATGCGCAATTTTCACCATGGGAGTAATGTCTCAAACAGTCTACGCTTTGAGCGTTCCCTGGAATACCAGTAGTAGATTCCGATGCACATTTGGAGGCATTCTGTAATCTGTGGACTATCAGAGTGTTGATGTAACACAGAAATTGCATCGGGATTGAATACAACAGTCACCATGCGCACTTTCCTCCATGGGAGTAATTCCCAAATGGTTTACGTTTTGATCGTTCCCGGAAAGACCATTAGTAGCTTCCGATGCATATCTGGAGGCATTCTGTAATCTGTGGCCCTTCAAAGTGTTGATGAAACACAGAAATTGCGACGGGATTGAATACAACAGTCACCATGCGCACTTTCCCTAATGGGACTAATGTCTCAAACAGTCTACGCTTTTTTCGTTCCCTGGAAGACCAGTAGTAGTTTCCGATGCACATCTGGAAGCATTCTGTAAACTGTGGACTATCAGAGTGTTGTTGAAACACAGAAATTGCATCGGGTCTGAATACAAGGGTCACCATGCGCACTTTCCTTCATGGGAGTAATGTCTCAAACTGTCATCGCTTTGATCGTTCCCTGAAGACCAGTAGTAGCTTACGATGCACATCTGGAGGCATTCTGTAATCTGTGGACCTTGAAAGTGTTGATGAAATACAGAAATTGCATCGGGATTGAATACAACAGTCACCAAGCACACTTTCCTCCATGGGAGTAATGTCTCAAACAGTCTATGCTTTGATCGTTCCCAGGAAGACCAGTAGTAGTTACAGATGCACATCTGGAGGCATTCTGGAAGCTGTGGACTATCAGAGTGTTGATGAAACACAGAAATTGCATCGGGATTGAATACAACAGTCACCATGCGCACATTCCTCCATGGGAGTAATGTCTCAAACAGTCTACGCTTTAATTGTTCCCTGGAAGACCAGTAGTAGTTTCCGATGCACATCTGGAGGTATTCTGGAAACTGTGGACTATCAGAGTGTTGATGAAACACAGAAATTGTATCGGGATTGAATACAACAGTCACCATGCGCACTTTCCTCCATGGGAGTAATGTCTCAAACAGTCTACGTTTAATCGTTCCCTGGAAGACCAGTAGTAGTTTCAGATGCACATCTGGAGGCATTCTGGAAACTGTGGACTATCGGAGTGTTGATGAAACACAGAAATTGTCACGGAATTGAATACAACAGTCACCATGCGCACTTTCCTCCATTGGAGTAATGTCTCAAACTGTCTTCGCTTTGATTGTTCCCTGAAGACCAGCAGTAGTTTCCAATTAACATGTGGAGGACATCTGTAATCAGTGGGCTATCTGAGTTTTGATGAAACACAGAAATTGCATCGGGATTGAATACAACAGTCACCATGCGCACTTTCCCCCATGGGAGTAATGTCTCAAACAGTCTACGCTTTGATCGTTCCCTGGAAGACTAGTAATAGTTTCCGATAAACATCTGGATCCATTCTGTAATCTGTTGACCTTCAGAGTGTTGATAAAACACAGAAATTGCATCGGGATTCAATTCAACAGACACCATGCGAACTTTTCTCCATATGAGAAATGTCACAAACAGTCTACGCTTTTTTCGCTCCCTGGAAGACCAGTAGTAGTTTACGATGCACATCTGGAGGCCTTCTGTAATTCGTGGATCTTCAAAGTTTTGATGAAATACAGAAATTGCATGGGGATTGAATACAACAGTCACCATGCGCACTTTCCTCCATGGGAGTAATGTCTCAAACAGTCTAAGCTTTGATCGTTCCCTGGAAGACCAGTAGTAGTCACAGATGCACATCTGGAGGCATTCTGGAAACTGTGGACTATCAGAGTGTTGATGAAACACAGAAATTGCATCGGGATTGAATACAACAGTCACCATGCGCACTTTCCTATATGGGAGTAATGTCTCAAACAGTCTACGCTTTAATCGTTCCCTGGAAGACCAGTAGTAGTTTCAGATGCTCATCTGGAGGCATTCTGGAAACAGTGGACTATCAGGGTGTTGATGAAACACAGAAATTGCATGGAGATTGAATGCAACAGTCACCATGAGCACTTTCCTACATGGGAGTAATGTCTCAAACTGTCATCGCTTTGATCGTTCCCTGAAGACCAGTAGTAGTTTCCGATGCACATCTGGAGGACTTCTGTAATCAGTGGACTATTAGTGTGTTGATGAAACACAGAAATTGCATCGAGATTGAATACAACAGTCACCATGAGCACTTTCCTACATGGGAGTAATGTCTCAAACTGTCATCGCTTTGATCGTTCCCTGAAGACCAGTAGTAGTATCCGATGCACATCTGGAGGACTTCTGTAATCAGTGGACTATCTGAGTGTTGATGAAACACAGAAATTGCATCGGGATTGAATACAACAGTCACCATGCGCACTTTCCTCCATGGGAGTAATGTCTCAAACAGTCTACGCTTTGACCGTTCCCTGGAAGACCAGTAGTAGATTCCGATGCACATCTGGAGGCACTCTGTAATCTGTGGACTATCAGAGTGTTGTTGAAACACAGAAATTGCATCGGTATTGAATACAACAGTCACCATGAGCACTTTCCACCAAGGGAGTAATGTCTCAAACAGTCTACGCTTTGATCGTTCCCTGGAAGACCAGTAGTAGATTCCGATGCACGTCTGGAGGCATTCTGTAATCTGTGGACTATCAGAGTGTTAATGTAACTCAGAAATTGCATCGGGATTGAATACAACAGTCCCCATACGCACTTTCCTCCATGGGAGTAATTCTCAAACGGTCTACGTTTTGATCGTTAATGGAAAGACCAGTAGTAGCTTCTGATGCACATCTGGAGGACTTCAGTAATCAGTGGACTATCTGAGTTTTGAAGAAACACAGAAATTGCATCGGGATTGAATACATCAGTCACCATGCGCACTTTCCCCCATGGGAGTAATGTCTCAAACAGTCTACGCTTTGATCGTTCCCTGGAAGACCAGTAATAGTTTCCGATAAACATCTGGATCCATTCTGTAATCTGTTGACCTTCAGAGTGTTGATAAAACACAGAAATTGCATCGGGATTCAATTCAACAGACACCATGCGAACTTTTCTCCATATGAGAAATGTCACAAACAGTCTACGCTTTTTTCGTTCCCTGGAAGACCAGTAGTAGTTTACGATGCACATCTGGACGCATTCTGTAATCTGTGGACCTTCAAAGTGTTGATGAAATACAGAAATTGCATGGGGATTGAATACAACAGTCACCATGCGCACTTTCCTCCATGGGAGTAATGTCTCAAACAGTCTACGCTTTGATCGTTCCCTGGAAGACCAGTAGTAGTCACAGATGCACATCTGGAGGCATTCTAGAAACTGTGGACTATCAGAGTGTTGATGAAACACAGAAATTGCATCGGGATTGAATACAACAGTCACCATGCGCACTTTCCTATATGGGAGTAATGTCTCAAACAGTCTACGCTTTAATCGTTCCCTGGAAGACCAGTAGTAGTTTCAGATGCTCATCTGGAGGCATTCTGGAAACAGTGGACTATCAGGATGTTGATGAAACACAGAAATTGCATCGAGATTGAATGCAACAGTCACCATGAGCACTTTCCTACATGGGAGTAATGTCTCAAACTGTCATCGCTTTGATCGTTCCTTGAAGACCAGTAGTAGTTTCCGATGCACATCTGGAGGACTTCTGTAATCAGTGGACTATCAGTGTGTTGATGAAACACAGAAATTGCATCGGGATTGAATACAACAGTCACCATGCGCACTTTCCTCCATGGAAGTAATGTCTCAAACAATCTACGCTTTGATCGTTCCCTGGAAGACCAGTAGTAGTTTCAGATGCACATCTGGAGGCATTCTGTAATCAGTGGACTATCTGAGTGTTGATGAACACAGAAATTGTATCGGGATTGAATACAACAGTCACCATGCGCACTTTCCTCCATGGGACTAATGTCTCAAACAGTCTACGATTAATCGTTTCCTGGAAGACCAGTAGTAGTTTCAGATGCACATCTGGAGGCATTCTGGAAACTGTGGACTATCGGAGTGTTGATGAAACACAGAAATTGCATCGGGATTGAATAAAACAGTCACCATGTGCACTTTCCTCCATGGGAGTAATGTCCCAAACAGTGTACGCTTTTTTCTTTCCCTGGAAGACCAGTTGTAGTTTCAGATGCACATCTGCAGGACTTCTGTAATCAGTGGACTATCTGAGTGTTGATGAAACACAGAAATTGCATCGGGATTGAATACAACAGTCACCATGCGCACTTTCCTCAATGGGAGTAATGTCTCAAACAGTCTACGCTTTGATCGCTCCCTGGAAGACCAGTAGTAGTTACCGATGCACATCTGGAGGCATTCTGTAATCTGTGGACCTTCAAAGTCTTGATGAAACACAGAAATTGCAGGGGGATTGAATACAACAGTCACCATGCGCACTTTCCTCCATGGAAGTAATGTCTCAAACAGTCTACGCTTTGATCGTTCCCTGGAAGACCAGTAGTAGTTTCCGATGCACATCTGGAGGCATTCTGTAATTTTTGGACTATCAGAGTGTTGATGAAACACAGAAATTGCTTCGGGATTGAATACAACAGTCACCATGCGCACTTTGCTCCATGCGAGTAATGTCTCAAGGTGTTTACGATTTGATCGTTCCCTGGAAGACCAGTAGTAGTTTCCGATGCACATCTGGAGGCATTCTGTAATCTGTGGACTATCAGAGTGTTGAGGAAACACAGAAATTGCATCCTGATTGAATACAACAGTCACCATGTGCACTTTCCTCAATGGGACTAATGTCTCAAACAGTCTGCGCTTTTATCGTTCCCTGGAAGGCCAGTAGTAGTTTCCGATGAACATCTGGAGGCATTCTGTAACATGTGGACTGTCAGAGTGTTGATGAAACATAGAAATTGCATCGGGATGAATACAACAGTCACCATGCGCACATTCTTCCACGGGAGTAATGTCTGCTACAGGCTACGCTTTGATCGTTCCGTGGAACACCAGCAGTAGTTTCCGATGCACATCTGGTGGCATTCTGTAATATGTAGACTATCAGAGTGTTGATGAAACACAGAAATTGCATGGGGATTGAATACAGGAGTCACCATGCGCACTTTCCTCCAAGGGAGTAATTCTCAAACAGTCTATGCTTTGATCGTTCCCTGGAAGACCAGTAGTAGTTTCCGATGCATATCTGGTGCCATTCTTTAATCTGTGGACTATCAGAGTGTTGATGAAACACAGAAATTGCATCGGGATTGAATACAACAGTCACCATCCGCACTTTCCTCCATGGGAGTAATGTCTGAAACAGTCTACGCTTTGATCGTTCCCTGGAAGACCAGTAGTAGTTTCCGATGCACATCTGGAGGCTTTCCGTAATCTTTGGACTATCAGAGTGTTGATGAAACACAGAAATTGCATCGGGATTGAATACAATAGTCTCCATGCGCACTTTACTCCATGGGAGTAATGTCCCAAACAGTCCACGCTTTGATCGTTCCCTGGAAGACCAGTAGTAGTTTCCGATTAACATCTGGAGGCATTCTGTAATCGGTGGACTATCAGAGTATTGATGAAACACAGAAATTGGATCGGGATTGTATACAACAGTCACCATGCGCACTTTCCTCCATGGGAGTAATGTTTCAAAGAGTTCACGCTTGGATCGTTCCCAGGAAGACCAGTAGCAGTTTCCGATGCACATCTGGAGGCATTCTGTAATCTGTGTACTATCAGAGTGTTGATGAAACACAGAAATTGCATCGGGATTGAATACAACAGTCACCATGAGCACATTCCTCCGTAAATGTAATGTCTCAAACAGTCTACGCTTTAATCGTTCCCTGGAAGACCAGTAGTAGTTTCCGATGCATATCTGGTGCCATTCTGTAATCTGTGGACTATCAGAGTGTTGATGAAACACAGAAATTGCATCGGGAATGAATACAACAATCACCATGCGCACTTTCCTCCACAGGAGGTATGTCTCAAACAGTCTACGGTTTTATCGTTTCCTGGAAGACCAGTAGTAGTTTCCGATGCACATCTGGTGGCATTCTGTAATCTGTGGACTATCAGAGTGTTGATGAAACACAGAAATAGCATCGGGATTGAATAAAACAGTCACCATCCGCACTTTCCTCCATGGGAGTAATGTCTGAAACAGTCTACGATTTGATTGTTTGATGGAAGACCAGTAGTAGTTTCCGATGCACATCTCGTTGCATTCTGTAATCTGTGGACTATCAGAGTGTTGATGAAACACAGAAATTGCATCGGGATTGAATACAACAGTCACCATGCGCACTTTCCTCCATGGGAGTAATGTCCCAAACAGTCTACGCTTTGATCGTTCCCTGGAAGACCAGTAGTAGTTTCCGATGCACATCGGGAGGCATTCTGTATTCTGTAGACTATCAGAGTGTTGATGAAACACAGAAATTGCATCGGGATTGAATACAACAGTTACAATGCGCACTTCCCTCCATGGGAGTAATGTCCCAAACGGTCTACGCTTTGATCGATCCCTGGAAGACCAGTAGTAGTGTCCGATGCACATCGGGAGGCATTCTGTAATCTGTGGACTATCAGAGTGTTGATGAAACACAGAAATTGCATCGGGATTGAATTCAACAGTCACCATGCGCACTTTCCTCCATAGGAGTAATGTTTCATAGAGTTTACGCTTTGATCCTTCCCTGGAAGGCCAGTAACAGTTTCCGATGCACATCTGGAGGCATTCTGTAATCTGTGGACTATCAGAGTGCTGATGAAACACAGAAATTGCATCGGGATTGAATACAACAGTCTCCATGCACAGTTTCCTCCATGGGGGTAATGTCTTAAACAGTCTACGCTTTGATCGTTCCCTGGAAGACCAGAAGTAGTTTCAATTGCACATCTGGAGGCATTCTGTAGTCTGTGGACTATCAGAGTGTTGATGAAACACAGAAATTGCATCGGGATTGAATACAACAGTCACCATGCGCACTTTACTCCATGGGAGTAATGTCTCTAACAGTCTACGCTTTGATCGTTCCCTGGAAGATCCGTAGTAGCTTCCGATGCACATCTAGAGGCTTTCCGTAATCTTTGGACTATCAGAGTGTTGATGAAACACAGATATTGCATCGGGATTGAATACAACAGTCACCATGCGCATTTCCTCCATGGGAGTAATGTCTCTAACAGTCTACGCTTTGATCGTTCCCCAGACGACAAGTAGTAGTTTCCGATGCATATCTGGTGGCATTCTGTAATCTGTGGAGAATCAGAGTGTTGATGAAACACTGAAATTGCATCGGGATTGAATACAACAGTCACCATGCGCACTTTCCTCCATGGGAGTAATGTGTCCAACAGTCTTCGCTTTGATCGTTCCCTGGAAGACCAGTAGTAGTTTCCGATGCATATCTGGAGGCTTTCTGTAATCTGTGGAATATCAGAGTGTTGGTGAAACACAGAAATTGGATCGGGATTGAAACCAACATTCACCATGCGCACTTTCCTCCATGGGAGTAATTCTCAAACAGTCTATGCTTTGATCGTTCTCTGGAAGACCAGTAGTAGTTTCCGATGCACATCTGGAGGCATTCTGTAATCTGTGGAGAATCAGAGTGTTGATGAAACACTGAAATTGAATCGGGATTGAATACAACATTTACCATGCGCATTTTCCTCCGTGGGAGTAATGTCTCTAACAGTCTACGCTTTGATCGTTCCCTGGAAGACCAGTAGTAGTTTCCGATGCACATCTGGAGGCTTTCTGTAATCTGTGGACTGTCAGAGTGTTGATGAAACACAGAAATTTCATCGGGATTGAATACAACATTTACCATGCGCACTTTACTCCATGGGAGTAATTCTCAAACAGTCTACGATTTGATCGTTTGCTGGAAGACCAGTAGTAGTTTCCGATGCACATCTGTTGGCATTCTGTAATTTGTGGATTATCAGAGTGTTGATGAAACACAGAAATTGCTTCGTGATTAAATACAACATTCACCATGCGCACTTTCCACCACGGGAGGTAAGTCACAAACAGTCGACGATTTGATCGTTCCCTGGAAGACCAGTAGTAGATTGCGATGCACATCTCGTGGCATTCTGTAATCTGTGGACTATCAGAGTGTTGATGAAACCCAAAAATTGCATCGGGATTGAATACAACAGTCACCATCCGCACTTTCCTGCATGGGAGTAATGTCTGATACAGTCGACGCTTTGATCGTTCGCGGGAAGACCAGTAGCAGTTTCCGATGCACATCTGGAGGCATTCTGAAATCTGTGGACTATCAGTGTGTTGATGAAACACAGAAATCGCATCGGGATTGAATACAACAGACACCATGCGCACTTTCTTCCATGGGAGTAATGTCTCAAACAGTCTACGCTTTGATCGTTCCCTGGAAGACCAGTAGTAGTTTCCGATGCACATCTGGAGGCATTCTGTAATTTTTGGACTATCAGAGTGTTGATGAAACACAGAAATTGCATCCTGATTGAATACAACAGTCACCATGTGCACTTTCCTCAATGGGAGTAATGTCTCAAACAGTCTTCGCTTTTATCGTTCCCTGGAAGACCAGTAGTAGTTTCTGATGAACATCTGGAGGCATTCTGTAACATGTGGACTATCAGAGTGTTGATGAAACATAGAAATTGCATCGGGATAAATACAACTGTCACCATGCGCACATTCTTCCATGGGAGTAATGTCTCAAACAGTCTACGCTTTGATCGTTCCCTGGAACACCAGCAGTAGTTTCCGATGCACATCTGGTGGCATTCTGTAATATGTATACTATCAGAGTAATGATGAAACACAGAAATTGCATGGGGATTGAATACAGGAGTCACCATGCGCACTTTCCTCCAAGTGAGTAATTCTCAAACAGTCTATGCTTTGATCGTTCCCTGGAAGACCAGTAGTAGTTTCCGATGCATATCTGGTGCCATTCTGTAATCTGTGGACCATCAGAGTGTTGATGATACACAGAAATTGCATCGGGATTGAATACAACAGTTACAATGCGCAATTCCCTCCATGGGAGTAATGTCCCAAACAGTCTACACTTTGATCGATCCCTGGAAGACCAGTAGTAGTTTCCGATGCACATCGGGAGGCATTCTGTAATCTGTGGACTATCAGAGTGTTGATGAAACACAGAAATTGCATCGGAATTGAATTCAACAGTCACCATGCGCACTTTCCTCCATAGGAGTAATGTTTCATAGAGTTTACGCTTTGATCCTTCCCTGGAAGGCCAGTAACAGTTTCCGATGCACATCTATAGGCATTCTGTAATCTGTGGACTATCAGAGTGCTGATGAAACACAGAAATTGCATCGGGATTGAATACAACAGTCTCCATGCACAGTTTCCTCTACGGGGGTAATGTCTTAAACAGTCTACGGTTTGATCGTTCCCTGGAAGACCTGAAGTAGTTTCAATTGCACATCTGGAGGCATTCTGTAGTCTGTGGACTATCAGAGTGTTGATGAAACACTGAAATTGCATCGGGATTGAATACAACAGTCACCATGCGCACTTTACTCCATGGGAGTAATGTCTCTAACAGTCTACGCTTTGATCGTTTCCTGGAAGATCCGTAGTAGCTTCCGATGCACATCTAGAGGCTTTCCGTAATCTTTGGACTATCAGGGTGTTGATGAAACACAGATATTGCAACGGGATTGAATACAAAAGTCACCATGCGCATTTCCTCCATGGGAGTAATGTCTCAAACAGTCTACGCTTTAATCGTTCCCTGGAAGACCAGTAGTAGTTTCCGATGCATATCTGGTGCCATTCTGTAATCTGTGGACTATCTGAGTGTTGATGAAACACAGAAATTGCATCGGGAATGAATACAACAATCACCATGCGCACTTTCCTCCACGGGAGGTATGTCTCAAACAGTCTACGGTTTTATCGTTTCCTGGAAGACCAGTAGTAGTTTCCGATGCACATCTGGTGGCATTCTGTAATCTGTGGACTATCAGAGTGTTGATGAAACACAGAAATAGCATCGGGATTGAATAAAACAGTCACCATCCGCACTTTCCTCCATGGGAGTAATGTCTGAAACAGTTTACGATTTGATCGTTTGATGGAAGACCGGTAGTAGTTTCCGATGCACATCTCGTTGCATTCTGTAATCTGTGGACTATCAGAGTGTTGATGAAACACAGAAATTGCATCGGGATTGAATACAACAGTCACCATGCGCACTTTCCTCCATGGGAGTAATGTCCCAAACAGTCTACGCTTTGATCGTTCCCTGGAAGACCAGTAGTAGTTTCCGATGCACATCGGGAGGCATTCTGTATTCTGTAGACTATCAGAGTGTTGATGAAACACAGAAATTGCATCGGGATTGAATACAACAGTTACAATGCGCACTTCCCTCCATGGGAGTAATGTCCCAAACGGTCTACGCTTTGATCGATCCCTGGAAGACCAGTAGTAGTTTCCGATGCACATCGGGAGGCATTCTGTAATCTGTGGACTATCAGAGTGTTGATGAAACACAGAAATTGCATCGGGATTGAATTCAACAGTCACCATGCGCACTTTCCTCCATAGGAGTAATGTTTCATAGAGTTTACGCTTTGATCCTTCCCTGGAAGGCCAGTAACAGTTTCCGATGCACGTCTGGAGGCATTCTGTAAAATGTGGACTATCAGAGTGCTGATGAAACACAGAAATTGCATCGGGATTGAATACAACAGTCTCCATGCACAGTTTCCTCCATGGGGGTAATGTCTTAAACAGTCTACGCTTTGATCGTTCCCTGCAAGACCAGAAGTAGTTTCAGTTGCACATCTGGAGGCATTCTGTAGTCTGTGGACTATCAGAGTGTTGATGAAACACAGAAATTGCATCGGGATTGAATACAACAGTCACCATGCGCACTTTACTCCATGGGAGTAATGTCTCTAACAGTCTACGCTTTGATCGTTCCCTGGAAGATCCGTAGTAGCTTCCGATGCACATCTAGAGGCTTTCCGTAATCTTTGGACTATCAGAGTGTTGATGAAACACAGATATTGCATCGGGATTGAATACAACAGTCACCATGCGCATTTCCTCCATGGGAGTAATGTGTCCAACAGTCTTCGCTTTGATCGTTCCCTGGAAGACCAGTAGTAGTTTCCGATGCATATCTGGAGGCTTTCTGTAATCTGTGGAATATCAGAGTGTTGGTGAAACACAGAAATTGGATCGGGATTGAAACCAACATTCACCATGCGCACTTTCCTCCATGGGAGTAATTCTCAAACAGTCTATGCTTTGATCGTTCTCTGGAAGACCAGTAGTAGTTTCCGATGCATATCTGGTGCCATTCTGCAATCTGTGGACTATCAGAGTGTTCATGAAACACAGAAATAGCATCGGGATTGAATACAACAGTCACCATCCGCACTTTCCTCCATGGGAATAATGTCTGAAACAGTCTACGCTTTGATCGTTCCCTGGAAGACCAGTAGTAGTTTCCGTTGCACATCTCTTGGCATTCTGTAATCTGTGGACTATCAGAGTGTTGATGAAACACAGAAATTGCATCGGGATTAAATACAACAGTCACCATGCGCACTTTACTCCATGGCAGTAATGTCTCTAACATTCTACGCTTTGTCTTCCCTGGAAGACCAGTAGTAGTTTCCGATGCACATCTGGAGGCTTTCCGTAATCTTTGGACTATCAGAGTGTTGATGAAACACAGAAATTGCATCGTGATTGAATACAACAGTCTCCATGCGCACTTTCCTCCATGGGAGTAATGTCCCAAACAGTCTACGCTTTAATCGTTCCCTGGAAGACCAGTAGTAGTTTCCGAGGCACATTTGGAGGCATTCTGTAATATGTGGACTATTAGAGTGTTGATGAAACACAGAAATTGCATCGGGATTGAATACAACAGCCACCATGCGCACTTTCCTCCATGGGAGTAATGTCTCAAACAGTCAACGCCTTGATCGTTCCCTGGAAGACCAATAGTAGTTTCCGATGCTCATCTGGAGGCATTCTGTAATCTGTGGAGTATCAGAGTGTTGATGAAACAAAGAAATTGCATCGGGTTTTGAATACAACAGTTACCATGCACACATTCCTCCATGGGAGTAATGTCTCTAAGAGTCTACGCTTTGATCGTTCCCCGGAAGACAAATAGTAGTTTCCGATGCACATCTGGAGGCATTCTGTAATCTGTGGAGAATCAGAGTGTTGATGAAACACTGAAATTGAATCGGGATTGAATACAACATTTACCATGCGCACTTTCCTCCGTGGGAGTAATGTCTCTAACAGTCTACGCTTTGATCGTTCCCTGGAAGACCAGTAGTAGTTTCCGATGCACATCGGGAGGCATTCTGTATTCTGTAGACTATCAGAGTGTTGATGAAACACAGAAATTGCATCGGGATTGAATACAACAGTTACAATGCGCACTTCCCTCCATGGGAGTAATGTCCCAAACGGTCTACGCTTTGATCGATCCCTGGAAGACCAGTAGTAGTTTCCGATGCACATCGGGAGGCAGTCTGTAATCTATGGACTATCAGAGTGTTGATGAAACACAGAAATTGCATCGGGATTGAATTCAACAGTCACCATGCGCACTTTCCTCCATAGGAGTAATGTTTCATAGAGTTTACGCTTTGATCCTTCCCTGGAAGGCCAGTAACAGTTTCCGATGCACATCTGGAGGCATTCTGTAATCTGTGGACTATCAGAGTGCTGATGAAACACAGAAATTGCATCGGGATTGAATACAACAGTCTCCATGCACAGTTTCCTCCATGGGGGTAATGTCTTAAACAGTCTACGCTTTGATCGTTCCCTGGAAGACCAGAAGTAGTTTCAATTGCACATCTGGAGGCATTCTGTAGTCTGTGGACTATCAGAGTGTTGATGAAACACAGAAATTGCATCGGGATTGAATACAACTGTCACCATGCGCACTTTACTCCATGGGAGTAATGTCTCTAACAGTCTACGCTTTGATCGTTCCCTGGAAGATCCGTAGTAGCTTCCGATGCACATCTAGAGGCTTTCCGTAATCTTTGGACTATCAGAGTGTTGATGAAACACAGATATTGCATCGGGATTGAATACAACAGTCACCATGCGCATTTCCTCCATGGGAGTAATGTCTCTAACAGTCTACGCTTTGATCGTTCCCCAGACGACAAGTAGTAGTTTCCGATGCATATCTGGTGGCATTCTGTAATCTGTGGAGAATCAGAGTGTTGATGAAACACTGAAATTGCATCGGGATTGAATACAACAGTCACCATGCGCACTTTCCTCCATGGGAGTAATGTGTCCAACAGTCTTCGCTTTGATCGTTCCCTGGAAGACCAGTAGTAGTTTCCGATGCATATCTGGAGGCTTTCTGTAATCTGTGGAATATCAGAGTGTTGGTGAAACACAGAAATTGGATCGGGATTGAAACCAACATTCACCATGCGCACTTTCCTCCATGGGAGTAATTCTCAAACAGTCTATGCTTTGATCGTTCTCTGGAAGACCAGTAGTAGTTTCCGATGCATATCTGGTGCCATTCTGCAATCTGTGGACTATCAGAGTGTTCATGAAACACAGAAATAGCATCGGGATTGAATACAACAGTCACCATCCGCACTTTCCTCCATGGGAGTAATGTCTGAAACAGTCTACGCTTTGATCGTTCCCTGGAAGACCAGTAGTAGTTTCCGTTGCACATCTCTTGGCATTCTGTAATCTGTGGACTATCAGAGTGTTGATGAAACACAGAAATTGCATCGGGATTAAATACAACAGTCACCATGCGCACTTTACTCCATGGCAGTAATGTCTCTAACAGTCTACGCTTTGTCGTTCCCTGGAAGACCAGTAGTAGTTTCCGATGCACATCTGGAGGCTTTCCGTAATCTTTGGACTATCAGAGTGTTGATGAAACACAGAAATTGCATCGTGATTGAATACAACAGTCTCCATGCGCACTTTCCTCCATGGGAGTAATGTCCCAAACAGTCTACGCTTTAATCGTTCCCTGGAAGGCCAGTAGTAGTTTCCGAGGCACATTTGGAGGCATTCTGTAATATGTGGACTATTAGAGTGTTGATGAAACACAGAAATTGCATCGGGACTGAATACAACAGCCACCATGCGCACTTTCCTCCATGGGAGTAATGTCTCAAACAGTCAACGCCTCGATCGTTCCCTGGAAGACCAATAGTAGTTTCCGATGCTCATCTGGAGGCATTCTGTAATCTGTGGAGTATCAGAGTGTTGATTAAACAAAGAAATTGCATCGGGTTTTGAATACAACAGTTACCATGCACACATTCCTCCATGGGAGTAATGTCTCTAAGAGTCTACGCTTTGATCGGTCCCCGGAAGACAAATAGTAGTTTCCGATGCACATCTGGAGGCATTCTGTAATCTGTGGAGAATCAGAGTGTTGATGAAACACTGAAATTGAATCGGGATTGAATACAACATTTACCATGCGCATTTTCCTCCGTGGGAGTAATGTCTCTAACAGTCTACGCTTTGATCGTTCCCTGGAAGACCAGTAGTAGTTTCCGATGCACATCTGGAGGCTTTCTGTAATCTGTGGACTGTCAGAGTGTTGATGAAACACAGAAATTGCATCGGGATTGAATACAACATTTACCATGCGCACTTTACTCCATGGGAGTAATTCTCAAACAGTCTACGATTTGATCGTTTGCTGGAAGACCAGTAGTAGTTTCCGATGCACATCTGTTGGCATTCTGTAATTTGTGGATTATCAGAGTGTTGATGAAACACAGAAATTGCTTCGTGATTAAATACAACATTCACCATGCGCACTTTCCACCACGGGAGGTAAGTCACAAACAGTCGACGATTTGATCGTTCCCTGGAAGACCAGTAGTATATTGCGATGCACATCTCGTGGCATTCTGTAATCTGTGGACTATCAGAGTGTTGATGAAACCCAAAAATTGCATCGGAATTGAATACAACAGTCACCATCCGCACTTTCCTGCATGGGAGTAATGTCTGATACAGTCGACGCTTTGATCGTTCGCGGGAAGACCAGTAGCAGTTTCCGATGCACATCTGGAGGCATTCTGAAATCTGTGGACTATCAGTGTGTTGATGAAACACAGAAATCGCATCGGGATTGAATACAACAGACACCATGCGCACTTTCCTCCATGGGAGTAATGTCTCAAACAGTCTACGCTTTGATCGTTCCCTGGAAGACCAGTAGTAGTTTCCGATGCACATCTGGAGGCATTCTGTAATTTTTGGACTATCAGAGTGTTGATGAAACACAGAAATTGCATCCTGATTGAATACAACAGTCACCATGTGCACTTTCCTCAATGGGAGTAATGTCTCAAACAGTCTTCGCTTTTATCGTTCCCTGGAAGACCAGTAGTAGTTTCTGATGAACATCTGGAGGCATTCTGTAACATGTGGACTATCAGAGTGTTGATGAAACATAGAAATTGCATCGGGATAAATACAACTGTCACCATGCGCACATTCTTCCATGGGAGTAATGTCTCAAACAGTCTACGCTTTGATCGTTCCCTGGAACACCAGCAGTAGTTTCCGATGCACATCTGGTGGCATTCTGTAATATGTATACTATCAGAGTAATGATGAAACACAGAAATTGCATGGGGATTGAATACAGGAGTCACCATGCGCACTTTCCTCCAAGTGAGTAATTCTCAAACAGTCTATGCTTTGATCGTTCCCTGGAAGACCAGTAGTAGTTTCCGATGCATATCTGGTGCCATTCTGTAATCTGTGGACCATCAGAGTGTTGATGAAACACAGAAATTGCATCGGGATTGAATACAACAGTTACAATGCGCAATTCCCTCCATGGGAGTAATGTCCCAAACAGTCTACACTTTGATCGATCCCTGGAAGACCAGTAGTAGTTTCCGATGCACATCGGGAGGCATTCTGTAATCTGTGGACTATCAGAGTGTTGATGAAACACAGAAATTGCATCGGGATTGAATTCAACAGTCACCATGCGCACTTTCCTCCATAGGAGTAATGTTTCATAGAGTTTACGCTTTGATCCTTCCCTGGAAGGCCAGTAACAGTTTCCGATGCACATCTATAGGCATTCTGTAATCTGTGGACCATCAGAGTGTTGATGAAACACAGAAATTGCATCGGGATTGAATACAACAGTTACAATGCGCAATTCCCTCCATGGGAGTAATGTCCCAAACAGTCTACACTTTGATCGATCCCTGGAAGACCAGTAGTAGTTTCCGATGCACATCTGGAGGCATTCTGTAGTCTGTGGACTATCAGAGTGTTGATGAAACACTGAAATTGCATCGGGATTGAATACAACAGTCACCATGCGCACTTTACTCCATGGGAGTAATGTCTCTAACAGTCTACGCTTTGATCGTTCCCTGGAAGATCCGTAGTAGCTTCCGATGCACATCTAGAGGCTTTCCGTAATCTTTGGACTATCAGGGTGTTGATGAAACACAGATATTGCAACGGGATTGAATACAAAAGTCACCATGCGCATTTCCTCCATGGGAGTAATGTCTCAAACAGTCTACGCTTTAATCGTTCCCTGGAAGACCAGTAGTAGTTTCCGATGCATATCTGGTGCCATTCTGTAATCTGTGGACTATCTGAGTGTTGATGAAACACAGAAATTGCATCGGGAATGAATACAACAATCACCATGCGCACTTTCCTCCACGGGAGGTATGTCTCAAACAGTCTACGGTTTTATCGTTTCCTGGAAGACCAGTAGTAGTTTCCGATGCACATCTGGTGGCATTCTGTAATCTGTGGACTATCAGAGTGTTGATGAAACACAGAAATAGCATCGGGATTGAATAAAACAGTCACCATCCGCACTTTCCTCCATGGGAGTAATGTCTGAAACAGTCTACGATTTGATCGTTTGATGGAAGACCAGTAGTAGTTTCCGATGCACATCTCGTTGCATTCTGTAATCTGTGGACTATCAGAGTGTTGATGAAACACAGAAATTGCATCGGGATTGAATACAACAGTCACCATGCGCACTTTCCTCCATGGGAGTAATGTCCCAAACAGTCTACGCTTTGATCGTTCCCTGGAAGACCAGTAGTAGTTTCCGATGCACATCGGGAGGCATTCTGTATTCTGTAGACTATCAGAGTGTTGATGAAACACAGAAATTGCATCGGGATTGAATACAACAGTTACAATGCGCACTTCCCTCCATGGGAGTAATGTCCCAAACGGTCTACGCTTTGATCGATCCCTGGAAGACCAGTAGTAGTTTCCGATGCACATCGGGAGGCATTCTGTAATCTGTGGACTATCAGAGTGTTGATGAAACACAGAAATTGCATCGGGATTGAATTCAACAGTCACCATGCGCACTTTCCTCCATAGGAGTAATGTTTCATAGAGTTTACGCTTTGATCCTTCCCTGGAAGGCCAGTAACAGTTTCCGATGCACGTCTGGAGGCATTCTGTAAAATGTGGACTATCAGAGTGCTGATGAAACACTGAAATTGCATCGGGATTGAATACAACAGTCACCATGCGCACTTTACTCCATGGGAGTAATGTCTCTAACAGTCTACGCTTTGATCGTTCCCTGGAAGATCCGTAGTAGCTTCCGATGCACATCTAGAGGCTTTCCGTAATCTTTGGACTATCAGAGTGTTGATGAAACACAGATATTGCATCGGGATTGAATACAACAGTCACCATGCGCATTTCCTCCATGGGAGTAATGTCTCTAACAGTCTACGCTTTGATCGTTCCCCGGATGACAAGTAGTAGTTTCCGATGCATATCTGGTGGCATTCTGTAATCTGTGGAGAATCAGAGTGTTGATGAAACACTGACATTGCATCGGGATTGAATACAACAGTCACCATGCGCACTTTCCTCCATGGGAGTAATGTGTCCAACAGTCTTCGCTTTGATCGTTCCCTGGAAGACCAGTAGTAGTTTCCGATGCATATCTGGAGGCTTTCTGTAATCTGTGGAATATCAGAGTGTTGGTGAAACACAGAAATTGGATCGGGATTGAAACCAACATTCACCATGCGCACTTTCCTCCATGGGAGTAATTCTCAAACAGTCTATGCTTTGATCGTTCTCTGGAAGACCAGTAGTAGTTTCCGATGCATATCTGGTGCCATTCTGCAATCTGTGGACTATCAGAGTGTTCATGAAACACAGAAATAGCATCGGGATTGAATACAACAGTCACCATCCGCACTTTCCTCCATGGGAATAATGTCTGAAACAGTCTACGCTTTGATCGTTCCCTGGAAGACCAGTAGTAGTTTCCGTTGCACATCTCTTGGCATTCTGTAATCTGTGGACTATCAGAGTGTTGATGAAACACAGAAATTGCATCGGGATTAAATACAACAGTCACCATGCGCACTTTACTCCATGGCAGTAATGTCTCTAACATTCTACGCTTTGTCTTCCCTGGAAGACCAGTAGTAGTTTCCGATGCACATCTGGAGGCTTTCCGTAATCTTTGGACTATCAGAGTGTTGATGAAACACAGAAATTGCATCGTGATTGAATACAACAGTCTCCATGCGCACTTTCCTCCATGGGAGTAATGTCCCAAACAGTCTACGCTTTAATCGTTCCCTGGAAGACCAGTAGTAGTTTCCGAGGCACATTTGGAGGCATTCTGTAATATGTGGACTATTAGAGTGTTGATGAAACACAGAAATTGCATCGGGATTGAATACAACAGCCACCATGCGCACTTTCCTCCATGCGAGTAATGTCTCAAACAGTCAACGCCTTGATCGTTCCCTGGAAGACCAATAGTAGTTTCCGATGCTCATCTGGAGGCATTCTGTAATCTGTGGAGTATCAGAGTGTTGATGAAACAAAGAAATTGCATCGGGTTTTGAATACAACAGTTACCATGCACACATTCCTCCATGGGAGTAATGTCTCTAAGAGTCTACGCTTTGATCGTTCCCCGGAAGTCAAATAGTAGTTTCCGATGCACATCTGGAGGCATTCTGTAATCTGTGGAGAATCAGAGTGTTGATGAAACACTGAAATTGAATCGGGATTGAATACAACATTTACCATGCGCACTTTCCTCCGTGGGAGTAATGTCTCTAACAGTCTACGCTTTGATCGTTCCCTGGAAGACCAGTAGTAGTTTCCGATGCACATCTGGAGGCTTTCTGTAATCTGTGGACTGTCAGAGTGTTGATGAAACACAGAAATTGCATCGGGATTGAATACAACAGTTACCATGCGCACTTTCCTCCATGGGAGTAATTCTCAAACAGACTACGATTTGATCGTTTGCTGGAAGACCAGTAGTAGTTTCCGATGCACATCTGTTGGCATTCTGTAATTTGTGGATTATCAGAGTGTTGATGAAACACAGAAATTGCTTCGTGATTAAATACAACATTCAACATGCGCACTTTCCACCACGGGAGGTAAGTCACAAACAGTCGACGATTTGATCGTTCCCTGGAAGACCAGTAGTAGATTGCGATGCACATCTCGTGGCATTCTGTAATCTGTGGACTATCAGAGTGCTGATGAAACCCAAAAATTGCATCGGGATTGAATACAACAGTCACCATCCGCACTTTCCTGCATGGGAGTAATGTCTGATACAGTCGACGCTTTGATCGTTCGCGGGAAGACCAGTAGTAGTTTCCGATGCACATCTGGAGGCATTCTGAAATCTGTGGACTATCAGTGTGTTGATGAAGCACAGAAATCGCATCGGGATTGAATACAACAGACACCATGCGCACTTTCCTCCATGGGAGTAATGTCTCAAACAGTCTACGCTTTGATCGTTCCCTGGAAGACCAGTAGTAGTTTCCGATGCACATCTGGAGGCATTCTGTAATTTTTGGACTATCAGAGTGTTGATGAAACACAGAAATTGCATCCTGATTGAATACAACAGTCACCATGTGCACTTTCCTCAATGGGAGTAATGTCTCAAACAGTCTTCGCTTTTACCGTTCCCTGGAAGACAAGTAGTAGTTTCTGATGAACATCTGGAGGCATTCTGTAACATGTGGACTATCAGAGTGTTGATGAAACATAGAAATTGCATCGGGATAAATACAAAAGTCACCATGCGCACATTCTTCCACGGGAGTAATGTCTCAAAAAGTCTACGCTTTGATCGTTCCCTGGAACACCAGCAGTAGTTTCCGATGCACATCTGGTGGCATTCTGTAATATGTAGACTATCAGAGTGTTGATGAAACACAGAAATTGCATGGGGATTGAATACAGGATTCACCATGCGCACTTTCCTCCAAGTGAGTAATTCTCAAACAGTCTATGCTTTGATCGTTCCCTGGAAGACCAGTAGTAGTTTCCGATGCATATCTGGTGCCATTCTGTAATCTGTGGACTATCAGAGTGTTGATGAAACACAGAAATTGCATCGGGATTGAATACAACAGTTACAATGCGCAATTCCCTCCATGGGAGTAATGTCCCAAACAGTCTACGCTTTGATCAATCCCTGGAAGACCAGTAGTAGTTTCCGATGCACATCGGGAGGCATTCTGTAATCTGTGGACTATCAGAGTGTTGATGAAACACAGAAATTGCATCGGGATTGAATTCAACAGTCACCATGCGCACTTTCCTCCATAGGAGTAATGTTTCATAGAGTTTACGGTTTGATCCTTCCCTGGAAGGCCAGTAACAGTTTCCGATGCACATCTATAGGCATTCTGTAATCTGTGGACTATCAGAGTGCTGATGAAACACAGAAATTGCATCGGGATTGAATACAACAGTCTCCATGCACAGTTTCCTCTATGGGGGTAATGTCTTAAACAGTCTACGGTTTGATCGTTCCCTGGAAGACCAGAAGTAGTTTCAATTGCACATCTGGAGGCATTCTGTAGTCTGTGGACTATCAGAGTGTTGATGAAACACAGAAATGGCATCGGGATTGAATACAACAGTCACCATGCGCACTTTACTCCATGGGAGTAATGTCTCTAACAGTCTACGCTTCGATCGTTCCCTGGAAGATCCGTAGTAGCTTCCGATGCACATCTAGAGGCTTTCCGTAATCTTTGGACTATCAGAGTGTTGATGAAACACAGATATTGCATCGGGATTGAATACAACAGTCACCATGCGCATTTCCTCCATGGGAGTAATGTCTCTAACAGTCTACGCTTTGATCGTTCCCCGGATGACAAGTAGTAGTTTCCGATGCATATCTGGAGGCATTCTGTAATCTGTGGAATATCAGAGTGTTGGTGAAACACAGAAATTGGATCGGGATTGAAAACAACATTCACCATGCGCACTTTCCTCCATGGGAGTAATTCTCAAACAGTCTATGCTTTGATCGTTCTCTGGAAGACCAGTAGTAGTTTCCGATGCATATCTGGTGCCATTCTGCAATCTGTGGACTATCAGAGTGTTCATGAAACACAGAAATAGCATCGGGATTGAATACAACAGTCACCATCCGCACTTTCCTCCATGGGAGTAATGTCTGAAACAGTCTACGCTTTGATCGTTCCCTGGAAGACCAGTAGTAGTTTCCGATGCACATCTCTTGGCATTCTGTAATCTGTGGACTATCAGAGTGTTGATGAAACATAGAAATTGCATCGGGATTAAATACAACAGTCACCATGCGCACTTTACTCCATGGCAGTAATGTCTCTAACAGTCTACGCTTTGTCGTTCCCTGGAAGACCAGTAGTAGTTTCCGATGCACATCTGGAGGCTTTCCGAAATCTTTGGACTATCAGAGTGTTGATGAAACACTGAAATTGCATCGTGATTGAATACAACAGTCTCCATGCGCACTTTCCTCCATGGGAGTAATGTCCCAAACAGTCTACGCTTTAATCGTTCCCTGGAAGACCAGTAGTAGTTTCCGATGCACATTTGGAGGCATTCTGTAATATGTGGACTATTAGAGTGTTGATGAAACACAGAAATTGCATCGTGATTGAATACAACAGCCACCATGCGCACTTTCCTCCATGGGAGTAATGTCTCAAACAGTCAACGCCTTGATCGTTCCCTGGAAGACCAATAGTAGTTTCCGATGCTCATCTGGAGGCATTCTGTAATCTGTGGAGTATCAGAGTGTTGATGAAACAAAGAAATTGCATCGGGTTGTGAATACAACAGTTACCATGCACACTTTCCTCCATGGTAGTAATGTCTCTAAGAGTCTACGCTTTGATCGTTCCCCGGAAGACAAATAGTAGTTTCCGATGCACATCTGGAGGCATTCTGTAATCTGTGGAGAATCAGAGTGTTGATGAAACACTGAAATTGAATCGGGATTGAATACAACATTTACCATGCGCACTTTCCTCCGTGGGAGTAATGTCTCTAACAGTCTACGCTTTGATCGTTCCCTGGAAGACCAGTAGTAGTTTCCGATGCACATCTGGAGGCTTTCTGTAATCTGTGGACTGTCAGAGTGTTGATGAAACACAGAAATTGCATCGGGATTGAATACAACAGTTACCATGCGCACTTTCCTAAATGGGAGTAATTCTCAAACAGTCTACGATTTGATCGTTTGCTGGAAGACCAGTAGTAGTTTCAGATGCACATCTGTTGGCATTCTGTAATTTGTGGATTATCAGAGTGTTGATGAAACACAGAAATTGCTTCGTGATTAAATACAACATTCACCATGCGCACTTTCCACCACGGGAGGTAAGTCACAAACAGTCGACGATTTGATCGTTCCCTGGAGGACCAGTAGTAGTTTCCGATGCATATCTGGTGCCATTCTGTAATCTGTGGACTATCAGAGTGTTGATGAAACACAGAAATTGCATCGGGAATGAATACAACAGTCACCATGCACACTTTCCTCCATGGGAGGTATGTCTCAAACAGTCTACGGTTTGATCGTTCCCTGGAAGACCAGTAGTAGTTTCCGATGCACATCTCGTGGCATTATGTAATCTGTGGACTATCAGAGTGTTGATGAAACACAGAAATTGCATCGGGATTGAATACAACAGTCACCATGCGCACTTTCCTCCATGGGAGTAATGTCCCAAACAGTCTACGCTTTGATCGTTCCCTGGAAGACCAGTAGTAGTTTCCGATGCACATCGGGAGGCATTCTGTATTCTGTGGACTATCAGACTGTTGATGAAACACAGAAATTGCATGGGGATTGAATACAACAGTTACAATGCGCACTTCCCTCAATGGGAGTAATGTCCCAAACAGTTTACGCTTTGATCGATCCCTGGAAGACCAGTAGTAGTTTCCGATGCACATCCGGAGGCATTCTGTAATCTGTGGACTATCAGAGTGTTGATGAAACACAGAAATTGCATCGGGATTGAATACAACAGTCACCATGCGCACTTTCCTCCATGGGAGTAATGTTTCATATCGTTTACGCTTTGATCGTTCACTGGAAAGCCAGTAACAGTTTCCGATGCACATCTGGAGGCATTCTGTAATCTGTGGACTATCGGAGTGCTGATGAAACACAGAAATTGCATCGGGATTGAATACAACAGTCTCTATGCGCAGTTTCCTCCATGGGGGTAATGTCTTAAACAGTGTACGATTTGATCGTTCCCTGGAAGACCAAAAGTAGTTTCAATTGCACATCTGGAGGCATTCTGTAATCTGTGGACTATCAGAGTGTTGATGAATCACAGAAATTGCATCGGGATTGAATACAACAGTCACCATGCGCTCTTTCCTCCATGGGAGTAATGTCTCTAACAGTCTACGCTTTGATCGTTCCCCGGAAGACAAGTAGTAGTTTCCGATGCATATCTGGAGGCATTCTGTAATCTGTGGAGAATCAGAGTGTTGATGAAACACTGAAATTGCATCGGGATTGAATACAACAGTCACCATGCGCACTTTCCTCCATGGGAGTAATGTGTCCAACAGTCTTCGCTTTGATCGTTCCCTGGAAGACCAGTAGTAGTTTCCGATGCATATCTGGAGGCTTTCTGTAATCTGTGGACTATCAGAGTGTTGATGAAACACAGAAATTGGATCGGGATTGAAAACAACATTCACCATGCGCACTTTCCTCCATGGCAGTAATTCTCAAACAGTCTATGCTTTGATCGTTCTCTGGAAGACCAGTAGTAGTTTCCGATGCATATCTGGTGCCATTCTGTAATCTGTGGACTATCAGAGTGTTCATGAAACACAGAAATTGCATAGGGAATGAATACAACAGTCACCAAGCGCACTTTCCTCCACGGGAGGTATGTCTCAAACAGTCTACGGTTTGATCGTTCCCTGGAAGACCAGTAGTAGTTTCCGATGCACTTCTGGTGGCATTGTGTAATCTGCGGACTATCAGAGTGTTGAAGCAACACAGAAATAGCATCGGGATTGAATACAACAGTCGCCATCCGCACTTTCCTCCATGGGAGTAATGTCTGAAACAGTCTACGCTTTGATCGTTCCCTGGAAGACCAGTAGTAGTTTCCGATGCTCATCTGGAGGCAGTCTGTTATCTGTGGAGTATCAGAGTGTTGATGAAACAAAGAAATTGCATCGGGTTTTGAATACAACAGTTATCATGCACTTTTTCCTCCATGGGAGTAATGTCTCTAAGAGTCTACGCTTTGATCGTTCCCCGGAAGACAAATAGTAGTTTCCGATGCACATCTGGAGGCATTCTGAAATCTGTGGTCAATCAGAGTGTTGATGAAACACTGAAATTGCATCGGGATTGAATACAACATTTACCATGCGCTCTTTCCTCCATGGGAGTAATGTCTCTAACAGTCTACGCTTTGATCGTTCCCTGGAAGACCAGTAGTAGTTTCCGATGCTCATCTGGAGGCTTTCTGTAATCTGTGGACTATCAGAGTGTTGATGAAACACAGAAATTTCCTCGGGATTGAATACAACAGTTACCATGCGCACTTTCCTCCATGGGAGTAATACTCAAACAGTCTACGATTTGATCGTTCCCTGGAAGACCAGTAGTAGTTTCCGATGCACATCTGTTGGCATTCAGTAATCTGTTGACTATCAGAGTGTTGATGAAACACAGAAATTGCATCGGGATTGAATACAACAGTCACCATGCGCACATTCTTCCACGGGAGTATTGTCTACTACAGTCTACGCTTTGATCGTTCCGTGGAACACCAGCAGTAGTTTCCGATGCACATCTGGTGGCATTCTGTAATATGTAGACTATCAGAGTGTTGATGAAACACAGAAATTGCATGGGGATTGAATACAGGAGTCACCATGCGCACTTTCCTCCAAGGGAGTAATTCTCAAACAGTCTATGCTTTGATCGTTCCCTGGAAGACCAGTAGTAGTTTCCGATGCATATCTGGTGCCATTCTTTAATCTGTGGACTATCAGAGTGTTGATGAAACACAGAAATTGCATCGGGATTGAATACAACAGTCACCATCCGCACTTTCCTCCATGGGAGTAATGTCTGAAACAGTCTACGCTTTGATCGTTCCCTGGAAGACCAGTAGTGGTTTCCGATGCACATCTGGAGGCTTTCCGTAATATTTGGACTATCAGAGTGTTGATGAAACACAGAAATTGCATCGGGATTGAATACAATAGTCTCCATGCGCACTTTACTCCATGGGAGTAATGTCCCAAACAGTCCACGCTTTGATCGTTCCCTGGAAGACCAGTAGTAGTTTCCGATTAACATCTGGAGGCATTCTGTAATCGGAGGACTATCAGAGTATTGATGAAACACAGAAATTGCATCGGGATTGTATACAACAGTCACCATGCGCACTTTCCTCCATGGGAGTAATGTTTCAAAGAGTTCACGCTATGGATCGTTCCCTGGAAGACCAGTAGCAGTTTCCGATGCACATATGGAGGCATTCTGTAATCTGTGTACTATCAGAGTGTTGATGAAACACAGAAATTGCATCGGGATTGAATACAACAGTCACCATGAGCACATTCCTCCGTAAATGTAATGTCTCAAACAGTCTACGCTTTAATCGTTCCCTGGAAGACCAGTAGTAGTTTCCGATGCATATCTGGTGCCATTCTGTAATCTGTGGACTATCAGAGTGTTGATGAAACACAGAAATTGCATCGGGAATGAATACAACAATCACCATGCGCACTTTCCTCCACGGGAGGTATGTCTCAAACAGTCTACGGTTTTATCGTTTCCTGGAAGACCAGTAGTAGTTTCCGATGCACATCTGGTGGCATTCTGTAATCTGTGGACTATCAGAGTGTTGATGAAACACAGATATAGCATCGGGATTGAATAAAACAGTCACCATCCGCACTTTCCTCCATGGGAGTAATGTCTGAAACAGTCTACGATTTGATCGTTTGATGGAAGACGAGTAGTAGTTTCCGATGCACATCTCGTGGCATTCTGTAATCTGTGGACTATCAGAGTGTTGATGAAACACAGAAATTGCATCGGGATTGAATACAACAGTCACCATGCGCACTTTCCTCCATGGGAGTAATGTCCCAAACAGTCTACGCTTTGATCGTTCCCTGGAAGGCCAGTAGTAGTTTCCGATGCACATCGGGAGGAATTCTGTATTCTGTAGACTATCAGAGTGTTGATGAAACACAGAAATTGCATCGGGATTGAATACAACAGTTACAATGCGCACTTCCCTCCATTGGAGTAATGTCCCAAACAGTCTACGCTTTGATCGATCCCTGAAAGACCAGTAGTAGTTTCCGATGCACATCGGGAGGCATTCTGTAATCTGTGGACTATCAGAGTGTTGATGAAACACGGAAATTGCATCGGGATTGAATTCAACAGTCACCATGCGCACTTTCCTCCATAGAAGTAATGTTTCATAGAGTTTACGCTATGATCCTTCCCTGGAAGGCCATTAACAGTTTCCGATGCACATCTGGAGGCATTCTGTAATCTGTGGACTATCAGAGTGCTGATGAAACACAGAAATTGCATCGGGATTGAATACAACAGTCTCCATGCACAGTTTCCTCCATGGGGGTAATGTCTTAAACAGTCTACGCTTTGATCGTTCCCTGGAAGACCAGAAGTAGTTTCAATTGCACATCTGGAGGCATTCTGTAGTCTGTGGACTATCAGAGTGTTGATGAAACACAGAAATTGCATCGGGATTGAATACAACAGTCACCATGCGCACTTTACTCCATGGGATTAATGTCTCTAACAGTCTACGCTTTGATCGTTCCCTGGAAGATCCGTAGTAGCTTCCGATGCACATCTAGAGGCTTTCCGTAATCTTTGGACTATCAGAGTGTTGATGAAACACAGATATTGCATCGGGATTGAATACAACAGTCACCATCCGCATTTCCTCCATGGGAGTAATGTCTCTAACAGTCTACGCTTTGATCGTTCCCCGGATAACAAGTAGTAGTTTCCGATGCATATCTGGTGGCATTCTGTAATCTGTGGAGAATCAGAGTGTTGATGAAACACTGAAATTGCATCGGGATTGAATACAACAGTCACCATGCGCACTTTCCTCCATGGGAGTAATGTGTCCAACAGTCTTCGCTTTGATCGTTCCCTGGAAGACCAGTAGTAGTTTCCGATGCATATCTGGAGGCTTTCTGTAATCTGTGGAATATCAGAGTGTTGGTGAAACACAGAAATTGGATCGGGATTGAAAACAACATTCACCATGCGCACTTTCCTCCATGGGAGTAATTCTCAAACAGTCTATGCTTTGATCGTTCTCTGGAAGACCAGTAGTAGTTTCCGATGCATATCTGGTACCATTCTGCAATCTGTGGACTATCAGAGTGTTCATGAAACACAGAAATAGCATCGGGATTGAATACAACAGTCACCATCCGCACTTTCCTCCATGGGAGTAATGTCTGAAACAGTCTACGCTTTGATCGTTCCCTGGAAGACCAGTAGTAGTTTCCGATGCACATCTCTTGGCATTCTGTAATCTGTGGACTATCATAGTGTTGATGAAACACAGAAATTGCATCGGGATTAAATACAACAGTCACCATGCGCACTTTACTCCATGGCAGTAATGTCTCTAACAGTCTACGCTTTGTCGTTCCCTGGAAGACCAGTAGTAGTTTCCGATGCACATCTGGAGGCTTTCCGTAATCTTTGGTCTATCAGAGTGTTGATGAAACACAGAAATTGCATCGTGATTGAATACAACAGTCTCCATGCGCACTTTCCTCCATGGGAGTAATGTCCCAAACAGTCTACGCTTTAATCGTTCCCTGGAAGACCAGTAGTAGTTTCCGATGCACATTTGGAGGCATTCTGTAATATGTGGACTATTAGAGTGTTGATGAAACACAGAAATTGCAACGGGATTGAATACAACAGCCACCATGCGCACTTTCCTCCATGGGAGTAATGTCTCAAACAGTCAACGCCTTGATCGTTCCCTGGAAGACCAATAGTAGTTTCCGATGCTCATCTGGAGGCATTCTGTAATCTGTGGAGTATCAGAGTGTTGATTAAACAAAGAAATTGCATCGGGTTTTGAATACAACAGTTACCATGCACACTTTCCTCCATGGGAGTAATGTCTCTAAGAGTCTACGCTTTGATCGTTCCCCGGAAGACAAATAGTAGTTTCCGATGCACCTCTGGAGGCATTCTGTAATCTGTGGAGAATCAGAGTGTTGATGAAACACTGAAATTGAATCGGGATTGAATACAACATTTACCATGCGCACTTTCCTCCGTGGGAGTAATGTCTCTAACAGTCTACGCTTTGATCGTTCCCTGGAAGACCAGTAGTAGTTTCCGATGCACATCTGGAGGCTTTCTGTAATCTGTGGACTGTCAGAGTGTTGATGAAACACAGACATTGCATCGGGATTGAATACAACAGTTACCATGCGCACTTTCCTCCATGGGAGTAATTCTCAAACAGTCTACGATTTGATCGTTTGCTGGAAGACCATTAGTAGTTTCCGATGCACATCTGTTGGCATTCTGTAATTTGTGGATTATCAGAGTGTTGATGAAACACAGAAATTGCTTCGTGATTAAATACAACATTCACCATGCGCACTTTCCACCACGGGAGGTAAGTCACAAACAGTCGACGATTTGATCGTTCCCTGGAAGACCAGTAGTTGATTGCGATGCACATCTCGTGGCATTCTGTAATCTGTGGACTATCAGAGTGTTGATGAAACCCAAAAATTGCATCGGGATTGAATACAACAGTCACCATCCGCACTTTTCTGCATGGGAGTAATGTCTGATACAGTCGACGCTTTGATCGTTCGCGGGAAGACCAGTAGTAGTTTCCGATGCACATCTGGAGGCATTCTGAAATCTGTGGACTATCAGTGTGTTGATGAAACACAGAAATCGCATCGGGATTGAATACAACAGACACCATGCGCACTTTCCTCCATGGGAGTAATGTCTCAAACAGTCTACGCTTTGATCGTTCCCTGGAAGACCAGTAGTAGTTTCCGATGCACATCTGGAGGCATTCTGTAATTTTTGGACTATCAGAGTGTTGATGAAACACAGAAATTGCATCCCGATTAAATACAACAGTCATCATGTGCACTTTCCTCAATGGGAGTAATGTCTCAAACAGTCTTCGCTTTTATCGTTCCCTGGAAGACCAGTAGTAGTTTCTGATGAACATCTGGAGACATTCTGTAACATGTGGACTATCAGAGTGATGATGAAACATAGAAATTGCATCGGGATAAATACAACAGTCACCATGCGCACATTCTTCCACAGGAGTAATGTCTCAAACAGTCTACGCTTTGATCGTTCCCTGGAACACCAGCAGTAGTTTCCGATGCACATCTGGTGGCATTCTGTAATATGTAGACTATCAGAGTGTTGATGAAACACAGAAATTACATGGGGATTGAATACAGGAGTCACCATGCGCACTTTCCTCCAAGTGAGTAATTCTCAAACAGTCTATGCTTTGATCGTTCCCTGGAAGACCAGTAGTAGTTTCCGATGCATATCTGGTGCCATTCTGTAATCTGTGGACTATCAGAGTGTTGATGAAACACAGAAATTGCATCGGGAATGAATACAACAGTCACCATGCACACTTTCCTCCATGGGAGGTATGTCTCAAACAGTCTACGGTTTGATCGTTCCCTGGAAGACCAGTAGTAGTTTCCGATGCACATCTCGTGGCATTCTGTAATCTGTGGACTATCAGAGTGTTGATGAAACACAGAAATTGCATCGGGATTGAATACAACAGTCACCATGCGCACTTTCCTCCATGGGAGTAATGTCCCAAACAGTCTACGCTTTGATCGTTCCCTGGAAGACCAGTAGTAGTTTCCGATGCACATCGGGAGGCATTCTGTATTCTGTGGACTATCAGAGTGTTGATGAAACACAGAAATTGCATCGGGATTGAATACAACAGTTACAATGCGCACTTCCCTCAATGGGAGTAATGTCCCAAACAGTCTACGCTTTGATCGATCCCTGGAAGACCAGTAGTAGTTTCCGATGCACATCCGGAGGCATTCTGTAATCTGTGGACTATCAGAGTGTTGATGAAACACAGAAATTGCATCGGGATTGAATACAACAGTCACCATGCGCACTTTGCTCCATGGGAGTAATGTTTCATAGCGTTTACGCTTTGATCGTTCACTGGAAAGCCAGTAACAGTTTCCGATGCACATCTGGAGGCATTCTGTAATCTGTGGACTATCGGAGTGCTGATGAAACACAGAAATTGCATCGGGATTGAATACAACAGTCTCCATGCGCAGTTTCCTCCATGGGGGTAATGTCTTAAACAGTGTACGATTTGATCGTTCCCCGGAAGACCAGAAGTAGTTTCAATTGCACATCTGGAGGCATTCTGTAATCTGTGGACTATCAGAGTGTTGATGAATCACAGAAATTGCATCGGGATTGAATACAACAGTCACCATGCGCACTTTACTCCATGGGAGTAATGTCTCTAACAGTCTACGCTTTGATCGTTCCCTGGAAAGCCAGTAGTAGTTTCCGATGCACATTTTGTGGCATTCTGCAATCTGTGGACTATCAGGGTGTTGATGAAACACAGAAAATGCATCGGGATTGAATACAACAGTCACCATGCGCTCTTTCCTCCATGGGAGTAATGTCTCTAACAGTCTACGCTTTGATCGTTCCCCGGAAGACAAGTAGTAGTTTCCGATGCATATCTGGAGGCATTCTGTAATCTGTGGAGAATCAGAGTGTTGATGAAACACTGAAATTGCATCGGGATTGAATACAACAGTCACCATGCGCACTTTCCTCCATGGGAGTAATGTGTCCAACAGTCTTCGCTTTGATCGTTCCCTGGAAGACCAGTAGTAGTCTCCGATGCATATCTGGAGGCTTTCTGTAATCTGTGGACTATCAGAGTGTTGATGAAACACAGAAATTGGATCGGGATTAAAAACAACATTCACCATGCGCAGTTTCCTCCATGGCAGTAATTCTCAAACAGTCTATGCTTTGATCGTTCTCTGGAAGACCAGTAGTAGTTTCCGATGCATATCTGGTGCCATTCTGTAATCTGTGGACTATCAGAGTGTTCATGAAACACAGAAATTGCATAGGGAATGAATACAACAGTCACCAAGCACACTTTCCTCCACGGGAGGTATGTCTCAAACAGTCTACGGTTTGATCGTTCCCTGGAAGACCAGTAGTAGTTTCCGATGCACTTCTGGTGGCATTGTGTAATCTGCGGACTATCAGAGTGTTGAAGCAACACAGAAATAGCATCGGGATTGAATACAACAGTCACCATCCGCACTTTCCTCCATGGGAGTAATGTCTGAAACAGTCTACGCTTTGATCGTTCCCTGGAAGACCAGTAGTAGTTTCCGATGCATATCTGGTGCCCTTCTGTAATCTGTGGACTATCAGAGTGTTCATGAAACACAGAAATTGCATAGGGAATGAATACAACAGTCACCAAGCGCACTTTCCTCCACGGGAGGTATGTCTCTAACAGTCTACGCTTTGTCGTTCCCTGGAAGACCAGTAGTAGTTTCCGATGCACATCTGGAGACTTTCCGTAATCTTTGGACTATCAGAGTGTTGATGAAACACAGATATTGCATCGGGATTGAATACAACAGTCTCCATGCGCACTTTCCTCCATGGGAGTAATGTCCCAAAGAGTCTACGCTTTAATCGTTCCCTGGAAGACCAGTAGTAGTTTCCGATTAACATCAGGAGGCATTCTGTAATCGGTGGACTATCAGAGTATTGATGAAACACAGAAATTGCATCGGGATTGTATACAACAGTCACCATGCGCACTTTCCTCCATGGGAATAATGTTTCAAAGAGTTCACGCTTTGATCGTTCCCTGGAAGACCAGTAGCAGTTTCCGATGCACATCTGGAGGCATTCTGTAATCTGTGTACTATCAGAGTGTTGATGAAACACAGAAATTGCATCGGGATTGAATACAACAGTCACCATGAGAACATTCCTCCGTAAAAGTAATGTCTCAAACAGTCTACGCTTTAATCGTTCCCTGAAAGACCAGTAGTAGTTTCCGATGCACATTTGGAGGCATTCTGTAATATGTGGACTTTTAAAGTGTTGATGAAACACAGAAATTGCATCGGGATTGATTACAACAGCCACCATGCGCACTTCCTCCATGGGAGTAATGTCTCAAACAGTCAACGCTTTGATCGTTCCCTGGAAGACCAGTAGTAGTTTCCGATGCTCATCTGGAGGCATTCTGTTATCTGTGGAGTATCAGAGTGTTGATGAAACAAAGAAATTGCTTCGGGTTTTGAACACAACAGTTACCATGCACTTTTTCCTCCATGGGAGTAATGTCTCTAAGAGTCTACGCTTTGATCGTTCCCCGGAAGACAAATAGTAGTTTCCGATGCACATCTGGAGGCATTCTGTAATCTGTGGAGAATCAGAGTGTTGGTGAAACACTGAAATTGCATCGGGATTGAATACAACATTTACCATGCGCTCTTTCCTCCATGGGAGTAATGTCTCTAACAGTCTACGCTTTGATCGTTCCCTGGAAGACCAGTAGTAGTTTCCGATGCACATCTGGAGGCTTTCTGTAATCTGTGGACTATCAGAGTGTTGATGAAACACAGAAATTTCCTCGGGATTGAATACAACAGTTACCATGCGCACTTTCCTCCATGGGAGTAATACTCAAACAGTCTACGATTTGATCGTTCCCTGGAAGACCAGTAGTAGTTTCCGATGCACATCTGTTGGCATTCTGTAATCTGTTGACTATCAGAGTGTTGATGAAACACAGAAATTGCTTCGGGATTAAATACAACAGTCACCATGCGCACTTTCCACCACGGGAGGTAAGTCACAAACAGTCGACGATTTGATCGTTCCCTGGAAGACCAGTAGTAGTTTGCGATGCACATCTCGTGGCATTCTGTAATCTGTGGACTATCAGAGTGTTGATGAAACACAGAAATTGCATCGGGATTGAATACAACAGTCACCATCCGCACTTTCCTGCATGGGAGTAATGTCTGATACAGTCGACGCTCTGATCGTTCGCGGGAAGACCAGTAGTAGTTTCCGATGCACATCTGGAGGCATTCTGAAATCTGTGGACTATCAGTGTGTTGATGAAACACAGAAATCGCATCGGGATTGAATACAACATTCACCATGCGCACTTTCCTCCATGGGAGTAATGTCTCAAACAGTCTACGCTTTGAGCGTTCCCTGGAAGACCAGTAGTAGTTCCCGATGCACATCTGGAGGCATTCTGTAATTTTTGGACTATCAGTGTGTTGATGAAACACAGAAATTGCATCGGGATTGAATACAACAGTCACCATGCGCACTTTCCTCCATGGGAGTAATGTCTCAAACAGCCTACGCTTTGATCGTTCCCTGGAAGACCAGAAGTAGTTTCCGATGCACATCCGGAGGCATTCTGTAATTTTTGGACTATCAGAGTGTTGATGAAACACAGAAATTGCTTCGGGATTGAATACAACCGTCACCATGCGCACTTTCCTCCATGCGAGTAATGTCTCAAGGAGTTTACGATTTGATCGTTCCCTGGAAGACCAGTAGTAGTTTCCGATGCACATCTGGAGGCATTCTGTAATCTGTGGACTATCAGAGTGTTGAGGAAACACAGAAATTGCATCCTGATTGAATACAACAGTCACCATGTGCACTTTCCTCCAAGGGAGTAATTCTCAAACAGTCTATGCTTTGATCGTTCCCTGGAAGACCAGTAGTAGTTTCCGATGCATATCTGGTGCCATTCTTTAATCTGTGGACTATCAGAGTGTTGATGAAACAAAGAAATTGCATCGGGATTGAATACAACAGTCACCATCCGCACTTTCCTCCATGGGAGTAATGTCTGAAACAGTCTACGCTTTGATCGTTCCCTGGAAGACCAGTAGTAGTTTCCGATGCACATCTGGAGGCTTTCCGTAATCTTTGGACTATCAGAGTGTTGATGAAACACTGAAATTGCATCGGGATTGAATACAATAGTCTCCATGCGCACTTTACTCCATGGGAGTAATGTCCCAAACAGTCCACGCTTTGATCGTTCCCTGGAAGACCAGTAGTAGTTTCCGATTAACATCTGGAGGCATTCTGTAATCGGTGGACTATCAGAGTATTGATGAAACACAGAAATTGCATCGGGATTGTATACAACAGTCACCATGCGCACTTTCCTCCATGTAAGTAATGTTTCAAAGAGTACACGCTTTGATCGTTCCCTGGAAGACCAGTAGCAGTTTCCGATGCACATCTGGAGGCATTCTCTAATCTGTGTACTATCAGAGTGTTGATGAAACACAGAAATTGCATCGGGATTGAATACAACAGTCACCATGAGCACATTCCTCCGTAAATGTAATGTCTCAAACAGTCTACGCTTTAATCGTTCCCTGGAAGACCAGTAGTAGTTTTCGATGCATATCTGGTGCCATTCTGTAATCTGTGGACTATCAGAGTGTTGATGAAACACAGAAATTGCATCGGGAATGAATACAACAATCACCATGCGCACTTTCCTCCACGGGAGGTATGTCTCAAACAGTCTACGGTTTTATCGTTTCCTGGAAGACCAGTAGTAGTTTCCGATGCACATCTGGTGGCATTCTGTAATCTGTGGACTATCAGAGTGTTGATGAAACACAGAAATATCATCGGGATTGAATAAAACAGTCACCATCCGCACTTTCCTCCATGGGAGTAATGTCTGAAACAGTCTACCATTTGATCGTTTGATGGAAGACCAGTAGCAGTTTCCGATGCACATCTCGTGGCATTCTGTAATCTGTGGACTATCAGAGTGTTGATGAAACACAGAAATTGCATCGGGATTGAATACAACAGTCACCATGCGCACTTTCCTCCATGCGAGTAATGTCCCAAACAGTCTACGCTTTGATCGTGCCCTGGAAGACCAGTAGTAGTTTCCGATGCACATCGGGAGGCATTCTGTAATCTGTGGACTATCAGAGTGTTGATGAAACACAGAAATTGCATCGGGATTGAATTCAACAGTCACCATGCGCACTTTCCTCCATAGGAGTAATGTTTCATAGAGTTTACGCTTTGATCCTTCCCTGGAAGGCCAGTAACAGTTTCCGATGCACATCTGGAGGCATTCTGTAATCTGTGGACTATCAGAGTGCTGATGAAACACAGAAATTGCATCGGGATTGAATACAACAGTCTCCATGCACGGTTTCCTCCATGGGGGTAATGTCTCAAACAGTCTACGCTTTGATCGTTCCCTGGAAGACCAGAAGTAGTTTCAATTGCACATCAGGAGGCATTCTGTAGTCTGTGGACTATCAGAGTGTTGATGAAACACAGAAATTGCATCGGGATTGAATACAACAGTCACCATGCGCACTTTCCTCCATGGGAGTAATGTCTCTAACAGTCTACGCTTTGATCGTTCCCTGGAAGATCCGTAGTAGCTTCCGATGCACATCTAGAGGCTTTCCGTAATCTTTGGACTATCAGAGTGTTGATGAAACACAGATATTGCATCGGGATTGAATACAACAGTCACCATCCGCACATTCCTCCATGGGAGTAATGTCTCTAACAGTCTACGCTTTGATCGTTCCCCGGATGACAAGTAGTAGTTTCCGATGCATATCTGGTGGCATTCTGTAATCTGTGGAGAATCAGAGTGTTGATGAAACACTGAAATTGCATCGGGATTGAATACAACAGTCACCATGCGCACTTTCCTCCATGGGAGTAATGTGTCCAACAGTCTTCGCTTTGATCGTTCCCTGGAAGACCAGTAGTAGTTTCCGATGCATATCTGGAGGCTTTCTGTAATCTGTGGAATATCAGAGTGTTGGTGAAACACAGAAATTGGATCGGGATTGAAAACAACATTCACCATGCGCACTTTCCTATATGGGAGTAATTCTCAAACAGTCTATGCTTTGATCTTTCTCTGGAAGACCAGTAGTAGTTTCCGATGCATATCTGGTGCCATTCTGCAATCTGTGGACTATCAGAGTGTTCATGAAACACAGAAATAGCATCGGGATTGAATACAACAGTCACCATCCGCACTTTCCTCCATGGGAGTAATGTCTGAAACAGTCTACGCTTTGATCGTTCCCTGGAAGACCAGTAGTAGTTTCCGATGCACATCTGGAGGCTTTCCGTAGTCTTTGGACTATCAGAGTGTTGATGAAACACAGAAATTGCATCGTGATTGAATACAACAGTCTCCATGCGCACTTTCCTCCATGGGAGTAATGTCCCAAACAGTCTACGCTTTAATCGTTCCCTGGAAGACCAGTAGTAGTTTCCGATGCACATTTGGAGGCATTCTGTAATATGTGGACTATTAGAGTGTTGATGAAACACAGAAATTGCATCGGGATTGAATACAACAGCCACCATGCGCACTTTCCTCCATGGGAGTAATGTCTCAAACAGTCAACGCCTTGATCGTTCCCTGGAAGACCAATAGTAGTTTCCGATGCTCATCTGGAGGCATTCTGTAATCTGTGGAGTATCAGAGTGTTGATGAAACAAAGAAATTGCATCGGGTTTTGAATACAACAGTTACCATGCACACTTTCCTCCATGGGAGTAATGTCTCTAAGAGTCTACGCTTTGATCGTTCCCCGGAAGACAAATAGTAGTTTCCGATGCACATCTGGAGGCATTCTGTAATCTGCGGAGAATCAGAGTGTTGATGAAACACTGAAATTGAATCGGGATTGAATACAACATTTACCATGCGCACTTTCCTCCGTGGGAGTAATGTCTCTAACAGTCTACGCTTTGATCGTTCCCTGGAAGACCAGTAGTAGTTTCCGATGCACATCTGGAGGCTTTCTGTAATCTGTGGACTGTCAGAGTGTTGATGAAACACAGAAATTGCATCGGGATTGAATACAACAGTTACCATGCGCACTTTCCTCCATGGGAGTAATTCTCAAACAGTCTACGATTTGATCGTTTGCTGGAAGACCAGTAGTAGTTTCCGATGCACATCTGTTGGCATTCTGTAATTTGTGGATTATCAGAGTGTTGATGAAACACAGAAATTGCTTCGTGATTAAATACAACATTCACCATGCGCACTTTCCACCACGGGAGGTAAGTCACAAACAGTCGACGATTTGATCGTTCCCTGGAAGACCAGTAGTAGATTGCGATGCACATCTCGTGGTATTCTGTAATCTGTGGACTATCAGAGAGTTGATGAAACCCAAAAATTGCATCGGGATTGAATACAACAGTCACCATCCGCACTTTCCTGCATGGGAGTAATGTCTGATACAGTCGACGCTTTGATCGTTCCCTGGAAGACCAGTAGTAGTTTCCGATGCACATCTGGAGGCATTCTGAAATCTGTGGACTATCAGTGTGTTGATGAAACACAGAAATCGCATCGGGATTGAATACAACAGACACCATGCGCACTTTCCTCCATGGGAGTAATGTCTCAAACAGTCTACGCTTTGATCGTTCCCTGGAAGACCAGTAGTAGTTTCCGATGCACATCTGGAGGCATTCTGTAATTTTCGGACTATCAGAGTGTTGATGAAACACAGAAATTGCATCCTGATTGAATACAACAGTCACCATGTGCACTTTCCTCAATGGGAGTAATGTCTCAAACAGTCTTCGCTTTTATCGTTCCCTGGAAGACCAGTAGCAGTTTCTGATGTACATCTGGAGGCATTCTGTTACATGTGGACTATCAGAGTGTTGATGAAACATAGAAATTGCATCGGGATAAATACAACAGTCACCATGCGCACATTCTTCCACGGGAGTAATGTCTCAAACAGTCTACGCATTGATCGTTCCCTGGAACACCAGCAGTAGTTTCCGATGCACATCTGGTGGCATTCTTTAATATGTAGACTATCAGAGTGTTGATGAAACACAGAAATTGCATGGGGATTGAATACAGGAGTCACCATGCGCACTTTCCTCCAAGTGAGTAATTCTCAAACAGTCTATGCTTTGATCGTTCCCTGGAAGACCAGTAGTAGTTTCCGATGCATATCTGGTGCCATTCTGTAATCTGTGGACTATCAGAGTGTTGATGAAACACAGAAATTGCATCGGGAATGAATACAACAGTCACCATGCACACTTTCCTCCATGGGAGGTATGTCTCAAACAGTCTACGGTTTGATCGTTCCCTGGAAGACCAGTAGTAGTTTCCGATGCACATCTCGTGGCATTATGTAGTCTGTGGACTATCAGAGTGTTGATGAAACACAGAAATTGCATCGGGATTGAATACAACAGTCACCATGCGCACTTTCCTCCATGGGAGTAATGTCCCAAACAGTCTACGCTTTGATCGTTCCCTGGAAGACCAGTAGTAGTTTCCGATGCACATCGGGAGGCATTCTGTATTCTGTGGACTATCAGAGTGTTGATGAAACACAGAAATTGCATCGGGATTGAATACAACAGTTACAATGCGCACTTCCCTCAATGGGAGTAATGTCCCAAACAGTCTACGCTTTGATCGATCCCTGGAAGACCAGTAGTAGTTTCCGATGCACATCCGGAGGCATTCTGTAATCTGTGGACTATCAGAGTGTTGATGAAACACAGAAATTGCATCGGGATTGAATACAACAGTCACCATGCGCACTTTCCTCCATGGGAGTAATGTTTCATAGCGTTTACGCTTTGATCGTTCACTGGAAAGCCAGTAACAGTTTCCGATGCACATCTGGAGGCATTCTGTAATCTGTGGACTATCGGAGTGCTGATGAAACACAGAAATTGCATCGGGATTGAATACAACAGTCTCCATGCGCAGTTTCCTCCATGGGGGTAATGTCTTAAACAGTGTACGATTTGATCGTTCCCTGGAAGACCAGAAGTAGTTTCAATTGCACATCTGGAGGCATTCTGTAATCTGTGGACTATCAGAGTGTTGATGAATCACAGAAATTGCATCGGGATTGAATACAACAGTCACCATGCGCACTTTACTCCATGGGAGTAATGTCTCTAACAGTGTACGCTTTGATCGTTCCCTGGAAAGCCAGTAGTAGTTTCCGATGCACATTTTGTGGCATTCTGCAATCTGTGGACTATCAGGGTGTTGATGAAACACAGAAAATGCATCGGGATTGAATACAACAGTCACCATGCGCTCTTTCCTCCATGGGAGTAATGTCTCTAACAGTCTACGCTTTGATCGTTCCCCAGAAGACAAGTAGTAGTTTCCGATGCATATCTGGAGGCTTTCTGTAATCTGTGGAGAATCAGAGTGTTGATGAAACACTGTAATTGCATCGGGATTGAATACAACAGTCACCATGCGCACTTTCCTCCATGGGAGTAATGTGTCCAACAGTCTTCGATTTCATCATTCCCTGGAAGACCAGTAGTAGTTTCCGATGCATATCTGGAGGCTATCTGTAATCTGTGGACTATCAGAGTGTTGATGAAACACAGAAATTGCATCGGGATTGAATACAACAGTTACCATGCTCACTTTCCTCCATGGGAGTAATGTCCCTAACAGTCTATGATTTGATCGTTCCCTGGAAGACCAGTAGTAGTTTCCGATGCACATCTGGAGGCTATCTGTAATCTGTGGACTATCAGACTGTTGATGAAACACAGAAATTGCATCGGGATTGAATACAACAGTTACCACGCGCACTTTCCTACATGGGAGTAATTCTCAAACAGTCTACGATTTGATCGTTCCCTGGAAGACCAGTAGTGGTTTCCGATGCACATCTGGTGGCATCCTGTAATCTGTGGACTATCAGAGTGTTGATGAAACACAGAAATTGCAGCGGGATTGAATACAACAGTCACCATCCGCACTTTCCTGTATGTGAGTAATGTCTGAAACAGTCTACGCTTTGATCGTTCCCGGGAAGACCAGTAGTAGTTTCTGATGCACATCACGTGGCATTCTGTAATCTGTGGACTATCAGAGTGTTGATGAAACACAGAAAGTGCATCGGGATTGATTACAACAGTTACCATGCGCACTCTCCCCCATGGGTGTAATGTCCCAAAGAGTTCACGCTTTGATCGTTCCCTGAAAGACCAGTAGTAGTTTCCGATGCATATCTGGAGGCATTCTGTAATCTGTGGACCATCAGAGTGTTGATGAAACACAGAAATTGCATCGGGATTGAATACAACAGTCACCATGCGCACTTAACTCCATGCGAGTAATGTCTCTAACAGTCTACGCTTTGATCGTTCCCTGGAAGACCAGTAGTAGTTTCCGATGCACATCTGGAGGCTTTCCGTAATCTTTGGACTATCAGAGTGTTGATCAAACACAGAAATTGCATCGGGATTGAATACAACAGTCACCATCCGCACTTTCCTCCATGGGAGTAATGTCTCAAACAGTCTGCGCTTTTATCGTTCCCTGGAAGACCAGTAGTAGTTTCCGATGAACATCTGGAGGCATTCTGTAACATGTGGACTATCAGAGTGTTGATGAAACATAGAAAATGCATCGGGATGAATACAACAGTCACCATGCGCACATTCTTCCACAGGAGTAATGTCTCAGACACTCTACGTTTTAATCGTTCCCTGGAACACCAGCAGTAGTTTCCGATGCACATCTGTTGGCATTCTGTAATCTGTGGACTATCAGAGTGTTGATGAAACACAGAAATTGCTTCGGGATTAAATACAACAGTCACCATGCGCACTTTCCACCACGGGAGGTAAGTCACAAACAGTCGACGATTTGATCGTTCCCTGGAAGACCAGTAGTAGTTTGCGATGCACATCTCGTGGCATTCTGTAATCTGTGGACTATCAGAGTGTTGATGAAACACAGAAATTGCATCGGGATTGAATACAACAGTCACCATCCACACTTACCTGCATGGGAGTAATGTCTGATACAGTCGACGCTTTGATCGTTCGTGGGAAGACCAGTAGTAGTTTCCGATGCACATCTGGAGACATTCTGAAATCTGTGGACCATCAGTGTGTTGATGAAACACAGAAATCGCATCGGGATTGAATACAACAGTCACCATGCGCACTTTCCTCCATGGGAGTAATGTCTCAAACAGTCTACGCTTTGATCGTTCCCTGGAAGACCAGTAGTAGTTCCCGATGCACATCTGGAGGCTTTCTGTAATTTTTGGACTATCAGAGTGTTGATGAAACACAGAAATTGCATCGGGATTGAATACAACAGTCACCATGCGCACTTTCCTCCATGGGAGTAATGTCTCAAACAGTCTACGCTTTGATCGTTCCCTGGAAGACCAGTAGTAGTTTCCGATGCACATCTGGAGGCATTCTGTAATTTTTGGACTATCATAGTGTTGATGAAACACAGAAATTGCATCGGGATTGAATACAACAGTCACCATGCGCACTTTCCTCCATGGGAGTAATGTCTCAAGGAGTTTACGATTTGATCGTTCCCTGGAAGACCAGTAGTAGTTTCCGATGCACATCTGGAGGCATTCTGTAATCTGTGGACTATCAGAGTGTTGAGGAAACACAGAAATTGCATCCTGATTGAATACAACAGTCACCATGTGCACTTTCCTCAATGGGAGTAATGTCTCAAACAGTCGGCGCTTTTATCGTTCCCTGGAAGACTAGTAGTAGTTTCCGATGAACATCTGGAGGCATTCTGTAACATGTGGACTATCAGAGTGTTGATGAAACATAGAAATTGCATCGGGATGAATACAACAGTCACCATGCGCACATTCTTCCACGGGAGTAATGTCTCAAACAGTCTACGCTTTGATCGATCCGTGGAACACCAGCAGTAGTTTCCGATGCACATCTGGTGGCATTCTGTAATATGTAGACTATCAGAGTGTTGATGAAACACAGAAATTGCATGGGGATTGAATACAGGAGTCACCATGCGCACTTTCCTCCAAGGGAGTAATTCTCAAACAGTCCATGCTTTGATCGTTCCCTGGAAGACCAGTAGTAGTTTCCGATGCATTTCTGGTGCCATTCTGTAATCTGTGGACCATCAGAGCGTTGATGAAACACAGAAATTGCATCGGGATTGAATACAACAGTCACCATCCGCACTTTCCTCCATGGGAGTAATGTCTGAAACAGTCTACGCTTTGATCGTTCTCTGGAAGACCAGTAGTAGTTTCCGATGCACATCTGGAGGCTTTCCGTAATCTTTGGACTATCAGAGCGTTGATGAAACACAGAAATTACATCGGGATTGAATACAACAGTCTCCATTCGCACTTTCCTCCATGGGAGTAATGTCTGAAACAGTCTACGCTTTGATCGTTCCCTGGAAGACCAGTAGTAGTTTCCGATGCACATCTGGAGGCTTTCCTTAATCTTTGGACTATCAGAGTGTTGATGAAACACAGAAATTGCATCGGGATTGAATACAACAGTCACCATCCGCACTTTCCTGCATGGGAGTAATGTCTGATACAGTCGACGCTTTGATCGTTCGCGGGAAGACCAGTAGTAGTTTCCGATGCACATCTTGAGGCATTCTGAAATCTGTGGACTATCAGTGTGTTGATGAAACACAGAAAACGCATCGGGATTGAATACAACAGTCACCATGCGCACTTTCCTCCATGGGAGTAATGTCTCAAACAGTCTACGCTTTGATCGTTCCCTGGAAGACCAGTAGTAGTTCCCGATGCACATCTGGAGGCTTTCTGTAATTTTTGGACTATCAGAGTGTTGATGAAACACAGAAATTGCATCGGGATTGAATACAACAGTCACCATGCGCACTTTCCTCCATGGGAGTAATGTCTCAAACAGTCTACGCTTTGATCGTTCCCTGGAAGACCAGTAGTAGTTTCCGATGCACATCTGGAGGCATTCTGTAATTTTTGGACTATCAGAGTGTTGATGAAACACAGAAATTGCATCGAGATTGAATACAACAGTCACCATGCGCACTTTCCTCCATGGGAGTAATGTCTCAAGGAGTTTACGATTTGATCGTTCCCTGGAAGACCAGTAGTAGTTTCCGATGCACATCTGGAGGCATTCTGTAATCTGTGGACTATCAGAGTGTTGAGGAAACACAGAAATTGCATCCTGATTGAATACAACAGTCACCATGTGCACTTTCCTCAATGGGAGTAATGTCTCAAACAGTCTGCGCTTTTATCGTTCCCTGGAAGACCAGTAGTAGTTTCCGATGAACATCTGGAGGCATTCTGTAACATGTGGACTATCAGAGTGTTGATGAAACATAGAAATTGCATCGGGATGAATACAACAGTCACCATGCGCACATTCTTCCACGGGAGTAATGTCTCAAACAGTCTACGCTTTGATCGTTCCGTGGAACACCAGCAGTAGTTTCCGATTCACATCTGGTGGCATTCTGTAATATGTAGACTATCAGAGTGTTGATGAAACACAGAAATTGCATGGGGATTGAATACAGGAGTCACCATGCGCACTTTCCTCCAAGGGAGTAATTCTCAAACAGTCTATGCTTTGATCGTTCCCTGGAAGACCAGTAGTAGTTTCCGATGCATATCTGGTGCCAATCTGTAATCTGTTTACTATCAGAGCGTTGATGAAACACAGAAATTGCATCGGGACTGAATACAACAGTCACCATCCGCACTTTCCTCCATGGGAGTAATGTCTGAAACAGTCTACGCTTTGATCGTTCCCTGGAAGACCAGTAGTAGTTTCCGATGCACATCTGGAGGCTTTCCGTAATCTTTGGACTATCAGGGTGTTGATGAAACACAGAAATTGCATCGGGATTGTATACAACAGTCACCATGCGCACTTTCCTCCATGGGAGTAATGTTCCAAAGAGTTCACGCTTTGATCGTTCCCTGGAAGACCAGTAGCAGTTTCCGATGCACATCTGGAGGCATTCTGTAATCTGTGTACTATCAGAGTGTTGATGAAACACAGAAATTGCATCGGGATTGAATACAACAGCCACCATGAGCACATTCCTCCGTAAAAGTAATGTCTCAAAAAGTCTACGCTTTAATCGTTCCCTGGAAGACCAGTAGTAGTTTCGGATGCATATCTGGTGCCATTCTGTAATCTGTGGACTATCAGAGTGTTGATGAAACACAGAAAATGCATCGGGATTGATTACAACAGTTACCATGCGCACTCTCCTCCATGGGTGTAATGTCCCAAAAAGTTCACGCTTTGATCGTTCCCTGAAAGACCAGTAGTAGTTTCCGATGCACATCTGGAGGCATTCTGTAATCTGTGGACCATCAGAGTGTTGATGAAACACAGAAATTGCATCGGGATTGAATACAACAGTCACCATGCGCACTTAACTCCATGGGAGTAATGTCTCTAACAGTCTACGCTTTGATCGTTCCCTGGAAGACCAGTAGTAGTTTCCGATGCACATCTGGAGGCTTTCCGTAATCTTTGGACTATCAGAGTGTTGATGAAACACAGAAATTGCATCGGGATTGAATACAACAGTCACCATCCGCACTTTCCTCCATGGGAGTAATGTCTCAAACAGTCTGCGCTTTTATCGTTCCCTGGAAAACCAGTAGTAGTTTCCGATGAACATCTGGAGGCATTCTGTAACATGTGGACTATCAGAGTGTTGATGAAACATAGAAAATGCATCGGGATGAATACAACAGTCTCCATGCGCACATTCTTCCACAGGAGTAATGTCTCAAACACTCTACGTTTTAATCGTTCCCTGGATCACCAGCAGTAGTTTCCGATGCACATCTGGTGGCATTCTGTAATATGTAGACTATCAGAGTATTGATGAAACACAGAAATTGCATGGGGATTGAATACAGGAGTCACCATGCGCACTTTCTTCCAAGGGAGTATTTCTCAAACAGTCTATGCTTTGATCGTTCCCTGGAAGACCAGTAGTAGTTTCCGATGCACATCTGGAGGCTTTCTGTAATCTGTGGACTATCAGAGTGTTGATGAAACACAGAAATTGCCTCTGGATTGAATACAACAGTTACCATGCGCACTTTCCTCCATGGGAGTAATTCTCAAACAGTCTACGATTTGATCGTTACCAGGAAGACCAGTAGTAGTTTCCGATGCACATCTGTTGGCATTCTGTAATCTGTGGACTATCAGAGTGTTGATGAAACACAGAAATTGCATCGGGATTGAATACAACAGTCACCATCCGCACTTTCCTGCATGGGAGTAATGTCTGATACAGTCGACGCTTTGATCGTTCGCGGGAAGACCAGTAGTAGTTTCCGATGCACATCTGGAGGCATTCTAAAATCTGTGGACTATCAGTGTGTTGATTAAACACAGAAATCGCATCGGGATTGAATACAACAGTCACCATGCGCACTTTCCTCCATGGGAGTAATGTCTCAAACAGTCTACGCTTTGATCGTTCCCTGGAAGACCAGTAGTAGTTCCCGATGCACATCTGGAGGCTTTCTGTAATTTTTGGACTATCAGAGTGTTGATGAAACACAGAAATTGCATCGGGATTGAATACAACAGTCACCATGCGTACTTTCCTCCATGGGAGTAATGTCTCAAACAGTCTACGCTTTGATCGTTCCCTGGAACACCAGTAGTAGTTTCCGATGCACATCTGGAGGCATTCTGTAATTTTTGGACTATCAGAGTGTTGATGAAACACAGAAATTGCATCGGGATTGAATACAACAGTCACCATCCGCACTTTCCTCCATGGGAGTAATGTCTGAAACAGTCTACGCTTTGGTCGTTCCCTGGAAGACCAGTAGTAGTTTCCGATGCACATCTGGAGGCTTTCCGTAATCTTTGGACTATCAGAGTGTTGATGAAACACAGAAATTGCATCGGGATTGAATACAACAGTCTCCATGCGCACTTTCCTCCATGGGAGTAATGTCCCAAACAGTCTACGCTTTGATCTTTCCCTGGAAGACCAGTAGTAGTTTCCGATTAACATCTGGAGGCATTCTGTAATCGGTGGACTATCAGAGTATTGATGAAACACAGAAATTGCATCGGGATTGTATACAACAGTCACCATGCGCACTTTCCTCCATGGGAGTAATGTTCCAAAGAGTTCACGCTTTGATCGTTCCCTGGAAGACCAGTAGCAGTTTCCGATGCACATCTGGAGGCATTCTGTAATCTGTGGACTATCAGAGTGTTGATGAAACACAGAAATTGCATCGGGATTGAATACAACAGTCACCATGAGCATATTCCTCCGTAAAAGTAATGTCTCAAAAAGTCTACGCTTTAATCGTTCCCTGGAAGACCAGTAGTAGTTTCCGATGCATATCTGGTGCCATTCTTTAATCTGTGGACTATCAGTGTGTTGATGAAACACAGAAAATGCAACGGGATTGATTACAACAGTTACCATGCGCACTCTCCTCCATGGGTGTAATGTCCCAAAGAGTTCACGCTTTGATCGTTCCCTGAAAGACCAGTAGTAGTTTCCGATGCACATCTGGAATCATTCTGTAATCTGCGGACCGTCATAGTGTTGATGAAACACAGAAATTGCATCGGGATTGAATACAACAGTCACCATGCGCACTTAACTCCATGCGAGTAATGTCTCTAACAGTCTACGCTTTGATCGTTCCCTGGAAGACCAGTAGTAGTTTCCGATGCACATCTGGAGGCTTTCCGTAATCTTTGGACTATCAGAGTGTTGATGAAACACAGAAATTGCATCGGGATTGAATACAACAGTCACCATCCGCACTTTCCTCCATGGGAGTAATGTCTCAAACAGTCTGCGCTTTTATCGTTCCCTGGAAGACCAGTAGTAGTTTCCGATGAACATCTGGAGGCATTCTGTAACATGTGGACTATCAGAGTGTTGATCAAACATAGAAAATGCATCGGGATGAATACAACAGTCACCATGAGCACATTCTTCCACAGGAGTAATGTCTCAAACACTCTACGTTTTAATCGTTCCCTGGAACACCAGCAGTAGTTTCCGATGCACATCTGGTGGCATTCTGTAATATGTAGACTATCAGAGTATTGATGAAACACAGAAATTGCATGGGGATTGAATACAGGAGTCACCATGCGCACTTTCTTCCAAGGGAGTAATTCTCAAACAGTCTATGCTTTGATCGTTCCCTGGAAGACCAGTAGTAGTTTCCGGTGCACATCTGGAGGCTTTCTGTAATCTGTGGACTATCAGAGTGTTGATGAAACACAGAAATTGCCTGGGGATTGAATACAACAGTTACCATGCGCACTTTCCTCCATGGGAGTAATTCTCAAACAGTCTACGATTTGATCGTTACCTGGAAGACCAGTAGTAGTTTCCGATGCACATCTGTTGGCATTCTGTAATCTGTGGACTAACAGAGTGTTGATGAAACACAGAAATTGCTTCGGGATTAAATACAACAGTCACCATGCGCACTTTCCACCACGGGAGGTAAGTCACAAACAGTCTACGCTTTGATCGTTCCCTGGAAGACCAGTAATAGTTTGCGATGCACATCTCGTGGCATTCTGTAATCTGTGGACTATCAGAGTGTTGATGAAACACAGAAATTGCATCGGGATTGAATACAACAGTCACCATCCGCACTTTCCTGCATGGGAGTAATGTCTGATACAGTCGACGCTTTGATCGTTCGCGGGAAGACCAGTAGTAGTTTCCGATGCACATCTGGAGGCATTCTGAAATCTGTGGACTATCAGTGTGTTGATGAAACACAGAAATCGCATCGGGATTGAATACAACAGTCACCATGCGCACTTTCCTCCATGGGAGTAATGTCTCAAACAGTCTACGCTTTGATCGTTCCCTGGAAGACCAGTAGTAGTTTCCGATGCACATCTGGAGGCTTTCTGTAATTTTTGGACTATCAGAGTGTTGATGAAACACAGAAATTGCATCGGGATTGAATACAACAGTCACCATGCGCACTTTCCTCCATGGGAGTAATGTCTCAAACAGTCTACGCTTTGATCGTTCCCTGGAAGACCAGTAGTAGTTTCCGATGCACATCTGGAGGCATTCTGTAATTTTTGGACTATCAGAGTGTTGATGAAACACAGAAATTGCATCGGGATTGAATACAACAGTCACCATGCGCACTTTCCTCCATGGGAGTAATGTCTCAAACAGTCTACGCTTTGATCGTTCCCTGGAAGACCAGTAGTAGTTTCCGATGCACATCTATAGGCATTCTGTAATCTGTGGACTATCAGAGTGTTGATGAAACACAGAAATTGCATCCTGATTGAATACAACAGTCACCATGTGCACTTTCCTCAATGGGAGTAATGTCTCAAACAGTCTGCGCTTTTATCGTTCCCTGGAAGACCAGTAGTAGTTTCCGAAGAACATCTGGAGGCATTCTGTAACATGTGGACTATCAGAGTGTTGATGAAACATAGAAATTGCATCGGGATGAATACAACAGTCACCATGCGCACATTCTTCCACTGGGAGTAATGTCTCAAACAGTCTACGCTTTGATCGTTCCGTGGAACACCAGCAGTAGTTTCCGATGCACATCTGGTGGCATTCTGTAATATGTAGACTATCAGAGTGTTGATGAAACACAGAAATTGCATGGGAATTGAATACAGGAGTCACCATGCGCACTTTCCACCAAGGGAGTAATTCTCAAACAGTCTATGCTTTGATCGTTCCCTGGAAGACCAGTAGCAGTTTCCGATGCATATCTGGTGCCATTCTGTAATCTGTGGACTATCAGAGCGTTGATGAAACACAGAAATTGCATCGGGATTGAATACAACAGTCACCATCCGCACTTTCCTCCATGGGAGTAATCTCTGAAACAGTCTACGATTTGATCGTTCCCTGGAAGACCAGTAGTAGTTTCCGATGCACATCTGGAGGCTTTCCGTAATCTTTGGACTATCAGTGTGTTGATGAAACACAGAAAATGCATCGGGTTTGAATACAACAGTCTCCATGCGCACTTTCCTCCATGGGAGTAATGTCCCAAACAGTCTACGCTTTGATCTTTCCCTGGAAGACCAGTAGTAGTTTCCGATTAACATCTGGAGGCATTCTGTAATCGGTGGACTATCAGAGTATTGATGAAACACAGAAATTGCATCGGGATTGTATACAACAGTCACCATGCGCACTTTCCTCCATGGGAGTAATGTTCCAAAGAGTTCACGCTTTGATCGTTCCCTGGAAGACCAGTAGCAGTTTCCGATGCACATCTGGAGGCATTCTGTAATCTGTGGACTATCAGAGTGTTGATGAAACACAGAAATTGCATCGGGATTGAATACAACAGTCACCATGAGCACATTCCTCCGTAAAAGTAATGTCTCAAAAAGTCTACGCTTTAATCGTTCCCTGGAAGACCAGTAGTAGTTTCCGATGCATATCTGGTGCCATTCTGTAATCTGTGGACTATCAGATTGTTGATGAAACACAGAAAATGCAACGGGATTGATTACAACAGTTACCATGCGCACTCTCCTCCATGGGTGTAATGTCCCAAAGAGTTCACGCTTTGATCGTTCCCTGAAAGACCAGTAGTAGTTTCCGATGCACATCTGGAGGCATTCTGTAATCTGCGGACCGTCATAGTGTTGATGAAACACAGAAATTGCATCGGGATTGAATACAACAGTCACCATGAGCACATTCCTCCGTAAAAGTAATGTCTCAAAAAGTCTACGCTTTAATCGTTCCCTGGAAGACCAGTAGTAGTTTCCGATGCATATCTGGTGCCATTCTGTAATCTGTGGACTATCAGAGTGTTTATGAAACACAGAAATTGCATCGGGAATGAATACAACAATCACCATGCGAACTTTCCTCCACGGGAGGTATGTCTCAAACAGTCCACGGTTTGATCGTTTCCTGGAACACCAGTAGTAGTTTCCGATGCACATCTGGTGGCATTCTGTAATCTGTGGACTATCAGAGTGTTGATGAAACACAGAAATAGCATCGGGATTGAATAAAACAGTCACCATCCGCACTTTCCTCCATGGGAGTAATGTCTGAAACAGTCTACGATTTGATCGTTTGCTGGAAGACCAGTAGTAGTTTCCGATGCACATCTCGTGGCATTCTGTAATCTGTGGACTATCAGAGTGTTGATGAAACACAGAAATTGCATCGGGATTGAATACGACAGTCACCATGCGCACTTTCCTCCATGGGAGTAATGTCCCAAACAGTCTACGCTTTGATCGTTCCCTGGAAGACCAGTAGTAGTTTCCGATGCACATCGGGAGGCATTCTGTATTCTGTAGACTATCAGAGTGTTGATGAAACACAGAAATTGCATCGGGATTGAATACAACAGTTACAATGCGCACTTCCCTCCATGGGAGTAATGTCCCAAATAGTCTACGCTTTGATCGATCCCTGGAAGACCAGTAGTAGTTTCCGATGCACATCGGGAGGCATTCTGTAATCTGTGGACTATCATAGTGTTGATGAAACACAGAAATTGCATCGGGATTGAAAACAACATTCACCATGCGCACTTTCCTCCATGGGAGTAATTCTCAAACAGTCTATGCTTTGATCGTTCTCTGGAAGACCAGTAGTAGCTTCCGATGCATATCTGGTGCCATTATGTAATCTGTGGACAATCAGAGTGTTCATGAAACACAGAAATTGCATAGGGAATGAATACAACAGTCACCAAGCGCACTTTCCCCCACGGGAGGTATGTCTCAAACAGTCTACGGTTTGATCGTTCCCTGGAAGACCAGTAGTAGTTTCCGATGCACATCTGGTGGCATTCTGTAATCTGCGGACTATCAGAGTGTTGAAGCAACACAGAAATAGCATCGGGATTGAATACAACAGTCACCATCCGCACTTTCCTCCATGGGAGTAATGTCTGAAACAGTCTACGCTTTGATCGTTCCCTGGAAGACCAGTAGTAGTTTCCGATGCACATCTCTTGGCATTCTGTAATCTGTGGACTATCAGAGTGTTGATGAAACACAGAAATTGCATCGGGATTAAATACAACAGTCACCATGCGCACTTTACTCCATGACAGTAATGTCTCTAACAGTCTACGCTTTGTCGTTCCCTGGAAGACCAGTAGTAGTTTCCGATGCACATCTAGAGGCTTTCCGTAATCTTTGGACTATCAGAGTGTTGATGAAACACAGAAATTGCATCGGGATTGAATACAACAGTCTCCATGCGCACTTTCCTCCATGTGAGTAATGTCCCAAACAGTCTACGCTTTAATCGTTCCCTGGAAGACCAGTAGTAGTTTCCGATGCACATTTGGAGGCGTTCTGTAATATGTGGACTATTAGAGTGTTGATGAAACACAGAAATAGCATCGGGATTGAATACAACAGCCACCATGCGCACTTTCCTCCATGGGAGTAATGTCTCAAGCAGTCAACGCCTTGATCGTTCCCTGGAAGACCAATAGTAGTTTCCGATGCTCGTCTGGAGGCATTCTGTAATCTGTGGAGTATCAGAGTGTTGATGAAACAAAGAAATTGCATCGGGTTTTGAATACAACAGTTACCATGCGCACTTTCCTCCATGGGAGTAATTCTCAAACAGTCTACGATTTGATCGTTTGCTGGAAGACCAGTAGTAGTTTCCGATGCACATCTGTTGGCATTCTGTAATCTGTGGAGAATCAGAGTGTTGATGAAACACTGAAATTGCATCGGGATTGAATACAACATTTACCATGCGCACTTTCCTCCATGGGAGTAAGGTCTCTTACAGTCTACGCTTTGATCGTTCCCTGGAAGACCAGTAGTAGTTTCCGATGCACATCTGGAGGCTTTCTGTAATCTGTGGACTATCAGAGGGTTGATGAAACACAGAAATTGCCTCGGGATTGAATACAACAGTTACCATGCGCACTTTCCTCCATGGGAGTAATTCTCAAACAGTCTACGATTTGATCGTTTGCTGGAAGACCAGTAGTAGTTTCCGATGCACATCTGTTGGCATTCTGTAATTTGTGGACTATCAGAGTGTTGCTGAAACACAGAAATTGCTTCGTGATTAAATACAACATTCACCATGCGCACTTTCCTGCATGGGAGTAATGTCTGATACAGTCGACGCTTTGATCGTTCGCGGGAAGATCAGTAGTAGTTTCCGATGCACATCTGGAGGCATTCTGAAATCTGTGGACTATCAGTGTGTTGATGAAACACAGAAATCGCATCGGGATTGAATACAACAGTCACCATGCGACTTTCCTCCATGGGAGTAATGTCTCAAACAGTCTACGCTTTGATCGTTCCCTGGAAGACCAGTAGTAGTTTCCGATGCACATCTGGATGCATTCTGTAAATTTTGGACTATCAGAGTGTTGATGAAACACAGAAATTGCATCGGGATTGAATACAACAATCACCATGCGCACTTTCGTCCATGGGAGAAATGTCTCAAACAGTCTACGCTTTGATCGTTCCCTGGAAGACCAGTAGTAGTTTCCGATGCACATCTGGAGGCATTCTGTAATTTTTGGACTATCAGAGTGTTGATGAAACACAGAAATTGCATCGGGATTGAATACAACAGTCACCATGCGCACTTTCCTTCGCGGGAGTAATGTCTCATGGAGTTTACGATTTGATCGTTCCCTAGAAGACCAGCAGTAGTTTCCGATGCACATCTGGAGGCGTTCTGTAATCTGTGGACTATCAGAGTGTTGATGAAACACAGAAATTGCATCCTGATTGAATACAGGAGTCACCATGCGCACTTTCCTCCAAGGGAGTAATTCTCAAACAGTCTATGCTCTGATCGTTCCCTGGAAGACCAGTAGTAGTTTCCGATGCATATCTGGTGCCATTCAGTAATCTGTGGACTATCAGAGTGTTATTGAAACACAGAAATAGCATCGGGATTGAATAGAACAGTCACCTTCCGCACTTTCCTCCATGGGAGTAATGTCTGAAACAGTCTACGATTTGATCGTTTTCTGGAAGACCAGTAGTAGTTTCCGATGCACATCTCGTGGCATTCTGTAATCTGTGGACTATCAGAGTGTTGATGAAACACAGAAATTGCGTCGGGATTGAATACAACAGTCACCATGCGCACTTTCCTCCATGGCAGTAATGTCCCAAACATTCTACGCTTTGATCGTTCCCTGGAAGACCAGTTGTAGTTTCCGATTCACATCGGGAGGCATTCTGTATTCTGTGGACTATCAGAGTGTTGATGAAACACAGAAATTGCATCGGGATTGAATACAACAGTCTCCATGCGCAGTTTCCTCCTTGGGAGTAATGTTTCATAGCGTTTACGCTTTGATCGTTCACTGGAAGGCCAGTAACAGTTTCCGATGCACATCTGGAGGCATTCTGTAATCTGTGGACTATCAGAGTGCTGATGAATCACAGAAATTGCATCGGGATTGAATACAACAGTCTCCATGCGCAGTTTCCTCCATGGGGGTAATGTCTTAAACAGTGTACGCTTTGATCGTTCCCTGGAAGGCCAGAAATAGTTTCAATTGCACATCTGGAGGCATTCTGTAATCTGTGGACTATCAGAGTGTTGATGAAACACAGAAATTGCATCGGGATTGAATACAACAGTCTCCATGCGCACTTTACTCCATGGGAGTAATGTCTCTAACAGTCTACGCTTTGATCGTTCCCTGGAAGATCAGTAGTAGCTTCCGATGCACATCTGGAAGCTTTCCGTAATCTTTGGACTATCAGAGTGTTGATGAAACACAGAAATTGCATCGGGATTGAATACAACAGTCACCATGCGCTCTTTCCTCCATGGGAGTAATGTCTCTAACAGTCTACGCTTTGATCGTTCCCCGGAAGACAAGTAGTAGTTTCCGATGCATATCTGGAGGCATTCTGTAATCTGTGGAGAATCAGAGTGTTGATGAAACACTGAAATTGCATCGGGATTCAATACAACAGTCACCATGCGCACTTTCCTCCATGGGAGTAATGTGTCCAACAGTCTTCGCTTTGATCGTTCCCTGGAAGACCAGTAGTAGTTTCCGATGCATATCTGGAGGCTTTCTGTAATCTGTGGACTATCAGAGTGTCGATGAAACACAGAAATTGGATCGGGATTGAAAACAACATTCACCATGCGCACTTTCCTCCATGGGAGTAATTCTCAAACAGTCTACGCTTTGATTGTTCTCTGGAGGCTAGTAGTAGTTTCCGATGCATATCTGGTGCCATTCTGTAATCTGTGGACTATCAGAGTGTTCATGAAACACAGAAATTGCATAGGGAATGAATACAACAGTCACCATGCGCACTTTCCTCCACGGGAGGTATGTCTCAAACAGTCTACGGTTTGATCGTTCCCTGGAAGACCAGTAGTAGTTTCCGATGCACATCTGGAGGCTATCTGTAATCTGTGGACTATCAGAGTGTTGATGAAACACAGAAATTGCATCGGGATTGAATACAACAGTTACCATGCTCACTTTCCTCCATGGGAGTAATGTCTCTAACAGTCTACGATTTGATCGTTCCCTGGAAGACCAGTAATAGTTTCCGAAGCACATCTGGAGGCTATCTGTAATCTGTGGACTATCAGACTGTTGATGAAACACAGAAATTGCATCGGGATTGAATACAACAGTTACCATGCGCACTTTCCTCCATGGGAGTAATTCTCAAACAGTCTACGATTTGATCGTTCCCTGGAAGACCAGTAGTAGTTTCTGATGCACATCTCGTGGCATTCTGTAATCTGTGGACTATCAGAGTGTTGATGAAACACAGAAAATGCATCGGGATTGATTACAACAGTTACCATGCGCACTCTCCTCCATGGGAGTAATGTCTCTAACAGTCTACGCTTTCATCGTTCCCTGGAAAACCAGTAGTAGTTTCCGATGCACATCTGGAGGCTTTCCGTAATCTTTGGACTAACAGAGTGTTGATGAAACACAGAAATTGCATCGGGATTGAATACAACAGTCTCCATGCGCAGTTTCCTCCATGGGGGTAATGTCTTAAACAGTGTACGCTTTGATCGTTCCCTGGAAGACCAGAAATAGTTTCAATTGCACATCTGGTGGCATCCTGTAATCTGTGGACTATCAGAGTGTTGATGAAACACAGAAATTGCAGCGGGATTGAATACAACAGTCACCATCCGCACTTTCCTGTATGTGAGTAATGTCTGAAACAGTGTACGCTTTGATCGTTCCCGGGAAGACCAGTAGTAGTTTCTGATGCACATCTCGTGGCATTCTGTAATCTGTGGACTATCAGAGTGTTGATGAAACACAGAGAATGCATCGGGATTGATTACAACAGTTACCATGCGCACTCTCCTCCATGGGTGTAATGTCCCAAAGAGATTACGCTTTGATCGTTCCCTGAAAGACCAGTAGTAGTTTCCGATGCACATCTGGAGGCATTCTGTAATCTGTGGACCATCAGAGTGTTGATGAAACACAGAACTTGCATCGGGATTGAATACAACAGTCACCATGCGCACTTAACTCCATGGGAGTAATGTCTCTAACAGTCTACGCTTTCATCGTTCCCTGGAAAACCAGTAGTAGTTTCCGATGCACATCTGGAGGCTTTCCGTAATCTTTGGACTAACAGAGTGTTGATGAAACACAGAAATTGCATCGGGATTGAATACAACAGTCACCATCCGCACTTTCCTCCATGGGAGTAATGTCTGAAACAGTCTTGGCTTTGATCGTTCCCTGGAAAGCCAGTAGTAGTTTCCGATGCACATTTTGTGGCATTCTGCAATCTGTGGACTATCAGGGTGTTGATGAAACACAGAAAATGCATCGGGATTGAATACAACAGTCACCATGCGCACTTTCCTCCATGGGAGTAATGTCTCAAGGAGTTTACGATTTGATCGTTCCCTGGAAGACCAGTAGTAGTTTCCGATGCACATCTGGAGGCATTCTGTAATCTGTGGACTATCAGAGTGTTGATGAAACACAGAAATTGCATCGGGATTGAATACAACAGTCACCATGCGCACTTTCCTCCATGGGAGTAATGTCTCAAACAGTCTGCGCATTTATCGTTCCCTGGAAGACCAGTAGTAGTTTCCGATGAACATCTGGAGGCATTCTGTAACATGTGGACTATCAGAGTGTTGATGAAACATAGAAAATGCATCGGGATGAATACAACAGTCACCATGCGCACATTCTTCCACAGGAGTAATGTCTCAAACACTCTACGTTTTAATCGTTCCCTGGAACACCAGCAGTAGTTTCCGATGCACATCTGGTGGCATTCTGTAATATGTAGACTATCAGAGTATTGATGAAACACAGAAATTGCATGGGGATTGAATACAGGAGTCACCATGCGCACTTTCTTCCAATGGAGTAATTCTCAAACAGTCTATGCTTTGATCGTTCCCTGGAAGACCAGTAGTTGTTTCCGATGCATATTTGGTGCCATTCTGTAATATGTGGACTATCAGAGTGTTGATGAAACACAGAAATTGCATCGGGAATGAATACAACAGTCACCATGCGCACTTTCCTACACGGGAGGTATGTCTCAAACAGTCTACGGTTTGATCGTTCCCTGGAAGACCAGTAGTAGTTTCCGATGCACATCTGGTGGCATTCTGTAATCTGTGGACTATCAGAGTGTTGATGAAACACAGAAATAGCATCGGGATTGAATACAACAGTCACCATCCGCACTTTCCTCCATGGGAGTAATGTCTGAAACAGTCTACGCTTTGATCGTTCCCTGGAAGACCTGTAGTAGTTTCCGATGCACTCGGGAGGCATTCTGTATTCTGTGGACTATCAGAATGTTGATGAAACACAGAAATTGCATCGGGATTGAATACAACAGTTACAATGCACACTTCCCTCCGTGGGAGTAATGTCCCAAACAGTCTACGCTTTGATCGATCCCTGGAAGACCAGTAGTAGTTTCCGATGCACATCGGGAGGCATTCTGTAATCTGTGGACTATCAGAGTGTTGATGAAACACAGCAATTGCATCGGGATTGAATACAACAGTCACCATGCGCACTTTCCTCCATGGGAGTAATGTTTCATAGAGTTTATGCTTTGATCGTTCCCTGGAAGGCCAGTAGCAGTTTCCGATGCACATCTGGAGGCATTCTGTAATCTGTGGACTATCAGAGTGCTGATGAAACACAGATATTGCATCGGGATTGAATACAACAGTCTCCATGCGCAGTTTCCTCCATAGGGGTAATGTCTTAAACAGTCTACGCTTTGATCGTTCCCTGGAAGACCAGAAGTAGTTTCAATTGCACATCTGGAGGCATTCTGTAATCTGTGGACTATCAGAGTGTTGATGAAACACAGAAATTGCATCGGGATTGAATACAACAGTCACCATCCGCACTTTCCTCCATGGGAGTAATGTCTGAAACAGTCTTGGCTTTGATCGTTCCCTGGAAAGCCAGTAGTAGTTTCCGATGCACATTTTGTGGCATTCTGCAATCTGTGGACTATCAGGGTGTTGATGAAACACAGAAAATGCATCGGGATTGAATACAACAGTCACCATGCGCACTTTCCTCCATGGGAGTAATGTCTCAAGGAGTTTACGATTTGATCGTTCCCTGGAAGACCAGTAGTAGTTTCCGATGCACATCTGGAGGCATTCTGTAATCTGTGGACTATCAGAGTGTTGATGAAACACAGAAATTGCATCGGGATTGAATACAACAGTCACCATGCGCACTTTCCTCCATGGGAGTAATGTCTCAAACAGTCTGCGCTTTTATCGTTCCCTGGAAGACCAGTAGTAGTTTCCGATGAACATCTGGAGGCATTCTGTAACATGTGGACTATCAGAGTGTTGATGAAACATAGAAAATGCATCGGGATGAATACAACAGTCACCATGCGCACATTCTTCCACAGGAGTAATGTCTCAAACACTCTACGTTTTAATCGTTCCCTGGAACACCAGCAGTAGTTTCCGATGCACATCTGGTGGCATTCTGTAATATGTAGACTATCAGAGTATTGATGAAACACAGAAATTGCATGGGGATTGAATACAGGAGTCACCATGCGCACTTTCTTCCAAGGGAGTAATTCTCAAACAGTCTATGCTTTGATCGTTCCCTGGAAGACCAGTAGTTGTTTCCGATGCATATTTGGTGCCATTCTGTAATATGTGGACTATCAGAGTGTTGATGAAACACAGAAATTGCATCGGGAATGAATACAACAGTCACCATGCGCATTTTCCTCCACGGGAGGTATGTCTCAAACAGTCTACGGTTTGATCGTTCCCTGGAAGACCAGTAGTAGTTTCCGATGCACATCTGGTGGCATTCTGTAATCTGTGGACTATCAGAGTGTTGATGAAACACAGAAATAGCATCGGGATTGAATACAACAGTCACCATCCGCACTTTCCTCCATGGGAGTAATGTCTGAAACAGTCTACGCTTTGATCGTTCCCTGGAAGACCTGTAGTAGTTTCCGATGCACTCGGGAGGCATTCTGTATTCTGTGGACTATCAGAATGTTGATGAAACACAGAAATTGCATCGGGATTGAATACAACAGTTACAATGCACACTTCCCTCCGTGGGAGTAATGTCCCAAACAGTCTACGCTTTGATCGATCCCTGGAAGACCAGTAGTAGTTTCCGATGCACATCGGGAGGCATTCTGTAATCTGTGGACTATCAGAGTGTTGATGAAACACAGCAATTGCATCGGGATTGAATACAACAGTCACCATGCGCACTTTCCTCCATGGGAGTAATGTTTCATAGAGTTATGCTTTGATCGTTCCCTGGAAGGCCAGTAGCAGTTTCCGATGCACATCTGGAGGCATTCTGTAATCTGTGGACTATCAGAGTGCTGATGAAACACAGATATTGCATCGGGATTGAATACAACAGTCTCCATGCGCAGTTTCCTCCATAGGGGTAATGTCTTAAACAGTCTACGCTTTGATCGTTCCCTGGAAGACCAGAAGTAGTTTCAATTGCACATCTGGAGGCATTCTGTAATCTGTGGACTATCAGAGTGTTGATGAAACACAGAAATTGCATCGGGATTGAATACAACAGTCACCATGCGCACTTTACTCCATTTGAGTAATGTCTCTAACAGTCTACGCTTTGATCGTTCCCTGGAAGACCAGTAGTAGTTTCCGATGCACATCTGGTGGCATTCTGTAATCTGTGGACTATCAGAGTGTTGATGAAACACAGAAATTGCATCGGGATTGAATACAACAGTCACTATGCGCACTTTCCTCCATGGGAGTAATGTCCCAAACAGTCTACGCTTTGATCGTTCCCTGGAAGACCAGTAGTAGTTTCCGATGCATACCTGGAGGGATTCTGTATTCTGTGGAGTATCAGAGTGTTGATGAAACACAGAAATTGCATCGGGATTGAATACAACAGTTACCATGCGCACTTACCTCCATGGGAGTAATGTCTCTAACAGTCTACGCTTTGATCGTTCCTTGGAAGACATGTAGTAGTTTCCGATGCACATCTGGAGGCTATCTGTAATCTGTGGACTATCAGAGTGTTGATGAAACGCAGAAATTGCTTCGGGATTAAATACAACATTCACCATTCGCACTTTCCTCCACGGGAGGTATGTCTCAAACAGTCGACGTTTTGATCGTTCCCTGGAAGACCAGTAGTAGTTTCCAATGCACATCTGGTGGCATCCTGTAATCTGTGGACTATCAGAGTGTTGATGAAACACAGAAATTGCAGCGGGATTGAATACAACAGTCACCATCCACACTTTCCTGTATGTGAGTAATGTCTGAAATAGTCTACGCTTTGATCGTTCCCGGGAAGACCAGTAGCAGTTTCTGATGCACCTCTCGTGGCATTCTGTAATCTGTGGACTATCAGAGTGTTGATGAAACACAGAAAATGCATCGGGATTGATTACAACAGTTACCATGCGCACTTTCCTCCATGGGTGTAATGTCTCAAAGAGTTTATGCTTTGATCGTTCCCTGAAAGACCAGTAGTAGTTTCCGATGCACATCTGAAGGCATTCTGTAATCTGTGGACTATCAGAGTGTTGATGAAACACAGAAATTGCATCGGGATTGAATACAACAGTCTCCATGTGCAGTTTCCTCCATGGGGGTAATGTCTTAAACAGTCGACGCTTTGATCGTTCCCTGGAAGACCAGAAGTAGTTTCAATTGCACATCTGGAGGCATTCTGTAATCTGTGGACTATCAGAGTGTTGATGAAACACAGAAATTGCATCGGGATTGAATACAACAGTAACCATGCGCACTTTACTCCATGGGAGTAATGTCTCTAACAGTCCACGCTTGGATCGTTATCTGGAAGACCAGTAGTAGTTTCCGATGCACATCTGGAGGCTTTCCGTAATCTTTGGACTATCAGAGTGTTGATGAAACACAGAAATTGCATCGGGATTGAATACAAAAGTCTCCATGCTCACTTTCCTCCATGGGAGTAATGTCCCAAACAGTCTACGCTTTGATCGTTCCCTGGAAGACCAGTAGTAGTTTCCGATTAACATCTGGAATTATTCTGTAATCGGTGGACTATCAGAGTGTTGATGAAACACTGAAACTGCATCGGGATTGAATACAACAGTCACCATGCGCAATTTCCTCCATGGGAGTAATGTTTCAAAGAGTTCACGCTTCGATCGTTCCCTGGATGACCAGTAGCAGTTTCCGATGCACATCTGGAGGCATTCTGTATTCTGTGTACTATCAGAGTGTTGATGAAACACAGAAATTGCATCGGGATTGAATACAACAGTCACCATGAGCACATTCCTCCGTAAAAGTAATGTCTCAAACAGTCTACGCTTTAATCGTTCCGTGGAAGACCAGTAGTAGTTTCCGATGCACATTTGGAGGCATTCTGTAATATGTGGACTATTAGAGTGTTGATGAAACACAGAAATTGCATCGGGATTGAATACACAGCCACTATGCGCACTTTCCTCCATGGGAGTAATGTCTCAAACAGTCTACGCTTTGATCGTTCCCTGGAAGACCAGTAGTAGTTTCCGATGCTCATCTGGAGGCATTCTGTAATCTGTGCAGTATCAGAGTGTTGATGAAACACAGAAATTGCATCGGGTTTTGAATACAACAGTTACCATGCGCACTTTCCTCCATGGGAGAAATGTCTCTAACAGTCTACGCTTTGATCGTTCCCCGGAAGACAAATAGTAGTTTCCGATGCACATCTGGAGGCATTCTGTAATCTGTGGAGAATCAGAGTGTTGATGAAACACTGATATTGCATCGGGATTGAATACAACATTTACCATGCGCACTTTCCTCCATGGGAGTAATGTCTCTAACAGTCTACGCTTTGATCGTTCCCTGGAAGACCAGTAGTAGTTTCCGATGGACATCTGGAGGCTTTCTGTAATCTGTGGACTATCAGAGTGTTGATGAAACACAGAAATTGCATCGGGATTGAATACAACAGTTACCATGCGCACTTTCCTCCATGGGAGTAATTCTCAAACAGTCTACGATTTGATCGTTCCCTGGAAGACCAGTAGTAGTTTCCGATGCACATCTGGTGGCATTCAGTAATCTGTGGACAATCAGAGTGTTGATGAAACACAGAAATTGCCTCGGGATTAAATAAAAGAGTCACCATGCGCACTTTCCACCACGGGAGGTATGTCACAAACAGTCGACAATTTGATCGTTCCCTGGAAGACCAGTAGTAGTTTCCGATGCACATTTTGTGGCATTTTGTAATCTGTGGACTATCAGGGTGTTGATGAAACACAGAAAATGCATCGGGATTGAATACGACAGTCACCATGAGCACTTTCCTCCATGGGAGTAATGTCTCAAGGAGTTTACGATTTGATCGTTCCCTGGAAGGCCAGTAGTAGTTTCCGATGCACATCTGGAGGCATTCTGTAATCTGTGGACTATCAGAGTGTTGATGAAACACTGAAATTGAATCCTGATTGAATACAACAGTCATCATGCGCACTTTCCTCCATGGGAGTAATGTCTCAAACAGTCTACGCTTTGATCGTTCCCTGGAAGACCAGAAATAGTTTCCGATGCACATCTGGAGGCATTCTGTAATCTGTGGACTATCAGAGTGCTGATGAATCACAGAAATTGCATCGGGATTGAATACAACAGTCTCCATGCGCAGTTTCCTCCATGGGGGTAATGTCTTAAACAGTGTACGCTTTGATCGTTCCCTGGAAGGCCAGAAATAGTTTCAATTGCACATCTGGAGGCATTCTGTAATCTGTGGACTATCAGAGTGTTGATGAAACACAGAAATTGCATCGGGATTGAATACAACAGTCTCCATGCGCACTTTACTCCATGGGAGTAATGTCTCTAACAGTCTACGCTTTGATCGTTCCCTGGAAGATCAGTAGTAGCTTCCGATGCACATCTGGAAGCTTTCCGTAATCTTTGGACTATCAGAGTGTTGATGAAACACAGAAATTGCATCGGGATTGAATACAACAGTCACCATGCGCTCTTTCCTCCATGGGAGTAATGTCTCTAACAGTCTACGCTTTGATCGTTCCCCGGAAGACAAGTAGTAGTTTCCGGTGAACATCTGGAGGCATTCTGTAACCTGTGGACTATCAGAGTGTTGATGAAACATAGAAATTGCATCGGGATTGAATACAACAGTCACCATGCGCACATTCTTCCACGGGAGTAATGTCTCAAACAGTCTACGCTTTGATCGTTCCCTGGAACACCAGTAGAAGTTTCCGATACACATCTCGTGGCATTCTGTAATATGTGGACTATCAGAGTGTTGATGAGAGACAGAAATTGCATCGGGAATGAATACAACAGTCACCATGCGAACTTACCTCCACAGGAGGTGTGTCTCAAACAGTCTACGGTTTGATCGTTCCCTGGAAGACCAGTAGTAGTTTCCGATGCACATCTGATGGCATTCTGTATTCTGTGGACTATCAGAGTGTTGATGAAACACAGAAATAGCATCGGGATTGAATACAACAGTCACCATCCACACTTTCCTCCATGGGAGTAATGTCTGAAACAGTCTACGCTTTGATCGATAGCTGGAAGACCAGTAGTAGTTTCCGATGCACATCACCTGGCATTCTGTAATCTGTGGACTATCAGAGTGTTGATGAAACACAGAAATTGCAGCGGGATTGAATACAACAGTCACCATCCACACTTTCCTGTATGTGAGTAATGTCTGAAATAGTCTACGCTTTGATCGTTCCCGGGAAGACCAGTAGCAGTTTCTGATGCACCTCTCGTGGCATTCTGTAATCTGTGGACTATCAGAGTGTTGATGAAACACAGAAAATGCATCGGGATTGATTACAACAGTTACCATGCGCACTTTCCTCCATGGGTGTAATGTCTCAAAGAGTTTATGCTTTGATCGTTCCCTGAAAGACCAGTAGTAGTTTCCGATGCACATCTGAAGGCATTCTGTAATCTGTGGACTATCAGAGTGTTGATGAAACACAGAAATTGCATCGGGATTGAATACAACAGTCTCCATGTGCAGTTTCCTCCATGGGGGTAATGTCTTAAACAGTCGACGCTTTGATCGTTCCCTGGAAGACCAGAAGTAGTTTCAATTGCACATCTGGAGGCATTCTGTAATCTGTGGACTATCAGAGTGTTGATGAAACACAGAAATTGCATCGGGATTGAATACAACAGTAACCATGCGCACTTTACTCCATGGGAGTAATGTCTCTAACAGTCCACGCTTGGATCGTTATCTGGAAGACCAGTAGTAGTTTCCGATGCACATCTGGAGGCTTTCCGTAATCTTTGGACTATCAGAGTGTTGATGAAACACAGAAATTGCATCGGGATTGAATACAAAAGTCTCCATGCTCACTTTCCTCCATGGGAGTAATGTCCCAAACAGTCTACGCTTTGATCGTTCCCTGGAAGACCAGTAGTAGTTTCCGATTAACATCTGGAATTATTCTGTAATCGGTGGACTATCAGAGTGTTGATGAAACACTGAAACTGCATCGGGATTGAATACAACAGTCACCATGCGCAATTTCCTCCATGGGAGTAATGTTTCAAAGAGTTCACGCTTCGATCGTTCCCTGGATGACCAGTAGCAGTTTCCGATGCACATCTGGAGGCATTCTGTATTCTGTGTACTATCAGAGTGTTGATGAAACACAGAAATTGCATCGGGATTGAATACAACAGTCACCATGAGCACATTCCTCCGTAAAAGTAATGTCTCAAACAGTCTACGCTTTAATCGTTCCGTGGAAGACCAGTAGTAGTTTCCGATGCACATTTGGAGGCATTCTGTAATATGTGGACTATTAGAGTGTTGATGAAACACAGAAATTGCATCGGGATTGAATACACAGCCACTATGCGCACTTTCCTCCATGGGAGTAATGTCTCAAACAGTCTACGCTTTGATCGTTCCCTGGAAGACCAGTAGTAGTTTCCGATGCTCATCTGGAGGCATTCTGTAATCTGTGCAGTATCAGAGTGTTGATGAAACACAGAAATTGCATCGGGTTTTGAATACAACAGTTACCATGCGCACTTTCCTCCATGGGAGAAATGTCTCTAACAGTCTACGCTTTGATCGTTCCCCGGAAGACAAATAGTAGTTTCCGATGCACATCTGGAGGCATTCTGTAATCTGTGGAGAATCAGAGTGTTGATGAAACACTGATATTGCATCGGGATTGAATACAACATTTACCATGCGCACTTTCCTCCATGGGAGTAATGTCTCTAACAGTCTACGCTTTGATCGTTCCCTGGAAGACCAGTAGTAGTTTCCGATGGACATCTGGAGGCTTTCTGTAATCTGTGGACTATCAGAGTGTTGATGAAACACAGAAATTGCATCGGGATTGAATACAACAGTTACCATGCGCACTTTCCTCCATGGGAGTAATTCTCAAATAGTCTACGATTTGATCGTTCCCTGGAAGACCAGTAGTAGTTTCCGATGCACATCTGGTGGCATTCAGTAATCTGTGGACAATCAGAGTGTTGATGAAACACAGAAATTGCCTCGGGATTAAATAAAAGAGTCACCATGCGCACTTTCCACCACGGGAGGTATGTCACAAACAGTCGACAATTTGATCGTTCCCTGGAAGACCAGTAGTAGTTTCCGATGCACATTTTGTGGCATTTTGTAATCTGTGGACTATCAGGGTGTTGATGAAACACAGAAAATGCATCGGGATTGAATACGACAGTCACCATGAGCACTTTCCTCCATGGGAGTAATGTCTCAAGGAGTTTACGATTTGATCGTTCCCTGGAAGGCCAGTAGTAGTTTCCGATGCACATCTGGAGGCATTCTGTAATCTGTGGACTATCAGAGTGTTGATGAAACACTGAAATTGAATCCTGATTGAATACAACAGTCATCATGCGCACTTTCCTCCATGGGAGTAATGTCTCAAACAGTCTACGCTTTGATCGTTCCCTGGAAGACCAGAAATAGTTTCCGATGCACATCTGGAGGCATTCTGTAATCTGTGGACTATCAGAGTGCTGATGAATCACAGAAATTGCATCGGGATTGAATACAACAGTCTCCATGCGCAGTTTCCTCCATGGGGGTAATGTCTTAAACAGTGTACGCTTTGATCGTTCCCTGGAAGGCCAGAAATAGTTTCAATTGCACATCTGGAGGCATTCTGTAATCTGTGGACTATCAGAGTGTTGATGAAACACAGAAATTGCATCGGGATTGAATACAACAGTCTCCATGCGCACTTTACTCCATGGGAGTAATGTCTCTAACAGTCTACGCTTTGATCGTTCCCTGGAAGATCAGTAGTAGCTTCCGATGCACATCTGGAAGCTTTCCGTAATCTTTGGACTATCAGAGTGTTGATGAAACACAGAAATTGCATCGGGATTGAATACAACAGTCACCATGCGCTCTTTCCTCCATGGGAGTAATGTCTCTAACAGTCTACGCTTTGATCGTTCCCCGGAAGACAAGTAGTAGTTTCCGGTGAACATCTGGAGGCATTCTGTAACCTGTGGACTATCAGAGTGTTGATGAAACATAGAAATTGCATCGGGATTGAATACAACAGTCACCATGCGCACATTCTTCCACGGGAGTAATGTCTCAAACAGTCTACGCTTTGATCGTTCCCTGGAACACCAGTAGAAGTTTCCGATACACATCTCGTGGCATTCTGTAATATGTGGACTATCAGAGTGTTGATGAGAGACAGAAATTGCATCGGGAATGAATACAACAGTCACCATGCGAACTTACCTCCACAGGAGGTGTGTCTCAAACAGTCTACGGTTTGATCGTTCCCTGGAAGACCAGTAGTAGTTTCCGATGCACATCTGATGGCATTCTGTATTCTGTGGACTATCAGAGTGTTGATGAAACACAGATATAGCATCGGGATTGAATACAACAGTCACCATCCACACTTTCCTCCATGGGAGTAATGTCTGAAACAGTCTACGCTTTGATCGATAGCTGGAAGACCAGTAGTAGTTTCCGATGCACATCACCTGGCATTCTGTAATCTGTGGACTATCAGAGTGTTGATGAAACACAGAAATTGCATCGGGATTGAATACAACAGTCACCATGCGCACTTTCCTCCATGGGAGTAATGTCCCAAACAGTCTACGCTTTGATCGTTCCCTGGAAGACCAGTAGTAGTTTCCGATGCACATCTGGTGGCATTCTGTAGTCTGTGGACTATCAGGGTGTTGATGAAACACAGAAATAGCATCGGGATTGAATACAGCAGTCAGCATCCGCACTTTCCTCCATGGGAGTAATGTCTGAAACAGTCTACGCTTTGATCGTTCCCGGGAAGACCAGTAGTCGTTTCCGATGCACATATCGTGGCATTCTGTAGTCTGTGGACTATCAGAGTGTTGATGAAACACAGAAAATGTATCGGAATTGATTACGACAGTTACCATGCGTACTTTCCTCCATGGGAGTAATGTCTCAAAGAGTTTACGCTTTGATCGTTCCCTGAAAGACCAGTAGTAGTTTCCGATGCACATCTGGAGGCATTCTGTAATCTGTGGACTATCAGAGTGTTGATGAAACACAGATATTGCATCGGGATTGATTACAACAGTCTCCATGCGCAGTTTCCTTCATGGGAGTAATGTCTTACACAGTCTACGCTTTGATCGTTCCCTGGAAGACCAGAAGTAGTTTCAATTGCACATCTGGAGGCATTCTGTAATCTGTGGACTATCAGAGTGTTGATGAAACAAAGAAATTGCATCGGGATTGAATACAACAGTCACCATGCGCACTTTCCTCCATGGGAGTAATGTCTCAAACAGTCTACGCTTTGATCGTTCCCTGGAAGACCAGTAGTAGTTTTCGATGCACATCTGGAGGTATTCTGTAATCTCTGGAGTATCAGAGTGTTGATGAAACACAGAAATTGCATCGGGATTGAATACAACAGTTACCATTCGCACTTTCCTCCATGGGAGTAATGTCTCAAACAGTCTACGCTTTGATCGTTCCTGGGCAGACCAGTAGAAGTTTCCGATGCACATCTCGTGGCATTCTGTAATCTGTGGACTATCAGAGTGTTGATGAAACACAGAAAATGTATCGGGATTGATTACAACAGTTACCATGCGCACTTTCCTCCATGGGATTAATGTCTCTAAGAGTTTACGCTTTGATCGTTCCTGACAGACCAGTAGAAGTTTCCGATGCACATCTGGAGGCATTCTGCAATCTGTGGACTATCAGAGTGTTGATGAAACACAGAAATTGCATCGGGATTGAATACAACAGTCACCATGCGCACTTTCCTCCATGGGAGTAATGTCTCAAACAGTCTACGCTTTGATCGTTCCCTGACAGACCAGTAGTAGTTTCCGATGCACATCTGGAGGCATTCTGTAATCTCTGGAGTATCAGAGTGTTGATGAAACACAGATATTGCATCGGGATTGAATACAACAGTTACAATGCGCACTTTCCTCCATGGGAGTAATGTCCCAAACAGTCTACGCTTTGATCGTTCCCTGGAAGACCAATAGTAGTTTCCGATGCACATCGGGAGGTATTCTGTAATCTGTGGACTATCAGAGTGTGGATGAAACACAGAAAATGTATCGGGATTGATTACAACAGTTACCATGCGCACTTTCCTCCATGGGATTAATGTCTCAAAGAGTTTACGCTTTGATCGTTCCCTGACAGACCAGTAGTAGTTTCCGATGCATATCTGGTGCCATTCTATAATCTGTGGACTATCAGAATGTTTATGAAACACAGAAATTGCATCGGGAATGAATACAACAGTCACCATGAACACTTTGCTCCACGGGTGGGAGGTCTCAAACAGTCTACGGTTTGATCGTTCCCTAAAAGACCAGTAGTAGTTTCCGATGCACATCTGGTGGCATTCTGTAGTCTGTGGACTATCAGGGTGTTGATGAAACACAGAAATAGCATCGGGATTGAATACAGCAGTCAGCATCCGCACTTTCCTCCATGGGAGTAATGTCTGAAACAGTCTACGCTTTGATCGTTCCCGGGAAGACCAGTAGTCGTTTCCGATGCACATATCGTGGCATTCTGTAGTCTGTGGACTATCAGAGTGTTGATGAAACACAGAAAATGTATCGGAATTGATTACGACAGTTACCATGAGTACTTTCCTCCATGGGAGTAATGTCTCAAAGAGTTTACGCTTTGATCGTTCCCTGAAAGACCAGTAGTAGTTTCCGATGCACATCTGGAGGCATTCTGTAATCTGTGGACTATCAGAGTGTTGATGAAACACAGATATTGCATCGGGATTGATTACAACAGTCTCCATGCGCAGTTTCGTTCATGGGAGTAATGTCTTACACAGTCTACGCTTTGATCGTTCCCTGGAAGACCAGAAGTAGTTTCAATTGCACATCTGGAGGCATTCTGTAATCTGTGGACTATCAGAGTGTTGATGAAACACAGAAATTGCATCGGGATTGAATACAACAGTCACCATGCGCACTTTACTCCATGGGAGTAATGTCTCTAACAGTCTACGCTTTGATCGTTCCCTGGAAGACCAGTAGTAGTTTCCGATGCACATCTGGAGGCTTTCCGTAATCTGTGGACTATCAGAGTGTTGATGAAACACAGAAATTGCATCGGGATTGAATACAACAGTCACCATGCGCACTTTCCTCCATGGGAGTAATGTCCCAAAGAGTCTACGCTTTGATCGTTCCCTGGAAGACCAGTAGTAGTTTCCGATTAACATCTGGAGGCATTCTGTAATCTGTGGACTATCAGAGTGTTGATGAAACACAGAAATTTCATCGGGATTGAATACAACAGTCACCTTGCGCACTTTCCTCCATGGGAGCAATGTTTCAAAGAGTTCACGCTTTCATCGTTCCCTGGAAGAACAGTAGCAGTTTTCGATGCACATCTGGAGGCATTCTGTAATCTGTGTACTATCAGAGTGTTGATGAAACACAGAAATTGCATCAGGATTGAATACAATAGTCACCATGAGCACATTCCTCCATAAAAGCAATGTCTCAAACAGACTACACTTTGATCGTTCTCTGGAAGACCAGTAGTACTTTCCGATGCTCATCTGGAGGCATTCTGTAATCTGTGGAGTATCATAGGGTTGATAAGACACAGAAATTGCATCGGGATTGAATACAACAGCCACCATGCGCACTTTCCTCCATGGGAGTAATGTCTCAAACAGTCTACGCTTTGATCGTTCCCTGGAAGACCAGAAATAGTTTCCGATGCACATCTGGAGGCATTCTGTAATCTGTGGAGTATCAGAGTGTTGATGAGACACAGAAATTGCATCGGGATTGAATACAACAGTCACCATGCGCACTTTCCTCCACGGGAGGTGTGTCTCAATCAGTCTACGGTTTGATCGTTCCCTATAAGACCAGTAGTAGTTTCCGATGCACATCTGGTGGCATTCTGTAATCTGTGGACTATCAGAGTGTTGATGAAACACAGAAATAGCATTGGGATTGAATACAACAGTCACCATCCCCACTTTCCTCCATGGGAGTAATGTCCTAAACAGTCTACGCTTTGATCGTTTACTGGAAGACCAGTAGTAGTTTCCGATGCACATCTCGTGGCATTATGTATTCTGTGGACTATCAGAGTGTTGATGAAACACAGAAATTGCATCGGGATTGAATACAACAGTTACAATGCGCACTTTCCTCCATGGGAGTAATGTCCCAAACAGTCTACGCTTTGATCGTTCCCTGGAAGACCAGTAGTAGTTTCCGATGCACATCGGGATTCATTCTGTAATCTGTGGACTATCAGAGTGTTGATGAAACACAGAAATTGCATCGGGATTGAATACAACAGTCACCATGCGCACTTTCCTCCATGGGAGTAATGTTTCATAGAGTTTACGCTTTGATCGTTCCCTGGCAGGCCAGTAGCAGTTTCCGATGCACATCTATAGGCATTCTGTAATCTGTGGACTATCAGAGTGTTGATGAAACACAGATATTGCATCGGGATTGAATACAACAGTTACAATGCGCACTTTCCTCCATGGGAGTAATGTCCCAAACAGTCTACGCTTTGATCGTTCCCTGGAAGACCAATAGTAGTTTCCGATGCACATCGGGAGGCATTCTGTAATCTGTGGACTATCAGAGTGTTGATGAAACACAGAAATTGCATCGGGATTGAATATAACAGTTACCATGCGCACTTTCCTCCATGGGAGTAATGTCTGAAACAGTCTACGCTTTGATCGTTCCCGGGAAGACCAGTAGTAGTTTCCGATGCACATCTCGTGGCATTCTGTAATCTGTGGACTATCAGAGTGTGGATGAAACACAGAAAATGTATCGGGATTGATTACAACAGTTACCATGCGCACTTTCCTCCATGGGATTAATGTCTCAAAGAGTTTACGCTTTGATCGTTCCCTGACATTCCAGTAGTAGTTTCCGATGCATATCTGGTGCCATTCTGTAATCTGTGGACTATCAGAATGTTTATGAAACACAGAAATTGCATCGGGAATGAATACAACAGTCACCATGAACACTTTGCTCCACGGGAGGGAGGTCTCAAACAGTCTACGGTTTGATCGTTCCCTGGAAGACCAGTAGTAGTTTCCGATGCACATCTGGAGGCTTTCCGTAATCTGTGGACTATCAGAGTGTTGATGAAACACAGAAATTGCATCGGGATTGAATACAACAGTCACCATGCGCACTTTCCTCCATGGGAGTAATGTCCCAAACAGTCTACGCTTTGATCGTTCCCTGGAAGACCAGTAGTAGTTTCCGATTAACATCTGGAGGCATTCTGTAATCTGTGGACTATCAGAGTGTTGATGAAACACAGAAATTTCATCGGGATTGAATACAACAGTCACCTTGCGCACTTTCCTCCATGGGAGCAATGTTTCAAAGAGTTCACGCTTTCATCGTTCCCTGGAAGAACAGTAGCAGTTTTCGATGCACATCTGGAGGCATTCTGTAATCTGTGTACTATCAGAGTGTTGATGAAACACAGAAATTGCATCAGGATTGAATACAATAATCACCATGAGCACATTCCTCCATAAAAGCAATGTCTCAAACAGTCTACACTTTGATCGTTCTCTGGAAGACCAGTAGTAGTTTCCGATGCTCATCTGGAGGCATTCTGTAATCTGTGGAGTATCATAGGGTTGATAAGACACAGAAATTGCATCGGGATTGAATACAACAGCCACCATGCGCACTTTCCTCCATGGGAGTAATGTCTCAAACAGTCTACGCTTTGATCGTTCCCTGGAAGACCAGAAATAGTTTCCGATGCACATCTGGAGGCATTCTGTAATCTGTGGAGTATCAGAGTGTTGATGAGACACAGAAATTGCATCGGGATTGAATACAACAGTCACCATGCGCACTTTCCTCCACGGGAGGTGTGTCTCAATCAGTCTACGGTTTGATCGTTCCCTATAAGACCAGTAGTAGTTTCCGATGCACATCTGGTGGCATTCTGTAATCTGTGGACTATCAGAGTGTTGATGAAACACAGAAATAGCATTGGGATTGAATACAACAGTCACCATCCGCACTTTCCTCCATGGGAGTAATGTCCTAAACAGTCTACGCTTTGATCGTTTACTGGAAGACCAGTAGTAGTTTCCGATGCACATCTCGTGGCATTATGTATTCTGTGGACTATCAGAGTGTTGATGAAACACAGAAATTGCATCGGGATTGAATACAACAGTTACAATGCGCACTTTCCTCCATGGGAGTAATGTCCCAAACAGTCTACGCTTTGATCGTTCCCTGGAAGACCAGTAGTAGTTTCCGATGCACATCGGGATTCATTCTGTAATCTGTGGACTATCAGAGTGTTGATGAAACACAGAAATTGCATCGGGATTGAATACAACAGTCACCATGCGCACTTTCCTCCATGGGAGTAATGTTTCATAGAGTTTACGCTTTGATCGTTCCCTGGCAGGCCAGTAGCAGTTTCCGATGCACATCTGGAGGCATTCTGTAATCTGTGGACTATCAGAGTGTTGATGAAACACAGAAATTGCATCGGGATTGAATACAACAGTCACCATGCGCACTTTCCTCCATGGGAGTAATGTCTCAAACAGTCTACGCTTTGATCGTTCCCTGACAGACCAGAGTAGTTTCCGATGCACATCTGGAGGCATTCTGTAATCTCTGGAGTATCAGAGTGTTGATGAAACACAGATATTGCATCGGGATTGAATACAACAGTTACAATGCGCACTTTCCTCCATGGGAGTAATGTCCCAAACAGTCTACGCTTTGATCGTTCCCGGGAAGACCAGTAGTAGTTTCCGATGCACATCTCGTGGCATTCTGTAATCTGTGGACTATCAGAGTGTGGATGAAACACAGAAAATGTATCGGGATTGATTACAACAGTTACCATGCGCACTTTCCTCCATGGGATTAATGTCTCAAAGAGTTTACGCTTTGATCGTTCCCTGACAGACCAGTAGTAGTTTCCGATGCATGTCTGGTGCCATTCTGTAATCTGTGGACTATCAGAATGTTTATGAAACACAGAAATTGCATCGGGAATGAATACAACAGTCACCATGAACACTTTGCTCCACGGGAGGGAGGTCTCAAACAGTCTACGGTTTGATCGTTCCCTGGAAGACCAGTAGTAGTTTCCGATGCACATCTGGTGGCATTCTGTAATCTGTGGACTATCAGAGTGTTGATGAAACACAGAAATAGCATCGGGATTGAATACAGCAGTCACCATCCGCACTTTCCTCCATGGGAGTAATGTCTGAAACAGTCTACGATTTGATCGTTCCCGGGAAGACCAGTAGTCGTTTCCGATGCACATATCGTGGCATTCTGTAGTCTGTGGACTATCAGAGTGTTGATGAAACACAGAAAATGTATCGGAATTGATTACGACAGTTACCATGCGTACTTTCCTCCATGGCAGTAATGTCTCAAAGAGTTTACGCTTTGATCGTTCCCTGAAAGACCAGTAGTAGTTTCCGATGCACATCTGGAGGCATTCTGTAATCTGTGGACTATCAGAGTGTTGATGAAACACAGATATTGCATCGGGATTGATTACAACAGTCTCCATGCGCAGTTTCCTTCATGGGAGTAATGTCTTAAACAGTCTACGCTTTGATCGTTCCCTGGAAGACCAGAAGTAGTTTCAATTGCACATCTGGAGGCATTCTGTAATCTGTGGACTATCAGAGTGTTGATGAAACACAGAAATTGCATCGGGATTGAATACAACAGTCACCATGCGCACTTTACTCCATGGGAGTAATGTCTCTAACAGTCTACGCTTTGATCGTTCCCTGGAAGACCAATAGTAGTTTCCGATGCACATCGGGAGGCATTCTGTAATCTGTGGACTATCAGAGTGTTGATGAAACACAGAAATTGCATCGGGATTGAATATAACAGTTACCATGCGCACTTTCCTCCATGGGAGTAATGTCTGAAACAGTCTACGCTTTGATCGTTCCCGGGAAGACCAGTAGTAGTTTCCGATGCACATCTCGTGGCATTCTGTAATCTGTGGACTATCAGAGTGTGGATGAAACACAGAAAATGTATCGGGATTGATTACAACAGTTACCATGCGCACTTTCCTCCATGGGATTAATGTCTCAAAGAGTTTACGCTTTGATCGTTCCCTGACATTCCAGTAGTAGTTTCCGATGCATATCTGGTGCCATTCTGTAATCTGTGGACTATCAGAATGTTTATGAAACACAGAAATTGCATCGGGAATGAATACAACAGTCACCATGAACACTTTGCTCCACGGGAGGGAGGTCTCAAACAGTCTACGGTTTGATCGTTCCCTGGAAGACCAGTAGTAGTTTCCGATGCACATCTGGAGGCTTTCCGTAATCTGTGGACTATCAGAGTGTTGATGAAACACAGAAATTGCATCGGGATTGAATACAACAGTCACCATGCGCACTTTCCTCCATGGGAGTAATGTCCCAAACAGTCTACGCTTTGATCGTTCCCTGGAAGACCAGTAGTAGTTTCCGATTAACATCTGGAGGCATTCTGTAATCTGTGGACTATCAGAGTGTTGATGAAACACAGAAATTTCATCGGGATTGAATACAACAGTCACCTTGCGCACTTTCCTCCATGGGAGCAATGTTTCAAAGAGTTCACGCTTTCATCGTTCCCTGGAAGAACAGTAGCAGTTTTCGATGCACATCTGGAGGCATTCTGTAATCTGTGTACTATCAGAGTGTTGATGAAACACAGAAATTGCATCAGGATTGAATACAATAATCACCATGAGCACATTCCTCCATAAAAGCAATGTCTCAAACAGTCTACACTTTGATCGTTCTCTGGAAGACCAGTAGTAGTTTCCGATGCTCATCTGGAGGCATTCTGTAATCTGTGGAGTATCATAGGGTTGATAAGACACAGAAATTGCATCGGGATTGAATACAACAGCCACCATGCGCACTTTCCTCCATGGGAGTAATGTCTCAAACAGTCTACGCTTTGATCGTTCCCTGGAAGACCAGAAATAGTTTCCGATGCACATCTGGAGGCATTCTGTAATCTGTGGAGTATCAGAGTGTTGATGAGACACAGAAATTGCATCGGGATTGAATACAACAGTCACCATGCGCACTTTCCTCCACGGGAGGTGTGTCTCAATCAGTCTACGGTTTGATCGTTCCCTATAAGACCAGTAGTAGTTTCCGATGCACATCTGGTGGCATTCTGTAATCTGTGGACTATCAGAGTGTTGATGAAACACAGAAATAGCATTGGGATTGAATACAACAGTCACCATCCGCACTTTCCTCCATGGGAGTAATGTCCTAAACAGTCTACGCTTTGATCGTTTACTGGAAGACCAGTAGTAGTTTCCGATGCACATCTCGTGGCATTATGTATTCTGTGGACTATCAGAGTGTTGATGAAACACAGAAATTGCATCGGGATTGAATACAACAGTTACAATGCGCACTTTCCTCCATGGGAGTAATGTCCCAAACAGTCTACGCTTTGATCGTTCCCTGGAAGACCAGTAGTAGTTTCCGATGCACATCGGGATTCATTCTGTAATCTGTGGACTATCAGAGTGTTGATGAAACACAGAAATTGCATCGGGATTGAATACAACAGTCACCATGCGCACTTTCCTCCATGGGAGTAATGTTTCATAGAGTTTACGCTTTGATCGTTCCCTGGCAGGCCAGTAGCAGTTTCCGATGCACATCTGGAGGCATTCTGTAATCTGTGGACTATCAGAGTGTTGATGAAACACAGAAATTGCATCGGGATTGAATACAACAGTCACCATGCGCACTTTCCTCCATGGGAGTAATGTCTCAAACAGTCTACGCTTTGATCGTTCCCTGACAGACCAGAGTAGTTTCCGATGCACATCTGGAGGCATTCTGTAATCTCTGGAGTATCAGAGTGTTGATGAAACACAGATATTGCATCGGGATTGAATACAACAGTTACAATGCGCACTTTCCTCCATGGGAGTAATGTCCCAAACAGTCTACGCTTTGATCGTTCCCGGGAAGACCAGTAGTAGTTTCCGATGCACATCTCGTGGCATTCTGTAATCTGTGGACTATCAGAGTGTGGATGAAACACAGAAAATGTATCGGGATTGATTACAACAGTTACCATGCGCACTTTCCTCCATGGGATTAATGTCTCAAAGAGTTTACGCTTTGATCGTTCCCTGACAGACCAGTAGTAGTTTCCGATGCATGTCTGGTGCCATTCTGTAATCTGTGGACTATCAGAATGTTTATGAAACACAGAAATTGCATCGGGAATGAATACAACAGTCACCATGAACACTTTGCTCCACGGGAGGGAGGTCTCAAACAGTCTACGGTTTGATCGTTCCCTGGAAGACCAGTAGTAGTTTCCGATGCACATCTGGTGGCATTCTGTAATCTGTGGACTATCAGAGTGTTGATGAAACACAGAAATAGCATCGGGATTGAATACAGCAGTCACCATCCGCACTTTCCTCCATGGGAGTAATGTCTGAAACAGTCTACGATTTGATCGTTCCCGGGAAGACCAGTAGTCGTTTCCGATGCACATATCGTGGCATTCTGTAGTCTGTGGACTATCAGAGTGTTGATGAAACACAGAAAATGTATCGGAATTGATTACGACAGTTACCATGCGTACTTTCCTCCATGGCAGTAATGTCTCAAAGAGTTTACGCTTTGATCGTTCCCTGAAAGACCAGTAGTAGTTTCCGATGCACATCTGGAGGCATTCTGTAATCTGTGGACTATCAGAGTGTTGATGAAACACAGATATTGCATCGGGATTGATTACAACAGTCTCCATGCGCAGTTTCCTTCATGGGAGTAATGTCTTAAACAGTCTACGCTTTGATCGTTCCCTGGAAGACCAGAAGTAGTTTCAATTGCACATCTGGAGGCATTCTGTAATCTGTGGACTATCAGAGTGTTGATGAAACACAGAAATTGCATCGGGATTGAATACAACAGTCACCATGCGCACTTTACTCCATGGGAGTAATGTCTCTAACAGTCTACGCTTTGATCGTTCCCTGGAAGACCAGTAGTAGTTTCCGATGCACATCTGGAGACTTTCCGTAATCTGTGGACTATCAGAGTGTTGATGAAACACAGAAATTGCATCGGGATTGAATACAACAGTCACCATGCGCACTTCCCTCCATGGGAGTAATGTCCCAAACAGTCTACGCTTTGATCGTTCCCTGGAAGACCAGTAGTAGTTTCCGATTAACATCTGGAGGCATTCTGTAATCTGTGGACTATCAGAGTGTTGATGAAACACAGAAATTGCATCGGGATTGAATACAACAGTCACCATGCGCACTTTCCTCCATGGGAGCAATGTTTCAAAGAGTTCACGCTTTCATCGTTCCCTGGAAGACCATTAGCAGTTTTCGATGCACATCTGGAGGCATTCTGTAATCTGTGTACTATCAGAGTGTTGATGAAACACAGAAATTGCATCAGGATTGAATACAATAGTCACCATGAGCACATTCCTCCATAAAAGCAATGTCTCAAACAGTCTACACTTTGATCGTTCCCTGGAAGACCAGTAGTAGTTTCCGATGCTCATCTGGAGGCATTCTGTAATCTGTGGAGTATCATAGTGTTGATAAGACACAGAAATTGCATCGGGATTGAATACAACAGTCACCATGCGCACTTTCCTCCATGGGAGTAAAGTCTCAAACAGTCTACGCTTTGATCGTTCCCTGGAAGACCAGAAATAGTTTCCGATGCACATCTGGAGGCATTCTGTAATCTGTGGAGTATCAGAGTGTTGATGAGACACAGAAATTGCATCGGGATTGAATACAACAGTCACCATGCGCACTTTCCTCCATGGGAGTAATGTCCCAAACAGTCTACGCTATGATCGTTCCCTGGAAGACCAGTAGTAGTTTCCGATTAACATCTGGAGGCATTCTGTAATCTGTGGACTATCAGAGTGTTGATGAAACACAGAAATTGCATCGGGATTGAATACAACAGTCACCATGCGCACTTTCCTCCATGGGAGCAATGTTTCAAAGAGTTCACGCTTTCATCGTTCCCTGGAAGAACAGTAGCAGTTTTCGATGCACATCTGGAGGCATTCTGTAATCTGTGTACTATCAGAGTGTTGATGAAACACAGAAATTGCATCAGGATTGAATACAATAGTCACCATGAGCACATTCCTCCATAAAAGCAATGTCTCAAACAGTCTACACTTTGATCGTTCCCTGGAAGACCAGTAGTAGTTTCCGATGCTCATCTGGAGGCATTCTGTAATCTGTGGAGTTTCATAGGGTCGATAAGACACAGAAATTGCATCGGGATTGAATACAACAGTCACCATGCGCACTTTCCTCCATGGGAATAATGTCTCAAACAGTCTACGCTTTGATCGTTCCCTGGAAGACCAGAAATAGTTTCCGATGCATATCTGGAGGCATTCTGTAATCTGTGGAGTATCAGAGTGTTGATGAGACACAGAAATTGCATCGGGATTGAATACAACAGTCACCATGCGCACTTTCCTCCACGGGAGGTGTGTCTCAATCAGTCTACGGTTTGATCGTTCCCTATAAGACCAGTAGTAGTTTCCGATGCACATCTGGTGGCATTCTGTAATCTGTGGACTATCAGAGTGTTGATGAAACACAGAAATAGCATTGGGATTGAATACAACAGTCACCATCCGCACTTTCCTCCATGGGAGTAATGTCCTAAACAGTCTACGCTTTGATCGTTTACTGGAAGACCAGTAGTAGTTTCCGATGCAAATCTCGTGGCATTATGTATTCTGTGGACTATCAGAGTGTTGATGAAACACAGATATTGCATCGGGATTGAATACAACAGTTACAATGCGCACTTTCCTCCATGGGAGTAATGTCCCAAACAGTCTACGCTTTGATCGTTCCCTAGAAGACCAGTAATAGTTTCCGATGCACATCGGGAGGCATTCTGTAATCTGTGGACTATCAGAGTGTTGATGAAACACAGAAATTGCATCGGGATTGAATACAACAGTCACCATGCGCACTTTCCTCCATGGGAGTAATGTTTCATAGAGTTTACGCTTTGATCGTTCCCTGGCAGGCCAGTAGCAGATTCCGATGCACATCTGGAGGCATTCTGTAATCTGTGGACTATCAGAGTGTTGATGAAACACAGAAATTGCATCGGGATTGAATACAACAGTCACCATGCGCACTTTCCTCCATGGGAGTAATGTCTCAAACAGTCTACGCTTTGATCGTTCCCTGACAGACCAGTAGTAGTTTCCGATGCACATCTGGAGGCATTCTGTAATCTCTGGAGTATCAGGGTGTTGATGAAACACAGATATTGCATCGGGATTGAATACAACAGTTACAATGCGCACTTTCCTCCATGGGAGTAATGTCCCAAACAGTCTACGCTTTGATCGTTCCCTGGAAGACCAATAGTAGTTTCCGATGCACATCGGGAGGCATTCTGTAATCTGTGGACTATCAGAGTGTTGATGAAACACAGAAATTGCATCGGGATTGAATATAACAGTTACCATGCGCACTTTCCTCCATGGGAGTAATGTCTGAAACAGTCTACGCTTTGATCGTTCCCTGGAAGACCAGTAGTAGTTTCCGATGCACATCTCGTGGCATTCTGTAATCTGTGGACTATTAGAGTGTGGATGAAACACAGAAAATGTATCGGGATTGATTACAACAGTTACCATGCGCACTTTCCTCCTCGGGATTAATGTCTCAAAGAGTTTACGCTTTGATCGTTCCCTGACAGACCAGTAGTAGTTTCCGATGCATATCTGGTGCCATTCTGTAATCTGTGGACTATCAGAATGTTTATGAAACACAGAAATTGCATCGGGAATGAATACAACAGTCACCATGAACACTTTGCTCCACGGGAGGGAGGTCTCAAACAGTCTACGGTTTGATCGTTCCCTGGAAGACCAGTAGTAGTTTCCGATGCACATCTGGTGGCATTCTGTAATCTGTGGACTATCAGAGTGTTGATGAAACACAGAAATAGCATCGGGATTGAATACAGCAGTCACCATCCGCACTTTCCTCCATGGGAGTAATGTCTGAAACAGTCTACGATTTGATCGTTCCCGGGAAGACCAGTAGTCGTTTCCGATGCACATATCGTGGCATTCTGTAGTCTGTGGACTATCAGAGTGTTGATGAAACATAGAAATTGCATCGGGATTGAATACAACAGTCACCATCCGCACTTCCCTCCATGGGAGTAATGTCCCAAACAGTCTACGCTTTGATCGTTCCCTGGAAGACCAGTAGTAGTTTCCGATGCACATCGGGAGGCATTCTATAATCTGTGGACTATCAGAATGTTGATGAAACACAGAAATTGCATCGGATTGAATACAACAGTCACCATGCTCTCTTTCCTCCATGGGAGTAATGTTTCATAGAGTTTAAGCTTTGATCGTTCCCTGGAAGGCCAGTAGCAGTTTCCGATGCACATCTGGAGGCATTCTCTAATCTGTGGACTATCAGATTGTTGATGAAACATAGAAATTGCATCGGGATTGAATACAACGTCACCATGAGCACATTCAAGCATAAAAGTAATGTCTCAAACAGTCTACGCTTTGATCGTTCCCTGGAAGACGAGTAGTAGTTTCCGATGCACATCTGGTGGCATTCTGTAATCTGTGGACTATCAGAGTGTTGATGAAACACAGAAATAGCATCGGGATTGAATACAACAGTCACCATCCGCACTTTCCTCCATGGGAGTAATGTCCTAAACAGTCTACGCTTTGATCGTTTACTGGAAGACCAGTAGTAGTTTCCGATGCACATCTCGTGGCATTATGTATTCTGTGGACTATCAGAGTGTTGATGAAACACAGAAATTGCATCGGGATTGAATACAACAGTTACAATGCGCACTTTCCTCCATGGGAGTAATGTCCCAAACAGTCTACGCTTTGATCGTTCCCTGGAAGACCAGTGGTAGTTTCCGATGCACATTGGGAGGCATTCTGTAATCTGTGGACTATCAGAGTGTTGATGAAACACAGAAATTGCATCGGGATTGAATACAACACTCACCATGCGCACTTTCCTCCATGGGAGTAACGTTTCATAGAGTTTACGCTTTGATCGTTCCTTGGAAGGCCAGTAGCAGTTTCCGATGCACATCTGGAGGCATTCTGTAATCTGTGGACTATCAGAGTGTTGATGAAACACAGAAATTGCATCGGGATTGAATACAACAGTCACCATGCGCACTTTCCTCCATGGGAGTAATGTCTCAAACAGCCTACGCTTTGATCGTTCCCTGGAAGACCAGTAGTAGTTTCCGATGCACATCTGGAGGCATTCTGTAATCTCTGGAGTGTCTGAGTGTTGATGAAGCACAGATATTGCATCGGGATTGAATACAACACTTACCATGCGCACTTTCCTCCATGGGAGTAATGTCTCTAACAGTCTACGCTTTGATCGTTCCCTGGAAGACCAATAGTAGTTTCCGATGCAAGTCTGGAGGCTTTCTGTAATCTGTGGACTTTCAGAGTGTTGATGAAACACAGAAATTGCATCGGGATTGAATATAACAGTTACCATGAGCACTTTCCTCCATGGGAGTAATGTCTGAAACAGTCTACGCTTTGATCGTTCCCGGGAAGACCAGTAGTAGTTTCCGATGCACATCTCGTGGCATTCTGTAATCTGTGGACTATCAGAGTGTTGATGAAACACAGAAAATGTATCGGGATTGATTACAACAGTTACCATGCGCACTTTCCTCCATGGGATTAATGTCTCAAAGAGTTTACGCTTTGATCGATCCCTGACAGACCAGTAGTAGTTTCCGATGCATATCTGGTGCCATTCTGTAATCTGTGGACTATCAGAATGTTTATGAAACACAGAAATTGCATCGGGAATGAATACAACAGTCACCATGAACACTTTCCTCCACGGGAGGGAGGTCTCAAACAGTCTATGGTTTGATCGTTCCCTGGAAGACCAGTAGTAGTTTCCGATACACATCTGGTGGCATTCTGTAATCTGTGGACTATCAGAGTGTTGATGAAACACAGAAATAGCATCGGGATTGAATACAGCAGTCACCATCCGCACTTTCCTCCATGGGAGAAATGTCTGAAACAGTCTACGCTTTGATCGTTTGCTGGAAGACCAGTAGTAGTTTCCGATGCACATCTCGTGGCATTCTGTAATCTCTGGAGTATCAGAGTGTTGATGAAACACAGATATTGCATCTTGATTGAATACAACACTTACCATGCGCACTTTCCTCCATGGGAGTAATGTCTGTAACAGTCTACGCTTTGATCGTTCCCTGGAAGAATAGTAGTAGTTTCCGATGCACATCTGGAGGCTTTCTGTAATCTGTGGACTATCAGAGTGTTGATGAAACTCAGAAATTGAATCAGGATTGAATACAACAGTTACCATGCGCACTTTCTTCCATGGGAGTAATGTCTGAAACAGTCTACGCTTTGATCGTTCCCGGGAAGACCAGTAGTCGTTTCCGATGCACATATCGTGGCATTCTGTAGTCTGTGGACTATCAGAGTGTTGATGAAACACAGGAAATGTATCGGGATTGATTACGACAGTTACCATGCGTACTTTCCTCCATGGGAGTAATGTCTCAAAGAGTTTACGCTTTGATCGTTCCCTGAAAGACCAGTAGTAGTTTCCGATGCACATCTGGAGGCATTCTCTAATCTGTGGACTATCAGAGTGTTGATGAAACACAGAAATTGCATCGGGATTGATTACAACAGTCTCCATGCGCAGTTTCCTTCATGGGAGTAATGTCTTAAACAGTCTACGCTTTGATCGTTCCCTGGAAGACCAGAAGTAGTTTCAATTGCACATCTGGAGGCATTCTGTAAACTGTGGACTATCAGAGTGTTGATGAAACACAGAAATTGCATCGGGATTGAATACAACAGTCACCATGCGCACTTTCCTCCATGGGAGTAATGTCTCAAACAGTCTACGCTTTGATCGTTCCCTGGAAGACCAGTACTAGTTTCCGATGCACATCTGGAGGCATTCTGTAATCTCTGGAGTATCAGAGTGTTGATGAAAACAGATATTGCATCGGGATTGAATACAACGCTTACCATGCGCACTTTCCTCCATGGGAGTAATGTCTCTAACAGTCAACGCTTTGATCGTTCCCTGGAAGACCAGTAGTAGTTTCCGATGCAAATCTGGAGGCTTTCTGTAATCTGTGGACTTTCAGAGTGTTGATGAAACACAGAAATTGCATCGGCATTGAATATAACAGTTACCATGAGCACTTTCCTCCATGGGAGTAATGTCTGAAACAGTCTACGCTTTGATCGTTCCCGGGAAGTCCAGTAGTAGTTTCCGATGCACATCTCGTGGCATTCTGTAATCTGTGGACTATCAGAGTTTTGATGAAACACAGAAAATGTATCGGGATTGATTACAACAGTTACCATGCGCACTTTCCTCCATGGGATTAATGTCTCAAAGAGTTTACGCTTTGATCGTTCCCTGACAGACCAGTAATAGTTTTCGATGCATATCTGGTGCCATTCTGTAATCTGTGGACTATCAGAATGTTTATGAAACACAGAAATTGCATCGGGAATGAATACAACAGTCACCATGAACACTTTCCTCCACGGGAGGGAGGTCTCAAACAGTCTACGGTTTGATAGTTCCCTGGAAGACCAGTAGTAGTTTCCGATGCACATCTGGTGGCATTCTGTAATCTGTGGACTATCAGAGTGTTGATGAAACACAGAAATAGCATCGGGATTGAATACAGCAGTCACCATCCGCACTTTCCTCCATGGGAGTAATGTCTGAAACAGTCTACGCTTTGATCGTTTGCTGGAAGACCAGTAGTAGTTTCCGATGCACATCTCGTGGCATTCTGTAATCTGTTGACTATCAGAGTGTTGATGAAACACAGAAATTGCATAGGGATTGAATACAACAGTCACCATGCGCACTTTCCTCCATAGGAGTAATGTCCCAAACAGTCTACGCTTTGATCGTTCCCTGGAAGACCAGTAGTAGTTTCCGATGCACATCTGGAGGCATTCTGTAATCTCTGGAGTATCAGAGTGTTCATGAAACACAGATATTGCATCGGGATTGAATACAACACTTACCATGCGCACTTTCCTCCATGGGAGTAATGTTTCAAAGAGTCTACGCTTTGATCGTTCCCTGGAAGACCAGAAGTAGTTTCAATTGCACATCTGGAGGCATTCTGTAATCCGTGGACTATCAGAGTGTTGATGAAACACAGAAATTGCATCGGGATTGAATACAACAGTCACCATGCGCACTTTACTCCATGGGAGTAATGTCTCTAACAGTCTACGCTTTGATCGTTCCCTGGAAGACCAGTAGTAGTTTCCGATGCACATCTGGAGGCTTTCCGTAATCTGTTGACTATCAGAGTGTTGATGAAACACATAAATTGCATCGGGATTGAATACAACAGTCACCATGCGCACTTTCCCCCATGGGAGTAATGTCCCAAACAGTCTACGCTTTGATCGTTCCCTTGAAGACCAGTAGTAGTTTCCGATTAACATCTGGAGGCATTCTGTAATCTGTGGACTATCAGAGTGTTGATGAAACACAGAAATTGCATCGGGATTGGATACAACAGTCACCATGCGCACTTTCCTCCATGGGAGCAATGTTTCAAAGAGTTCACGCTTTCATCATTCCCTGGAAGACCAGTAGCAGTTTTCGATGCACATCTGGAGGCATTCTGTAATCTGTGTACTATCAGAGTGTTGATGAAACACAGAAATTGCATCGGGATTGAATACAACAGCCATCATGAGCACATTCCTCCATAAAAGCAATGTCTCAAACAGTCTACACTTTGATCGTTCCCTGGAAGACCAGTAGTAGTTTCCGATGCTCATCTGGAGGCATTCTGTAATCTGTGGAGTATCATAGTGTTGATAAGACACAGAAATTGCATCGGGATTGAATACAACAGTCACCATGCGCACTTTCCTCCATGGGAGTAATGTCTCAAACAGTCTACGCCTTGATCGTTTCCTGGAAGACCAGAAATAGTTTCCGATGCACATCTTTAGGCATTCTGTAATCTGTGGAGTATCAGAGTGTTGATGAGACACAGAAATTGCATCGGGACTGAATACAACAGTCACCATGCGCACTTTCCTCCATGGGAGTAATGTCCCAAACAGTCTACGCTTTGATCGTTCCCTGGAAGACCAGTAGTAGTTTCCGATGAACATCTGGTGGCATTCTGTAATCTGTGGACTATCAGAGTGTTGATGAATCACAGAAATTGCAACGGGATTGAATACAACATTCACCATGCGCACTTTCCTCCACGGGAGGTATATCTCAAACAGTCTACGCTTTGACTGTTCCCTGGAAGACCGGTAGTAGTTTCCGATGAACATCTGGAGGCATTCTGTAATCTGTGGACTATCAGAGTGTTGATGAAACACAGAAATTGCATCGGGATTGAATACAACAGTCACCATGCGCACTTTCCTCCACGCTAGTAATGTCCCAAACAGTCTGCGCTTTTATCGTTCCCTGGAAGACCTGTAGTAGTTTCCGATGAACATCTGGAGCATTCTGTAACCTGTGGACTATCAGAGTGTTGATGAAACATAGAAATTGCATCGGGATTGAATACGACAGTCACCATGCGCACATTCTTCCACGGGGAGTAATGTCTCAAAGAGTCTACGCTTTGATCGTTCCCTGGATCACCAGTAGTAGTTTCCGATGCACATCTGATGGCATTCTGTTATCTGTAGACCATCAGAGTGTTTATGAAACACAGAAATTGCATCGGGATTGAATACAACAGTCACCATGCGCACTTTCCTCCAAGGGAGTAATTCTCAAGCAGTCTATGCTTTGATCGTTCCCTGGAAGACCAGTAGTAGTTTCCGATGCATATCTGGTGCCATTCTGTAATCTGTGGAGTATCAGAGTGTTGATGAAACACAGAAATAGCATCGGGATTGAATACAACAGTCACAATCCGCACTTCCCTCCATGGGAGTAATGTCCCAAACAGTCTACGCTTTGATCGTTCCCTGGAAGACCAGTAGTAGTTTCCGATGCACATCGGGAGGCATTCTATAATCTGTGGGCTATCAGAGTGTTGATGAAACACAGAAATTGCATCGGATTGAATACAACAGTCACCATGCTCACTTTCCTCCATGGGAGTAATGTTTCATAGAGTTTAAGCTTTGATCGTTCCCTGGAAGACCAGTAGTAGTTACGATGCACATCTGGAGGCATTCTGTAATCTGTGGACTATCAGAGTGTTGATGTAACACAGAAATTGCATCGGGATTGAATACAACAGTCACCATGCGCACTTTACTCCATGGGAGTAATGTCTCTAACAGTCTACGCTTTGATCGTTCCCTGGAAGACCAGTAGTAGTTTCCGATGCACATCTGGAGGCTTTCCGTAATCTGTGGAGTATCAGAGTGTTGATGAAACACAGAAATTGCATCGGGATTGAATACAACAGTCACCATGCGCACATTCTTCCATGGGAGTAATGTCTCAAACAGTCTACGCTTTGATCGATCCCTGGAACACCAGTAGTAGTTTCCGATCCACATCTGGTGGCATTCTGTTATCTGTAGACTATCAGAGTGTTTATGAAACACAGAAATTGCATCGGGATTGAATACAACAGTCACCATGCGCACTTTCCTCCATGGGAGTAATTCTCAAACAGTCTATGCTTTGATCGTTCCCTAGAAGACCAGTAGTAGTTTCCGATGCATATCTGGTGCCATTCTGTAATCTGTGGAGTATCAGAGTGTTGATGAAACACAGAAATTGCATCGGGAATGAATACAACAGTCACCATGTGCACTTTCCTCCACGGGAGGAATGTCTCAAACAGTCTACGGTTTGATCGTTCCCTGGAAGACCAGTAGTAGTTTCCGATGCACATCTGGTGGCATTCTGTAATCTGTGGACTATCAGAGTGTTGATGAAACACAGAAATAGCATCGGGATTGAATACAACAGTCACCATCCGCACTTTCCTCCAATGGGAGTAATGTCCCAAACAGTCTACGCTTTGATCGTTCCCTGGAAGACCAGTAGTAGTTTCCGATGCACATCGGGAGGCATTCTATAATCTGTGGACTATCAGAGTGTTGATGAAACACAGAAATTGCATCGGATTGAATACAACAGTCACCATGCGCACTTTCCTACATGGGAGTAATGTTTCATAGAGTTTAAGCTTTGATCGTTCCCTGGAAGGCCAGTAGCAGTTTCCGATGCACATCTGGAGGCATTCTGTAATCTGTGGACTATCAGAGTGTTGATGAAACATAGAAATTGCATCGGGCTTGAATACAACGTCACCATGAGCACATTCAAGCATAAAAGTAATGTCTCAAACAGTCTACGGTTTGATCGTTCCCTGGAAGACCAGTAGTAGTTTCCGATGCACATCTGGAGGCTTTCTGTAATCTGTGGACTATCAGAGTGTTGATGAAACACAGAAATTGCATCGGGATTGAATACAACAGTTACCATGCGCACTTTCCTCCATGGGAGTAATGTCTGAAACAGTCTACGCTTTGATCGTTCCCCGGAAGACCAGTAGTAGTTTCCAATGCACATCTCGTGGCATTCTGTAATCTGTGGACTATCAGAGTGTTGATGAAACACAGAAAATGTATCGTGATTGATTACAACAGTTACCATGCGCACTTTCCTCCATTGGATTAATGTCTCAAAGAGTTTCCGGTTAGATCGTTCCCTGACAGACCAGTAGTAGTTTCCGATGCATATCTGGTGCCATTCTGTAATCTTTGGACTATCAGAGTGTTGATGAAACACAGAAATTGCATCGGGAATGAATACAACAGTCACCATGCGCACTTTCCTCCACGGGAGGTATGTCTCAAACAGTCTACGGTTTGATCGTTCCCTGGAAGACCAGTAGTAGTTTCCGATGCACATCTGGTGGCATTCTATAATCTGTGGACTATCAGAGTGTTGATAAAAAACAGAAATAGCATCGGGATTGAATACAACAGTCACCATGCGCACTTTCCTCCATGGGAGTAATGTTTCATAGAGTTTACGCTTTGATCGTTCCCTGGAAGGCCAGTAGCAGTTTCCGATGCACATCTGTAGGCACTCTGTAATCTGTGGACTATCAGAGTGTTGATGAAACATAGAAATTGCATCGGGATTGAACACAACGTCACCATGAGCACATTCAAGCATATAAGTAATGTCTCAAAGAGTCTACGCTTTGATCGTTCCCTGGAAGACCAGTAGTAGTTTCCGATGCACATCTGGAGGCATTCTGTAATCTGTGGACTATCAGAGTGTTGATGAGACACAGAAATTGCATCGGGATTGAATACAACAGTCACCATGCGCACTTTACTCCATGGGAGTAATGTCTCTAACAGTCTACGCTTTGATCGTTCCCTGGAAGACCAGTAGTAGTTTCCGATGCACATCTGGAGGCTTTCCGTAATCTGTGGAATATCAGAGTGTTGATGAAACACAGAAATTGCATCGGGATTGAATACAACAGTCACCATGCGCACTTTCCTCCATGGGAGTAATGTCCTAAACAGTCTACGCTTTAATCGTTCCCTGGAAGACCAGTAGTAGTTTCCGATTAACATCTGATGGCATTCTGTAATCTATGGACTATCAGAGTGTTGATGAAACACAGAAATTGCATCGAGATTGAATACAACAGCCACCATGCGCACTTTCCTCCATGGGAGCAATGTTTCAAAGAGTTCACGCTTTCATCGTTCCCTGGAAGACCAGTAGCAGTTCTCGATGCACATCTGGAGGCATTCTGTAATCTGTGTACTATCAGAGTGTTGATGAAACACAGAAATTGCATCGGGATTGAATACAACAGTCACCATGAGCACATTCCTCCATAAAAGCAGTGTCTCAAACAGTCTACGCTTTGATCGTTCCCTGGAAGACCAGTAGTAGTTTCCGATGCTCATCTGGAGGCATTCTGTAATCTGTGGAGTATCAGACTGTTGATAAGACACAGAAATTGCATCGGGATTGAATACAACAGTCACCATGCGCACTTTCCTCCATGGGAGTAATTCTCAAACAGTCTACGCTTTGAACGTTCCCTGGAAGACCAGTAGTAGTTTCCGATGCACATCTGGAGGCATTCTGTAATCTGTGGACTATTAGAGTGTTGATGAAATACAGAAATTGCATCGGGTTTTGAATACCACAGTTACCATGCGCACTTTCCTCCATGGGAGTAATGTCTGAAACAGACTACGCTTTGATCGTTTGCTGGAAGACCAGTAGTTAGCTTCCGATGCACATCACGTATCATTCTGTAATCTGTGGACTATCAGAGTGTTGATGAAACACAGAGATTGCATCGGGATTGAATACAACAGTCACCATGCGCACTTTCCTCCATGGGAGTAATGTCCCAAACAGTCTACGCTTTGATCGTTCCCTGGAAGACCAGTAGTAGTTTCCGATGCACATCGGGAGGCATTCTGTATTCTGTGGACAATCAGAGTGTTGATGGAACACAGATATTGCATCGGGATTGAATACAAAACTTACCATGCGCACTTTCCTCCATGGGAGTAATGTCATTAACAGTCTGCGCTTTGATCTTTCCCTGGCAGACTAGTGGTAGTTTCCGATGCACATCTGGAGGCTTTCTGTAATCTGTGGACTATCAGAGTGTTTATGAAACACAGAAATTGCATCGGGGTTGAATACAACAGGCACCATGCGCACTTTCCTCCATGGGAGTAATGTTTCATAGAGTTTAAGCTTTGATCGTTCCCTGGAAGGCCAGTAGCAGTTTCCGATGCACATCTGGAGGCATTCTGTAATCTGTGGACTATCAGAGTGTTGATGAAACATAGAAATTGCATCGGGATTGAATACAACAGTCACCATGCGCACATTCTTCCACGGGAGTAATGTCTCAAACAGTCTACGCTTTGATCGTTCCCTGGAACACCAGTAGTAGTTTCCGATAAACATCTGGTGGCATTCTGTTATCTGTAGACTATCAGAGTGTTTATGAGACACAGAAATTGCATCGGGATTGAATACAACAGTCACCATCCGCACTTTCCTCCATGGGAGTAATGTCTGAAACAGTCTACGCTTTGATCGTTTGCTGGAAGACCAGTAGTAGTTTCCGATGCACATCTTGTGGCATTCTGTATTCTGTGGACTATCAGAGTGTTGATGAAACACAGAAATTGCATCGGGATTGAATACAACAGTTACAATGCGCACTTTCCTCCATGGGAGTAAAGTCCCAAACAGTCTACGCTTTGATCGTTCCCTGGAAGACCAGTAGTAGTTTCCGATGCACATCTGGAGGCTTTCTGTAATCTGTGGACTTTCAGAGTGTTGATGAAACACACAAATTGCATCGGGATTGAATACAACAGTCACAATGCGCACTTTCCTCCACGCTAGTAATGTCCCAAACAGTCTGCGCTTTTATCGTTCCCTGGAAGACCAGTAGTAGTTTCCGATGAACATCTGGAGGCATTCTGTAACCTGTGGATATCAGAGTGTTGATGAAACATAGAAATTGCATCGGGATTGAATACAACAGTCACCATGCGCACATTCTTCCACGGGAGTAATGTCTCAAACAGTCTACGCTTTGATCGTTCCCTGGAACACCAGTAGTAGTTTCCATTAAACATCTGGTGGCATTCTGTTATCTGTAGACTATCAGAGTGTTTATGAGACACAGAAATTGCGTCGGGATTGAATACAACAGTCACCATCCGCACTTTCCTCCATGGGAGTAATGTCTGAAACAGTCTACGCTTTGATCGTTTGCTGGAAGACCAGTAGTAGTTTCCGATGCACATCTTGTGGCATTCTGTATTCTGTGGACTATCAGAGTGTTGATGAAACACAGAAATTGCATCGGGATTGAATACAACAGTTACAATGCGCACTTTCCTCCATGGGAGTAATGTCCCAAACAGTCTACGCTTTGATCGTTCCCGGGAAGACCAGTAGTAGTTTCCGATGCACATCTCGTGGCATTCTGTAATCTGTGGACTATCAGAGTGTTGATGAAACACAGAAAATGTATCGGGATTGATTACAACAGTTACCATGCGCACTTTCCTCCATGGGATTAATGTCTCAAAGAGTTTACGCTTTGATCGTTCCCTGACAGACCAGTAGTAGTTTCCGATGCATATCTGGTGGCATTCTGTAATCTGCGGACTATCAGAATGTTGATGAAACACAGAAATTGCATCGGGAATGAATACAACAGTCACCATGCGCACTTTCCTCCACGGGAGGTATGTCTCAAACAGTCTACGGTTTGATCGTCCCCTGGAAGACCAGTAGTAGTTTCCGATGCCCATCTGGTGGCATTCTGTAATCTGTGGACTATCAGAGTGTTGATGAAACACAGAAATAGCATCGGGATTGAATACAACAGTCACCATGCGCACTTTCCTCCATGGGAGTAATGTCTCAAACAGTCTACGCTTTGATCGTTCCCTGGAAGACCAGTAGTAGTTTCCGATGCACATCTCGTGGCATTCTGTAGTCTGTGGACTATCAGAGTGTTGATGAAACACAGAAATTGCATCGGGATTGAATACAACAGTCACCATGCGCACTTTCCTCCATGTGAGCAATGTTTCAAAGAGTTCACGCTTTCATCGATAGCTGGAAGACCAGTAGCAGTTTTCGATGCACATCTGGAGGCATTCTGTAATCTGTGTACTATCAGAGTGTTGATGAAACACAGAAATTGCATCGGGATCGAATACAACAGTCACCATGAGCACATTCCTCCATAACAGCAATGTCTCAAACAGTCTACGCTTTGATCGTTCCCTGGAAGACCAGTAGTAGTTTCCGATGCTCATCTGGAGGCATTCTGTAATCTGTGGAGTATCATAGTGTTGATAAGACACAGAAATTGCATCGGGATTGAATACAACAGACACCATGAGCACATTCCTCCATAAAAGCAATGTCTCAAACAGTCTACGCTTTGATCGTTCCCTGGAAGACCAGTAGTAGTTTCCGATGCTCATCTGGAGGCATTCTGTAATCTGTGGAGTATCAGACTGTTGATAAGACACAGAAATTGCATCGGGTTTTGAATACCACAGTTACCATGCGCACTTTCCTCCATGGGAGTAATGTCTGAAACAGACTACGCTTTGATCGTTTGCTGGAAGACCAGTAGTAGTTTCCGATGCACATCACGTATCATTCTGTAATCTGTGGACTATCAGAGTGTTGATGAAACACAGAAATTGCATCGGGATTGAATACAACAGTCACCATGCGCACTTTCCTCCATGGGAGTAATGTCCCAAACAGTCTACGCTTTGATCGTTCCCTGGAAGACCAGTAGTAGTTTCCGATGCACATCGGGAGGCATTCTGTATTCTGTGGACTATCAGAGTGTTGATGGAACACAGATATTGCATCGGGATTGAATACAACACTTACCATGCGCACTTTCCTCCATGGGAGTAATGTCATTAACAGTCTACGCTTTGATCTTTCCCTGGCAGACCAGTGGTAGTTTCCGATGCACATCTGGAGGCTTTCTGTAATCTGTGGACTATCAGAGTGTTGATGAAACACAGAAATTTCATCGGGGTTGAATACAACAGGCACCATGCGCACTTTCCTCCATGGGAGTAATGTTTCATAGAGTTTAAGCTTTGATCGTTCCCTGGAAGGCCAGTAGCAGTTTCCGATGCACATCTGGAGGCATTCTGTAATCTGTGGACTATCAGAGTGTTGATGAAACATAGAAATTGCATCGGGATTGAATACAACGTCACCATGAGCACATTCAAGCATAAAAGTAATGTCTCAAACAGTCTACGCTTTGATCGTTCCCTGGAAGACCAGTAGTAGTTTCCGATGCACATCTGGAGGCATTCTGTAATCTGTGGACTATCGGAGTGTTGATGAAACACAGAAATTGCATCGGGATTGAATACAACAGTCACCATGAGCACTTTCCTCCATGGGAGTAATGTCTCAAGCAGTCTACGCTTTGATCGTTCCCTGGAAGACCAGTAGTAGTTTTCGATGCACATCTGGAGGCATTCTGTAATCTCTGGAGTATCAGAGTGTTGATGAAACACAGATATTGCATCGGGATTGAATACAACACTTACCATGCGCACTTTCCTCCATGGGAGTAATGTCTTTAACAGTCTACGCTTTGATCTTTCCCTGGAAGACCAGTGGTAGTTTCCGATGCACATCTGGAGGCTTTCTGTAATCTGTGGACTATCAGAGTGTTGATGAAACACAGAAATTGCATCGGGATTGAATACAACAGTTACCATGCGCACTTTCCTCCATGGGAGTAATGTCTGAAACAGTCTACGCTTTGATCGTTCCCGGGAAGACCAGTAGTAGTTTTCGATGCACATCTGGAGGCATTCTGTAATCTCTGGAGTATCAGAGTGTTGATGAAACACAGATATTGCATCGGGATTGATACAACACTTACCATGCGCACTTTCCTCCATGGGAGTAATGTCTCTAACAGTCTACGCTTTGATCGTTCCCTGGAAGACCAGTAGTAGTTTCCGATGCACATCTGGTGGCATTCTGTAATCTGTGGACTATCAGAGTGTTGATGAAACACAGAAATAGCATCGGGATTGAATACAACAGTCACCATCCGCACTTTCCTCCATGGGATTAATGTCTCGAAGAGTTTACGCTTTGATCGTTCCCTGACAGACCAGTAGTAGTTTCCGATGCATATCTGGTGCCATTCTGTAATCTGTGGACTATCAGAGTGTTGACGAAACACAGAAATTGCATCGGGAATGAATACAACAGTCACCATGCGCACTTTCCTCCACGGGAGGTATGTCTCAAACAGTCTACGGTTTGATCGTTCCCTGGAAGACCAGTAGTAGTTTCCGATGCACATCTGGTGGCATTCTGTAATCTGTGGACTATCAGAGTGTTGATGAAACACAGAAATAGCATCGGGATTGAATACAACAGTCACCATCCGCACTTCCCTCCATGGGAGTAATGTCCCAAACAGTCTACGCTTTGATCGTTCCCTGGAAGACCAGTAGTAGTTTCCGATGCACATCTGGAGGCTTTCTGTAATCTGTGGACTTTCAGAGTGTTGATGAAACACAGAAATTGAATCGGGATTGAATATAACAGTTACCATGCGCACTTTCCTCCATGGGAGTAATGTCTGAAACAGTCTACGCTTTGATCGTTCCCGGGAAGACCAGTAGTAGTTTCCGATGCACATCTCGTGGCATTCTGTAATCTGTGGACTATCAGAGTGTTGATGAAACACAGAAAATGTATCGGGATTGATTACAACAGTTACCATGCGCACTTTCCTCCATGGAATTAATGTCTCAAAGAGTTTACGCTTTGATCGTTCCCTGACAGACCAGTAGTAGTTTCCGATGCATATCTGGTGGCATTCTGTAATCTGTGGACTATCAGAATGTTGATGAAACACAGAAATTGCATCGGGAATGAATACAACAGTCACCATGCGCACTTTCCTCCACGGGAGGTATGTCTCAAACAGTCTACGGTTTGATCGTCCCCTGGAAGACCAGTAGTAGTTTCCGATGCCCATCTGGTGGCATTCTGTAATCTGTGGACTATCAGAGTGTTGATGAAACACAGAAATAGCATCGGGATTGAATACAACAGTCACCATGCGCACTTTCCTCCATGGGAGTAATGTCTCAAACAGTCTACGCTTTGATCGTTCCCTGGAAGACCAGTAGTAGTTTCCGATGCACATCTCGTGGCATTCTGTAGTCTGTGGACTATCAGAGTGTTGATGAAACACAGAAATTGCATCGGGATTGAATACAACAGTCACCATGCGCACTTTCCTCCATGGGAGCAATGTTTCAAAGAGTTCACGCTTTCATCGATCCCTGGAAGACCAGTAGCAGTTTTCGATGCACATCTGGAGGCATTCTGTAATCTGTGTACTATCAGAGTGTTGATGAAACACAGAAATTGCATCGGGATCGAATACAACAGTCACCATGCGCACTTTCCTCCACGCTAGTAATGTCCCAAACAGTCTGCGCTTTTATCGTTCCCTGGAAGACCAGTAGTAGTTTCCGATGAACATCTGGAGGCATTCTGTAACCTGTGGATATCAGAGTGTTGATGAAACATAGAAATTGCATCGGGATTGAATACAACAGTCACCATGCGCACATTCTTCCACGGGAGTGATGTCTCAAACAGTCTACGCTTTGATCGTTCCCTGGAACACCAGTAGTAGTTTCCGATAAACATCTGGTGGCATTGTGTTATCTGTAGACTATCAGAGTGTTTATGAGACACAGAAATTGCATCGGGATTGAATACAACAGTCACCATGCGTACTTTCCTCCAAGGGAGTAATGTCTCAAACAGTCTACGCTTTGATCGTTCCCTGGAACACCAGTAGTAGTTTCCGATAAACATCTGGTGGCATTCTGTTATCTGTAGACTATCAGAGTGTTTATGAGACACAGAAATTGCATCGGGATTGAATACAACAGTCTCCATGCGCAGTTTCCTCCATGGGAGTAATATCTCAAACAGTCTACGTTTTGATGGTTCCCTGGAAGACCAGTAGTAGTTTCCGATGCACATCTGAAGGTATTCTGTAATCTGTGGACTATCAGAGTGCTGATGAAACACAGAAATTGCATCGGGATTGAATACAACAGTAACCATGCGCACATTCTTCCACGGGAGTAATGTCTCAAACAGTCTACGCTTTGATCGATCCCTGGAACACCAGTAGTAGTTTCCGATGCACATCTGGTGGCATTCTGTTATCTGTAGACTATCAGAGTGTTTATGAAACACAGAAATTGCATCGGGATTGAATACAACAGTCACCATGCGCACTTTCCTCCAAGGGATTAATTCTCAAACAGTCTATGCTTTGATCGTTCCCTGGAAGACCAGTAGTAGTTTCCGATGCACATCTGGTGGCATTCTGTTATCTGTAGACTATCAGAGTGTTTATGAAACACAGAAATTGCATCGGGATTGAATACAACAGTCACCATGCGCACTTTCCTCCACGGGAGGAATGTCTCAAACAGTCTACGGTTTGATCGTTCCCTGGAAGACCAGTAGTAGTTTCCGATGAACATCTGGAGGCATTCTGTAATCTGTGGACTATCAGAGTGTTGATGAAACGCAGAAATTGCATCGAGATTGAATACAACAGTCTCCATGCGCACTTTCCTCCATGGAAGTAATGTCTCAAACAGTCTACGATTTGATCGTTCCCTGGAAGACCAGTAGTAGTTTCCGATGCACATCTGGGGGCTTTCTGTAATCTGTGGACTATCAGAGTGTTGATGAAACACAGAAATAGCATCGGGATTGAATACAACAGTCACCATCCGCACTTTCCTCCATGGGAGTAATGTCCCAAACAGTCTACGCTTTGATCGTTCCCTGGAAGACCAGTAGTAGTTTCCGATGCACATCGGGAGGCATTCTATAATCTGTGGACTATCAGATTGTTGATGAAACACAGAAATTGCATCGGATTGAATACAACAGTCACCATGCGCACTTTCCTCCATGGGAGTAATGTTTCATAGAGTTTAAGCTTTGATCGTTACCTGGAAGGCCAGTAGCAGTTTCCGATGCACTTTTGGAAGCATTCTGTAATCTGTGGACTATCAGAGTGTTGATGAAACATAGAAATTGCATCGGGATTGAATACAACGTCACCATGAGCACATTCAAGCATAATAGTAATGTCTCAAACAGTCTACGCTTTGATCGTTCCCTGGAAGACCAGTAGTAGTTTCCGATGCACATCTGGAGGCATTCTGTAATCTGTGGACTATCAGAGTGTTGATGAAACACAGAAATTGCATCGGGATTGAATACAACAGTCACCATGCGCACTTTCCTCCATGGGAGTAATGTCTCAAACAGTCTACGCTTTGATCGTTCCCTGGAAGACCAGTAGTAGTTTTCGATGCACATCTGGAGGCATTCTGTAATCTCTGGAGTATCAGAGTGTTGATGAAACACAGATATTGCATCGGGATTGATACAACACTTACCATGCGCACTTTCCTCCATGGGAGTAATGTCTCTAACAGTCTACGCTTTGATCGTTCCCTGGGAGACCAGTAGTAGTTTCCGATGAACATCTGGAGGCATTCTGTAATCTGTGGACTATCAGAGTGTTGATGAAACGCAGAAATTGCATCGGGATTGAATACAACGGTCTCCATGCGCAGTTTCCTCCATGGAAGTAATGTCTCAAACAGTCTACGATTTGATCGTTCCCTGGAAGACCAGTAGTAGTTTCCGATGCACATCTGGGGGCTTTCTGTAATCTGTGGACTATCAGAGTGTTGATGAAACACAGAAATTGCCTCGGGATTGAATACAACAGTCAACATTCGAACTTTCCTCCATAGGAGTAATTCTCAAACAGTCTATGCTTTGATCGTTCCCTGTAAGACCAGTAGTAGTTTCCGATGCACATCTGGTGGCATTCTGTAATCTGTGGATCAGAGTGTTGATGAAACACAAAAATTGCCTCGGGATTGAATACAACAATCACCATGCGCACTTTCCTCCACGCTAGTAATGTCCCAAACAGTCTGCACTTTTATCGTTCCCTGGAAGACCAGTAGTAGTTTCCGATGAACATCTGGAGGCATTCTGTAACCTGTGGACTATCAGAGTGTTGATGAAACATAGAAATTGCATCGGGATTGAATACAACAGTCACCATGCGCACATTCTTCCACGGGAGTAATGTCTCAAACAGTCTACGCTTTGATCGTTCCCTGGAACACCAGTAGTAGTTTCCGATGCACATCTGGTGGCATTCTGTTATCTGTAGACTATCAGAGTGTTTATGAAACGCAGAAATTGCATCGGGATTGAATACAACAGTCACCATGTGGACTTTCCTCCAAGGGAGTAATTCTCAAACAGTCTATGCTTTGATCGTTCCCTGGAAGACCAGTAGTAGTTTCCGATGCATATCTGGTGCCATTCTGTAATCTGTGGAGTATCAGAGTGTTGATGAAACACAGAAATTGCATCGGATTGAATACAACAGTCACCATGCGCACTTTCCTCCATGGGAGTAATGTTTCATAGTGTTTAAGCTTTGGTCGTTACCTGGAAGGCCAGTAGCAGTTTCCGATGCACTTCTGGAAGCATTCTGTAATATGTAGACTATCAGAGTGTTGATGAAACATAGAAATTGCATCGGGATTGAATACAACGTCACCATGAGCACATTCAAGCATAAAAGTAATGTCTCAAACATTCTACGCTTTGATCGTTCCCTGGAAGACCAGTAGTAGTTTCCGATGCACATCTGGAGGCATTCTGTAATCTATGGACTATCAGAGTGTTGATGAAACACAGAAATTGCATCGGGATTGAATACAACAATCACCATGCGCACTTTCCTCCATGGGAGTAAAGTCTCAAACAGTCTACGCTTTGATCGTTCCCTGGAAGACCAGTAGTAGTTTTCGATGCACATCTGGAGGCATTCTGTAATCTCTGGAGTATCAGAGTGTTGATGAAACACAGATATTGCATCGGGATTGATACAACACTTACCATGCGCACTTTCCTCCATGGGAGTAATGTCTCTAACAGTCTACGCTTTGATCGTTCCCTGGAAGACCAGTAGTAGTTTCCGATGCACATCTGGTGGCATTCTGTAATCTGTGGACTATCAGAGTGTTGATGAAACACAGAAATAGCATCGGGATTGAATACAACAGTCACCATCCGCACTTTCCTCCATGGGATTAATGTCTCGAAGAGTTTACGCTTTGATCGTTCCCTGACAGACCAGTAGTAGTTTCCGATGCATATCTGGTGCCATTCTGTAATCTGTGGACTATCAGAGTGTTGACGAAACACAGAAATTGCATCGGGAATGAATACAACAGTCACCATGCGCACTTTCCTCCACGGGAGGTATGTCTCAAACAGTCTACGGTTTGATCGTTCCCTGGAAGACCAGTAGTAGTTTCCGATGCACATCTGGTGGCATTCTGTAATCTGTGGACTATCAGAGTGTTGATGAAACACAGAAATAGCATCGGGATTGAATACAACAGTCACCATCCGCACTTCCCTCCATGGGAGTAATGTCCCAAACAGTCTACGCTTTGATCGTTCCCTGGAAGACCAGTAGTAGTTTCCGATGCACATCGGGAGGCATTCTATAATCTGTGGACTATCAGATTGTTGATGAAACACAGAAATTGCATCGGATTGAATACAACAGTCACCATGCGCACTTTCCTCCATGGGAGTAATGTTTCATAGAGTTTAAGCTTTGGTCGTTACCTGGAAGGCCAGTAGCAGTTTCCGATGCACTTCTGGAAGCACTCTGTAATATGTAGACTATCAGAGTGTTGATGAAACATAGAAATTGCATCGGGATTGAATACAACGTCACCATGAGCACATTCAAGCATAAAAGTAATGTCTCAAACATTCTACGCTTTGATCGTTCCCTGGAAGACCAGTAGTAGTTTCCGATGCACATCTGGAGGCATTCTGTAATCTATGGACTATCAGAGTGTTGATGAAATACAGAAATTGCATCGGGATTGAATACAACAATCACCATGCGCACTTTCCTCCATGGGAGTAATGTCTCAAACAGTCTACGCTTTGATCGTTCCCTGGAAGACCAGTAGTAGTTTTCGATGCACATCTGGAGGCATTCTGTAATCTCTGGGGTATCAGAGTGTTGATGAAACACAGATATTGCATCGGGATTGATACAACACTTTCCATGCGCACTTTCCTCCATGGGAGTAATGTCTCTAACAGTCTACGCTTTGATCGTTCCCTGGAAGACCAGTAGTAGTTTCCGATGCACATCTGGAGGCTTTCTGTAATCTGTGGAGTATCAGAGTGTTGATGAAACACAGAAATTGCATCGGATTGAATACAACAGTCACCATGCGCACTTTCCTCCATGGGAGTAATGTTTCATAGTGTTTAAGCTTTGGTCGTTACCTGGAAGGCCAGTAGCAGTTTCCGATGCACTTCTGGAAGCATTCTGTAATATGTAGACTATCAGAGTGTTGATGAAACATAGAAATTGCATCGGGATTGAATACAACGTCACCATGAGCACATTCAAGCATAAAAGTAATGTCTCAAACATTCTACGCTTTGATCGTTCCCTGGAAGACCAGTAGTAGTTTCCGATGCACATCTGGAGGCATTCTGTAATCTATGGACTATCAGAGTGTTGATGAAACACAGAAATTGCATCGGGATTGAATACAACAATCACCATGCGCACTTTCCTCCATGGGAGTAATGTCTCAAACAGTCTACGCTTTGATCGTTCCCTGGAAGACCAGTAGTAGTTTTCGATGCACATCTGGAGGCATTCTGTAATCTCTGGAGTATCAGAGTGTTGATGAAACACAGATATTGCATCGGGATTGATACAACACTTACCATGCGCACTTTCCTCCATGGGAGTAATGTCTCTAACAGTCTACGCTTTGATCGTTCCCTGGAAGACCAGTAGTAGTTTCCGATGCACATCTGGTGGCATTCTGTAATCTGTGGACTATCAGAGTGTTGATGAAACACAGAAATAGCATCGGGATTGAATACAACAGTCACCATCCGCACTTTCCTCCATGGGATTAATGTCTCGAAGAGTTTACGCTTTGATCGTTCCCTGACAGACCAGTAGTAGTTTCCGATGCATATCTGGTGCCATTCTGTAATCTGTGGACTATCAGAGTGTTGACGAAACACAGAAATTGCATCGGGAATGAATACAACAGTCACCATGCGCACTTTCCTCCACGGGAGGTATGTCTCAAACAGTCTACGGTTTGATCGTTCCCTGGAAGACCAGTAGTAGTTTCCGATGCACATCTGGTGGCATTCTGTAATCTGTGGACTATCAGAGTGTTGATGAAACACAGAAATAGCATCGGGATTGAATACAACAGTCACCATCCGCACTTCCCTCCATGGGAGTAATGTCCCAAACAGTCTACGCTTTGATCGTTCCCTGGAAGACCAGTAGTAGTTTCCGATGCACATCGGGAGGCATTCTATAATCTGTGGACTATCAGATTGTTGATGAAACACAGAAATTGCATCGGATTGAATACAACAGTCACCATGCGCACTTTCCTCCATGGGAGTAATGTTTCATAGAGTTTAAGCTTTGGTCGTTACCTGGAAGGCCAGTAGCAGTTTCCGATGCACTTCTGGAAGCATTCTGTAATATGTAGACTATCAGAGTGTTGATGAAACATAGAAATTGCATCGGGATTGAATACAACGTCACCATGAGCACATTCAAGCATAAAAGTAATGTCTCAAACATTCTACGCTTTGATCGTTCCCTGGAAGACCAGTAGTAGTTTCCGATGCACATCTGGAGGCATTCTGTAATCTATGGACTATCAGAGTGTTGATGAAACACAGAAATTGCATCGGGATTGAATACAACAATCACCATGCGCACTTTCCTCCATGGGAGTAATGTCTCAAACAGTCTACGCTTTGATCGTTCCCTGGAAGACCAGTAGTAGTTTTCGATGCACATCTGGAGGCATTCTGTAATCTCTGGAGTATCAGAGTGTTGATGAAACACAGATATTGCATCGGGATTGATACAACACTTTCCATGCGCACTTTCCTCCATGGGAGTAATGTCTCTAACAGTCTACGCTTTGATCGTTCCCTGGAAGACCAGTAGTAGTTTCCGATGCACATCTGGAGGCTTTCTGTAATCTGTGGACTATCAGAGTGTTGATGAAACACAGAAATTGCATCGGGATTGAATACAACAGTTACCATGCGCACTTTCCTCCATGGGAGTAACGTCTGAAAGAGTCTACGCTTTGATCGTTCCCGGGAAGACCAGTAGTAGTTTCCGATGCACGTCTCGTGGCATTCTGTAATCTTTGGACTATCAGAGTGTTGATGAAACACAGAAAATGTATCGGGATTGATTACAACAGTTACCATTCGCACTTTCCTCCATGGGATTAATGTCTCGAAGAGTTTACGCTTTGATCGTTCCCTGACAGACCAGTAGTAGTGTCCGATGCATATCTGGTGCCATTCTGTAATCTGTGGACTATCAGAGTGTTGACGAAACACAGAAATTGCATCGCGAATGAATACAACAGTCACCATGCGCACTTTCCTCCACGGGACGTATGTCTCAAACAGTCTACGGTTTGATCGTTCCCTGGAAGACCAGTAGTAGTTTCCGATGCCCATCTGGTGGCATTCTGTAATCTTTGGACTATCAGAGTGTTGATGAAACACAGAAATAGCATCGGGATTGAATACAACAGTCACCATGCGCACTTTCCTCTATGGGAGTAATGTTTCATAGAGTTTACGCTTTGATCGTTCCCTGGAAGGCCAGTAGCAGTTTCCGATGCACATCTGTAGGCATTCTGTAATCTGTGGACTATCAGAGTGTTGATGAAACATAGAAATTGCATCGGGATTGAATACAACGTCACCATGAGCACATTCAAGCATATAAGTAATGTCTCAAACAGTCTACGCTTTGATCGTTCCCTGGAAGACCAGTAGTAGTTTCCGATGCACATCTGGAGGCATTCTGTAATCTGTAGACTATCAGAGTGTTGATGAAACACAGAAATTGCATCGGGATTGAATACAACAGTCTCCATGCGCACTTTACTCCGTGGGAGTAATGTCTCTAACAGTCTACGCTTTTATCGTTCCCTGGAAGACCAGTAGCAGTTTCCGATGCACATCTGTAGGCATTCTGTAATCTGTGGACTATCAGAGTGTTGATGAAACATAGAAATTGCATCGGGATTGAATACAACGTCACCATGAGCACATTCAAGCATATAAGTAATGTCTCAAACAGTCTACGCTTTGATCGTTCCCTGGAAGACCAGTAGTAGTTTCCGATGCACATCTGGAGGCATTCTGTAATCTGTAGACTATCAGAGTGTTGATGAAACACAGAAATTGCATCGGGATTGAATACAACAGTCTCCATGCGCACTTTACTCCGTGGGAGTAATGTCTCTAACAGTCTACGCTTTTATCGTTCCCTGGAAGACCAGTAGTAGTTTCCGATGCACATCTGGAGGCTTTCCGTAATCTGTGGACTATCAGAGTGTTGATGAAACGCAGAAATTGCATCGGGATTGAATACAACGGTCTCCATGCGCAGTTTCCTCCATGGAAGTAATGTCTCAAACAGTCTACGATTTGATCGTTCCCTGGAAGACCAGTAGTAGTTTCCGATGCACATCTGGGGGCATTCTGTAATCTGTGGACTATCAGAGTGTTGATGAAACACAGAAATTGCCTCGGGATTGAATACAACAGTCAACATTCGAACTTTCCTCCATGGGAGTAATTCTCAAACAGTCTATGCTTTGATCGTTCCCTGTAAGACCAGTAGTAGTTTCCGATGCACATCTGGTGGCATTCTGTAATCTGTGGATCAGAGTGTTGATGAAACACAAAAATTGCCTCGGGATTGAATACAACAATCACCATGCGCACTTTCCTCCATGGGAGTAATGTCCCAAACAGTCTACGCTTTGATCGTTCCCTGGAAGACCAGTAGTAGTTTCCGATTAACATCTGGAGGCATTCTGTAATCTGTGGACTATCAGAGTGTTGATGAAACACAGAAATAGCATCGGGATTGAATACAACAGCCACCATACGCACTTTCCTCCATGGGAGCAATGTTTCAAAAAGTTCACGCTTTCATCGTTCCCTGGAAAACCAGTAGCAGTTTTCGATGCACATCTGGAGGCATTCTGTAATCTGTGTCTCTTCAGATTGTTGATGAAACACAGTAATAGCATCGGGATTGAATACAACAGTCACCATGAGCACATTCCTCCATAAAAGCAATGTCTGAAACAGTCTACGCTTTGATCGTTCCCTGGAAGACCAGTAGTAGTTTCCGATGCTCATCTGGAGGCATTCTGTAATCTGTGGAGTATCAGAGCATTGATAAGACACAGAAATTGCATCGGGATTGAATACAACAGTCACCATGCGCACTTTCCTCCATGGGAGTAATTCTCAAACAGTCTGCGCTTTTATCGTTCCCTGGAAGACCAGTAGTAGTTTCCGATGAACATCTGGAGGCATTCTGTAACCTGTGGACTATAAGAGTGTTGATGAAACATAGAAATTGCATCGGGAATGAATACAACAGTCACCATGCGCACATTCTTCCACGGGAGTAATGTCTCAAACAGTCTACGCTTTGATCGTTCCCTGGAACACCAGTAGTAGTTTCCGATGCACATCTGGTGGCATTCTGTTATCTGTAGACTATCAGAGTGTTTATGAAACACAGAAATTGCATCGGGATTGAATACAACAGTCACCATGCGAACTTTCCTCCAAGGGAGTAATTCTCAAACAGTCTATGCTTTGATCGCTCCCTGGAAGACCAGTAGTAGTTTCCGATGCATATCTGGTGCCATTCTGTAATCTGCATAGTATCAGAGTATTGATGAAACACAGAAATTGCATCGGGAATGAATACGACAGTCACCATGCGCACTTTCCTCCACGGGAGGTATGTCTCAAACAGTCTACGGTTTGATCGTTCCCTGGAAGACCATTAGTAGTTTCCGATGCACATCTGGTGGCATTCTGTAATCTGTGGACTATCAGAGTGTTGATGAAACACAGAAATAGCATCGGGATTGAATACAACAGTCACCATTCGCACTTTCCTCAATGGGAGTAATGTCTGAAACAGTCTACGCTTTGATCGTTTGCTGGAAGACCAGTGGTAGTTTCCGATGCACATCACGTGGTATTCTGTAATCTGTGGACTATCAGAGTGTTGATGAAACACAGAAATTGCATCGGGATTGAATACAACAGTCACCATGCGCACTTTCCTCCATGGGAGTAATGTCCCAAACAGTCTACGCTTTGATCGTTCCCTGGAAGACCAGTATTAGTTTCCGATGCACATCGGGAGGCATTCTGTATTCTGTGGACTATCAGAGTGTTGATGAAACACAGAAATTGCATCGGGATTGAATACAACAGTTACAATGCGCACTTTACTCCATGGGAGTAATGTCCCAAACAGTCTACGCTTTGATCGTTCCCTGGAAGACAAGTAGTAGTTTCCGATGCACATCGCGAGGCATTCTATAATCTGTGGACTATCAGAGTGTTGATGAAACACAGAAATTGCATCGGGATTGAATACAACAGGCACCATGCGCACTTTCCTCCATGGGAGTAATGTTTCATAGAGTTTAAGCTTTGATCGTTCCCTGGAAGGCCAGTAGCAGTTTCCGATGCACATCTGGAGGAATTCTGTAATCTGTGGACTATCAGAGTGTTGATGAAACATAGAAATTGCATCGGGATTGAATACAACGTCACCATGAGCACATTCAAGCATAAAAGTAATGTCTCAAACAGTCTACGCTTTGATCGTTCCCTGGAAGACCAGTAGTAGTTTCCGATGCACATCTGGAGGCATTCTGTACTCTGTGGACTATCAGAGTGTTGATGAAACACAGAAATTGCATCGGGATTGAATACAACAGTCACCATGCGCACTTTCCTCCATGGGAGTAATGTCTCAAACAGTCTACGCTTTGATCGTTCCCTGGAAGACCAGTAGTAGTTTTCGATGCACATCTGGAGGCATTCTGTAATCTCTGGAGTATCAGAGTGTTGATTAAACACAGATATTGCATCTGGATTGAATACAACACTTACCATGCACACTTTCCTCCATGGGAGTAATGTCTCTAACAGTCTACGCTTTGATCTTTCCCTGGAAGACCAGTAGTAGTTTCCGATGCACATCTGGAGGCTTTCTGTAATCTGTGGACTATCAGAGTGTTGATGAAACACAGAAAGTGCATCGGGATTGAATACAACAGTTACCATGCGCACTTTCCTCCATGGGAGTAATGTCTGAAACAGTCTACGCTTTGATCGTTCCCTGGAAGACCAGTAGTAGTTTCCGATGCACACTTGGAGGCATTCTGTAATCTGTGGACTATCAGAGTGTTGATGAAACACAGAAATTGCATCGGGATTGAATACAACAGCCACCATGCGCACTTTCCTCCATGGGAGCAATATTTCAAAGAGTTCACGCTTTCATCGTTCCCTGGAAGACCAGTAGCAGTTTTCGATGCACATCTGGAGGCATTCTGTCATCTGTGTACTATCAGAGTGTTGATGAAACACAGAAATTGCATCGGGATTGAATACAACAGTCACCATGAGTACATTCCTCCATAAAAGCAATGTCTCAAAGAGTCTACGCTTTGATCGTTCCCTGGAAGACCAGTAGTAGTTTCCGATGCTCATCTGGAGGCATTCTGTAATCTGTGGAGTATCAGAGTATTGATAAGACACAGAAATTGCATCGGGATTGAATACAACAGTCACCATGCGCACTTTCCTCCATGGGAGTAATGTCTGAAACAGTCTACGTTTTGAACGTTCCCTGGAAGACCAGTAGTAGTTTCCGATGCACATCTGGAGGCATTCTGTAATCTGTGGGCTATTTGAGTGTTGAAGAAACACAGAAATTGCATCGGGTTTTGAATACCACAGTTACCATGCGCACTTTCCTCCATGGGAGTAATGTCTCTAACAGTCTACGCTTTGATCGTTCCCCGGAAGACAAGTAGTAGTTTCCGATGCACATCTGGAGGCTTTCTGTAATCTGTGGACTATCAGAGTGTTGATGAGACACAGAAATTGCATCGGGATTGAATACAACAGTCACCATGCGCACTTCCCTCCACGCTAGTAATGTCTCGAACAGTCTGCGCTTTTATCGTTCCCTGGAAGACCAGTAGTAGTTTCCGATGAACATCTGGAGGCATTCTGTAACCTGTGGACTATCAGAGTGTTGATGAAACATAGAAATTGCATCGGGATTGAATACAACAGTCACCATGCGCACATTCTTCCACGGGAGTAATCTCTCAAACAGTCTACGCTTTGATCGTTCCCTGGAACACCAGTAGCAGTTTCCGATGCACATCTGGTGGCATTCTGTTATCTGTAGACTATCAGAGTGTTTATGAAACACAGAAATTGCATCGGGATTGAATACAACAGTCACCATGCGCACTTTCCTCCAAGGGAGTAATTCTCAAACAGTCTATGCTTTGATCGCTCCCTGGAAGACCAGTAGTAGTTTCCGATGCATATCTGGTGCCATTCTGTAATCTGTGGAGTATCAGAGTATTGATGAAACACAGAAATTGCATCGGGAATGAATACGACAGTCACCATGCGCACTTTCCTCCACGGGAGGTATGTCTCAAACAGTCTACGGTTTGATCGTTCCCTGGAAGACCATTAGTAGTTTCCGATGCACATCTGGTGGCATTCTGTAATCTGTGGACTATCAGAGTGTTGATGAAACACAGAAATAGCATCGGGATTGAATACAACAGTCACCATCCGCACTTTCCTCCATGGGAGTAATGTCTGAAACAGTCTACGCTTTGATCGTTTGCTGGAAGACCAGTAGTAGTTTCCGATGCACATCACGTGGCATTCTGTAATCTGTGGACTATCAGAGTGTTGATGAAACACAGAAATTGCATCGGGATTGAATACAACAGTCACCATGCGCACTTTCCTCCATGGGAGTAATGTCCCAAACAGTCTACGCTTTGATCGTTCCCTGGAAGACCAGTAGTAGTTTCCGATGCACATCGGGAGGCATTCTGTATTCTGTGGACTATCAGAGTGTTGATGAAACACAGATATTGCATCGGGATTGAATACAACAGTTACAATGCGCTCTTTACTGCATGGGAGTAATGTCCTAAACAGTCTACGCTTTGATCGTTCCCTGGAAGACAAGTAGTAGTTTCCGATGCACATCGCGAGGCATTCTATAATCTGTGGACTATCAGACTGTTGATGAAACACAGAAATTGCATCGGGATTGAATACAACAGGCACCATGCGCACTTTCCTCCATGGGAGTAATGTTTCATAGAGTTTAAGATTTGATCGTTCCCTGGAAGGCCAGTAGCAGTTTCCGATGCACATCCGGAGGCATTCTGTGATCTGTGGACTATCAGAGTGTTGATGAAACATAGAAGTTGCATCGGGATTGAATACAACGTCACCATGAGAACATTCAAGCATAAAAGTAATGTCTCAAACAGTCTACGCTTTGATCGTTCCCTGGAAGACCAGTAGTAGTTTCCGATGCACATCTGGAGGCATTCTGTAATCTGTTGACTATCAGAGTGTTGATGAAACACAGAAATTGCATCGGGATTGAATACAACAGCCACCATGCGCACTTTCCTCCATGGGAGCAATGTTTCAAAGAGTTCACGCTTTCATCGTTCCCTGGAAGACCAGTAGCAGTTTTCGATGTACATCTGGAGGCATTCTGTCATCTGTGTACTATCAGAGTGTTGATGAAACACAGTAATTGCATCGGGATTGAATACAACAGTCACCATGAGCACATTCTTCCACGGGAGTAATGTCTCAAACAGTCTACGCTTTGATCGTTCCCTGGAAGACCAGTAGTAGTTTCCGATGCACATCTGGTGGCATTCTGTTATCTGTAGACTATCAGAGTGTTTATGAAACACAGAAATTGCATCGGGATTGAATACAACAGTCACCATGCGCACTTTCCTCCAAGGGAGTAATTCTCAAACAGTCTATGCTTTGATCGCTCCCTGGAAGACCAGTAGTAGTTTCCGATGCATATCTGGTGCCATTCTGTAATCTGTGGAGTATCAGAGTATTGATGAAACACAGAAATTGCATCGGGAATGAATACGACAGTCACCATGCGCACTTTCCTCCACGGGAGGTATGTCTCAAACAATCTACGGTTTGATCGTTCCCTGGAAGACCATTAGTAGTTTCCGATGCACATCTGGTGGCATTCTGTAATCTGTGGACTATCAGAGTGTTGATGAAACACAGAAATAGCATCGGGATTGAATACAACAGTCACCATCCGCACTTTCCTCCATGGGAGTTATGTCTGAAACAGTCTACGCTTTGATCGTTTGCTGGAAGACCAGTAGTAGTTTCCGATGCACATCACGTGGCATTCTGTAATCTGTGGACTATCAGAGTGTTGATGAAACACAGGAATTGCATCGGGATTGAATACAACAGTCACCATGCGCACTTTCCTCCATGGGAGTAATGTCCCAAACAGTCTACGCTTTGATCGTTCCCTGGAAGACCAGTAGTAGTTTCCGATGCACATCGGGAGGCATTCTGTATTCTGTGGACTATCAGAGTGTTGATGAAACACAGAAATTGCATCGGGATTGAATACAACAGTTACAATGCGCACTTTACTGCATGGGAGTAATGTCCCAAACAGTATACGCTTTGATCGTTCCCTGGAAGACAAGTAGTGGTTTCCGATGCACATCGCGAGGCATTCTAGAATCTGTGGACTATCAGAGTGTTGATGAAACACAGAAATTGCATCGGGATTGAATACAACGTCACCATGAGCACATTCAAGCATAAAAGTAATGTCTCAAACAGTCTACGCTTTGATCGTTCCCTGGAAGACCAGTAGTAGTTTTCGATGCACACCTGGAGGCATTCTGTAATCTCTGGAGTATCAGAGTTGTGATTAAACACAGATATTGCATCGGGATTGAATACAACACTTACCATGCACACTTTCCTCCATGGGAGTAATGTCTCTAACAGTCAACGCTTTGATCTTTCCCTGGAAGACCAGTAGTAGTTTCCGATGCACATCTGGAGGCTTTCTGTAATCTGTGGACTATCAGAGTGTTGATGAAACACAGAAAGTGCATCGGGATTGAATACAACAGTTACCATGCGCACTTTCCTCCATGGGAGTAATGTCTGAAACAGTCTACGCTTTGATCGTTCCCTGGAAGACCAGTAGTAGTTTCCGATGCACATTTGGAGGCATTCTGTAATCTGTGGACTATCAGAGTGTTGATGAAACACAGAAATTGCATCGGGATTGAATACAACAGCCACCATGCGCACAATCCTCCATGGGAGCAATGTTTCAAAGAGTTCACGCTTTCATCGTTCCCTGGAAGACCAGTAGTAGTTTCCGATACTCATCTGGAGGCATTCTGTAATCTGTGGAGTATCAGAGTATTGATAAGACACAGAAACTGCATCGGGATTGAATACAACAGTCACCATGCGCACTTTCCTCCATGGGAGTAATTCTCAAACAGTCTCTGTTTTGAACGTTCCTGGAAGACCAGTAGTAGTTTCCGATGCACATCTGGAGGCATTCTGTAATCTGTGGACTATTAGAGTGTTGAAGAAACACAGAAATTGCATCGGGTTTTGAATACCACAGTTACCATGCGCACTTTCCTCCATGGGAGTAATGTCTCTAACAGTCTACGCTTTGATCGTTCCCCAGAAGACAAGTAGTAGTTTCCGATGCACATCTGGAGGCTTTCTGTAATCTGTGGACTATCAGAGTGTTGATGAGACACAGAAATTGCATCGGGATTGAATACAACAGTCACCATGCGCACTTTCCTCCACGCTAGTAATGTCTCAAACAGTCTGCGCTTTTATCGTTCCCTGGAAGACCAGTAGTAGTTTCCGATGAACATCTGGAGGCATTCTGTAACCTGTGGACTATCAGAGTGTTGATGAAACATAGAAATTGCATCGGGATTGAATACAACAGTCACCATGCGCACATTCTTCCACGGGAGTAATGTCTCAAACAGTCAAGGCTTTGATCGTTCCCTGGAACACCAGTAGTAGTTTCCGATGCACATCTGGTGGCATTCTGTTATCTGTAGACAATCAGAGTGTTTATGAAACACAGGAATTGCATCGGGATTGAATACAACAGTCACCTTGCGCACTTTCCTCATAGGGAGTAATTCTCAAACAGTCTATGCTTTGATCGCTCCCTGGTAGACCAGTAGTAGTTTCCGATGCATATCTGGTGCCATTCTGTAATCTGTGGAGTATCAGAGTATTGATGAAACACAGAAATTGCATCGGGAATGAATACGACAGTCACCATGCGCACTTTCCTCCACGGGAGGTATGTCTCAAACAGTCTACGGTTTGATCGTTCCCTGGAAGACCATTAGTAGTTTCCGATGCACATCTGGTGGCATTCTGTAATCTGTGGACTATCCCAGTGTTGATGAAACACAGAAATAGCATCGGGATTGAATACAACAGTCACCATCCGCACTTTCCTCCATGGGAGTTATGTCTGAAACAGTCTACGCTTTGATCGTTTGCTGGAAGACCAGTAGTAGTTTCCGATGCACATCACGTGGCATTCTGTAATCTGTGGACTATCAGAGTGTTGATGAAACACAGAAATTGCATCGGGATTGAATACAACAGTCACCATGCGCACTTTCCTCCATGGGAGTAATGTCCCAAACAGTCTACGCTTTGATCGTTCCCTGAAAGACCAGTAGTAGTTTCCGATGCACATCGGGAGGCATTCTGTATTCTGTGGACTATCAGAGTGTTGATGAAACACAGAAATTGCATCGGGATTGAATACAACAGTTACAATGCGCACTTTACTGCATGGGAGTAATGTCCCAAACAGTCTACGCTTTGATCGTTCCCTGGAAGACAAGTAGTAGTTTCCGATGCACATCGCGAGGCATTCTATAATCTGTGGACTATCAGAGTGTTGATGAAACACAGAAATTGCATCGGGATTGAATACAACAGGCACCATGCGCACTTTCCTCCATGGGAGTAATGTTTCATAGAGTTTAAGCTTTGATCGTTCCCTGGAAGGCCAGTAGCAGTTTCCGATGCACATCTGGAGGCATTCTGTAATGTGTGGACTATCAGAGTGTTGATGAAACATAGAAATTGCATCGGGATTGAATACAACGTCACCATGAGCACATTCAAGCATAAAAGTAATGTCTTAAACAGTCTACGCTTTGATCGTTCCCTGGAACACCAGTAGTAGTTTCCGATGCACATCTGGAGGCATTCTGTAATATGTGGACTATCAGAGTGTTGATGAAACACAGAAATTGCATCGGGATTGAATACAACAGTCACCATGCGCACTTTCCTCCATGGGAGTAATGTCTCAAACAGTCTACGCTTTGATCGTTCCCTGGAAGACCAGTAGTAGTTTTCGATGCACATCTGGAGGCATTCTGTAATCTCTGGAGTATCAGAGTGTTGATTAAACACAGATATTGCATCGGGATTGAATACAACACTTACCATGCACACTTTCCTCCATGGGAGTAATGTCTCTAACAGTCTACGCTTTGATCTTTCAATGGAAGACCAGTAGTAGTTTCCGATACACATCTGGAGGCTTTCCGTAATCTGTGGACTATCAGAGTGTTGATGAAACACAGAAAGTGCATCGGGATTGAATACAACAGTTACCATGCGCACTTTCCTCCATGGGAGTAATGTCTGAAACAGTCTACGCTTAGATCGTTCCTGGGAAGACCAGTAGTAGTTTCCGATGCACATCTCGTGGCATTCTGTAGTCTGTGGACTATCAGAGTGTTGATGAAACACAGAAAATGTATCGGGATTGATTACAACAGTTACCATGCGCACTTTCCTCCATGGGATTAATGTCTCAAAGAGTTTACGCTTTGATCGTTCCCTGACAGACCAGTAGTAGTTTCCGATGCATATCTGGTGCCATTCTGTAATCTGTGGACTATCAGAAAGTTGATGAAACACAGAAATTGCATCGGGAATGAATACAACAGTCACCATGCGCACTTTCCTCCACGGGAGGTATGTCTCAAACAGTCTACGGTTTGATCGTCCCCTGGAAGACCAGTAGTAGTTTCCGATGCACATTTGGTGGCATTCTGTAATCTGTGGACTATCAGAGTGTTATGAAACACAGAAATAGCATCGTGATTGAATACAGCAGTCACCATCCGCACTTTCCTCCATGGGAGTAATGTCTGAAACAGTCTACGTTTTTTTGATCGTTTGCTGGAAGACCAGTAGTAGTTTCCGATGCACATCTCGTGGCATTCTGTAATCTGTGGACTATCAGAGTGTTGACGAAACACAGCAATTTCATCGGGATTGAATACAACAGTCACCATGCGCACTTTCCTCCATGGGAGTAATGTCCTAAACAGTCTACGCTTTGATCGTTCCCTGGAAGACCAGTAGTAGCTTCCGATGCACATCGGGAGGCATTCTGTAATCTGTGGACTATCAGAGTGTTGATGAAACACAGAAATTGCATCGGGATTTAATACAACAGTCACCATGCGCACTTTCCTCCATGGGAGTAATGTCCCAAACAGTCTACGCTTTGATCGTTCCCTGGAAGACCAGTAGTAGTTTCCGATGCACACCGGGAGGCATTCTGTAATCTGTGGACTGTCAGAGTGTTGATGAAACACAGAAATTGCATCGGGATTGAATACAACAGTCACCATGCGCACTTTCCTCCATGGGAGTAATGTTTCAAAGAGTTCACGCTTTGATCGTTCCCTGGAAGATCAGTAGCAGTTTTCGATGCACATCTGGAGGCATTCTGTAATCTGTGTACTATCAGAGTGTTGATGAGACACAGAAATTGCATCGGGATTGAATACAACAGTCACCATGCGCACCTTCCTCCATGGGAGCAATTCTCAAACAGTCTACGCTTTGATCGTTCCACGGAAGACCAGTAGTAGTTTCCGATGCACATTTGGTGGCATTCTGTAATCTGTGGACTATCAGAATGTTGATGAAACACAGAAATTGCTTCGGGATTGAATTCAACAGTCACCATGCGCACTTTCCTCCATGGGAGTAATGTCTCAAACAGTCTACGCTTTGATCGTTTCCTGGAAGACCAGTAGTAGTTTCCGATGCACATCTGGAGGCATTCTGTAATCTGTGGAGTATCAAAGTGTTGATGAAACACAGATATTGCATCGGGATTGAATTCAACATTTACCATGCGCACTTTCCTCCATGGGAGTAATGTCTCTAACAGTCTTCGCTTTGATCGTTCCCTGGAAGACCAGTAGTAGTTTCCGATGCACATTTGGTGGCATTCTGTAATCTGTGGACTATCAGAGTGTTGATGAAACACAGAAATTGCATCGGGATTGAAAACAACATTCACCATGCGCACTTTCCTACAAGAGAGTAATTCTCAAACAGTCTATGCTTTGATCGTTCCCTGGAAGACCAGTAGTAGTTTTCGATGCACATCTCGTGGCATTCTGTAATCTGTGGACTATCAGGGTTTTGATGAAACACAGAAATAGCATCAGGATTGAATACAGCAGTCACCATGCGCACTTTCCTCCATGGGAGTAATGTCTGAAACAGTCTACGCTTTGATCGTTCCCTGGAATACCAGTAGTAGTTTCCGATGGACATCTGGTCGCATTCTGTAATCTGTGGACTATCAGAATGTTGATGAAACACAGAAATAGCATCAGGATTGAATACAACAGTCACCATGCGCACTTTCCTCCATGGGAGTAATGTCTGAAACAGTCTACGCTTTGATCGTTCCCTGGAAGACCAGTAGTAGTTTCCGATGCACATCTCGTGGCATTCTGTTATCTGTGGACTATCAGAGTGTTGATGAAACACAGAAATTTCATCGGGATTGAATACAACAGTCACCATGCGCACTTTCCTCGATGGGAGTAATGTCCTAAACAGTCTACGCTTTGATCGTTCCCTGGAAGACCAGTAGTAGTTTCCGATGCACATCGGGAGGCATTCTGTAATCTGTGGACTATCAGAGTGTTGATGAAACACAGAAATTGCATCGGGATTTAATACAACTGTCACCATGCGCACTTTCCTCCATGGGAGTAATGTCTCTAACAGTCTACGCTTTGATCGTTCCCCGGAAGACAAGTAGTAGTTTCCGATGCACATCTGGAGGCTTTCTGTAATCTGTGGACTATCAGAGTGTTGATGAGACACAGAAATTGCATCGGGATTGAATACAACAGTCACCATGCGCACTTTCCTCCATGGGAGTAATTCTCAAACAGTCTACGCTTTGATCGTTCCCTGGAAGACCGGTAGTAGTTTCCGATGCACATTTGGTGGCATTCTGTAATCTGTGGACTATCAGAGTGTTGATGAAACACAGAAATTGCTTCGGGATTGAATACAACAGTCACCATGCGCACTTTCCTCCACGGGAGGTATGTCTCAAACAGTCGACGCTTTGATCGTTCCCTGGAAGACCAGTAGTAGTTTCCGATGCACATCTGGTGGCATTCCGTAATCTATGGACTATCAGAGTGTTGATGAAACACAGAAATTGCATCGGGATTGAATACAACAGTCACCATGCGCACTTTCCTCCATGGGAGTAATGTCTCAAACAGTCTACGCTTTGATCGTTCCCTGGAAGACCAGTAGTAGTTTCCGATGCACATCTGGAGGCATTCTGTAATCTGTGGAGTATCAGAGTGTTGACGAAACGCAGAAATTGCATCGGGATTGAATTCAACATTTACCATGCGCACTTTCCTCCATAGGAGTAAAGTCTCTAACAGTCTACGCTTTGATCGTTCCCTGCAAGACCAGTATTAGTTTCCTATGCACATCTGGAGGCTTTCTGTAATCTGTGGACTATCAGAGTGTTGATGAAACACAGAAATTGCATCGGGATTTAATACATCAGTCACCATGAGCACATTCCTCCATAAAAGCAATGTCTCAAACTGTCTACGCTTTGATCGTTCCCTGGAAGACCAGTAGTAGTGTCCGATGCTCATCTGGAGGCATTCTGTAATCTGTGGAGTATCAGAGTGTTGATGAAACACAGAAATTGCATCGGGTTTTGAATACCACAGTTACCATGCGCACTTTCCTCCATGGGAGTAATGTCTCTAACAGTCTACGCTTTGATTGTTCCCCTGAAGACAAGTAGTAGTTTCCGATGCACATATGGAGGCTTTCTGTAATCTGTGGACTATCAGAGTGTTGATGAGACACAGAAATTGCATCGGGATTGAATACAACAGTCACCATGCGCACTTTCCTCCATGGGAGTAATTCTCAAACAGTCTACGCTTTGATCGTTCCCTGGAAGACCAGTAGTAGTTTGCGATGCACATTTGGTGGCATTCTGTAATCTGTGGACTATCAGAGTGTTGATGAAACACAGAAATTGCTTCGGGATTGAATACAACAGACACCATGCGCACTTTCCTCCATGGGAGGTATGTCTCAAACAGTCGACGCTTTGATCGTTCCCTGGAAGACCAGTAGTAGTTTCCGATGCACATCTGGAGGCATTCTGTAATCTATGGACTATCAGAGTGTTGATGAAACACAGAAATTGCATCGGGATTGAATACAACAGTCACCATGCGCACTTTCCTCCATGGGAGTAATGTCTCAAAGAGTCTACGCTTTGATCGTTCCCTGGAAGACCAGTAGTAGTTTCCGATGCACATCTGGGGGCATTCTGTAATCTGTGGAGTATCAGAGTGTTGATGAAACACAGAAATTGCATCGGGATTGAATTCAACATTTACCATGCGCACTTTCCTCCATGGGAGTAATGTCTCTAACAGTCTACGCTTTGATCGTTCCCTGGAGGACCAGTAGTAGTTTCCTATGCACATCTGGAGGCTTTCTGTAATCTGTGGACTATCAGAGTATTGATGAAACACAGAAATTGCATCGGGATTGAAAACAACATTCACCATGCGCACTTTCCTCCAAGTGAGTAATACTCAAACAGTCTATGCTTTGATCGTTCCCTGGAAGACCAGTAGTAGTTTCCGATGCACATCTCGTGGCATTCTTTAATCTGTGGACTATCAGAGTGTTGATGAAACACAGAAATTGCATCGGGAATGAATACAACAGTCGCCATGCGCACTTTCCTCCACGGGAGGTATGTCTCAAACAGTCTACGGTTTGATCGTTCCCTGGAAGACCAGTAGTAGTTTCCGATGCACATCTGGTGGCATTCTGTAATCTGTGGACTATCAGAGTGTTTATGAAACACAGAAATTTCATCGGGATTGAATACAACAGTCACCATGCGCACTTTCCGCCATGGGAGTAATGTCCTAAACAGTCTACGCTTTGATCGTTCCCTGGAAGACCAGTAGTAGTTTCCGATGCACATCGGGAGGCATTCTGTAATCTGTGGACTTTCAGAGTGGTGATTAAACACAAAAATTGCATCGGGATTTAATACAACAGTCACGATGCGCACTTTCCTCCATGGGAGTAATGTTTCATAGAGTTTACGCTTTGATCGTTCCCTGGAAGGCCAGTAGCAGTTTCATCTTGTGCTCATTCTGTAACCTGTGGACTATCAGAGTGTTGATGAAACATAGAAATTGCATCGGGATTGATTACAACAGTCACCCTGAGCACATTCCTGCATAAAAGTAATGTCTCAAACAGTCTACGCTTTGATCGTTCCCTGGAAGACCAATAGTAGTTTCCGATGCACATCTGTAGGCGTTCTGTAATCTGTGGACTATCAGAGTGTTGATGAAACACAGAAATTGCATCGTGATTGAATACAACAGTCACCATGCGCACTTTCCTATATGGGAGTAATGTCTCAAACAGTCTACGTTTTGATCGTTCCCTGGAAGACCATAGTAGTTTCCGATGCACATCTGGAGGCATTCTGTTATCTGTGGAGTATCAGAGTGTTGATGAAACAAGGAAATTGCATCGGGATTGAATACAACAGTCACCATGCGCACCTTCCTCCATGGGACTAATGTCTCTAACAGTCTATGCTTTGATCGTTCCCTGGAAGACCAGTAGTAGTTTCCGATGCACATCTGGAGGCTTTCTGTAATCTGTGGGCTATCAGGGTGTTGATGAAACAAAGAAATTGCATCGGGATTGAATACAACAGTTACCATGCGCACTTTCCTCCATGGGAGTATTTCTCAAACAGTCTTCGCTTTGATCGTTCCCTGGAAGACCAGTAGTAGTTTCCGATGCACATTTGGTGGCATTCTGTAATCTGTGGACTATCAGAGTGTTGATGAAACACAGAAATTGCATCGGGATTGAAAACAACATTCACCATGCGCACTTTCCTACAAGGGAGTAATTCTCAAACAGTCTATGCTTTGATCGTTCCCTGGAAGACCAGTAGTAGTTTTCGATGCACATCTCGTGGCATTCTGTAATCTGTGGACTATCAGGGTTTTGATGAAACACAGAAATAGCATCAGAATTGAATACAGCAGTCACCATGCGCACTTTCCTCCATGGGAGTAATGTCTGAAACAGTCTACGCTTTGATCGTTCCCTTGAATACCAGTAGTAGTTTCCGATGGACATCTGGTCGCATTCTGTAATCTGTGGACTATCAGAATGTTGATGAAACACAGAAATAGCATCAGGATTGAATACAACAGTCACCATGCGCACTTTCCTCCATGGGAGTAATGTCTGAAACAGTCTACGCTTTGATCGTTCCCTGGAAGACCAGTAGTAGTTTCCGATGCACATCTCGTGGCATTCGGTTATCTGTGGACTATCAGAGTGTTGATGAAACACAGAAATTTCATCGGGATTGAATACAACAGTCACCATGCGCACTTTCCTCGATGGGAGTAATGTCCTAAACAGTCTACGCTTTGATCGTTCCCTGGAAGACCAGTAGTAGTTTCCGATGCACATCGGGAGGCATTCTGTAATCTGTGGACTATCAGAGTGTTGATGAAACACAGAAATTGCATCGGGATTTAATACAACTGTCACCATGCGCACTTTCCTCCATGGGAGTAATGTCTCTAACAGTCTACGCTTTGATCGTTCCCCGGAAGACAAGTAGTAGTTTCCGATGCACATCTGGAGGCATTCTGTAATCTGTGGACTATCAGAGTGTTGATGAGACACAGAAATTGCATCGGGATTGAATACAACAGTCACCATGCGCACTTTCCTCCATGGGAGTAATTCTCAAACAGTCTACGCTTTGATCGTTCCCTGGAAGACCAGTAGTAGTTTCCGATGCACATTTGGTGGCATTCTGTAATCTGTGGACTATCAGAGTGTTGATGAAACACAGAAATTGCTCCGGGATTGAATACAACAGTCACCATGCGCACTTTCCTCCACGGGAGGTATGTCTCAAACAGTCGACGCTTTGATCGTTCCCTGGAAGACCAGTAGTAGTTTCCGATGCACATCTGGTGGCATTCTGTATCTATGGACTATCAGAGTGTTGATGAAACACAGAAATTGCATCGGGATTGAATTCAACATTTACCATGCGCACTTTCCTCCATAGGAGTAAAGTCTCTAACAGTCTACGCTTTGATCGTTCCCTGGAAGACCAGTATTAGTTTCCTATGCACATCTGGAGGCTTTCTGTAATCTGTGGACTATCAGAGTGTTGATGAAACACAGAAATTGCATCGGGATTTAATACATCAGTCACCATGAGCACATTCCTCCATAAAAGCAATGTCTCAAACTGTCTACGCTTTGATCGTTCCCTGGAAGACCAGTAGTAGTGTCCGATGCTCATCTGGAGGCATTCTGTAATCTGTGGAGTATCAGAGTGTTGATGAAACACAGAAATTGCATCGGGTTTTGAATACCACAGTTACCATGCGCACTTTCCTCCATGGGAGTAATGTCTCTAACAGTCTACGCTTTGATTGTTCCCCTGAAGACAAGTAGTAGTTTCCGATGCACATATGGAGGCTTTCTGTAATCTGTGGACTATCAGAGTGTTGATGAGACACAGAAATTGCATCGGGATTGAATACAACAGTCACCATGCGCACTTTCCTCCATGGGAGTAATTCTCAAACAGTCTACGCTTTGATCGTTCCCTGGAAGACCAGTAGTAGTTTGCGATGCACATTTGGTGGCATTCTGTAATCTGTGGACTATCAGAGTGTTGATGAAACACAGAAATTGCTTCGGGATTGAATACAACAGACACCATGCGCACTTTCCTCCATGGGAGGTATGTCTCAAACAGTCGACGCTTTGATCGTTCCCTGGAAGACCAGTAGTAGTTTCCGATGCACATCTGGAGGCATTCTGTAATCTATGGACTATCAGAGTGTTGATGAAACACAGAAATTGCATCGGGATTTAATACAACAGTCACCATGCGCACTTTCCTCCATGGGAGTAATGTCTCAAAGAGTCTACGCTTTGATCGTTCCCTGGAAGACCAGTAGTAGTTTCCGATGCACATCTGGGGGCATTCTGTAATCTGTGGAGTATCAGAGTGTTGATGAAACACAGAAATTGCATCGGGATTGAATTCAACATTTACCATGCGCACTTTCCTCCATGGGAGTAATGTCTCTAACAGTCTACGCTTTGATCGTTCCCTGGAGGACCAGTAGTAGTTTCCTATGCACATCTGGAGGCTTTCTGTAATCTGTGGACTATCAGAGTATTGATGAAACACAGAAATTGCATCGGGATTGAAAACAACATTCACCATGCGCACTTTCCTCCAAGTGAGTAATTCTCAAACAGTCTATGCTTTGATCGTTCCCTGGAAGACCAGTAGTAGTTTCCGATGCACATCTCGTGGCATTCTTTAATCTGTGGACTATCAGAGTGTTGAGGAAACACAGAAATTGCATCGGGAATGAATACAACAGTCGCCATGCGCACTTTCCTCCACGGGAGGTATGTCTCAAACAGTCTACGGTTTGATCGTTCCCTGGAAGACCAGTAGTAGTTTCCGATGCACATCTGGTGGCATTCTGTAATCTGTGGACTATCAGAGTGTTTATGAAACACAGAAATTTCATCGGGATTGAATACAACAGTCACCATGCGCACTTTCCTCCATGGGAGTAATGTCCTAAACAGTCTACGCTTTGATCGTTCCCTGGAAGACCAGTAGTAGTTTCCGATGCACATCGGGAGGCATTCTGTAATCTGTGGACTTTCAGAGTGGTGATTAAACACAAAAATTGCATCGGGATTTAATACAACAGTCACGATGCGCACTTTCCTCCATGGGAGTAATGTTTCATAGAGTTTACGCTTTGATCGTTCCCTGGAAGGCCAGTAGCAGTTTCATCTTGTGCTCATTCTGTAACCTGTGGACTATCAGAGTGTTGATGAAACATAGAAATTGCATCGGGATTGATTACAACAGTCACCCTGAGCACATTCCTGCATAAAAGTAATGTCTCAAACAGTCTACGCTTTGATCGTTCCCTGGAAGACCAATAGTAGTTTCCGATGCACATCTGTAGGCGTTCTGTAATATGTGGACTATCAGAGTGTTGATGAAACACAGAAATTGCATCGTGATTGAATACAACAGTCACCATGCGCACTTTCCTATATGGGAGTAATGTCTCAAACAGTCTACGTTTTGATCGTTCCCTGGAAGACCATAGTAGTTTCCGATGCACATCTGGAGGCATTCTGTTATCTGTGGAGTATCAGAGTGTTGATGAAACAAGGAAATTGCATCGGGATTGAATACAACAGTCACCATGCGCACCTTCCTCCATGGGACTAATGTCTCTAACAGTCTATGCTTTGATCGTTCCCTGGAAGACCAGTAGTAGTTTCCGATGCACATCTGGAGGCTTTCTGTAATCTGTGGGCTATCAGGGTGTTGATGAAACAAAGAAATTGCATCGGGATTGAATACAACAGTCACCATGCGCACTTTCCTCCATGGGAGTATTTCTCAAACAGTCTACGATTTGATCGTTCCCTGGAAGACCAGTAGTCGTTTCCGATGCACATCTGGAGGCATTCTGTAATCTGTGGACTATCAGAGTGTTGATGAAACACAGAAATTGCATCGGGATTGAATTCAACATTTACCATGCGCACTTTCCTCCATGGGAGTCATGTCTCTTACAGTCTACGCTTTGATCGTTCCCTGGAAGAACAGTAGTAGTTTCCGAGGCCCATCTGGAGGCTTTCTGTAATCTGTGGACTATCAGAGTGTTGATGAAACACAGAAATTGCATCGGGATTGAAAACAACATTCACCATGCGCACTTTCCTCCAAGGGAGTAATTCTCAAACAGTCTATGCTTTGATCGTTCCCTGGAAGACCAGTAGTAGTTTCCGATGCACATCTCGTAGCATTCTGTAATCTGTGGACTATCAGAGTGTTGATGAAACACAGAAATTGCATCGATAATGAATGCAACAGTCACCATGCGCACTTTCCTCCACGGGAGGTATGTCTCAAACAGTCTACGGTTTGATCGTTCCCTGGAAGACCAGTAGGAGTTTCCGATGCACACCGGGAGGCATTCTGTAATCTGTGGACTATCAGAGTGTTGATGAAACACAGAAATTGCATCGGGATTGAATACAACAGTCACCATGCGCACTTTCCTCCATGGGAATCATGTTTCATAGAGTTTACGCTTTGATCGTTCCCTGGAAGACCAGTAGCAGTTTCCGATGCACATCTGGAGGCATTCTGTAATCTGTGGACTATCAGAGTGTTGATGAAACATAGAAATTGCATCGGGATTGAATACAACAATCACCATGAGCACATTCCTCCATAAAAGTAATGTCTCGAACAGTCTACGCTTTGATCGTTCCCTGGGAGGCCAGTAGTAGTTTTCGATGCAAATCTGGACGCATTCTGTAATCTGTGGAGTATCAGAGTGTTGATGAAACACAGATATTGCATCGGGATTGAATACAACAGTTACCATGCGCACTTTCCTCCATGGGAGTAATGTCTCACACAGTCTACGATTTGATTGTTCCCTGGAAGACCAGTAGTAGTTTCCGATGTACATCTGGAGGCTTTCTGTAATCTGTGGACTATCAAAGTGTTGATGATACACAGAAATTGCATCGGGATCGAATACAACAGTTACCATGCGCACTTTCCTCCGTGGGAGTAATTCTCAAACAGTCTACGATTTGATCATTCCCTGGAAGACCAGTAGTAGTTTCCGATGCACATCTCGTGGCATTCTGTAATCTGTGGACTATCAGAGTGTTGATGAGACACAGAAATTGCATCGGCATTGAATACAACAGTCACCATGCGCACTTTCCTCCATGGGAGTAATGTCCCAAACAGTCTACGCTTTGATCGTTCCCTGGAAGACCAGTAGTAGTTTCCGATGCATATCTGGAGGCATTCTGTATTCTGCGGACTATCTGAGTGATGATGAAACACAGAAATTTCATCGGGATTGAATACAACAGTCACCATGCGCACTTTCCTCCATGGGAGTAATGTCCTAAACAGTTTACGCTTTGATCGTTCCCTGGAAGACCAGTAGTAGCTTCTGATGCACATCGGGAGGCATTCTGTAATCTGTGGACTATCAGAGTGTTGATGAAACACAGAAATTGCATCGGGATTGAATACAACAGTCACCATGCGCACTTTCCTCCATGGGAGTAATGTCTCAAGGAGTTTACGATTTGATCGTTCCCTGGAAGACCAGTTGTAGTTTCCGATGCACATCTGGTGGCATCCTGTAATCTGTGGACTATCAGAGTGTTGATGAAACACAGAAATTGCATCGGGATTGAATACAACGGTCACCATCCGCACTTTCCTCCATGGGAGTAATGTCTCAAAGAATTTACGCTTTGATCGTTCCCTGGAAGACCAGTGGCAGTTTCCGATGCACATCTGGTGGCATTCTGTAATCTGTGGACTATCAGAGTGTTGATGAAACACAGAAATTGCATCGGGATTGAATACAACAGTCACCATGCGCACTTTCCTCCATGGGAGTAATGTCCCAAACAGTCTACGCTTTGATCGTTCCCTGGAAGACCAGTACGAGTTTCCGATGCACACCGGGAGGCATTCTGTAATCTGTGGACTATCGGAGTGTTGATGAAACACAGAAATTGCATCGGGATTGAATACAACAGTCACCATGCGCACTTTCCTCCATGGGAATAATGTTTCATAGAGATTACGCTTTGATCGTTCCCTGGAAGAACAGTAGCAGTTTCCGATGCACATCTGGAGGCATTCTGTAATCTGTGGACTATCAGAGTGTTGATGAAACATAGAAATTGCATCGGGATTGAATACAACAATAACCATGAGAACATTCCTCCATAAAAGTAATGTCTCAAACAGTCTACGCTTTGATCGTTCCCTGGAAGACCAGTAGTAGTTTCCGATGCAAATGTGGAGGCATTCTGTATTCTGTGGACTATCAGAGTGTTGATGAAACACAGATATTGCATCGGGATTGAATACAACAGTTACAATGTGCACTTTCCTCCATGGGACTAATGTCTCTAACGGTCTACGCTTTGATCGTTCCCTGGAAGACCAGTAGTAGTTTCCGATGAACATCTGGAGGCTTTCTGTAATCTGTGGACTATCAGAGTGTTGATGAAACACAGAAATTGCATCGGGATTGAATACAACAGTTACAATGCGCTCTTTAATCCTTGGGAGTAATTCTCAAACAGTCTACGATTTGATCGTTCCCTGGAAGACCAGTAGTAGTTTCCGATGCACATCTCGTGGCATTCTGTAATCTGTGGACTATCAGAGTATTGATGAGACACAGAAATTGCATCGGGATTGAATACAACAGTCACCATGCGCACTTTCCTTCATGGGAGTAATGTCCCAAATAGTCTACGCTTTGTTCGTTCCCTGGAACACCAGTAGTAGTTTCCGATGCATATCTGGAGGCATTCTGTATTCTGTGGACTATCAGAGTGTTGATGAAACACAGAAATTTCATCGGGATTGAATACAACAGTCACCATGCGCACTTTCCTCCATGGGAGTAATGTCCTAAACAGTCTACGCTTTGATCGTTCCCTGGAAGACCAGTAGTAGTTTCCGATGCACATCGGGAGGCATTCTGTAATCTGTGGACTATCAGAGTGTTGATGAAACACAGAAATTGCATCGGGATTGAATACAACAGTCACCATGCGCACTTTCCTCCATGGGAGTAATGTCCCAAACAGTCTAAGCTTTGATCGTTCTCTGGAAGACCAGTAGTAGTTTCCGATGCACACCGGGAGGCATTCTGTAATCTGTGGACTATCAGAGTTTTGAAGAAACACAGAAATAGCATCGGGATTGAATACAACAGTCACCATGCGCGCTTTCCTCCATGGGAATAATGTGTCATAGAGTTTACGCTTTGATCATTCCCTGGAAGACCAGTAGCAGTTTCCGATGCACATCTGGAGGCATTCTGTAATCTGTGGACTATCAGAGTGTTGATGAAACACAGAAATTGCTTCGGGATTAAATACAACAGTCACCGTGCGCACTTTCCTCCGTGTGAGGAATGTCGCAAACAGTCGACGCTTTGATCGTTCCCTGAAAGAACAGTAGTCGTTTCCGATGCACATCTGGTGGCATCCAGTAATCTGTGGACTATCAGAGTGTTGATGAAACACAGAAATTGCATCGGGATTGAATACAACGGTCACCATCCGCACTTTCCTGCATGGGAGTAATGTCTGAAACAGTGTACGTTTTGATCGTTCCTGAGAAGACCAGTAGTAGTTTCCGATGCACATCTCGTGGCATTCTATAATCTGTGGACTATCAGAGTGTTGATGAAACACAGAAATTGCATCGGGAATGAATGCAACAGTCACCATGCGCACTTTCCTCCACGGGAGGTATGTCTCAAACAGTCTACGGTTTGATCGTTCCCTGGAAGACCAGTAGTAGTTTCCGATGCACATCTGATGGCATTCTGTAATCTGTGGACTATCAGAGTGTTGATGAAACACAGAAATAGAATCAGGATTGAATACAACAGTCTCCATGCGCAGTTTCCTCCATGGGAGTAACGTCTTAAACAGTCTACGCTTTGATCGTTCCTTGGAAGACCAGAAGTGGTTTCAATTGCACATCTGGAGGCATTCTGTAATCTGTGAACTATCAGAGTGTTGATGAAACACAGAAATTGCATCGGGATTGAATACAACAGTCACCATGCGCACTTTACTCCATGGGAGTAATGTCTCTAACAGTCTACGCTTTGATCGTTCCCTGGAAGACCAGTAGTAGTTTCCGATGTACATCTGGAGGCTTCCCGTAATCTGTGGACTATCAGAGTGTTGATGAAACACAGAAATTACATCGGGATTGAATACAACAGTCACCATGCGCACTTTCCTCCATGGGAGTAATGTCTCAAGGAGTTAACGATTTGATCGTTCCCTGGAAGACCAGTTGTAGTTTCCGATGCACATCTGGAGGCATTCTGTAATCTGGGGACTATCAGAGTGTTGATGAAACACAGAAATTGCATCGGGATTGAATTCAACATTTACCATGCGCACTATCCTCCATGGGAGTAATGTCTCTAACAGTCTACGCTTTGATCGTTCCCTGGAAGACCAGTAGTAGTTTCCGATGCACATCTGGATTCTTTCTGTAGTCTGTGGACTATCAGAGTGTTGATGAAACACAGAAATTGCATCGGGAGTGAAAACAACATTCACCATGCGCACTTTCCTCCAAGGGAATAATTATCAAACAGTCTATGCTTTGATCGTTCCCTGGAAGCCCTGTAGTAGTTTCCGATGCACATCTCGTGGCATTCTGTAATCTGTGGACTATCAGAGTGTTGATGAAACACAGAAATTGCATCGGGAATGAATGCAACAGTCACCATGCGCACTTTCCTCCACGGGAGGTATGTCTCAAACAGTCTACGGTTTGATCGTTCCCTGGAAGACCAGTAGTAGTTTCCGATGCACATCTGGTGGCATTCTGTAATCTGTGGACTATCAGAGTGTTGATGAAACACAGAAATAGAATCAGGATTGAATACAACAGTCACCATGCGCACTTTCCTAAATGGGAGTAATGTCCTAAACAGTCTACGCTTAGATCGTTCCTGGGAAGACCAGTAGTAGTTTCCGATGCACATCTCGTGGCATTCTATAATCTGTGGACTATCAGAGTGTTGATGAAACACAGAAAATGCATCGGGATTAATTACAACAGTTACCATGCGCACTTTCCTCCATGGGAGTAATGTCTCAAAGAGTTTACGCTTTGATCGCTCCCTGAAAGACCAGTAGTAGTTTCCGATGCACATCTGGAGGCATTCTGTAATCAGTGGACTATCAGAGTGTTGATGAAACACAGAAATTGCATCGGGATTGAATACAACAGTCACCATGCGCACTTTACTCCATGGGAGTAATGTCTCTAACAGTCTATGCTTTGATCGTTCCCTGGAAGACCAGTAGTAGTTTCCGATGTACATCTGGAGGCTTCCCGTAATCTGTGGACTATCAGAGTGTTGATGAAACACAGAAATTGCATCGGGATTGAATACAACAGTAACCATGCGCACTTTCCTCCATGGGAGTAATGTCTCAAGGAGTTTACGATTTGATCGTTCCCTGGAAGACCAGTTGTAGTTTCCGATGCACATCTGGAGGCATTCTGTAATCTGTGGACTATCAGAGTGTTGATGAAACAGAGAAATTGCATCGGGATTGAATTCAACATTTACCATGCGCACTTTCCTCCATGGGAGTAATGTCTCTAACAGACTACGCTTTGATCGTTCCCTGGAAGAAACGTAGTAGTTTCCGATGCACATCTCGTGGCATTCTGTAATCTGTGGACTATCAGAGTGTTGATGAAACACAGAAATTTCATCGGGATTGAATACAACAGTCACCATGCGCACTTTCCTCCATGGGAGTAATGTCCTAAACACTCTACGCTTTGATCGTCCCCTGGAAGACCAGTAGTAGTTTCCGATGCACATCGGGAGGCATTCTGTAATCTGTGGACTATCAGAGTGTTGATGAAACACAGAAATTGCATCGGGATTGAATACAACAGTCACCATGCGCACTTTCCTCCATGGGAGTAATGTCCCAAACAGTCTACGCTTTGATCGTTCCCTGGAAGACCAGTAGGCGTTTCCGATGCACACCGGGAGGCATTCTGTAATCTGTGGACTATCAGAGTGTTGATGAAGCACAGAAATTGCATCGGGATTGAATACAACAGTCACCATGCGCACTTTCTTCCATGGGAATAATGTTTCATAGAGTTTACGCTGTGATCGTTCCCTGGAAGACCAGTAGCAGTTTCTGATGCACATCTGGAGGCATCCTGTAATCTGTGGACTATCAGAGTGTTGATGAAACATAGAAATTGCATCGGGATTGAATACAACCATCACCTTGAGCACATTCCTCCATAAAAGTAATGTTTCAAACAGTTTACGCTTTGATCGTTCCCTGGAAGACCAGTAAAACTTTCCGATGCAAATCTGGATTCATTCTGTAATCTGTGGAGTATCAGAGTGTTGATGAAACACAGATATTGCATCGGGATTTAATACAACAGTTACCATGTGCACTTTCCTCCATGAGAGTAATGTCTCTAACAGTCTACGCTTTGATCGTTCCCTGGAAGACCAGTAGTAGTTTCCGATGAACATCTGGAGGCTTTCTGTAATCTGTGGACTATCAGAGTGTTGATGAAACACAGAAATTGCATCGGGATTGAATACAACAGTTACCATGCGCACTTTCCTCCGTGGGAGTAATTCTCAAACAGTCTACGATTTGATCGTTCCCTGGAAGACCAGTAGTAGTTTCCGATGCACATCTCGTGGCATTCTGTAATCTGTGGACTATCAGAGTGTTGATGAGACACAGAAATTGCATCGGGATTGAATACAACAGTCACCATGCGCACTTTCCTCCATGGGAATAATGTGTCATAGAGTTTACGCTTTGATCGTTCCCTGGAAGACCAGTAGCAGTTTCCGATGCACATCTGGTGGCATTCTATAATCTGTGGACTATCAGAGTGTTGATGAAACACAGAAATTGCATCATGATTGAATACAACAGTCACCATGCGCACTTTCCTCCATGGGAGTAATGTCCCAAACAGTCTACGCTTTGATCGTTCCCTGGAAGACCAGTAGGTGTTTCCGATGCACACCGGGAGGCATTCTGTAATCTGTGGACTATCGGAGTGTTGATGAAACACAGAAATTGCATCGGGATTGAATACAACAATCACCATGCGCACTTTCCTCTATGGGAATAATGTTTCATAGAGTTTACGCTTTGATCATTCCCTGGAAGAACAGTAGCAGTTTCCGATGCACATCTGGAGGCATTCTGTAATCTGTGGACTATCAGAGTGTTGATGAAACATAGAAATTGCATCGGGATTGAATACAACAATAACCATGAGAACATTCCTCCATAAAAGTAATGTCTCAAACAGTCTACGCTTTGATCGTTCCCTGGAAGACCAGTAGTAGTTTCCGATGCAAATGTGGAGGCATTCTGTAATCTGTGGAGTATCAGAGTGTTGATGAGACACAGAAATTGCATCGGGATTGAATACAACAGTCACCATGCGCACTTTCCTCCATGGGAGTAATGTCCCAAACAGTCTACGCTTTGTTCGTTCCCTGGAAGACCAGTAGTAGTTTCCGATGCACATCGGGAGGCATTCTGTAATCTGTGGACTATCAGAGTGTTGATGAAACACAGAAATTGCATCATGATTGAATACAACAGTCACCATGCGCACTTTCCTCCATGGGAGTAATGTCCCAAACAGTCTAAGCTTTGATCGTTCCCTGGAGGACCAGTAGTAGTTTCCGATGCACACCGGGAGGCATTCTGTAATCTGTGGACTATCAGAGTTTTGAAGAAACACAGAAATTGCATCGGGATTGAATACAACAGTCACCATGCGCGCTTTGCTCCATGGGAATAATGTGCCATAGAGTTTACGCTTTGATCGTTCCCTGGAAGACCAGTAGCAGTTTCCGATGAACATCTGGAGGCATTCTGTAATCTGTGGACTATCAGAGTGTTGATGAAACACAGAAATTGCTTCGGGATTAAATACAACAGTCACCGTGCGCACTTTCCTCCGTGTGAGGAATGTCGCAAACAGTCGACGCTTTGATCGTTCCCTGGAAGAACAGTAGTCGTTTCCGATGCACATCTGGTGGCATCCAGTAATCTGTGGACTATCAGAGTGTTGATGAAACACAGAAATTGCATCGGGATTGAATACAACGGTCACCATCCGCACTTTCCTGCATGGGAGTAATGTCTGAAACAGTGTACGCTTTGATCGTTCCTGGGAAGACCAGTAGTAGTTTCCGATGCACATCTCGTGGCATTCTATAATCTGTGGACTATCAGAGTGTTGATGAAACACAGAAAATGCATCGGGATTGAATACAACAGTCACCATGCGCACTTTCCTCCATGGGAGTAATGTCCTAAACAGTCTACGCTTTGATCGTTCCCTGGAAGACCAGTAGTAGTTTCCGATGCACATCGGGAGGCATTCTGTAATCTGTGGACTATCAGAGTGTTGATGAAACACAGAAATTGCATCGGGATTGAATACAACAGTCACCATGCGCACTTTCCTCCATGGGAGTAATGTCCCAAACAGTCTAAGCTTTGATCGTTCTCTGGAAGACCAGTAGTAGTTTCCGATGCACACCGGGAGGCATTCTGTAATCTGTGGACTATCAGAGTTTTGAAGAAACACAGAAATAGCATCGGGATTGAATACAACAGTCACCATGCGCGCTTTCCTCCATGGGAATAATGTGTCATAGAGTTTACGCTTTGATCATTCCCTGGAAGACCAGTAGCAGTTTCCGATGCACATCTGGAGGCATTCTGTAATCTGTGGACTATCAGAGTGTTGATGAAACACAGAAATTGCTTCGGGATTAAATACAACAGTCACCGTGCGCACTTTCCTCCGTGTGAGGAATGTCGCAAACAGTCGACGCTTTGATCGTTCCCTGAAAGAACAGTAGTCGTTTCCGATGCACATCTGGTGGCATCCAGTAATCTGTGGACTATCAGAGTGTTGATGAAACACAGAAATTGCATCGGGATTGAATACAACGGTCACCATCCGCACTTTCCTGCATGGGAGTAATGTCTGAAACAGTGTACGTTTTGATCGTTCCTGAGAAGACCAGTAGTAGTTTCCGATGCACATCTCGTGGCATTCTATAATCTGTGGACTATCAGAGTGTTGATGAAACACAGAAAATGCATCGGGATTAATTACAACAGTTACCATGCGCACTTTCCTCCATGGGAGTAATGTCTCAAAGAGTTTACGCTTTGATCGTTCAAGGAAAGACCAGTAGTAGTTTCCGACGCACATCTGGAGGCATTCTGTAATCTGTGGACTATCAGAGTGTTGATGAAACACAGAAATTGCATCGGGATTGAATACAACAGTCTCCATGCGCAGTTTCCTCCATGGGAGTAACGTCTTAAACAGTCTACGCTTTGATCGTTCCTTGGAAGACCAGAAGTGGTTTCAATTGCACATCTGGAGGCATTCTGTAATCTGTGGACTATCAGAGTGTTGATGAAACACAGAAATTGCATCGGGATTGAATACAACAGTCACCATGCGCACTTTACTCCATGGGAGTAATGTCTCTAACAGTCTACGCTTTGATCGTTCCCTGGAAGACCAGTAGTAGTTTCCGATGTACATCTGGAGGCTTCCCGTAATCTGTGGACTATCAGAGTGTTGATGAAACACAGAAATTGCATCGGGATTGAATACAACAGTCACCATGCGCACTTTCCTCCATGGGAGTAATGTCTCAAGGAGTTAACGATTTGATCGTTCCCTGGAAGACCAGTTGTAGTTTCCGATGCACATCTGGAGGCATTCTGTAATCTGTGGACTATCAGAGTGTTGATGAAACACAGAAATTGCATCGGGATTGAATTCAACATTTACCATGCGCACTATCCTCCGTGGGAGTAATGTCTCTAACAGTCTACGCTTTGATCGTTCCCTGGAAGACCAGTAGTAGTTTCCGATGCACATCTGGATTCTTTCTGTAGTCTGTGGACTATCAGAGTGTTGATGAAACACAGAAATTGCATCGGGAGTGAAAACAACATTCACCATGCGCACTTTCCTCCAAGGGAATAATTATCAAACAGTCTATGCTTTGATCGTTCCCTGGAAGCCCTGTAGTAGTTTCCGATGCACATCTCGTGGCATTCTGTAATCTGTGGACTATCAGAGTGTTGATGAAACACAGAAATTGCATCGGGAATGAATGCAACAGTCACCATGCGCACTTTCCTCCACGGGAGGTATGTCTCAAACAGTCTACGGTTTGATCGTTCCCTGGAAGACCAGTAGTAGTTTCCGATGCACATCTGGTGGCATTCTGTAATCTGTGGACTATCAGAGTGTTGATGAAACACAGAAATTTCATCGGGATTGAATACAACAGTCACCATGCGCACTTTCCTCCATGGGAGTAATGTCCTAAACACTCTACGCTTTGATCGTCCCCTGGAAGACCAGTAGTAGTTTCCGATGCACATCGGGAGGCATTCTGTAATCTGTGGACTATCAGAGTGTTGATGAAACACAGAAATTGCATCGGGATTGAATACAACAGTCACCATGCGCACTTTCCTCCATGGGAGTAATGTCCCAAACAGTCTACGCTTTGATCGTTCCCTGGAAGACCAGTAGGAGTTTCCGATGCACACCGGGAGGCATTCTGTAATCTGTGGACTATCAGAGTGTTGATGAAGCACAGAAATTGCATCGGGATTGAATACAACAGTCACCATGCGCACTTTCTTCCATGGGAATAATGTTTCATAGAGTTTACGCTGTGATCGTTCCCTGGAAGACCAGTAGCAGTTTCTGATGCACATCTGGAGGCATCCTGTAATCTGTGGACTATCAGAGTGTTGATGAAACATAGAAATTGCATCGGGATTGAATACAACCATCACCTTGAGCACATTCCTCCATAAAAGTAATGTTTCAAACAGTCTACGCTTTGATCGTTCCCTGGAAGACCAGTAAAACTTTCCGATGCAAATCTGGATTCATTCTGTAATCTGTGGAGTATCAGAGTGTTGATGAAACACAGATATTGCATCGGGATTTAATACAACAGTTACCATGTGCACTTTCCTCCATGAGAGTAATGTCTCTAACAGTCTACGCTTTGATCGTTCCCTGGAAGACCAGTAGTAGTTTCCGATGAACATCTGGAGGCTTTCTGTAATCTGTGGACTATCAGAGTGTTGATGAAACACAGAAATTGCATCGGGATTGAATACAACAGTTACCATGCGCACTTTCCTCCGTGGGAGTAATTCTCAAACAGTCTACGATTTGATCGTTCCCTGGAAGACCAGTAGTAGTTTCCGATGCACATCTCGTGGCATTCTGTAATCTGTGGACTATCAGAGTGTTGATGAGACACAGAAATTGCATCGGGATTGAATACAACAGTCACCATGCGCACTTTCCTCCATGGGAATAATGTGTCATAGAGTTTACGCTTTGATCGTTCCCTGGAAGACCAGTAGCAGTTTCCGATGCACATCTGGTGGCATTCTATAATCTGTGGACTATCAGAGTGTTGATGAAACACAGAAATTGCATCATGATTGAATACAACAGTCACCATGCGCACTTTCCTCCATGGGAGTAATGTCCCAAACAGTCTACGCTTTGATCGTTCCCTGGAAGACCAGTAGGTGTTTCCGATGCACACCGGGAGGCATTCTGTAATCTGTGGACTATCGGAGTGTTGATGAAACACAGAAATTGCATCGGGATTGAATACAACAATCACCATGCGCACTTTCCTCTATGGGAATAATGTTTCATAGAGTTTACGCTTTGATCATTCCCTGGAAGAACAGTAGCAGTTTCCGATGCACATCTGGAGGCATTCTGTAATCTGTGGACTATCAGAGTGTTGATGAAACATAGAAATTGCATCGGGATTGAATACAACAATAACCATGAGAACATTCCTCCATAAAAGTAATGTCTCAAACAGTCTACGCTTTGATCGTTCCCTGGAAGACCAGTAGTAGTGTCCGATGCAAATGTGGAGGCATTCTGTAATCTGTGGAGTATCAGAGTGTTGATGAGACACAGAAATTGCATCGGGATTGAATACAACAGTCACCATGCGCACTTTCCTCCATGGGAGTAATGTCCCAAACAGTCTACGCTTTGATCGTTCCCTGGAAGACCAGTAGTAGTTTCCGATGCACATCGGGAGGCATTCTGTAATCTGTGGACTATCAGAGTGTTGATGAAACACAGAAATTGCATCATGATTGAATACAACAGTCACCATGCGCACTTTCCTCCATGGGAGTAATGTCCCAAACAGTCTAAGCTTTGATCGTTCCCTGGAAGACCAGTAGTAGTTTCCGATGCACACCGGGAGGCATTCTGTAATCTGTGGACTATCAGAGTTTTGAAGAAACACAGAAATTGCATCGGGATTGAATACAACAGTCACCATGCGCGCTTTGCTCCATGGGAATAATGTGCCATAGAGTTTACGCTTTGATCGTTCCCTGGAAGACCAGTAGCAGTTTCCGATGAACATCTGGAGGCATTCTGTAATCTGTGGACTATCAGAGTGTTGATGAAACACAGAAATTGCTTCGGGATTAAATACAACAGTCACCGTGCGCACTTTCCTCCGTGTGAGGAATGTCGCAAACAGTCGACGCTTTGATCGTTCCCTGGAAGAACAGTAGTCGTTTCCGATGCACATCTGGTGGCATCCAGTAATCTGTGGACTATCAGAGTGTTGATGAAACACAGAAATTGCATCGGGATTGAATACAACGGTCACCATCCGCACTTTCCTGCATGGGAGTAATGTCTGAAACAGTGTACGCTTTGATCGTTCCTGGGAAGACCAGTAGTAGTTTCCGATGCACATCTCGTGGCATTCTATAATCTGTGGACTATCAGAGTGTTCATGAAACACAGAAAATGCATCGGGATTAATTACAACAGTTACCATGCGCACTTTCCTCCATGGGAGTAATGTCTCAAAGAGTTTACGCTTTGATCGTTCAAGGAAAGACCAGTAGTAGTTTCCGATGCACATCTGGAGGCATTCTGTAATCTGTGGACTATCAGAGTGTTGATGAAACACAGAAGTTGCATCGGGATTGTATACAACAGTCTCCATGCGCAGTTTCCTCCATGGGAGTAACGTCTCAAACAGTCTACGCTTTGATCGTTCCTTGGAAGACCAGAAGTGGTTTCAATTGCACATCTCGAGGCATTCTGTAATCTGTGAACTATCAGAGTGTTGATGAAACACAGAAATTGCATCGGGATTGAATACAACAGTCACCATGCGCACTTTCCTCCATGGGAGTAATGTCTCAAGGAGTTAACGATTTGATCGTTCCCTGGAAGACCTGTTGTAGTTTCCGATGCACATCTGGAGGCATTCTGTAATCTGTGGACTATCAGAGTGTTGATGAAACACAGAAATTGCATCGGGATTGAATTCAACATTCACCATGCGCACTTTCCTCCAAGGGAGTAATTATCAAACAGTCTATGCTTTGATCGTTCCCTGGAAGATCTGTAGTAGTTTCCGATGCACATCTCGTGGCATTCTGTAATCTGTGGACTATCAGAGTGTTGATGAAACACAGAAATTGCATCGGGAATGAATGCAACAGTCACCATGCGCACTTTCCTCCACGGGAGGTATGTCTCAAACAGTCTACGGTTTGATCGTTCCCTGGAAGACCAGTAGTAGTTTCCGATGCACATCTGGTGGCATTCTGTAATCTGTGGACTATCAGAGTGTTGATGAAACACAGAAATAGAATCAGGATTGAATACAACAGTCACCATGCGCACTTTCCTCCATGGGAGTAAAGTCCTAAACAGTCTACGCTTTGATCGTTCCTGGGAAGACCAGTAGTAGTTTCCGATGAACATCTCGTGGCATTCTATAATCTGTGCACTATCAGAGTGTTTATGAAACACAGAAAATGCATCGGGATTAATTACAACAGTTACTATGCGCACTTTCCTCCATGGGAGTAATGTCTCAAAGAGTTTACGCTTTGATCGTTCCCTGAAAGACCAGTAGTAGTTTCCGATGCACATCTGGAGGCATTCTGTAATCTGTGGACTATCAGAGTGTTGATGAAACACAGAAATTGCATCGGGATTGAATACAACAGTCTCCATGCGCAGTTTCCTCCATGGGAGTAACGTCTTAAACAGTCTACGCTTTGATCGTTCCTTGGAAGACCAGAAGTAGTTTCAATTGCACATCTGGAGGCATTCTGTAATCTGTGGACTATCAGAGTGTTGATGAAACACAGAAATTGCATCGGGATTGAATACAACAGTCACCATGCGCACTTTACTCCATGGGAGTAATGTCTCTAACAGTCTACGCTTTGATCGTTCCCTGGAAGACCAGTAGTAGTTTCCGATGTACATCTGGAGGCTTCCCGTAATCTGTGGACTATCAGAGTGTTGATGAAACACAGAAATTGCATCGGGATTGAATACAACAGTCACCATGCGCACTTTCCTCCATGGGAGTAATGTCTCAAGGAGTTTACGGTTTGATCGTTCCCTGGAAGACCAGTTGTAGTTTCCGATGCACATCTGGAGGCATTCTGTAATCTGTGGACTATCAGAGTGTTGATGAAACACAGAAATTGCATCGGGATTGAATTCAACATTTACCATGCGCACTTTCCTCCATGGGAGTAATGTCTCTAACAGTCTACGCTTTGATCGTTCCCTGGAAGACCAGTAGTAGTTTCCGATGCACATCTGGAGGCTTTCTGTAGTCTGTGGACTATCAGAGTGTTGATGAAACACAGAAATTGCATCGGGATTGAAAACAACATTCACCATGCGCACTTTCCTCCAAGTTAGTAATCATCAAACAGTCTATGCTTTGATCGTTTCCTGGAAGACCTGTAGTAGTTTCCGATGCACATCTCGTGGCATTCTGTAATCTGTGGACTATCAGAGTGTTGATGAAACACAGAAATTGCATCGGGAATGAATGCAACAGTCACCATGCGCACTTTCCTCCACGGGAGGTATGTCTCAAACAGTCTACGGTTTGATCGTTCCCTGGAAGACCAGTAGTAGTTTCCGATGCACATCTGGTGGCATTCTGTAATCTGTGGACTATCAGAGTGTTGATGAAACACAGAAATTTCATCGGGATTGAATACAACAGTCACCATGCGCACTTTCCTCCATGGGAGTAATGTCCTAAACACTCTACGCTTTGATCGTCCCCTGGAAGACCAGTAGTAGTTTCCGATGCACATCGGGAGGCATTCTGTAATCTGTGGACTATCAGAGTGTTGATGAAACACAGAAATTGCATCGGGATTGAATACAACAGTCACCATGCGCACTTTCCTCCATGGGAGTAATGTCCCAAACAGTCTACGCTTTGATCGTTCCCTGGAAGACCAGTAGGAGTTTCCGATGCACACCGGGAGGCATTCTGTAATCTGTGGACTATCAGAGTGTTGATGAAGCACAGAAATTGCATCGGGATTGAATACAACAGTCACCATGCGCACTTTCTTCCATGGGAATAATGTTTCATAGAGTTTACGCTGTGATCGTTCCCTGGAAGACCAGTAGCAGTTTCTGATGCACATCTGGAGGCATCCTGTAATCTGTGGACTATCAGAGTGTTGATGAAACATAGAAATTGCATCGGGATTGAATACAACCATCACCTTGAGCACATTCCTCCATAAAAGTAATGTTTCAAACAGTCTACGCTTTGATCGTTCCCTGGAAGACCAGTAAAACTTTCCGATGCAAATCTGGATTCATTCTGTAATCTGTGGAGTATCAGAGTGTTGATGAAACACAGATATTGCATCGGGATTTAATACAACAGTTACCATGTGCACTTTCCTCCATGAGAGTAATGTCTCTAACAGTCTACGCTTTGATCGTTCCCTGGAAGACCAGTAGTAGTTTCCGATGAACATCTGGAGGCTTTCTGTAATCTGTGGACTATCAGAGTGTTGATGAAACACAGAAATTGCATCGGGATTGAATACAACAGTTACCATGCGCACTTTCCTCCGTGGGAGTAATTCTCAAACAGTCTACGATTTGATCGTTCCCTGGAAGACCAGTAGTAGTTTCCGATGCACATCTCGTGGCATTCTGTAATCTGTGGACTATCAGAGTGTTGATGAGACACAGAAATTGCATCGGGATTGAATACAACAGTCACCATGCGCACTTTCCTCCATGGGAATAATGTGTCATAGAGTTTACGCTTTGATCGTTCCCTGGTAGACCAGTAGCAGTTTCCGATGCACATCTGGTGGCATTCTATAATCTGTGGACTATCAGAGTGTTGATGAAACACAGAAATTGCATCATGATTGAATACAACAGTCACCATGCGCACTTTCCTCCATGGGAGTAATGTCCCAAACAGTCTACGCTTTGATCGTTCCCTGGAAGACCAGTAGGTGTTTCCGATGCACACCGGGAGGCATTCTGTAATCTGTGGACTATCGGAGTGTTGATGAAACACAGAAATTGCATCGGGATTGAATACAACAATCACCATGCGCACTTTCCTCTATGGGAATAATGTTTCATAGTGTTTACGCTTTGATCATTCCCTGGAAGAACAGTAGCAGTTTCCGATGCACATCTGGAGGCATTCTGTAATCTGTGGACTATCAGAGTGTTGATGAAACATAGAAATTGCATCGGGATTGAATACAACAATAACCATGAGAACATTCCTCCATAAAAGTAATGTCTCAAACAGTCTACGCTTTGATCGTTCCCTGGAAGACCAGTAGTAGTGTCCGATGCAAATGTGGAGGCATTCTGTAATCTGTGGAGTATCAGAGTGTTGATGAGACACAGAAATTGCATCGGGATTGAATACAACAGTCACCATGCGCACTTTCCTCCATGGGAGTAATGTCCCAAACAGTCTACGCTTTGATCGTTCCCTGGAAGACCAGTAGTAGTTTCCGATGCACATCGGGAGGCATTCTGTAATCTGTGGACTATCAGAGTGTTGATGAAACACAGAAATTGCATCATGATTGAATACAACAGTCACCATGCGCACTTTCCTCCATGGGAGTAATGTCCCAAACAGTCTAAGCTTTGATCGTTCCCTGGAAGACCAGTAGTAGTTTCCGATGCACACCGGGAGGCATTCTGTAATCTGTGGACTATCAGAGTTTTGAAGAAACACAGAAATTGCATCGGGATTGAATACAACAGTCACCATGCGCGCTTTGCTCCATGGGAATAATGTGCCATAGAGTTTACGCTTTGATCGTTCCCTGGAAGACCAGTAGCAGTTTCCGATGAACATCTGGAGGCATTCTGTAATCTGTGGACTATCAGAGTGTTGATGAAACACAGAAATTGCTTCGGGATTAAATACAACAGTCACCGTGCGCACTTTCCTCCGTGTGAGGAATGTCGCAAACAGTCGACGCTTTGATCGTTCCCTGGAAGAACAGTAGTCGTTTCCGATGCACATCTGGTGGCATCCAGTAATCTGTGGACTATCAGAGTGTTGATGAAACACAGAAATTGCATCGGGATTGAATACAACGGTCACCATCCGCACTTTCCTGCATGGGAGTAATGTCTGAAACAGTGTACGCTTTGATCGTTCCTGGGAAGACCAGTAGTAGTTTCCGATGCACATCTCGTGGCATTCTATAATCTGTGGACTATCAGAGTGTTCATGAAACACAGAAAATGCATCGGGATTAATTACAACAGTTACCATGCGCACTTTCCTCCATGGGAGTAATGTCTCAAAGAGTTTACGCTTTGATCGTTCAAGGAAAGACCAGTAGTAGTTTCCGATGCACATCTGGAGGCATTCTGTAATCTGTGGACTATCAGAGTGTTGATGAAACACAGAAGTTGCATCGGGATTGTATACAACAGTCTCCATGCGCAGTTTCCTCCATGGGAGTAACGTCTCAAACAGTCTACGCTTTGATCGTTCCTTGGAAGACCAGAAGTGGTTTCAATTGCACATCTCGAGGCATTCTGTAATCTGTGAACTATCAGAGTGTTGATGAAACACAGAAATTGCATCGGGATTGAATACAACAGTCACCATGCGCACTTTCCTCCATGGGAGTAATGTCTCAAGGAGTTAACGATTTGATCGTTCCCTGGAAGACCTGTTGTAGTTTCCGATGCACATCTGGAGGCATTCTGTAATCTGTGGACTATCAGAGTGTTGATGAAACACAGAAATTGCATCGGGATTGAATTCAACATTCACCATGCGCACTTTCCTCCAAGGGAGTAATTATCAAACAGTCTATGCTTTGATCGTTCCCTGGAAGATCTGTAGTAGTTTCCGATGCACATCTCGTGGCATTCTGTAATCTGTGGACTATCAGAGTGTTGATGAAACACAGAAATTGCATCGGGAATGAATGCAACAGTCACCATGCGCACTTTCCTCCACGGGAGGTATGTCTCAAACAGTCTACGGTTTGATCGTTCCCTGGAAGACCAGTAGTAGTTTCCGATGCACATCTGGTGGCATTCTGTAATCTGTGGACTATCAGAGTGTTGATGAAACACAGAAATAGAATCAGGATTGAATACAACAGTCACCATGCGCACTTTCCTCCATGGGAGTAAAGTCCTAAACAGTCTACGCTTTGATCGTTCCTGGGAAGACCAGTAGTAGTTTCCGATGAACATCTCGTGGCATTCTATAATCTGTGCACTATCAGAGTGTTTATGAAACACAGAAAATGCATCGGGATTAATTACAACAGTTACTATGCGCACTTTCCTCCATGGGAGTAATGTCTCAAAGAGTTTACGCTTTGATCGTTCCCTGAAAGACCAGTAGTAGTTTCCGATGCACATCTGGAGGCATTCTGTAATCTGTGGACTATCAGAGTGTTGATGAAACACAGAAATTGCATCGGGATTGAATACAACAGTCTCCATGCGCAGTTTCCTCCATGGGAGTAACGTCTTAAACAGTCTACGCTTTGATCGTTCCTTGGAAGACCAGAAGTAGTTTCAATTGCACATCTGGAGGCATTCTGTAATCTGTGGACTATCAGAGTGTTGATGAAACACAGAAATTGCATCGGGATTGAATACAACAGTCACCATGCGCACTTTACTCCATGGGAGTAATGTCTCTAACAGTCTACGCTTTGATCGTTCCCTGGAAGACCAGTAGTAGTTTCCGATGTACATCTGGAGGCTTCCCGTAATCTGTGGACTATCAGAGTGTTGATGAAACACAGAAATTGCATCGGGATTGAATACAACAGTCACCATGCGCACTTTCCTCCATGGGAGTAATGTCTCAAGGAGTTTACGGTTTGATCGTTCCCTGGAAGACCAGTTGTAGTTTCCGATGCACATCTGGAGGCATTCTGTAATCTGTGGACTATCAGAGTGTTGATGAAACACAGAAATTGCATCGGGATTGAATTCAACATTTACCATGCGCACTTTCCTCCATGGGAGTAATGTCTCTAACAGTCTACGCTTTGATCGTTCCCTGGAAGACCAGTAGTAGTTTCCGATGCACATCTGGAGGCTTTCTGTAGTCTGTGGACTATCAGAGTGTTGATGAAACACAGAAATTGCATCGGGATTGAAAACAACATTCACCATGCGCACTTTCCTCCAAGTTAGTAATCATCAAACAGTCTATGCTTTGATCGTTTCCTGGAAGACCTGTAGTAGTTTCCGATGCACATCTCGTGGCATTCTGTAATCTGTGGACTATCAGAGTGTTGATGAAACACAGAAATTGCATCGGGAATGAATGCAACAGTCACCATGCGCACTTTCCTCCACGGGAGGTATGTCTCAAACAGTCTACGATTTGATCGTTCCCTGGAAGACCAGTAGTAGTTTCCGATGCACATCTGGTGGCATTCTGTAATCTGTGGACTATCAGAGTGTTGATGAAACACAGAAATAGCATCAGGATTTAATACAACAGTCACCATGCGCACTTTCCTCCATATGAGTAATGTCTGAAACAGTCTACGCTTTGATCGTTCCCTGGAAGACCAGTAGTAGTTTCCGATGCACATCTCGTGGCATTCTGTAATCTGTGGACTATCAGAGTGTTGATGAAACACAGAAATTTCATCGGGATTGAATACAACAGTCACCATGCGCACTTTCCTCCATGGGAGTAATGTCCTAAACAGTCTACGCTTTGATCGTTCCCTGGAAGACCAGTAGGAGTTTCCGATGCACACCGGGAGGCATTCTGCAATCTGTGGACTATCAGAGTGTTGATAAAGCACAGAAATTGCATCGGGATTGAATACAACAATCACCGTGCGCACTTTCCTCCATGGGAATAATGTTTCATAGAGTTTACGCTGTGATCGTTCCCTGGAAGACCAGTAGCAGTTTCCAATGCACATCTGGAGGCATTCTGTAATCTGTGGACTATCAGAGTCTTGATGAAACATAGAAATTGCATCGGGATTGAATACAACAATCACCTTGAGCACATTCCTCCATAAAAGTAATGTCTCAAACAGTCTACGCTTTGATCGTTCCCTGGAAGACCAATAGTAGTTTCCGATGCACATCTGGTGGCATTCTGTAATCTGTGGTCTATCAGAGTGTTGATGAAACACAGATATTTCATCGGTATTGAATACAACAGTCACCATGAGCACTTTCCTCCACGGGAGGTATGTCTCCAACAGTCTACGTTTTGATCGTTCCCTGGAAGACCAGTAGTAGTTTCCGATGCACATCTGGAGGCTTTCTGTAATCTGTGGACTACCAGAGTGTTGATGAAACACAGAAATTGCATCGGGATTGAATACAACAGTCACCATGCGCACTTTCCTCCATGGGAGTAATGTCTCAAGGAGTTTACGGTTTGATCGTTCCCTGGAAGACCAGTTGTAGTTTCCGATGCACATCTGGAGGCATTCTGTAATCTGTGGACTATCAGAGTGTTGATGAAACACAGAAATTGCATCGGGATTGAATTCAACATTTACCATGCGCACTTTCCTCCATGGGAGTAATGTCTCTAACAGTCTACGCTTTGATCGTTCCCTGGAAGACCAGTAGTCGTTTCCGATGCACATCTGGTGGCATCCAGTAATCTGTGGACTATCAGAGTGTTGATGAAACACAGAAATTGCATCGGGATTGAATACAACGGTCACCATCCGCACTTTCCTGCATGGGAGTAATGTCTGAAACAGTGTACGCTTTGATCGTTCCTGGGAAGACCAGTAGTAGTTTCCGATGCACATCTCGTGGCATTCTATAATCTGTGGACTATCAGAGTGTTGATGAAACACAGAAAATGCATCGGGATTAATTACAACAGTTACCATGCGCACTTTCCTCCATGGGAGTAATGTCTCAAAGAGTTTACGCTTTGATCGTTCAAGGAAAGACCAGTAGTAGTTTCCGATGCACATCTGGAGGCATTCTGTAATCTGTGGACTATCAGAGTGTTGATGAAACACAGAAGTTGCATCGGGATTGAATACAACAGTCTCCATGCGCAGTTTCCTCCATGGGAGTAACGTCTCAAACAGTCTACGCTTTGATCGTTCCTTGGAAGACCAGAAGTGGTTTCAATTGCACATCTCGAGGCATTCTGTAATCTGTGAACTATCAGAGTGTTGATGAAACACAGAAATTGCTTCGGGATTGAATACAACAGTCACCATGCGCACTTTCCTCCATGGGAGTAATGTCTCAAGGAGTTAACGATTTGATCGTTCCCTGGAAGACCTGTTGTAGTTTCCGATGCACATCTGGAGGCATTCTGTAATCTGTGGACTATCAGAGTGTTGATGAAACACAGAAATTGCATCGGGATTGAATTCAACATTCACCATGCGCACTTTCCTCCAAGGGAGTAATTATCAAACAGTCTATGCTTTGATCGTTCCCTGGAAGATCTGTAGTAGTTTCCGATGCACATCTCGTGGCATTCTGTAATCTGTGGACTATCAGAGTGTTGATGAAACACAGAAATTGCATCGGGAATGAATGCAACAGTCACCATGCGCACTTTCCTCCACGGGAGGTATGTCTCAAACAGTCTACGGTTTGATCGTTCCCTGGAAGACCAGTAGTAGTTTCCGATGCACATCTGGTGGCATTCTGTAATCTGTGGACTATCAGAGTGTTGATGAAACACAGAAATAGGCTCAGGATTGAATACAACAGTCACCATGCGCACTTTCCTCCATGGGAGTAAAGTCCTAAACAGTCTACGCTTTGATCGTTCCTGGGAAGACCAGTAGTAGTTTCCGATGAACATCTCGTGGCATTCTATAATCTGTGCACTATCAGAGTGTTTATGAAACACAGAAAATGCATCGGGATTAATTACAACAGTTACTATGCGCACTTTCCTCCATGGGAGTAATGTCTCAAAGAGTTTACGCTTTGATCGTTCCCTGAAAGACCAGTAGTAGTTTCCGATGCACATCTGGAGGCATTCTGTAATCTGTGGACTATCAGAGTGTTGATGAAACACAGAAATTGCATCGGGATTGAATACAACAGTCTCCATGCGCAGTTTCCTCCATGGGAGTAACGTCTTAAACAGTCTACGCTTTGATCGTTCCTTGGAAGACCAGAAGTAGTTTCAATTGCACATCTGGAGGCATTCTGTAATCTGTGGACTATCAGAGTGTTGATGAAACACAGAAATTGCATCGGGATTGAATACAACAGTCACCATGCGCACTTTACTCCATGGGAGTAATGTCTCTAACAGTCTACGCTTTGATCGTTCCCTGGAAGACCAGTAGTAGTTTCCGATGTACATCTGGAGGCTTCCCGTAATCTGTGGACTATCAGAGTGTTGATGAAACACAGAAATTGCATCGGGATTGAATACAACAGTCACCATGCGCACTTTCCTCCATGGGAGTAATGTCTCAAGGAGTTTACGGTTTGATCGTTCCCTGGAAGACCAGTTGTAGTTTCCGATGCACATCTGGAGGCATTCTGTAATCTGTGGACTATCAGAGTGTTGATGAAACACAGAAATTGCATCGGGATTGAATTCAACATTTACCATGCGCACTTTCCTCCATGGGAGTAATGTCTCTAACAGTCTACGCTTTGATCGTTCCCTGGAAGACCAGTAGTAGTTTCCGATGCACATCTGGAGGCTTTCTGTAGTCTGTGGACTATCAGAGTGTTGATGAAACACAGAAATTGCATCGGGATTGAAAACAACATTCACCATGCGCACTTTCCTCCAAGTTAGTAATTATCAAACAGTCTATGCTTTGATCGTTTCCTGGAAGACCTGTAGCAGTTTCCGATGCACATCTCGTGGCATTCTGTAATCTGTGGACTATCAGAGTGTTGATGAAACACAGAAATTGCATCGGGAATGAATGCAACAGTCACCATGCGCACTTTCCTCCACGGGAGGTATGTCTCAAACAGTCTACGGTTTGATCGTTCCCTGGAAGACCAGTAGTAGTTTCGATGCACATCTGGTGGCATTCTGTAATCTGTGGACTATCAGAGTGTTGATGAAACACAGAAATAGCATCAGGATTTAATACAACAGTCACCATGCGCACTTTCCTCCATATGAGTAATGTCTGAAACAGTCTACGCTTTGATCGTTCCCTGGAAGACCAGTAGTAGTTTCCGATGCACATCTCGTGTCATTCTGTAATCTGTGGACTATCAGAGTGTTGATGAAACACAGAAATTTCATCGGGATTGAATACAACAGTCACCATGCGCACTTTCCTCCATGGGAGTAATGTCCTAAACAGTCTACGCTTTGATCGTTCCCTGGAAGACCAGTAGGAGTTTCCGATGCACACCGGGAGGCATTCTGCAATCTGTGGACTATCAGAGTGTTGATAAAGCACAGAAATTGCATCGGGATTGAATACAACAATCACCGTGCGCACTTTCCTCCATGGGAATAATGTTTCATAGAGTTTACGCTGTGATCGTTCCCTGGAAGACCAGTAGCAGTTTCCAATGCACATCTGGAGGCATTCTGTAATCTGTGGACTATCAGAGTCTTGATGAAACATAGAAATTGCATCGGGATTGAATACAACAATCACCTTGAGCACATTCCTCCATAAAAGTAATGTCTCAAACAGTCTACGCTTTGATCGTTCCCTGGAAGACCAAAAGTAGTTTCCGATGCACATCTGGTGGCATTCTGTAATCTGTGGTCTATCAGAGTGTTGATGAAACACAGATATTTCATCGGTATTGAATACAACAGTCACCATGAGCACTTTCCTGCACGGGAGGTATGTCTCCAACAGTCTACGTTTTGATCGTTCCCTGGAAGACCAGTAGTAGTTTCCGATGCACATCTGGGGGCTTTCTGTAATCTGTGGACTACCAGAGTGTTGATGAAACACAGAAATTGCATCGGGATTGAATACAACAGTCACCATGCGCACTTTCCTTCATGGGAGTAATTCTCAAACAGTCTACGCTTTGATCGTTCCCTGGAAGACCAGTAGTATTTTCCGATGCACATCTGGGGGCATTCTGTAATCTGTGGACTATCAGAGAGTTGATGAAACACAGAAATTGCTTCGGGATTGAATACAACAGTCACCATGCGCACTTTCCTCCACGGGAGGTAAGTCTCAAACAGTCGACGCTTTGATCGTTCCCTGGAAGACCAGTAGTGGTTTCCGATGCACATCTGGTGGCATTCTGTGATCTGTGGATTATCAGAGTGTTGATGAAACACAGAAATAGCATCGGGATTGAATACAATAGTCACAATCCGCACTTTCCTGCATGGGAGTAATGTCTGAAACAGTCTACGCTTTGATCGTTCCCGGGAAGAAAACTAATAGTTTCTGATGCACATCTCGTGGCATTCTGTAATCTGTGGACTATCAGAGTGTTGATGAAACGCAGAAAATGCCACGGGATTGAATGCAACAGTTACCATGCGCAATTTCCTTCATGGGAGTAATGTCACAATGAGTTTACGCTTTGATCGTTCCCTGAAAGACCAGTAGTAGTTTCCGATGCACATCTGGAGGCATTCTGTAATCTGTGGAATATCAGAGTGTTGATGAAACACAGAAATTGCATCGGGATTGAATACAACAGTCACCATGAGCACATTCCTGCATAAAAGTAATGTCTCAAACGGTCTACGCTTTGATCGTTCCCTGGAAGACCGGTAGTAGTGTCCGATGAACATCTGGAGACATTCTGTAATCTGTGGACTATTAGAGTGTTGATGAAACACAGATATTGCATCGGCATTGAATACAACACCAACCATGCGCACTTTAATCCATGGGAGTAATGTCTCAAACAGTCTACGCTTTGATCGTTCCCTGGAAGACCAGTAGTAGTTTCCGATGCACATCTGGAGGCTTTCTGTAATCTGTGGACTACCAGAGTGTTGATGAAACACAGAAATTGCATCGGGATTGAATACAACAGTCACCATGCGCACTTTCCTTCATGGGAGTAATTCTCAAACAGTCTACGCTTTGATCGTTCCCTGGAAGACCAGTAGTAGTTTCCGATGCACATCTGGGGGCATTCTGTAATCAGTGGACTATCAGAGAGTTGATGAAACACAGAAATTGCATCGGGATTGAATACTACAGTCACCATGCGCATATTCCTCCATAAAAGTAATATCTCATACAGTCTACGCTTTGATCGTTCCCTGTAAGACCAGTAGTAGTTTCGGATGCACATCTGGAGGCATTCTGTAATCTGTGGACTATCAGAGTGTTGATGAAACACAGAAATTGCATCGGTATTGAATACAGCAGTCACCATGCGCACTTTCCTCCATGGGAGTAATGTCTCTAACAGTCTACGCTTTGATCGTTCCCTGGAAGATCAGTAGTAGTTTCCGATGCACATCTGGAGGCTTTCTGTAATCAGTGGACTATCAGAGTGTTGATGAAACACAGAAATTGCATCGGGATTGAATACAACAGTCACCATGCGCACTTTCCTCCATGGGAGCAATGTCTCAAACAGTCCACGCTTTGATCGTTCCCTGGAAGACCAGTAGTAGTTTCCGATTAACATCTGGAGGCATTCTGTAATCTGTGGACTATCAGAGTGTTTATGAATCACAGAAATTGCATCGGGATTGAATACAACATTTACCATGCGCACTTTCCTCCATGGGAGTAATGTCCCAAACAGTCTACGCTTTGATCGTTCCCTGGAAGACCAGTAGTAGTTTCCGATGCACATCGGGAGGCATTCTGTAATCTGTGGACTATCAGAGTGTTTATGAAACACAGAAATTGCATCGGGATTGAATACAACAGTCACATTCCGCACTTTCCTCCATGGGAGTAATGTCCCAAACAGTCTACGCTTGGATCGTACCCAGGAAGACCAGTAATAGTTTCCGATGCACATCTCGTGGCTTTCTGTAATCTGTGGACTATCAGCGTGTTGATGAAACACAGAAAATGCATCGTGATTGAATACAACAGTCACCATGCGCACTTTCCTCCATGGGAGTAATGTCTCAAGGAGTTTACGCTTTGATCGTTCCCTGGAAGTCCAGCAGTAGTTTCCGATGCACATCTGGATGCATTCTGTAATCTGCGTAGTATCAGAGTGTTGATGAAACACAGAAATTGCATCGGGATTGAATACAACAGTCACCATGCGCAGTTTCCTCCGTGGGAGTAATTCTCAAACAGTCTACGCTTTGATCGTTCCCTGGAAGACCAATAGTAGTTTCCGATGCACATCTGGTGGCATTCTGTAATCTGTGGTCTATCAGAGTGTTGATGAATCACAGAAATTGCATCGGGATTGAATACAATAGACACCATGAGCACTTTCCTCCATGGGAGTAATTCTCAAACAGTCTACGCTTTGATCGTTCCCTGGAAGTCCAGTAGTAGTTTCCGATGCACATCTGGTGGTATTCTGTAATCTGTGGACTATCAAAATGTTGATGAAACACAGAAAATGCATCGGAATTGAATACAACAGTCACCATGCGCACTTTCCTCCATAGGAGTAATGTCTCAAGGAGTTTACGCTTTGATCGTTCCCTGGAAGTCCAGTAGTAGTTTCCGATGCACATCTGGTGGTATTCTGTAATCTGTAATCTATCAGAGTGTTGATGAAACACAGAAATTTCATCGGGATTGAATACAACTGTCACCATGCGCACTTTCCTCCACGGGAGGTATGTCTCCAACAGTCTACGCTTTGATCGTTCCCTGGAAGACCAGTAGTAGTTTCCGATGCACATCTGGAGGTATCCTGTAATCTGTGGACTATCAGAGTGTTGGTGAAACACATAAATTGCATCGGGATTGAATACAACTGTCACCACGTGCACATTCCTGCATAAAAGTAATGTCACAAACAGTCTACGCTTTGCTCGTTACCTGGAAGACCAGTAGAAATTTCCGATGAACATCTGAGGCATTCTGTTTCTGTGGACTATCAGAGTGTTGATGAATACAGAAATTGCATCGGGATTGAATACAACAGTTACCATGCGCACTTTCCTCCACAGCAGTAATGTCTTAAACAGTATACGCTTTGATCGTTCCCTGGAAGAGCAGTAGTAGTTTCCGATTAACATCTGGAGGCATTCTGTAATCTGTAGACTATCAGAGTGTTGATGAAACACAGAAATTGCATCGGGATTGAATACAACAGTCACCATGCGCACATTCCTCCACGCGAGTAATATCTCAAACAGACTACGCTTTGATCGTTCCCTGGATGACCAGTAGCAGTTTCCGATGCACATCATGTGGCATTCTGTAATCTGTAGACTATCAGAGTGTTGATGAAACACAGAAATTGCATCGGGATTGAATGCAACAGTCACCATGCGCACATTCCTCCACGGGAGTAATGTCTCAAACTGTCTACGCTTTGATCGTTCCCTGGAATACCAGTAGTAGTTTCCGTTGCACATCGGGAGGCATTCTGTAATCTGTGGATTATCAGAGTGTTGATGAAACACAGAAATTGCATCGGGATTGAATACAACATTCACCATGTGCACTTTCCTCCATGGGAGTAATGTCTCAAACAGTCTACGCTTTTATCGTTCCCTGGAAGACCAGTAGTAGTCTCCGATGCACATCTGGAGGCATTCTGTAATCTGTGGACTATCAGAGTGTTGATGAAACACAGAAATTGCATCGGGATTGAATACAACAGACACCATGCGCACTTTCCTCCATGGGAGTAATTCTCAAACAGTCTACGCTTTGATCGTTCCCTGGAAGACCAGTAGTAGTTTCCGATGCACATCTCGTGGCATTCTGTAATCTGTGGACTATCAGAATGTTGATGAAACACAGAAATTGCATCGGGATTGAATACAACAGTCACCATGCGCACTTTCCTCCATGGGAGTAATGCCTCAAGGAGTTATGCTTTGATCGTTCCCTGGAAGTCCAGTAGTAGTTTCCGATGCACATCTGGTGGCATTCTGTAATCTGTGGTCTATCAGAGTGTTGATGAAACACAGAAATTTCATCCTGATTGAATACAACAGTCACCATGCGCACTTTCCTCCACGGGAGGTATGTCTCCAACAGTGTACGCTTTGATCGTTCCCTGGAAGACCAGTAGTAGTTTCCGATGCACATCTGGAGGCATTCTGTAATCTGTGGACTATCAGAGTGTTGATGAAACACAAAAATTGCAACGGAATTGAATACAACAGTCACCATGAGAACTTTCCTCCATGGGAGTAATGTCTCAAACAGTCTACGCTTTGATCGTTCCCTGGAAGACCAGTAGAAGTTTCCGATGCACATCTGGAGGCATTCTGTAATCTGTAGACTATCAGAGTGTTGATGAAACACAGAAATTGCATCGGGATTGAATACAGCAGTCACCATGCGCACTTTCCTCCATGGGAGTAATGTCTCTAACAGTCTACGATTTGATCGTTCCCTGGAAGATCAGTAGTAGTTTCCAATGCACATCTGGAGGCTTTCTGTAATCAGTGGACTATCAGAGTGTTGATGAAACACAGAAATTGCATCGGGATTGAATACAACAGTCACCATGCGCACTTTCCTCCATGGGAGCAATGTCTCAAACATTCTACGCTTAGATCGTTCCCTGGAAGACCAGTAGTAGTTTCCGATTAACATCTGGAGGCATTCTGTAATCTGTGGACTATCAGAGTGTTTATGAATCACAGAAATTGCATCGGGATTGAATACAACAGTCACCATGCGCACTTTCCTCCATGGGAGTTATGTCCCAACCAGTCTACGCTTTGATCGTTCCCTGGAAGACCAGTAGTAGTTTCCGATGCACATCGATAGGCATTCTGTAATCTGTGGACTATCAGAGTGTTGATGAAACACAGAAATTGCATCGGGATTGAATACAACAGTCACCACGCGCACATTCCTGCATAAAAGTAATGTCTCAAACAGTCTACGCTTTGATCGATCCCTGGAAGACCAGTAGTAGTTTCCGATGAACATCTGGAGGCATTCTGTAATCTGTGGACTATGAGAGTGTTGATGAAACACCGAAATTGCATCGGGATTGAATACAACAGTCACCATGCGCACATTCCTCCACGGGAGTAATGTCTCAAACTGTCTGCGCTTTGATCGTTCCCTGGAAGACCAGTAGTAGTTTCCGATGCACATCGGGAGGCATTCTGTAATCTGTGGATTATCAGAGTGTTGATGAATCACAGAAATTGCATCGGGATTGAATACAATAGACACCATGAGCACTTTCCTCCATGGGAGCAATTCTCAAACAGTCTACGCTTTGATCGTTCCCTGGAAGACCAGTAGTAGATTCCGATGCACATCTCGCGGCATTCTGTAATCTGTGGACTATCAAAATGTTGATGAAACACAGAAAATGCATCGGAATTGAATACAACAGTCACCATGCGCACTTTCCTCCATGGGAGTAATGTCTCAAGGAGTTTACGCTTTGATCGTTCCCTGGAAGTCCAGTAGTAGTTTCCGATGCACATCTGGTGGCATTCCGTAATCTGTGGTCTATCAGAGTGTTGATGAAACACAGAAATTTCATCGGGATTGAATACAACTGTCACCATGCGCACTTTCCTCCACGGAAGGTATGTCTCCAACAGTCTACGCTTTGATCGTTCCCTGGAAGCCCAGTAGTAGTTTCCGATGCACATCTGGAGGTATCCTGTAATCTGTGGATTATCAGAGTGTTGATGAAACACATAAATTGCATCGGGATTGAATACAACAGTCACCACGCGCACATTCCTGCATAAAAGTAATGTCACAAACAGTCTACGCTTTGCTCGTTACCTGGAAGACCAGTAGAAATTTCCGATGAACATCTGAGGCATTCTGTTTCTGTGGACTATCAGAGTGTTGATGAACACAGAAATTGCATCGGGATTGAATACAACAGTTACCATGCGCACTTTCCTCCACAGCAGTAATGTCTCCAACAGTATACGCTTTGATCGTTCCCTAAAAGAGCAGTAGTAGTTTCCGATGAACATCTGGAGGCATTCTGTAATCTGTGGACTATCAGAGTGTTGATGAAACACAGAAATTGCATCGGGATTGAATACAACAGTCACCATGCGCACATTCCTCCACGGGAGCAATGTCTCAAACAGTCTACGCTTTGATCGTTCCATGGGAGACCAGTAGTAGTTTCCGATGCACATCGGGAGGCATTCTGTAATCTGTGGACTATCCGAGTGTTGATGAAACACAGAAATTGCATCGGGATTGAATACAACAGTCACCATGCGCACATTCCTCCACGGGGGTAATGTCTCAAACAGTCTACGTTTTGATCGTTCCCTGGATGACCAGTAGCAGTTTCCGATGCACATCATGTGGCATTCTGTAATCTGTAGACTATCAGAGTGTTGATGAAACACAGAAATTGCATCGGGATTGAATGCAACAGTCACCATGCGCACATTCCTCCACGGGAGTAATGTCTCAAACTGTCTACGCTTTGATCGTTCCCTGGAAGACCAGTAGTAGTTTCCGATGCACATCGGTTGGCATTCTGTAATCTGTGGATTATCAGAGTGTTGATGAAACACAGAAATTGCATCGGGATTGAATACAACATTCACCATGTGCACTTTCCTCCATGGGAGTAATGTCTCAAACAGTCTACGCTTTTATCGTTCCCTGGAAGACCAGTAGTAGTCTCCGATGCACATCTGGAGGCATTCTGTAATCTGTGGAGTATCAGAGTGTTGATGAAACACAGAAATTGCATCGGGATTGAATACAACAGTCACCATGCGCACATTCCTCCATGGGAGTAATGTCTCAAGGAGTTTATGCTTTGATCGTTCCCTGGAAGACCAGTAGTAGTTTGCGATGCACATCTGGTGGCATTCTGTAATCTGTGGTCTATCAGAGTGTTGATGAAACACAGAAATTTCATCCTGATTGAATACAACAGTCACCATGCGCACATTCCTCCACGGGAGTAATGTCTCAAACTGTCTACGCTTTGATCGTTCCCTGGAGGACCAGTAGTAGTTTCCGATGCACATCGGTTGGCATTCTGTAATCTGTGGATTATCAGAGTGTTGATGAAACACAGAAATTGCATCGGGATTGAATACAACATTCACCATGTGCACTTTCCTCCATGGGAGTAATGTCTCAAACTGTCTACGCTTTGATCGTTACCTGGAAGACCAGTAGAAATTTCCGATGAACATCTGGAGGCATTCTGTAATCTGTGGACTATCAGAGTGTTGATGAAACACAGAAATTGCATCGGGATTGAATACAACAGTCACCATGCGCACATTCCTCCACGGGAGTAATGTCTCAAACAGTCTACGCTTTGATCGTTCCCTGGAAGACCAGTAGTAGTTTCCGATGCACATCGGGAGGCATTCTGTAATCTGTGGACTATCAGAGTGTTCATGAAACAAAGAAATTGCATCGGGATTGAATACAACAGTCACCATGCGCACATTCCTCCACGGGAGTAATTCTCAAACAGTCTATGCTTTGATCGTTCCCTGTAAGACCAGTAGTAGTTTCCGATGCACATCTGGTGGCATTCTGTAATCTGTGGACTATCAGAGTGTTGATGAATCACAGAAATTGTTTCGGGAATGAATACAACTGTCAACATGCGCACTTTCCTCCACGGGAGGTATGTCTCTAACAGTCTACGCTTTGATCGTTCCCTGGAAGACCAGTAGTAGTTTCCGATGCACATCTCTTGGCATTCTGTAATCTGTGGACTATCAGAGTGTTGATGAAACACAGAAAATGCATCGGGATTGAATACAACAATCACCATGCGCACTTTCCTCCATGGGAGTAATGTCTCAAAGAGTTAGCGCTTTGATCGATCCCTGGAAGACCAGTAGTAGTTTAAGATGCACATCTGGTGGCATTCTGTAATGTGTAGACTATCAGAGTATTGATGAAACACAGTAATTGCATCGGGATTGAATACAACAGTCACCATGCGCACTTTCCTCCATGGGAGTAATGTCTCTAACAGTCTACGCTTTGATCGTTCCCTGGAAGACCAGTAGTAGTTTCCGGTGCACATCTGGAGGCCTTCTGTAATCTGCGGACTATCAGAGTATTGATGAAACACAGAAATAGCATCGGGATTGAATACAACAGTCAGCATGCGCACTTTCCTCCACGGGAGGTATGTCTCAAACAGTCTTCGTTTTGATCATTCCCTGGAAGACCAGTAGTAGTTTCCGATGCACATCTGGTAGCATTCTGTAATCTGTGGACTATCAGAGTGTTGATGAAACACAGAAATTGCATCGGGATTGAATACAACAGTCACCATCCGCACTTTCCTCCATGGGAATAATGTCAGAAACTGTCTACGCTTTGGTCGTTCCCTGGAAGACCAGTAGTAGATTCCGATGCACATCTCATGGCATTCTGTAATCTGTGGACTATCAGAGTGTTGATGAAACACAGAAAATGCATCGGGATTGAATACAACCGTCACCATGCGCACTTTCCTCCATGGGAGTAATGTCTCAAACAGTCTACGCTTTGATCGTTCCCTGGAAGACCAGTAGTAGTTTCCGATGCACATCTCTAGGCATTCTGTAATCTGTGGACTATCAGAGTGTTGATGAAAGACAGAAAATGCATCGGGATTGAATACAACAGTCACCATGCGCACTTTGCTCCATTGGAGTAAAGTCTCAAGGAGTTTACGCTTTGATCGTTCCCTGGAAGTCCGGTAGTAGTTTCCGATGCACATCTGGATGCATTCTGTAATCTGCGGTGTATCAGAGTGTTGATGAAACACAGAAATTGCATCGGGATAGAATACAACAGTCACCATGCGCACTTTCCTCCATGGGAGCAATGTCTCAAACAGTCTACGCTTTGATCGTTCCCTGGAAGACCAGTAGTAGTTTCCGATTAACATCTGGAGGCATTCTGTAATCTGTGGACTATCAGAGTGTTTATGAATCACAGAAATTGCATCGGGATTGAATACAACATTCACCATGCGCACTTTCCTCCATGGGAGTAATGTGCCAAACAGTCTACGCTTTGATCGTTCCCTGGAAGACCAGTAGTAGTTTCCGATGCACATCGGGAGGCATTCTGTAATCTGTGGACTATCAGAGTGTTTATGAAACACAGAAATTGCATCGGGATTGAATACAACAGTCACCATCCGCACTTTCCTCGATGGGAGTAATGTCCCAAACAGTCTACGCTTGGATCGTTCTAAGGAAGACCAGTAATAGTTTCCGATGCACATCTCGTGGCATTCTGTAATCTGTGGACTATCAGAGTGTTGATGAAACACAGAAAATGCATCGTGATTGAATACAACAGTCACCATGCGCACTTTCCTCCATGGGAGTAATGTCTCAAGGAGTTTACGCTTTGATCGTTCCCTGGAAGTCCAGTAGTAGTTTCCGATGCACATCTGGATGCATTCTGTAATCTGCGGAGTATCAGAGTGTTGATGAAACACAGAAATTGCATCGGGATTGAATACAACAGTCACCATGCGCACTTTCCTCCGTGGGAGTAATTCTCAAACAGTCTACGCTTTGATCGTTCCCTGGAAGACCAATAGTAGTTTTCGATGCACATCTGGTGGCATTCTGTAATCTGTGGTCTATCAGAGTGTTGATGAATCACAGAAATTGCATCGGGATTGAATACAATAGACACCATGAGCACTTTCCTCCATGGGAGTAATTCTCAAACAGTCTACGCTTTGATCGTTCCCTGGAAGACCAGTAGTAGATTCCGATGCACATCTCGCGGCATTCTGTAATCTGTGGACTATCAAAATGTTGATGAAACACAGAAAATGCATCGGAATTGAATACAACAGTTACCATGCGCACTTTCCTCCATGGGAGTAATGTCAGAAGGAGTTTACGCTTTGATCGTTCCCTGGAAGTCCAGTAGTAGTTTCCGATGCACATCTGGTGGTATTCTGTAATCTGTAATCTATCAGAGTGTTGATGAAACACAGAAATTTCATCGGGATTGAATACAACTGTCACCATGCGCACTTTCCTCCACGGGAGGTATGTCTCCAACAGTCTACGCTTTGATCGTTCCCTGGAAGACCAGTAGTAGTTTCCGATGCACATCTGGAGGTATCCTGTAATCTGTGGATTATCAGAGTGTTGATGAAACACATAAATTGCATCGGGATTGAATACAACAGTCACCACGTGCACATTCCTGCATAAAAGTAATGTCACAAACAGTCTACGCTTTGCTCGTTACCTGGAAGACCAGTAGAAATTTCCGATGAACATCTGAGGCATTCTGTTTCTGTGGACTATCAGAGTGTTGATGAATACAGAAATTGCATCGGGATTGAATACAACAGTTACCATGCGCACTTTCCTCCACAGCAGTAATGTCTCAAACAGTATACGCTTTGATCGTTCCCTGGAAGAGCAGTTGTAGTTTCCGATTAACATCTGGAGGCATTCTGTAATCTGTGGACTATCAGAGTGTTGATGAAACACAGAAATTGCATCGGGATTGAATACAACAGTCACCATGCGCACATTCCTCCACGGGAGCAATGTCTCAAACAGTCTACGCTTTGATCGTTCCATGGGAGACCAGTAGTAGTTTCCGATGCACATCGGGAGGCATTCTGTAATCTGTGGACTATCAGAGTGTTGATGAAACACAGAAATTGCATCGGGATTGAATACAACAGTCACCATGCGCACATTCCTCCACGGGGGTAATGTCTCAAACAGTCTACGCTTTGATCGTTCCCTGGATGACCAGTAGCAGTTTCCGATGCACATCATGTGGCATTCTGTAATCTGTAGACTATCAGAGTGTTGATGAAACACAGAAATTGCATCGGGATTGAATGCAACAGTCACCATGCGCACATTCCTCCACGGGAGTAATGTCTCAAACTGTCTACGCTTTGATCGTTCCCTGGAATACCAGTAGTAGTTTCCGATGCACATCGGGAGGCATTCTGTAATCTGTGGATTATCAGAGTGTTGATGAAACACAGAAATTGCATCGGGATTGAATACAACATTCACCATGTGCACTTTCCTCCATGGGAGTAATGTCTCAAACAGTCTACGCTTTTATCGTTCCCTGGAAGACCAGTAGTAGTCTCCGATGCACATCTGGAGGCATTCTGTAATCTGTGGACTATCAGAGTGTTGATGAAACACAGAAATTGCATCGGGATTGAATACAACAGACACCATGCGCACTTTCCTCCATGGGAGTAATTCTCAAACAGTCTACGCTTTGATCGTTCCCTGGAAGACCAGTAGTAGTTTCCGATGCACATCTCGTGGCATTCTGTAATCTGTGGACTATCAGAATGTTGATGAAACACAGAAATTGCATCGGGAATGAATACAACAGTCACCATGCGCACTTTCCTCCATGGGCGTAATGTCTCAAGGAGTTATGCTTTGATCGTTCCCTGGAAGTCCAGTAGTAGTTTCCGATGCACATCTGGTGGCATTCTGTAATCTGTGGTCTATCAGAGTGTTGATGAAACACAGAAATTTCATCCTGATTGAATACAACAGTCACCATGCGCACTTTCCTCCACGGGAGGTATGTCTCCAACAGTCTACGCTTTGATCGTTCCCTGGAAGACCAGTAGTAGTTTCCGATGCACATCTGGAGGCATTCTGTAACCTGTGGACTATCAGAGTGTTGATGAAACACAAAAATTGCAACGGGATTGAATACAACAGTCACCATGAGAACTTTCCTCCATGGGAGTAATGTCTCAAACAGTCTACGCTTTGATCGTTCCCTGGAAGACCAGTAGAAGTTTCCGATGCACATCTGGAGGCATTCTGTAATCTGTAGACTATCAGAGTGTTGATGAAACACAGAAATAGCATCGGGATTGAATACAGCAGTCACCATGCGCACTTTCCTCCATGGGAGTAATGTCTCTAACAGTCTACGATTTGATCGTTCCCTGGAAGATCAGTAGTAGTTTCCAATGCACATCTGGAGGCTTTCTGTAATCAGTGGACTATCAGAGTGTTGATGAAACACAGAATTTGCATCGGGATTGAATACAACAGTCACCATGCGCACTTTCCTCCATGGGAGCAATGTCTCAAACAGTCTACGCTTAGATCGTTCCCTGGAAGACCAGTAGTAGTTTCCGATGCACATCTGGTAGCATTCTGTAATCTGTGGACTATCAGAGTGTTGATGAAACACAGAAATTGCATCGGGATTGAATACAACAGTCACCATCCGCACTTTCCTCCATGGGAATAATGTCAGAAACTGTCTACGCTTTGGTCGTTCCCTGGAAGACCAGTAGTAGATTCCGATGCACATCTCATGGCAATCTGTAATCTGTGGACTATCAGAGTGTTGATGAAACACAGAAAATGCATCGGGATTGAATACAACCGTCACCATGCGCACTTTCCTCCATGGGAGTAATGTCTCAAACAGTCTACGCTTTGATCGTTCCCTGGAAGACCAGTAGTAGTTTCCGATGCACATCTCTAGGCATTCTGTAATCTGTGGACTATCAGAGTGTTGATGAAAGACAGAAAATGCATCGGGATTGAATACAACAGTCACCATGCGCACTTTGCTCCATTGGAGTAAAGTCTCAAGGAGTTTACGCTTTGATCGTTCTCTGGAAGTCCGGTAGTAGTTTCCGATGCACATCTGGATGCATTCTGTAATCTGCGGTGTATCAGAGTGTTGATGAAACACAGAAATTGCATCGGGATAGAATACAACAGTCACCATGCGCACTTTCCTCCATGGGAGCAATGTCTCAAACAGTCTACGCTTTGATCGTTCCCTGGAAGACCAGTAGTAGTTTCCGATTAACATCTGGAGGCATTCTGTAATCTGTGGACTATCAGAGTGTTTATGAATCACAGAAATTGCATCGGGATTGAATACAACATTCACCATGCGCACTTTCCTCCATGGGAGTAATGTGCCAAACAGTCTACGCTTTGATCGTTCCCTGGAAGACCAGTAGTAGTTTCCGATGCACATCGGGAGGCATTCTGTAATCTGTGGACTATCAGAGTGTTTATGAAACACAGAAATTGCATCGGGATTGAATACAACAGTCACCATCCGCACTTTCCTCCATGGGAGTAATGTCCCAAACAGTCTACGCTTGGATCGTTCCCAGGAAGACCAGTAATAGTTTCCGATGCACATCTCGTGGCATTCTGTAATCTGTGGACTATCAGAGTGTTGATGAAACACAGAAAATGCATCGTGATTGAATACAACAGTCACCATGCGCACTTTCCTCCATGGGAGTAATGTCTCAAGGAGTTTACGCTTTGATCGTTCCCTGGAAGTCCAGTAGTAGTTTCCGATGCACATCTGGATGCATTCTGTAATCTGCGGAGTATCAGAGTGTTGATGAAACACAGAAATTGCATCGGGATTGAATACAACAGTCACCATGCGCACTTTCCTCCGTGGGAGTAATTCTCAAACAGTCTACGCTTTGATCGTTCCCTGGAAGACCAATAGTAGTTTCCGATGCACATCTGGTGGCATTCTGTAATCTGTGGTCTATCAGAGTGTTGATGAATCACAGAAATTGCATCGGGATTGAATACAATAGACACCATGAGCACTTTCCTCCATGGGAGTAATTCTCAAACAGTCTACGCTTTGATCGTTCCCTGGAAGACCAGTAGTAGATTCCGATGCACATCTCGCGGCATTCTGTAATCTGTGGACTATCAAAATGTTGATGAAACACAGAAATTTCATCGGGATTGAATACAACTGTCACCATGCGCACTTTCCTCCATGGGAGGTATGTCTCCAACAGTCTACGCTTTGATCGTTCCCTGGAAGACCAGTAGTAGTTTCCGATGCACATCTGGAGGTATCCTGTAATCTGTGGATTATCAGAGTGTTGATGAAACACATAAATTGCATCGGGATTGAATACAACAGTCACCACGTGCACATTCCTGCATAAAAGTAATGTCACAAACAGTCTACGCTTTGCTCGTTACCTGGAAGACCAGTAGAAATTTCCGATGAACATCTGAGGCATTCTGTTTCTGTGGACTATCAGAGTGTTGATGAATACAGAAATTGCATCGGGATTGAATACAACAGTTACCATGCGCACTTTCCTCCACAGCAGTAATGTCTCAAACAGTATACGCTTTGATCGTTCCCTGGAAGAGCAGTTGTAGTTTCCGATTAACATCTGGAGGCATTCTGTAATCTGTGGACTATCAGAGTGTTGATGAAACACAGAAATTGCATCGGGATTGAATACAACAGTCACCATGCGCACATTCCTCCACGGGAGCAATGTCTCAAACAGTCTACGCTTTGATCGTTCCATGGGAGACCAGTAGTAGTTTCCGATGCACATCGGGAGGCATTCTGTAATCTGTGGACTATCAGAGTGTTGATGAAACACAGAAATTGCATCGGGATTGAATACAACAGTCACCATGCGCACATTCCTCCACGGGGGTAATGTCTCAAACAGTCTACGCTTTGATCGTTCCCTGGATGACCAGTAGCAGTTTCCGATGCACATCATGTGGCATTCTGTAATCTGTAGACTATCAGAGTGTTGATGAAACACAGAAATTGCATCGGGATTGAATGCAACAGTCACCATGCGCACATTCCTCCACGGGAGTAATGTCTCAAACTGTCTACGCTTTGATCGTTCCCTGGAATACCAGTAGTAGTTTCCGATGCACATCGGGAGGCATTCTGTAATCTGTGGATTATCAGAGTGTTGATGAAACACAGAAATTGCATCGGGATTGAATACAACATTCACCATGTGCACTTTCCTCCATGGGAGTAATGTCTCAAACAGTCTACGCTTTTATCGTTCCCTGGAAGACCAGTAGTAGTCTCCGATGCACATCTGGAGGCATTCTGTAATCTGTGGACTATCAGAGTGTTGATGAAACACAGAAATTGCATCGGGATTGAATACAACAGACACCATGCGCACTTTCCTCCATGGGAGTAATTCTCAAACAGTCTACGCTTTGATCGTTCCCTGGAAGACCAGTAGTAGTTTCCGATGGACATCTCGTGGCATTCTGTAATCTGTGGACTATCAGAATGTTGATGAAACACAGAAATTGCATCGGGATTGAATACAACAGTCACCATGCGCACTTTCCTCCATGGGCGTAATGTCTCAAGGAGTTATGCTTTGATCGTTCCCTGGAAGTCCAGTAGTAGTTTCCGATGCACATCTGGTGGCATTCTGTAATCTGTGGTCTATCAGAGTGTTGATGAAACACAGAAATTTCATCCTGATTGAATACAACCGTCACCATGCGCACTTTCCTCCATGGGAGTAATGTCTCAAACAGTCTACGCTTTGATCGTTCCCTGGAAGACCAGTAGTAGTTTCCGATGCACATCTCTAGGCATTCTGTAATCTGTGGACTATCAGAGTGTTGATGAAAGACAGAAAATGCATCGGGATTGAATACAACAGTCACCATGCGCACTTTGCTCCATTGGAGTAAAGTCTCAAGGAGTTTACGCTTTGATCGTTCCCTGGAAGTCCGGTAGTAGTTTCCGATGCACATCTGGATGCATTCTGTAATCTGCGGTGTATCAGAGTGTTGATGAAACACAGAAATTGCATCGGGATAGAATACAACAGTCACCATGCGCACTTTCCTCCATGGGAGCAATGTCTCAAACAGTCTACGCTTTGATCGTTCCCTGGAAGACCAGTAGTAGTTTCCGATTAACATCTGGAGGCATTCTGTAATCTGTGGACTATCAGAGTGTTTATGAATCACAGAAATTGCATCGGGATTGAATACAACATTCACCATGCGCACTTTCCTCCATGGGAGTAATGTGCCAAACAGTCTACGCTTTGATCGTTCCCTGGAAGACCAGTAGTAGTTTCCGATGCACATCGGGAGGCATTCTGTAATCTGTGGACTATCAGAGTGTTTATGAAACACAGAAATTGCATCGGGATTGAATACAACAGTCACCATCCGCACTTTCCTCCATGGGAGTAATGTCCCAAACAGTCTACGCTTGGATCGTTCCCAGGAAGACCAGTAATAGTTTCCGATGCACATCTCGTGGCATTCTGTAATCTGTGGACTATCAGAGTGTTGATGAAACACAGAAAATGCATCGTGATTGAATACAACAGTCACCATGCGCACTTTCCTCCATGGGAGTAATGTCTCAAGGAGTTTACGCTTTGATCGTTCCCTGGAAGTCCAGTAGTAGTTTCCGATGCACATCTGGATGCATTCTGTAATCTGCGGAGTATCAGAGTGTTGATGAAACACAGAAATTGCATCGGGATTGAATACAACAGTCACCATGCGCACTTTCCTCCGTGGGAGTAATTCTCAAACAGTCTACGCTTTGATCGTTCCCTGGAAGACCAATAGTAGTTTCCGATGCACATCTGGTGGCATTCTGTAATCTGTGGTCTATCAGAGTGTTGATGAATCACAGAAATTGCATCGGGATTGAATACAATAGACACCATGAGCACTTTCCTCCATGGGAGTAATTCTCAAACAGTCTACGCTTTGATCGTTCCCTGGAAGACCAGTAGTAGATTCCGATGCACATCTCGCGGCATTCTGTAATCTGTGGACTATCAAAATGTTGATGAAACACAGAAATTTCATCGGGATTGAATACAACTGTCACCATGCGCACATTCCTCCACGGGAGGTATGTCTCCAACAGTCTACGCTTTGATCGTTCCCTGGAAGACCAGTAGTAGTTTCCGATGCACATCTGGAGGTATCCTGTAATCTGTGGATTATCAGAGTGTTGATGAAACACATAAATTGCATCGGGATTGAATACAACAGTCACCACGTGCACATTCCTGCATAAAAGTAATGTCACAAACAGTCTACGCTTTGCTCGTTACCTGGAAGACCAGTAGAAATTTCCGATGAACATCTGAGGCATTCTGTTTCTGTGGACTATCAGAGTGTTGATGAATACAGAAATTGCATCGGGATTGAATACAACAGTTACCATGCGCACTTTCCTCCACAGCAGTAATGTCTCAAACAGTATACGCTTTGATCGTTCCCTGGAAGAGCAGTTGTAGTTTCCGATTAACATCTGGAGGCATTCTGTAATCTGTGGACTATCAGAGTGTTGATGAAACACAGAAATTGCATCGGGATTGAATACAACAGTCACCATGCGCACATTCCTCCACAGGGGTAATGTCTCAAACAGTCTACGCTTTGATCGTTCCCTGGATGACCAGTAGCAGTTTCCGATGCACATCATGTGGCATTCTGTAATCTGTAGACTATCAGAGTGTTGATGAAACACAGAAATTGCATCGGGATTGAATGCAACAGTCACCATGCGCACATTCCTCCACGGGAGTAATGTCTCAAACTGTCTACGCTTTGATCGTTCCCTGGAATACCAGTAGTAGTTTCCGATGCACATCGGGAGGCATTCTGTAATCTGTGGATTATCAGAGTGTTGATGAAACACAGAAATTGCATCGGGATTGAATACAACATTCACCATGTGCACTTTCCTCCATGGGAGTAATGTCTCAAACAGTCTACGCTTTTATCGTTCCCTGGAAGACCAGTAGTAGTCTCCGATGCACATCTGGAGGCATTCTGTAATCTGTGGACTATCAGAGTGTTGATGAAACACAGAAATTGCATCGGGATTGAATACAACAGACACCATGCGCACTTTCCTCCATGGGAGTAATTCTCAAACAGTCTACGCTTTGATCGTTCCCTGGAAGACCAGTAGTAGTTTCCGATGGACATCTCGTGGCATTCTGTAATCTGTGGACTATCAGAATGTTGATGAAACACAGAAATTGCATCGGGATTGAATACAACAGTCACCATGCGCACTTTCCTCCATGGGCGTAATGTCTCAAGGAGTTATGCTTTGATCGTTCCCTGGAAGTCCAGTAGTAGTTTCCGATGCACATCTGGTGGCATTCTGTAATCTGTGGTCTATCAGAGTGTTGATGAAACACAGAAATTTCATCCTGATTGAATACAACAGTCACCATGCGCACTTTCCTCCATGGGAGTAATGTCCCAACCAGTCTACGCTTTGATCGTTCCCTGGAAGACCAGTAGTAGTTTCCGATGCACATCGGGAGTCATTCTGTAATCTGTGGACTATCAGAGTGTTTATGAAACACAGAAATTGCATCGGGATTGAATACAACAGTCACCATCCGCACTTTCCTCCATGGGAGTAATGTCCCAAACAGTCTACGCTTGGATCGTTCCCAGGAAGACCAGTAGTAGTTTCCGATGCACATCTCGTGGCATTCTGTAATCTGTGGACTATCAGAGTGTTGATGAAACACAGAAAATGCATCGTGATTGAATACAACAGTCACCATGCGCACTTTCCTCCATGGGAGTAATGTCTCAAGGAGTTTACGCTTTGATCGTTCCCTGGAAGTCCAGTAGTAGTTTCCGATGCACATCTGGATGCATTCTGTAATCTGCGGAGTATCAGAGTGTTGATGAAACGCAGAAATTGCATCGGGATTAAATACAACAGTCACCATGCGCACTTTCCTCCGTGGGAGTAATTCTCAAACAGTCTACGCTTTGATCGTTCCCTGGAAGACCAATAGTAGTTTCCGATGCACATCTGGTGGCATTCTGTAATCTGTGGTCTATCAGAGTGTTGATGAAACACAGAAATTTCATCGGGATTGAATACAACAGTACCACGCGCACTTTCCTCCTCAGGAGGTATGTCTCCAACAGTCTACGCTTTGATCGTCCCCTGGAAGACCAGTAGTAGTTTCCGATGCACATCTGGAGGTATTCTGTAATCTGTGGATTATCAGAGTGTTGATGAAACACAGAAATTGCATCGGGATTGAATACAACAGTCACCATGCGCACATTCCTCCACGGGAGTAATGTCTCAAACTGTCTGCGCTTTGATCGTTCCCTGGAAGACCAGTAGTAGTTTCCGATGCACATCGGGAGGCATTCTGTAATCTGTGGATTATCAGAGTGTTGATGAATCACAGAAATTGCATCGGGATTGAATACAATAGACACCATGAGCACTTTCCTCCATGGGAGTAATTCTCAAACAGTCTACGCTTTGATCGTTCCCTGGAAGACCAGTAGTAGATTCCGATGCACATCTCGCGGCATTCTGTAATCTGTGGACTATCAAAATGTTGATGAAACACAGAAAATGCATCGGAATTGAATACAACAGTCACCATGCGCACTTTCCTCCATGGGAGTAATGTCTCAAGGAGTTTACGCTTTGATCGTTCCCTGGAAGTCCAGTAGTAGTTTCCGATGCACATCTGGTGGCATTCTGTAATCTGTGGTCTATCAGAGTGTTGATGAAACACAGAAATTTCATCGGGATTGAATACAACTGTCACCATGCGCACTTTCCTCCACGGAAGGTATGTAGCCAACAGTCTACGCTTTGATCGTTCCCTGGAAGACCAGTAGTAGTTTCCGATGCACATCTGGAGGTATCCTGTAATCTGTGGATTATCAGAGTGTTGATGAAACACATAAATTGCATCGGGATTGAATACAACAGTCACCACGCGCACATTCCTGCATAAAAGTAATGTCACAAACAGTCTACGCTTTGCTCGTTACCTGGAAGACCAGTAGAAGTTTCCGATGAACATCTGAGGCATTCTGTTTCTGTGGACTATCAGAGTGTTGATGAACACAGAAATTGCATCGGGAATGAATACAACAGTTACCATGCGCACTTTCCTCCACAGCAGTAATGTCTCCAACAGTATACGCTTTGATCGTTCCCTGGAAGAGCAGTAGTAGTTTCCGATGAACATCTGGAGGCATTCTGTAATCTGTGGACTATCAGAGTGTTGATGAAACACAGAAATTGCATCAGGATTGAATACAACAGTCACCATGCGCACATTCCTCCACGGGAGCAATGTCTCAAACAGTCTACGCTTTGATCGTTCCATGGGAGACCAGTAGTAGTTTCCGATGCACATCGGGAGGCATTCTGTAATCTGTGGACTATCAGAGTGTTGATGAAACACATAAATTGCATCGGGATTGAATACAACAGTCACCATGCGCACATTCCTCCACGGGGGTAATGTCTCAAACAGTCTACGCTTTGATCGTTCCCTGGATGACCAGTAGCGGTTTCCGATGCACATCATGTGGCATTCTGTAATCTGTAGACTATCAGAGTGTTGATGAAACACAGAAATTGCATCGGGATTGAATGCAACAGTCACCATGCGCACATTCCTCCACGGGAGTAATGTCTCAAACTGTCTACGCTTTGATCGTTCCCTGGAAGACCAGTAGTAGTTTCCGATGCACATCGGTTGGCATTCTGTAATCTGTGGATTATCAGAGTGTTGATGAAACACAGAAATTGCATCGGGATTGAATACAACATTCACCATGTGCACTTTCCTCGATGGGAGTAATGTCTCAAACAGTCTACGCTTTTATCGTTCCCTGGAAGACCAGTAGTAGTCTCCGATGCACATCTGGAGGCATTCTGTAATCTGTGGAGTATCAGAGTGTTGATGAAACACAGAAATTGCATCGGGATTGAATACAACAGTCACCATGCGCACATTCCTCCATGGGAGTAATGTCTCAAGGAGTTTATGCTTTGATCGTTCCCTGGAAGTCCAGTAGTAGTTTGCGATGCACATCTGGTGGCATTCTGTAATCTGTGGTCTATCAGAGTGTTGATGAAACACAGAAATTTCATCCTGATTGAATACAACAGTCACCATGCGCACTTTCCTCCACGGGAAGTATGTCTCCAACAGTCTACGCTTTGATCGTTCCCTGGAAGACCAGTAGTAGTTTCCGATGCACATTTGGAGGTATTCTGTAATCTGTGGATTATCAGAGTGTTGATGAAACACAGAAATTGCATCGGGATTGAATACAACAGTCACCACGCGCACATTCCTGCATAAAAGTAATGTCTCAAACTGTCTACGCTTTAATCGTTACCTGGAAGACCAGTAGAAATTTCCGATGAACATCTGGAGGCATTCTGTAATCTGTGGACTATCAGAGTGTTGATGAAACACAGAAATTGCATCGGGATTGAATACAACAGTCACCATGGGCACATTCCTCCACGGGAGTAATGTCTCAAACAGTCTACGCTTTGATCGTTCCCTGGAAGACCAGTAGTAGTTTCCGATGCACATCGGGTGGCATTCTGTAATCTGTGGACTATCAGAGTGTTCATGAAACACAGAAATTGCATCGGGATTGAATACAACAGTCACCATGCGCACATTCCTCCACGGGAGTAATGTCTCAAACAGTCTACGCTTTGATCGTTCAATGGAAGACCAGTAGTAGTTTCCGATGCACATCGGGAGGCATTCTGTAATCTGTGGATTATCAGAGTGTTGATGAAACACAGAAATTGCATCGGGATTGTATACAACAGTCACCATGCGCACATTCCTCCACGGGAGTAATGTCTCAAACAGTCTACGCTTAGATCGTTCCCTGGATGACCAGTAGTAGTTTCCGATGCACATCATGTGGCATTCTGTAATCTGTAGACTATCAGAGTGTTGATGAAACACAGAAATTGCATCGGGATTGAATACAACAGTCACCATGCGCACTTTCCTCCATGGGAGTAAAGTCTCTAACAGTCTTCGCTTTGATCGTTCCCTGGAAGACCAGTAGTAGTTTCCGATGCACATCTGGAGGCTTTCTGTAATCTGTGGACTATCAGAGTGTTGATGAAACACAGAAATTGCATCGGGATTGAATACAACAGTCACCATGCGCACTTTCCTCCGTGGGAGTAATTCTCAAACAGTCTACGCTTTGATCGTTCCCTGGAAGACCAATAGTAGTTTCCGATGCACATCTGGTGGCATTCTGTAATCTGTGGTCTATCAGAGTGTTGATGAAACACAGAAATTTCATCGGGATTGAATACAACAGTACCACGCGCACTTTCCTCCACAGGAGGTATGTCTCCAACAGTCTACGCTTTGATCGTCCCCTGGAAGACCAGTAGTAGTTTCCGATGCACATCTGGAGGTATTCTGTAATCTGTGGATTATCAGAGTGTTGATGAAACACAGAAATTGCATCGGGATTGAATACAACAGTCACCACGCGCACATTCCTGCATAAAAGTAATGTCTCAAACTGTCTACGCTTTGATCGATCCCTGGAAGACCAGTAGTAGTTTCCGATGAACATCTGGAGGCATTCTGTAATCTGTGGACTATCAGAGTGTTGATGAAACACAGAAATTGCATCGGGATTGAATACAACAGTCACCATGCGCACATTCCTCCACGGGAGTAATGTCTCAAACTGTCTGCGCTTTGATCGTTCCCTGGAAGACCAGTAGTAGTTTCCGATGCACATCGGGAGGCATTCTGTAATCTGTGGATTATCAGAGTGTTGATGAATCACTGAAATTGCATCGGGATTGAATACAATAGACACCATGAGCACTTTCCACCATGGGAGTAATTCTCAAACAGTCTACGCTTTGATCGTTCCCTGGAAGACCAGTAGTATATTCCGATGCACATCTCGCGGCATTCTGTAATCTGTGGACTATCAAAATGTTGATGAAACACAGAAAATGCATCGGAATTGAATACAACAGTCACCATGCGCACTTTCCTCCATGGGAGTAATGTCTCAAGGAGTTTACGCTTTGATCGTTCCCTGGAAGTCCAGTAGTAGTTTCCGATGCACATCTGGTGGCATTCTGTAATCTGTGGTCTATCAGAGTGTTGATGAAACACAGAAATTTCATCGGGATTGAATACATCTGTCAGCATGCGCACTTTCCTCCACGGAAGGTATGTCTATAACAGTCTACGCTTTGATCGTTCCCTGGAAGACCAGTAGTAGTTTCCGATGCACATCTGGAGGTATCCTGTAATCTGTGGATTATCAGAGTGTTGATGAAACACATAAATTGCATCGGGATTGAATACAACAGTCACCACGCGCACATTCCTGCATAAAAGTAATGTCACAAACAGTCTACGCTTTGCTCGTTACCTGGAAGACCAGTAGAAATTTCCGATGAACATCTGAGGCATTCTGTTTCTGTGGACTATCAGAGTGTTGATGAACACAGAAATTGCATCGGGATTGAATACAACAGTTACCATGCGCACTTTCCTCCACAGCAGTAATGTCTCCAACAGTATACGCTTTGATCGTTCCCTGGAAGAGCAGTAGTAGTTTCCGATGCACATCTGGAGGCATTCTGTAATCTGTGGACTATCAGAGTGTTGATGAAACACAGAAATTGCATCGGGATTCAATACAACAGTCACCATGCGCACATTCGTCCACGGGAGCAATGTCTCAAACAGTCTACGCTTTGATCGTTACATGAGAGACCAGTAGTAGTTTCCGATGCACATCGGGAGGCATTCCGTAATCTGTGGACTATCAGAGTGTTGATGAAACACAGAAATTGCATCGGGATTGAATACAACAGTCACCATGCGCACATTCCTCCACGGGGGTAATGTCTCAAACAGTCTACGCTTTGATCGTTCCCTGGATGACCAGTAGCAGTTTCCGATGCACATCATGTGGCATTCTGTAATCTGTAGACTATCAGAGTGTTGATGAAACACAGAAATTGCATCGGGATTGAATGCAACAGTCACCATGCGCACATTCCTCCACGGGAGTAATGTCTCAAACTGTGTACGCTTTGATCGTTCCCTGGAAGACCAGTAGTAGTTTCCGATGCACATCGGTTGGCATTCTGCAATCTGTGGATTATCAGAGTGTTGATGAAACACAGAAATTGCATCGGGATTGAATACAACATTCACCATGTGCACTTTCCTCCATGGGAGTAATGTCCCAAACAGTCAACGTTTTGATCGTTCCCTGGAAGACCAGTAGTAGTTTCCGATGAACATCTGAAGGCTTTCTGTAATCTGTGGAGTATCAGAGTGTTGATGAAACACAGAAAATGCATCGGGATTGAATACAACAGTCACCATGCGCACTTTGCTCCGTTGGAGTAAAGTCTCAAGGAGTTTACGCTTTGATCGTTCCCTGGAAGTCCAGTAGTAGTTTCCGATGCACATCTGGATGCATTCTGTAAGCTGCGGTGTATCAGAGTGTTGATGAAACACAGAAATTGCATCGGGATAGAATACAACAGTCACCATGCGCACTTTACTCCACGGGAGGTATGTCTCAAACAGTCTTCGTTTTGATCCTTCCCTGGAAGACCAGTAGTAGTTTCCGATGAACATCTGGAGGCATTCTGTAATCTGTGGACTATCAGAGTGTTGATGAAACACAGAAATTGCATCGGGATTGAATACAACAGTCACCATGCGCATATTCCTCCAGGGGAGTAATGTCTCAAACTGTCTACGTTTTGATCGTTCCCTGGAAGACCAGTAGTAGTTTCCATTGCACATCGGGAGGCATTCTGTAATCTGTGGATTATCAGAGTGTTGATGAAACACAGATATTGCATCGGGATTGAATACAACAGAAACCAAGTGCACATTCCTGCATAAAAGTAATGTATCAAACAGTCTACGCTTTGATCGTTACCTGGAAGACCAGTAGAAATTTCCGATGAACATCTGGAGGCATCTGTAATCTGTGGACTATCAGAGTGTTGATGAAACACAGAAATTGCATCGGGATTGAATACAACAGTCACCATGCGCACTTTCCTCCACAGCTGTAATGTCTCAAACAGTCTACGCTTTGATCGTTCCCTGGAAGACCAGTAGTAGTTTCCGATGCACATCGGGCGGCATTCTGTAATCTGTGGACTATCAGAGTGTTTATGAAACACAGAAATTGCATCGGGATTGAATACAACAGTCACCATCCGCACTTTCCTCCATGGGAGTAATGTCCCAAACAGTCTACGCTTGGATCGTTCCCAGGAAGACCAGTAGTAGTTTCCGATGCACATCTCGTGGCATTCTGTAATCTGTGTACTATCAGAGTGTTGATGAAACACAGATAATGCATCGTGATTGAATACAACAGTCACCATGCGCACTTTCCTCCATGGGAGTAATGTCTCAAAGAGTTTACGCTTTGATCGTTCCCTGGAAGTCCAGTAGTAGTTTCCGATGCACATCTGGATGCATTCTGTAATCTGCGGAGTATCAGAGTGTTGATGAAACGCAGAAATTGCATCGGGATTGAATACAACAGTCACCATGCGCACTTTCCTCCGTGGGAGTAATTCTCAAACAGTCTACGCTTTGATCGTTCCCTGGAAGACCAATAGTAGTTTCCGATGCACATCTGGTGCCATTCTGTAATCTGTGGTCTATCAGAGTGTTGATGAAACACAGAAATTTCATCGGGATTGAATACAACAGTCACCATGCGAACTTTCCTCCACAGGAGGTATGTCTCCAACAGTCTACGCTTTGATCGTCCCCTGGAAGACCAGTAGTAGTTTCCGATGCACATCTGGAGGTATTCTGTAATCTGTGGTCTATCAGAGTGTTGATGAAACACAGAAATTTCATCGGGATTGAATACAACTGTCACCATTCGCACTTTCCTCCACGGAAGGTATGTCTCCAACAGTCTACGCTTTGATCGTTCCCTGGAAGACCAGTAGTAGTTTCCGATGCACATCTGGAGGTATCCTGTAATCTGTGGATTATCAGAGTGTTGATGAAACACATAAATTGCATCGGGATTGAATACAACAGTCACCACGCGCACATTCCTGCATAAAAGTAATGTCACAAACAGTCTACGCTTTGCTCGTTACCTGGAAGACCAGTAGAAATTTCCGATGAACATCTGAGGCATTCTGTTTCTGTGGACTATCAGAGTGTTGATGAACACAGAAATTGCATCGGGATTGAATACAACAGTTACCATGCGCACTTTCCTCCACAGCAGTAATGTCTCAAACAGGCTACGCTTTGATCGTTCCCTGGATGACCAGTAGCAGTTTCCGATGCACATCATGTGGCATTCTGTAATCTGTAGACTATCAGAGTGTTGATGAAACACAGAAATTGCATCGGGATTGAATGCAACAGTCACCATGCGCACATTCCTCCACGGGAGTAATGTCTCAAACTGTCTACGCTTTGATCGATCCCTGGAAGACCAGTAGTAGTTTCCGATGCACATCGGGAGGCATTCTGTAATCTATGGATTATCAGAGTGTTGATGAAACACAGAAATTGCATCGGGATTGAATACAACATTCACCATGTGCACTTTCCTCCATGGGAGTAATGTCTCAAACAGTCTACGCTTTTATCGTTCCCTGGAAGACCAGTAGTAGTCTCCGATGCTCATCTGGAGGCATTCTGTAATCTGTGGAGTATCAGAGTGTTGATGAAACACAGAAATTGCATCGGGATTGAATACAACAGACACCATGCGCACTTTCCTCCATGTGAGTAATTCTCAAACAGTCTACGCTTTGATCGTTCCCTGGAAGACCAGTAGTAGTTTCCGATGCACATCTCGTGGCATTCTGTAATCTGTGGACTATCAGAATGTTGATGAAACACAGAAATTGCATCGGGATTGAATACAACAGTCACCATGCGCACTTTCCTACCATGGGAGTAATGTCTCAAGGAGTTTACCCTTTTGATCGTTATCTAGATGTCCAGTAGTAGTTTCCGATGCACATCTGGTGGCATTCTGTAATCTGTGGTCTATCAGAGTGTTGATGAAACACAGAAATTTCATCCTGATTGAATACAACAGTCACCATGCGCACTCTCCTCCACGGGAGGTATGTCTCCAACAGTCTACGCTTTGATCGTTCCCTGGAAGACCAGTAGTAGTTTCCGATGCACATCTGGAGGTATTCTGTAATCTGTGGATTATCAGAGTGTTGATGAAACACAGAAATTGCATCGGGATTGAATACAACAGTCACCACGCGCACATTCCTGCATAAAAGTAATGTCTCAAACTGTCTACGCTTTGATCGTTACCTGGAAGACCAGTAGAAATTTCCGATGAACATCTGGAGGCATTCTGTAATCTGTGGACTATCAGAGTGTTGATGAACACAGAAATTGCATCGGGATTGAATTCAACAGTTACCATGCGCACTTTCCTCCACAGCAGTAATGTCTCAAACAGTCTACGCTTTGATCGTTCCCTGGAAGACCAGTAGTAGTTTCCGATGAACATCTGGAGGCATTCTGTAATCTGTGGACTATCAGAGTGTTGATGAAACACAGAAATTGCATCGGGATTGAATACAACAGTCACCATGCGCACATTCCTCCACGGTAGTAATGTCTCAAACAGTCTACGCTTTGATCGTTCCCTGGAAGACCAGTATTAGTTTCCGATGCACATCGGGAGGCATTCTGTAATCTGTGGAATATCAGAGTGTTCATGAAACACAGAAATTGCATCGGGATTGAATACAACAGTCACCATGCGCACATTCCTCCACGGGAGTAATGTCTCTAACAGTCTACGCTTTGATCGTTCAATGGAAGACCAGTAGTAGTTTCCGATGCACATCGGGAGGCATTCTGTAATCTGTGGAATATCAGAGTGTTCATGAAACACAGAAATTGCATCGGGATTGAATACAACAGTCACCATGCGCACATTCCTCCACGGGAGTAATGTCTCTAACAGTCTACGCTTTGATCGTTCCCTGGAAGACCAGTAGTAGTTTCCGGTGCACATCTGGAGGCCTTCTGTAATCTGCGGACTATCAGAGTATTGATGAAACACAGAAATAGCATCGGGATTGAATACAACAGTCAGCATGCGCACTTTCCTCCACGGGAGGTATGTCTCAAACAGTCTTCGTTTTGATCATTCCCTGGAAGACGAGTAGTAGTTTCCGATGCACATCTGGTAGCATTCTGTAATCTGTGGACTATCAGAGTGTTGATGAAACACAGAAATTGCATCGGGATTGAATACAACAGTCACCATGCGCACATTCCTCCACGGTAGTAATGTCTCAAACAGTCTACGCTTTGATCGTTCCCTGGAAGACCAGTAGTAGTTTCCGATGCACATCGGGAGGCATTCTGTAATCTGTGGAATATCAGAGTGTTCATGAAACACAGAAATTGCATCGGGATTGAATACAACAGTCACCATGCGCACATTCCTCCACGGGAGTAATGTCTCTAACAGTCTACGCTTTGATCGTTCAATGGAAGACCAGTAGTAGTTTCCGATGCACATCGGGAGGCATTCTGTAATCTGTGGAATATCAGAGTGTTCATGAAACACAGAAATTGCATCGGGATTGAGTACAACAGTCACCATGCGCACATTCCTCCACGGGAGTAATGTCTCTAACAGTCTACGCTTTGATCGTTCCCTGGAAGACCAGTAGTAGTTTCCGGTGCACATCTGGAGGCCTTCTGTAATCTGCGGACTATCAGAGTATTGATGAAACACAGAAATAGCATCGGGATTGAATACAACAGTCAGCATGCGCACTTTCCTCCACGGGAGGTATGTCTCAAACAGTCTTCGTTTTGATCATTCCCTGGAAGACGAGTAGTAGTTTCCGATGCACATCTGGTAGCATTCTGTAATCTGTGGACTATCAGAGTGTTGATGAAACACAGAAATTGCATCGGGATTGAATACAACAGTCACCATCCGCACTTTCCTCCATGGGAATAATGTCAGAAACTGTCTACGCTTTGGTCGTTCCCTGGAAGACCAGTAGTAGATTCCGATGCACATCTCATGGCATTCTGTAATCTGTGGACTATCAGAGTGTTGATGAAACACAGAAAATGCATCGGGATTGAATACAACCGTCACCATGCGCACTTTCCTCCATGCGAGTAATGTCTCAAACAGTCTACGCTTTGATCGTTCCCTGGAAGACCAGTAGTAGTTTCCGATGCACATCTCTAGGCATTCTGTAATCTGTGGACTATCAGAGTGTTGATGAAACACAGAAAATGCATCGGGATTGAATACAACAGTCACCATGCGCACTTTGCTCCATTGGAGTAATGTCTCAAGGAGTTTACGCTTTGATCGTTCCCTGAAAGTCCAGTAGTAGTTTCCGATGCACATCTGGATGCATTCTGTAATCTGCGGAGTATCAGAGTGTTGATGAAACACAGAAATTGCATCGGGATAGAATACAACAGTCACCATGCGCCCTTTCCTCCACGGGAGGTATGTCTCAAACAGTCTTCGTTTTGATCCTTCCCTGGAAGACCAGTAGTAGTTTCCGATGAACATCTGGAGGCATTCTGTAATCTGTGGACTATCAGAGTGTTGATGAAACACAGAAATTGCATCGGGATTGAATACAACAGTCACCATGCGCATATTCCTCCACGGGAGAAATGTCTCAAACTGTCTACGTTTTGATCGTTCCCTGGAAGACCAGTAGTAGTTTCCGATGCACATCGGGAGGCATTCTGTAATCTGTGGATTATCAGAGTGTTGATGAAACACAGATATTGCATCGGGATTGAATACAACAGTAACCAAGTGCACATTCCTGCATAAAAGTAATGTGTCAAACAGTCTACGCTTTGATCGTTACCTGGAAGACCAGTAGAAATTTCCGATGAACATATGGAGGCATCTGTAATCTGTGGACTATCAGAGTGTTGATGAAACACAGAAATTGCATCGGGATTGGATACAACAGTCACCATGCGCACTTTGCTCCACAGCTGTAATGTCTCAAACAGTCTACGCTTTGATCGTTCCCTGGAAGACCAGTAGTAGTTTCCGATGAACATCTGGAGGCATTCTGTAATCTGTGGACTATCAGAGTGGTGATGAAACACAGAAATTGCATCGGGATTGAATACAACAGTCACCATGCGCATATTCCTCCACGGGAGTAATGTCTCAAACTGTCTACGCTTTGATCGTTCCCTGGAAGACCAGTAGTAGTTTTCGATACACATCGGGAGGCATTCTGTAATCTGTGGATTATCAGAGTGTTGATGAAACACAGAAATTGCATCGGGATTGAATACAACATTCACCATGTGCACTCTCCTCCAAGGGAGTAATGTCTCAAACAGTCTATGCTTTGGTCGTTCCCTGGAAGACCAGTAGTAGTTTCCGATGCACATCTGGAGGCATTCTGTAATCTGTGGAGTATCAGAGTGTTGATGAAACACAGAAATTTTATCGGGATTGAATACAACAGACACCATGCGCACTTTCCTATATGGGAGTAATTCTCAAACAGTCTACGCTTTGATCGTTCCCTGGAAGACCAGTAGTAGTTTCAGATGCACATCTCATGGCATTCTGTAATCTGTGGACTATCAGAATGTTGATGAAACACAGAAAATGCATCGCGATTGAATAAAACAGTCACCATGCCCACTTTCCTCCATGGGAGTAAAGGCTCAAGGAGTTTACGCTTTGATCGTTCCCTGGAAGTCCAGTAGTAGTTTCCGATGCACATCTGGTGGCTTTCTGTAATCTGTGGTCTATCAGAGTGTTGATGAAACACAGAAATTTCATCGGGATTGAATACAACAGTCACCATGCGCACATACCTCCACGGGAGGTATGTCTCCAACAGTCTACGCTTTGATCGTTCCCTGGAAGACCAGTAGTAGTTTCCGATGCACATCTGGAGGTATTATGTAATCTGTGGATTATCAGAGTGTTGATGAAACACAGAAATGGCATCGGGATTGAATACAACAGTCACCACGCGCACATCCCTGCATAAAAGTAATGTCTCAAACAGTCTACGCTTTGATCGTTACCTGGAAGACCAGTAGAAATTTCCGATGAACATCTGGAGGCATTCTGTAATCTGTGGACTATCAGAGTGTTGATGAACACAGAAATTGCATCGGGATTGAATACAACAGTCACCATGCGCACTTTCCTCCACAGCAGTAATGTCTCAAACAGTCTACGCTTTGATCGTTCCCTGGAAGACCAGTAGTAGTTTCCGATGAACATCTGAAGGCATTCTGTAATCTGTGGACTATCAGAGTGTTGATGAAACACATAAAAATGGCATCGGGATTGAATACAACAGTCACCATGCGCACTTTCCTCCATGGGAGTAAAGTCTCTAACAGTCTTCGCTTTGATTGTTCCCTGGAAGACCAGTAGTAGTTTTCGATGCACGTCTGGAGGCTTTCTGTAATCTGTGGACTATCAGAGTGTTGATGAAACACAGAAATTGCATCGGGATTGAATACAACAGTCACCATGCCCACTTTCCTCCATGGGAGTAATTCTCAAACAGTCTATGCTTTGATCGTTCCCTGGAAGACCTGTAGTAGTTTCCGATGCACATCTGGTGGCATTCTGTAACCTGTGGACTATTAGAGTGTTGATGAATCACAGAATTTGTTTCGGGAATGAATACAACAGTCACCATGCGCACTTTGCTCCATTGGAGTAATGTCTCAAGGAGTTTACGCTTTGATCGTTCCCTGGAAGTCCAGTAGTAGTTTCCGATGCACATCTGGATGCATTCTGTAATCTGCGGAGTATCAGAGTGTTGATGAAACACAGAAATTGCATTGGGATAGAATACAACAGTCACCATGCGCCCTTTCCTCCACGGGAGGTATGTCTCAAACAGTCTTCGTTTTGATCCTTCCCTGGAAGACCAGTAGTAGTTTCCGATGAACATCTGGAGGCAGTCTGTAATCTGAGGACTATCAGAGTGTTGATGAAACACAGTAATTGCATCGGGATTGAATACAACAGTCACCATGCGCATATTCCTCCACGGGAGAAATGTCTCAAACTGTCTACGTTTTGATCGTTCCCTGGAAGACCAGTAGTAGTTTCCGATGCACATCGGGAGGCATTCTGTAATCTGTGGATTATCAGAGTGTTGATGAAACACAGATATTGCATCGGGATTGAATACAACAGTCACCAAGTGCACATTCCTGCATAAAAGTAATGTATCAAACAGTCTACGCTTTGATCGTTACCTGGAAGACCAGTAGAAATTTCCGATGAACATCTGGAGGCATCTGTAATCTGTGGACTATCAGAGTGTTGATGAAACACAGAAATTGCATCGGGATTGAATACAACATTCACCATGTGCACTTTCCTCCATGGGAGTAATGTCTCAAACAGTCTACGCTTTTATCGTTCCCTGGAAGACCAGTAGTAGTCTCCGATGCTCATCTGGAGGCATTCTGTAATCTGTGGAGTATCAGAGTGTTGATGAAACACAGAAATTGCATCGGGATTGAATACAACAGACACCATGCGCACTTTCCTCCATGTGAGTAATTCTCAAACAGTCTACGCTTTGATCGTTCCCTGGAAGACCAGTAGTAGTTTCCGATGCACATCTCGTGGCATTCTGTAATCTATGGACTATCAGAATGTTGATGAAACACAGAAATTGCATCGGGATTGATTACAACAGTCACCATGCGCACTTTCCTACCATGGGAGTAATGTCTCAAGGAGTTTACGCTTTTGATCGTTACCTAGATGTCCAGTAGTAGTTTCCGATGCACATCTGGTGGCATTCTGTAATCTGTGGTCTATCAGAGTGTTGTTGAAACACAGAAATTTCATCCTGATTGAATACAACAGTCACCATGCGCACTCTCCTCCACGGGAGGTATGTCTCCAACAGTCTACGCTTTGATCGTTCCCTGGAAGACCAGTAGTAGTTTCCGATGCACATCTGGAGGTATTCTGTAATCTGTGGATTATCAGAGTGTTGATGAAACACAGAAATTGCATCGGGATTGAATACAACAGTCACCACGCGCACATTCCTGCATAAAAGTAATGTCTCAAACTGTCTACGCTTTGATCGTCACCTGGAAGACCAGTAGAAATTTCCGATGAACATCTGGAGGCATTCTGTAATCTGTGGACTATCAGAGTGTTGATGAACACAGAAATTGCATCGGGATTGAATTCAACAGTTACCATGCGCACTTTCCTCCACAGCAGTAATGTCTCAAACAGTCTACGCTTTGATCGTTCCCTGGAAGACCAGTAGTAGTTTCCGATGAACATCTGGAGGCATTCTGTAATCTGTGGACTATCAGAGTGTTGATGAAACACAGAAATTGCATCGGGATTGAATACAACAGTCACCATGCGCACATTCCTCCACGGTAGTAATGTCTCAAACAGTCTACGCTTTGATCGTTCCCTGGAAGACCAGTAGTAGTTTCCGATGCACATCGGGAGGCATTCTGTAATCTGTGGAATATCAGAGTGTTCATGAAACACAGAAATTGCATCGGGATTGAATACAACAGTCACCATGCGCACATTCCTCCACGGGAGTAATGTCTCTAACAGTCTACGCTTTGATCGTTCAATGGAAGACCAGTAGTAGTTTCCGATGCACATCGGGAGGCATTCTGTAATCTGTGGAATATCAGAGTGTTCATGAAACACAGAAATTGCATCGGGATTGAATACAACAGTCACCATGCGCACATTCCTCCACGGGAGTAATGTCTCTAACAGTCTACGCTTTGATCGTTCCCTGGAAGACCAGTAGTAGTTTCCGGTGCACATCTGGAGGCCTTCTGTAATCTGCGGACTATCAGAGTATTGATGAAACACAGAAATAGCATCGGGATTGAATACAACAGTCAGCATGCGCACTTTCCTCCACGGGAGGTATGTCTCAAACAGTCTTCGTTTTGATCATTCCCTGGAAGACGAGTAGTAGTTTCCGATGCACATCTGGTAGCATTCTGTAATCTGTGGACTATCAGAGTGTTGATGAAACACAGAAATTGCATCGGGATTGAATACAACAGTCACCATCCGCACTTTCCTCCATGGGAATAATGTCAGAAACTGTCTACGCTTTGGTCGTTCCCTGGAAGACCAGTAGTAGATTCCGATGCACATCTCATGGCATTCTGTAATCTGTGGACTATCAGAGTGTTGATGAAACACAGAAAATGCATCGGGATTGAATACAACCGTCACCATGCGCACTTTCCTCCATGCGAGTAATGTCTCAAACAGTCTACGCTTTGATCGTTCCCTGGAAGACCAGTAGTAGTTTCCGATGCACATCTCTAGGCATTCTGTAATCTGTGGACTATCAGAGTGTTGATGAAACACAGAAAATGCATCGGGATTGAATACAACAGTCACCATGCGCACTTTGCTCCATTGGAGTAATGTCTCAAGGAGTTTACGCTTTGATCGTTCCCTGAAAGTCCAGTAGTAGTTTCCGATGCACATCTGGATGCATTCTGTAATCTGCGGAGTATCAGAGTGTTGATGAAACACACAAGTTGCATCGGGATAGAATACAACAGTCACCATGCGCCCTTTCCTCCACGGGAGGTATGTCTCAAACAGTCTTCGTTTTGATCCTTCCCTGGAAGACCAGTAGTAGTTTCCGATGAACATCTGGAGGCATTCTGTAATCTGTGGACTATCAGAGTGTTGATGAAACACAGAAATTGCATCGGGATTGAATACAACAGTCACCATGCGCATATTCCTCCACGGGAGAAATGTCTCAAACTGTCTACGTTTTGATCGTTCCCTGGAAGACCAGTAGTAGTTTCCGATGCACATCGGGAGGCATTCTGTAATCTGTGGATTATCAGAGTGTTGATGAAACACAGATATTGCATCGGGATTGAATACAACAGTCACCAAGTGCACATTCCTGCATAAAAGTAATGTGTCAAACAGTCTACGCTTTGATCGTTACCTGGAAGACCAGTAGAAATTTCCGATGAACATCTGGAGGCATCTGTAGTCTGTGGACTATCAGAGTGTTGATGAAACACAGAAATTGCATCGGGATTGAATACAACTGTCACCATGCGCACTTTCCTCCACAGCTGTAATGTCTCAAACAGTCTACGCTTTGATCGTTCCCTGGAAGACCAGTAGTAGTTTCCGATGAACATCTGGAGGCATTCTGTAATCTGTGGACTATCAGAGTGTTGATGAAACACAGAAATTGCATCGGGATTGAATACAACAGTCACCATGCGCATATTCCTCCACGGGAGTAATGTCTCAAACTGTCTACGCTTTGATCGTTCCCTGGAAGACCAGTAGTAGTTTTCGATACACATCTGGAGGCCTTCTGTAATCTGCGGACTATCAGAGTATTGATGAAACACAGAAATAGCATCGGGATTGAATACAACAGTCAGCATGCGCACTTTCCTCCACGGGAGGTATGTCTCAAACAGTCTTCGTTTTGATCATTCCCTGGAAGACCAGTAGTAGTTTCCGATGCACATCTGGTAGCATTCTGTAATCTGTGGACTATCAGAGTGTTGATGAAACACAGAAATTGCATCGGGATTGAATACAACAGTCACCATCCGCACTTTCCTCCATGGGAATAATGTCAGAAACTGTCTACGCTTTGGTCGTTCCCTGGAAGACCAGTAGTAGATTCCGATGCACATCTCATGGCATTCTGTAATCTGTGGACTATCAGAGTGTTGATGAAACACAGAAAATGCATCGGGATTGAATACAACCGTCACCATGCGCACTTTCCTCCATGGGAGTAATGTCCCAAACAGTCTACGCTTTGATCGTTCCCTGGAAGACCAGTAGTAGTTTCCGATGCACATCTCTAGGCATTCTGTAATCTGTGGACTATCAGAGTGTTGATGAAACACAGAAAATGAATCGGGATTGAATACAACAGTCACCATGCGCACTTTGCTCCATTGGAGTAATGTCTCAAGGAGTTTACGCTTTGATCGTTCCCTGAAAGTCCAGTAGTAGTTTCCGATGCACATCTGGATGCATTCTGTAATCTGCGGAGTATCAGAGTGTTGATGAAACACAGAAATTGCATCGGGATAGAATACAACAGTCACCATGCGCCCTTTCCTCCACGGGAGGTATGTCTCAAACAGTCTTCGTTTTGATCCTTCCCTGGAAGACCAGTAGTAGTTTCCGATGAATATCTGGAGGCATTCTGTAATCTGTGGACTATCAGAGTGTTGATGAAACACAGAAATTGCATCGGGATTGAATACAACAGTCACCATGCGCATATTCCTCCACGGGAGAAATGTCTCAAACTGTCTACGATTTGATCGTTCCCTGGAAGACCAGTAGTAGTTTCCGATGCACATCGGGAGGCATTCTGTAATCTGTGGATTATCAGAGTGTTGATGAAACACAGATATTGCATCGGGATTGAATACAACAGTAACCAAGTGCACATTCCTGCATAAAAGAATTGTGTCAAACAGTCTACGCTTTGATCGTTACCTGGAAGACCAGTAGAAATTTCCGATGAACATCTGGAGGCATCTGTAATCTGTGGACTATCAGAGTGTTGATGAAACACAGAAATTGCATCGGGATTGGATACAACAGTCACCATGCGCACTTTCCTCCACAGCTGTAATGTCTCAAACAGTCTACGCTTTGATCGTTCCCTGGAAGACCAGTAGTAGTTTCCGATGAACATCTGGAGGCATTCTGTAATCTGTGGACTATCAGAGTGTTGATGAAACACAGAAATTGCATCGGGATTGAATACAACAGTCACCATGCGCATATTCCTCCACGGGAGTAATGTCTCAAACTGTCTACGCTTTGATCGTTCCCTGGAAGACCAGTAGTAGTTTTCGATACACATCGGGAGGCATTCTGTAATCTGTGGATTATCAGAGTGTTGATGAAACACAGAAATTGCATCGGGATTGAATACAACATTCACCATGTGCACTCTCCTCCAAGGGAGTAATGTCTCAAACAGTCTATGCTTTGGTCGTTCCCTGGAAGACCAGTAGTAGTTTCCGATGCACATCTGGAGGCATTCTGTAATCTGTGGAGTATCAGAGTGTTGATGAAACACAGAAATTTTATCGGGATTGAATACAACAGACACCATGCGCACTTTCCTATATGGGAGTAATTCTCAAACAGTCTACGCTTTGATCGTTCCCTGGAAGACCAGTAGTAGTTTCAGATGCACATCTCATGGCATTCTGTAATCTGTGGACTATCAGAATGTTGATGAAACACAAAAAATGCATCGCGATTGAATAAAACAGTCACCATGCCCACTTTCCTCCATGGGAGTAAAGGCTCAAGGAGTTTACGCTTTGATCGTTCCCTGGAAGTCCAGTAGTAGTTTCCGATGCACATCTGGTGGCTTTCTGTAATCTGTGGTCTATCAGAGTGTTGATGAAACACAGAAATTTCATCGGGATTGAATACAACAGTCACCATGCGCACATACCTCCACGGGAGGTATGTCTCCAACAGTCTACGCTTTGATCGTTCCCTGGAAGACCAGTAGTAGTTTCCGATGCACATCTGGAGGTATTCTGTAATCTGTGGATTATCAGAGTGTTGATGAAACACAGAAATGGCATCGGGATTGAATACAACAGTCACCACGCGCACATCCCTGCATAAAAGTAATGTCTCAAACAGTCTACGCTTTGATCGTTACCTGGAAGACCAGTAGAAATTTCCGATGAACATCTGGAGGCATTCTGTAATCTGTGGACTATCAGAGTGTTGATGAACACAGAAATTGCATCGGGATTGAATACAACAGTCACCATGCGCACTTTCCTCCACAGCAGTAATGTCTCAAACAGTCTACGCTTTGATCGTTCCCTGGAAGACCAGTAGTAGTTTCCGATGAACATCTGAAGGCATTCTGTAATCTGTGGACTATCAGAGTGTTGATGAAACACATAAAAATGGCATCGGGATTGAATACAACAGTCACCATGCGCACTTTCCTCCATGGGAGTAAAGTCTCTAACAGTCTTCGCTTTGATTGTTCCCTGGAAGACCAGTAGTAGTTTTCGATGCACGTCTGGAGGCTTTCTGTAATCTGTGGACTATCAGAGTGTTGATGAAACACAGAAATTGCATCGGGATTGAATACAACAGTCACCATGCCCACTTTCCTCCATGGGAGTAATTCTCAAACGGTCTATGCTTTGATCGTTCCCTGGAAGACCAGTAGTAGTTTCCGATGCACATCTGGTGGCATTCTGTAATCTGTGGACTATTAGAGTGTTGATGAATCACAGAATTTGTTTCGGGAATGAATACAACAGTCACCATGCGCACTTTGCTCCATTGGAGTAATGTCTCAAGGAGTTTACGCTTTGGTCGTTCCCTGGAAGTCCAGTAGTAGTTTCCGATGCACATCTGGATGCATTCTGTAATCTGCGGAGTATCAGAGTGTTGATGAAACACAGAAATTGCATCGGGATAGAATACAACAGTCACCATGCGCCCTTTCCTCCACGGGAGGTATGTCTCAAACAGTCTTCGTTTTGATCCTTCCCTGGAAGACCAGTAGTAGTTTCCGATGAACATCTGGAGGCAGTCTGTAATCTGTGGACTATCAGAGTGTTGATGAAACACAGTAATTGCATCGGGATTGAATACAACAGTCACCATGCGCATATTCCTCCACGGGAGAAATGTCTCAAACTGTCTACGTTTTGATCGTTCCCTGGAAGACCAGTAGTAGTTTCCGATGCACATCGGGAGGCATTCTGTAATCTGTGGATTATCAGAGTGTTGATGAAACACAGATATTGCATCGGGATTGAATACAACAGTCACCAAGTGCACATTCCTGCATAAAAGTAATGTATCAAACAGTCTACGCGTTGATCGTTACCTGGAAGACCAGTAGAAATTTCCGATGAACATCTGGAGGCATCTGTAATCTGTGGACTATCAGAGTGTTGATGAAACACAGAAATTGCATCGGGATTGAATACAACAGTCAATATGCGCACTTTCCTCCACAGCTGTAATGTCTCAAACTGTCTACGCTTTGATCGTTCCCTGGAAGACCAGTAGTAGTTTCCGATACACATCGGGAGGCATTCTGTAATCTGTGGATTATCAGAGTGTTGATGAAACACAGAAATTGCATCGGGATTGAATACAACATTCACCATGTGCACTCTCCTCCAAGGGAGTAATGTCTCAAACAGTCTATGCTTTGGTCGTTCCCTGGAAGACCAGTAGTAGTTTCCGATGCCCATCTGGAGGCATTCTGTAATCTGTGGAGTATCAGAGTGTTGATGAAACACAGAAATTTTATCGGGATTGAATACAACAGACACCATGCGCACTTTCCTATATGGGAGTAATTCTCAAACGGTCTACGCTTTGATCGTTCAATGGAAGACCAGTAGTAGATTCCGATGCACATCTCATGGCATTCTGTAATCTGTGGACTATCAGAATGTTGATGAAACACAGAAAATGCATCGGGATTGAATACAACAGTCACCATGCCCACTTTCCTCCATGGGAGTAAAGGCTCAAGGAGTTTACGCTTTGATCGTTCCCTGGAAGTCCAGTAGTAGTTTCCGATGCACATCTGGTGGCTTTCTGTAATCTGTTGTCTATCAGAGTGTTGATGAAACACAGAAATTTCTTCGGGATTGAATACAACAGTCACCATGCGCACATACCTCCACGGGAGGTATGTCTCCAACAGTCTACGCTTTGATCGTTCCCTGGAAGACCAGTAGTAGTTTCCGATGCACATCTGGAGGTATTCTGTAATCTGTGGATTATCAGAGTGTTGATGAAACACAGAAATGGCATCGGGATTGAATACAACAGTCACCACACGCACATTCCTGCATAAAAGTAATGTCTCAAACAGTCTACGCTTTGATCGTTACCTGGAAGACCAGTAGAAATTTCCGATGAACATCTGGAGGCATTCTGTAATCTGTGGACTATCAGAGTGTTGATGAACACAGAAATTGCATCGGGATTGAATACAACAGTCACCATGCGCACTTTCCTCCACAGCAGTAATTTCTCAAACAGTCTACGCTTTGATCGTTCCCTGGAAGACCAGTAGTAGTTTCCGATGAACATCTGGAGGCATTCTGTAATCTGTGGACTATTAGAGTGTTGATGAAACACATAAAAATGGCATCGGGATTGAATACAACAGTCACCATGCGCACTTTCCTCCATGGGAGTAAAGTCTCTAACAGTCTTCGCTTTGATTGTTCCCTGGAAGACCAGTAGTAGTTTTCGATGCACGTCTGGAGGCTTTCTGTAATCTGTGGACTATCAGAGTGTTGATGAAACACAGAAATTGCATCGGGATTGAATACAACAGTCACCATGCCCACTTTCCTCCATGGGAGTAATTCTCAAACAGTCTATGCTTTGATCGTTCCCTGGAAGACCAGTAGTAGTTTCCGATGCACATCTGGTGGCATTCTGTAATCTGTGGACTATTAGAGTGTTGATGAATTACAGAATTTGTTTCGGGAATGAATACAACAGTCAACATGCGCACTTTCCTCCACGGGAGGTATGTCTCTAACAGTCTACGCTTTGATCGTTCCCTGGAAGACCAGTAGCAGTTTCCGATGCACATCTGGTGGCACTCTGTAATCTGTGGACTATCAGAGTGTTGATGAAACACAGAAATTGCATCGGGATTGAACACAACAGTCACCATACGCACTTTCCTCCATGGGAGTTATGTCTGAAAGAGTCTACGATTTTGATCGTTCCATGGAAGACCAGTAGTAGTTTCCGATGCACATCTCTTGGCATTCTGTAATCTGTGGACTATCAGAATGTTGAGGAAACAAAGAAAATGCATCGGGATTGAATACAACAGTCACCATGCGCACTTTCCTCCATGGGAGTAATGTCTCAAAGAGTTTACGCTTTGATCGATCCCTGGAAGACCAGTAGTACTTTACGATGCACATCTGGGGGCATTCTGTTATCTGTGGACCATTAGAGTGATGATGAAACACAGAAATTTGCGCCGAGATTGAATACAACAGTCACCATTCGCACATTCATCCATAAAAGTAATGTCTCAAAGAGTCTACTCTTTGATCGTTCCCTGGAAGACCAGTAGTAGTTTCCGATGAACATCTGGAGGCATTCTGCAATCTGTGGACTATCAGAGTGTTGATGAAACACAGAAATTGCAATTGGATTGAGTACTACAGTCATCATGCGAACTTTCCTCCATGGGAGTAATGTCTCAAACAGTCTACGGTTTGATCGTTAGCTGGAAGACCAGTAGTGGTTTCCGATGCACATCTTGAAACATTCTGTAATCTGTAGACTATCAGATCGTTGATGAAACACAGAAATTGCATCGGGATTGAATACAACAGTCACCATGCGCACTTTCCTCCACTGGAGTAATGTTTCAAACAATCTACGCTTTTGGTCGTTCCCTGGAAGACCAGCAGCAGTTTCCGATGCACATCTGGTGGCATTCTGTAATGTGTAGACTATCAGAGTATTGATGAAACACAGTAATTGCATCGGGATTGAATACAACAGTCACCATGCGCACTTTCCTCCATGGGAGTAATGTCTCTAACAGTCTACGCTTTGATCGTTCCCTGGAAGACCAGTAGTAGTTTCCGATGAACATCTGGAGGCCTTCTGTAATCTGTGGACTATCAGAGTGTTGATGAAACAAAGAAATTGCATCGGGGTTGAATACAACAGTCACCATGCGCACTTTCCTCCATGGGAGTAATTCTCAAACAGACTATGCTTTGATGGTTCCCTGGGTGACCAGTGGTAGTTTCCGATGCACTTCTGGTGGCATTCTGTAATCTGTGGACTATCAGAGTGTTGATGAAACACAGAAATAGCATCGGGATTGAATACAACAGTCACCATGCGCACTTTCCTCCACGGGAGGTATGTCTCAAACAGTCTTCGCTTTGATCATTCCCTGGAAGAACAGTAGTAGTTTCCGATGCACATCTGGTAGCATTCTGTAATCTGTGGACTATCAGAGTGTTGATGAAACACAGAAATTGCATTGGGGTTGAATACAACAGTCACCATCCGCACTTTCCTCCATGGGAATAATGTCAGAAACTGTCTACGCTTTGGTCGTTCAGTGGAAGACCAGTAGTAGATTCCGATGCCCATCTCATGGCATTCTGTAATCTGTGCACTATCAGAGTGTTGATGAAACACAGAAAATGCATCGGGATTGAATACAACCGTCACCATGCGCACTTTCCTCTATGGGAGTAATGTCTCAAACAGTCTACGCTTTGATCGTTCCCTGGAAGACCAGTAGTAGTTTCCGATGCACATCTCTTGGCATTCTGTAATCTGTGGACTATCAGAGTGTTGATGAAACACAGAAAATGCATCGGGATTGAATACAACAGTCACCATGCGCACTTTGCTCCATTGGAGTAATGTCTCGAACAATCTACGCATTGATCGTTCCCTGGAAGACCATTAGTAGTTTCCGATGCACATCTGGTGGCATTCTGTAATGTGTAGACTATCAGAGTGTTGATGAAACACAGTAATTGCATCGGGAGTGAATAAAACAGTCACCATGCGCACTTTCCTCCATGGGAGTAATTTCTCTAACAGTCTACGCTTTGATCGTTCCCTGGAAGACCAGTAGTACTTTGCGATGCACATCTGGAGGCTTTCTGTAATCTGTGGACTATCAGAGTGAAGATGAAACAGAGAAATTGCATTTGGATTGAACACAACATTCTCCATGCGCAGTTTCCTCCACGGGAGTAATGTCTCAAACAATCTACACTCTGATCGTTCCTCGGAAGACCAGTAGTAGTTTCCGATGCACATCTGGTGGCATACTGTAATGTGTAGACTATCAGAGTGTTGATGAAACACAGTAATTGCATCGGGATTGAATAGAACAGTCACCATGCGCACTTTCCTCCATGGGAGTAATGTCTCTAACAGTCTACGCTTTGATCGTTCCCTGGAAGACCAGTAGTAGTTCCCGATGCACATCTGGAGGCTTTCTGTAATCGGTGGACTATCAAAATGTTCGTGAAACACAGAAATTGCATCGGGATTGAATACAACAGCCTCCATGCGCAGTTTCCTCCATGGGAGTAATGTCTCAAGAATTCTACTCTTTGATCGTTCCCTGGAAGACCAGTAGTAGTTTCAATTGCACATCTGGAGGCATTCTGTAATCTGTGGACTATCAGAGTGTTGATAAAACACAGAAATTGCATCGGGATTGAATACAACAGTCACCATGCACACTTTCCTCCATGGGGGTTATGTCTCTAACAGTCTACGATTTCATCGTTCCCTGGAAGACCAGTAGTAGTTTCCGATGCATATCTGGAGGCTTTCCGTAATCTGTGGACTATCAGAGTGTTGATGAAACACAGAAATTGCATCGGGGTTGAATACAAAATTCACCATGCGCACTTTCCTAAATGGGAGTATTGTCTCTAACAGTCTACGCTTTGATCGTTCCCTGGAAGACCAGTAGTAGTTTCCGATGCACATCTCTTGGCATTCTGTAATCTGTCTACTATCAGAGTGTTGATGAAACACAGAAAATGCATCGGGATTGAATACAACAGTCACCATGCGCACTTTGCTCCATTGGAGTAATGTCTCGAACAATCTACGCATTGATCGTTCCCTGGAAGACCTGTAGTAGTTTCCGATGCACATCTGGTGGCATTCTGTAATGTGTAGACTATCAGAGTGTTGATGAAACACAGTAATTGCATCGGGAGTGAATAAAACAGTCACCATGCGCACTTTCCTCCATGGGAGTAATTTCTCTAACAGTCTACGCTTTGATCGTTCCCTGGAAGACCAGTAGTACTTTGCGATGCACATCTGGAGGCTTTCTGTAATCTGTGGACTATCAGAGTGAAGATGAACCAGAGAAATTGCATTGGGATTGAACACAACATTCTCCATGCGCAGTTTCCTCCACGGGAGTAATGTCTCTAACAATCTACACTTTGATCGTTCCTCGGAAGACCAGTAGTAGTTTCCGATGCACATCTGGTGGCATACTGTAATGTGTAGACTATCAGAGTGTTGATGAAACACAGTAATTGCATCGGGATTGAATACAACAGTCACCATGCGCACTTTCCTCCATGGGAGTAATGTCTCTAACAGTCTACGCTTTGATCGTTCCCTGGAAGACCAGTAGTAGTTCCCGATGCACATCCGGAGGCTTTCTGTAATCGGTGGACTATCAAAATGTTCGTGAAACACAGAAATTGCATCGGGATTGAATACAACAGCCTCCATGCGCAGTTTCCTCCATGGGAGTAATGTCTCAAGAATTCTACGCTTTGATCGTTCCCTGGAAGACCAGTAGTAGTTTCAATTGCACATCTGGAGGCATTCTGTAATCTGTGGACTATCAGAGTGTTGATGAATCACAGATTTTGTTTCGGGAATGAATACAACAGTCAACATGCGCACTTTCCTCCACGGGAGGTATGTCTCTAACAGTCTACGCTTTGATCGTTCCCTGGAAGACCAGTAGCAGTTTCCGATGCACATCTGGTGGCACTCTGTAATCTGTGGACTATCAGAGTGTTGATGAAACACAGAAATTGCATCGGGATTGAACACAACAGTCACCATCCGGACTTTCCTCCATGGGAGGTATGTCTCCAACAGTCTACGCTTTGATCGTTCCCTGGAAGACCAGTAGTAGTTTCCGATGCACATCTGGAGGTATTCTGTAATCTGTGGATTATCAGAGTGTTGATGAAACACAGAAATGGCATCGGGATTGAATACAACAGTCACCACGCGCACATTCCTGCATAAAAGTAATGTCTCAAACAGTCTACGCTTTGATCGTTACCTGGAAGACCAGTAGAAATTTCCGATGAACATCTGGAGGCATTCTGTAATCTGTAGACTATCAGAGTGTTGATGAACACAGAAATTGCATCGGGATTGAATACAACAGTCACCATGCGCACTTTCCTCCACAGCAGTAATGTCTCAAACAGTCTACGCTTTGATCGTTCCCTGGAAGACCAGTAGTAGTTTCCGATGAACATCTGGAGGCATTCTGTAATCTGTGGACTATTAGAGTGTTGATGAAACACATAAAAATGGCATCGGGATTGAATACAACAGTCACAATGCGCACTTTCCTCCAATGGAGTAAAGTCTCTAACAGTCTTCGCTTTGATTGTTCCCTGGAAGACCAGTAGTAGTTTTCGATGCACGTCTGGAGGCTTTCTGTAATCTGTGGACTATCAGAGTGTTGATGAAACACAGAAATTGCATCGGGATTGAATACAACAGTCACCATGCCCACTTTCCTCCATGGGAGTAATTCTCAAACAGTCTATGTTTTGATCGTTCCCTGGAAGACCAGTAGTAGTTTCCGATGCACATCTGGTGGCATTCTGTAATCTGTGGACTATTAGAGTGTTGATGAATCACAGAATTTGTTTCGGGAATGAATACAACAGTCAACATGCGCACTTTCCTCCACGGGAGGTATGTCTCTAACAGTCTACGCTTTGATCGTTCCCTGGAAGACCAGTAGCAGTTTCCGATGCACATCTGGTGGCACTCTGTAATCTGTGGACTATCAGAGTGTTGATGAAACACAGAAATTGCATCGGGATTGAACACAACAGTCACCATCCGCACTTTCCTCCATGGGAGTTATGTCTGAAAGAGTCTACGATTTTGATCGTTCCATGGAAGACCAGTAGTAGTTTCCGATGCACATCTCTTGGCATTCTGTAATCTGTGGACTATCAGAGTGTTGATGAAACAAAGAAAATGCATCGGGATTGAATACAACAGTCACCATGCGCACTTTCCTCCATGGGAGTAATGTCTCAAAGAGTTTACGCTTTGATCGATCCCTGGAAGACCAGTAGTACTTTACGATGCACATCTGGGGGCATTCTGTTATCTGTGGACCATTAGAGTGATGATGAAACACAGAAATTTGCGCCGAGATTGAATACAACAGTCACCATTCGCACATTCATCCATAAAAGTAATGTCTCAAAGAGTCTACTCTTTGATCGTTCCCTGGAAGACCAGTAGTAGTTTCCGATGAACATCTGGAGGCATTCTGCAATCTGTGGACTATCAGAGTGTTGATGAAACACAGAAATTGCAATTGGATTGAGTACTACAGTCATCATGCGAACTTTCCTCCATGGGAGTAATGTCTCAAACAGTCTACGGTTTGATCGTTAGCTGGAAGACCAGTAGTGGTTTCCGATGCACATCTTGAAACATTCTGTAATCTGTAGACTATCAGATCGTTGATGAAACACAGAAATTGCATCGGGATTGAATACAACAGTCACCATGCGCACTTTCCTCCACTGGAGTAATGTTTCAAACAATCTACGCTTTTGGTCGTTCCCTGGAAGACCAGCAGCAGTTTCCGATGCACATCTGGTGGCATTCTGTAATGTGTAGACTATCAGAGTATTGATGAAACACAGTAATTGCATCGGGATTGAATACAACAGTCACCATGCGCACTTTCCTCCATGGGAGTAATGTCTCTAACAGTCTACGCTTTGATCGTTCCCTGGAAGACCAGTAGTAGTTTCCGATGAACATCTGGAGGCCTTCTGTAATCTGTGGACTATCAGAGTGTTGATGAAACAAAGAAATTGCATCGGGGTTGAATACAACAGTCACCATGCGCACTTTCCTCCATGGGAGTAATTCTCAAACAGACTATGCTTTGATGGTTCCCTGGGTGACCAGTGGTAGTTTCCGATGCACTTCTGGTGGCATTCTGTAATCTGTGGACTATCAGAGTGTTGATGAAACACAGAAATAGCATCGGGATTGAATACAACAGTCACCATGCGCACTTTCCTCCACGGGAGGTATGTCTCAAACAGTCTTCGCTTTGATCATTCCCTGGAAGACCAGTAGTAGTTTCCGATGCACATCTGGTAGCATTCTGTAATCTGTGGACTATCAGAGTGTTGATGAAACACAGAAATTGCATTGGGGTTGAATACAACAGTCACCATCCGCACTTTCCTCCATGGGAATAATGCCAGAAACTGTCTACGCTGTGGTCGTTCAGTGGAAGACCAGTAGTAGATTCCGATGCCCATCTCATGGCATTCTGTAATCTGTGCACTATCAGAGTGTTGATGAAACACAGAAAATGCATCGGGATTGAATACAAGCGTCACCATGCGCACTTTCCTCTATGGGAGTAATGTCTCAAACAGTCTACGCTTTGATCGTTCCCTGGAAGACCAGTAGTAGTTTCCGATGCACATCTCTTGGCATTCTGTAATCTGTGGACTATCAGAGTGTTGATGAAACACAGAAAATGCATCGGGATTGAATACAACAGTCACCATGCGCACTTTGCTCCATTGGAGTAATGTCTCGAACAATCTACGCATTGATCGTTCCCTGGAAGACCATTAGTAGTTTCCGATGCACATCTGGTGGCATTCTGTAATGTGTAGACTATCAGAGTGTTGATGAAACACAGTAATTGCATCGGGAGTGAATAAAACAGTCACCATGCGCACTTTCCTCCATGGGAGTAATTTCTCTAACAGTCTACGCTTTGATCGTTCCCTGGAAGACCAGTAGTACTTTGCGATGCACATCTGGAGGCTTTCTGTAATCTGTGGACTATCAGAGTGAAGATGAAACAGAGAAATTGCATTGGGATTGAACACAACATTCTCCATGCGCAGTTTCCTCCACGGGAGTAATGTCTCAAACAATCTACACTTTGATCGTTCCTCGGAAGACCAGTAGTAGTTTCCGATGCACATCTGGTGGCATACTGTAATGTGTAGACTATCAGAGTGTTGATAAAACACAGTAATTGCATCGGGATTGAATAGAACAGTCACCATGCGCACTTTCATCCATGGGAGTAATGTCTCTAACAGTCTACGCTTTGATCGTTCCCTGGAAGACCAGTAGTAGTTCCCGATGCACATCTGGAGGCTTTCTGTAATCGGTGGACTATCAAAATGTTCGTGAAACACAGAAATTGCATCGGGATTGAATACAACAGCCTCCATACGCAGTTTCCTCCATGGGAGTAATGTCTCAAGAATTCTACTCTTTGATCGTTCCCTGGAAGACCAGTAGTAGTTTCAATTGCACATCTGGAGGCATTCTGTAATCTGTGGACTATCAGAGTGTTGATAAAACACAGAAATTGCATCGGGATTGAATACAACAGTCACCATGCACACTTTCCTCCATGGGGGTTATGTCTCTAACAGTCTACGATTTGATCGTTCCCTGGAAGACCAGTAGTAGTTTCCGATGCATATCTGGAGGCTTTCCGTAATCTGTGGACTATCAGAGTGTTGATGAAACACAGAAATTGCATCGGGGTTGAATACAAAATTCACCATGCGCACTTTCCTAAATGGGAGTATTGTCTCTAACAGTCTACGCTTTGATCGTTCCCTGGAAGACAAGTAGTAGTTTCCGATGCACATCTCTTGGCATTCTGTAATCTGTGGACTATCAGAGTGTTGATGAAACACAGAAAATGCATCGGGATTGAATACAACAGTCACCATGCGCACTTTGCTCCATTGGAGTAATGTCTCGAACAATCTACGCATTGATCGTTCCCTGGAAGACCTGTAGTAGTTTCCGATGCACATCTGGTGGCATTCTGTAATGTGTAGACTATCAGAGTGTTGATGAAACACAGTAATTGCATCGGGAGTGAATAAAACAGTCACCATGCGCACTTTCCTCCATGGGAGTAATTTCTCTAACAGTCTACGCTTTGATCGTTCCCTGGAAGACCAGTAGTACTTTGCGATGCACATCTGGAGGCTTTCTGTAATCTGTGGACTATCAGAGTGAAGATGAAACAGAGAAATTGCATTGGGATTGAACACAACATTCTCCATGCGCAGTTTCCTCCACGGGAGTAATGTCTCTAACAATCTACACTTTGATCGTTCCTCGGAAGACCAGTAGTAGTTTCCGATGCACATCTGGTGGCATACTGTAATGTGTAGACTATCAGAGTGTTGATGAAACACAGTAATTGCATCGGGATTGAATACAACAGACACCATGCGCACTTTCCTCCATGGGAGTAATGTCTCTAACAGTCTACGCTTTGATCGTTCCCTGGAAGACCAGTAGTAGTTCCCGATGCACATCCGGAGGCTTTCTGTAATCGGTGGACTATCAAAATGTTCGTGAAACACAGAAATTGCATCGGGATTGAATACAACAGCCTCCATGCGCAGTTTCCTCCATGGGAGTAATGTCTCAAGAATTCTACGCTTTGATCGTTCCCTGGAAGACCAGTAGTAGTTTCAATTGCACATCTGGAGGCATTCTGTAATCTGTGGACTATCAGAGTGTTGATAAAACACAGAAATTGCATCGGGATTGAATACAACAGTCACCATGCACACTTTCCTCCATGGGGGTTATGTCTCTAACAGTCTACGATTTGATCGTTCCCTGGAAGACCAGTAGTAGTTTCCGATGCATATCTGGAGGCTTTCCGTAATCTGTGGACTATCAGAGTGTTGATGAAACACAGAAATTGCATCGGGGTTGAATACAAAATTCACCATGCGCACTTTCCTAAATGGGAGTATTGTCTCTAACAGTCTACGCTTTGATCGTTCCCTGGAAGACCAGTAGTAGTTTCCGATGCACATCTGGAGGCTTTCCGTAATCTGTGAGTAGTATGTGGGTCACTTGGGAGCAGCCCCTCTTCTAAGGTTCATTTTAACCATAACTTTAATTAACTTTTAAGTTTCAATGGGACCTTAAAAGTTAATTAAAGTTATGGTTAAAATGAACCTTAGAAGAGGGGTCACTTGGGAGCAGCCCCTCTTCTAAGGTTCATTTTAACCATAACTTTAATTAACTTTTAAGGTCCCATTGAAACTTAAAAAATATTTTCCTTATCTGTTGGGTAATCTTGTTCAACCTTAAATAAGGTGTAAGTATACCTTAAACTCATTTTATTTTTAAATCTTTTTTAAGATTAAAACCAACCACACTCTCCCCAATGAGGTTTCCACAAGTATATCTTGTTTAAGGTTAAAACTAGCCATAAAACGTAATCGAAAATAATGAACCTATTTTATGGTTCACCCAATCTTGAAAAGTTAACCTATTTGAAGGTTAAAACTAAACTTAAAAAACGTCATAAGATTTTATTAAAAAATATGGTTCAAAGTCATCATAAAAAACATTCAAAAATGTTGAGAAAGAATGTGGCTAATCTTAATCTTAAACAAGATTTAAAAAGTATTAAAAATTATGGTGGAACCATCCATTTTATTTAAATAAATAATTTCACATTTGTGAAATAAAAAGTGGTACAAATAATGGTTAATCTTAACCTTAAAATGTAATCGAAGATTTTTTCAAAACTTATTCCTACACCAAACCAACCATCTTCTAGGTTCCTATTAACCTTAAAAATTATTTTACTTATCTTTACAGTGTGCTGTAAGTATACCTTAAAAATTATTTATAGTCTACCATTTTTCTTAATCTTAATTAAGATTGCGTCTACCTTAAAAATTATTATACTTATCTTAATCTTGTTTAAGATTGTGGTTTGTGTCTACCTTATTTTCCTATTTATTTTTTATTCAATAACCCCAAGGATATGTTTCAATAATACCACCAGCCTCCGGCTCAATCATTCTAAGAACAACATGTGAAAAAGTATTAAGAGATTTTCCACCTATTTTAGAGTTGGAAGAACGTGAGAAGTTTTGTGATGACACAGGAAACGTGTTTGAAGTTGAAGTAAGAGGAGTCAGAGAAGTTAATAAAATATATTTTCGAGGTAGAGATATTGAAAAATTGTTTGAAATGGAAAACCTAATCAAACATATAAGTGAATATTTTGAGTTAGAAAAAGATTACGAAAAATTTCTTGTGCCTATTACTCCCTTAAAAAGGGAGTATAGGACAGAAGAACAAAAACGAGTCAAACGAACATTTTTTACTTATAATGGTCTTTTAAAGGTTATTTTTAAATCCAATTCAGGTACAGGATATCGATTTCGTGATTGGGCTACTAAAGTAGTATATACAGCTCATCTCGGTACTGATGAACAAAGATTTGAGCAAGCTTTAGATATTGCTGGAGTTAACGCAACTCTCGTAAAACCTGTTGTTTCCATAAATTTTAATGGCTTGTGAACCATTAAAATTAAAACTTCTCCATCAAAAGTTTTCAGTAATTAGTCCATGCTTAAGATCATAAGTCAAGTTTCTTTTACCATACATAATTATGTATGCTAAAGTGTTGTCAGGAATAGGCGCATTAAATGTCGCCGATAACTTCATTGCTGTTTTCTGTGCAGTAACAACATTCTTGCGTCTACTCATATTGATTACGTAAATAGGGTACGAATTAATGAAACTGTATGCACTAATTTTATGGTCATCTTTCAATTCAGTTATTCTCTTAAAGTCTGCAAATGCATTGTATGCCTTCAAACAAGTACCCGGAGGGTCAATGTTCCACAGTTCTTCAGGAAATATCTCATTTCTACCATTCTTTAGATAAATGTTTTGGAGATGAACGTGATCATACACTGATGAATCAGCATCTTGGTTTCCTTTCCTGTTGGTCTGAAACACCACAAACACAAAATAAGGCATGTCAAACTCCATAGAGTTGTAGTAATTCGTTATATCTAGCTCAAAGTTTCTCTTACCACTAATTCCTGCTATTTCCTGCGTCTGAAGATCAAAAAATGAAATCGGAATCTTAGGGTCCTTTAGCATCTTTTCTCTTAGCTCTAGTTCATAATTAGGCTCATACTTAATAATGGGTACTCTAATCTCTAAACTGGTAATGGTTACTTTACCCAACTCAGGTCGAGAGCCTTCAATATCTGCACCACTATTATTTTGCGAAAACCATCTAAACAAGGCATCGCTAGCATTTGCGCTTCCCACAAATGTTACTGTTAAGTCACCTTCCCACATGATTTCTTTGTAATCCTTAAAAAATCCACCCAACATTTTTAACGGATACAACACCTCGTTTTCCTTTCTTCGTAACTTACCATTGTTAATGAAATTACCCTCGAATCTAATGTCATCGTCGAGAGAAGAAGTAAGGTGGTATAAAACCATCGACGAAATGCTTGGATGCTCTAACCTGTAGATTATGTGACCTCTTTTCTTAACAATTACTGCACTCCATAACTGTGTCGGAAAGTTGTCAACGAGTTTAACATTCGATTTACCTTCGTAAGAAGTGTAATCTGATCCATTTGCGTGAGTAACATTATAGGTCATATACAAGTAAGCATTGTTGTCAAACCAACCATCACCAACTTTGATGTCTATTTCTACATCTTTGTTCGGTAGGTTTAAATTATTCCTAGTCTTCTCATTTACTGGAAAAGACTGCCACTGATAGCTTTCTATTTTATTCATTTAATTTACTGCAATACTTTAATTTTAAAGCATTTCTAAAAGAACAGTCACTGTAGCTCCACCAAAATCTATCGCAGCATCATTTTCATCCGTTACACTTACTTCCAGGTTTTGAACTTTATCGTGCACAGGGAAAAATAATGGATAATTCGGTTCGTGTATTATAGGACTACCAAACTGTAAGTGACCACACCCCTCCAATTTGGGTTTAAAAGAAGCAATAATGTTTGTTTCTCGATGAAAGTGGTCAGAATCCTTTACAAACATACCATCAGCTAAGTTAAAATGCACTTTAATTTTTTCAAAAGGGATTATTTTCGGTAGCTCATTTGCTACAACTTTTGTTACAGGTTCCACAATTGCGTCTCTAAAACCTAGCATCCTCCCAATACTACATTCCTTATTAAAATACAGCTTAAAGTCTAAGCTTTCTATCTCAACTCCATTTACGATTTCGTTAGCCTTAATCTTTATATTACTAGCATTGAAAGGTTCCTGGCTCTGAATACACCTCTCTAAATTGTCTAGACTGTACTGCCCTGATGGAATATTTAAAGTATTAACCACACCATCTTTCTCATAGTGTAATCTGTTATTATCCTTTGTGACATTTGGAGTTAAGAATGTTGAATAAAATCCGACCAAACCAACCTTTGTATACATGTTTCTTATTGGTACATTTAGCCTCTTTTTTAAGTTTGAGGATGTACAACTAATTTCAAAAATTCTATTCATTTATTAATTAAGTAATAAGTAGTAAATAAAAAAGTAAAATGACTGATTGGGATCCAAAGATCAGAATTCGAGAAAAACGAATCAAAAGCAGACATGGGAAGTTATTACCTAGTTCAATTCGTTGCGCCATCGTTGGACCAAGTGGATGTGGTAAAACAACTTTAATGGTTGATAATTACCTTCTGTGCCCTGGATGGCTTAACTGGAACACCATTAAACACTTGTACATCTACTCGAAAAGCTTAGAACTGTTTAAGTACAAACATCTTATGGAAAAATGTGAACGAATAGAAAATGAACACAATGATAAAATAGCTACCTTTATCAGTAACAGTGATATCGTTATACCATTAGATGAGTGTGAAGACCGCTCTGTTGTGGTGTTTGACGACTTTATATCAGAAAATCAAGATATTGTAAGAGAATACTTTACCAGAGGAAGACATAAGAATATTGACTGTTTCTACTTAGCTCAAACGTATTCTAAAATACCTAAGCAGCTGGTGAGAGACAACCTTAACTTTTTGAACATATTTAGACAAGACGACATTAATTTGAAGCACATCTACGACGAGTTTGTAGGTGGAGACTTTAAATGGAATGACTTTAGACAGCTTTGCAGTGAGGTGTGGAACGAGGACTTTGGATTCATAACTGTTGACATGACTCGAAAGCTGTATGACGGTAGGTACCGTAATAAAATTAAAACTTTTATAAGATTTTAATGGTTAAAAAACCATTAAAATACCACATTTTTTCTGTTTACCCAACTATTGTGTGAGCTATCAAAACCTAGCCACTTAACAAATACTTTGTCACCCTTTTTTCTTAAAACTTTTTCTACAAGATACACATCTGGATACTTTGTCTTTTGTAACTCCTGTTCGTAAAAACTTCCTTTAATTTCTTCTTCACTTGTATCTTTTAACTTGTATGTAGTCGGACTTGTGTTATTAATCTGAGTCACTTCAAATATTTCTGTCGACCAATTAGCAGTATAACCTTTTTCGAACAAGCCTTTAAGTTTACTTATCCTAACTTTGTCACCTATCTTGAACTTGGGCGCATCTGCTTTGAGTTGCATCGTAGGTACCACCTTTTTTGCATTCTTTTCGTTTACGTCTACTGGTTTCATCCCTATTGTCCTGTGTTTCCTGTTGTTGTAATCATACACCAGTTTTTGAAGTAGCTCAACCCATTTTTGATTGCCCTGGAGTGCAAATTGTTTCCACATTTTTTCCTTTAAAGTCCTGTTGAACCTTTCAACTACTGAAGCCTTAAGTTCTGTAAACGTAGAATAATGATTTACACCTGTAAGTTTCATGAGCTCTTTGAAGTGTTTGTTGTAGAATTCTTTGCCATTATCTGTTTGTAAGTGTTTCGGCGTCCTTTCTTGTAGTATACCTTTAAAAGCGTTGGTAATACTTTCACCTGATTTATCTTTAACAGGAATAGCCCAAGCATACTTTGAAAAGACGTCTATTACAGTCAGTAAATACTTCATACCCTTGTTGAATTTTGATATACCTTTAAGGTGACCAGAATCCATCTCAAACAAGTCAGCCTGCCACAAATCATCTATACCGTAGGATGTAACAGGTTTTCTTGGAAAATTCTTTCTCAGTGGCTTGTGAAGCTCTTGTATAATTTCTTCACGAATACTTTTACTTGTCGGAGACATTACTTTATTTTTATAAACTTACTTTTCTTGGTATTACACACCCCACAATAGCCCTCAATCCTATGACGACCGTTTTTCGTCACAACTCTCTTGGGATGAAGTGTAGTAGTAACTTTTTTGCAGCTTAGACACCAAATATGTTTATCATCCATCATTTATTTGTTCGGAAATTAAAAAATCAAGATTCTAAGCCCTCGTCAATAGCATCAGTAATTGATGCAAGTTCACCAAATAGTAAGAGTTTTACGTCCACAGGGACTGTCTTCGCCGACTCTTTTAGTCTTACGGTTAGGGAATTTCCTTTATGAATTAATATTGGGTTATGCTTGTCCTCAATTACGTGTAATTTGTCATGTACATTTACTGAAACATCAAAATCATTAAATGTTAAATCTTTGTTTATATCTTTTCCAATGACAATAACTTTTTTCAGTACAAAGTCATACTCGAACGTGTACGTTTGTTGTTCTAATCCAGTCATAAAAGTGAATTCAACTGTTTGGTTATCACATATTTTGTTCAGGCCTTGTTCAGTTTTGTTGATGTATTGAGATAAATCACCTTTTGTATAATAATCTGAGAAAACTTTTTCTAGGTCCTTTTTACTGTAATAATGGTCGAGGTTGGTTTTACTTACATAATTATTAAGGGTTGTTAGTATACTTGTGTATTTGGCGTTAGCAACATCATTAACAGCATCGAGCTGGCTTGTAGTGACTGCATCATATCCACCTACGCCATCTGCTACGTTTACAATGCGCCTTCCTTTCAATGATACCCAGTTCTTTGAAAATGAGAAATACTTCTTAATATTAAGTTTACTGATACTAGATTCTAGTCCGTTTATGACGTCTCTGACATCGTCTAGTTGTTCAGTACCTTTCTTTATCTTGTTTCCGAAAATATCCATTTATTGCATCAAGAATTTTAATAAAACTCCATCCATCTGTAAATAGCTTCAGTACCATCACACACAAATGACCGCATATAAACTGATCGAAATTCTGAATTCTTTCTGAGTTGTAAAACAGATTGTCAGGACCCAGGTATTTCACTAAAGTTTGTGGTATACTGCCACCGAATGAGTCAAAAACGTATTTTTCATTACCCTTCTTGTAATAGCATATCCAGTGAGTACCAATGTGATCAGATGTATCCAAGTTAACTACCCCTGATTCGATTTCTTTAGGTTCTAACGGTAGGTCGTCGGCCATGAATACACCTCTAAAATTTTGGATTTTTAAAGACTTTGCTAACCTCTCGATATCATAGTTGCTCAACGGGTGATCATACTTTTGCACAATTTTTTCGACTTTATTCGACTTTTTTCTTTAAAAAAATACCATATCCCGCTTTCTTTTCCATTTCAAGATTATGCCTCTTTTGCTCCGCTAACTCTGCGTCTTCCTTTTGCTTCTTGTGCACAGCACTTGTTATTGCCGCAGCACCACCAGCTAAAGACCCGATTGCTCCCAACGCTGCAAGTATCAGTGGTAGAAATCCACCTTCATGCTTATTCAATCCAGAACCTTCTTTCAATCTCTTAGAGCTTAGGTACTCGAGTATCTTCTTCACAACAGGTACAGAAAATGTTATCAATAAGCTACCACCTTTTTTAAGTTTATTAGCTTTCTGTTTCATTTGAGTCTCTGTAAGATAAGCATCTAGAAAGCCATGATTTTTCAGGTCGTCATTGGACAGTTTTATTTTAATAGATTTCGCTCTCGGATTCCCACTGGAGGGAATGTTGTAGTCAATACTAAATCCTTTCATTTATTATCTCAAATAAATTAAATATTTTAGTGCTACACTCATATTAAATTTTAATGGGTTGTGGCCCATTAAAATTACACCTCTTCATTCACATTCACAATGCCCATCCATTATCATCTAACCCTAGACCTAGCTTCCTTTTCCCAAACATTATTCCAGCTACAGCTGTTGAAGCTAATCTTTCTCCTAGGGAAGCATCTTTACTGAAAATCCTTTCCTTTGCCGCATTCTGCAGTTCTTTATCAGCTTGATGTCTTTGTTCCAAATCTTTATGATCCCTGTATGCGATATCATGCCTTTTGCAAGCTTCATCTAGAGGATTTATTCCAGCATCTCCTCTTTCTAATCGTTCTTCTAGTTTGGTACCAGGGCCGCAGTAATTGTATCCAGGTAAATGCATTTCAACAGGAAGATTATTAATTAACGTGTTCACTAAGCCCTTTCCATAACTTTCTGCCTTCCAGAATGTATGAGGGAGATTGTTTAGAAATCTAATTAGGTAAGGTATCCCCTTTGGATTATTTACTATGAAGTCATTAAATTTACTCGTAAGCATCTTGGTTATTCCAACCTTCTCATTGTGGAAGTTATTATTTCCCGCATTCTCTTCACCATGAATAACCATTAGCCTATCAATTAAGTCTCTGACGTCATTCATCCACACGTACTCCACCGGTTTGTCTGTATACCTCTTTACAAAACCCATACCACCCTTTGTGTTTGGCGAGTTACCACGTTCTTTCTTGAGTGACTGCCATATTGGTTTAATGATGTTGTTGTATTTTTCGCTGCTGCTTGACTTGGGTTTATTCCCCTTTGGATCATTGTTCTTATATATCGCATTGGTAACCTTCAGCATAGTTGTATAGGTATCAAGATCGTCAGATGTGTACTCTTCAGGTGCTACGGTTTTCTGAGTCAGAAGCTTCATAAACCCATTGGTGGCTTTAAAGGAGTTACCCTTCACCATAATATTATCGTTGTTGAATGTTACTTCGGAGTCACCCATGTAATGCCTTCCATTGTCAAAACGGAGACCAAAAATTGTGTCACCTAGAGCGCCTAAGTATTTTGAAACTTTTGGGCCCAGGTAAGTTGTTGAGTAGTCTGAAACAGCCTTCATCTTCTGCCGTTCCTTGTCTTCAATTTGTTCCAACATAGGCTCCAACCTCTTACGTGTCTTTGGTGTGATGGGGTCATCAACAAATAAGCTTCTCTCAAACGATGTTACCTCAGGAGTAGGTGGTATAGGGAACATATCGTCAAACCCCCCATCGTAAGGTAGTAGCTGCTTTTCAATCTCACGATTTTTTTCTATAGCGTCAGCTTAACAAGCTTTTCATCATATTTTGCAAACATTTATTTAAGGAAAAATAATAAAATTAATCGTTGGACGTTGAGACGTTGACGTTGACGTTGGGACGTTGGGAAGTTGACGTTGGGACGTTGGGACGTTGACGTTGACGTTGACGTTGAGACGTTGACGTTGACGTTGACGTTGGGACGTTGGGACGTTGACGTTGAGACGTTGACGTTGAGACGTTGACGTTGGGACGTTGACGTTGACGTTGGGACGTTGGGACGTTGAGACGTTTTACGATGTAGATAGTTAGTATAGATTTTAATCTCTTTAAAGAGATTAAAAACCATTAAAATCAATTTAAAAGAACTCAATATCGTGTACCTTCTTGTCGTTGTTTGTTTCTTTGACACCATTGTATAACATCTTTAATCCAACCAAAGTATTGCAATCATCCCAGCTTAATAATTTGGTGTATCTATCGGGTAATATAATCTTGTATTCACTGTCGAGTTGTAGACAAAACTTTTGGCCATATTTTGTACTTATATTCTCAGCATTTGTAATGGTATAAGTGTGTCCCTTTTCTAACTCATTCAGCTTCGTAAACGTTTTGTTGGCGCTGTTAAGTTTCAATAGCAGTTGATTTCGTTCCATTTATTTACTGCAATATTTAAAAAAAAAATTTCTCGTTAGGGTTTTAATGTTTCTAGCTGAGTCACAGTATCTTTTAAGCTCTTCACTAGTGCTGTAAATGAAGATGATTTCTTGGGACAGTTTATACCAAAAAAAGAAAGATCGAATTTACCTGCTCTTACTAGTACGTTTGAGAATTCATTGTATTCATATAATATACCATCCTTGAAGAAGTAGAGCAAACCGTTTGTGTATCTAAAAACAGAGTCTAAGGCTGAAGGCACCCCCGGGAAGCTTTTACTGATCACTCCATAAGCCTTTGCTCTAAAACTACATTCATCTATTTCTGCAAAGTATACATCGTCATAGAAAATAAAGGTTCTGCCAGAGTAAGTGTTCACAGCTCCATGTACAACAGAATTTTGTCGCAGCCCTATATCAGATACTCTTTTTGGGTAACCAGGTTGTAACGTTAAACTCGGTATGTGAACCATGTATATCATGTTATTAATGATAAGAAAGACTTCACCTGATGGTCTCTGATAAACAGCAGATACATTTTCGAATTGTGGAGGTAGAAACGTTAACCAGTCTGTGATTAGTTGCGGCTTCGAACGATCCTTGTTGTTATTAAGAGCAGTCATCCAAACCCACCTTCCACAAAAAATGTATAAAAACTCATTCACAATCACAGAACTTCCAAACTGCTTCAGTCTGCACAGTTCAGGTTCCTTTTCAGGCACGGCTTCGGTTGAGGGAGAAGCTGGAGTAGGAGGGTTACTAGAAGCACGTTTCCCATATAAACTTTGAATACCGCGTATATCGTCTTCAGATAGGGTGGTGATAGTGTTATTGTAAAATGCGTACATCACCGATTCAGAGAAATCTGAATGTGCCATACCCAGCGTGTGACCAATCTCGTGAACTAACACTGTAAATAGGTTTGTTTGTGAAGATGGTGTGTTATTGTCCATTTCCACGTACCAATATTCATCCTGATCAACGTGAATTTCAATGGGGTCGTTGTACAAATTAGGATAATCTGCATGCGCTAATACGTTTCCTCTGCCATCAAAACTTCGTTGACAGAACTGTAGGGCTGAATTTTGGCGTCGGTGTGCACCTCTCTTGGTCGAAATGACAATATCAGGACTTTGGTTGCTGTTCTCAAAAGTAAGATCCGTGTGTTCCTGCCACATTTTGAATGCTGCCTCTGCCACCTGTAACATTTTTCTAGTTGCGAGGTAGTAATGCCACTTAATATTCTTCTTATTCCACTTGTAGATGTGTGTAGTAAAGCTTAAAACGTTATCTTCCACGCCACACCTCGGGTTCTTCATTAATTGTAATGTTTCATCAGTAAGCTCACCATTAGCTGGTAGATTATATTTCTGTTGGAATAACGTAAGTGCATCTTTGTACGCTTCATCACTCAATTGAGAAAGTTGATTTTCTTGGTAGTCTAAGTACCCAAAGTCGTGCAAATATTTTACTGCTGCTTCATCGTGAGCACACAAAGGATAATATTGAAAGTATAATTATTCTGTTCATTTATTTGAATGGAAATAATAAATAATAAATCAGGCGGTGACGAGTAGATCCTTCCGTATTTTCATTGACGCTAGTATGAACAGGCGCGTCTCACCTCTTGCGATAGCTTCACGGCCAAGGCTGCTGCGACTGCGATAGCTAGCTGAGAAGGCAACGGTGAAGGTCAGGTCGCCGACGTCACTATCGCCTGCATTAGTCACAACAGCGCTGCTCTAGCGTAATATTTTAACTTAAATGTATATTATTCATTTAAACGTAAATGCTCCGCTAATAAATTGTTGTTTTTGGGTGTTGTTGTGTATGTTACACTACGTAATGTAAGTAAAAATATACGGTAAGTCGAATGAAGCGTAATGCTGAGAGAGAGAGAGTAAGATTAATAGCTTAATCGAATGCATTTGCTTCGCCGGCGCGGTAGCTCAGCGCGTTCGGTCAGGAAGACTGGCCACCTTTCTGAAGAAAAAACTGAGTAAAGTTTTCATCGTGGAATTTTGAGTGACGTCATGAGACGTCCGCACTGATCCGCTCTCCCTCATCTGCTAAGAAGTATGGGACGAGACGTGGTAACAAAGAGAAAAAAAACCCTGTGGGGCAGAAGAACAACGACAACGACGAAGAAATGTTACAGACAAAAGACCCCACAGGGTTCCTCGGCGCCGAGGTTTTGCTGTTTTCGACAAAAATTAATTTTTTTAATTAGATAATACATATAATAAATGTCTGTGAGCAATAAACTAATAACTCCTTGTAGCATGACGGCTATAATGAAAGGCAATGACAACCCCGCAGCACTTTGTTTTGATATAAATAAGGTGCCAGAAAATCTGTTGTTTCCCGTTTTTAATTATCTGCGCAGCCTTCAGTACTTACAACTGACTATTATGGAACATGTAGAAGACGAGAGAGAACTCAATGCAATAGGTGAAGGTATGTCACAGCTAGAAAAACAATTTGAAAAGTTGATGGTTGAAATAATACCACAATCTGACTCTGAGGCTGAACAATCTGACTCTGAGGCTGAACAATCTGACCCTGAGGTTGATCAATCTGACTCTGAGGCTGAACAATCTGACCCTGAGGTTGAACAATCTGACTCTGAGGCTGAACAATCTGACTCAGGCTAAATTCAAATATTATTTTTAAGGTCTACGAAACCTTAAAACTATTGGTAGCAAGTAGTAATAAGATTTTTTCGAAATTAAAAAAATGAATTTTTATTTAATTTTTTAATAAAATAAATCAGTAAATAAATGAATATGACGGAAGGAAAGAAATATAACTATGCAGGTAAACACTGCAACAAGTGTCGAGTGAACATCACTTATAATAACTGGTCCAGGCACTTGAAATCAAAGAGTCATGTTAAGAATGACCCTAACAATGAAGAGAAGGAGGAGCACAACAAGGAGAAAATAACACGCCAAGACCTTAGAATCATGGCTAAAGATTGTAATCTGAGTGGGTTTTCGAAAATGAAGAAATCGGAACTTAAAGAAGCTTTGGATAAGACTAAGGACATGTTGTACAAGAAGCAGGATTTGGAAAAGCTAAAGGTACCACAGCTTATAAACATCGGCAGAAGTAAAAACATGAAGGTGACTGTTAGGATGAGGAAGGCTGAAATAATCGAATCCATTTTGAAGACACAAGACATTGTCTTTCGTAATAAGGTAGCTCAAGAGTTAGGCTTCCACGAGGACTTGATAGAACCACCTAAGGAAGAACGGAAGCCACCATACACCATCACAGAAACAAACTCACGATTCATTAAGAAATTTAACGCGACTGAAGTAGACTACACCATTAAAGTTGATAAGTTAATGCAAGTTGAGAACGCCATCAACGCAATGATTAAACTGGCCAAAGAGAAAGGAAACTACAAAAAAGGAGACAAATTAACAGTAGTAGCGAGCAACCCAAATTTCCATCATGATATTTCAACCGTGGTACAATCTAATGTTGACGCCAGATCTTTCATGAGTCATATCGGTAGAATTCTATCTTCTAACGAGAACTTAAATATCACACAGACCAGGTTCAATATTAAGATTCTGAATGTACCTAGAGGTCAAGGCAGGTCGAAAATTATAAATCTATCTGAAGATGTGAGAACCAAAAGATGCATCAGCCAAATAAAGAACAAAGATAACTTGTGCTGCCCACGAGCCATAGTAACAGCCCTGACCTACCACACGAATGAGGTTCTCGGTAGGCCGCTTAGTGAAATGGAAATTAAATTAGTTAGGCAAGGTAGACCTATTCAAACTGAGCTAACCCTAGAGTTGTGCAAGAGACTAGGTAACTACAACGAAGAAGGCTTCACACTAGAGGACATAAAGAACGTAGAAGAATTGTTGGGTATTCAGATAAAGGTTGTGTGTGCTGAAAATTTTAATTCGGTTATATACTCGGGCCAGGAGAAGGATACTAAACTTTATTTATACAAAAACGGGAATCATTTTGATGTAGTAAACAGTATGAAAGCTTTCTTGGGTAGTGTATATTACTGCGATAGGTGCGATGCACCTTACAACAACAAGGATAAGCACAAGTGTAAGAAGAATGTAAATGTGTGTATTCTGTGCAAGAAACCTGCGCACTCCCCTGAAGAAAAGAATAAGGTTTATTGTAAGGAATGTAACAGGTATTGTTACAACCAGGAATGCTTAGATAACCACTCAGAAGTTTGTAACACAGTTTATAAATGTAGAGGATGTAATTTAATTTTATCGAGATCTAAACAGCATAAATGCGGATACTCCTTTTGCTACAATTGTATGGAACCTTATAAGACTGGTGAACATCAATGCTACATACAACATAAACATCAGAAAGGCGGAAGGTGTGAAAGTCGGTGTATTTGTAAGGCTACCGATAAGGAGAGTTTTTTGGAACACTTTGTAGCTAAAAACAAGGATAAACTTCTCAAAAATGTTAAGCTCACTACCCTTCAAAGACAATTTGGTAATGGAGATATTTCAGAACAAGAGTATAAAGTACTCTACAATAATACACTGACTGAAATTATAACGTTATTAAATGGTTGCCATTACACAGAAAAGTATATCTGGTTCGACTATGAAGCTGAGCAAGATACTGAAGTGCACATCCCCAACCTCGTAGTAGCCCACTATATTGACGGTACCAAAGTTTCCTTCAAAACAAATGAAGAGTTCTGCAAGTGGTTGATTTCTAAGAACCACCAAGGGTACACGGCTATTGCACACAATGCGAAAGGCTATGACTCACAATTCATTTTAAAATACTGTATAGAGAATACGTTGAAACCATACACTATATACAATGGAACAAAGTTGATGATGCTAGAGGTAAACGGACTAATAAGCATTATTGATAGCCACAATTTCGTAGCTTCTCCTTTGAGTGACTTCCCTATAACATTCGGGCTGAAAGAACTTAAGAAGGGTTACTTCCCACATTTCTTCAACACAAGAGACAATCAGACTTATGTAGAACCTATTCCTGAGACCAAATACTATGGCGTAGACACGATGAAGACAAAAGCTAGAAAAGAGTTTCTGGAGTGGTACAACAATAAGGTTAAAGAAAATTATATATTTGACTTCCAAAAAGAATTTATGGATTATTGTAACTCTGATGTAGATATTCTGCGTAGAGGTTGTATGGAGTTAAGGAAACAATTTTTAGAGATTGCTAACATAGATCCATTTCAGTACATAACTATTGCAAGTGTTTGTATGGGTATTTATAGGTCCAAGTACCTCCAGGAAAATACTATGGCTGTGATAAAAAGTGACAAGAAAGAAATGTATAGTAAAGAGTCGATAACCTGGCTCAACACCTTCGGGGGTGTACAACACGCTTTGAATGGTGGAGAAGTAACGATTCGTGGGGCAAAAGTAGATGGATTCAATAAGGACACTAATACAGTATATCAGTTCCACGGTTGCTTTTGGCATGGATGTCCTGATTGTTATCAAGAAGAGACTATTAACAATGTTAACCATGAGACTATGGGAGACTTGTACGAGAAAACAAAGCAAAGAAGTTACCAAATTAGGGAAGCAGGATACAACCTTGTCGAAATGTGGGAATGCCAGTGGGCTAAGAGCAAAGGATACAACAATACTACTCCAATCGTTGAGCCCTTGAACCCTAGAGATGCTTTCTATGGAGGAAGAACAAATGCAAGCAAGCTTAAAGTGTGTGGTAAAAAGCTGAGATACATAGATGTATGCAGCCTCTACCCTACAGTTCAGTATTTTGATTACTATCCTGTCGGTCACCCTATAAAATTATACAAACCTAAGAGGTACAACAAAAATTGGTACGGTTTGATTAAGTGCAAAGTATTACCACCGCGTAAGCTGTATCATCCTGTTTTGCCTATTAAAAAGGATAAGTTGATATTTGGGTTGTGTGGAAAGTGTATTGAGGAAAAATGTGGTGCTTGTCAGCACACAGACGACGAAAGGGTGATAATAGGAACGTGGACTACAGATGAAGTGAAGAAAGCTATAGAGAAGGGGTATAAAGTGGTACAAGTGTACGAGGTTTGGCATTTTGAAGAAAAGAGTAATAATCTGTTTAAAGGCTACGTCAAAGACTTTATGAAAATAAAGCTAGAAACGAGTGGGTGGAAAGATGACTTTAAAACTATTGAAGAGTACACCACAGCGGTTAAGGAACATCTTGATATCGATCTGAATCCCGAAGAAGTGGTTCCGAATCCTGGTAAGCGTGCCGTTTCAAAGATTTGCTTAAACTCATTGTGGGGTAAATTCGGTCAAAGACAGAACTTGACCCAGAGTGAATATGTAGTGGGTGTAGAGAGGTGGTACAAAATAATGTTAGATGATAGGGTTGATATAAGCAATATGATTTTTATTAATGATAATATTGTACAAGTCACCTATAAGTACAAAGATAATTTCGTTGAAGACTCCTACTCAACCAATGTGTTTATAGCAGCATTTACAACTTCTAATGCGCGCCTACGGCTTTATGATATGCTAGACAGGCTAGGGTCAAATGTGGTCTACTACGATACTGATAGTATTGTTTATATTGATGATGGTACCAACACTGTTGAAACTGGTTGTATGTTGGGGGAGTGGACTGACGAACTGGGTAAGGATGATCATATCACAGGCTGGATTTCTACAGGACCTAAGAGCTACGGGTACGTGACATACAAAGGAAAGGAAACTATGAAGGTGAAAGGCTTCACGTTAAATTATGAAAATTCTAAAGCACTCAACATAAATACCATGAAAAATATTGTGGATAAGGAGATAGATAAGGTTAAATTAAACTACAAAATGATTACTAGAGATACAAAAACCAAAAGATTGATTAATAAGGATGTTAGTAAGGAATTCAAATTTGACTATGATAAGAGAATGATTGAGCCGGAGGCTGGCGGTATTATTGAAACATATCCTTGGGGTTATTGAATAAAAAATAAATAGGAAAATAAGGTAGACACAAACCACAATCTTAAACAAGATTAAGATAAGTATAATAATTTTTAAGGTAGACACAATCTTAATTAAGATTAAGAAAAATGGTAGACTATAAATAATTTTTAAGGTATACTTACAGCACACTGTAAAGATAAGTAAAATAATTTTTAAGGTTAATAGGAACCTAGAAGATGGTTGGTTTGGTGTAGGAATAAGTTTTGAAAAAATCTTCGATTACATTTTAAGGTTAAGATTAACCATTATTTGTACCACTTTTTATTTCACAAATGTGAAATTATTTATTTAAATAAAATGGATGGTTCCACCATAATTTTTAATACTTTTTAAATCTTGTTTAAGATTAAGATTAGCCACACTCTTTCTCAACATTTTTGAATGTTTTTTATGATGACTTTGAACCATATTTTTTAATAAAATCTTATGACGTTTTTTAAGTTTAGTTTTAACCTTAAAATAGGTTAACTTTTCAAGATTGGGTGAACCATAAAATAGGTTCATTTTTTCGATTACGTTTTACGGCTAGTTTTAACCTTAAACAAGATATACTTTTGGAAACCTCATTGGGGAGAGTGTGGTTGGTTTTAATCTTAAAAAAGATTTAAAAATAAAATGAGTTTAAGGTATACTTACACCTTATTTAAGGTTGAACAAGATTACCCAACAGATAAGGAAAATATTTTTTAAGTTTCAATGGGACCTTAAAAGTTAATTAAAGTTATGGTTAAAATGAACCTTAGAAGAGGGGCTGCTCCCAAGTGACCCCTCTTCTAAGGTTCATTTTAACCATAACTTTAATTAACTTTTAAGGTCCCACTGAAACTTAAAAGTTAATTAAAGTTATGGTTAAAATGAACCTTAGAAGAGGGGCTGCTCCCAAGTGACCCACATACTACTTCTGTGGACTATCAGACTGATGATGAAACACAGAAATTACTTCGTGATTGAATACAACAGCCACAATGCGCACTTTCCTCCATGGGAATAATGTGTCAAACAGTCTACGCTTTGATCGTTCCCTGGAAGACCAGTAGTAGTTTCCGATGCACATCTGGAGGCTTTCCGTAATCTGTGGACTATCAGAGTGTTGATGAAACACAGAAATTGCATCGGAATTGAATACAACAGTCACCATGCGCACTTTCCTCCACGGGACGTATGTCTCAAACACGTTCGCTTTGACCGTTAACTGGAAGACCAGTAGTAGTTTCCGATGCATATCTGGTGGCATTCAGTAATCTGTGGACTATCAGAGTGTTGATGAAACACAGAAATTGTTTCGGGAATGAATACAACAGTCAACATACGCACTTTCCTCCACGGGAGGTATGTCTCTAACAGTGTACGCTTTGATCGATCCCTGGAAGACCAGTAATCGTTTACGATGCACATCTGGAGGCATTCTGTAACCTGTGGAGTATTAGAGTGATGATGAAACACAGAAATTGCATCGAGATTGAATACAACAGACACCATGCGCACATTCCTTCATAAAAGTAATATCTCAAAGAGTCTACGCTTTGATCGTTCCCTGGAAGACCAGTAGTAGTTACCGATGAACATCTGGAGGTTTTCTGTAATCTGTGGACTATCAGAGTGCTGATGAAACACAGAAATTGCATTGGGATTGAATACAACAGTCACCATGCAAACTTTCCTCCACGCTAGTAATGTCTCAAACAGTCTGCGCTTTGATCGTTCCCAGGAACACCAATAGTAGTTTCCGATGGACATCTGGTGGCATTCTGTAATCTGTGGACTATCAGAGTGTTGATGAAACACAGAAATTGCATCGGGTTTGAATACAACAGTCACCATGCGCACTTTCCTCCTTGGGAGTAATTCTCAAACAGTCTATGCTTTGATCGTTCCCTGAATACCAGTAGTAGTTTCCGATGCATATCTGGTGCCATTCTGATATCTGTTTACTATCTGAGTGTTGATGAAACACAGAAATTGCATCGGGAATGAATACAACAGTCACCATGCGCCCTTTCCTCCACGGGAGGTATGTCTTAAACAGTCTACGCTTTGATCGTTCCCTGGAAGACCGGTAGTAGTTTGTGATGCACATCTCGTGGCATTCTGTAATCTGTGGACTATCAGAGTATTGATGAAACACAGAAAATGCATCGGGATTGAATACAACAGTCACCATGCACACTTTCCTCCACGGGGGGTATGTCTCTAACAGTCTACGCTTTGATCGTTCCCTGGAAGACCAGTAGTAGTTTCCAATGCACATCTGGAGGCTTTCCGTGGTCTGTGGACTAACAGAGTGATGATGAAACACAGAAATTACTTCGTGATTGAATACAACAGCCACCATGCGCACTTTCCTCCATGGGAGGTATGTCTCAAACACGTTCGCTTTGACCGTTAACTGGAAGACCAGTAGTAGTTTCCGATGCACATCTGGAGGCATTCTGTAATCTGTGGACTATCAGAGTGATGATGAAACACAGAAATTGCATCGGGATTGAATACAACAATCACCATGCGCACTTTCCTAAATGGGAGTATTGTCTCTAACAGTCTACGATTTGATCGTTCCCTGGAAGACCAGTAGTAGTTTCCGATGCACATCTGGAGGCTTTCCGTAGTCTGTGGACTATCAGAGTGATGATGAAACACAGAAATTACTTCGTGATTGAATACAACAGCCACCATGCGCACTTTGCTCCATGGGAATAATGTCTCAAACAGTCTACGCTTTGATCGTTCCCTGGAAGACCAGTAGTAGTTTCCGATGCACATCTGGAGGCTTTCCGTAATCTGTGGACTATCAGAGTGTTGATGAATCACAGAAATTGCATCGGAATTGATTACAACAGTCACCATGCGCACTTTCCCCCATAGGAGTAATGTCCCGAACAGTCTACGCTTTGATCGTTCCCTCGAAGACCAGTAGTAGTTTCCGATGCACATCTGGAGGCATTCTGAAATCTGTGGACTATCAGTGTGTTGATGAAACACAGAAATTGCATCGGGATTGAATACAACAGTCACCATGCGCACTTTCCTCCACGGGAGGTATGTCTCAAACACGTTCGCTTTGACCGTTAACTGGAAGACCAGTAGTAGTTTCCGATGCACATCTGGAGGCATTCTGTAATTTTTGGACTATCAGGGTGTTGATGAAACACAGAAATTGAATCGGGATTGAATACAACAGTCACCATCCGCACTTTCCTCTATGGGAGTAATGTCTGAAACAGTCTTGGCTTTGATCGTTCACTGGAAGACCAGTAGATGTTTCCGATGAACATCTCGTGGCATTCTGTAAACTGTGGACTATCAGAGAGTTGATGAAACACAGAGAATGTATCGGGATTGAATACAACAGTCACCATGCGCACTTTCCTCCATGGGAGTTCATGTCTCAAAGAGTCTACGCTTTGATCGTTCCCTGGAAGACCAGAAGTAGTTTCCGATGCACATCTGGAGGCATTCTGTAATCTGTGGAGTATCAGAGTGTTGATGAGACACAGAAATTGCATCGGGATTGAATACAACAGTCACCATGCGCACATTCCTCCATGGGAGTAATTATCAAACAGTCTACGCTTTGATCGTTCCCTGGAAGACCAGTAGTAGTTTCCGATGAACATCTGGTGGCATTCTGTAATCTGTGGACTATCAGAGTGTTGATGAAGCACAGAAATTGCAACGGGATTGAATACAACATTCACCATGCGCACTTTCCTCCACAGGAGGTATGTCTCGAACAGTCTACGCTTTGATCGTTCCATGGAAGACCAGTAGTAGTTTCCGATGCACATCTGGAGGCATTCTGTAATCTGTGGACTATCAGAGTGTTGATGAAACACAGAAATTGCATCGGGATTGAATACAACAGTCACCATGCGCACATTCCTCCACAGGAGTAATGTCTCAAGCAGTCTACGCTTTGATCGTTCCCTGGAACACCAGTAGTAGTTTCCGATGCACATCTGGTGGCATTCTGTAATCTGTAGACAATCAGAGTGTTGATGAATCACAGAAATTGCGTCGGAATTGATTACAACAGTCACCATGCGCACTTTCCTCCATGGGAGTAATGTACCGAACAGTCTACGCTTTGATCGTTCCATGGAAGACCAGTAGTAGTTTCCGATGCACATCTGGAGGCATTCTGTAATCTGTGGACTATCAGTGTGTTGATGAAACACAGAAATTGCATCGGGATTGAATACAACAGTCACCATGCGCACTTTCCTCCACGGGAGGTATGTCTCAAACACGTTCGCTTTGACCGTTAACTGGAAGACCAGTAGTAGTTTCCGATGCACATCTGGAGGCATTCTGTAATTTTTGGACTATCAGGGTGTTGATGAAACACAGAAATTGAATCGGGATTGAATACAACAGTCACCATCCGCACTTTCCTCTATGGGAGTAATGTCTGAAACAGTCTTGGCTTTGATCGTTCCCTGGAAGACCAGTAGATGTTTCCGATGCACATCTCGTGGCATTCTGTAAACTGTGGACTATCAGAGAGTTGATGAAACACAGAGAATGCATCGGGATTGAATACAACAGTCACCATGCGCACTTTCCTCCATGGGAGTTCATGTCTCAAAGAGTCTACGCTTTGATCGTTCCCTGGAAGACCAGAAGTAGTTTCCGATGCACATCTGGAGGCATTCTGTAATCTGTGGAGTATCAGAGTGTTGATGAGACACAGAAATTGCAGCGGGATTGAATACAACAGTCACCATGCGCACATTCCTCCATGGGAGTAATTATCAAACAGTCTACGCTTTGATCGTTCCCTGGAAGACCAGTAGTAGTTTCCGATGAACATCTGGTGGCATTCTGTAATCTGTGGACTATCAGAGTGTTGATGAAACACAGAAATTGCATCGGGATTGAATACAACAGTCACCATGCGCACTTTCCTCCACGGGAGGTATGTCTCAAACACGTTCGCTTTGACCGTTAACTGGAAGACCAGTAGTAGTTTCCGATGCACATCTGGAGGCATTCTGTAATTTTTGGACTATCAGGGTGTTGATGAAACACAGAAATTGAATCGGGATTGAATACAACAGTCACCATCCGCACTTTCCTCTATGGGAGTAATGTCTGAAACAGTCTTGGCTTTGATCGTTCCCTGGAAGACCAGTAGATGTTTCCGATGCACATCTCGTGGCATTCTGTAAACTGTGGACTATCAGAGAGTTGATGAAACACAGAGAATGCATCGGGATTGAATACAACAGTCACCATGCGCACTTTCCTCCATGGGAGTTCATGTCTCAAAGAGTCTACGCTTTGATCGTTCCCTGGAAGACCAGAAGTAGTTTCCGATGCACATCTGGAGGCATTCTGTAATCTGTGGACTAACAGAGTGTTGATGAAACACAGAAATTGCATCGGGATTGAATACAACAGTCACCATGCGCACATTCCTCCATAAGAGTAATGTCTCAAAGAGTCTACGCCTTGATCGTTCCCTGGAAGACCGGTAGTAGTTTCCGATGAACATCTGGAGGCATTCTGTAATCTGTGGACTATCAGAGTGTTGATGAAACACAGAAATTGCATTGGGATTGAATACAACAGTCACCATGCAAACTTTCCTCCACGCTAGTAAAGTCTCAAACAGTCTGCGCTTTGATCGTTCCCAGGAACACCAATAGTAGTTTCCGATGGACATCTGGTGGCATTCTGTAATCTGTGGACTATCAGAGTGTTGATGAAACACAGAAATTGCAACGGGATTGAATACAACATTCACCATGCGCACTTTCCTCCACGGGAGGTATGTCTCGAACAGTCTACGCTTTGATCGTTCCCTGGAAGACCAGTAGATGTTTCCGATGCACATCTCGTGGCATTCTGTAAACTGTGGACTATCAGAGAGTTGATGAAACACAGAGAATGCATCGGGATTGAATACAACAGTCACCATGCGCACTTTCCTCCATGGGAGTTCATGTCTCAAAGAGTCTACGCTTTGATCGTTCCCTGGAAGACCAGAAGTAGTTTCCGATGCACATCTGGAGGCATTCTGTAATCTGTGGACTAACAGAGTGTTGATGAAACACAGAAATTGCATCGGGATTGAATACAACAGTCACCATGCGCACATTCCTCCATAAGAGTAATGTCTCAAAGAGTCTACGCCTTGATCGTTCCCTGGACGACCGGTAGTAGTTTCCGATGAACATCTGGAGGCATTCTGTAATCTGTGGACTATCAGAGTGTTGATGAAACACAGAAATTGCATCGGGTTTGAATACAACAGTCACCATGCGCACTTTCCTCCTTGGGAGTAATTCTCAAACAGTCTATGCTTTGATCGTTCCCTGAATACCAGTAGTAGTGTCCGATGCATATCTGGTGCCATTCTGTAATCTGTTTACTATCTGAGTGTTGATGAAACACAGAAATTGCATCGGGAATGAATACAACAGTCACCATGCGCCCTTTCCTCCACGGGAGGTATGTCTTAAACAGTCTACGCTTTGATCGTTCCCTGGAAGACCGGTAGTAGTTTGCGATGCACATCTCGTGGCATTCTGTAATCTGTGGACTATCAGAGTATTGATGAAACACAGAAAATGCATCGGGATTGAATACAACAGTCACCATGCACACTTCCCTCCACGGGGGGTATGTCTCTAACAGTCTACGCTTTGATCGTTCCCTGGAAGACCAGTAGTAGTTTCCAATGCACATCTGGAGGCTTTCCGTGGTCTGTGGACTATCAGAGTGATGATGAAACACAGAAATTACTTCGTGATTGAATACAACAGCCACCATGCGCACTTTCCTCCATGGGAGGTACGTCTCAAACACGTTCGCTTTGACCGTTAACTGGAAGACCAGTAGTAGTTTCCGATGCACATCTGGAGGCATTCTGTAATCTGTGGACTATCAGAGTGATGATGAAACACAGAAATTGCATCGGGATTGAATACAACAATCACCATGCGCACTTTCCTAAATGGGAGTATTGTCTCTAACAGTCTACGATTTGATCGTTCCCTGGAAGACCAGTAGTAGTTTCCGATGCACATCTGGAGGCTTTCCGTAATCTGTGGACTATCAGAGTGATGATGAAACACAGAAATTACTTCGTGATTGAATACAACAGCCACTTTGCGCACTTTGCTCCATGGGAATAATGTCTCAAACAGTCTACGCTTTGATCGTTCCCTGGAAGACCAGTAGTAGTTTCCGATGCACATCTGGAGGCTTTCCGTAATCTGTGGACTATCAGAGTGTTGATGAATCACAGAAATTGCATCGGGATTGATTACAACAGTCACCGTGCGCACTTTCCTCCATGGGAGTAATGTCCCGAACAGTCTACGCTTTGATCGTTCCCTCGAAGACCAGTAGTAGTTTCCGATGCACATCTTGAGGCATTCTGAAATCTGTGGACTATCAGTGTGTTGATGAAACACAGAAATTGCATCGGGATTGAATACAACAGTCACCATGCGCACTTTCCTCCACGGGAGGTATGTCTCAAACACGTTCGCTTTGACCGTTAACTGGAAGACCAGTAGTAGTTTCCGATGCACATCTGGAGGCATTCTGTAATTTTTGGACTATCAGGGTGTTGATGAAACACAGAAATTGAATCGGGATTGAATACAACAGTCACCATCCGCACTTTCCTCTATGGGAGTAATGTCTGAAACAGTCTTGGCTTTGATCGTTCCCTGGAAGACCAGTAGATGTTTCCGATGCACATCTCGTGGCATTCTGTAAACTGTGGACTATCAGAGAGTTGATGAAACACAGAGAATGCATCGGGATTGAATACAACAGTCACCATGCGCACTTTCCTCCATGGGAGTTCATGTCTCAAAGAGTCTACGCTTTGATCGTTCCCTGGAAGACCAGTAGTAGTTTCCGATGAACATCTGGTGGCATTCTGTAATCTGTGGACTATCAGAGTGTTGATGAAACACAGAAATTGCAACGGGATTGAATACAACATTCACCATGCGCACTTTCGTCCACGGGAGGTATGTCTCGAACAGTCTACGCTTTGATCGTTCCATGGAAGACCAGTAGTAGTTTCCGATGCACATCTGGAGGCATTCTGTAATCTGTGGACTATCAGAGTGTTGATGAAACAGAGAAATTGCAACGTGATTGAATACAACATTCACCATGCGCACTTTCCTCCACGGGAGGTATGTCTCGAACAGTCTACGCTTTGATCGTTCCATGGAAGACCAGTAGTAGTTTCCGATGCACATCTGGAGGCATTTAATCTGTGGACTATCAGAGTGTTGATGAAACACAGAAATTGCATCGGGATTGAATACAACAGTCACCATGCGCACATTCCTCCACAGGAGTAATGTCTCAAGCAGTCTACGCTTTGATCGTTCCCTGGAACACCAGTAGTAGTTTCCGATGCACATCTGGTGCCATTCTGTATTCTGTGGACTATCAGAGTGTTGATGAAACACAGAAATAGCATTGGGATTGAATACAACAGTCACCATCCGCACTTTCCTCCATGGGAGTAATGTCTGAAACAGTCTACGCTTTGATCGTTCCCTGAAAGACCAGTAGTAGTTTCCGATGCACATCTGGAGGCATTCTGTAATCTCTGGACTATCAGAGTGTTGATGAATCATAGAAAATGCATCGGGATTGAATACAACAGTCACCATGCGCACTTTCCTCCTCGGGAGGTATGTCTCAAACACGTTCGCTTTGACCGTTAACTGGAAGACCAGTAGTAGTTTCCGATGCATATCTGGTGGTATTCAGTAATCTGTGGACTATCAGAGTGTTGATGAAACACAGAAATTGTTTCGGGAATGAATACAACACTCAACATACGCACTTTCCTCCACGGGAGGTATGTCTCTAACAGTCTACGCTTTGATCGTTCCCTGGAAGACCAGTAGTAGTTTCCGATGCACATCTGGTGGCATTCTGTAAACTGTGGACTATCAGAGTGTTGATGAAACACAGAAATTGCATCGGGATTGAACACAACAGTCACCATCCGCACTTTCCTCCATGGTAGTAATTTCTGAAACAGTCTACGCTTTGATCGTTCCCTGTAAGACCAGTAGTAGTTTCCGATGCAGATCTCGTGGCATTCTGTAATCTGTGGACTATCAGAGTGTTGATGAAACAAAGAAAATGCATCGGGATTGAATACAACAGTCACCATGTGCACTTTCCTCCATGGGAGTAATGTCTCAAAGAGTTTACGCTTTGATCGATCCCTGGAAGACCAGTAATAGTTTACGATGCACATCTGGAGGCATCCTGTAACCTGTGGAATATTAGAGTGATGATGAAACACAGAAATTGCATCGAGATTGAATACAACAGTCACCATGCGCACATTCCTCCATAAAAGTAATGTCTCAAAGGGTCTACGCTTTGATCGTTCCCTGGAAGACCGGTAGTAGTTTCCGATGAACATCTGGAGGCATTCTGTAATCAGTGGACTATCAGAGTGTTGATGAAACACAGAAATTGCATTGGGATTGAATACAACAGTCACCATGCAAACTTTCCTCCACGCTAGTAATGTCTCAAACAGTCTGCGCTTTGATCGTTCCCAGGAACACCAGTAGTAGTTTCCGATGGACATCTGGTGGCATTCTGTAATCTGTGGACTATCAGAGTGTTGATGAAACACAGAAATTGCATCGGGATTGAATACAACAGTCACCATCCGCACTTTCCTCTATGGGAGTAATGTCTGAAACAGTCTTGGCTTTGATCGTTCCCTGGAAGACCAGTAGATGTTTCCGATGCACATCTCGTTGCATTCTATAAACTGTGGACTATCAGAGAGTTGATGAAACACAGAGAATGCATCGGGATTGAATACAACAGTCACCATGTGCACTTTCCTCCATGGGAGTATTGTCTCAAAGAGTTTACGCTTTGATCGATCCCTGGAAGACCAGTAATAGTTTACGATGCACATCTGGAGGCATCCTGTAACCTGTGGAATATTAGAGTGATGATGAAACACAGAAATTGCATCGAGATTGAATACAACAGTCACCATGCGCACATTCCTCCATAAAAGTAATGTCTCAAAGAGTCTACGCTTTGATCGCTCCCTGGAAGACCAGTAGTAGTTACCGATGAACATCTGGAGGTTTTCTGTAATCTGTGGACTATCAGAGTGCTGATGAAACACAGAAATTGCAATTGGATTGAATACTACAGTCACCATGCGCACTTTCCTCCATGGGAGTAATGTCTCAAACAGTCTACGCTTTGATCGTTAGCTGGAAGACCAGTAGTAGTTTCCGATGCACATCGTGAAACATTCTGTAACCTGTGGACTATCAGAGTGTTGATGTAACACAGAAATTGCATCGGGATTGAATACAACAGTCACCATGCGCACTTTCCTCCTTGGGAGTAATTCTCAAACAGTCTATGCTTTGAACGTTCTCTGAATACCAGTAGTAGTTTCCGATGAATATCTGGTGCCATTCTGTAATCTGTTTACTATCTGAGTGTTGATGAAACACAGAAATTGCATCGGGAATGAATACAACAGTCACCATGCGCACTTTCCTCCACGGGAGGTATGTCTTAAACAGTGTACGCTTTGATCGTTCCCTGGAAGACCGGTAGTAGTTTGCGATGCACATCTCGTGGCATTCTGTAATCTGTGGACTATCAGAGTATTGATGAAACACAGAAAATGCATCGGGATTGAATACAACAGTCACCATGCACACTTTCCTCCACGGGGGGTATGTCTCTAACAGTCTACGCTTTGATCGCTCCCTGGAAGACCAGTAGTAGTTTCCAATGCACATCTGGAGGCTTTCCGTGGTCTGTGGACTATCAGAGTGTTGATGAAACACAGAAATTGCATCGGGATTGAATACAACAATCACCATGCGCACTTTCCTAAATGGGAGTATTGTCTCTAACAGTCTACGATTTGATCGTTCCCTGGAAGACCAGTAGTAGTTTCCGATGCACATCTGGAGGCTTTCCGTAATCTGTGGACTATCAGAGTGATGATGAAACACAGAAATTACTTCGTGATTGAATACAACAGCCACCATGCGCACTTTCCTCCATGGGAATAATGTCTCAAACAGTCTACGCTTTGATCGTTCCCTGGAAGACCAGTAGTAGTTTCCGATGCACATCTGGAGGCTTTCCGTAATCTGTGGACTATCAGAGTGTTGATGAATCACAGAAATTGCATCGGAATTGATTACAACAGTCACCATGCGCACTTTCCTCCATGGGAGTAATGTCCCGAACAGTCTACGCTTTGATCGTTCAATCGAAGACCAGTAGTAGTTTCCGATGCACATATGGAGGCATTCTGAAATCTGTGGACTATCAGTGTGTTGATGAAACACAGAAATTGCATCGGGATTGAATACAACAGTCACCATGCGCACTTTCCTCCACGGGAGGTATGTCTCAAACACGTTCGCTTTGACAGTTAACTGGAAGACCAGTAGTAGTTCCCGATGCACATCTGGAGGCATTCTGTAATTTTTTGACTATCAGGGTGTTGATGAAACACAGAAATTGCATCGGGATTGAATACAACAGTCACCATCCGCACTTTCCTCTATGGGAGTAATGTCTGAAACAGTCTTGGCTTTGATCGTTCCCTGGAAGACCAGTAGATGTTTCCGATGCACATCTCGTGGCATTCTGTAAACTGTGGACTATCAGAGAGTTGATGAAACACAGAGAATACATCGGGATTGAATACAACAGTCACCATGCGCACTTTCCTCCATGGGAGTTCATGTCTCAAAGAGTCTACTCTTTGATCGTTCCCTGGAAGACCAGAAGTAGTTTCCGATGCACATCTGGAGGCATTCTGTAATCTGTGGAGTATCAGAGTGTTGATGAGACACAGAAATTGCATCGGGATTGAATACAACAGTCACCATGCGCACATTCCTCCATGGGAGTAATTATCAAACAGTCTACGCTTTGATCGTTCCCTGGAAGACCAGTAGTAGTTTCCGATGAACATCTGGTGGCATTCTGTAATCTGTGGACTATCAGAGTGTTGATGAAACACAGAAATTGCAACGGGATTGAATACAACATTCACCATGCGCACTTTCCTCCACGGGAGGTATGTCTCGAACAGTCTACGCTTTGATCGTTCCATGGAAGACCAGTAGTAGTTTCCGATGCACATCTGGAGGCATTCTGTAATCTGTGGACTATCAGAGTGTTGATGAAACACAGAAATTGCATCGGGATTGAATACAACAGTCACCATGCGCACATTCCTCCACAGGAGTAATGTCTCAAGCAGTCTACGCTTTGATCGTTCCCTGGAACATCAGTAGTAGTTTCCGATGCACATCTGGTGGCATTCTGTAATCTGTAGACAATCAGAGTGTTGATGAAACACAGAAATTGCATCGGGATTGAATACAACTGTCACCATGCGCACTTTCCTCCATGGGCGTAATGTGTCCAACAGTCTTCGCTTTGATCGTTCCCTGGAAGACCGGTAGTAGTTTCCGATTCACATCTGGAGGATTTCTGTAATCTGTGCACTATCAGAGTGTTGATAAAACACAGAAATTGCCTCGGGATTGAAACAACATTCACCATGCGCAGTTTCCTCCATGGGAGTAATTCTCAAACAGTCTATGCTTTGATCATTCCTTGAAAGACCAGTAGTAGTTTCCGATGCATATCTGGTGCCATTCTGTATTCTGTGGACTATCAGAGTGTTGATGAAACACAGAAATAGCATTGGGATTGAATACAACAGTCACCATCCGCACTTTCCTCAATGGGAGTAATTCTCAAACAGTCTACGCTTTGATCGTTCCCTGGGAGACCAGTAGTAGTTTCCGATGAACATCTGGTGGCATTCTGTAATCTGTGGACTATCAGAGTGTTGATGAAACACAGAAATTGCAACGGGATTGAATACAACATTCACCTTGCGCTCTTTCCTCCACGGGAGGTATGTCTCAAAGGGTCTACGCTTTGATCGTTAGCTGGAAGACCAGTAGTAGTTTCCGATGCACATCTCGACGCATTCTGTAATCTGTGGACTATCAGAGTGTTGATGAAACACAGAAATTGCATCGGGATTGAATACAACAGTCACCATGCGCACTTTCCTCCACGCTAGTAATGTCTCAAACAGTCTGCGCTTTGATCGTTCCCTGGAAGACCTGTAGTAGTTTCCGATGAACATCTGGAGGCATTCTGTAACCTGTGGACTATCAGAGTGTTGATGTAACACAGAAATTGCATCGGGATTGATTACAACAGTCACCATGACCTCATTCCTCCACGGGAGTATTGTCTCAAACAGTCTGCGCTTTGATCCTTCCCTGGAACACCAGTAGTAGTTTCCGATGTACATCTGGAGGCATTCTGTAATCTGTGGACTAACAGAGTGTTGATGAAACACAGAAATTGCATTGGGATTGAATACAACAGTCACCATGCGCACATTCCTCCATAAAAGTAATGTCTCAAAGAATCTACGTTTTGATCGTTCCCTGGAAGACCGGTAGTAGTTTCCGATGAACATCTGGAGGCATTCTGTAATCTGTGGACTATCAGAGTGTTGATGAAACACAGAAATTGCATTGGGATTGAATACAACAGTCACCATGCAAACTCTCCTCCACGCTAGTAATGTCTCAAACAGTCTGCGCTTTGATCGTTCCCAGGAACACCAGTAGTAGTTTCCGATGCACATCTGGTGGCATTCTGTAATCTGTAGACTATCAGAGTGTTGATGAAACACAGAAATTGCATCGGGATTGAATACAACAGTCACCATGCGCACTTTCCTCCTTGGGAGTAATTCCCAAACAGTCTATGCTTTGATCGTTCCCTGAATACCAGTAGTAGTTTTCGATGCATAACTGGTGCCATTCTGTGATCTGTTTACTATCAGAGTGTTGATGAAACACAGAAGTTGCATCGGGAATGAATACAACAGTCACCATGCGCACTTTCCTCCATGGGAGGTATGTCTTAAACAGTCTACGCTTTGATCGTTCCCTGGAAGACCGGTAGTAGTTTGCGATGCACAGCTCGTGGCATTCTGTAATCTGTGGACTATCAGGGTATTGATGAAACACAGAAAATGCATCGGGATTGAATACAACAGTCACCATGCGCACTTTCCTCTATGGGAGTAATGTCTCTAACAGTCTTCGCTTTGATCGTTCCCTGGAAAACCAGTAGTAGTTTCCGATGCACATCTGGAGGCTTTCTGTAATCTGTGGACTATCAGAGTGTTGATGAAACACAGAAATTGCCTCTGGATTGAAAACAACATTCAACATGCGCACTTTCCTCCATGGGAGTAATTCTCAAACAGTCTATGCTTTGACCGTTCCCTGGAAGACCAGTAGTAGTTTCCAATGCACATCTGGTGGCATTCTGTAATCTGTGGCCTACCAGAGTGTCGATGAAACACAGAAATTGCATCGGGAATGAATACAACAGTCCCCATGCGCACTTTGCTCCACGGGAGGTATGTCTGAAACAGTCTACGCTTTGATCGTTCCCTGGAAGACCAGTAGTAGTTTCCGATGCACATCTGGTGGCATTCTGTAATCTGTGGACTATCAGAGTGTTGATGAAACACAGAAATTGCATCAGGATTGAATACAACAATCACTTTTAGCACTTTCCTCCATGGGAGTAATGTCTGAAACAGTCTACGCTTTGATCGTTCCCTGGAAGACCAGTAGTAGTTTCCGATGCACATCTCGTGGCATTCTGTAATCTGTGGTCTATCAGAGTGTTGATGAAACACAGAAAATGCATCGGGATTGAATACAACAGTCACCATGCACACTTTCCTCCACGGGGGGTATGTCTCTAACAGTCTACGCTTTGATCGTTCCCTGGAAGACCAGTAGTAGTTTCCAATGCACATCTGGAGGCTTTCCGTGGTCTGTGGACTATCAGAGTGTTGATGAAACACAGAAATTGCATCGGGATTGAATACAACAATCACCATGCGCACTTTCCTCCATGGGAGTAATGTCTCAAAGAGTTTACGCTTTGATTGTCCCCTGGAAGACCAGTAGTAGTTTCCGATGCACATCTGGAGGCATTCTGTAATCTGTGGACTATTAGACTGTTGATGAAACACAGAAATTGCATCGGGATTGAATACAACAGTCACCATGCGCACTTTCCTCTATGGGAGTAATGTCTCTAACAGTCTTCGCTTTGATCGTTCCCTGGAAAACCAGTAGTAGTTTCCGATGCACATCTGGAGGCTTTCTGTAATCTGTGGACTATCAGAGTGTTGATGAAACACAGAAATTGCCTCTGGATTGAAAACAACATTCAACATGCGCACTTTCCTCCATGGGAGTAATTCTCAAACAGTCTATGCTTTGATCGTTCCCTGGAAGACCAGTAGTAGTTTCCGATGCACATCTCGTGGCATTCTGTAATCTGTGGTCCATCAGAGTGTTGATGAAACACAGAAAATGCATCGGGATTGAATACAACAGTCACCAAGCACACTTTCCTCCACGGGGGGTATGTCTCTAACAGTCTACGCTTTGATCGTTCCCTGGAAGACCAGTAGTAGTTTCCAATGCACATCTGGAGGCTTTCCGTGGTCTGTGGACTATCAGAGTGTTGATGAAACACAGAAATTGCATCGGGATTGAATACAACAATCACCATGCGCACTTTGCTAAATGGGAGTATTGTCTCTAACAGTCTACGATTTGATCGTTCCCTGGAAGACCAGTAGTAGTTTCCGATGCACATCTGGAGGCTTTCCGTAATCTGTGGACTATCAGAGTGATGATGAAACACAGAAATTACTTCGTGATTGAATACAACAGCCACCATGCGCACTTTCCTCCATGGGAGTAATGTCCCGAACAGTCTACGCTTTGCTTGTTCCCTCGAAGACCAGTAGTAGTTTCCGATGCACATCTGGAGGCATTCTGAAATCTGTGGACTATCAGTGTGTTGATGAAACACAGAAATTGCATCGGGATTGAATACAACAGTCACCATGCGCACTTTCCGCCACGGGAGGTATGTCTCAAACACGTTCGCTTTGGCCGTTAACTGGAAGACCAGTAGTAGTTTCCGATGCACATCTGGAGGCATTCTGTAATTTTTGGACTATCAGGGTGTTGATGAAACACAGAAATTGCTTCGGGATTGAATACAACAGTCACCATCTGCACTTTCCTCCATGGCAGTAATGTCTGAAACAGTCTTGGCTTTGATAGTTCCCTGGAAGACCAGTAGATGTTTCCGATGCACATCTCGTGGCATTCTGTAATCTGTGGACTATCAGAGTGTTGATGAAACACAGAGAATGCATCGGGATTGTATACAACAGTCACCATGCGCACTTTCCTCCATGGGAGTAATGTCTCAAAGAGTCTACGATTTGATCGTTACCTGGAAGACCAGAAGTAGTTTCCGATGCACATCTGGAGGCATTCTGTAATCTGTGGAGTATCAGAGTGTTGATGAGACACAGAAATTGCATCGGGATTGAATACAACAGTCACCATGCGCACTTTCCTCCATGGGAGTAATTATCAAACAGTCTACGCTTTGATCGTTCCCTGGAAGACCAGTAGTAGTTTCCGATGCACATCTGGAGGCATTCTCTAATCTGTGGAGTATCAGAGTCTTGATGAGACACAGAAATTGCATCGGGATTGAATACAACAGTCAACATGCGCACTTTCCTCCATGGGAGTAATTCTCAAACAGTCTACGCTTTGATCGTTCCCTGGGAGACCAGTAGTAGTTTCCGATGAACATCTGGTGACATTCTGTAATCTGTGGACTATAAGAGTGTTGATGAAACACAGAAATAGCAAACTGGATTGAATACAACATTCACCATGCGCTCTTTCCTTCACGGGAGGTATGTCTCAAAGAGTCTACGCTTTGATCGTTAGCTGGAAGACCAGTAGTAGTTTCCGATGCACATCTCGAGGCATTCTGTAATCTGTGGACTATCAGAGTGTTGATGAAACACAGAAATTGCATCGGGATTGAATACAACAGTCACCATGCGCACATTCCTCCATAAAAGTAATGTCTCAAACAATCTATGCTTTGATCGTTCCCTGGAAGACCGGTAGTAGTTTCCGATGAACGTCTGGAGGCATTCTGTAACCTGTGGACTATCAGAGTGTTGATGCAACACAGAAATTGCATCGGGATTGAATACAACAGTCACCATGACCTCATTCCTCCACGGGAGTATTGTCTCAAACAGTCTGCGCTTTGATCGTTCCCTGGAACACCAGTAGTAGTTTCCGATGCACATCATTAGGCATTCTGTAATCTGTGGAGTACCAGAGTGTTGATGAGACACAGAAATTGCATCGGGATTGATTACAACAGTCACCATGCGCACTTTCCTCCATGGGAGTAATTCTCAAACAGTCTTAGCTTTGGTCGTTCCCTGGAAGACCAGCAGTAGTTTCCGATGCACATCTCGTGGCATTCTGTTATGTGTGGACTATCAGAGTGTTGATGAAACACAGAAAATGCATCGGGATTGAATACAACAGTCACCATGCGCACTTTCCTCCAAGGGAGTTATATCTCAAGGAGTTTACGATTTGATCGTTCCCTGGAAGACCAGTAGTAGTTTCCGATGCACATCTGGAGGCATTCTGTAATCCGTGGACTATCAGGGTTTTGATGAAACACAGAAATTGAATCCTGATTGAATACAACAGTCACCATGCGCACTTTCCTCCATGGGAGTAATGTCTCAAACAGACTACGGTTTGATCGTTCCCTGGAAGACCAGAAGTAGTTTCCGATGCACATCTGGAGGCATTCTGTAATCTGTGGAGTATCAGAGTGTTGATGAGACACAGAAATTGCATCGGGATTGAATACAACAGTCACCATGCGCACTTTCCTCCATGGGAGTAACTCTCAAACAGTCTACGCTTTGATCGTTCCCTGGGAGACGAGTAGTAGTTTCCGATGAACATCTGGTGGCATTCTGTAATCTGTGGACTATCAGAGTGTTGATGTAACACAGAAATTGTATCGGGATTGAATACAAAAGTCACCATGACCTCATTCCTCCACGGGAGTATTGTCTCAAACAGTCTGCGCTTTGATCGTTCCCTGGAACACCAGTAGTAGTTTCCGATGCACATCTGGAGGCATTCTGTAATCCGTGGACTAACAGAGTGTTGATGAAACACAGAAATTGCATCGGGATTGAATACAACAGTCACCATGCGCACTTTCCTCCTTGGGAGTAATTCTCAAACAGTCTATGCTTTGATCGTTCCCTGAATACCAGTAGTAGTTTCCGATGCATATCTGGTCCCATTCTGTAATCTGTTAACTATCTGAGTGTTGATGAAACACAGAAATTGCATCGGGAATGAATACAACAGTCACCATGCGCACTTTCCTCCACGGGAGGTATGTCTTAAACAGTCTACGCTTTGATCGTTCCCTGGAAGACCGGTAGTAGTTTGCGATGCACATCTCGTGGCATTCTGTAATCTGTGGACTATCAGAGTATTGATGAAACACAGAAAATGCATCGGGATTGAATACAACAGTCACCATGCGCACTTTCCTCCATGGGAGTAATGTCTCAAAGAGTTTACGCTTTGATCGTTCCCTGGAAGACCAGTAGTAGTTTCCGATGCACATCTGGAGGCATTGTGTAATCTGTGGACTATTAGAGTGTTGATGAAACACAGAAATTGCATCGGGATTGAATACAACAGTCACCATGCGCACTTTCCTCTATGGGAGTAATGTCTCTAACAGTCTTCGCTTTGATCGTTCCCTGGAAAACCAGTAGTAGTTTCCGATGCACATTTGGAGGCTTTCTGTAATCTGTGGACTATCAGAGTGTTGATGAAACACAGAAATTGCCTCTGGATTGAAAACAACATTCAACATGCGCACTTTCCTCCATTTGAGTAATTCTCAAACAGTCTATGCTTTGATCGTTCCCTGGAAGACCAGTAGTAGTTTCCGATGCACATCTGGTGGCATTCTGTAATCTGTGGCCTACCAGAGTGTTGATGAAACACAGAAATTGCATCGGGAATGAATACAACAGTCACCATGCGCACTTTGCTCCACGGGAGGTATGTCTGAAACAGTCTACGCTTTGATCGTTCCCTGGAAGACCAGTAGTAGTTTCCGATGCACATCTGGTGGCATTCTGTAATCTGTGGACTATCAGTGTGTTGATGAAACACAGAAATTGCATCAGGATTGCATACAACAGTCACTATCAGCACTTTCCTCCATGGGAGTAATGTCTGAAACAGTCTACGCTTTGATCGTTCCCTGGAAGACCATTAGTAGTTTCCGATGCACATCTCGTGGCATTCTGTAATCTGTGGTCTATCAGAGTGTTGATGAAACACAGAAAATGCATCGGGATTGAATACAACAGTCACCATGCGCACTTTCCTCCATGGGAGTAAAGTCTCAAAGAGTTTACGCTTTGATTGTTCCCTGGAAGACCAGTAGTAGTTTCCGATGCACATCTGGGGGCATTCTGTAACCTGTGGACTATCAGAGTGTTGATGAAACACAGAAATTGCATCGGGATTGAATACAACAGTCACCATGCGCACATTACTCCATAAAAGTAATGTCTCAAACAGTCTACGCTTTGATCGTTTCCTGGAAGACCAGTAGTAGTTTCCGATGCACATCTGGAATCATTCTGTAATCTGTGGACTATCAGAGTGTTGATGAAATACAGAAATTGCATCGGGTTTGAATACAACAGTCACCATGCGCACTTTCCTCCATGGGAGTAATGTCTCAAACAGTCTACGCTTTGATTGTTCCCTGGAACACCAGTAATAGTTTCCGATGCACATCATGAGGCATTTTGTAATCTGTGGACTATCAGAGTGTTGATGAAACACAGAAAATGCATCGGGATTGAATACAACAGTCACCATGCGCACTTTCCTACCTTGGAGTAAAGTCTCAGACAATCTACGCTTTGATCGTACCCTGGAAGACTAGTAGTAGTTTCCGATGCACTTCTGGTGGCATTCTGTAATGTGTAGACTATCAGAGTGTTGATGAAACACAGTAATTGCATCGGGATTGAATAAAACATTCACCATGCTCACTTTTTTCCATGGGAGTAATGTCTCCAACAGTCTACGCTTTGATCGTTCCCTGGAAGACCAGTAGTAGTTTCCGATGAACATCTGGAGGCTTTCTGTAATCTGTGGACTATCAGAGTGTTGATAAAACACAAAAATTGCATCGGGATTGAATACAACAGTCACCATGCGCACTTTCCTCCACGGGAGGTATGTCTTAAACAGTCTACGCTTTGATCGTTCCCTTGAAACCGATAGTAGTTTGCGATGCACATCTCGTGGCATTCTGTAATCTGTGGACTATCAGAGTATTGATGGAACACAGAAAATGCATCGGGGTTGAATACAACAGTCACCATGCACACTTTCCTCCACGGGGGATAAGTCTCTAACAGTCTACGCTTTGATCGTTCCCTGGAAGACCAGTAGTAGTTTCCAATGCACATCTGGAGGCTTTCCGTGGTCTGTGGACTATCAGAGTGTTGATGAAACACAGAAATTTCATCAGGATTGATTACAACAATCACCATGCGCACTTTCCTAAATGGGAGTATTGTCTCTAACACTCTACGATTTGATCGTTCCCTGGAAGACCAGTAGTAGTTTCCGATGCACATCTGGAGGCTTTCCGTGATCTGTGGACTATCAGAGTGATGATGAAACACAGAAATTACTTCGTGATTGCATACAACAGCCACCATGCGCACTTTCCTCCATGGGAATAATGTCTCAAACAGTCCACGCTTTGATCGTTCCCTGGAAGACCAGTAGTAGTTTCCGATGCACATCTGGAGGCTTTCCGTAATCTGTGGACTATCAGAGTGTTGATGAATCACAGAAATTACATCGGAATTGATTACAACAGTCACCATGCGCACTTTTCTCCATGGGAGTAATGTCCCGAACAGTCTACGATTTGATCGTTCCCTCGAAGACCAGTAGTAGTTTCCGATGCACATCTGGAGGCATTCTGAAATCTGTGGACTATCAGTGTGTTGATGAAACACAGAAATTGCATCGGGATTGAATACAACAGTCACCATGCGCACTTTCCTCCACGGGAGGTATGTCTCAAACACGTTCGCTTTGACCGTTAACTGGAAGACCAGTAGTAGTTTCCGATGCACATCTGGAGGCATTCTGTAACTTTTGGACTATCAGGGTGTTGATGAAACACAGAAATTGCATCGGGATTGAATACAACAGTCACCATCCGCACTTTCCTCCATGGGAGTAATGTCTGAAACAGTCTTGGCTTTGTTCGTTCCCTGGAAGACCAGTAGATGTTTCCGATGCACATCTCGTGTCATTCTGTAATCTGTGGAGTATCAGAGTGTTGATGAAACACAGAGAATGTATCGGGATTGAATACAACAGTCACCATGCGCACTTTCCTCCATGGGAGTAATGTCTCAAAGAGTCTACGCTTTGATCGTTCCCTGGAAGACCAGAAGTAGTTTCCGATGCACATGTAGAGGCATCCTGTAATCTGTGGAGTATCAGAGTGTTGATGAGACACAGAAATTGCATCGGGATTGAATACAACAGTCACCATGCGCACTTTCCTCCATGGGGGTAATTATCAAACAGTCTACGCTTTGATCGTTCCCTGGAAGACCAGTAGTAGTTTCCGATGAACATCTGGTGGCATTCTGTAATCTGTGGACTATCAGAGTGTTGATGAAACACAGAAATTGCAACGGGATTGAATACAACATTCACCATGCGCGCTTTCCTCCACGGGAGGTATGTCTCGAACAGTCTACGCTTTGATCGTTCCATGGAAGACCAGTAGTAGTTTCCGATGGACATCTGGAGGCATTCTGTAATCTGTGGACTATCAGAGTGTTGATGAAACACAGAAATTGCATCGGGATTGAATACAACAGTCGCCATGCGCACATTCCTCCACAGGAGTAATGTCTCAAGCAGTCTACGCTTCGATCGTTCCCTGGAACACCAGTAGTAGTTTCCGATGCACATCTGGTGGCATTCTGTAATCTGTAGACAATCAGAGTGTTGATGAAACACAGAAATTGCCTCGGGATTGAATACAACCGTCACCATGCGCACTTTCCTCCTTGGGAGTAATGTGTCCAACAGTCTTCGCTTTGATCGTTCCCTGGAAGACCGGTAGTAGTTTCCGATTCACATCTGGAGGATTTCTGTAATCTGTGGACTATCTGAGTGTTGATGAAACACTGAAATTGCCTCGGGATTGAAACAACATTCACCATGCGCACTTTCCTCCATGGGAGTAATTCTCAAACAGTCTATGCTTTGATCATTCCCTGAAAGACCAGTAGTAGTTTCCGATGCATATCTGGTGCCATTCTGTATTCTGTGGACTATCAGTGTGTTGATGAAACACAGAAATAGCATTGGGATTGAATACAACAGTCACCATCCGCACTTTCCTCCATGGGAGTAATGTCTGAAACAGTCTACGCTTTGATCGTTCCCTGGAAGACCAGTAGTAGCTTCCGATGCACATCTGGAGGCATTCTGTAATCTCTGGACTATCAGAGTGTTGATGAATCACAGAAAATGCATCGGGGTTGAATACAACAGTCACCATGCACACTTTCCTCCACGGGGGATAAGTCTCTAACAGTCTACGCTTTGATCGTTCCCTGGAAGACCAGTAGTAGTTTCCAATGCACATCTGGAGGCTTTCCGTGGTCTGTGGACTATCAGAGTGTTGATGAAACACAGAAATTGCATCAGGATTGATTACAACAATCACCATGCGCACTTTCCTAAATGGGAGTATTGTCTCTAACAGTCTACGATTTGATCGTTCCCTGGAAGACCAGTAGTAGTTTCCGATGCACATCTGGAGGCTTTCCGTAATCTGTGGACTATCAGAGTGATGATGAAACACAGAAATTACTTCGTGATTGCATACAACAGCCACCATGCGCACTGTCCTCCATGGGAATAATGTCTCAAACAGTCTACGCTTTGATCTTTCCCTGGAAGACCAGTAGTAGTTTCCGATGCACATCTGGAGGCTTTCCGTAATCTGTGGACTATCAGAGTGTTGATGAATCACAGAAATTACATCGGAATTGATTACAACAGTCACCATGCGCACTTTTCTCCATGGGAGTAATGTCCCGAACAGTCTACGCTTTGATCGTTCCCTCGAAGACCAGTAGTAGTTTCCGATGCACATCTGGAGGCATTCTGAAATCTGTGGACTATCAGTGTGTTGATGAAACACAGAAATTGCATCGGGATTGAATACAACAGTCACCATGCGCACTTTCCTCCACGGGAGGTATGTCTCAAACACGTTCGCTTTGACCGTTAACTGGAAGACCAGTAGTAGTTTCCGATGCACATCTGGAGGCATTCTGTAACTTTTGGACTATCAGGGTGCTGATGAAACACAGAAATTGCATCGGGATTGAATACAATAGTCACCATCCGCACTTTCCTCCATGGGAGTAATGTCTGAAACAGTCTACGCTTTGATCGTTCCCTGGAAGACCAGTAGTAGCTTCCGATGCACATCTGGAGGCATTCTGTAATCTCTGGACTATCAGAGTGTTGATGAATCACAGAAAATGCATCGGGATTGAATACAACAGTCACCATGCGCACTTTCCTCAATGGGAGTAATTCTCAAACAGTCTACGCTTTGATCGTTCCCTGGAACACCAGTAGTAGTTTCCGATGAACATCTGGTGGCATTCTGTATTCTGTGGACTATCAGATTGTTGATGAAACACAGAAATAGCATTGGGATTGAATACAAAAGTCACCATCCGCACTTTCCTCCATGGGAGTAATGTCTGAAACAGTCTACGCTTTGATCGTTCCCTGGAAGACCAGTAGTAGCTTCCGATGCACATCTGGAGGCATTCTGTAATCTCTGGACTATCAGAGTGTTGATGAATCACAGAAAATGCATCGGGATTGAATACAACAGTCACCATGCGTTTTTTCCTCCATGGGAGTAATGTCTCAAACAGTCTACGCTTTGATCATTCCCTGGAAGTAAAGAAGTAGTTTCCGATGCACATCTGGAGGCATTCTGTAATTTGTGGAGTACCAGAGTGTTGACGAGACACAGAAATTGCATCGGGATTGATTACAACAGTCACCATGAGCACTTTCCTCCATGGGAGTACTTCTCAAACAGTCTTGGCTTTGATCGTTCCCTGGAGGACCAGTAGTAGTTTCCGATGCACAGCTTGTGGCATTCTGTTATGTGTGGACTATCAGAGTGTTGATGAAACACAGAAAATGCATCGGGATTGAATACAACTGTCACCATGCGCACTTTCCTCCATGGGAGTAATGTTTCAAAGAGTCCACGCTTTGATCATTCCCTGGAAGACCAGTAGTAGTTTCCGATGCACATCTGGAGGCATTGTATAATCTGTGTACTATCAGAGTGTTGATGAAACACAGAAATTGCATCGGGATTGAATACAACATTCACCATGCGCTCTTTCCTCCACGGGAGGTATGTCTCAAAGAGTTTACGCTTTGATCGTTAGCTGGAAGACCAGTAGTAGTTTCCGATGCACATCTCGAGGCATTCTGTAATCAGTGGACCATCAGAGTGTTGATGAAACACAGAAATTGCATCGGGAATGAATACAACAGTCACCATGCGCACTTTCCTCCACGGGAGGTATGTCTTAAACAGTCTACGCTTTGATCGTTCCCTGGAAGACCGGTAGTAGATTGCGATGCACATCTCGTGGCATTCTGTAATCTGTGGACTATCAGAGTATTGATGAAACACAGAAAATGCATCGGGATTGAATACAACAGTCACCATGCGCACTTTCCTCCATGGGAGTAATGTCTCAAAGAGTTTACGCTTTGATCGTTCCCTGGAAGACCAGTAGTAGTTTCCGATGCACATCTGGAGGCATTCTGTAATCTGTGGACTATTAGAGTTTTGATGAAACACAGAAATTGCATCGGGATTGAATACAACAATCACCATGCGCACTTTCCACTATGGGAGTAATGTCTCTAACAGTCTTCGCTTTGATCGTTCCCTGGAAAACCAGTAGTAGTTTCCGATGCACATCTGGAGGCTTTCTGTAATCTGTGGACTATCAGAGTGTTGATGAAACACAGAAATTACCTCTGGATTGAAAACAACATTCAACATGCGCACTTTCCTCCATGGGAGTAATTCTCAAACAGTCTATGCTTTGATCGTTCCCTGGAAGACCAGTAGTAGTTTCCGATGCACATTTGGTGTCATTCTGTAATCTGTGGCCTACCAGAGTGTTGATGAAACACAGAAATTGCATCGGGAATGAATACAACAGTCACCATGTGCACTTTGCTCCCAGGGAGGTATGTCTGAAACAGTCTACGCTTTGATCGTTCCCTGGAAGACCAGTAGTAGTTTCCGATGCACATCTGGTGGCATTCTGTAATCTGTGGACTATCAGAGTGTTGATGAAACACAGAAATTACATCGGGATTGAATACAACAGTCACCATGCGCACATTACTCCATAAAAGTAATGTCTCAAACAGTCTACGCTTTGATCGTTTCCTGGAAGACCAGTAGTAGTTTCCGATGCACATCTGGAATTATTCTGTAATCTATGGACTATCAGAGTGTTGATGAAATACAGAAATTGCATCGGGTTTGAACACAACAGTCACCATGCGCAGTTTCCTCCATGGGAGTAATGTTTCAAACAGTCTACGCTTTGATTGTTCCCTGGAAGACCAGTAATAGTTTCCGATGCACATCATGAGGCATTCTGTAATCTGTGGACTATTAGAGTGTTGATGAAACACAGAAATTTCATCGGGATTGAATACAACAGTCACCATGCGCACATTACTCCATAAAAGTAATGTCTCAAACAGTCTACGCTTTGATCGTTTCCTGGAAGACCAGTAGTAGTTTCCGATGCACATCTGGAATTATTCTGTAATCTATGGACTATCAGAGTGTTGATGAAATACAGAAATTGCATCGGGTTTGAACACAACAGTCACCATGCGCAGTTTCCTCCATGGGAGTAATGTTTCAAACAGTCTACGCTTTGATTGTTCCCTGGAAGACCAGTAATAGTTTCCGATGCACATCATGAGGCATTCTGTAATCTGTGGACTATCAGAGTGTTGATGAAACACAGAAAATGCATCGGGATTGAATACAACATTCTCCATGCGCAGTTTCCTCCATGGGAGAAATGTCTCAAACAGTCTACGCTTTGATCGTTCCATGGAAGACCAGTAGTAGTTTCAATTGCACATCTGGAGGCATTCTGTAATCTGTGGACTATCAGAGTCTTGATGAAACACAGAAACTGCATCGGGATTCAATACAACAGTCACCATGAGCACATTCCTCCATGAAAGTAATGTCTCAAACAGTCTACGTTTTGATCGTTCCCTGAAAGACCAGTAGTAGTTTCCAGTGCACATCTGGAGGCATTCTGTAATCTGTGGACAATCAGAGTGTTGATGAAACACAGAAATTGCATCGGGATTGAATACAACAGTCACCATGCGCACTTTCCTCCATGGGAGTAATGTCTCTAACAGTCTACGCTTTGATCGTTCCCTGGAAGCCCAGTAGTAGTTTCCGATGCACATCTGGAGGCTTTCCTTAATCTGTGGACTATCAGAGTGTTGATGAAACACAGAAATTGCATCGGGATTGAATACAACAGTCACCATGCGCACTTTCCTCCATGGGAGTAATGTCTCAAACAGTCTACGCTGTGATCGTTCCCTGGAAGAAAAGTTGTAGTTTCCGATTAACATCTGGAGGCATTCTGTTATCTGTGGACTATCAGAGTGTTGATGAAACACAGAAATTGCATCGGGATTGAATACAACAGTCACCATGCGCACTTTCCTCCATGCTAGTAATGTGTCAAACAGTCTGCGCTTTGATCGTTCCCTGGAAGACCAGTAGTAGTTTCCGATGAACATCTGGAGGCATTCTGTAACCTGTGGACTATCAGAGTGTTGATAAAACACAGAACTTGCATCGGGATTGAATACAACAGTCACCATGCGCACATTCCTCCACGGGAGTAATGTCTCAAACAGGCTACGCATTGATTTGTCCGTGGAATACCAGCAGTAGTTTCCGATGCACAACTGGTGGCATTCTATATTCTGTAGACTATCAGAGTGTAGATGAAACACAGAAATTGCATTGGGATTGAATACAACAGTCACCATGCGCACTTTCCCCCATGGGAGTAATGTGTCTAACAGTCTTCGCCTTGATCGTTCCCTGGAAGACCATCTGGTGGCATTCTGTAATCTGTGGACTATCAGAGTGTTGATGAAACACAGAACTTGCAACGGGATTGAATACAACATTCACCATGCGCACTTTCCTCCTCGGGAGGTATGTCTCAAACAGTCTACGCCTTGATCGTTCCCTGGAAGACCAGTAGTAGTTTCCGATGCACATCTGGAGGCATTCTGTAATCTGTGGGCTATCAGAGTGTTGATGAAACACAGAAATTGCATCGGGATTGAATACAACAGTCACCATGCGCACATTCCTCCATAAAAGTAATGTCTCAAACAGTCTACGCTTTGATCGTTCCCTGGAAGACCGGTAGTAGCTTCCGATGAACATCTGGTGGCATTCTGTAATCTGTAGGCTATCAGAGTGTTGATGAAACACAGAAATTGCTTCGGGATTGAATACAACAGTCACCATGCGCACTTTCCTCCATGGGAGTAATGTCTGAAACAGTCTACGCTTTGATCGTTTCCTGGAAGACCAGTAGTAGTTTCCGATGCACATCTGGAGGCATTCTCTAATCTGTGGACTATTAGCGTGTTGATGAAACACAGAAATTGCATCGGGATTGAATACAACAGTCACCATGCGCACTTTCCTTCATGGGAGTAATGTCTATAACAGTCTTCGCTTTGATCGTTCCCTGGGAGACCAGTAGTAGTTTCCGATGCACATCTGGCGGCTTTCTGTAATCTGTGGACCATTAGAGTGTTGATGAAACACAGAAATTGCCTCGGAATTGAAAACAACATTCACCATGCGCACTTTCCTCCATGGGAGTAATTCTCAAACAGTCTATGCTTTTATCGTTCCCTGGAAGACCAGTAGTATTTTCCGATGCACATCTGGTGGAATTCTGAAATCTGTGGCCTATCAGAGTGTTGATGAAACACAGAAATTGCATCGGGAATGAATACAACAGTCACCATGCGCACTTTGCTCCACGGGTGGTATGTCTGAAACAGTCTACGCTTTGATCGTTCCCTGGAAGACCAGTAGTAGTTTCCGATTCACATCTGGTGGCATTCCGTAATCTCATGACTATCAGAGTGTTGATGAGACACAGAAATTGCATTGGGATTGAATACAACAGCCACCATGCGCACTTTCCTCCATGGGTGTAATGTCTCAAATAGTCTACGCTTTGATTGTTCCCTGCAAGACCAGTAGTAGTTTCCGAAGCACATCTGGAGGCATTCTGTAATCTGTGGACTATCAGAGTGTTGATGAAACACAGAAAATGCATCGGGATAGAATACAACAGTCACGATGCGCACTTTCCTACACGGGAGTAATGTCTCAAACAATCTACGCTTTGATCGTTCCCTGGAAGACCAGTAGTAGTTTCCCATGCACTTCTGGTGGCATTCTGTAATGTGTCGACCATCAGAGTGTTGATGAAACACAGTAATTGCATCGGGATTGAATAAAACAGTCACCATGCTCACTTTCCACCATGGGAGTAATGTCTCTAACAGTCTACGCTTAGATCGTTCCCTGGATGACCAGTAGTAGTTTCCGATGAACATCTGGAGGCTTTCTGTAATCTGTGGACCATCAGAGTGTTGATGAAACACAAAAATTGCATCGGGATTGAATACAACATTCTCCATGAGCAGTTTCCTCCATGGGAGTAATGTCTCAAACAGTCTACGCTTTGATCGTTCCCTGGAAGACCAGTAGTAGTTTCAATTGCACATCTGGAGGCATCCTGTAATCTGTGGACTATCAGAGTGTTGATGAAACGCAGACATTGCATCGGGATTGAATACAACAGTCACCATGCGCACTTTCCTCCATGGGGGTAATGTCTCATGCAGTCTACGCTTTCATCGTTCCCCGGAAGACCAGTAGTAGTTTCGATTCACATCTGGAGGCATTCTGTAATCTGTGGACTATCAGAGTGTTGTTGAAACACAGAAATTGCATCGGGATTGAATACAACAGTAACCATGCGTACATTCCTCCATAAAAGTAACGTCTCAATCAGTCTACGCTTTGATCGTTTCCTGGAAGACCAGTAGTAGTTTCCGATTCACATGTGGAGGCATTCTGTAATCTGTGGACTATCAGAGTGATGATGAAACACAGAAATTGCATCGGGATTGAATAATACAGTCACCATGCGCTGTTTCTTACATAAAAGTAATGTCTCAAACAGTCTACGCAACTACGTTCCCTGGAAGACCAGTAGTGGTTTCCGATGCACATCTCGTGGCATTCTGTAATCTGTGGTCTATCTGAGTGTTGATGAAACACAATAAATGCATCGGGATTGAATACAACAGTCACCATGCGCACTTTCCTCTATGGGAGTATTGTCTCAAAGAGTTTACGCTTTGATTCTGAAGTGGAAGACCAGTAGTAGTTTCCGATGCACATCTGGAGGCATTCTGTAATCTGTGGACTATTAGAGTGTTGATGAAACACAGAAATTGCATCGGGATTGAATACAACTGTCACCATGCGCACATTCTTCCATAAAAGTAATGTCTCAAACAGTCTACGCTTTGATCGTTCCCTGGAAGACCAGTAGTAGTTTCCGTTTAACATCTGGAGGCATTCTGTAATCTGTGGACTATCAGAGTGTTGATGAAACACAGAAATTGCATCGAGATTGAATACAACAGTCACAATGCGTACATTTCTCCATAAAAGTAACGTCTCAATCAGTCTACGCTTTGATCGTTTCCTGGAAGACCAGTAGTAGTTTCCGATTCACATGTGGAGGCATTCTGTAATCTGTGGACTATCAGAGTGTTGATGAAACACAGAGAATGCATCGGGATTGAAAACAATAGTCACCATGCGCACTTTCCTCCATGGGAGTAATGTCTCAAAGAGTTTACGCTTTGATCGTTCCCTGGAAGACCAGTAGTAGTTTCCGATGCACATTTGGGGCATTCTGTAATCTGTGGACTATCAGAGTGTTGATGAAACACAGATATTGCATCGGGATTGAATACAACAGTCACCATGCGCTGTTTCTTATATAAAAGTAATGTGTCAAACAATCTATGCTTTGATCGTTCCCTCGAAGACCAGTAGTAGTTTCCGATGCACCTCAGGTGGCATTCTGTAATGTGTAAACTATCAGAGTGTTGATGAAACACAGTAATTGCATCGGGATTGAATAAAACAGTCATAATGCTCACTTTCCTCCGTGGGAGTAATGTCTCTTAAAGTCTACGCTTTGATCGTTCCCTGGAAGACCAGTAGTAGTTTCCGATTCACATGTGGAGGCATTCTGTAATCTGTGGACTATCAGAGTGTTGATGAAACACAGAAATTGCATCGGGATTGAATACAACAGTCACCATGCGCTGTTTCTTACATAAAAGTAATGTCTCAAACAGTCTACGCTTTCATCGTTCCCTGGAAGACCAGTAGTGGTTTCCGATGCACATCTCGTGGCATTCTGTAATCTGTGGTCTATCAGAGTGTTGATGAAACACAGTAAATTGCATCGGGATTGAATACAACAGTCACCATGCGCACTTTCCTCCATGGGAGTAATGTCTCAAAGAGTTTACGCTTTGATTCTTCAGTGGAAGACCAGTAGTAGTTTCCGATGCACATCTGGAGGCACTCTGTAATCTGTGGACTATTAGAGTGTTGATGAAACACAGAAATTGCATCGGGATTGAATACAACAGTCACCATGCGCACATTCCTCCATAAAAGTAATGTCTCAAACCATCTACGCTTTGATCGTTCCCTGGAAGACCAGTAGTAGTTTCCGATGCACATCTGGAGGCATTCTGTAATCTGTGGAGTATCAGAGTGTTGATGAAACACAGAAATTGCATCGGTATTGAATACAACAGTCACTATGCGCACTTTCCTCCATGTGAGTGATGTCTCAAACAGTCTACACTTTGATCGTTCCCTGGAAGACCAGTAGTAGTTTCCGATGCATATCTGCAGGCATTCTGTTATCTGTGGACTATCAGAGTGTTGATGAAACACAGAAAATGCCTCGGGATTGAATACAACAGTCACCATGCGCACTTTCCTCCACGGGAGTATTGTCACAAACAATCTACGCTTTGATCGTTCCCTGGAAGACCAGTAGTAGTTTCCGATGCACCTCTGGTGTCATTCTGTAATGTGTAGACTATCAGAGTTTTGATGAAACACAGAAATTGGATCGGGATTGAATACAAAATTCTTCATGCGCAGTTTCCTCCATGGGAGTAATGTCTCAAACAGTCTACGCATTGATCGTTCCCTGGAAGACCAGTAGTAGTTTCCGATGCAAATTTGGAGGCATTCTGTAATCTGTGGAGTATCAGAGTGTTGATGAAACACAGAAATTGCATCGGGATTGAAAACAACAGTCTCCATGCGCACATTCCTTCATAAAAGTAATGTCTCAAACAGTCTACGCTTTGATCGTTCCCTGGAAGACCAGTAGTAGTTTCCGATGCACATCTCCTGGCGTTCTGTAATCTGTGGACTATCGGAGTGTTGATGAAACACAGAGAATGCATCGGGATTGAATACAATAGTCACCATGCGCACTTTCCTCCATGGGAGTAATGTCTCAAAGAGTTTACGCTTTCATCGTTCCCTGGAAGACCAGTAGTAATTTCCGATGCACATTTGGGGCATTCTGTAATCTGTGGACTATCAGAGTGTTGATGAAACACAGAAATTGCATCGGGATTGAATACAACAGTCACCATGCGCTGTTTCTTATATAAAAGTAATGTGTCAAACAATCTATGCTTTGATCGTTCCCTCGAAGACCAGTAGTAGTTTCCGATGCACCTCTGGTGGCATTCTGTAATGTGTAGACTATCAGAGTGTTGATGAAACACAGTAATTGCATCGGGATTGAATAAAACAGTCATAATGCTCACTTTCCTCCGTGGGAGTAATGTCTCTAACAGTCTACGCTTTGATCGTTCACTGGAAGACCAGTAGCAGTTTCCGATGAACATCTGGAGGCTTTCTGTAATCTGTGGACTATCAGAGTGTTGATGAAACACAGAAATTGCATCGGGATTGAATACAACATTCTCCATGCGCAGTTTCCTCCATGGGAGTAATGTCTCAAATAGTCTACGCTTTGATCGTTCAGTGGAAGACCAATAGTAGTTTCAACTGCACATCTGGAGGCATTCTGTAATCTGTTTAGTATCAGAGTGTTGATGAAACACAGAAATTGCATCGGAATTGAATTCAACAGTCACCATGCGCACTTTCCTCCATGGGAGTAATGTCTCAAACAGTCTACGTTTTGATCGCTCCCTGGAAGACCAGTAGAAGTTTCCGTCGCACTTCTGGTGGCATTCTGTAATGTGTAGACTATCAGAGTACTGATGAAACACAGTAATTGCATCGGGATTGAATAAAACAGTCACCATGCTCACTTTCCTCCATGGGAGTAATGTCTCAATGAGTTTACGCTTTGATTGTTCCCTGGAAGACCAGTAGTAGTTTCCGATGCACATCTGGAGGCATTCTGTAATCTGTGGACTATTAGAGTGTTGATGAAACACAGAAATTGCATCGGGATTGTATACAACAGTCACCATGCGCACATTCCTCCATAAAAGTAATGTCTCAAACAGTCTACGCTTTGATCGTTCCCTGGAAGACCAGTAGTAGTCTCCGATGCACATCTGGAGGCATTCTGTAATCTGTGGACTATTAGAGTGTTGATGAAACACAGAAATTGCATCGGGATTGAATACAACAGTCACCATGCGCACATTCCTCCATAAAAGTAATGTCTCAAACAGTCTACACTTTGATCGTTCCCTGGAAGAGCAGTAGTACTTTCCGATGCACATCTGGAGGCATTCTGTAATCTGTGGACTATCAGTGTGTTGATGAAACACAGAAAATGCATCGGGATTGAATACAACAGTCACCATGCGCACTTTCCTCCACGGGAGTAATGTCTCAAACAATCTACGCTTTGATCGTTCCCTGGAAGACCAGTAGTAGTTTCCGATGCACCTCTGGTGGCATTCTGTAATGTGTAGACTATCAGAGTGGTGATGAAACACAGTAATTGCATCCGGATTGAATAAAACAGTCACCATGCTCACTTTCCTCCATGGGAGTAATGTCTCTAACAGTCTACGCTTTGATCGTTCCCTGGAAGACCAGTAGTAGTTTCCTATGAACTTCTGGAGGCTTTCTGTAATCTGTGGACTATCAGAGTGTTGATGAAACACAGAAATTGCATCGGGATTGAATACGACAGTCACTATGCGCACTTTCCTCCATGGGAGTAATGTCTCAAAGAGTCTACGCTTTGATCGTTCCCGGGAAGACCAGTAGTAGTTTCCGATGAACATCTGGAGGCTTTCTGTAATCTGTGGACCATCAGAGTGTTGATGAAACACAAAAATTGCATCGGGATTGAATACAACATTCTCCATGAGCAGTTTCCTCCATGGGAGTAATGTCTCAAACAGTCTACGCTTTGATCGTTCCCTGGAAGACCAGTAGTAGTTTCAATTGCACATCTGGAGGCATCCTGTAATCTGTGGACTATCAGAGTGTTGATGAAACGCAGACATTGCATCGGGATTGAATACAACAGTCACCATGCGCACTTTCCTCCATGGGGGTAATGTCTCATGCAGTCTACGCTTTCATCGTTCCCCGGAAGACCAGTAGTAGTTTCGATTCACATCTGGAGGCATTCTGTAATCTGTGGACTATCAGAGTGTTGTTGAAACACAGAAATTGCATCGGGATTGAATACAACAGTAACCATGCGTACATTCCTCCATAAAAGTAACGTCTCAATCAGTCTACGCTTTGATCGTTTCCTGGAAGACCAGTAGTAGTTTCCGATTCACATGTGGAGGCATTCTGTAATCTGTGGACTATCAGAGTGATGATGAAACACAGAAATTGCATCGGGATTGAATAATACAGTCACCATGCGCTGTTTCTTACATAAAAGTAATGTCTCAAACAGTCTACGCAACTACGTTCCCTGGAAGACCAGTAGTGGTTTCCGATGCACATCTCGTGGCATTCTGTAATCTGTGGTCTATCTGAGTGTTGATGAAACACAATAAATGCATCGGGATTGAATACAACAGTCACCATGCGCACTTTCCTCTATGGGAGTATTGTCTCAAAGAGTTTACGCTTTGATTCTGAAGTGGAAGACCAGTAGTAGTTTCCGATGCACATCTGGAGGCATTCTGTAATCTGTGGACTATTAGAGTGTTGATGAAACACAGAAATTGCATCGGGATTGAATACAACTGTCACCATGCGCACATTCTTCCATAAAAGTAATGTCTCAAACAGTCTACGCTTTGATCGTTCCCTGGAAGACCAGTAGTAGTTTCCGTTTAACATCTGGAGGCATTCTGTAATCTGTGGACTATCAGAGTGTTGATGAAACACAGAAATTGCATCGAGATTGAATACAACAGTCACAATGCGTACATTTCTCCATAAAAGTAACGTCTCAATCAGTCTACGCTTTGATCGTTTCCTGGAAGACCAGTAGTAGTTTCCGATTCACATGTGGAGGCATTCTGTAATCTGTGGACTATCAGAGTGTTGATGAAACACAGAGAATGCATCGGGATTGAAAACAATAGTCACCATGCGCACTTTCCTCCATGGGAGTAATGTCTCAAAGAGTTTACGCTTTGATCGTTCCCTGGAAGACCAGTAGTAGTTTCCGATGCACATTTGGGGCATTCTGTAATCTGTGGACTATCAGAGTGTTGATGAAACACAGATATTGCATCGGGATTGAATACAACAGTCACCATGCGCTGTTTCTTATATAAAAGTAATGTGTCAAACAATCTATGCTTTGATCGTTCCCTCGAAGACCAGTAGTAGTTTCCGATGCACCTCAGGTGGCATTCTGTAATGTGTAAACTATCAGAGTGTTGATGAAACACAGTAATTGCATCGGGATTGAATAAAACAGTCATAATGCTCACTTTCCTCCGTGGGAGTAATGTCTCTTAAAGTCTACGCTTTGATCGTTCCCTGGAAGACCAGTAGTAGTTTCCGATTCACATGTGGAGGCATTCTGTAATCTGTGGACTATCAGAGTGTTGATGAAACACAGAAATTGCATCGGGATTGAATACAACAGTCACCATATGCTGTTTCTTACATAAAAGTAATGTCTCAAACAGTCTACGCTTTCATCGTTCCCTGGAAGACCAGTAGTGGTTTCCGATGCACATCTCGTGGCATTCTGTAATCTGTGGTCTATCAGAGTGTTGATGAAACACAGTAAATTGCATCGGGATTGAATACAACAGTCACCATGCGCACTTTCCTCCATGGGAGTAATGTCTCAAAGAGTTTACGCTTTGATTCTTCAGTGGAAGACCAGTAGTAGTTTCCGATGCACATCTGGAGGCACTCTGTAATCTGTGGACTATTAGAGTGTTGATGAAACACAGAAATTGCATCGGGATTGAATACAACAGTCACCATGCGCACATTCCTCCATAAAAGTAATGTCTCAAACCATCTACGCTTTGATCGTTCCCTGGAAGACCAGTAGTAGTTTCCGATGCACATCTGGAGGCATTCTGTAATCTGTGGAGTATCAGAGTGTTGATGAAACACAGAAATTGCATCGGTATTGAATACAACAGTCACTATGCGCACTTTCCTCCATGTGAGTGATGTCTCAAACAGTCTACAATTTGATCGTTCCCTGGAAGACCAGTAGTAGTTTCCGATGCATATCTGCAGGCATTCTGTTATCTGTGGACTATCAGAGTGTTGATGAAACACAGAAAATGCCTCGGGATTGAATACAACAGTCACCATGCGCACTTTCCTCCACGGGAGTATTGTCACAAACAATCTACGCTTTGATCGTTCCCTGGAAGACCAGTAGTAGTTTCCGATGCACCTCTGGTGTCATTCTGTAATGTGTAGACTATCAGAGTTTTGATGAAACACAGAAATTGGATCGGGATTGAATACAAAATTCTTCATGCGCAGTTTCCTCCATGGGAGTAAAGTCTCAAACAGTCTACGCATTGATCGTTCCCTGGAAGACCAGTAGTAGTTTCCGATGCAAATTTGGAGGCATTCTGTAATCTGTGGAGTATCAGAGTGTTGATGAAACACAGAAATTGCATCGGGATTGAAAACAACAGTCTCCATGCGCACATTCCTTCATAAAAGTAATGTCTCAAACAGTCTACGCTTTGATCGTTCCCTGGAAGACCAGTAGTAGTTTCCGATGCACATCTCCTGGCGTTCTGTAATCTGTGGACTATCGGAGTGTTGATGAAACACAGAGAATGCATCGGGATTGAATACAATAGTCACCATGCGCACTTTCCTCCATGGGAGTAATGTCTCAAAGAGTTTACGCTTTCATCGTTCCCTGGAAGACCAGTAGTAATTTCCGATGCACATTTGGGGCATTCTGTAATCTGTGGACTATCAGAGTGTTGATGAAACACAGAAATTGCATCGGGATTGAATACAACAGTCACCATGCGCTGTTTCTTATATAAAAGTAATGTGTCAAACAATCTATGCTTTGATCGTTCCCTCGAAGACCAGTAGTAGTTTCCGATGCACCTCTGGTGGCATTCTGTAATGTGTAGACTATCAGAGTGTTGATGAAACACAGTAATTGCATCGGGATTGAATAAAACAGTCATAATGCTCACTTTCCTCCGTGGGAGTAATGTCTCTAACAGTCTACGCTTTGATCGTTCACTGGAAGACCAGTAGCAGTTTCCGATGAACATCTGGAGGCTTTCTGTAATCTGTGGACTATCAGAGTGTTGATGAAACACAGAAATTGCATCGGGATTGAATACAACATTCTCCATGCGCAGTTTCCTCCATGGGAGTAATGTCTCAAATAGTCTACGCTTTGATCGTTCAGTGGAAGACCAATAGTAGTTTCAACTGCACATCTGGAGGCATTCTGTAATCTGTTTAGTATCAGAGTGTTGATGAAACACAGAAATTGCATCGGAATTGAATTCAACAGTCACCATGCGCACTTTCCTCCATGGGAGTAATGTCTCAAACAGTCTACGTTTTGATCGCTCCCTGGAAGACCAGTAGAAGTTTCCGTCGCACTTCTGGTGGCATTCTGTAATGTGTAGACTATCAGAGTACTGATGAAACACAGTAATTGCATCGGGATTGAATAAAACAGTCACCATGCTCACTTTCCTCCATGGGAGTAATGTCTCAATGAGTTTACGCTTTGATTGTTCCCTGGAAGACCAGTAGTAGTTTCCGATGCACATCTGGAGGCATTCTGTAATCTGTGGACTATTAGAGTGTTGATGAAACACAGAAATTGCATCGGGATTGTATACAACAGTCACCATGCGCACATTCCTCCATAAAAGTAATGTCTCAAACAGTCTACGCTTTGATCGTTCCCTGGAAGACCAGTAGTAGTCTCCGATGCACATCTGGAGGCATTCTGTAATCTGTGGACTATTAGAGTGTTGATGAAACACAGAAATTGCATCGGGATTGAATACAACAGTCACCATGCGCACATTCCTCCATAAAAGTAATGTCTCAAACAGTCTACACTTTGATCGTTCCCTGGAAGAGCAGTAGTACTTTCCGATGCACATCTGGAGGCATTCTGTAATCTGTGGACTATCAGTGTGTTGATGAAACACAGAAAATGCATCGGGATTGAATACAACAGTCACCATGCGCACTTTCCTCCACGGGAGTAATGTCTCAAACAATCTACGCTTTGATCGTTCCCTGGAAGACCAGTAGTAGTTTCCGATGCACCTCTGGTGGCATTCTGTAATGTGTAGACTATCAGAGTGGTGATGAAACACAGTAATTGCATCCGGATTGAATAAAACAGTCACCATGCTCACTTTCCTCCATGGGAGTAATGTCTCTAACAGTCTACGCTTTGATCGTTCCCTGGAAGACCAGTAGTAGTTTCCTATGAACTTCTGGAGGCTTTCTGTAATCTGTGGACTATCAGAGTGTTGATGAAACACAGAAATTGCATCGGGATTGAATACGACAGTCACTATGCGCACTTTCCTCCATGGGAGTAATGTCTCAAAGAGTCTACGCTTTGATCGTTCCCGGGAAGACCAGTAGTAGTTTCCGATGCACATCTCGTGGCATTCTGTAATCTGTGGACTATCAGAGTGCTGATGAAACACAGAAAATGCATCGGGATTGGATACAACAGTCACCATGCGCACTTTCCTCCATGGGAGTAATGTCTCAAACAGTCTACGCTTTGATCGTTCCCTGGAAGACCAGTAGTAGTTTCAATTGCACATCTGGAGGCATTCTGTAATCTGTGGAGTATCAGAGTGTTGATGAAACACAGAAATTGCATCGGTATTGAATACAACAGTCACCATGCGCACTTTCCTCCATGGGAGTAATGTCTCAAACTGTCTACGCTTTGATCGTTCCCTGGAAGAGCAGTAGTAGTTTCCGATGCACATCTGGAGGCATTCTGTAATCTGTGGACTATCAGTGTGTTGATGAAACACAGAAAATGCATCGGGATTGAATACAACAGTCACCACTCGCACTTTCCTCCACGAGAGTAATGTCTCAATCAATCTACGCTTTGATCGTTCCCTGAAAGACCAGTAGTAGTTTCCGATGCACCTCTGGTGGCATTCTGTAATGTGTAGACTATCAGAGTGTTGATGAAACACAGTTATTGCATCCGGATTGAATAAAACAGTCACCATGCTCACTTTCCTCCATGGGAGTAATGTCTCTAACAGTCTACGCTTTGATCGTTCCCTGGAAGACCAGTAGTAGTTTCCGATGCACATCTCGTGGCATTCTGTAGTCTGTGGTCTCTCAGAGTGTTGATGAAACACTGTAAATGCATCGGGATTGAATACAACTGTCACCATGCGCCCTTTCCTCCATGGGAGTAATGTAACAAACAGCCTACGCTTTGATCGTTAACTGGAAGACCAGTAGTAGTTTCCGATTAACATCTGGAGGCATTCTGTAATCTGTGGACTATCAGAGTGTTGATGAAACACAGTAAATTGCATCGGGATTGAATACAACAGTCACCATGCGCACTTTCCTCCATGGGAGTAATGTCTCAAAGAGTTTACGCTTTGATTCTTCAGTGGAAGACCAGTAGTAGTTTCCGATGCACATCTGGAGGCACTCTGTAATCTGTGGACTATTAGAGTGTTGATGAAACACAGAAATTGCATCGGGATTGAATACAACAGTCACCATGCGCACATTCCTCCATAAAAGTAATGTCTCAAACAGTCTACGCTTTGATCGTTCCCTGGAAGACCAGTAGTAGTTTCCGATGCACATCTGGAGGCATTCTGTAATCTGTGGAGTATCAGAGTGTTGATGAAACACAGAAATTGCATCGGTATTGAATACAACAGTCACCATGCGCACTTTCCTCTATGTGAGTAATGTCTCAAACAGTCTACCCTTTGATCGTTCCCTGGAAGACCAGTAGTAGTTTCCGATGCATATCTGCAGGCATTCTGTTATCTGTGGACTATCAGAGTGTTGATGAAACACAGAAAATGCCTCGGGATTGAATACAACAGTCACCATGCGCACTTTCCTCCACGGGAGAATTGTCACAAACAATCTACGCTTTGATCGTTCCCTGGAAGACCAGTAGTAGTTTCCGATGCACATCTCGTGGCGTTCTGTAATCTGTGGACTATCGGAGTGTTGATGAAACACAGAGAATGCATCGGGATTGAATACAATAGTCACCATGCGCACTTTCCTCCATGGGAGTAATGTCTCAAAGAGTTTACGCTTTGATCGCTCCCTGGAAGACCAGTAGTAGTTTCCGATGCACATTTGGGGCATTCTGTAATCTGTGGACTATCAGAGTGTTGATGAAACACGGAAATTTCATCGGGATTGAATACAACAGTCACCATGCGCTGATTCTTATATAAAAGTAATGTGTCAAACAATCTATGCTTTGATCGTTCCCTCGAAGACCAGTAGTAGTTTCCGATGCACCTCTGGTGGCATTCTGTAATGTGTAGACTATCAGAGTGTTGATGAAACACAGTAATTGCATCGGGATTGAATAAAACAGTCATAATGCTCACTTTCCTCCGTGGGAGTAATGTCTCTAACAGTCTACGCTTTGATCGTTCACTGGAAGACCAGTAGCAGTTTCCGATGAACATCTGGAGGCTTTCTGTAATCTGTGGACTATCAGAGTGTTGATGAAACACAGAAATTGCATCGGGATTGAATACAACATTCTCCATGCGCAGTTTCCTCCATGGGAGTAATGTCTCAAATAGTCTACGCTTTGATCGTTCAGTGGAAGACCAATAGTAGTTTCAACTGCACATCTGGAGGCATTCTGTAATCTGTGGAGTATCAGAGTGTTGATGAATCACAGAAATTGCATCGGAATTGAATTCAACAGTCACCATGCGCACTTTCCTCCATGGGAGTAATGTCTCAAACAGTCTACGTTTTGATCGCTCCCTGGAAGACCAGTAGAAGTTTCCGTCGCACTTCTGGAGGCATTCTGTAATGTGTAGACTATCAGAGTACTGATGTAACACGGTAATTGCATCGGGATTGAATAAAACAGTCACCATGCTCACTTTCCTCCATGGGAGTAATGTCTCAATGAGTTTACGCTTTGATTGTTCCCTGGAAGACCAGTAGTAGTTTCCGATGCACATCTGGAGGCATTCTGTAATCTGTGGACTATTAGAGTGTTGATGAAACACAGAAATTGCATCGGGATTGTATACAACAGTCACCATGCGCACATTCCTCCATAAAAGTAATGTCTCAAACAGTCTACGCTTTGATCGTTCCCTGGAAGACCAGTAGTAGTCTCCGATGCACATCTGGAGGCATTCTGTAATCTGTGGACTATTAGAGTGTTGATGAAACACAGAAATTGCATCGGGATTGAATACAACAGTCACCATGCGCACATTCCTCCATAAAAGTAATGTCTCAAACAGTCTACGCTTTGATCGTTCCCTGGAAGAGCAGTAGTACTTTCCGATGCACATCTGGAGGCATTCTGTAATCTGTGGACTATCAGTGTGTTGATGAAACACAGAAAATGCATCGGGATTGAATACAACAGTCACCATGCGGACTTTCCTCCACGCGAGTAATGTCTCAAACAATCTACGCTTTGATCGTTCCCTGGAAGACCAGTAGTAGTTTCCGATGCACCTCTGGTGGCATTCTGTAATGTGTAGACTATCAGAGTGTTGATGAAACACAGTAATTGCATCCGGATTGAATAAAACAGTCACCATGCTCACTTTCCTCCATGGGAGTAATGTCTCTAACAGTCTACGCTTTGATCGTTCCCTGGAAGACCAGTAGTAGTTTCCTATGAACTTCTGGAGGCTTTCTGTAATCTGTGGACTATCAGAGTGTTGATGAAACACAGAAATTGCATCGGGATTGAATACGACAGTCACTATGCGCACTTTCCTCCATGGGAGTAATGTCTCAAATAGTCTTCGCTTTGATCGTTCCCGGGAAGACCAGTAGTAGTTTCCGATGCACATCTCGTGGCATTCTGTAATCTGTGGACTATCAGAGTGTTGATGAAACACAGAAAATGCATCGGGATTGGATACAACAGTCACCATGCGCACTTTCCTCCATGGGAGTAATGTCTCAAACAGTCTACGCTTTGATCGTTCCCTGGAAGACCAGTAGTAGTTTCAATTGCACATCTGGAGGCATTCTGTAATCTGTGGAGTATCAGAGTGTTGATGAAACACAGAAATTGCATCGGTATTGAATACAACAGTCACCATGCGCACTTTCCTCCATGGGAGTAATGTCTCAAACTGTCTACGCTTTGATCGTTCCCTGGAAGAGCAGTAGTAGTTTCCGATGCACATCTGGAGGCATTCTGTAATCTGTGGACTATCAGTGTGTTGATGAAACACAGAAAATGCATCGGGATTGAATACAACAGTCACCACTCGCACTTTCCTCCACGAGAGTAATGTCTCAAACAATCTACGCTTTGATCGTTCCCTGAAAGACCAGTAGTAGTTTCCGATGCACCTCTGGTGGCATTCTGTAATGTGTAGACTATCAGAGTGTTGATGAAACAAAGTTATTGCATCCGGATTGAATAAAACAGTCACCATGCTCACTTTCCTCCATGGGAGTAATGTCTCTAACAGTCTACGCTTTGATCGTTCCCTGGAAGACCAGTAGTAGTTTCCGATGCACATCTCGTGGCATTCTGTAATCTGTGGTCTATCAGAGTGTTGATGAAACACTGTAAATGCATCGGGATTGAATACAACTGTCACCATGCGCCCTTTCCTCCATGGGAATAATGTAACAAACAGCCTACGCTTTGATCGTTAACTGGAAGACCAGTAGTAGTTTCCGATTAACATCTGGAGGCATTCTGTAATCTGTGGACTATCAGAGTGTTGATGAAACACAGAAATTGCATCGGGATTGAATACAACATTCTCCATGCGCAGTTCCCTCCATAGGAGTAATGTCTCAAACAGTCTACGCTTTGATCGTTCAGTGGAAGGCCAGTAGTAGTTTCAACTGCACATCTGGAGGCATTCTGTAATCTGTTGAGTATCAGAGTGTTGATGAAACACAGAAATTGCATCGGGATTGAATACAACAGTCACCATGCGCACTTTCCTCCATGGAAGTAATGTCTCAAAGAGTCTACGCTTTGATCGTTCCCGGGAAGTCCAGTAGTAGTTTCTGATGCACTTCTCGTGGGTTTCTGTAATCTGTGGAGTATCAGAGTGTTGATGAAACACAGAAAATGCATCGGGATTGAATACAACAGTCACCATGCGCACTTTCCTCCAAGGGAGTAATGTCTCAAAGAGTTTACGCTTTGATCGTTCCCTGGAAGACCAGTAGTAGTTTCCGATGCACATTTGGAGGCATTCTGTAATCTGTGGAGTATCAGAGTGTTGATAAAACACAGAAATTGCATCGGGATTGAATACAACAGTCACTATGCGCACATTCCTCCATGGGAGTAATGTCTCAAACAGTCTACGCTTTGATCGTTCCCTGGAAGAGCAGTAGTAGTTTCCGATGCACATCTGGAGGCATTCTGTAATCTGTGGACTATCAGAGTGTTGATGAATCACAGATATTGCATCGGGATTGAATACGACAGTCACCATGCGCACTTTCCTCCATGGGAGTAATGTCTCAAACAGTCTACGCTTTGATCGGTCCCTGGAAGAGCAGTAGTAGCCTCCGATGCACATCTGCAGGCATTCTGTAATCTGTGGACTATCAGAGTGTTGATGAAACACAGAAAATGCATCGGGATTGAATACAACAGTCGCCATGCGCACTTTCCTCCACGGGAGTAATGTCTCAAACAATCTACACTTTGATCGTTCCCTGGCAGACCAGTAGTAGTTTCCGATGCACCTCTGGTGGCATTCTGTAATGTGTAGACTATCAGAGTGTTGATGAAACACCGTAATTGCATCCGGATTGAATAAAACAGTCACCATGCTCACTTTCCTCCATGGGAGTAATGTCTCTAACAGTCTACGCCTTGATCGTTCCCTGGAAGTCCAGTTGTAGTTTCCGCTGAACTTCTGGAGGCTTTCTGTAATCTGTGGACTATCAGAGTGTTGATGAAACACAGAAATTGCATCGGGATTGAATACGACAATCACCATGCGCACTTTCCTCCATGGGAGTAATGTCTCAAACAGTCTACACTTTGATCGTTGCCGGGAAGACCAGTAGTAGTTTCCGATGCACATCTCGTGGCATTCTGTAATCTGTGGAGTATCAGAGTGTTGATGAAACACAGAAATTGCATCGGGATTGAATACAACAGTCACCATGCGTACATTCCGCCATAAAAGTAATGTCTCAAACAGTCTACGCTTTGATGGTTTCCTGGAAGACCAGTAGTAGTTTCCGATTCACATGTGGAGGCATTCTGTAATCTGTGGACTATCAGAGTGTTGATGAAACACAGAAATTTCATCGGGATTCAATACAACAGTCACCATGCGCTGTTTCTTACATAAAAGTAATGTCTCAAACGGTCTACGCTTTCATCGTTCCCTGGAAACCAGTAGTAGTTTCCGATGCACATCTCGTGGCATTCTGTAATCTGTGGACTATCAGAGTGTTGTTGAAACACAGAAAATGCCTCGGGATTGAATACAACAGTCACCATGCGCACTTTCCTCCATGGGAGTAATGTCTCAAAGAGTTTACGCTTTGATCGTTCCCTGGAAGACCAGTAGTAGTTTCTGATGCACATTTGGAGGCATTCCGTAATCTGTGGAGTATCAGAGTGTTGATAAAACACAGAAATGGCATCGGGATTGAATACAACAGTCACTATGCGCACATTCCTCCATGGGAGTAATGTCTCAAACAATCCACGCTTTGATCGTTCCCTGGAAGACCAGTAGCAGTTTCCGATGCACCTCTCGTGGCATTCTGTAATCTGTAGACTATCAGAGTGTTGATGAAACACAGTAATTGCATCCGGATTGAATAAAACACTCACCATGCTCACTTTCCTCCATGGGAGTAATGTCTCTAACAGTCTACGCTTTGATCGTTCCCTGGAAGACCAGTAGTAGTTTCCGATGAACTTCTGGAGGCTTTCTGTAATCTGTGGACTATCAGAGTGTTTATAAAACACAGAAATTGCATCGGGATTGAATACGACAGTCACCATGCGCACTTTCCTCCATGGGAGTAATGTCTCAAACAGTCTACGATTTGATCGTTCTCTGTAAGACCAGTAGTAGTTTCCGATGCACATCTGGAGGCATTCTGTAATCTGTGGACTATTAGAGTGTTGATGAAACACAGAAATTGCATCGGGATTGAATACAACAGTCACCATGCGCACATTCCTCCATAAAAGTAATGTCTCAAACAGTCTACGCTTTGATCGTTCCCTGGAAGACCAGTAGTAGTTTCCTATGCACATCTGGAGGCATTCTGTAATCTGTGGACTATCAGAGTGTTGATAAAACACAGAAATTGCATCGGTATTGAATACAACAGTCACCATGCTCACTTTCCTCCATGGGAGTAATGTCTCTAACAGTCTACGCTTTGATTGTTCCCTGGAAGACCAGTTGTAGTTTCCGCTGAACTTCTGGAGGCTTTCTGTAATCTGTGGACTATCAGAGTGTTGATGAAACACAGAAAATGCATCGGGATTGAATACGACAGTCACCATGGGCACTTTCCTCCATGGGAGTAATGTCTCAAACAGTCTACGCTTTGATCGTTGCCGGGAAGACCAGTAGTAGTTTCCGATACACATCTCGTGGCATTCTGTAATCTGTGGACTATCAGAGTGTTGATGAAACACAGAAAATGCATCGGGATTGGATACAACAGTCACCATGCGCACTTTCCTCCATGGGAGTAATGTCTCAAATAGTCTACGCTTTGATCGTTCCCTGGAAGACTAGTAGTAGTTTCCAATGCACATTTGGAGGCATTCTGTAATCTGTGGAGTATCAGAGTGTTGATGAAACACACAAATTGCATCGGGATTGAATACAACAGTCACCATGCGCACTTTCCTCCATGGGAGTAATGTCTCAAAGGGTCTACGCTTTGATCGTTCCCAGGAAGACCAGTAGTAGTTTCCGATGCAATTCTCGTGGCATTCTGTAATCTGTGGACTATCAGAGTGTTGATGAAACACAGAAAATGCATCGGGATTGAATACAACAGTCACCATGCGCACTTTCCTCCATGGGAGTAATGTCTCAAACAGTCTACGCTTTGATCGTTCCCTGGAAGACCAGTAGTAGTTTCCGATTAACATCTGGAGGCATTCTGTAATCTGTGGACTATCAGAGTGTTGATGAAACACAGAAATTGCATCGGGATTGAATACAACATTCTCCATGCGCAGTTCCCTCCATAGGAGTAATGTCTCAAACAGTCTACGCTTTGATCGTTCAGTGGAAGGCCAGTAGTAGTTTCAACTGCACATCTGGAGGCATTCTGTAATCTGTTGAGTATCAGAGTGTTGATGAAACACAGAAATTGCAACGGGATTGAATACAACAGTCATCATGCGCACTTTCCTCCATGGGAGTAATGTCTCAAAGGGTCTACGCTTTGATCGTTCCCAGGAAGACCAGTAGTAGTTTCCGAAGCACTTCTCGTGGCATTCTGTAATCTGTGGACTATCAGAGTGTTGATGAAACACAGAAAATGCATCGGGATTGAATACAACAGTCACCATGCGCACTTTCCTCCATGGGAGTAATGTCTCAAAGAGATTACGCTTTGATCGTTCCCTGGAAGACCAGTAGTAGTTTCCGATGCACATTTGGAGGCATTCTGTAATCTGTGGAGTATCAGAGTGTTGATAAAACACAGAAATTGCATCGGGATTGAATACAACAGTCACTATGCGCACATTCCTCCATGGGAGTAATGTCTCAAACAGTCTACGCTTTGATCGTTCCCTGGAAGAGCAGTAGTAGTTTCCGATGCACATCTGGAGGCATTCCTTAATCTGTGGACTATCAGAGTGTTGATGAAACACAGAAAATGCATCGGGATTGAATACAACAGTCACCATGCGCACTTTCCTCCACGGGAGTATTGTCTCAAACAATCCACGCTTTGATCGTTCCCTGGAAGACCAGTAGTAGTTTCCGATGCACCTCTGGTGGCATTCTGTAATCTGTAGACTATCAGAGTGTTGATGAAACACATTAATTGCATCCGGATTGAATAAAACACTCACCATGCTCACTTTCCTCCATGGGAGTAATGTCTCTAACAGTCTACGATTTGATCTTTCCCTGGAAGACCAGTAGTAGTTTCCGATGAACTTCTGGAGGCTTTCTGTAATCTGTGGACTATCAGAGTGTTTATGAAACTCAGAAATTGCATCGGGATTGAATACGACAGTCACCATGCGCACTTTCCTCCATGGGAGTAATGTCTCAAATAGTCTACGATTTGATCGTTCCCGGGAAGACCAGTAGTAGTTTCCGATGCACATCTCGTGGCATTCTGTAATCTGTGGAGTATCAGAGTGTTGATAAAACACAGAAATTGCATCGGGATTGAATACAACAGTCACTATGCGCACATTCCTCCATGGGAGTAATGTCTCAAAAAGTCTACGCTTTGATCGTTCCCTGGAAGGGCAGTAGTAATTTCCGATGCACATCTGGAGGCATTCTGTAATCTGTGGACTATCAGAGTGTTGATTAAACACAGAAATTGCATCGGGATTCAATACAACAGTCACCATGCGCTGTTTCTTGCATAAGAGTAATGTCTCAAACAGTCTACGCTTTCATCGTTCCCTGGAGACCAATAGTATTTTCAGATGCACATCTCGTGGCATTCTGTAATCTGTGGTCTATCAGAGTGTTGATTAAACACTGTAAATGCATCGGGATTGAATACAACTGTCACCATGCGCACTTTCCTCCATGGGAGTAATGTCTCAAAGAGTCTACGCTTTGATCGTTCCCGGGAAGACCAGTAGTAGTTTCCGATGCACTTCTCGTGGCATTCTGTAATCTGCGGACTATCAGAGTGTTGATAAAACACAGAAAATGCATCGGGATTGAATACAACAGTCACCATGCGCACTTTCCTCAACGGGAGTAATGTCTCAAACAATCTACGCTTTGATCGTTCCCTGGAAGACCAGTAGTAGTTTCCAATGCACCTCTGGTGGCATTCTGTAATCTGTAGACTATCAGAGTGTTGATGAAACACAGTAATTGCATCCGGATTGAATAAAACACTCACCATGCTCACTTTCCTCCATGGGAGTAATGTCTCTAACAGTCTACGCTTTGATCGTTCCCTGGAAGACCAGTAGTCGTTTCCGATGAACTTCTGGAGGCTTTCTGTAATCTGTGGACAATCAGAGTGTTGATGAAACACAGAAATTGCATCGGGATTGAATACGACAGTCACCATGCGCACTTTCCTCCATGGGAGTAATGTCTCAAACAGTCTACGCTTTGATCGTTCCCGGGAAGACCAGTAGTAGTTTCCGATGCACATCTCGTGGCATTCTGTAATCTGTGGACTATCAGAGTATTGATGAAACACAGAAAATGCATCGGGATTGGATACAACAGTCACCATGCGCACTTTCCTCAATGGGAGTAATGTCTCAAACAGTCTACGCTTTGATCGTTCCCTGGAAGACCAGTAGTAGTTTCCGATTAACATCTGGAGGCATTTTGTAAACTGTGGACTATCAGAGTGTTGATGAAACACAGAAATTGCATCGGGATTGAATACAACATTCTCCATGTGCAGTTTCCTCCATGGGAGTAATCTCTCAAACAGTCTACGCTCTGATCGTTCCCTGGAAGACCAGTAGTAGTTTCCGATTAACATCTGGAGGCATTTTGTAAACTGTGGACTATCAGAGTGTTGATAAAACACAGAAATTGCATCGGGATTGAATACAACATTCTCCATGCGCAGTTCCCTCCATAGGAGTAATGTCTCAAACAGTCTACGCTTTCATCGTTCAGTGGAAGGCCAGTAAGAGTTTCAACTGCACATCTGGAGGCATTCTGTAATCTGTTGAGTATCAGAGTGTTGATGAAACACAGAAATTGCATCGGGATTGAATACAACAGTCACCATGCGCACTTTCCTCCATGGGAGTAATGTCTCAAAGAGTCTACGCTTTGATCGTTCCCGGGAAGACCAGAAATAGTTTCCGATGCACTTCTCGTGGCATTCTGTAATCTGTGGACTATCAGAGTGTTGAATAAACACAGAAAATGCATCGGGATTGAGTACAACAGTCAACATGCGCACTTTCCTCCATGGGAGTAATGTCTCAAAGAGTTTACGCTTTGATCGTTCCCTGGAAGACCAGTAGTAGTTTCCGATGCTCATTTGGAGGCATTCTGTAATCTGTGGAGTATTAGAGTGTTGATAAAACACAGAAATTGCATCGGGATTGAATACAACAGTCACTATGCGCACATTCCTCCATGGGAGTAATGTCTCAAACAGTCTACGCTTTGATCGTTCCCTGGAAGAGCAGTAGTAGTTTCCGATGCACATCTGGAGGCATTGTGTAATCTGTGGACTATCAGAGTGTTGATGAAACACAGAAAATGCATCGGGATTGAATGCAACAGTCACCATGCGTACATTCCTCCATAAAAGTAATGTCTCAAACAGTCTACGCTTTAATGGTTTCCTGGAAGACCCGTAGTAGTTTCCGATTCACATGTGGAGGCATTCTGTAATCTGTGGACTATCAGAGTGTTGATGAAACACAGAAATTGCATCGGGATTCAATACAACAGTCACCATGCGCTGTTTCTTACATAAAAGTAATATCTCAAACAGTCTACGCTTTCGTCGTTCCCTGGAGACCAGTAGTAGTTTCCGATGCACATCTCGTGGCATTCTGTAATCTGTGGTCTATCAGAGTGTTGATGAGACACTGTAAATGCATCGGGATTGAATACAACTGTCACCATGCGCCCTTTCCTCAGTGGGAGTAATGTAACAAACAGCCTACGCTTTGATCGTTAACTGGAAGACCAGTAGTAGTTTCCGATTAACATCTGGAGGCATTCTGTAATCTGTGGACTATCAGAGTGTTGATGAAACACAGAAAATGCATCGGGATTGAATACAACAGTCACCATGCGCACTTTCCTCCATGGGAGTAATGTCTCAAAGAGTTTACGCTTTGATCGTTCCCTGGAAGACCAGTAGTAGTTTCCGATGCACATTTGGAGGCATTCTGAAATCTGTGGAGTAACAGAGTGTTGATAAAACACAGAAATTGCATCGGGATTGAATACAACAGTCACCATGCGCAGTTTCCTCCATGGGAGTAATGTCTCAAACAGTCTACGCTTTGATCGTTCCCTGGAAGACCAGTAGTAGTTTCCGATGCACATCTGGAGGCATTCTGTAATCTGTGGACTATCAGAGTGTTGATGAAACACAGAAATTGCTTCGGGATTGAATACAACAGTCACAATGCGCACTTTCCCCCATAGGAGTAATTCTCAAGCAGACTACGCATTGATCGTTCCCTGGAAGACCAGTAGTATTTCCTATGCACATCTGGTGGCATTCTGTAATCTGTGGACTATCAGAGTATTGATGAAACACAGAAATTGCATCGGGATTGAATACAACAGTCACCATGCGCACTTTCCTCCATGGGAGTAATGTCCCAAACAGTCTACGCTTTTATCGTTTCCTGGATGACCAGTAGTAGTTTCCGATTAACATCTGGAGGCATTCTGTAATCTGTGGACTATCACAATGTTGATGAAACAAAGATATTGCATCGGGATTGAATACAACATTCTCCATGCGCAGTTTCCTCCATGGGAGTAATGTCTCAAACAGTCTACGATTTGATCGTTCAGTGGAAGGCCAGTAGTAGTTTCAACTGCACATCTGGAGGCATTCTGTAATCTGTTGAGTATCAGAGTGTTGAAGAAACACAGAAATGGCATCGGGATTGAATACAACATTCTCCATGCGCAGTTTCCTCCATGGGAGTAATGTCTCAAACAGTCTTCGCTTTGATCGTTCCCTGGAAGACCAGTAGTAGTTTCCGATTAACATCTGGAGGCATTCTGTAATCTGTGGACTATCAGAGTGTTGATGAAACACAGAAATTGCATCGGGATTGAATACAACAGTCACCATGCGTACATTCCTCCATAAAAGTAATGTCTCAAACAGTCTACGCTTTGATGGTTTCCTGGAAGACCAGTAGTAGATTCCGATTCACATGTGGAGGCATTCTGTAATCTGTGGACTATCAGAGTGTTGATGAAACACAGAAAATGCATCGGGATTGAATACAACAGTCACCATGCGCACTTTCCTCCACGGGAGTAAAGTCTCAAACAATCTACGCTTTGGTCGTTCCCTGGAAGACCAGTAGTAGTTTCCGATGCACCTCTGGTGGCATTCTGTAATCTGTAGACTATCAGAGTGTTGATGAAACACAGTAATTGCATCCGGATTGAATAAAACCCTCACCATGCTCACTTTCCTCCATGGGAGTAAAGTCTCTAAGAGTCTACGCTTTGATCGTTCCCTGGAAGACCAGTAGTAGTTTCCGATGAACTTCTGGAGGCTTTCTGTCATCTGTGGACTATCGGAGTGTTGATGAAACACAGAAATTGCATCGGGATTGAATACAGCCGTCACCATGCGCACTTTCCTCCATGGAAGTATTGTCTCAAACAGTCTACGCTTTGATCGTTCCCTGGAAGACCAGTAGTAGTTTCCGATTAACATCTGGAGGCATTCTGTAATCTGTGGACTATCAGATTGTTGATGAAACACAGAAATTGCATCGGGATTGAATACAACAGTCACCATGCGTACATTCCTCCATAAAAGTAATGTCTCAAACAGTCTACGCTTTGATGGTTTCCTGGAAGACTAGTAGTAGTTTCCGATTCACATGTGGAGGCATTCTGTAATCTGTGGACTATCAGAGTGTTGATGAAACACAGTAATTGCATCGGGATTCAATACAACAGTCACCATGCGCTGTTTCTTACATAAAGGTAATGTCTCAAACAGTCTACGCTTTCATCGTTCCCTGGAGACCAGTAGTAGTTTCCGATGCACATCTCGTGGCATTCTGTAATCTGTGGTCTATCAGAGTGTTGATGAAACACTGTAAATGCATCGGGATTGAATACAACAGTCACCATGCGCACTTTCCTCCATGGGAGTAATGTCTCAAAGAGTCTACGTTTGGTCGTTCCCGGGAAGACCAGTAGTAGTTTCCGATGCACCTCTGGTGGCATTCTGTAATCTGTAGACTATCAGAGTGTTGATGAAACACAGTAATTGCATCGGGATTGAATACAACAGTCACCATGCGCACTTTCCTCCATGGGAGTAATGTCCCAAACAGTCTACGCTTTGATCGTTCCCTGGAAGACCTGTAGTAGTTTCCGATTAACATCTGGAGGCATTTTGTAATCTGTGGAATATCAGAGTGTTGATGAAACACAGAAATTGCATCGGGATTGAATACAACTTTCTCCATGCGCAGTTCCCTCCATGGGAGTAATGTCTCAAAGAGTCTACGCTTTGATCGTTCCCGGGAAGAACAGTAGTAGTTTCCGATGCACTTCTCGTGGCAATCTGTAATCTGTGGACTATCAGAGTGGTGATGAAACACAGAAAATGCATCGGGATTGAATACAACAGTCACCATGCGTACATTCCTCCATAAAAGTAATGTCTCAAACAGTCTACGCTTTGATGGTTTCCTGGAAGACCAGTAGTAGTTTCCGATTCACATGTGGAGGCATTCTGTAATCTGTGGACTATCAGAGTGTTGATGAAACACAGAAAATGCATCGGGATTGAATACAACAGTCACCATGCGCACTTTCCTCCACGGGAGTAATGTCTCAAACAATCTGCGCTTTGATCGTTCCCTGGAAGACCAGTAGTAGTTTCCGATACACCTCTGGTGGCATTCTGTAATCTGTAGACTATCAGAGTGTTGATGAAACACAGTAATTGCATCCGGATTGAATAAAACACTCACCATGCTCACTTTCCTCCATGGGAGTAATGTCTCTAACAGTCTACGCTTTGATCGTTCAGTGGAAGGCCAGTAGTAGTTTCCACTGCACATCTTGAGGCATTCTGTAATCTGTTGAGTATCAGTGTGTTGATGAAACACAGAAATTGCATGGGGATTGAATACAACAGTCACCATGCGCACTTTCCTCCATGGGAGTAATGTCTCAAAGAGTCTACGCTTTGATCGTTCCCGGGAAGACCAGTAGTAGTTTCCGATGCACATCTCGTGGCATTCTGTAATCTGTATACTATCAGAGTGTTGATGAAACACAGAAAATGCATCGGGATTGAATACAACAGTCACCATGCGCACTTTCCTCCATGGGAGTAATGTCTCAAAGAGTTTACGCTTTGATCGTTCCGTGGAAGACCAGTAGTAGTTTCCGATGCACATTTGGAGGCATTCTGTAATCTGTGGAGTATCAGAGTGTTGATAAAACACAGAAATTGCATCGGGATTGAATACAACAGTCACCATGCGCAGTTTCCTCCATGGGAGTAATGTCTCAAACAGTCTACGCTTTGATCGTCCCCTGGAAGACCAGTAGTAGTTTCCGATTAACATCTGGAGGCATTCTGTAATCTGTGGACTATCAGAATGTTGATGAAACACAGATATTGCATCGGTATTGAATACAACATTCTCCATGCGCAGTTTCCTCCATGGGAGTAATGTCTCAAACAGTCTACGATTTGATCGTTCAGTGGAAGGCCAGTAGTAGTTTCAACTGCACATCTGGAGGCATTCTGTAATCTGTTGAGTATCAGAGTGTTGAAGAAACATAGAAATGGCATCGGGATTGAATACAACATTCTCCATGCGCAGTTTCCTCCATGGGAGTAATGTCTCAAAGAGTCTACGCTTTGATCGTTCCCTGGAAGACCAGTAGTAGTTTCCGATTAACATCTGGAGGCATTCTGTAATCTGTGGACTATCAGAGTGTTGATGAAACACAGAAATTGCATCGGGATTGAATACAACAGTCACCATGCGTACATTCCTCCATAAAAGTAATGTCTCTAACAGTCTACGCTTTGATGGTTTCGTGGAAGACCAGTAGTAGATTCCGATTCACATGTGGAGGCATTCTGTAATCTGTGGACTATCAGAGTGTTGATAAAACACAGAAAATGCATCGGGATATAATACAACAGTCACCATGCGCACTTTCCTCCACGGGAGTAATGTATCAAACAATCTACGCTTTGATCGTTCCCTGGAAGACCAGTAGTAGTTTCCGATGCACCTCTGGTGGCATTCTGTAATCTGTAGACTATCAGAGTGTTGATGAAACACAGTAATTGCATCCGGATTGAATAAAACACTCACCATGCTCACTTTCCTCCATGGGAGTAAAGTCTCTAAGAGTCTACGCTTTGATCGTTCCCTGGAAGACCAGTAGTAGTTTCCGATGAACTTCTGGAGGCTTTCTGTCTTCTGTGGACTATCAGAGTGTTGATGAAACACAGAAATTGCATCGGGATTGAATACAGCCGTCACCATGCGCACTTTCCTCCATTGAAGTAATGTCTCAAACAGTCTACGCTTTGATCGTTCCCTGGAAGACCAGTAGTAGTTTCCGATTAACATCTGGAGGCATTCTGTAATCTGTGGACTATCAGATTGTTGATGAAACACAGAAATTGCATCGGGATTGAATACAACAGTCACCATGCGTACATTCCTCCATAAAAGTAATGTCTCAAACAGTCTACGCTTTGATGGTTTCCTGGAAGACTAGTAGTAGTTTCCGATTCCCATGTGGAGGCATTCTGTAATCTGTGGACTATCAGAGTGTTGATGAAACACAGAAATTGCATCGGGATTCAATACAACAGTCACCATGCGCTGTTTCTTACATAAAAGTAATGTCTCAAACAGTCTACGCTTTCATCGTTCCCTGGAGACCAGTAGTAGTTTCCGATGCACATCTCGTGGCATTCTGAAATCTGTGGTCTATCAGAGTGTTGATGAAACACTGTAAATGCATCGGGATTGAATACAACAGTCACCATGCGCACTTTCCTCCATGGGAGTAATGTCTCAAAGAGTCTACGTTTGGTCGTTCCCGGGAAGACCAGTAGTAGTTTCCGATGCACCTCTGGTGGCATTCTGTAATCTGTAGACTATCAGAGTGTTGATGAAACACAGTAATTGCATCGGGATTGAATACAACAGTCACCATGCGAACTTTCCTCCATGGGAGTAATGTCCCAAACAGTCTACGCTTTGATCGTTCCCTGGAAGACCTGTAGTAGTTTCCGATTAACATCTGGAGGCATTTTGTAATCTGTGGAATATCAGAGTGTTGATGAAACACAGAAATTGCATCGGGATTGAATACGACAGTCACCATGCGCACTTTCCTCCATGGGAGTAATGTCCCAAACAGTCTACGCTTTGATCGTTCCCTGGAAGTCCTGTAGTAGTTTCCGATTAACATCTGGAGGCATTTTGTAATCTGTGGAATATCAGAGTGTTGATGAAACACAGAAATTGCATCGGGATTGAATACAACATTCTCCATGCGCAGTTTCCTCCATGGGAGTAATGTCTCAAAGAGTCTACGCTTTGATCGTTCCCGGGAAGAACAGTAGTAGTTTCCGATGCACTTCTCGTGGCATTCTGTAATCTGTGGACTATCAGAGTGTTGATGAAACACAGAAAATGCATCGGGATTGAATACAACAGTCACCATGCGCACTTTCCTCCATGGGGGTAATGTCTCAAAGAGTTTACGCTTTGATCGTTCCCTGGAAGACCAGTAGTAGTTTCCGATGCACATTTGGAGGCATTCTGTAATCTGTGGAGTATCAGAGTGTTGATAAAACACAGAAATTGCATCGGGATTGAATACAACAGTCACCATGCGCACTTTACTTCATGGCAGTAATGTCTCAAACAGTCTACGCTTTGATCGTTCCCTGGAAGACCAGTAGTAGTTTCCGATGCACATCTGGAGGCATTCTGTAATCTGTGGACTATCAGAGTGTTGATGAAACACAGAAATTGCTTCGGGATTGAATACAACAGTCACAATGCGCACTTTCCCCCATAGGAGTAATTCTCAAGCAGTCTACGCATTGATCGTTCCCTGGAAGACCAGTAGTATTTCCTATGCACATCTCGTGGCATTCTGTAATCTGTGGACTATCAGAGTATTGATGAAACACAGAAATTGCATCGGGATTGAATACAACAGTCATCATGCGCACTTTCCTCCATGGGAGTAATGTCCCAAACAGTCTACGCTTTTATCGTTCCCTGGATGACCAGTAGTAGTTTCCGATTAACATCTGGAGGCATTCTGTAATCTGTGGACTATCAGAATGTTGATGAAACACAGATATTGCATCGGGATTGAATACAACATTCTCCATGCGCAGTTTCCTCCATGGGAGTAATGTCTTAAACAGTCTACGATTTGATCGTTCAGTGGAAGGCCAGTAGTAGTTTCAACTGCACATCTGGAGGCATTCTGTAATCTGTTGAGTATCAGAGTGTTGAAGAAACACAGAAATGGCATCGGGATTGAATACAACATTCTCCATGCGCAGTTTCCTCCATGGGAGTAATGTCTCAAACAGTCTACGCTTTGATCGTTCCCTGGAAGACCAGTAGTAGTTTCCGATTAACATCTGGAGGCATTCTGTAATCTGTGGACTATCAGACTGTTGATGAAACACAGAAATTGCATCGGGATTGAATACAACAGTCACCATGCGTACATTCCTCCATAAAAGTAATGTCTCAAACAGTCTACGCTTTGATGGTTTCCTGGAAGACCAGTAGTAGATTCCGATTCACATATGGAGGCATTCTGTAATCTGTGGACTATCAGAGTGTTGATGAAACACAGAAAATGCATCGGGATTGAATGCAACAGTCACCATGCGCACTTTCCTCCACGGGAGTAATGTCTCAAACAATCTACGCTTTGATCGTTCCCTGGAAGACCAGTAGTAGTTTCCGATGCACCTCTGGTGGCATTCTGTAATCTGTAGACTATCAGAGTGTTGATGAAACACAGTAATTGCATCCGGATTGAATAAAACACTCACCATGCTCACTTTCCCCCATGGGTGTAAAGTCTCTAAGAGTCTACGCTTTGATCGTTCCCTGGAAGACCAGTAGTAGTTTCCGATGAACTTCTGGAGGCTTTCTGTCATCTGTGGACTATCAGAGTGTTGATGAAACACAGAAATTGCATCGGGATTGAATACAGCCGTCACCATGCGCACTTTCCTCCATGGAAGTAATGTCTCAAACAGTCTACGCTTTGATCGTTCCCTGGAAGACCAGTAGTAGTTTCCGATTAACATCTGGAGGCATTCTGTAATCTGTGGACTATCAGATTGTTGATGAAACACAGAAATTGCATCGGGATTGAATACAACAGTCACCATGCGTACATTCCTCCATAAAAGTAATGTCTCAAACTGTCTACGCTTTGATGGTTTCCTGGAAGACTAGTAGTAGTTTCCGATTCACATGTGGAGGCATTCTGTAATCTGTGGACTATCAGAGTGTTGATGAAACACAGAAATTGCATCGGGATTCAATACAACAGTCACCATGCGCTGTTTCTTACATAAAAGTAATGTCTCAAACAGTCTACGCTTTCATCGTTCCCTGGAGACCAGTAGTAGTTTCCGATGCACATCTCGTGGCATTCTGTAATCTGTGGTCTATCAGAGTGTTGATGAAACACTGTAAATGCATCGGGATTGAATACAACAGTCACCATGCGCACTTTCCTCCATGGGAGTAATGTCTCAAAGAGTCTACGTTTGGTCGTTCCCGGGAAGACCAGTAGTAGTTTCCGATGCACCTCTGGTGGCATTCTGTAATCTGTAGACCATCAGAGTGTTGATGAAACACAGTAATTGCATCGGGATTGAATACAACAGTCACCATGCAAACTTTCCTCCATGGGAGTAATGTCCCAAACAGTCTACGCTTTGATCGTTCCCTGGAAGACCTGTAGTAGTTTCCGATTAACATCTGGAGGTATTTTGTAATCTGTGGAATATCAGAGTGTTGATGAAACACAGAAATTGCATCGGGATTGAATACGACAGTCACCATGCGCACTTTCCTCCATGGGAGTAATGTCCCAAACAGTCTACGCTTTGATCGTTCAATGGAAGTCCTGTAGTAGTTTCCGATTAACATCTGGAGGCATTTTGTAATCTGTGGAATATCAGAGTGTTGATGAAACACAGAAATTGCATCGGGATTGAATACAACATTCTCCATGCGCAGTTTCCTCCATGGGAGTAATGTCTCAAAGAGTCTACGCTTTGGTCGTTCCCGGGAAGAACAGTAGTAGTTTCCGATGCACTTCTCGTGGCATTCTGTAATCTGTGGACTATCAGAGTGTTGATGAAACACAGAAAATGCATCGGGATTGAATACAACAGTCACCATGCGCACTTTCCTCCATGGGAGTAATGTCTCAAAGAGTTTACGCTTTGATCGTTCCCTGGAAGACCAGTAGTAGTTTCCGATGCACATTTGGAGGCATTCTGTAATCTGTGGAGTATCAGAGTGTTGATAAAACACAGAAATTGCACCGGGATTGAATACAACGGTCACCATGCGCACTTTCCTTCATGGGAGTAATGTCCCAAACAGTCTACACTTTGATCGTTCCCTGGAGGACCAGTAGTAGTTTCCGATTAACATCTGGAGGCATTTTGTAAACTGTGGACTATCAGAATGTTGATGAAAAACAGAAATTGAATCGGGATTGAATACAACATTCTCCATGCGCAGTTTCCTCCATGGGAGTAATGTCTCAAACAGTCTTTGCTTTGATCGTTCCCTGGAAGACCAGTAGTAGTTTCCGATACACCTCTGGTGGCATTCTGTAATCTGTAGACTATCAGAGTGTTGATGAAACACAGTAATTGCATCCGGATTGAATAAAACACTCACCATGCTCACTTTCCTCCATGGGAGTAATGTCTCTAACAGTCTACGCTTTGATCGTTCCCTGGAAGACCAGTAGTAGTTTCCGATGAACTTCTGGAGGCTTTCTGTAATCTGTGGACTATCAGAGTGTTTATGAAACACAGAAATTGCATCGGGATTGAATACGACAGTCACCATGCGCACTTTCCTCCATGGGAGTAATGTCTCAAACAGTCTACGATTTGATCGTTCCCGGGAAGACCAGTAGTAGTTTCCGATGCACATCTCGTGGCATTCTGTAATCTGTGGAGTATCAGAGTGTTGATAAAACACAGAAATTGCATCGGGATTGAATACAACAGTCACTATGCGCACATTCCTCCATGGGAGTAATGTCTCAAACAGTCTACGCTTTGATCGTTCCCTGGAAGAGCAGTAGTAGTTTCCGATGCACATCTGGAGGCATTCTGTAATCTGTGGACTATCAGAGTGTTGATAAAACACAGAAAATGCATCGGGATTGAATACAACATTCTCCATGCGCAGTTTCCTCCATGGGAGTAATGTCTCAAACAGTCTACGCTTTGGTCGTTCCCTGGAGGACCAGTAGTAGTTTCCGATTAACATCTGGAGGCATTTTGTAAACTGTGGACTATCAGAGTGTTGATGAAACACAGAAATTGCATCAAGATTGAATACAACAGTCACCATGCGTACATTCCTCCATAAAAGTAATGTCTTAAACAGTCTACGCTCTGATGGTTTCCTGGAAGACCAGTAGTAGTTTCCGATTCACATGTGGAGGCATTCTGTAATCTGTGGACTATCAGAGTGTTGATGAAACACAGAAATTGCATCGGGATTCAATACAACAGTCACCATGCGCTGTTTCTTACATAAAAGTAATGTCTCAAACAGTCTACGCTTTCATCGTTCCCTGGAGACCAGTAGTAGTTTCCGATGCACATCTCGTGGCATTCTGTAATCTGTGGTCTATCAGAGTGTTGATTAAACACTGTAAATGCATCGGGATTGAATACAACAGTCACCATGCTCACTTTCCTCAACGGGAGTAATGTCTCAAACAATCTACGCTTTGATCGTTCCCTGGAAGACCAGTAGTAGTTTCCGATGCACATCTCGTGGCATTCTGTAATCTGTGGTCTATCAGAGTGTTGATTAAACACTGTAAATGCATCGGGATTGAATACAACCGTCACCATGCGCCCTTTCCTCCATGGGAGTAATGTAACAAACAGCCTACGCTTTGATCGTTAACTGGAAGACCAGTAGTAGTTTCCGATTAACATCTGGAGGCATTCTGTAATCTGTGGACTATCAGAGTGTTGATGAAACACAGAAATTGCATTGGGATTGAATACAACATTCTCCATGCGCAGTTCCCTCCATAGGAGTAATGTCTCAAACAGTCTACGCTTTGATCGTTCTGTGGAAGGCCAGTAGTAGTTTCAACTGCACATCTGGAGGCATTCTGTAATCTGTTGAGTATCAGAGTGTTGATGAAACACAGAAATTGCATCGGGATTGAATACAACAGTCACCATGCGCACTTTCCTCCATGGGAGTAATGTCTCAAAGAGTTTACGCTTTGATCGTTCCCTGGAAGTCCAGTAGTAGTTTCCGATGCACATTTGGAGGCATTCTGTAATCTGTGGAGTATTAGAGTGCTGATAAAACACAGAAATTGCATCGGGATTGAATACAACAGTCACTATGCGCACATTCCTCCATGGGAGTAATGTCTCAAACAGTCTACGCTTTGATCGGTCCCTGGAAGAGCAGTAGTAGTTTCCGATGCACATCTGGAGGCATTGTGTAGTCTGTGGACTATCAGAGTGTTGATGAAACACAGAAAATGCATCGGGATTGAATACAACAGTCACCATGCGCACTTTCCTCCACGGGAGTAATGTCTCAAACAATCTACTCTTTGATCGTTCCCTGGAAGACCAGTAGTAGTATCCGATGCACATTTGGAGGCATTCTGTATTCTGTGGAGTATCAGAGTGTTGATGAAACACAGAAATTGCATCGGGATTGAATACAACAGTCTCCATGCGCACTTTCCTTCATGGCAGTAATGTCCCAAACAGTCTACGATTTGATCGTTCCCTGGAGGACCAGTAGCAGTTTCCGATTAACATCTGGAGGCATTTTGTAATCTGTGGACTATCAGAGTGTTGATGAAACACAGAAATTGCATCGGGATTGAATACAACATTCTCCATGCGCAGTTTCCTCCATGGGAGTAATGTCTCAAACAGTCTACGCTTTGATCGTTCCCTGGAAGACCAGTAGTAGTTTCCGATTAACATCTGGAGGCATTCTGTAATCTGTGGACTATCAGAGTGTTGATGAAACACAGAAATTGCATCGGGATTGAATACAACAGTCACCATGCGTACATTCCTCCATAAAAGTAATGTCTCAAACAGTCTACGCTTTGATGGTTTCCTGGAAGACCAGTAGTAGTTTCCGATTCACATGTGGAGGCATTCTGTAATCTGTGGACTATCAGAGTGTTGATGAAACACAGAAATTGCATCGGGATTCAATACAACAGTCACCATGCGCTGTTTCTTACATAAAAGTAATGTCTCAAACAGTCTACGCTTTCATCGTTCCCTGGAGACCAGTAGTAGTTTCCGATGCACATCTCGTGGCATTCTGTAATCTGTGGTCTATCAGAGTGTTGATGAAACACAGAAATTGCATCGGGATTGAATACAACTGTCACCATGCGCCCTTTCCTCAGTGGGAGTTATGTCCCAAACAGTCTACGGTTTGATCGTTAACTGGAAGACCAGTAGTAGTTTCCGATTAACATCTGGAGGCATTGTGTAATCTGTGGACTATCAGAGTGTTGATGAAACACAGAAATTGCATCGGGATTGAATACAACATTCTCCATGCGCAGTTCCCTCCATAGGAGTAATGTCTCAAACAGTCTACGCTTTGATCGTTCAGTGGAAGGCCAGTAGTAGTTTCAACTGCACATCTGGAGGCATTCTGTAATCTGTTGAGTATCAGAGTGTTGATGAAACACAGAAATTGCATCGGGATTGAATACAACAGTCACCATGCACACTTTCCTCCATGGGAGTAATGTCTCAAAGAGTCTACGCTTTGATCGTTCCCGGGAAGACCAGTAGTAGTTTCCGATGCACTTCTCGTGGCATTCTGTAATCTGTGGACTATCAGAGTGTTGATGAAACACAGAAAATGCATCGGGATTGAATACAACAGTCACCATGCGTACATTCCTCCATAAAAGTAATGTCTCAAACAGTCTACGCTTTGATGGTTTCCTGGAAGACCAGTAGTAGTTTCCGATACACCTCTGGTGGCATTCTGTAATCTGTAGACTATCAGAGTGTTGATGAAACACAGTAATTGCATCCGGATTGAATAAAACACTCACGGGATGGGCTGCAATGTCAAAGGGTGCTTGGCAATTACAGGACGTGCTTGGATCAAGGAACAGTCGGAATTATAGATGTAAACTGTTGTAGTTGCGCTGGAAAAGTCCCTGAGCTTCAAGCGCTAATAGAAAGCACAGAAGCGGATATCGTTATAGGTACAGAAAGCTGGCTAAAGCCTGAAATAAGTTCTGCAGAAATTTTTACGAAGTCTCAGACGGTGTTCAGGAAATATAGATTAGGCAGAATTGGTGGTGGAGTGTTGGTGTCTGTCAGTAGTGGTTTATCTTGTAGTGAAGTCGAAGTAGATACTCTGTGCGAATTGGTGTGGGTGGAGGTTATACTTAACAGCCGAATTAAGTTAATAATTGGCTCCTTCTACCGACCCCCAGTCTCCGATGATACAGTTGCGGAACAGTTCAGAGAAAGTTTGAGTCTCGTAACAAATAAATACCCCACTCATACGGTTATAGTTGGTGGGGACTTCAACCTACCCTCGGTATGTTGGCAAAAATACTTGTTCAAAACCGGTGGTAGGCACAAAACGTCTTCCGAGATTGTCCTAAATGCATTCTCCGAAAATTATTTAGAGCAGTTAGTCCACGAACCCACGCGAATTGTAAATGGTTGCGAAAACACACTTGACCTCTTGGCCACAAACAATCCAGAGCTGATAGAGAGCATCATGACTGATACAGGGATTAGTGATCACAAGGTCATTGTAGCTAGGCTCAATACCATATCTTCCAAATCCATCAGAAACAAACGCAAAATAATTTTATTTAAAAAAGCGGATAAAGTACCACTAGAAGCCTTCCTAAAAGACAATTTCCATTCCTTCCGAACTGACTATGCGAATGTAGACGAGATGTGGCTCAAATTCAAAGATATAGTAGCAACAGCAATTGAGATATTCATACCTCATAAATTGGTAAGAGATGGAACGGATCCCCCGTGGTACACAAAAAAGGTCCGAACGCTGTTGCAGAGGCAACGGAAAAAGCATGCGAAGTTCAGAAGAACGCGAAATCCTGAAGATGGGCTAAAATTTACAGACGCGCGAAATTTGGCACGTACTTCGATGCGAGATGCCTTTAATAGGTTCCACAACGAAACATTGTCTCGAAATTTGGTAGAAAATCCGAAGAAATTCTGGTCGTATGTAAAGTACACAAGCGGCAAGACGCAGTCAATACCTTCGCTGCGCAGTGCCGATGGTACTGTTATCGACGACTGCGCCGCTAAAGCGGAGTTATTGAACGCAGTTTTCCGAAATTCCTTCACCAGGGAAGACGAATGGAATATTCCAGAATTTGAAACACGAACATCTGCTAGCATGAGTTTCTTAGAAGTAGATACCTTAGGGGTTGCGAAGCAACTCAAATCGCTTGATACGGGCAAGTCTTCAGGTCCAGATTGTATACCGATTAGGTTCCTTTCAGATTACGCTGATACTATAGCTCCCTACTTAGCACTCATATACAACCGCTCGCTCACCGATAGATCTGTACCTACAGATTGGAAAATTGCGCAGGTCGCACCAGTGTTCAAGAAGGGTAGTAGGAGTAATCCATTTAACTACAGACCTATATCATTGACGTCGGTTTGCAGTAGGGTTTTGGAGCATATACTGTATTCAAACATTATGAATCACCTCGAAGGGAACGATCTATTGACACGTAATCAGCATGGCTTCAGAAAACATCGCTCTTGTGCAACGCAGCTAGCTCTTTATTCGCACGAAGTAATGGCCGCTATCGACAGGGGATCTCAAGTTGATTCCGTATTTCTAGATTTCCGGAAAGCTTTTGACACCGTTCCTCACAAGCGACTTCTAATCAAGCTGCGGAGCTATGGGGTATCGTCTCAGTTGTGCGACTGGATTCGTGATTTCCTGTCAGGAAGGTCGCAGTTCGTAGTAATAGACGGCAAATCATCGAGTAAAACTGAAGTGATATCAGGTGTTCCCCAGGGAAGCGTCCTGGGACCTCTACTGTTCCTGATCTATATAAATGACCTGGGTGACAATCTGAGCAGTTCTCTTAGGTTGTTCGCAGATGATGCTGTAATTTACCGTCTAGTAAGGTCATCCGAAGACCAGTATCAGCTGCAAAGCGATTTAGAAAAGATTGCTGTATGGTGTGTCAGGTGGCAGTTGACGCTAAATAACGAAAAGTGTGAGATGATCCACATGAGTTCCAAAAGAAATCCGTTGGAATTCGATTACTCGATAAATAGTACAATTCTCAAGGCTGTCAATTCAACTAAGTACCTGGGTGTTAAAATTACAAACAACTTCAGTTGGAAGGACCACATAGATAATATTGTCGGGAAGGCGAGCCAAAGGTTGCGTTTCATTGGCAGGACACTTAGAAGATGCAACAAGTCCACTAAAGAGACAGCTTACACTACACTCGTTCGTCCTCTGTTAGAATATTGCTGCGCGGTGTGGGATCCTTACCAGGTGGGATTCACGGAGGACATCGAGAGGGTGCAAAGAAGGGCAGCTCGTTTTGTATTATCGCGTTATAGGGGAGAGAGTGTGGCAGATATGATACACGAGTTGGGATGGAAGTCATTACAGCATAGACGTTTTTCGTCGCGGCGAGACCTTTTTACGAAATTTCAGTCACCAACTTTCTCTTCCGAATGCGAAAATATTTTGTTGAGCCCAACCTACATAGGTAGGAATGATCATCAAAATAAAATAAGAGAAATCAGAGCTCGAACAGAAAGGTTTAGGTGTTCGTTTTTCCCGCTCGCTGTTCGGGAGTGGAATAGTAGAGAGATAGTATGATTGTGGTTCGATGAACCCTCTGCCAAGCACTTAAATGTGAATTGCAGAGTAGTCATGTAGATGTAGATAGATGCTCACTTTCCTCCATGGGGGTAATGTCTCTAACAGTCTACGCTTTGATCGTTCCCTGGAAGACCAGTAGTAGTTTCCGATGAACTTCTGGAGGCTTTCTGTAATCTGTGGACTATCAGAGTGTTTATGAAACACAGAAATTGCATCGGGATTGAATACGACAGTCACCATGCGCACTTTCCTCCATGGGAGTAATGTCTCAAACAGTCTACGATTTGATCGTTCCCGGGAAGACCAGTAGTAGTTTCCGATGCACATCTCGTGGCATTCTGTTATCTGTGGAGTATCAGAGTGTTGATAAAACACAGAAATTATATCGGGATTGAATACAACAGTCACTATGCGCACATTCCTCCATGGGAGTAATGTCTCAAACAGTCTACGCTTTGATCGTTCCCTGGAAGAGCAGTAGTAGTTTCCGATGCACATCTGGAGGCATTCTGTAATCTGTGGACTATCAGAGTGTTGATAAAACACAGAAAATGCATCGGGATTGAATACAACATTCTCCATGCGCAGTTTCCTCCATGGGAGTAACGTCTCAAACAGTCTACGCTTTGATCGTTCCCTGGAGGACCAGTAGTAGTTTCCGATTAACATCTGGAGGCATTTTGTAAACTGTGGACTATCAGAGTGTTGATGAAACACAGAAATTGCATCGAGATTGAATACAACAGTCACCATGCGTACATTCCTCCATAAAAGTAATGTCTTAAACAGTCTACGCTTTGATGGTTTCCTGGAAGACCAGTAGTAGTTTCCGATTCACATGTGGAGGCATTCTGTAATCTGTGGACTATCAGAGTGTTGATGAAACACAGAAATTGCATCGGGATTCAATACAACAGTCACCATGCGCTGTTTCTTACATAAAAGTAATGTCTCAAACAGTCTACGCTTTCATCGTTCCCTGGAGACCAGTAGTAGTTTCCGATGCACATCTCGTGGCATTCTGTAATCTGTGGTCTATCAGAGTGTTGATTAAACACTGTAAATGCATCGGCATTGAATACAACAGTCACCATGCGCACTTTCCTCAACGGGAGTAATGTCTCAAACAATCTACGCTTTGATCGTTCCCTGGAAGACCAGTAGTAGTTTCCGATGCACATCTCGTGGCATTCTGTAATCTGTGGTCTATCAGAGTGTTGATTAAACACTGTAAATGCATCGGGATTGAATACAACCGTCACCATGCGCCCTTTCCTCCATGGGAGTAATGTAACAAACAGCCTACGCTTTGATCGTTAACTGGAAGACCAGTAGTAGTTTCCGATTAACATCTGGAGGCATTCTGTAATCTGTGGACTATCAGAGTGTTGATGAAACACAGAAATTGCATTGGGATTGAATACAACATTCTCCATGCGCAGTTCCCTCCATAGGAGTAATGTCTCAAACAGTCTACGCTTTGATCGTTCTGTGGAAGGCCAGTAGTAGTTTCAACTGCACATCTGGAGGCATTCTGTAATCTGTTGAGTATCAGAGTGTTGATGAAACACAGAAATTGCATCGGGATTGAATACAACAGTCACCATGCGCACTTTCCTCCATGGGAGTAATGTCTCAAAGAGTTTACGCTTTGATCGTTCCCTGGAAGACCAGTAGTAGTTTCCGATGCACATTTGGAGGCGTTCTGTAATCTGTGGAGTATTAGAGTGTTGATAAAACACAGAAATTGCATCGGGATTGAATACGACAGTCACTATGCGCACATTCCTCCATTGGAGTAATGTCTCAAACAGTCTACGCTTTGATCGGTCCCTGGAAGAGCAGTAGTAGTTTCCGATGCACATCTGGAGGCATTGTGTAATCTGTGGACTATCAGAGTGTTGATGAAACACAGAAAATGCATCGGGATTGAATACAACAGTCACCATGCGCACTTTCCTCCACGGGAGTAATGTCTCAAACAATCTACTCTTTGATCGTTCCCTGGAAGACCAGTAGTAGTATCCGATGCACATTTGGAGGCATTCTGTAATCTGTGGAGTATCAGAGTGTTGATGAAACACAGAAATTGCATCGGGATTGAATACAACAGTCACCATGCGCACTTTCCTTCATGGCAGTAATGTCCCAAACAGTCTACGCTTTGATCGTTCCCTGGAGGACCAGTAGCAGTTTCCGATTAACATCTGGAGGCATTTTGTAATCTGTGGACTATCAGAGAGTTGATGAAACACAGAAATTGCATCGGGATTGAATACAACAGTCACCATGTGTACATTCCTCCATAAAAGTAATGTCTCAAACAGTCTACGCTTTGATGGTTTCCTGGAAGACCAGTAGTAGTTTCCGATTCACATGTGGAGGCATTCTGTAATCTGTGGACTATCAGAGTGTTGATGAAACACAGAAATTGCATCGGGATTCAATACAACAGTCACCATGCGCTGTTTCTTACATAAAAGTAATGTCTCAAACAGTCTACGCTTTCATCGTTCCCTGGAGACCAGTAGTAGTTTCCGATGCACATCTCGTGGCATTCTGTAATCTGTGGTCTATCAGAGTGTTGATGAAACACAGAAATTGCATCGGGATTGAATACAACTGTCACCATGCGCCCTTTCCTCAGTGGGAGTAATGTCCCAAACAGTCTACCCTTTGATCGTTAACTGGAAGACCAGTAGTAGTTTCCGATTGACATCTGTAGGCATTCTGTAATCTGTGGACTATCAGAGTGTTGATGAAACACAGAAATTGCATCGGGATTGAATACAACATTCTCCATGCGCAGTTCCCTCCATAGGAGTAATGTCTCAAACAGTCTACGCTTTGATCGTTCAGTGGAAGGCCAGTAGTAGTTTCAACTGCACATCTGGAGGCATTCTGTAATCTGTTGAGTATCAGAGTGTTGATGAAACACAGAAATTGCATCGGGATTGAATACAACAGTCACCATGCACACTTTCCTCCATGGGAGTAATGTCTCAAAGAGTCTACGCTTTGATCGTTCCCGGGAAGACCAGTAGTAGTTTCCGATGCAGTTCTCGTGGCATTCTGTAATCTGTGGACTATCAGAGTGTTGATGAAACACAGACAATGCATCGGGATTGAATACAACAGTCACCATGCGCACTTTCCTCCATGGGAGTAATGTCTCAAAGAGTTTACGCTTTGATCGTTCCCTGGAAGACCAGTAGTAGTTTCCGATGCACATTTGGAGGCATTCTGTAATCTGTGGAGTATCAGAGTGTTGATAAAACACAGAAATTGCATCGGGATTGAATACAACAGTCACCATGCGCACTTTCCTTCATGGGAGTAATGTCCCAAACAGTCTACGCTTTGATCGTTCCCTGGGGGACCAGTAGTAGTTTCCGATTAACATCTGGAGGCATTCTGTAGATTGTGGACTATCAGAGTGTTGATGAAACACAGAAATTGCATCGGGATTGAATACAACAATCTCCATGTTCAGTTTCCTCCATGGGAGTAATGTCTCAAACAGTCTACGCTTTGATAGTTCCCTGGAACACCAGTAGTAGTTTCCGATTAACATCTGGAGACATTCTGTAATCTGTGGACTATCAGATTGTTGATGAAACACAGAAATTGCATTGGGATTGAATACAACAGTCACCATGCGTACATTCCTCCATAAAAGTAATGTCTCAAAGAGTCTACGCTTTGATGGTTTCTTGAAGACCAGTAGTAGTTTCCGATTCACATGTGGAAGCATTCTGTAATCTGTGGACTATCAGAGTGTTGATGAAACACAGAAATTGCATCGGGATTCAATACAACAGTCACCATGCGCTGTTTCTTACATAAAAGTAATGACTCAAACAGTCTACGCTTTCATCGTTCCCTGGAGACCAGTAGTAGTTTCCGATGCACATTTGGAGGCATTCTGTAATCTGTGGAGTATCAGAGTGTTGATGAAACACAGAAATTGCATCGGAATTGAATACAACAGTCACCATGCGCACTTTCCTTCATGGGAGTAATGTCCCAAACTGTCTACGCTTTGATCGTTCCCTGGAGGACCAGTAGTAGTTTACGATTAACATCTGGAGGCATTTTGTAATCTGTGGACTATCAGAGTGTTGATGAAACACAGAAATTGCATCGGGATTGAATACAACATTCTCCATGCGCAGTTTCCTCCATTGGAGTAATGTCTCAAACAGTCTATGCTTTGATCGGTCCCTGGAAGACCAGCAGTAGTTTCCGATTCACATGTGGAGGCATTCTGTAATCTGTGGACTATCAGAGTGTTGATGAAACACAGAAATTGCATCGGGATTGAATACAACAGTCACCATGCGTACATTCCTCCATAAAAGTAATGTCTCAAACAGTCTACGTTTTGATGGTTACCTGGAAGACCAGTAGTAGTTTCCGATTCACATGTGGAGGCATTCTGTAATCTGTGGACTATCAGAGTGTTGATGAAACACAGAAATTGCATCGGGATTCAATACAACAGTCACCATGCGCTGTTTCTTACATAAAAGTAATGTCTCAAACAGTCTACGCTTTCATCGTTCCCTGGAGACCAGTAGTAGTTTCCGATGAACATCTCGTGGCATTCTGTAATCTGTGGTCTATCAGAGTGTTGATGAAACACAGAAATTGCATCGGGATTGAATACAACTGTCACCATGCGCCCTTTCCTCAGTGGGAGTAATGTCCCAAACAGTCTACGCTTTGATCGTTAACTTGAAGACCAGTAGTAGTTTCCGATTAACATCTGGAGGCATTCTGTAATCTGTGGACTATCAGAGTGTTGATGAAACACAGAAATTGCATCGGGATTGAATACAACATTCTCCATGCGCAGTTCCCTGTATAGGAGTAATGTCTCAAACAGTCTACGCTTTGATCGTTCAGTGGAAGGCCAGTAGTAGTTTCAACTGCACATCTGGAGGCATTCTGTAATCTGTTGAGTATCAGAGTGTTGATGAAACACAGAAATTGCATCGGGATTGAATACAACATTCTCCATGCGCAGTTTCCTCCATGGGAGTAATGTCTCAAACAGTCTACGCTTTGATCGTTCCCTGGAAGACCAGTAGTAGTTTCCGATTAACATCTGGAGGCATTCTGTAATCTGTGGACTATCAGAGTGTTGATGAAACACAGAAAATGCATCGGGATTGAATACAACAGTCACCATGCGCACTTTCCTCCATGGGAGTAATGTCTCAAAGAGTTTACGCTTTGATCGTTCCCTGGAAGACCAGTAGTAGTTTCCGATGCACATTTGGAGGCATTCTGTAATCTGTGGAGTATCAGAGTGTTGATAAAACACAGAAATTGCATCGGGATTGAATACAACAGTCACCATGCGCACTTTCCTTCATGGGAGTAATGTCCCAAACAGTCTACGCTTTGATCGTTCCCTGGAGGACCAGTAGTAGTTTCCGATTAACATCTGGAGGCATTCAGTAGATTGTGGACTATCAGAGTGTTGATGAAACACAGAAATTGCATCGGGATTGAATACAACAGTCACCATGCGTACATTCCTCCATAAAAGTAATGTCTCAAACAGTCTACGCTTTGATGGTTTCCTGGAAGACCTGTAGTAGTTTCCGATTCATATGTGGAGGCATTCTGTAATCTGTGGACTATCAGAGTGTTGATGAAACACAGAAAATGCATCGGGATTGAATACAACAGTCACCATGCGCACTTTCCTCCACGGGAGTAATGTCTCAAACAATCTACGCTTTGATCGTTCCCTGGAAGACCAGTAGTAGACCCGATGCACCTCTGGTGGCATTCTGTAATCTGTAGACTATCAGAGTGTTGATGAAACACAGTAATTGCATCCGGATTGAATAAAACACTCACCATGCTCACTTTCCTCCATGGGAGTAAAGTCTCTAATTGTCTACGATTTGATCGTTCCCTGGAAGCCCAGTAGTAGTTTCCGATGAACTTCTGGAGGATTTCAGTAATCTGTGGACTATCAGAGTGTTGATGAAACACAGAAATTGCATCGGGATTGAATACAACAATCTCCATGCGCAGTTTCCTCCATGGGAGTAATGTCTCAAACAGTCTACGCTTTGATAGTTCCCTGGAACACGAGTAGTATTTTCCGATTAACATCTGGAGGCATTCTGTAATCTGTGGACTATCAGAGTGTTGATGAAACACAGAAATTGCATCGGGATTGAATACAACATTCTCCATGCGCAGTTTCCTCCATTGGAGTAATGTCTCAAACAGTCAATGCTTTGATCGGTCCTTGGAAGACCAGCAGTAGTTTCCGATTCACATGTGGAGGCATTCTGTAATCTGTGGACTATCAGAGTGTTGATGAAACACAGAAATTGCATCGGGATTGAATACAACAGTCACCATGCGCTGTTTCTTACATAAAAGTAATGTCTCACACAGTCTACGCTTTCATCGTTCCCTGGAAGACCAGTAGTAGTTTCCGATGCATATCTCGTGGCATTCTGTAATCTGTGGTCTATCAGAGTGTTGATGAAACACAGTAAATGCATCGGGATTGAATAAAACAGTCACCATGCGCACTTTCCTCCATGGGAGTAATGTCTCAAAGAGTTTACGCTTTGATTGTTCCCTGGAAGACCAGTAGTAGTTTCCGATGCACATCTGGAGGCATTCTGTAATCTGTGGACTATTAGAGTGTTGATGAAACACAGAAATTGCATCGGGATTGAATACAACAGTCACCATGCGCACATACCTCCATAAAAGTAATGTCTCAACCAGTCTACGCTTTGATCGTTCCCTGGAAGACCAGTAGTAGTTTACGATGCACATCTGGAGGCAACCTGTAATCTGTGGAGTATCAGAGTGTTGATGAAACACAGAAATTGCATCGGTATTGAATACAACAGTCACCATGCGCACTTTCCTCCATGTGAGTAATGTCTTAAACAGTCTACGCTTTGATGGTTTCCTGGAAGACCAGTAGTAGTTTCCGATTCACATGTGGAGGCATTATGTAATCTGTGGACTATCAGAGTGTTGATGAAACACAGAAATTGCATCGGGATTCAATACAACAGTCACCATGCGCTGTTTCTTACATAAAAGTAATGTCTCAAACAGTCTACGCTTTCATCGTTCCCTGGAGACCAGTAGTAGTTTCCGATGCACATCTCGTGGCATTCTGTAATCTGTGGTCTATCAGAGTGTTGATTAAACACTGTAAATGCATCGGGATTGAATACAACAGTCACCATGCGCACTTTCCTCAACGGGAGTAATGTCTCAAACAATCTACGCTTTGATCGTTCCCTGGAAGACCAGTAGTAGTTTCCGATGCACATCTCGTGGCATTCTGTAATCTGTGGTCTATCAGAGTGTTGATTAAACACTGTAAATGCATCGGGATTGAATACAACCGTCACCATGCGCCCTTTCCTCCATGGGAGTAATGTAACAAACAGCCTACGCTTTGATCGTTAACTGGAAGACCAGTAGTAGTTTCCGATTAACATCTGGAGGCATTCTGTAATCTGTGGACTATCAGAGTGTTGATGAAACACAGAAATTGCATTGGGATTGAATACAACATTCTCCATGCGCAGTTCCCTCCATAGGAGTAATGTCTCAAACAGTCTACGCTTTGATCGTTCTGTGGAAGGCCAGTAGTAGTTTCAACTGCACATCTGGAGGCATTCTGTAATCTGTTGAGTATCAGAGTGTTGATGAAACACAGAAATTGCATCGGGATTGAATACAACAGTCACCATGCGCACTTTCCTCCATGGGAGTAATGTCTCAAAGAGTTTACGCTTTGATCGTTCCCTGGAAGACCAGTAGTAGTTTCCGATGCACATTTGGAGGCGTTCTGTAATCTGTGGAGTATTAGAGTGTTGATAAAACACAGAAAATGCATCGGGATTGAATACGACAGTCACTATGCGCACATTCCTCCATGGGAGTAATGTCTCAAACAGTCTACGCTTTGATCGGTCCCTGGAAGAGCAGTAGTAGTTTCCGATGCACATTTGGAGGCGTTCTGTAATCTGTGGACTATCAGAGTGTTGATGAAACACAGAAATTGCATCGGGATTCAATACAACAGTCACCATGCGCTGTTTCTTACATAAAAGTAATGTCTCAAACAGTCTACGCTTTCATCGTTCCCTGGAGACCAGTAGTAGTTTCCGATGCACATCTCGTGGCATTCTGTAATCTGTGGTCTATCAGAGTGTTGATGAAACACAGAAATTGCATCGGGATTGAATACAACTGTCACCATGCGCCCTTTCCTCAGTGGGAGTAATGTCCCAAACAGTCTACGCTTTGATCGTTAACTGGAAGACCAGTAGTAGTTTCCGATTAACATCTGGAGGCATTCTGTAATCTGTGGACTATCAGAGTGTTGATGAAACACAGAAATTGCATCGGGATTGAATACAACATTCTCCATGCGCAGTTCCCTCCATAGGAGTAATGTCTCAAACAGTCTACGCTTTGATCGTTCAGTGGAAGGCCTGTAGTAGTTTCAACTGCACATCTGGAGGCATTCTGTAATCTGTTGAGTATCAGAGTGTTGATGAAACACAGAAATTGCATCGGGATTGAATACAACAGTCACCATGCACACTTTCCTCCATGGGAGTAATGTCTCAAAGAGTCTACGCTTTGATCGTTCCCGGGAAGACCAGTAGTAGTTTCCGATGCAGTTCTCGTGGCATTCTGTAATCTGATGACTATCAGAGTGTTGATGAAACACAGAAAATGCATCGGGATTGAATACAACAGTCACCATGCGCACTTTCCTCCATGGGAGTAATGTCTCAAAGAGTTTACGCTTTGATCGTTCCCTGGAAGACCAGTAGTAGTTTCCGATGCACATTTGGAGGCATTCTGTAATCTGTGGAGTATCAGAGTGTTGATAAAACACAGAAATTGCATCGGGATTGAATACAACAATCACCATGCGCACTTTCCTTCATGGGAGTAATGTCCCAAACAGTCTACGATTTGATCGTTCCCTGGAGGACCAGTAGTAGTTTCCGATTAACATCTGGAGGCATTCTGTAATCTGTGGACTATCAGATTGTTGATGAAACACAGAAATTGCAATGGGATTGAATACAACAGTCACCATGCGTACATTCCTCCATAAAAGTAATGTCTCAAATAGTCTACGCTTTGATGGTTTCCTTGAAGACCAGTAGTAGTTTCCGATTCACATGTGGAGGCATTCTGTAATCTGTGGACTATCAGAGTGTTGATGAAACACAGAAATTGCATCGGGATTCAATACAACAGTCACCATGCGCAGTTTCCTCCATGGGAGTAATGTCTCAAAGAGTCTACGTTTGGTCGTTCCCGGGAAGAACAGTAGTAGTTTCCGATGCACATCTCGTGGCATTCTGTAATCTGTGGACTATCAGAGTGTTGATGAAACACAGAAAATGCATCGGGATTGATACAACATTCACCATGTGCACTTTCCTCCATGGGAGTAATGTCTCAAAGAGTTTACGCTTTGATCGTTCCCTGGAAGGCCAGTAGTAGTTTCCGATGCACATTTGGAGGCATTCTGTAATCTGTGGAGTATTAGAGTGTTGATGAAACTCAGAAATTGCTTCGGGATTGAATACAACAATCACCATGCGCACTTTCCTCCATGGGAGTAATGTCCCAAACAGTCTACGCTTTGATCGTTCCCTGGAAGACCAGTAGTAGTTTCCGATTAACATCTGGAGGCATTCTGTAATCTGTGGACTATCAGAGTGTTGATGAAACACAGAAATTGCATCAGGATTGAATACAACACTCACCATGCGTACATTCCTCCATAAAAGTAATGTCTCAAACAGTCTACGCTTTGATCGTTTCTGGAAGAACAGTAGTAGTTTCCGATTCACATGTGGAGGCATTCTGTAATCTGTGGACTATCAGAGTGTTGATGAAACACAGAAATTGCATCGGGATTGAATACAACAGTCACCATGCGCTGTTTCTTACATAAAAGTAATGTCTCACACAGTCTACGCTTTCATCGTTCCCTGGAAGACCAGTAGTAGTTTCCGATGCATATCTCGTGGCATTCAGTAATCTGTGGTCTATCAGAGTGTTGATGAAACACAGTAAATGCATCGGGATTGAATAAAACAGTCACCATGCGCACTTTCCTCCATGGGAGTAATGTCTCAAAGAGTTTACGCTTTGATTGTTCCCTGGAAGACCAGTAGTAGTTTCCGATGCACATCTGGAGGCATTCTGTAATCTGTGGACTATTAGAGTGTTGATGAAACACAGAAATTGCATCGGGATTGAATACAACAGTCACCATGCGCACATACCTCCATAAAAGTAATGTCTCAACCAGTCTACGCTTTGATCGTTCCCTGGAAGACCAGTAGTAGTTTACGATGCACATCTGGAGGCATCCTGTAATCTGTGGAGTATCAGAGTGTTGATGAAACACAGAGATTGCATCGGTATTGAATACAACAGTCACCATGCGCACTTTCCTCCATGTGAGTAATGTCTTAAACAGTCTACGCTTTGATGGTTTCCTGGAAGACCAGTAGTAGTTTCCGATTCACATGTGGAAGCATTATGTAATCTGTGGACTATCAGAGTGTTGATGAAACACAGAAATTGCATCGGGATTCAATACAACAGTCACCATGCGCTGTTTCTTACATAAAAGTAATGTCTCAAACAGTCTACGCTTTCATCGTTCCCTGGAGACCAGTAGTAGTTTCCGATGCACATCTCGTGGCATTCTGTAATCTGTGGTCTATCAGAGTGTTGATTAAACACTGTAAATGCATCGGGATTGAATACAACAGTCACCATGCGCACTTTCCTCAACGGGAGTAATGTCTCAAACAATCTACGCTTTGATCGTTCCCTGGAAGACCAGTAGTAGTTTCCGATGCACATCTCGTGGCATTCTGTAATCTGTGGTATATCAGAGTGTTGATTAAACACTGTAAATGCATCGGGATTGAATACAACCGTCACCATGCGCCCTTTCCTCCATGGGAGTAATGTAACAAACAGCCTACGCTTTGATCGTTAACTGGAAGACCAGTAGTAGTTTCCGATTAACATCTGGAGGCATTCTGTAATCTGTGGACTATCAGAGTGTTGATGAAACACAGAAATTGCATTGGGATTGAATACAACATTCTCCATGCGCAGTTCCCTCCATAGGAGTAATGTCTCAAACAGTCTACGCTTTGATCGTTCTGTGGAAGGCCAGTAGTAGTTTCAACTGCACATCTGGAGGCATTCTGTAATCTGTTGAGTATCAGAGTGTTGATGAAACACAGAAATTGCATCGGGATTGAATACAACAGTCAACATGCGCACTTTCCTCCATGGGAGTAATGTCTCAAAGAGTTTACGCTTTGATCGTTCCCTGGAAGACCAGTAGTAGTTTCCGATGCACATTTGGAGGCGTTCTGTAATCTGTGGAGTATTAGAGTGTTGATAAAACACAGAAAATGCATCGGGATTGAATACGACAGTCACTATGCGCACATTCCTCCATGGGAGTAATGTCTCAAACAGTCTACGCTTTGATCGGTCCCTGGAAGAGCAGTAGTAGTTTCCGATGCACATCTGGTGGCATTGTGTAATCTGTGGACTATCAGAGTGTTGATGAAACACAGAAAATGCATCGGGATTGAATACAACAGTCACCATGCGCACTTTCCTCCACGGGAGTAATGTCTCAAACAATCTACTCTTTGATCGTTCCCTGGAAGACCAATAGTAGTATCCGATGCACATTTGGAGGCATTCTGTAATCTGTGGACTATCAGAGTGTTGATGAAACACAGAAATTGCATCGGGATTGAATACAACAGTCACCATGCGCACTTTCCTTCATGGCAGTAATGTCCCAAACAGTCTACGCTTTGATCGTTCCCTGGAGGACCAGTAGCAGTTTCCGATTAACATCTGGAGGCATTTTGTAATCTGTGGACTATCAGAGTGTTGATGAAACACAGAAATTGCATCGGGATTGAATACAACATTCTCCATGCGCAGTTTCCTCCATGGGAGTAATGTCTCAAACAGGCTACGCTTTGATCGTTCCCTGGAAGACCAGTAGTAGTTTCCGGTTAACATCTGGAGGCATTCTGTAATCTGTGGATTATCAGAGTGTTGATGAAACACAGAAATTGCATCGGGATTGAATACAACAGTCACCATGCGTACATTCCTCCATAAAAGTAATGTCTCAAACAGTCTACGCTTTGATGGTTTCCTGGAAGACCAGTAGTAGTTTCCGATTCACATGTGGAGGCATTCTGTAATCTGTGGACTATCAGAGTGTTGATGAAACACAGAAATTGCATCGGGATTCAATACAACAGTCACCATGCGCTGTTTCTTACATAAAAGTAATGTCTCAAACAGTCTACGCTTTCATCGTTCCCTGGAGACCAGTAGTAGTTTCCGATGCACATCTCGTGGCATTCTGTAATCTGTGGTCTATCAGAGTGTTGATGAAACACAGAAATTGCATCGGGATTGAATACAACTGTCACCATGCGCCCTTTCCTCAGTGGGAGTAATGTCCCAAACAGTCTACGCTTTGATCGTTAACTGGAAGACCAGTAGTAGTTTCCGATTAACATCTGGAGGCATTCTGTAATCTGTGGACTATCAGAGTGTTGATGAAACACAGAAATTGCATCGGGATTGAATACAACATTCTCCATGCGCAGTTACCTCCATAGGAGTAATGTCTCAAACAGTCTACGCTTTGATCGTTCACGGGAAGACCAGTAGAAGTTTCCGATGCAGTTCTCGTGGCATTCTGTAATCTGTGGACTATCAGAGTGTTGATGAAACACAGAAAATGCATCGGGATTGAATACAACAGTCACCATGCGCACTTTCCTCCATGGGAGTAATGTCTCAAAGAGTTTACGCTTTGATCGTTCCCTGGAAGACCAGTAGTAGTTTCCGATGCACATTTGGAGGCATTCTGTAATCTGTGGAGTATCAGAGTGTTGATAAAACACAGAAATTGCATCGGGATTGAATACAACAGTCACCATGCGCACTTTCCTTCATGGGAGTAATGTCCCAAACAGTCTACGCTTTGATCGTTCCCTGGAGGACCAGTAGTAGTTTCCGATTAACATCTGGAGGCATTCTGTAGATTGTGGACTATCAGAGTGTTGATGAAACACAGAAATTGCATCGGGATTGAATACAACAATCTCCATGCGCAGTTTCCTCCATGGGAGTAATGTCTCAAACAGTCTACGCTTTGATAGTTCCCTGGAACACCAGTAGTAGTTTCCGATTAACATCTGGAGGCATTCTGTAATCTGAAGACTATCAGATTGTTGATGAAACACAGAAATTGCAGTGGGATTGAATACAACAGTCACCATGCGTACATTCCTCCATAAAAGTTATGTCTCAAATAGTCTACGCTTTGATGGTTTCCTTGAAGACCAGTAGTAGTTTCCGATTCACATGTGGAGGCATTCTGTAATCTGTGGACTATCAGAGTGTTGATGAAACACAGAAATTGCATCGGGATTGAATACAACAATCTCCATGCGCAGTTTCCTCCATGGGAGTAATGTCTCAAAGAGTCTACGTTTGGTCGTTCCCGGGAAGAACAGTAGTAGTTTCCGATGCACATCTCGTGGCATTCTGTAATCTGTGGACTATCAGAGTGTTGATGAAACACAGAAAATGCATCGGGATTGATACAACATTCACCATGTGCACTTTCCTCCATGGGAGTAATGTCTCAAAGAGTTTACGCTTTGATCGTTCCCTGGAAGGCCAGTAGTAGTTTCCGATGCACATTTGGAGGCATTCTGTAATCTGTGGAGTATTAGAGTGTTGATGAAACTCAGAAATTGCATCGGGATTGAATACAACAATCACCATGCGCACTTTCCTCCATGGGAGTAATGTCCGAAACAGTCTACGCTTTGATCGTTCCCTGGAAGACCAGTAGTAGTTTCCGATTAACATCTGGAGGCATTCTGTAATCTGTGGACTATCAGAGTGTTGATGAAACACAGAAATTGCATCAGGATTGAATACAACACTCACCATGCGTACATTCCTCCATAAAAGTAATGTCTCAAACAGTCTACGCTTTGATCGTTTGTGGAAGAACAGTAGTAGTTTCCGATTCACATGTGGAGGCATTCTGTAATCTGTGGACTATCAGAGTGTTGATGAAACACAGAAATTGCATCGGGATTGAATACAATAGTCACCATGCGCTGTTTCTTACATAAAAGTAATGTCTCACACAGTCTACGCTTTCATCGTTCCCTGGAAGACCAGTAGTAGTTTCCGATGCATATCTCGTGGCATTCTGTAATCTGTGGTCTATCAGAGTGTTGATGAAACACAGTAAATGCATCGGGATTGAATAAAACAGTCACCATGCGCACTTTCCTCCATGGGAGTAATGTCTCAAAGAGTTTACGCTTTGATTGTTCCCTGGAAGACCAGTAGTAGTTTCCGATGCACATCTGGAGGCATTCTGTAATCTGTGGACTATTAGAGTGTTGATGAAACACAGAAATTGCATCGGGATTGAATACAACAGTCACCATGCGCACATACCTCCATAAAAGTAATGTCTCAACCAGTCTACGCTTTGATCGTTCCCTGGAAGACCAGTAGTAGTTTACGATGCACATCTGGAGGCATCCTGTATTCTGTGGAGTATCAGAGTGTTGATGAAACACAGAAATTGCATCGGTATTGAATACAACAGTCACCATGCGCACTTTCCTCCATGTGAGTAATGTCTTAAACAGTCTACGCTTTGATGGTTTCCTGGAAGACCAGTAGTAGTTTCCGATTCACATGTGGAGGCATTATGTAATCTGTGGACTATCAGAGTGTTGATGAAACACAGAAATTGCATCGGGATTCAATACAACAGTCACCATGCGCTGTTTCTTACATAAAAGTAATGTCTCAAACAGTCTACGCTTTCATCGTTCCCTGGAGACCAGTAGTAGTTTCCGATGCACATCTCGTGGCATTCTGTAATCTGTGGTCTATCAGAGTGTTGATTAAACACTGTAAATGCATCGGGATTGAATACAACAGTCACCATGCGCACTTTCCTCAACGGGAGTAATGTCTCAAACAATCTACGCTTTGATCGTTCCCTGGAAGACCAGTAGTAGTTTCCGATGCACATCTCGTGGCATTCTGTAATCTGTGGTCTATCAGAGTGTTGATTAAACACTGTAAATGCATCGGGATTGAATACAACCGTCACCATGCGCCCTTTCCTCCATGGGAGTAATGTAACAAATAGCCTACGCTTTGATCGTTAACTGGAAGACCAGTAGTAGTTTCCGATTAACATCTGGAGGCATTCTGTAATCTGTGGACTATCAGAGTGTTGATGAAACACAGATATTGCATTGGGATTGAATACAACATTCTCCATGCGCAGTTCCCTCCATAGGAGTAATGTCTCAAACAGTCTACGCTTTGATCGTTCTGTGGAAGGCCAGTAGTAGTTTCAACTGCACATCTGGAGGCATTCTGTAATCTGTTGAGTATCAGAGTGTTGATGAAACACAGAAATTGCATCGGGATTGAATACAACAGTCACCATGCGCACTTTCCTCCATGGGAGTAATGTCTCAAAGAGTTTACGCTTTGATCGTTCCCTGGAAGACCAGTAGTAGTTTCCGATGCACATCTGGTGGCATTGTGTAATCTGTGGACTATCAGAGTGTTGATGAAACACAGAAAATGCATCGGGATTGAATACAACAGTCACCATGCGCACTTTCCTCCACAGGTGTAATGTCTCAAACAATCTACTCTTTGATCGTTCCCTGGAAGACCAGTAGTAGTATCCGATGCACATTTGGAGGCATTCTGTAATCTGTGGACTATCAGAGTGTTGATGAAACACAGAAATTGCATCGGGATTGAATACAACAGTCACCATGCGCACTTTACTTCATGGCAGTAATGTCCCAAACAGTCTACGCTTTGATCGTTCCCTGGAGGACCAGTAGCAGTTTCCGATTAACATCTGGAGGCATTTTGTAATCTGTGGACTATCAGAGTGTTGATGAAACACAGAAATTGCATCGGGATTGAATACAACATTCTCCATGCGCAGTTTCCTCCATGGGAGTAAAGTCTCAAACAGGCTACGCTTTGATCGTTCCCTGGAAGACCAGTAGTAGTTTCCGATTAACATCTGGAGGCATTCTGTAATCTGTGGACTATCAGAGTGTTGATGAAACACAGAAATTGCATCGGGATTGAATACAACAGTCACCATGCGTACATTCCTCCATAAAAGTAATGTCTCAAACAGTGTACGCTTTGATGGTTTCCTGGAAGACCAGTAGTAGTTTCCGATTCACATGTGGAGGCATTCTGTAATCTGTGGACTATCAGAGTGTTGATGAAACACAGAAATTGCATCGGGATTCAATACAACAGTCACCATGCGCTGTTTCTTACATAAAAGTAATGTCTCAAACAGTCTACGCTTTCATCGTTCCCTGGAGACCAGTAGTAGTTTCCGATGCACATCTCGTGGCATTCTGTAATCTGTGGTCTATCAGAGTGTTGATGAAACACAGAAATTGCATCGGGATTGAATACAACTGTCACCATGCGCCCTTTCCTCAGTGGGAGTAATGTCCCAAACAGTCTACGCTTTGATCGTTAACTGGAAGACCAGTAGTAGTTTCCGATTAACATCTGGAGGCATTCTGTAATCTGTGGACTATCAGAGTGTTGATGAAACACAGAAATTGCATCGGGATTGAATACAACATTCTCCATGCGCAGTTACCTCCATAGGAGTAATGTCTCAAACAGTCTACGCTTTGATCGTTCACGGGAAGACCAGTAGTAGTTTCCGATGCAGTTCTCGTGGCATTCTGTAATCTGTGGACTATCAGAGTGTTGATGAAACACAGAAAATGCATCGGGATTGAATACAACAGTCACCATGCGCACTTTCCTCCATGGGAGTAATGTCTCAAAGAGTTTACGCTTTGATCGTTCCCTGGAAGACCAGTAGTAGTTTCCGATGCACATTTGGAGGCATTCTGTAATCTGTGGAGTATCAGAGTGTTGATAAAACACAGAAATTGCATCGGGATTGAATACAACAGTCACCATGCGCACTTTCCTTCATGGGAGTAATGTCCCAAACAGTCTACGCTTTGATCGTTCCCTGGAGGACCAGTAGTAGTTTCCGATTAACATCTGGAGGCATTCTGTAGATTGTGGACTATCAGAGTGTTGATGAAACACAGAAATTGCATCGGGATTGAATACAACAATCTCCATGCGCAGTTTCCTCCATGGGAGTAATGTCTCAAACAGTCTACGCTTTGATAGTTCCCTGGAACACCAGTAGTAGTTTCCGATTAACATCTGGAGGCATTCTGTAATCTGAAGACTATCAGATTGTTGATGAAACACAGAAATTGCAATGGGATTGAATACAACAGTCACCATGCGTACATTCCTCCATAAAAGTTATGTCTCAAATAGTCTACGCTTTGATGGTTTCCTTGAAGACCAGTAGTAGTTTCCGATTCACATGTGGAGGAATTCTGTAATCTGTGGACAATCAGAGTGTTGATGAAACACAGAAATTGCATCGGGATTGAATACAACAATCTCCATGCGCAGTTTCCTCCATGGGAGTAATGTCTCAAAGAGTCTACGTTTGGTCGTTCCCGGGAAGAACAGTAGTAGTTTCCGATGCACATCTCGTGGCATTCTGTAATCTGTGGACTATCAGAGTGTTGATGAAACACAGAAAATGCATCGGGATTGATACAACATTCACCATGTGCACTTTCCTCCATGGGAGTAATGTCTCAAAGAGTTTACGCTTTGATCGTTCCCTGGAAGGCCAGTAGTAGTTTCCGATGCACATTTGGAGGCATTCTGTAATCTGTGGAGTATTAGAGTGTTGATGAAACTCAGAAATTGCATCGGGATTGAATACAACAACCACCATGCGCACTTTCCTCCATGGGAGTAATGTCCGAAACAGTCTACGCTTTGATCGTTCCCTGGAAGACCATTAGTAGTTTCCGATTAACATCTGGAGGCATTCTGTAATCTGTGGACTATCAGAGTGTTGATGAAACACAGAAATTGCATCAGGATTGAATACAACACTCACCATGCGTACATTCCTCCATAAAAGTAATGTCTCAAACAGTCTACGCTTTGATCGTTTCTGGAAGAACAGTAGTAGTTTCCGATTCACATGTGGAGGCATTCTGTAATCTGTGGACTATCAGAGTGTTGATGAAACACAGAAATTGCATCGGGATTGAATACAACAGTCACCATGCGCTGTTTCTTACATAAAAGTAATGTCTCACACAGTCTACGCTTTCATCGTTCCCTGGAAGACCAGTAGTAGTTTCCGATGCATATCTCGTGGCATTCTGTAATCTGTGGTCTATCAGAGTGTTGATGAAACACAGTAAATGCATCGGGATTGAATAAAACAGTCACCATGCGCACTTTCCTCCATGGGAGTAATGTCTCAAAGAGTTTACGCTTTGATTGTTCCCTGGAAGACCAGTAGTAGTTTCCGATGCACATCTGGAGGCATTCTGTAATATGTGGACTATTAGAGTGTTGATGAAACACAGAAATTGCATCGGGATTGAATACAACAGTCACCATGCGCACATACCTCCATAAAAGTAATGTCTCAACCAGTCTACGCTTTGATCGTTCCCTGGAAGACCAGTAGTAGTTTACGATGCACATCTGGAGGCATCCTGTAATCTGTGGAGTATCAGAGTGTTGATGAAACACAGAAATTGCATCGGTATTGAATACAACAGTCACCATGCGCACTTTCCTCCATGTGAGTAATGTCTTAAACAGTCTACGCTTTGATGGTTTCCTGGAAGACCAGTAGTAGTTTCCGATTCACATGTGGAGGCATTATGTAATCTGTGGACTATCAGAGTGTTGATGAAACACAGAAATTGCATCGGGATTCAATACAACAGTCACCATGCGCTGTTTCTTACATAAAAGTAATGTCTCAAACAGTCTACGCTTTCATCGTTCCCTGGAGACCAGTAGTAGTTTCCGATGCACATCTCGTGGCATTCTGTAATCTGTGGTCTATCAGAGTGTTGATTAAACACTCTAAATGCATCGGGATTGAATACAACAGTCACCATGCTCACTTTCCTCAACGGGAGTAATGTCTCAAACAATCTACGCTTTGATCGTTCCCTGGAAGACCAGTAGTAGTTTCCGATGCACATCTCGTGGCATTCTGTAATCTGTGGTCTATCAGAGTGTTGATTAAACACTGTAAATGCATCGGGATTGAATACAACCGTCACCATGCGCTCTTTCCTCCATGGGAGTAATGTAACAAATAGCCTACGCTTTGATCGTTAACTGGAAGACCAGTAGTAGTTTCCGATTAACATCTGGAGGCATTCTGTAATCTGTGGACTATCAGAGTGTTGATGAAACACAGATATTGCATTGGGATTGAATACAACATTCTCCATGCGCAGTTCCCTCCATAGGAGTAATGTCTCAAACAGTCTACGCTTTGATCGTTCTGTGGAAGGCCAGTAATAGTTTCAACTGCACATCTGGAGGCATTCTGTAATCTGTTGAGTATCAGAGTGTTGATGAAACACAGAAATTGCATCGGGATTGAATACAACAGTCACCATGCGCACTTTCCTCCATGGGAGTAATGTCTCAAAGAGTTTACGCTTTGATCGTTCCCTGGAAGACCAGTAGTAGTTTCCGATGCACATCTGGTGGCATTGTGTAATCTGTGGACTATCAGAGTGTTGATGAAACACAGAAAATGCATCGGGATTGAATACAACAGTCACCATGCGCACTTTCCTCCACGGGAGTAATGTCTCAAACAATCTACTCTTTGATCGTTCCCTGGAAGACCAGTAGTAGTATCCGATGCACATTTGGAGGCATTCTGTAATCTGTGGACTATCAGAGTGTTGATGAAACACAGAAATTGCATCGGGATTGAATACAACAGTCACCATGCGCACTTTCCTTCATGGCAGTAATGTCCCAAACAGTCTACGCTTTGATCGTTCCCTGGAGGACCAGTAGCAGTTTCCGATTAACATCTGGAGGCATTTTGTAATCTGTGGACTATCAGAGTGTTGATGAAACACAGAAATTGCATCGGGATTGAATACAACATTCTCCATGCGCAGTTTCCTCCATGGGAGTAATGTCTCAAACAGGCTACGCTTTGATCGTTCCCTGGAAGACCAGTAGTAGTTTCCGATTAACATCTGGAGGCATTCTGTAATCTGTGGACTATCAGAGTGTTGATGAAACACAGAAATTGCATCGGGATTGAATACAACAGTCACCATGCGTACATTCCTCCATAAAAGTAATGTCTCAAACAGTCTACGCTTTGATGGTTTCCTGGAAGACCAGTAGTAGTTTTCGATTCACATGTGGAGGCATTCTGTAATCTGTGGACTATCAGAGTGTTGATGAAACACAGAAATTGCATCGGGATTCAATACAACAGTCACCATGCGCTGTTTCTTACATAAAAGTAATGTCTCAAACAGTCTACGCTTTCATCGTTCCCTGGAGACCAGTAGTAGTTTCCGATGCACATCTCGTGGCATTCTGTAATCTGTGGTCTATCAGAGTGTTGATGAAACACAGAAATTGCATCGGGATTGAATACAACTGTCACCATGCGCCCTTTCCTCAGTGGGAGTAATGTCCCAAAAAGTCTACGCTTTGATCGTTAACTGGAAGACCAGTAGTAGTTTCCGATTAACATCTGGAGGCATTCTGTAATCTGTGGACTATCAGAGTGTTGATGAAACACAGAAATTGCATCGGGATTGAATACAACATTCTCCATGCGCAGTTCCCTCCATAGGAGTAATGTCTCAAACAGTCTACGCTTTGTTCGGTCAGTGGAAGGCCAGTAGTAGTTTCAACTGCACATCTGGAGGCATTCTGTAATCTGTTGAGTATCAGAGTGTTGATGAAACACAGAAATTGCATCGGGATTGAATACAACAGTCACCATGCACACTTTCCTCCATGGGAGTAATGTCTCAAAGAGTCTACGCTTTGATCGTTCCCGGGAAGACCAGTAGTAGTTTCCGATGCAGTTCTCGTGGCATTCTGTAATCTGTGGACTATCAGAGTGTTGATGAAACACAGAAAATGCATCGGGATTGAATACAACAGTCACCATGCGCACTTTCCTCCATGGGAGTAATGTCTCAAAGAGTTTACGCTTTGATCGTTCCCTGGAAGACCAGTAGTAGTTTCCGATGCACATTTGGAGGCATTCTGTAATCTGTGGAGTATCAGAGTGTTGATAAAACACAGAAATTGCATCGGGATTGAATACAACAGTCACCATGCGCACTTTCCTTCATGGGAGTAATGTCCCAAACAGTCTACGCTTTGATCGTTCCCTGGAGGACCAGTAGTAGTTTCCGATTAACATCTGGAGGCATTCTGTAGATTGTGGACTATCAGAGTGTTGATGAAACACAGAAATTGCATCGGGATTGAATACAACAATCTCCATGCGCAGTTTCCTCCATGGGAGTAATGTCTCAAACAGTCTACGCTTTGATAGTTCCCTGGAACACCAGTAGTAGTTTCCGATTAACATCTGGAGGCATTCTGTAATCTGTGGACTATCAGATTGTTGATGAAACACAGAAATTGCAATGGGATTGAATACAACAGTCACCATGCGTACATTCCTCCATAAAAGTAATGTCTCAAATAGTCTACGCTTTGATGGTTTCCTTGAAGACCAGTAGTAGTTTCCAATTCACATGTGGAGGCATTCTGTAATCTGTGGACTATCAGAGTGTTGATGAAACACAGAAATTGCATCGGGATTCAATACAACAGTCAGCATGCGCTGTTTCTTACATAAAAGTAATGACTCAAACAGTCTACGCTTTCATCGTTCCCTGGAGACCAGTAGTAGTTTCCGATGCACATTTGGAGGCATTCTGTAATCTGTGGAGTATCAGAGTGTTGATGAAACACAGAAATTGCATCGGGATTGAATACAACAGTCACCATGCGCACTTTCCTTCATGGGAGTAATGTCCCAAACAGTCTACGCATTGATCGTTCCCTGGAGGACCAGTAGTAGTTTCCGATTAACATCTGGAGGCATTTTGTAATCTGTGGACTATCAGAGTGTTGATGAAACACAGAAATTGCATCGGGATTGAATACAACATTCTCCATGCGCAGTTTCCTCCATTGGAGTAATCTCTCAAACAGTCTATGCTTTGATCGGTCCCTGGAAGACCAGCAGTAGTTTCCGATTCACATGTGGAGGCATTCTGTAATCTGTGGACTATCAGAGTGTTGATGAAACACAGAAATTGCATCTGGATTGAATACAACATTCTCCACGCGCAGTTCGATCCATAGGAGTAATGTCTCAAACAGTCTACGCTTTGATCGTTCTGTGGAAGGCCAGTAGTAGATTCAACTGCACATCTGGAGGCATTCTGTAATCTGTTGAGTATCAGAGTGTTGATGAAACACAGAAATTGCATCGGGATTGAATACAACAGTCACCATGCACACTTTCCTCCATGGGAGTAATGTCTCAAAGAGTCTACGCTTTGATCGTTCCCGGGAAGACCAGTAGTAGTTTCCGATGCACTTCTCGTGGCATTCTGTAATCTGTGGACTATCAGAGTGTTGATGAAACACAGAAAATGCATCGGGATTGAATACAACAGTCACCATGCGCACTTTCCTCCATGGGAGTAATGTCTCAAAGAGTTTACGCTTTGATCGTTCCCTGGGAGACCAGTAGTAGTTTCCGATGCACATTTGGAGGCATTCTGTAATCTGTGGAGTATCAGAGTGTTGATAAAACACAGAAATTGCATCGGGATTGAATACAACAGTCACCATGCGTACATTCCTCCATAAAAGTAATGTCTCAAACAGTCTACGCTTTGATGGTTTCCTGGAAGACCAGTAGTAGTTTCCGATTCATATGTGTAGGCATTCTGTAATCTGTGGACTATCAGAGTGTTGATGAAACACAGAAATTGCATCGGGATTGAATACAACAATCTCCATGCGCAGTTTCCTCCATGGGAGTAATGTCTCAAACAGTCTACGCTTTGATAGTTCCCTGGAACACCAGTAGTAGTTTCCGATTAACATCTGGAGGCATTCTGTAATCTGTGGACTATCAGAGTGTTGATGAAACACAGAAATTGCATCGGGATTGAATACAACATTCTCCATGCGCAGTTTCCTCCATTGGAGTAATGTCTCAAACAGTCTATGCTTTGAACGGTCCCTGGAAGACCAGCAGCGGTTTCCGATTCACATGTGGAGGCATTCTGTAATCTGTGGACTATCAGAGTGTTGATGAAACACAGAAATTGCATCGGGATTCAATACAACAGTCACCATGCGCTGTTTCTTACATAAAAGTAATGTCTCAAGCAGTCTACGCTTTCATCGTTTTCTGGAGACCAGTAGTAGTTTCCGATGCACATTTGGAGGCATTCTGTAATCTGTGGAGTATCAGAGTGTTGATGAAACACAGAAATTGCATCGGGATTGAATACAACAGTCACCATGCGCAGTTTCCTTCATGGGAGTAATGTCCCAAACAGTCTACGCTTTGATCGTTCCCTGGAGGACCAGTAGTAGTTTCCGATTAACATCTGGAGGCATTTTGTAATCTGTGGACTATCAGAGTGTTGATGAAACACAGAAATTGCATCGGGATTGAATACAACATTCGCCATGCTCAGTTTCCTCCATTGGAGTAAAGTCTCAAACAGTCTATGCTTTGTTCGGTCCCTGGAAGACCAGCAGTAGTTTCCGATTCACATGTGGAGGCATTCTGTAATCTGTGGACTATCAGAGTGTTGATGAAACACAGAAATTGCATCGGGATTGAATACAACATTCTCCATGCGCAGTTACCTCCATAGGAGTAATGTCTCAAACAGTCTACGCTTTGATCGTTCACGGGAAGACCAGTAGTAGTTTCCGATGCAGTTCTCGTGGCATTCTGTAATCTGTGGACTATCAGAGTGTTGATGAAACACAGAAAATGCATCGGGATTGAATACAACAGTCACCATGCGCACTTTCCTCCATGGGAGTAATGTCTCAAAGAGTTTACGCTTTGATCGTTCCCTGGAAGACCAGTAGTAGTTTCCGATGCACATTTGGAGGCATTCTGTAATCTGTGGAGTATCAGAGTGTTGATAAAACACAGAAATTGCATCGGGATTGAATACAACAGTCACCATGCGCACTTTCCTTCATGGGAGTAATGTCCCAAACAGTCTACGCTTTGATCGTTCCCTGGAGGACCAGTAGTAGTTTCCGATTAACATCTGGAGGCATTCTGTAGATTGTGGACTATCAGAGTGTTGATGAAACACAGAAATTGCATCGGGATTGAATACAACAATCTCCATGCGCAGTTTCCTCCATGGGAGTAATGTCTCAAACAGTCTACGCTTTGATAGTTCCCTGGAACACCAGTAGTAGTTTCCGATTAACATCTGGAGGCATTCTGTAATCTGAAGACTATCAGATTGTTGATGAAACACAGAAATTGCAATGGGATTGAATACAACAGTCACCATGCGTACATTCCTCCATAAAAGTTATGTCTCAAATAGTCTACGCTTTGATGGTTTCCTTGAAGACCAGTAGTAGTTTCCGATTCACATGTGGAGGCATTCTGTAATCTGTGGACTATCAGAGTGTTGATGAAACACAGAAATTGCATCGGGATTGAATACAACAATCTCCATGCGCAGTTTCCTCCATGGGAGTAATGTCTCAAAGAGTCTACGTTTGGTCGTTCCCGGGAAGAACAGTAGTAGTTTCCGATGCACATCTCGTGGCATTCTGTAATCTGTGGACTATCAGAGTGTTGATGAAACACAGAAAATGCATCGGGATTGATACAACATTCACCATGTGCACTTTCCTCCATGGGAGTAATGTCTCAAAGAGTTTACGCTTTGATCGTTCCCTGGAAGGCCAGTAGTAGTTTCCGATGCACATTTGGAGGCATTCTGTAATCTGTGGAGTATTAGAGTGTTGATGAAACTCAGAAATTGCATCGGGATTGAATACAACAACCACCATGCGCACTTTCCTCCATAGGAGTAATGTCCGAAACAGTCTACGCTTTGATCGTTCCCTGGAAGACCAGTAGTAGTTTCCGATTAACATCTGGAGGCATTCTGTAATCTGTGGACTATCAGAGTGTTGATGAAACACAGAAATTGCATCAGGATTGAATACAACACTCACCATGCGTACATTCCTCCATAAAAGTAATGTCTCAAACAGTCTACGCTTTGATCGTTTCTGGAAGAACAGTAGTAGTTTCCGATTCACATGTGGAGGCATTCTGTAATCTGTGGACTATCAGAGTGTTGATGAAACACAGAAATTGCATCGGGATTGAATACAACAGTCACCATGCGCTGTTTCTTACATAAAAGTAATGTCTCACACAGTCTACGCTTTCATCGTTCCCTGGAAGACCAGTAGTAGTTTCCGATGCATATCTCGTGGCATTCTGTAATCTGTGGTCTATCAGAGTGTTGATGAAACACAGTAAATGCATCGGGATTGAATAAAACAGTCACCATGCGCACTTTCCTCCATGGGAGTAATGTCTCAAAGAGTTTACGCTTTGATTGTTCCCTGGAAGACCAGTAGTAGTTTCCGATGCACATCTGGAGGCATTCTGTAATCTGTGGACTATTAGAGTGTTGATGAAACACAGAAATTGCATCGGGATTGAATACAACAGTCACCATGCGCACATACATCCATAAAAGTAATGTCTCAACCAGTCTACGCTTTGATCGTTCCCTGGAAGACCAGTAGTAGTTTACGATGCACATCTGGAGGCATCCTGTAATCTGTGGAGTATCAGAGTGTTGATGAAACACAGAAATTGCATCGGTATTGAATACAACAGTCACCATGCGCACTTTCCTCCATGTGAGTAATGTCTTAAACAGTCTACGCTTTGATGGTTTCCTGGAAGACCAGTAGTAGTTTCCGATTCACATGTGGAGGCATTATGTAATCTGTGGACTATCAGAGTGTTGATGAAACACAGAAATTGCATCGGGATTCAATACAACAGTCACCATGCGCTGTTTCTTACATAAAAGTAATGTCTCAAACAGTCTACGCTTTCATCGTTCCCTGGAGACCAGTAGTAGTTTCCGATGCACATCTCGTGGCATTCTGTAATCTGTGGTCTATCAGAGTGTTGATTAAACACTGTAAATGCATCGGGATTGAATACAACAGTCACCATGCGCACTTTCCTCAACGGGAGTAATGTCTCAAACAATCTACGCTTTGATCGTTCCCTGGAAGACCAGTAGTAGTTTCCGATGCACATCTCGTGGCATTCTGTAATCTGTGGTCTATCAGAGTGTTGATTAAACACTGTAAATGCATCGGGATTGAATACAACCGTCACCATGCGCTCTTTCCTCCATGGGAGTAATGTAACAAATAGCCTACGCTTTGATCGTTAACTGGAAGACCAGTAGTAGTTTCCGATTAACATCTGGAGGCATTCTGTAATCTGTGGACTATCAGAGTGTTGATGAAACACAGATATTGCATTGGGATTGAATACAACATTCTCCATGCGCAGTTCCCTCCATAGGAGTAATGTCTCAAACAGTCTACGCTTTGATCGTTCTGTGGAAGGCCAGTAATAGTTTCAACTGCACATCTGGAGGCATTCTGTAATCTGTTGAGTATCAGAGTGTTGATGAAACACAGAAATTGCATCGGGATTGAATACAACAGTCACCATGCGCACTTTCCTCCATGGGAGTAATGTCTCAAAGAGTTTACGCTTTGATCGTTCCCTGGAAGACCAGTAGTAGTTTCCGATGCACATCTGGTGGCATTGTGTAATCTGTGGACTATCAGAGTGTTGATGAAACACAGAAAATGCATCGGGATTGAATACAACAGTCACCATGCGCACTTTCCTCCACGGGAGTAATGTCTCAAACAATCTACTCTTTGATCGTTCCCTGGAAGACCAGTAGTAGTATCCGATGCACATTTGGAGGCATTCTGTAATCTGTGGACTATCAGAGTGTTGATGAAACACAGAAATTGCATCGGGATTGAATACAACAGTCACCATGCGCACTTTCCTTCATGGCAGTAATGTCCCAAACAGTCTACGCTTTGATCGTTCCCTGGAGGACCAGTAGCAGTTTCCGATTAACATCTGGAGGCATTTTGTAATCTGTGGACTATCAGAGTGTTGATGAAACACAGAAATTGCATCGGGATTGAATACAACATTCTCCATGCGTACATTCCTCCATAAAAGTAATGTCTCAAACAGTCTACGCTTTGATGGTTTCCTGGAAGACCAGTAGTAGTTTTCGATTCACATGTGAAGGCATTCTGTAATCTGTGGACTATCAGAGTGTTGATGAAACACAGAAATTGCATCGGGATTCAATACAACAGTCACCATGCGCTGTTTCTTACATAAAAGTAATGTCTCAAACAGTCTACGCTTTCATCGTTCCCTGGAGACCAGTATTAGTTTCCGATGCACATCTCGTGGCATTCTGTAATCTGTGGTCTATCAGAGTGTTGATGAAACACAGAAATTGCATCGGGATTGAATACAACTGTCACCATGCGCCCTTTCCTCAGTGGGAGTAATGTCCCAAAAAGTCTACGCTTTGATCGTTAACTGGAAGACCAGTAGTAGTTTCCGATTAACATCTGGAGGCATTCTGTAATCTGTGGACTAGCAGAGTGTTGATGAAACACAGAAATTGCATCGGGATTGAATACAACATTCTCCATGCGCAGTTCCCTCCATAGGAGTAATGTCTCAAACAGTCTACGCTTTGTTCGGTCAGTGGAAGGCCAGTAGTAGTTTCAACTGCACATCTGGAGGCATTCTGTAATCTGTTGAGTATCAGAGTGTTGATGAAACACAGAAATTGCATCGGTATTGAATACAACAGTCACCATGCACACTTTCCTCCATGGGAGTAATGTCTCAAAGAGTCTACGCTTTGATCGTTCCCGGGAAGACCAGTAGTAGTTTCCGATGCAGTTCTCGTGGCATTCTGTAATCTGTGGACTATCAGAGTGTTGATGAAACACAGAAAATGCATCGGGATTGAATACAACAGTCACCATGCGCACTTTCCTCCATGGGAGTAATGTCTCAAAGAGTTTACGCTTTGATCGTTCCCTGGAAGACCAGTAGTAGTTTCCGATGCACATTTGGAGGCATTCTGTAATCTGTGGAGTATCAGAGTGTTGATAAAACACAGAAATTGCATCGGGATTGAATACAACAGTCACCATGCGCACTTTCCTTCATGGGAGTAATGTCCCAAACAGTCTACGCTTTGATCGTTCCCTGGAGGACCAGTAGTAGTTTCCGATTAACATCTGGAGGCATTCTGTAGATTGTGGACTATCAGAGTGTTGATGAAACACAGAAATTGCATCGGGATTGAATACAACAATCTCCATGCGCAGTTTCCTCCATGGGAGTAATGTCTCAAACAGTCTACGCTTTGATAGTTCCCTGGAACACCAGTAGTAGTTTCCGATTAACATCTGGAGGCATTCTGTAATCTGTGGACTATCAGATTGTTGATGAAACACAGAAATTGCAATGGGATTGAATACAACAGTCACCATGCGTACATTCCTCCATAAAAGTAATGTCTCAAATAGTCTACGCTTTGATGGTTTCCTTGAAGACCAGTAGTAGTTTCCAATTCACATGTGGAGGCATTCTGTAATCTGTGGACTATCAGAGTGTTGATGAAACACAGAAATTGCATCGGGATTCAATACAACAGTCAGCATGCGCTGTTTCTTACATAAAAGTAATGACTCAAACAGTCTACGCTTTCATCGTTCCCTGGAGACCAGTAGTAGTTTCCGATGCACATTTGGAGGCATTCTGTAATCTGTGGAGTATCAGAGTGTTGATGAAACACAGAAATTGCATCGGGATTGAATACAACAGTCACCATGCGCACTTTCCTTCATGGGAGTAATGTCCCAAACAGTCTACGCATTGATCGTTCCCTGGAGGACCAGTAGTAGTTTCCGATTAACATCTGGAGGCATTTTGTAATCTGTGGACTATCAGAGTGTTGATGAAACACAGAAATTGCATCGGGATTGAATACAACATTCTCCATGCGCAGTTTCCTCCATTGGAGTAATCTCTCAAACAGTCTATGCTTTGATCGGTCCCTGGAAGACCAGCAGTAGTTTCCGATTCACATGTGGAGGCATTCTGTAATCTGTGGACTATCAGAGTGTTGATGAAACACAGAAATTGCATCTGGATTGAATACAACATTCTCCACGCGCAGTTCGATCCATAGGAGTAATGTCTCAAACAGTCTACGCTTTGATCGTTCTGTGGAAGGCCAGTAGTAGATTCAACTGCACATCTGGAGGCATTCTGTAATCTGTTGAGTATCAGAGTGTTGATGAAACACAGAAATTGCATCGGGATTGAATACAACAGTCACCATGCACACTTTCCTCCATGGGAGTAATGTCTCAAAGAGTCTACGCTTTGATCGTTCCCGGGAAGACCAGTAGTAGTTTCCGATGCACTTCTCGTGGCATTCTGTAATCTGTGGACTATCAGAGTGTTGATGAAACACAGAAAATGCATCGGGATTGAATACAACAGTCACCATGCGCACTTTCCTCCATGGGAGTAATGTCTCAAAGAGTTTACGCTTTGATCGTTCCCTGGAAGACCAGTAGTAGTTTCCGATGCACATTTGGAGGCATTCTGTAATCTGTGGAGTATCAGAGTGTTGATAAAACACAGAAATTGCATCGGGATTGAATACAACAGTCACCATGCGCACTTTCCTTCATGGGAGTAATGTCCCAAACAGTCTACGCTTTGATCGTTCCCTGGAGGACCAGTAGTAGTTTCCGATTAACATCTGGAGGCATTCTGTAGATTGTGGACCATCAGAGTGTTGATGAAACACAGAAATTGCATCGGGATTGAATACAACAGTCACCATGCGTACATTCCTCCATAAAAGTAATGTCTCAAACAGTCTACGCTTTGATGGTTTCCTGGAAGACCAGTAGTAGTTTCCGATTCATATGTGTAGGCATTCTGTAATCTGTGGACTATCAGAGTGTTGATGAAACACAGAAATTGCATCGGGATTGAATACAACAATCTCCATGCGCAGTTTCCTCCATGGGAGTAATGTCTCAAACAGTCTACGCTTTGATAGTTCCCTGGAACACCAGTAGTAGTTTCCGATTAACATCTGGAGGCATTCTGTAATCTGTGGACTATCAGAGTGTTGATGAAACACAGAAATTGCATCGGGATTGAATACAACATTCTCCATGCGCAGTTTCCTCCATTGGAGTAATGTCTCAAACAGTCTATGCTTTGAACGGTCCCTGGAAGACCAGCAGCGGTTTCCGATTCACATGTGGAGGCATTCTGTAATCTGTGGACTATCAGAGTGTTGATGAAACACAGAAATTGCATCGGGATTCAATACAACAGTCACCATGCGCTGTTTCTTACATAAAAGTAATGTCTCAAACAGTCTACGCTTTCATCGTTTTCTGGAGACCAGTAGTAGTTTCCGATGCACATTTGGAGGCATTCTGTAATCTGTGGAGTATCAGAGTGTTGATGAAACACAGAAATTGCATCGGGATTGAATACAACAGTCACCATGCGCAGTTTCCTTCATGGGAGTAATGTCCCAAACAGTCTACGCTTTGATCGTTCCCTGGAGGACCAGTAGTAGTTTCCGATTAACATCTGGAGGCATTTTGTAATCTGTGGACTATCAGAGTGTTGATGAAACACAGAAATTGCATCGGGATTGAATACAACATTCGCCATGCTCAGTTTCCTCCATTGGAGTAAAGTCTCAAACAGTCTATGCTTTGTTCGGTCCCTGGAAGACCAGCAGTAGTTTCCGATTCACATGTGGAGGCATTCTGTAATCTGTGGACTATCAGAGTGTTGATGAAACACAGAAATTGCATCGGGATTGAATACAACAGTCACCATGCGTACATTCGTCCATAAAAGTAATGTCTCAAACAGTCTACGCTTTGATGGTTACCTGGAAGACCAGTAGTAGTTTCCGATTCACATGTGGAGGCATTCTGTAATCTGTGGAGTATCAGAGTGTTGATGAAACACAGAAATTGCATCGGGATTGAATACAACAGTCACCATGCGCAGTTTCCTTCATGGGAGTAATGTCCCAAACAGTCTACGCTTTGATCGTTCCCTGGAGGACCAGTAGTAGTTTCCGATTAACATCTGGAGGCATTTTGTAATCTGTGGACTATCAGAGTGTTGATGAAACACAGAAATTGCATCGGGATTGAATACAACATTCGCCATGCTCAGTTTCCTCCATTGGAGTAAAGTCTCAAACAGTCTATGCTTTGATCGGTCCCTGGAAGACCAGCAGTAGTTTCCGATTCACATGTGGAGGCATTCTGTAATCTGTGGACTATCAGAGTGTTGATGAAACACAGAAATTGCATCGGGATTGAATACAACAGTCACCATGCGTACATTCGTCCATAAAAGTAATGTCTCAAACAGTCTACGCTTTGATGGTTACCTGGAAGACCAGTAGTAGTTTCCGATTCACATGTGGAGGCATTCTGTAATCTGTGGACTATCAGAGTGTTGATGAAACACAGAAATTGCATCGGGATTCAATACAACAGTCACCATGCGCTGTTTCTTACATAAAAGTAATGTCTCAAACAGTCTACGCTTTCATCGTTCCCTGGAGACCAGTAGTAGTTTCCGATGCACATCTCGTGGCATTCTGTAATCTGTGGTCTATCAGAGTGTTGATGAAACACTGTAAATGCATCGGGATTGAATACAACTGTCACCATGCGCCCTTTCCTCAGTGGGAGTAATGTAACAAACAGCCTACGCTTTGATCGTTAACTGGAAGACCAGTAGTAGTTTCCGATTAACATCTGGAGGCATTCTGTAATCTGTGGACTATCAGAGTGTTGATGAAACACAGAAATTGCATCGGGATTGAATACAACATTCTCCACGCGCAGTTCGATCCATAGGAGTAATGTCTCAAACAGTCTACGCTTTGATCGTTCAGTGGAAGGCCAGTAGTAGTTTCAACTACACATCTGGAGGCATTCTGTAATCTGTTGAGTATCAGAGTGTTGATGAAACACAGAAATTGCATCGGGATTGAATACAACAGTCACCATGCGCACTTTCCTCCATGGGAGTAATGTCTCAAAGAGTCTACGCTTTGATCGTTCCCGGGAGGACCAGTAGTAGTTTCCGATGCACTTCCCGTGGCATTCTGTAATCTGTGGACTATCAGAGTGTTGATGAAACACAGAAAATGCATCGGGATTGAATACAACAGTCACCATGCGCACTTTCCTCCATGGAAGTAATGTCTCAAAGAGTTTACGCTTTGATCGTTCCCTGGAAGACCAGTAGTAGTTTCCGATGCACATTTGGAGGCATTCTGTAATCTGTGGAGTATCAGAGTGTTGATAAAACACAGAAATTGCATCGGGATTGAATACAACAGTCACCATGCGCACTTTCCTTCATGGGAGTAATGTCCCAAACAGTCTACGCTTTGATCGTTCCCTGGAGGACCAGTAGTAGTTTCCGATTAACATCTGGAGGCATTTTGTAAACTGTGGACTATCAGAGTGTTGATGAAACACAGAAATTGCATCGGGATTGAATACAACAATCTCCATGCGCAGTTTCCTCCATGGGAGTAATGTCTCAAAGAGTCTACGTTTGGTCGTTCCCGGGAAGAACAGTAGTAGTTTCCGATGCACATCTCGTGGCATTCTGTAATCTGTGGACTATCAGAGTGTTGATGAAACACAGAAAATGCATCGGGATTGATACAACATTCACCATGTGCACTTTCCTCCATGGGAGTAATGTCTCAAAGAGTTTACGCTTTGATCGTTCCCTGGAAGGCCAGTAGTAGTTTCCGATGCACATTTGGAGGCATTCTGTAATCTGTGGAGTATTAGAGTGTTGATGAAACTCAGAAATTGCATCGGGATTGAATACAACAATCACCATGCGCACTTTCCTCCATGGGAGTAATGTCCCAAACAGTCTACGCTTTGATCGTTCCCTGGAAGACCAGTAGTAGTTTCCGATTAACATCTGGAGGCATTCTGTAATCTGTGGACTATCAGAGTGTTGATGAAACACAGAAATTGTATCAGGATTGAATACAACACTCACCATGCGTACATTCCTCCATAAAAGTAATGTCTCAAACAGTCTACGCTTTGATCGTTTCTGGAAGAACTGTAGTAGTTTCCGATGCACATCTGGAGGCATTCTGTAATCTGTGGACTATTAGAGTGTTGATGAAACACAGAAATTGCATCGGGATTGAATACAACAGTCACCATGCGCACATACCTCCATAAAAGTAATGTCTCAACCAGTCTACGCTTTGATCGTTCCCTGGAAGACCAGTAGTAGTTTACGATGCACATCTGGAGGCATCCTGTAATCTGTGGAGTATCAGAGTGTTGATAAAACACAGAAATTGCATCGGTATTGAATACAACAGTCACCATGCGCACTTTCCTCCATGTGAGTAATGTCTCAAAGAGTCTACGCTTTGATCGTTCCCTGGAAGACCAGTAGTAGTTTCCGATGCACATCTGCAGGCATTCAGTAATCTGTGGACTATCAGAGTGTTGATGAAACACAGAAAATGCATCGGGATTGAATACAACAGTCACCATGCGCACTTCCCTCCACGGGAGTATTGTCACAACCAATCTACGCTTTGATCGTTCCCTGGAAGACCAGTAGTAGTTTCCGATGCACCTCTGGTGGCATTCTGTAATGTGTAGACTATCAGAGTGTTGATAAAACACAGAAATTGGATCGGGATTGAATACAACATTCTCCATGCGCAGTTTCCTCCATGGGAGTAATGTCTCAAACAGTCTACGCTTTGATCGTTCCCTGGAAGACCAGTAGTAGTTTCCGATGCAAATTTGGAGGCATTCTGTAATCTGTGGAGTATCAGAGTGTTGATGAAACACAGAAATTGCATCGGGATTGAATACAACAGTCACCATGCGCTGTTTCTTACATAAAAGTAATGTGTCAAACAATCTATGCTTTGATCGTTCCCTCGAAGACCAGTAGTAGTTTCCGATGCACCTCTGGTGGCATTCTGTAATGTGTAGACTATCAGAGTGTTGCTAAAACACAGTAATTACATCGGTATTGAATAAAACAGTCACCATGCTCACTTTTCTCCGTGGGAGTAATGTCTCTAACAGTCTACGATTTGATCGTTCCCTGGAAGACCAGTAGTAGTTTCCGATGCACATCTGCAGGCATTCAGTAATCTGTGGACTATCAGAGTGTTGATGAAACACAGAAAATGCATCAGGATTGAATACAACAGTCACCATGCGCACTTTCCTCCACGGGAGTATTGTCACAAACAATCTACGCTTTGATCGTTCCCTGGAAGACCAGTAGTCGTTTCCGATGCACATCTGGAGGCATTCTGTAATCTGTGGACTATTAGAGTGTTGATGAAACACAGTAATTGCATCGGGATTGAATAAAACAGTCACCATGCTCACTTTCCTCCGTGGGAGTAATGTCTCTAACAGTCTACGATTTGATCGTTCCCTGGAAGACCAGTAGTACTTTCCGATGAACATCTGGAGGCTTTCTGTAATCTGTGGACTATCAGAGTGTTGATGAAACACAGAAATTGCATCGGGATTGAATACAACATTCTCCATGCGCAGTTTCCTCCATGGGAGTAATGTCTCAAACAGTCTACGCTTTGATCGTTCAGTGGAAGACCAGTAGTAGTTTCAACTGCACATCTGGAGGCATTCTGTAATCTGTGGAGTATCAGAGTGTTGATGAAACACAGAAATTGCATCGGGATAGAATACAACAGTCACCATGCGCACTTTCCTCCATGGGACTAATGTCTCAAACAGTCTACGCTTCGATCGTTCCCGGGAAGACCAGTAGTACTTTCCGATGCACATCTCGTGGCATTCTGTAATCTGTGGACTATCAGAGTGTTGATTAAACACAGAAAATGCATCGGGATTGAATGCAACACTCACCATGCGCACTTTCCTCCATGGGAGTATTGTCTCAAAGAGTTTACGCTTTGATCGTTACATGGAAGACCAGTAGTAGTTTCCGATGCACATTTGGAGGCATTCTGTAATCTGTGGAGTATTAGAGAGTTGATGAAACACAGAAATTGTATCGGGATTGAATAACACAGTCCTCATCCGCACTTTCCTCCATGGGAGTAATGTCTGAAACAGTCTACGCGTTGATCGTTCCCGGGAAGACCAGTAGTAGTTTCCGATTAACATCTGGAGGCATTCTGTAATCTGTGGAGTATCAGAGTGTTGATGAAACACAGAAATTGCATCGGGATTGAATACAACAGTCACCATGCGCACTTTCCTCCAAGGGAGTAATGTCAAAAACAGTCTACGTTTTCATCGTTCCCTGGAAGACCAGTAGTAGTTCCCGATGCACATCTGGAGGCATTCTGTAATCTGTGGAGTATCAGAGTGTTGATGAAACACAGAAATTGCATCGGGATTGAATACAACAGTCACCATGCGCACTTTCCTCCATGGGAGTAATGTCTCAAAGAGCCTACGCTTTGATCGTTCCCGGGAAGACCAGTAGTAGTTTCCGATGCACATCTCGTGGCATTCTGTAATCTGTGGACTATCAGAGTGTTGATGAAACACAGAAAATGCATCGGGATTGAATACAACAGTCACCATGCGCACTTTCCTCCATAGGAGTAATGTCTCAAAGAGTTTACGCTTTGATCGTTCCCTGAAAGGCCAGTAGTAGTTTCCGATGCACATTTGGAGTCATTCTGTAATCTGTGGAGTATCAGAGTGTTGATGAAACTCAGAAATTGCATCGGGATTGAATACAACAGTCACCATGCGCACTTTCCTCCATGGGAGTAATGTCCCAAACAGTCTACGCTTTGATCGTTCCTTGGAAGACCAGTAGTAGTTTCCGATTAACATCTGGAGGCATTCTGTAATCTGTGAACTATCAGAGTGTTGATGTAACACAGAAATTGCATCGGGATTGAATACAACAGTCACCATGCGCTGTTTCTTACATAAAAGTAATGTCTCAAACAGTCAACGCTTTGATCGTTCCCTGGTAGACGAGCAGTAGTTTCCGAAGAACATCTGGAGGCATTCTGTAATCTGTGGACTATCAGAGTGTTGATGAAACACAGAAATTGCATCGGGATTGAATACAAGAGTCACCATGCGCACATTCCTCCACGGGAGTAATGTCTCAAACTGTCTACGCTTTGATCGTTCCCTGGAAGACCAGTAGTAGTTTCCTATGCACATCTGGAGGCATTCTGTAATCTGTGGAGTATCAGAGTGTTGATGAAACACAGAAATTGCATCGGGATTGAATACAACAGACACCATGCGCACTTTCCTCCATGGGAGTAATTCTCAAACAGTCTACGCTTTGATCGTTCCCTGGAAGACCAGTAGTAGTTTCCGATGCACATCTCGTGGCATTCTGTAATCTGTGGACTATCAGAATGTTGATGAAACACAGAAAATGCATCGGGATTGAATACAACAGTCACCATGCGCACTTTCCTCCATGGGAGTAATGTCTAAAACAGTCTACGCTTTGATCGTTCCCTGGAGGACCAGTAGTAGTCCCCGATGCACATCTGGAGGCTTTCTGTAATCTGTGGACTACCAGAGTGTTGATGAAACACAGAAATTGCATCGGGATTGAATACAACAGTCACCATGCGCACTTTCTTTCATGGGAGTAATTCTCAATCAGTCTACGCTTTGATCGTTCCCTGGAAGACCAGTAGTGGTTTCCGATACAAATTTGGAGGCATTCTGTAATATGTGGAGTATCAGAGTGTTGATGAAACACAGAAATTGCATCGGGATTGAATACAACAGTCACCATGCGCACTTTCCACCATGGGAGTAATGTCACAAACAGTCTGAGCTTTGATCGTTCCCGGGAAGACCAGTAGTAGTTTCCGATGCACATCTCGTGGCATTCTGTAATCTGTGGACTATCAGAGTGTTGATGAAACACAGAAAATGCATCGGGATTGAATACAACAGTCACCATGCACACTTTCCTCCATGGGAGTAATGTCTTAAAGAGTTTACGCTTTCATTGTTCCCTGGAAGACCAGTAGTAGTTTCCTATGCACATCTGCAGGCATTCTGTAATCTGTGGACTATCAGAGTGTTGATGAAACACAGAAATTGCATCGGGATTGAATACAACAGTCACTATGCCCTGTTTCTTACATAAAAGTAATGTGTCAAACAATCAATGCTTTGATCGTTCCCTCGAAGACCAGTAGTAGTTTCCGATGCACCTCTGGTGGCATTCTGTAATGTGTAGACTATCAGAGTGTTGATGAAACACAGTAATTGCATCGGGATTGAGTATAACAGTCACCATGCTCACTTTCCTCCGTGGGAGTAATGTCTCTAACAGTCTACGCTTTGATCGTTCCCTGGAAGACCAGTAATAGTTTCCGATGAACATCTGGAGGCTTTCTGTAATCTGTGGACTATCAGAGTGTTGATGAAACACAGAAATTGCATCGGGATTGAATACAACAGTCACCATGCGCACTTTCCTCCATGGGAGTAATGTCTCTAACAGTCTACGCTTTGATCGTTCCCTGGAAGACCAGTAGTAGTTTCCGAAGCACATCTGGAGGTTTTCCGTAATCTGTGGACTATCAGAGTGTTGATGAAAGACACAAATTGCATCGGGATTGAATACAACAGTCACGATGCGCACTTTCCTCCATGGAAGTAAAGTCTCAAACACTCTACGCTTTGATCGTTCCCTGGAAGACCAGTAGTAGTTTCCTATGAACTTCTGGAGGCTTTCTGTAATCAGTGGACTATCAGAGTGTTGATGAAACACAGAAATTGCATCGGGATTGAATACGACAGTCACCATGCGCACTTTCCTCCATGGGAGTAATGTCTCAAACAGTCTACGCTTTGATCGTTCCCGGGAAGACCAGTAGTAGTTTCCGATGCACATCTCGTGGCATTCTGTAATCTGTGGATTATCAGAGTGTTGATGAAACACAGAAAATGCATCAGGATTGGATACAACAGTTACCATGCGCACTTTCCTCCATGGGAGTAATGTCTCAAACAGTCTACGCTTTGATCGTTCCCTGGAAGACCAGTAGTAGTTTCCGATGCACTTCTGGTGGCATTCTGTAATGTGTAGACTATCAGAGTACTGATGAAACACAGTAATTGCATCGGGATTGAATAAAACAGTCACCATGCCCACTTTCCTCCATGGGAGTAACGTCTCAAAGAGTTTTTCGCTTTGATTGTTCCCTGGAAGACCAGTAGTAGTTTCCGATGCACATCTGGAGGCATTCTGTAATCTGTGGACTATTAGAGTGTTGATGAAACACAGAAATTGCATCGGGATTGAATACAACAGTCACCATGCGCACTTTCCTTCATGGGAGTATTGTACCAAACAGTCCACGCTTTGATCGTCCTTTGGAGGACCAGTAGTAGTTTCCGATTAACATCTGGAGGCATTTTGTAATCTATGGACTATCAGAGTGTTGATGAAACATAGAAATTGCATCGGGATTGAATACAACAATCACCATGAGCACATTCCTCCATAAATGTAATGTCTCAAACAGTCTACGCTTTGATCGTTCCCTGGAAGACCAGTAGTCGATTCCGATGCACATCTGGAGGCATTCTGTAATCTGTGGACTATTAGAGTGTTGATGAAACACAGTAATTGCATCGGGATTGAATAAAACAGTCACCATGCTCACTTTACTCCGTGGGAGTAATGTCTCTAACAGTCTACGATTTGATCGTTCCCTGGAAGACCAGTAGTACTTTCCGATGAACATCTGGAGGCTTTCTGTAATCTGTGGACTATCAGAGTGTTGATGAAACACAGAAATTGCATCGGGATTGAATACAACATTCTCCATGCGCAGTTTCCTCCATGGGAGTAATGTCTCAAACAGTCTACGCTTTGATCGTTCAGTGGAAGACCAGTAGTAGTTTCAACTGCACATCTGGAGGCATTCTGTAATCTGTGGAGTATCAGAGTGTTGATGAAACACAGAAATTGCATCGGGATATAATACAACAGTCACCATGCGCACTTTCCTCCATGGGTCTAATGTCTCAAACAATCTACGCTTCGATCGTTCCCGGGAAGACCAGTAGTACTTTCCGATGCACATCTCGTGGCATTCTGTAATCTGTGGACTATCAGAGTGTTGATGAAACACAGAAAATGCATCGGGATTGAATGCAACAGTCACCATGCGCACTTTCCTCCATGGGAGTATTGTCTCAAAGAGTTTACGCTTTGATCGTTACATGGAAGACCAGTAGTAGTTTCCGATGCACATTTGGAGGCATTCTGTAATCTGTGGAGTATCAGAGTGTTGATAAAACACAGAAATTGCATCGGGATTGAATACAACAGTCACCATGCGCACATTCCTCCATGGGAGTAATGTCTCAAACAGTCTACAATTTGATCGTTCCCTGGAAGACCAGTAGAAGTTTCCGATGCACATCTGGAGGCATTCTGTAATCTGTGGAGTATTAGAGAGTTGATGAAACACAGAAATTGTATCGGGATTAAATAACACAGTCCTCATCCGCACTTTCCTCCATGGGAGTAATGTCTGAAACAGTCTACGCGTTGATCGTTCCCGGGAAGACCAGTAGTAGTTTCCGATTAACATCTGGAGGCATTCTGTAATCTGTGGAGTATCAGAGTGTTGATGAAACACAGAAATTGCATCGGGATTGAATACAACAGTCACCATGCGCACTTTCCTCCATGGGAGTAATGTCTCAAAGAGCCTACGCTTTGATCGTTCCCGGGAAGACCAGTAGTAGTTTCCGATGCACATCTCGTGGCATTCTGTAATCTGTGGACTATCAGAGTGTTGATGAAACACAGAAAATGCATCGGGATTGAATACAACAGTCACCATGCGCACTTTCCTCCATAGGAGTAATGTCTCAAAGAGTTTACGATTTGATCGTTCCCTGAAAGGCCAGTAGTAGTTTCCGATGCACATTTGGAGGCATTCTGTAATCTGTGGAGTATCAGGGTGTTGATGAAACTCAGAAATTGCATCGGGATTGAATACAACAGTCACCATGCGCACTTTCCTCCATGGGAGTAATGTCCCAAACAGTCTACGCTTTGATCGTTCCTTGGAAGACCAGTAGTAGTTTCCGATTAACATCTGGAGGCATTCTGTAATCTGTGAACTATCAGAGTGTTGATGTAACACAGAAATTGCATCGGGATTGAATACAACAGTCACTATGCGCTGTTTCTTACATAAAAGTAATGTCTCAAACAGTCAACGCTTTGATCGTTCCCTGGAAGACGAGCAGTAGTTTCCGAAGAACATCTGGAGGCATTCTGTAATCTGTGGACTATCAGAGTGTTGATGAAACACAGAAATTGCATCGGGATTGAATACAACAGTCACCATGCGCACATTCCTCCACGGGAGTAATGTCTCAAACTGTCTACGCTTTGATCGTTCCCTGGAAGACCAGTAGTAGTTTCCGATGCACATCTGGAGGCATTCTGTAATCTGTGGAGTATCAGAGTGTTGATGAAACACAGAAATTGCATCGGGATTGAATACAACAGACACCATGCGCACTTTCCTCCATGGGAGTAATTCTCAAACAGTCTACGCTTTGATCGTTCCCTGGAAGACCAGTAGTAGTTTCCGATGCACATCTCGTGGCATTCTGTAATCTGTGGACTATCAGAATGTTGATGAAACACAGAAAATGCACCGGGATTGAATACAACAGTCACCATGCGCACTTTCCTCCATGGGAGTAATGTCTAAAACAGTCTACGCTTTGATCGTTCCCTGGAGGACCAGTAGTAGTCCCCGATGCACATCTGGAGGCTTTCTGTAATCTGTGGACTACCAGAGTGTTGATGAAACACAGAAATTGCATCGGGATTGAATACAACAGTCACCATGCGCACTTTCTTTCATGGGAGTAATTCTCAATCAGTCTACGCTTTGATCGTTCCCTGGAAGACCAGTAGTGGTTTCCGATACAAATTTGGAGGCATTCTGTAATCTGTGGAGTATCAGAGTGTTGATGAAACACAGAAATTGCATCGGGATTGAATACAACAGTCACCATGCGCACTTTCCACCATGGGAGTAATGTCACAAACAGTCTAAGCTTTGATCGTTCCCGGGAAGACCAGTAGTAGTTTCCGATGCACATCTCGTGGCATTCTGTAATCTGTGGACTATCAGAGTGTTGATGACACACAGAAAATGCATCGGGATTGAATACAACAGTCACCATGCACACTTTCCTCCATGGGAGTAATGTCTTAAAGAGTTTACGCTTTCATTGTTCCCTGGAAGACCAGTAGTAGTTTCCTATGCACATCTGCAGGCATTCTGTAATCTGTGGACTATCAGAGTGTTGATGAAACACAGAAATTGCATCGGGATTGAATACAACAGTCACCATGCCCTGTTTCTTACATAAAAGTAATGTGTCAAACAATCTATGCTTTGATCGTTCCCTCGAAGACCAGTAGTAGTTTCCGATGCACCTCTGGTGGCATTCTGTAATGTGTAGACTATCAGAGTGTTGATGAAACACAGTAATTGCATCGGGATTGAGTATAACAGTCACCATGCTCACTTTCCTCCGTGGGAGTAATGTCTCCAACAGTCTACGCTTTGATCGTTCCCTGGAAGACCAGTAATAGTTTCCGATGAACATCTGGAGGCTTTCTGTAATCTGTGGACTACCAGAGTGTTGATGAAACACAGAAATTGCATCGGGATTGAATACAACAGTCACCATGCGCACTTTCCTCCATGGGAGTACTGTCTCTAACAGTCTACGCTTTGATCGTTCCCTGGAAGACCAGTAGTAGTTTCCGAAGCACATCTGGAGGTTTTCCGTAATCTGTGGACTATCAGAGTGTTGATGAAACATAGAAATTGCATCGGGATTGAATACAACAGTCACCATGCGCACTTTCCTACATGGGAGTAATGTCTCAAACAGTCTACGCTTCGATCGTTCCCAGGAAGACCAGTAGTAGTTTCAAATGCACATCTCGTGGCATTCTGTAATCTGTGGACTATCAGAGTGTTGATGAAACACAGAAAATGCATCGGGATTGAATGCAACAGTCACCATGCGCACTTTCCTCCATGGGAGTAATGTCTCAAAGAGTTTACGCTTTGATCGTTACATGGAAGACCAGTAGTAGTTTCCGATGCACATGTGGTGGCATTCTGTAATTTGTGGAGTATCAGAGTGTTGATAAAACACAGAAATTGCATCGGGATTGAATAAAACAGTCACCATCCGCACTTTCCTCCAGAGGAGTAATGTCTGAAACAGTCTACGCTTTGATCGTTCCCAGGAAGACCAGTAGTAGTTTCCGATTAACATCTGGAGGCATTCTGTTTTCTGTGGACCATCAGAGTGTTGATGAAAGACACAAATTGCATCGGGATTGAATACAACAGTCACGATGCGCACTTTCCTCCATGGAAGTAAAGTCTCAAACACTCTACGTTTTGATCGTTCCCTGGAAGACCAGTAGTAGTTTCCTATGAACTTCTGGAGGCTTTCTGTAATCAGTGGACTATCAGAGTGTTGATGAAACACAGAAATTGCATCGGGATTGAATACGACAGTCACCATGCGCACTTTCCTCCATGGGAGTAATGTCTCAAACAGTCTACGCTTTGATCGTTCCCGGGAAGACCAGTAGTAGTTTCCGATGCACATCTCGTGGAATTCTGTAATCTGTGGACTATCAGAGTGTTGATGAAACACAGAAAATGCATCAGGATTGGATACAACAGTTACCATGCGCACTTTCCTCCATGGGAGTAATGTCTCAAACAGTCTACGCTTTGATCGTTCCCTGGAAGACCAGTAGTAGTTTCCGATGCACATTTGGAGGCATTCTGTAATCTGTGGAGTATCAGAGTGTTGATGAAACACAGAAATTGCATCGGGATTGAATACAACAGTCACCATGCGCACTTTCCTTCATGGGAGTAATGTCCCAAACAGTCCACGCTTTGATCGTCCCCTGGAGGACCAGTAGTAGTTTCCGATTAAAATCTGGAGGCATTTTGTAATCTGTGGACTATCAGAGTGTTGATGAAACATAGAAATTGCATCGGGATTGAATACAACAATCACCATGAGCACATTCCTCCATAAAAGTAATGTCTCAAACAGTCTACGCTTTGATCGTTCCCTGGAAGACCAGTAGTAGTTTCCGATGCACTTCTGGTGGCATTTTGTAATGTGTAGACTATCAGAGTACTGATGAAACACAGTAATTGCATCGGGATTGAATAAAACAGTCACCATGCCCACTTTCCTCCATGGGAGTAACGTCTCAAAGAGTTTTTCGCTTTGATTGTTCCCTGGAAGACCAGTAGTAGTTTCCGATGCACATCTGGAGGCATTCTGTAATCTGTGGACTATTAGAGTGTTGATGAAACACAGAAATTGCATCGGGATTGAATACAACAGTCACCATGCGCACTTTCCTTCATGGGAGTATTGTCCCAAACAGTCCACGCTTTGATCGTCCTTTGGAGGACCAGTAGTAGTTTCCGATTAACATCTGGAGGCATTCTGTAATCTGTGAACTATCAGAGTGTTGATGTAACACAGAAATTGCATCGGGATTGAATACAACAGTCACCATGCGCTGTTTCTTACATAAAAGTAATGTCTCAAACAGTCAACGCTTTGATCGTTCCCTGGAAGACGAGCAGTAGTTTCCGAAGAACATCTGGAGGCATTCTGTAATCTGTGGACTATCAGAGTGTTGATGAAACACAGAAATTGCATCGGGATTGAATACAACAGTCACCATGCGCACATTCCTCCACGGGAGTAATGTCTCAAACTGTCTACGCTTTGATCGTTCCCTGGAAGACCAGTAGTAGTTTCCGATGCACATCTGGAGGCATTCTGTAATCTGTGGAGTATCAGAGTGTTGATGAAACACAGAAATTGCATCGGGATTGAATACAACTGACACCATGCGCACTTTCCTCCATGGGAGTAATTCTCAAACAGTCTACGCTTTGATCGTTCCCTGGAAGACCAGTAGTAGTTTCCGATGCACATCTCGTGGCATTCTGTAATCTGTGGACTATCAGAATGTTGATGAAACACAGAAAATGCATCGGGATTGAATACAACAGTCACCATGCGCACTTTCCTCCATGGGAGTAATGTCTAAAACAGTCTACGCTTTGATCGTTCCCTGGAGGACCAGTAGTAGTCCCCGATGCACATCTGGAGGCTTTCTGTAATCTGTGGACTACCAGAGTGTTGATGAAACACAGAAATTGCATCGGGATTGAATACAACAGTCACCATGCGCACTTTCTTTCATGGGAGTAATTCTCAATCAGTCTACGCTTTGATCGTTCCCTGGAAGACCAGTAGTGGTTTCCGATACAAATTTGGAGGCATTCTGTAATCTGTGGAGTATCAGAGTGTTGATGAAACACAGAAATTGCATCGGGATAGAATACAACAGTCACCATGCGCACTTTCCACCATGGGAGTAATGTCACAAACAGTCTAAGCTTTGATCGTTCCCGGGAAGACCAGTAGTAGTTTCCGATGCACATCTCGTGGCATTCTGTAATCTGTGGACTATCAGAGTGTTGATGAAACACAGAAAATGCATCGGGATTGAATACAACAGTCACCATGCACACTTTCCTCCATGGGAGTAATGTCTTAAAGAGTTTACGCTCTCATTGTTCCCTGGAAGACCAGTAGTAGTTTCCTATGCACATCAGCAGGCATTCTGTAATCTGTGGACTATCAGAGTGTTGATGAAACACAGAAATTGCATCGGGATTGAATACAACAGTCACCATGCCCTGTTTCTTACATAAAAGTAATGTGTCAAACAATCTATGCTTTGATCGTTCCCTCGAAGACCAGTAGTAGTTTCCGATGCACCTCTGGTGGCATTCTGTAATGTGTAGACTATCAAAGTGTTGATGAAACACAGTAATTGAATCGGGATTGAGTATAACAGTCACCATGCTCACTTTCCTCCGTGGGAGTAATGTCTCTAACAGTCTACGCTTTGATCGTTCCCTGGAAGACCAGTAATAGTTTCCGATGAACATCTGGAGGCTTTCTGTAATCTGTGGACTATCAGAGTGTTGATGAAACACAGAAATTGCATCGGGATTGAATACAACAGTCACCATGCGCACTTTCCTCCATGGGAGTAATGTCTCTAACAGTCTACGCTTTGATCGTTCCCTGGAAGACCAGTAGTAGTTTCCGAAGCACATCTGGAGGTTTTCCGTAATCTGTGGACTATCAGAGTGTTGATGAAACATAGAAATTGCATCGGGATTGAATACAACAGTCACCATGCGCACTTTCCTACATGGGAGTAATGTCTCAAACAGTCTACGCTTCGATCGCTCCCAGGAAGACCAGTAGTAGTTTCAAATGCACATCTCGTGGCATTCTGTAATCTGTGGACTATCAGAGTGTTGATGAAACACAGAAAATGCATCGGGATTGAATGCAACAGTCACCATGCGCACTTTCCTCCATGGGAGTAATGTCTCAAAGAGTTTACGCTTTGATCGTTACATGGAAGACCAGTAGTAGTTTCCGATGCACATGTGGTGGCATTCTGTAATTTGTGGAGTATCATAGTGTTGATAAAACACAGAAATTGCATCGGGATTGAATAAAACAGTCACCATCCGCACTTTCCTCCAGAGGAGTAATGTCTGAAACAGTCTACGCTTTGATCGTTCCCAGGAAGACCAGTAGTAGTTTCCGATTAACATCTGGAGGCATTCTGTTTTCTGTGGACCATCAGAGTGTTGATGAAAGACACAAATTGCATCGGGATTGAATACAACAGTCACGATGCGCACTTTCCTCCATGGAAGTAAAGTCTCAAACACTCTACGCTTTGATCGTTCCCTGGAAGACCAGTAGTAGTTTCCTATGAACTTCTGGAGGCTTTCTGTAATCAGTGGACTATCAGAGTGTTGATGAAACACAGAAATTGCATCGGGATTGAATACGACAGTCACCATGCGCACTTTCCTCCATGGGAGTAATGTCTCAAACAGTCTACGCTTTGATCGTTCCCGGGAAGACCAGTAGTAGTTTCCGATGCACATCTCGTGGCATTCTGTAATCTGTGGACTATCAGAGTGTTGATGAAACACAGAAAATGCATCAGGATTGGATACAACAGTTACCATGCGCACTTTCCTCCATGGGAGTAATGTCTCAAACAGTCTACGCTTTGATCGTTCCCTGGAAGACCAGTAGTAGTTTCCGATGCACATTTGGAGGCATTCTGTAATCTGTGGAGTATCAGAGTGTTGATGAAACACAGAAATTGCATCGGGATTGAATACAACAGTCACCATGCGCACTTTCCTCCATGGGAGTAATGTCTAAAACAGTCTACGCTTTGATCGTTCCCTGGAGGACCAGTAGTAGTCCCCGATGCACATCTGGAGGCTTTCTGTAATCTGTGGACTACCAGAGTGTTGATGAAACACAGAAATTGCATCGGGATTGAATACAACAGTCACCATGCGCACTTTCTTTCATGGGAGTAATTCTCAATCAGTCTACGCTTTGATCGTTCCCTGGAAGACCAGTAGTGGTTTCCGATACAAATTTGGAGGCATTCTGTAATCTGTGGAGTATCAGAGTGTTGATGAAACACAGAAATTGCATCGGGATTGAATACAACAGTCACCATGCGCACTTTCCACCATGGGAGTAATGTCACAAACAGTCTAAGCTTTGATCGTTCCCGGGAAGACCAGTAGTAGTTTCCGATGCACATCTCGTGGCATTCTGTAATCTGTGGACTATCAGAGTGTTGATGAAACACAGAAAATGCATCGGGATTGAATACAACAGTCACCATGCACACTTTCCTCCATGGGAGTAATGTCTTAAAGAGTTTACGCTTTCATTGTTCCCTGGAAGACCAGTAGTAGTTTCCTATGCACATCTGCAGGCATTCTGTAATCTGTGGACTATCAGAGTGTTGATGAAACACAGAAATTGCATCGGGATTGAATACAACAGTCACCATGCCCTGTTTCTTACATAAAAGTAATGTGTCAAACAATCTATGCTTTGATCGTTCCCTCGAAGACCAGTAGTAGTTTCCGATGCACCTCTGGTGGCATTCTGTAATGTGTAGACTATCAAAGTGTTGATGAAACACAGTAATTGAATCGGGATTGAGTATAACAGTCACCATGCTCACTTTCCTCCGTGGGAGTAATGTCTCTAACAGTCTACGCTTTGATCGTTCCCTGGAAGACCAGTAATAGTTTCCGATGAACATCTGGAGGCTTTCTGTAATCTGTGGACTATCAGAGTGTTGATGAAACACAGAAATTGCATCGGGATTGAATACAACAGTCACCATGCGCACTTTCCTCCATGGGAGTAATGTCTCTAACAGTCTACGCTTTGATCGTTCCCTGGAAGACCAGTAGTAGTTTCCGAAGCACATCTGGAGGTTTTCCGTAATCTGTGGACTATCAGAGTGTTGATGAAACATAGAAATTGCATCGGGATTGAATACAACAGTCACCATGCGCACTTTCCTACATGGGAGTAATGTCTCAAACAGTCTACGCTTCGATCGTTCCCAGGAAGACCAGTAGTAGTTTCAAATGCACATCTCGTGGCATTCTGTAATCTGTGGACTATCAGAGTGTTGATGAAACACAGAAAATGCATCGGGATTGAATGCAACAGTCACCATGCGCACTTTCCTCCATGGGAGTAATGTCTCAAAGAGTTTACGCTTTGATCGTTACATGGAAGACCAGTAGTAGTTTCCGATGCACATGTGGTGGCATTCTGTAATTTGTGGAGTATCAGAGTGTTGATAAAACACAGAAATTGCATCGGGATTGAATAAAACAGTCACCATCCGCACTTTCCTCCAGAGGAGTAATGTCTGAAACAGTCTACGCTTTGATCGTTCCCAGGAAGACCAGTAGTAGTTTCCGATTAACATCTGGAGGCATTCTGTTTTCTGTGGACCATCAGAGTGTTGATGAAAGACACAAATTGCATCGGGATTGAATACAACAGTCACGATGCGCACTTTCCTCCATGGAAGTAAAGTCTCAAACACTCTACGCTTTGATCGTTCCCTGGAAGACCAGTAGTAGTTTCCTATGAACTTCTGGAGGCTTTCTGTAATCAGTGGACTATCAGAGTGTTGATGAAACACAGAAATTGCATCGGGATTGAATACGACAGTCACCATGCGCACTTTCCTCCATGGGAGTAATGTCTCAAACAGTCTACGCTTTGATCGTTCCCGGGAAGACCAGTAGTAGTTTCCGATGCACATCTCGTGGCATTCTGTAATCTGTGGACTATCAGAGTGTTGATGAAACACAGAAAATGCATCAGGATTGGATACAACAGTTACCATGCGCACTTTCCTCCATGGGAGTAATGTCTCAAACAGTCTACGCTTTGATCGTTCCCTGGAAGACCAGTAGTAGTTTCCGATGCACATTTGGAGGCATTCTGTAATCTGTGGAGTATCAGAGTGTTGATGAAACACAGAAATTGCATCGGGATTGAATACAACAGTCACCATGCGCACTTTCCTTCATGGGAGTAATGTCCCAAACAGTCCACGCTTTGATCGTCCCCTGGAGGACCAGTAGTAGTTTCCGATTAAAATCTGGAGGCATTTTGTAATCTGTGGACTATCAGAGTGTTGATGAAACATAGAAATTGCATCGGGATTGAATACAACAATCACCATGAGCACATTCCTCCATAAAAGTAATGTCTCAAACAGTCTACGCTTTGATCGTTCCCTGGAAGACCAGTACTAGTTTTCGATGCACTTCTGGTGGCATTCTGTAATGTGTAGACTATCAGAGTACTGATGAAACACAGTAATTGCATCGGGATTGAATAAAACAGTCACCATGCCCACTTTCCTCCATGGGAGTAACGTCTCAAAGAGTTTTTCGCTTTGATTGTTCCCTGGAAGACCAGTAGTAGTTTCCGATGCACATCTGGAGGCATTCTGTAATCTGTGGACTATTAGAGTGTTGATGAAACACAGAAATTGCATCGGGATTGAATACAACAGTCACCATGCGCACTTTCCTTCATGGGAGTATTGTCCCAAACAGTCCACGCTTTGATCGTCCTTTGGAGGACCAGTAGTAGTTTCCGATTAACATCTGGAGGCATTTTGTAATCTATGGACTATCAGAGTGTTGATGAAACATAGAAATTGCATCGGGATTGAATACAACAATCACCATGAGCACATTCCTCCATAAAAGTAATGTCTCAAACAGTCTACGCTTTGATCGTGCCCTGGAAGACCAGTAGTAGTTTCCGATGCACTTCTGGTGGCATTCTGTAATGTGTAGACTATCAGAGTACTGGTGAAACACAGTAATTGCATCGGGATTGAATGAAACAGTCATTATGCCCACTTTCCTCCATGGGAGTAATGTCTCAAAGAGTTTTTCGCTTTGATTGTTCCCTGGAAGACCAGTAGTAGTTTCCGATGCACATCTGGAGGCATTCTGTAATCTGTGGACTATTAGAGTGTTGATGAAACACAGAAATTGCATCGGGATTGAATACAACAGTCACCATGCGCACTTTCCTCCATGGGAGTAATGTCTCAATCAGTCTACGCTTTGATCGGTCCCTGGAAGAGCAGTAGTAGTTTCCGATGCACATCTGGAGGCATTCTGTAATCTTTGGACCATCAGAGTGTTGATGAAACACAGAAAATGCATCGGGATTGAATACAACAGTCACCATGCGCACTTGCCTCTGCGGGAGTAATGTCTCAAACAATGTACGCTTTGATCGTTCCCTGGAAGACCAGTAGTAGTTTCCGATGCACCTCTGGTGGCATTCTGTAATGTATAGACTATCAGAGTGTTGATGAAACACAGTAATTGCATCCGGATTGAATAAAACAGTCACCATGCTCACTTTCCTCCATGGGGGTAATGTTTCTAACAGTCTACACTTTGATCGTTCCCTGGAAGACCAGTAGTAGTTTCCGATGCACATTTGGAGGCATTTTGTAATCTGTGGAGTATCAGAGTGATGATGAAACACAGAAATTTCATCGGGATTGAATACGACAGTCACCATGCGCACTTTCCTCCATGGGAGTAATGTCTCAAACAGTCTACGCTTTGATCGTTCCCGGGAAGACCAGTAGTAGTTTCCGATACACATCTCGTGGCATTCTGTAATCTGTGGACTATCAGAGTGTTGATGAAACACAGAAAATGCATCGGGATTGGATACAACAGTCACCATGCGCACTTTCCTCCATGGGAGTAATGTCTCAAACAGTCTACGCTTTGATCGTTCCGTGGAAGACCACTAGTAGTTTCCGATGCCCATTTTTAGGCATTCTGTAATTTGTGGAGTATCAGAGTGTTGATGAAACACAGAAATTGAATCGGGATTGAATACAACAGTCACCATACGCACTTTCCTTCATTGGAGTAATGTCCCAAACAGTCAACGCTTTGATCGTTCCCTGGAGAACCAGTAGTAGTTTCCGATTAACGTCTGGAGGCATTTTGTAATCTGTGGACTATCAGAGTGTTGATGAAACACAGAAATTGCATCGGGATTGAATACAACATTCTCCATGCGCAGTTTCCTCCATGGGAGTAATGTCTCAAACAGTCTACGCTTTGATCGTTACCTGGAAGACCAGTAGTAGTTTCCGATTAACATCTGGAGGCATTCTGTAATCCGTGGACTATCAGAGTGTTGATGAAACACAGAAGTTCCATGGGGATTGAATACAACAGTCACCATGCGTACATTCCTCCATAAAAGTAATGTCTCAAACAGTCTACGCTTTGATGGTTTCCTGGAAGACCAGTAGTAGTTTCCGATTCACATGTGGAGGCATTCTGTAATCTGTGGACTATCAGAGTGTTGATGAAACACAGAAATTGCATCGGGATTCAATACAACCGTCACCATGCGCTGTTTCTTACATAAATGTAATGTCTCAAACAGTCTATGCTTTCATCGTTCCCTGGAGACCAGTAGTAGTTTCCGATGCACATCTCGTGGCATTCTGTAATATGTGGTCTATCAGAGTGTTGATGAAACACTGTAAATGCATCGGGATTGAATACAACAGTCACCATGCGCCCTTTCCTCCATGGGAGTAATGTAACAAACAGCCTACGCTTTGATCGTTAACTGGAAGACCAGTAGTAGTTTCCGATTAACATCTGGAGGCATTCTGTAATCTGTGGACTATCAGAGTGTTGATGAAACACAGAAATTTCATTGGGATTGAATACAACATTCTCCATGCGCAGTTCGATCCATAGGAGTAATGTCTCAAACAGTCTACGCTTTGATTGTTCAGTGGAAGGCCAGTAGTAGTTTCAACTGCACATCTGGAGGCATTCTGTAATCTGTTGAGTATCAGAGTGTTGATGAAACACAGAAATTGAATCGGGATTGAATACAACAGTCACCATGCGCACTTTCCTCCTTGGGAGTAATGTCTCAAAGAGTCTACGCTTTGATCGTTCCCGGGAAGACCAGTAGTAGTTTCCGATGAACATTTGGAGGCATTCTGTAATCTGTGGAGTATCAGAGTGTTGATGAAACACAGAAAATTCATCGGGATTGAATACAACAGTCACAATGATCACTTTCCTCCATGGGAGTAATGTGTCAAAGAGTTTACACTTTGATCGTTCCCTGGAAGACCAGTAGTAGTTTCCGATGCACATTTGGAGGCATTCTGTAATCTGTGGAGTATCAGAGTGTTGATAAAACACAGAAATTGCATCGGGATTGAATACAACAGTCACTATGCGCACATTCCTCCATGGGAGTAATGTCTCAAACAGTCTACACTTTGATCGTTCCCGGGAAGACCAGTAGTAGTTTCCGATGCACATCTCGTAGCATTATGTAAACTGTGGACTATCAGAGTGTTGATGAAACACAGAAAATGCATCGGGATTGAATACAACAATCACCATGCGCACTTTCCTCCATATGAGTAATGTCTCAAAGAGTTTACGCTTTGATCGTTCCCTGGAAGACCAGTAGTAGTTTCCGATGCACATTTGGAGGCATTCTGTAATCTGTGGACTATCAGAGTGTTGATGAAACACAGATATTGCATTGGGATTGAATACAACAGTCACCATGCACACTTTCCTCCATGGCAGTAATGTCTCAAACAGTCTACGCTTTGATCGTTCCAAGGGAAGACAAGTAGTAGCTTCCGATGCACATCTCGTGGCATTCTGTAATCTGTGGACTGTCAGAGTGTTGATGAAACACAGAAAATGCATCGGGATTGGATACAACAGTCACCATGCGCACTTTCCTCCATGGGAGTAATGTCTCAAACAGTCTGCGCTTTGATCGTTCCTGGGAAGACCAGTAGTAGTTTCCGATGCACATCTCGTGGCATTCTGTAATCTGTGGACTATCAGAGTGTTGATGAAACACAGAAAATGCATTGGGATTGGATACAACAGTCAACATGCGCACTTTCCTCCATGGGAGTAATGTCTTAAACAGTCTACGCTTTGATCGTTCCCTGGAAGACCAGTAGTAGTTTCCGAAGCACATTTGGAGGCATTCTGTAATCTTTGGAGTATAAGAGTGTTGATGAAACACAGAAATTGCATCGGGATTGAATACAACAGTCACCATGCGCAGTTTCGTCCATGGGAGGAATGTCTCAAACAGTCTACGCTTTGATCGTTCCCTGGAAGACCAGTAGTAGTTTCCGATTAACATCTGGAGGCATTCTGTAATCCGTGGACTATCAGAGTGTTGATGAAACACAGAAGTTCCATGGGGATTGAATACAACAGTCACCATGCGTACATTCCTCCATAAAAGTAATGTCTCAAACAGTCTACGCTTTGATGGTTTCCTGGAAGACCAGTAGTAGTTTCCGATTCACATGTGGAGGCATTCTGTAATCTGTGGACTATCAGAGTGTTGATGAAACACAGAAATTGCATCGGGATTCAATACAACAGTCACCATGCGCTGTTTCTTACATAAATGTAATGTCTCAAACAGTCTATGCTTTCATCGTTCCCTGGAGACCAGTAGTAGTTTCCGATGCACATCTCGTGGCATTCTGTAATATGTGGTCTATCAGAGTGTTGATGAAACACTGTAAATGCATCGGGATTGAATACAACAGTCACCATGCGCCCTTTCCTCCATGGGAGTAATGTAACAAACAGCCTACGCTTTGATCGTTAACTGGAAGACCAGTAGTAGTTTCCGATTAACATCTGGAGGCATTCTGTAATCTGTGGACTATCAGAGTGTTGATGAAACACAGAAATTTCATTGGGATTGAATACAACATTCTCCATGCGCAGTTCGATCCATAGGAGTAATGTCTCAAACAGTCTACGCTTTGATTGTTCAGTGGAAGGCCAGTAGTAGTTTCAACTGCACATCTGGAGGCATTCTGTAATCTGTTAAGTATCAGAGTGTTGATGAAACACAGAAATTGAATCGGGATTGAATACAACAGTCACCATGCGCACTTTCCTCCTTGGGAGTAATGTCTCAAAGAGTCTACGCTTTGATCGTTCCCGGGAAGACCAGTAGTAGTTTCCGATGAACATTTGGAGGCATTCTGTAATCTGTGGAGTATCAGAGTGTTGATGAAACACAGAAAATTCATCGGGATTGAATACAACAGTCACAATGATCACTTTCCTCCATGGGAGTAATGTGTCAAAGAGTTTACACTTTGATCGTTCCCTGGAAGACCAGTAGTAGTTTCCGATGCACATTTGGAGGCATTCTGTAATCTGTGGAGTATCAGAGTGTTGATAAAACACAGAAATTGCATCGGGATTGAATACAACAGTCACTATGCGCACATTCCTCCATGGGAGTAATGTCTCAAACAGTCTACACTTTGATCGTTCCCGGGAAGACCAGTAGTAGTTTCCGATGCACATCTCGTAGCATTATGTAAACTGTGGACTATCAGAGTGTTGATGAAACACAGAAAATGCATCGGGATTGAATACAACAATCACCATGCGCACTTTCCTCCATATGAGTAATGTCTCAAAGAGTTTACGCTTTGATCGTTCCCTGGAAGACCAGTAGTAGTTTCCGATGCACATTTGGAGGCATTCTGTAATCTGTGGACTATCAGAGTGTTGATGAAACACAGATATTGCATTGGGATTGAATACAACAGTCACCATGCACACTTTCCTCCATGGCAGTAATGTCTCAAACAGTCTACGCTTTGATCGTTCCAAGGGAAGACAAGTAGTAGCTTCCGATGCACATCTCGTGGCATTCTGTAATCTGTGGACTGTCAGAGTGTTGATGAAACACAGAAAATGCATCGGGATTGGATACAACAGTCACCATGCGCACTTTCCTCCATGGGAGTAATGTCTCAAACAGTCTGCGCTTTGATCGTTCCTGGGAAGACCAGTAGTAGTTTCCGATGCACATCTCGTGGCATTCTGTAATCTGTGGACTATCAGAGTGTTGATGAAACACAGAAAATGCATTGGGATTGGATACAACAGTCAACATGCGCACTTTCCTCCATGGGAGTAATGTCTTAAACAGTCTACGCTTTGATCGTTCCCTGGAAGACCAGTAGTAGTTTCCGAAGCACATTTGGAGGCATTCTGTAATCTTTGGAGTATAAGAGTGTTGATGAAACACAGAAATTGCATCGGGATTGAATACAACAGTCACCATGCGCAGTTTCGTCCATGGGAGGAATGTCTCAAACAGTCTACGCTTTGATCGTTCCCTGGAAGACCAGTAGTAGTTTCCGATTAACATCTGGAGGCATTCTGTAATCTGTGGACTATTAGAGTGTTGATGAAACACAGAAATTGCATCGGGATTCAATACAACAGTCACCATGCTCTGTTTCTTACATAAAAGTAATGTCTCAAACAGTCTACGCTTTCATCGTTCCCTGGAGACCAGTAGTAGTTTCCGATGCACATCTCGTGGCATTCTGTAATCTGTGGTCTATCAGATTGTTGATGAATCACTGTAAATGCATCGTGATTGAATACAACAGTCACCATGCGCCCTTTCCTCCATGGGAGTAATGTAACAAACAGCCTACGCTTTCATCGTTAACTGGAAGACCAGTAGTAGTTTCCTATTAACATCTGGAGGCATTCTGTAATCTGTGGACTATCAGAGTGTTGACGAAACACAGAAATTGCATCAGGATTGAATACAACATTCTCCATGCGCAGTTCGATCCATAGGAGTAATGTCTCAAACAGTCTACGCTTTGATCGTTCAGTGGAAGGCCAGTAGCAGTTTCAACTGCACATCTGGAGGCATTCTGTAATCTGTTGAGTATCAGAGTGTTGATGAAACACAGAAATTGCATCGGGATTGTATACAACAGTCACCATGCGCACTTTCCTCCATGGGAGTAATGTCCCAAACAGTCTACGCTTTGATCGTTCCCTGGAGAACCAGTAGTAGTTTCCGATTAACATCTGGAGGCATTTTGTAATCTGTGGACTATCAGAGTTTTGATGAAACACAGAAATTGCATCGGGATTGAATACAACATTCTCCATGCGCAGTGTCCTCCATGGGAGTAATGTCTCAAACAGTCTACGCTTTGATCGTTCCCTGGAAGACCAGTAGTAGTTTCCGATTAACATCTGGAGGCAGTCTGTAATCTGTGGACTATCAGAGTGTTGATGAAACACAGAAATTGCATCGGGATTGAATACAACAGTCACCATGCGCAGTTCGATCCATAGGAGTAATGTCTCAAACAGTCTACGCTTTGATCGTTCAGTGGAAGGCCAGTAGTAGTTTCAACTGCACATCTGGAGGCATTCTGTAATCTGTTGAGTATCAGAGTGTTGATGAAACACAGAAATTGCATCGGGATTGAATACAACAGTCACCATGCGCACTTTCCTCCATGGGAGTAATGTCTCAAAGAGTTTACACTTTAATCGTTCCCTGGAAGACCAGTAGTAGTTTCCGATGCACATTTGGAGGCATTCTGTAATCTGTGGAGTATCAGAGTGTTGATAAAACACAGAAATTGCATCGGGATTGAATACAACAGTCACTATGCGAACATTCCTCCATGGGAGTAATGTCTCAAACAGTCTACGGTTTGATCGTTCCCGGGAAGACCAGTAGTAGTTTCCGATGCACATCTCGTGGCATTCTGTAATCTGTGGTCTATCAGAGTGTTGGTGAAATACTGTAAATGCATCGGGATTGAATACAACAGTCACCATGCGCACTTTCCTCCATGGGAGTAATGTCTCAAAGAGTTTACGCTTTGATAGTTCCCTGGAAGACCAGTAGTAGTTTCCGATGCACATTTGGAGGCATTTTGTAATCTGTGGACTATCAGAGTGTTGATGAAACACAGAAATTGCATTGTGATTGAATACAACAGTCACCATGCACACTTTCCTCCATGGCAGTAATGTCTCAAACAGTCTACGCTTTGATCGTTCCCTTGAAGAGCAGTAGTAGTTTCCGATGCACATCTGGAGGCATTCTGTAATCTGTGGACTATCAGAGTGTTGATGAAACACAGAAAATGCGTCGGGATTGAATACAACAGTCACCATGCGCACTTTCCTCCACGGGAGTAATGTCTCAAACAATCTACGCTTTGATCGTTCCCTGGAAGACCAGTAGTAGTTTCCGATGCACCTCTGGTGGCATTCTGTAATCTGTGGACTGTCAGAGTGTTGAAGAAACACAGTAATTGCATCCGGATTGAATAAAACACTCACCATGCTCACTTTCCTCCATGGGAGTAATGTCTCTAACAGTCTACGCTTTGATCGTTCCCTGGAAGACCAGTAGTAGTTTCCGATGAACTTCTGGAGGCTTTCTGTAATCTGTGGACTATCAGAGTGTTGATGAAACACAGAAATTGCATCGGGATTGAATACGACAGTCACCATGCGCACTTTCCTCCATGGGAGTAATGTCTCAAACAGTCCTCGCTTTGATCGTTCCCGGGAAGACAAGTAGTAGTTTTCGATGCACATCTCGTGGCATTCTGTAATCTGTGGACTATCAGAGTGTTGATGAAACACAGAAAATGCATCGGGATTGGATACAACAGTCACCATGCGCACTTTCCTCCATGGGAGTAATGTCTCAAACAGTCTACGCTTTGATCGTTCCCTGGAAGACCAGTAGTAGTTTCCGATGCACATGTGGAGGCATTCTGTAATCTGTGTACTATCAGGGTGTTGATGAAACACAGAAATTGCATCGGGATTGAATACAACAGTCACCATGCGCTGTTTCTTACATAAAAGTAATGTCTCAAACAGTCTACGCTTTCATCGTTCCCTGGAGACCAGTAGTAGTTTCCGATGCACATCTCGTGGCATTCTGTAATCTGTGGCCTATCAGATTGTCGATGAATCACTGTAAATGCATCGTGATTGAATACAACAGTCACCATGTCCCCTTTCCTCCATGGGAGTAATGTAACAAACAGCCTACGCTTTGATCGTTAACGGGAAAACCAGTAGTAGTTTCCGATTAACATCTGAGGCTTCTGTAATCTGTGGACTATCAGAGTGTTGATGAAACACAGATATTTCATCGGGATTGAATACAACATTCTCCATGCGCAGTTCGATCCATAGGAGTAATGTCTCAGCCAGTCTACGCTTTGATCGTTCAGTGGAAGGCCAGTAGCAGCTTCAACTGCACATCTGGAGGCATTCTGTAATCTGTTGAGTATCAGAGTGTTGATGAAACACAGAAATTGAATCGGGATTGAATACAACAGTCACCATGCGCACTTTCCTCCATGGGAGTAATGTCTCTAACAGTCTACGCTTTGATCGTTCCCTGGAAGACCAGTAGTAGTTTCCGATGCACATTTGGAGGCATTCTGTAATCTGTGGAGTATCAGAGTGTTGATGAAACACAGAAATTGCATCGGGATTGAATACAACAGTCACCATGCGCACTTTCCTTCATGGGAGTAATGTCCCAAACAGTCTACGCTTTGATCGTTCCCTGGAGAACCAGTAGTAGTTTCCGATTAACATCTGGAGGCATTTTGTAATCTGTGGACTATCAGAGTGTTGATGAAACACAGAAATTGCATCGAGATTGAATACAACATTCTCCATGCGCAGTTTCCTCCATGGGAGTAATGTCTCAAACAGTCTACGCTTTGATCGTTCCCTGGAAGACCAGTAGTAGTTTCCGATTAACATCTGGAGGCATTCTGTAATCTGTGGACTATCAGAGTGTTGATGAAACACAGAAATTGCATGGGGATTGAATACAACAGTCACCATGCGTACATTCCTCCATAAAAGTAATGTCTCAAACAGTCTACGCTTTGATGGTTTCCTGGAAGACCAGTAGTAGTTTCCGATTCACATGTGGATGCATTCTGTAATCTGTGGACTATCAGAGTGTTGATGAAACACAGAAATTGCATCGGGATTCAATACAACAGTCGCCATGCGCTGTTCCTTACATAAAAGTAATGTCTCAAACAGTCTACGCTTTTATCGTTCCCTGGAGACCAGTAGTAGTTTCCGATGCACATCTCGAGGCATTCTGTAATCTGTGGACTATCAGAGTGTTGATGAAACACAGAAATTGCATCGGGATTGAATACAACATTCTTCATGCGCAGTTCGATCCATAGGAGTAATGTCTCAAACAGTCTACGCTTTGATCGTTCAGTGGAAGGCCAGTAGTAGTTTCAACTGCACATCTGGAGGCATTCTGTAATCTGTTGAGTATCAGAGTGTTGATGAAACACAGAAATTGCATCGGGATTGAATACAACAGTCACCATGCGCACTTTCCTCCATGGGAGTAATGTCTCAAAGAGTTTACACTTTGATCGTTCCCTGGAAGACCAGTAGTAGTTTCCGATGCACATTAGGAGGCATTCTGTAATCTGTGGAGTATCAGAGTGTTGATAAAACACAGAAATTGCATCGGGATTGAATACAACAGTCACTATGCGCACATTCCTCCATGGGAGTAATGTCTCAAACAGTCTACACTTTGATCGTTCCCGGGAAGACCAGTAGTAGTTTCCGATGCACATCTCGTGGCATTCTGTAATCTGTGGACTATCAGAGTGTTGATGAAACACAGAAAATGCATCGGGATTGAATACAACAGTCACCATGAACACTTTCCTCATTGGGAGTAATGTCTCACAGAGTTTACACTTTGATCGTTCCCTGGAAGACCAGTAGTAGTTTCCGATGCACATTTGGAGGCATTCTGTAATCTGTGGAGTATCAGAGTGTTGATAAAACACAGAAATTGCATCGGGATTGAATACAACAGTCACTATGTGCACACATCTCCATGGGAGTAATGTCTCACACAGTCTACACCTTGATCGTTCCCGGGAAGACCAGTAGTAGTTTCCGAAGCACATCTCGTGGCATTCTGTAATCTGTGGACTATCAGAGTGTTGATAAAACACAGAAATTGCATCGGGATTGAATACAACAGTCACTATGCGCACATTCCTCCATGGGAGTAATGTCTCAAACAGTCTACACTTTGATCGTTCCCGGGAAGACCAGTAGTAGTTTCCGATGCACATCTCGTGGCATTCTGTAATCTGTGGACTATCAGAGTGTTGATGAAACACAGAAAATGCATCGGGATTGAATACAACAGTCACCATGAACACTTTCCTCATTGGGAGTAATGTCTCACAGAGTTTACACTTTGATCGTTCCCTGGAAGACCAGTAGTAGTTTCCGATGCACATTTGGAGGCATTCTGTAATCTGTGGAGTATCAGAGTGTTGATAAAACACAGAAATTGCATCGGGATTGAATACAACAGTCACTATGTGCACACATCTCCATGGGAGTAATGTCTCACACAGTCTACACCTTGATCGTTCCCGGGAAGACCAGTAGTAGTTTCCGAAGCACATCTCGTGGCATTCTGTAATCTGTGGACTATCAGAGTGTTGATGAAACACTGAAAATGCATCGGGATTGAATACAACAGTCACCATCCGCACTTTCCTCCATGGGAGTAATGTCTGAAACAGTCTACGCTTTGATCGTTTGCTGGAAGACCAGTAGTAGTTTCCGATGCACATCACGTGGCATTCTGTAATCTGTGGACTATCAGAGTGTTGATGAAACACAGAAAATGCATCGGGATTGGATACAACAGTCAACATGCGCACTTTCCTCCATGGGAGTAATGTCCCAAACAGTCTACGCTTTGATCGTTCCCTGGAGAACCAGTAGTAGTTTCCGATTAACATCTGGAGGCATTTTGTAATCTGTGGACTATCAGAGTGTTGATGAAACACAGAAATTGCATCGGGATTGAATACAACATTCTCCATGCGCAGTTCGATCCATAGGAGTAATGTCTCAAACAGTCTACGCTTTGATCGTTCAGTGGAAGGCCAGTAGCAGTTTCAACTGCACATCTGGAGGCATTCTGTAATCTGTGGACTATCAGAGTGTTGATGAAACACAGAAATTGCATCGGGATTGAATACAACATTCTCCATGCGCAGTTCGATCCATAGGAGTAATGTCTCAAACAGTCTACGCTTTGATCGTTCAGTGGAAGGCCAGTAGCAGTTTCAACTGCACATCTGGAGGCATTCTGTAATCTGTTGAGTATCAGAGTGTTGATGAAACACAGAAATTGCATCGGGATTGTATACAACAGTCACCATGCGCACTTTCCTCCATGGGAGTAATGTCCCAAACAGTCTACGCTTTGATCGTTCCCTGGAGAACCAGTAGTAGTTTCCGATTAACATCTGGAGGCATTTTGTAATCTGTGGACTATCAGAGTTTTGATGAAACACAGAAATTGCATCGGGATTGAATACAACATTCTCCATGCGCAGTGTCCTCCATGGGAGTAATGTCTCAAACAGTCTACGCTTTGATCGTTCCCTGGAAGACCAGTAGTAGTTTCCGATTAACATCTGGAGGCAGTCTGTAATCTGTGGACTATCAGAGTGTTGATGAAACACAGAAATTGCATCGGGATTGAATACAACAGTCACCATGCGCAGTTCGATCCATAGGAGTAATGTCTCAAACAGTCTACGCTTTGATCGTTCAGTGGAAGGCCAGTAGTAGTTTCAGCTGCACATCTGGAGGCATTCTGTAATCTGTTGAGTATCAGAGTGTTGATGAAACACAGAAATTGCATCGGGATTGAATACAACAGTCACCATGCGCACTTTCCTCCATGGGAGTAATGTCTCAAAGAGTTTACACTTTAATCGTTCCCTGGAAGACCAGTAGTAGTTTCCGATGCACATTTGGAGGCATTCTGTAATCTGTGGAGTATCAGAGTGTTGATAAAACACAGAAATTGCATCGGGATTGAATACAACAGTCACTATGTGCACATTCCTCCATGGGAGTAATGTCTCAAACAGTCTACGGTTTGATCGTTCCCGGGAAGACCAGTAGTAGTTTCCGATGCACATCTCGTGGCATTCTGTAATCTGTGGTCTATCAGAGTGTTGATGAAACACTGTAAATGCATCGGGATTGAATACAACAGTCACCATGCGCACTTTCCTCCATGGGAGTAATGTCTCAAAGAGTTTACGCTTTGATAGTTCCCTGGAAGACCAGTAGTAGTTTCCGATGCACATTTGGAGGCATTTTGTAATCTGTGGACTATCAGAGTGTTGATGAAACACAGAAATTGCATTGTGATTGAATACAACAGTCACCATGCACACTTTCCTCCATGGCAGTAATGTCTCAAACAGTCTACGCTTTGATCGTTCCCTTGAAGAGCAGTAGTAGTTTCCGATGCACATCTGGAGGCATTCTGTAATCTGTGGACTATCAGAGTGTTGATGAAACACAGAAAATGCGTCGGGATTGAATACAACAGTCACCATGCGCACTTTCCTCCACGGGAGTAATGTCTCAAACAATCTACGCTTTGATCGTTCCCTGGAAGACCAGTAGTAGTATCCGATGCACCTCTGGTGGCATTCTGTAATCTGTGGACTGTCAGAGTGTTGATGAAACACAGTAATTGCATCCGGATTGAATAAAACACTCACCATGCTCACTTTCCTCCATGGGAGTAATGTCTCTAACAGTCTACGCTTTGATCGTTCCCTGGAAGACCAGTAGTAGTTTCCGATGAACTTCTGGAGGCTTTCTGTAATCTGTGGACTATCAGAGTGTTGATGAAACACAGAAATTGCATCGGGATTGAATACGACAGTCACCATGCGCACTTTCCTCCATGGGAGTAATGTCTCAAACAGTCCTCGCTTTGATCGTTCCCGGGAAGACAAGTAGTAGTTTTCGATGCACATCTCGTGGCATTCTGTAATCTGTGGACTATCAGAGTGTTGATGAAACACAGAAAATGCATCGGGATTGGATACAACAGTCACCATGCGCACTTTCCTCCATGGGAGTAATGTCTCAAACAGTCTACGCTTTGATCGTTCCCTGGAAGACCAGTAGTAGTTTCCGATGCACATGTGGAGGCATTCTGTAATCTGTGTACTATCAGGGTGTTGATGAAACACAGAAATTGCATCGGGATTGAATACAACAGTCACCATGCGCTGTTTCTTACATAAAAGTAATGTCTCAAACAGTCTACGCTTTCATCGTTCCCTGGAGACCAGTAGTAGTTTCCGATGCACATCTCGTGGCATTCTGTAATCTGTGGCCTATCAGATTGTCGATGAATCACTGTAAATGCATCGTGATTGAATACAACAGTCACCATGCGCCCTTTCCTCCATGGGAGTAATGTAACAAACAGCCTACGCTTTGATCGTTAACTGGAAAACCAGTAGTAGTTTCCGATTAACATCTGGAGGCTTCTGTAATCTGTGGACTATCAGAGTGTTGATGAAACACAGATATTTCATCGGGATTGAATACAACATTCTCCGTGCGCAGTTCGATCCATAGGAGTAATGTCTCAGCCAGTCTACGCTTTGATCGTTCAGTGGAAGGCCAGTAGCAGCTTCAACTGCACATCTGGAGGCATTCTGTAATCTGTTGAGTATCAGAGTGTTGATGAAACACAGAAATTGAATCGGGATTGAATACAACAGTCACCATGCGCACTTTCCTCCATGGGAGTAATGTCTCTAACAGTCTACGCTTTGATCGTTCCCTGGAAGACCAGTAGTAGTTTCCGATGCACATTTGGAGGCATTCTGTAATCTGTGGAGTATCAGAGTGTTGATGAAACACAGAAATTGCATCGGGATTGAATACAACAGTCACCATGCGCACTTTCCTTCATGGGAGTAATGTCCCAAACAGTCTACGCTTTGATCGTTCCCTGGAGAACCAGTAGTAGTTTCCGATTAACATCTGGAGGCATTTTGTAATCTGTGGACTATCAGAGTGTTGATGAAACACAGAAATTGCATCGGGATTCAATACAACATTCTCCATGCGCAGTTCGATCCATAGGAGTAATGTCTCAAACAATCTACGTTTTGATAGTTCAGTGGAAGGCCAGTAGCAGTTTCAACTGCACATCTGGAGGCATTCTGTAATCTGTTCAGTATCAGAGTGTTGATGAAACACAGAAATTGCATCGGGATTGAATACAACAGTCACCATGTGCACTTTCCTCCATGGGAGTAATGTCTCAAAGAGTTTACACTTTGATCGTTCCCTGGAAGACCAGTAGTAGTTTCCGATGCACATTTGGAGGCATTCTGTAATCTGTGGAGTATCAGAGTGTTGATAAAACACAGAAATTGCATCGGGATTGAATACAACAGTCACTATGCGCACATTCCTCCATGGGAGTAATGTCTCAAACAGTCTACACTTTGATCGTTCCCGGGAAGACCAGTAGTAGTTTCCGATGCACATCTCGTGGCATTCTGTAATCTGTGGACTATCAGAGTGTTGATGAAACACAGAAAATGCATCGGGATTGAATACAACAGTCACCATGAACACTTTCCTCATTGGGAGTAATGTCTCAAAGAGTTTACACTTTGATCGTTCCCTGGAAGACCAGTAGTAGTTTCCGATGCACATTTGGAGGCATTCTGTAATCTGTGGAGTATCAGAGTGTTGATAAAACACAGAAATTGCATCGGGATTGAATACAACAGTCACTATGTCCACACATCTCCATGGGAGTAATGTCTCACACAGTCTACACCTTGATCGTTCCCGGGAAGACCAGTAGTAGTTTCCGATGCACATCTCGTGGCATTCTGTAATCTGTGGACTATCAGAGTGTTGATGAAACACTGAAAATGCATCGGGATTGAATACAACAGTCACCATCCGCACTTTCCTCCATGGGAGTAATGTCTGAAACAGTCTACGCTTTGATCGTTCCCTGGAAGACCAGTAGTAGTTTCCGAAGCACATTTGGAGGCATTCTGTAATCTGTGGAGTATAAGAGTGTTGATGAAACACAGAAATTGCATCGGGATTGAATACGACAGTCACCATGCGCAGTTTCGTCCATGGGAGTAATGTCTCAAACAGTCTACGCTTTGATCGTTCCCTGGAAGACCAGTAGTAGTTTCCGATTAACATCTGGAGGCATTCTGTAATCTGTGGACTATCAGAGTGTTGATGAAACACAGAAATAGCATCGGGATTGAATACAACAGTCACCATGCGTACATTCCTCCATAACAGTAATGTCTCAAACAGTCTACGCTTTGATGGATTCCTGGAAGACCAGTAGTAGTTTCCGATTCACATGTGGAGGCATTCTGTAATCTGTGGACTATCAGAGTGTTGATGAAACACAGAAATTGCATCGGGATTCAATACAACAGTCACCATGCGCTGTTTCTTACATAAAAGTAATGTCTCAAACAGTCTACGCTTTCATCGTTCCCTGGAGACCAGTAGTAGTTTCCGATGCACATCTCGTAGCATTCTGTAATCTGTGGTCTATCACATTGTCGATGAATCACTGTAAATGCATCGTGATTGCATACAACAGTCACCATGCGCCCTTTCCTCCATGGGAGTAATTTAACAAACAGCCTACGCTTTGATCGTTAACTGGAAGTCCAATAGTAGTTTCCGATTAACATCTGGAGGCTTCTGTAATCTGTGGACTATCAGAGTGTTGATGAAACACAGAAATTGCATCGGGATTGAATACAACATTCTCCATGCGCAGTTCGATCCATAGGAGTAATGTCTCAAACAGTCTACGCTTTGATCGTTCAGTGGAAGGCCAGTAGCAGCTTCAACTGCACATCTGGAGGCATTCTGTAATCTGTTGAGTATCAGAGTGTTGATGAAACACAGAAATTGAATCGGGATTGAATACAACAGTCACCATGCGCACTTTCCTCCATGGGAGTAATGTCTCTAACAGTCTACGCTTTGATCGTTCCCTGGAAGACCAGTAGTAGTTTCCGATGCACATTTGGAGGCATTCTGTAATCTGTGGAGTATCAGAGTGTTGATGAAACACAGAAATTGCATCGGGATTGAATACAACAGTCACCATGCGCACTTTCCTTCATGGGAGTAATGTCCCAAACAGTCTACGCTTTGATCGTTCCCTGGAGAACCAGTAGTAGTTTCCGATTAACATCTGGAGGCATTTTATAATCTGTGGACTATCAGAGTGTTGATGAAACACAGAAATTGCATCGGGATTGAATACAACATTCTCCATGCGCAGTTTCCTCCATGGGAGTAATGTCTCAAACAGTCTACGCTTTGATCGTTCCCTGGAAGACCAGTAGTAGTTTCCGATTAACATCTGGAGGCATTCTGTAATCTGTGGACAATTAGAGTGTTGATGAAACACAGAAACTGCATGGGGATTGAATACAACAGTCACCATGCGTACATTCCTCCATAAAAGTAATGTCTCAAACAGTCGACGATTTGATGGTTTCCTGGAAGACCAGTAGTAGTTTCCGATTCACATGTGGATGCATTCTGTAATCTGTGGACTATCAGAGTGTTGATGAAACACAGAAATTGCATCGGGATTCAATACAAGAGTCACCATGCGCACTTTCCTCCATGGGAGTAATGTCTCTAACAGTCTACGCTTTGATCGTTCCCTGGAAGACCAGTTCTAGTTTCCGATGCACATCTCGTGGCATTCTGTAATCTGTGGACTATCAGAGTGTTGATGAAACACAGAAAATGCATCGGGATTGAATACAACAGTCACCATGATCACTTTCCTCCATGGGAGTAATGTCTCAAAGAGTTTACACTTTGATCGTTCCCTGGAAGACCAGTAGTAGTTTCCGATGCACATTTGGAGGCATTCTGTAATCTGTGGAGTATCAGAGTGTTGATAAAACACAGAAATTGCATCGGGATTGAATACAACAGTCACTATGCGCACATTCCTCCATGGGAGTAATGTCTCAAACAGTCTACGCTTTGATCGTTCCCGGGAAGACCAGTAGTAGTTTCCGATGCACATCTCGTGGCATTCTGTAATCTGTGGACTATCAGAGTGTTGATGAAACACAGAAAATGCATCGGGATTGAATACAACAGTCACCATGCGCACTTTCCTCCATGGGAGTAATGTCTCAAAGAGTTTACGCTTTGATCGTTCCCTGGAAGACCAGTAGTAGTTTCCGATGCACATTTGGAGGCATTCTGTAATCTGTGGACTATCAGAGTGTTGATGAAACACAGAAATTGCATTGTGATTGAATACAACAGTCACCATGCACACTTTCCTCCATGGCAGTAATGTCTCAAACAGTCTACGATTTGATCGTTCCCTGGAAGAGCAGTAGTAGTTTCCGATGCACATCTGGAGGCATTCTGTAATCTGTGGACTATCAGAGTGTTGATGAAACACAGAATATGCATAGGGATATATTACAACAGTCACCATGCGCATTCTCCTCCACGGGAGTAATGTCTCAAACAATCTACGCTTTGATCGTTCCCTGGAAGACCAGTAATAGTTTCCGATTCACCTCTGGTGGCATTCTGTAATCTGTAGACTATCAGAGTGTTGATGAAACACAGTAATTGCATCCGGATTGAATAAAACACTCACCATGCTCACTTTCCTCCATGGGAGTAATGTCTCTAACAGTCTACGCTTTGATCGTTCCCTGGAAGACCAGTAGTAGTTTCCGATGAACTTCTGGAGGCTTTCTGTAATCTGTGGACTATCAGAGTGTTGATGAAACACAGAAAATGCATCGGGATTGAATACAACAGTCACCATGCGCACTTTCCTCCATGGGAGTAATGTCTCAAAGAGTTTACGCTTTGATCGTTCCCTGGAAGACCAGTAGTAGTTTCCGATGCACATTTGGAGGCATTCTGTAATCTGTGGACTATCAGAGTGTTGATGAAACACAGAAATTGCATTGGGATTGAATACAACAGTCACCATGCACACTTTCCTCCATGGCAGTAATGTCTCAAACAGTCTACGCTTTGATCGTTCCCTGGAAGAGCAGTAGTAGTTTCCGATGCACATCTGGAGGCATTCTGTAATCTGTGGACTATCAGAGTGTTGATGAAACACAGAAAATGCATAGGGATTGAATACAACAGTCACCATGCGCACTCTCCTCCACGGGAGTAATGTCTCAAACAATCTACGCTTTGATCGTTCCCTGGAAGACCAGTAGTAGTTTCCGATGCACCTCTGGTGGCATTCTGTAATCTGTAGACTATCAGAGTGTTGATGAAACACAGTAATTGCATCCGGATTGAATAAAACACTCACCATGCTCACTTTCCTCCATGGGAGTAATGTCTCTAACAGTCTACGCTTTGATCCTTCCCTGGAAGACCAGTAGTAGTTTCCGATGAATTTCTGGAGGCTTTCTGTAATCTGTGGACTATCAGAGTGTTGATGAAACACAGAAATTGCATCGGGATTGAATACGACAGTCACCATGCGCACTTTCCTCCATGGGAGTAATGTCTCAAACAGTCCTCGCTTTGATCGTTCCCGGGAAGACAAGTAGTAGTTTACGATGCACATCTCGTGGCATTCTGTAATCTGTGGACTATCAGAGTGTTGATGAAACACAGAAAATGCATCGGGATTGGATACAACAGTCACCATGCGCACTTTCCTCCATGGGAGTAATGTCTCAAACAGTCTACGCTTTGATCGTTCCCTGGAAGACCAGTAGTAGTTTCCGATGCACATTTGGAGGCATTCTGTAATCTGTGGAGTATCAGAGTGTTGATGAAACACAGAAATTGCATCGGGATTGAATACAACAGTCACCATGCGCACTTTCCTTCATGGGAGTAATGTCCCAAACAGTCTACGCTTTGATCGTTCCCTGGAGAACCAGTAGTAGTTTCCGATTAACATCTGGAGGCATTTTATAATCTGTGGACTATCAGAGTGTTGATGAAACACAGAAATTGCATCGGGATTGAATACAACATTCTCCATGCGCAGTTTCCTCCATGGGAGTAATGTCTCAAACAGTCTACACATTGATCGTTCCCTGGAAGACCAGTAGTAGTTTCCGATTAACATCTGGAGGCATTCTGTAATCTGTGGACAATTAGAGTGTTGATGAAACACAGAAACTGCATGGGGATTGAATACAACAGTCACCATGCGTACATTCCTCCATAAAAGTAATGTCTCAAACAGTCGACGATTTGATGGTTTCCTGGAAGACCAGTAGTAGTTTCCGATTCACATGTGGATGCATTCTGTAATCTGTGGACTATCAGAGTGTTGATGAAACACAGAAATTGCATCGGGATTCAATACAAGAGTCACCATGCGCACTTTCCTCCATGGGAGTAATGTCTCTAACAGTCTACGCTTTGATCGTTCCCTGGAAGACCAGTAGTAGTTTCCGATGCACATCTCGTGGCATTCTGTAATCTGTGGACTATCAGAGTGTTGATGAAACACAGAAAATGCATCGGGATTGAATACAACAGTCACCATGATCACTTTCCTCCATGGGAGTAATGTCTCAAAGAGTTTACACTTTGATCGTTCCCTGGAAGACCAGTAGTAGTTTCCGATGCACATTTGGAGGCATTCTGTAATCTGTGGAGTATCAGAGTGTTGATAAAACACAGAAATTGCATCGGGATTGAATACAACAGTCACTATGCGCACATTCCTCCATGGGAGTAATGTCTCAAACAGTCTACGCTTTGATCGTTCCCGGGAAGACCAGTAGTAGTTTCCGATGCACATCTCGTGGCATTCTGTAATCTGTGGACTATCAGAGTGTTGATGAAACACAGAAAATGCATCGGGATTGAATACAACAGTCACCATGCGCACTTTCCTCCATGGGAGTAATGTCTCAAAGAGTTTACGCTTTGATCGTTCCCTGGAAGACCAGTAGTAGTTTCCGATGCACATTTGGAGGCATTCTGTAATCTGTGGACTATCAGAGTGTTGATGAAACACAGAAATTGCATTGTGATTGAATACAACAGTCACCATGCACACTTTCCTAGATGGCAGTAATGTCTCAAACAGTCTACGATTTGATCGTTCCCTGGAAGAGCAGTAGTAGTTTCCGATGCACATCTGGAGGCATTCTGTAATCTGTGGACTATCAGAGTGTTGATGAAACACAGAATATGCATAGGGATATAATACAACAGTCACCATGCGCATTCTCCTCCACGGGAGTAATGTCTCAAACAATCTACGCTTTGATCGTTCCCTGGAAGACCAGTAATAGTTTCCGATTCACCTCTGGTGGCATTCTGTAATCTGTAGACTATCAGAGTGTTGATGAAACACAGTAATTGCATCCGGATTGAATAAAACACTCACCATGCTCACTTTCCTCCATGGGAGTAATGTCTCTAACAGTCTACGCTTTGATCGTTCCCTGGAAGACCAGTAGTAGTTTCCGACGAACTTCTGGAGGCTTTCTGTAATCTGTGGACTATCAGAGTGTTGATGAAACACAGAAAATGCATCGGGATTGAATACAACAGTCACCATGCGCACTTTCCTCCATGGGAGTAATGTCTCAAAGAGTTTACGCTTTGATCGTTCCCTGGAAGACCAGTAGTAGTTTCCGATGCACATTTGGAGGCATTCTGTAATCTGTGGACTATCAGAGTGTTGATGAAACACAGAAATTGCATTGGGATTGAATACAACAGTCACCATGCACACTTTCCTCCATGGCAGTAATGTCTCAAACAGTCTACGCTTTGATCGTTCCCTGGAAGAGCAGTAGTAGTTTCCGTTGCACATCTGGAGGCATTCTGTAATCTGTGGACTATCAGAGTGTTGATGAAACACAGAAAATGCATAGGGATTGAATACAACAGTCACCATGCGCACTCTCCTCCACGGGAGTAATGTCTCAAACAATCTACGCTTTGATCGTTCCCTGGAAGACCAGTAGTAGTTTCCGATGCACCTCTGGTGGCATTCTGTAATCTGTAGACTATCAGAGTGTTGATGAAACACAGTAATTGCATCCGGATTGAATAAAACACTCACCATGCTCACTTTCCTCCATGGGAGTAATGTCTCTAACAGTCTACGCTTTGATCGTTCCCTGGAAGACCAGTAGTAGTTTCCGATGAATTTCTGGAGGCTTTCTGTAATCTGTGGACTATCAGAGTGTTGATGAAACACAGAAATTGCATCGGGATTGAATACGACAGTCACCATGCGCACTTTCCTCCATGGGAGTAATGTCTCAAACAGTCCTCGCTTTGATCGTTCCCGGGAAGACAAGTAGTAGTTTACGATGCACATCTCGTGGCATTCTGTAATCTGTGGACTATCAGAGTGTTGATGAAACACAGAAAATGCATCGGGATTGGATACAACAGTCACCATGCGCACTTTCCTCCATGGGAGTAATGTCTCAAACAGTCTACGCTTTGATCGTTCCCTGGAAGACCAGTAGTAGTTTCCGATGCACATTTGGAGGCATTCTGTAATCTGTGGAGTATCAGAGTGTTGATGAAACAAAGAAATTGCATCGGGATTGAATACAACAGTCACCATGCGCACTTTCCTTCATGGGAGTAATGTCCCAAACAGTCTACGCTTTGATCGTTCCCTGGAGAACCAGTAGTAGTTTCCGATTAACATCTGGAGGCATTTTATAATCTGTGGACTATCAGAGTGTTGATGAAACACAGAAATTGCATCGGGATTGAATACAACATTCTCCATGCGCAGTTTCCTCCATGGGAGTAATGTCTCAAACAGTCTACGCTTTGATCGTTCCCTGGAAGACCAGTAGTAGTTTCCGATTAACATCTGGAGGCATTCTGTAATCTGTGGACAATTAGAGTGTTGATGAAACACAGAAACTGCATGGGGATTGAATACAACAGTCACCATGCGTACATTCCTCCATAAAAGTAATGTCTCAAACAGTCGACGCTTTGATAGTTTCCTGGAAGACCAGTAGTAGTTTCCGATTCACATGTGGATGCATTCTGTAATCTTTGGACTATCAGAGTGTTGATGAAACACAGAAATTGCATCGGGATTCAATACAAGAGTCACCATGCGCTGTTTCTTACATAAAAGTAATGTCTCAAACAGTCTACGCTTTTATCGTTCCCTGGAGACCAGTAGTAGTTTCCGATGCACATCTCGTGGCATTCTGTAATCTGTGGTCTATCAGAGTGTTGATGAAACACTGAAAATGCATCGGGATTGAATACAACAGTCACCATGCGCCCTTTCCTCCATGGGAGTAATGTAACAAACAGCCTACGCTTTGATCGTTAACTGGAAGACCAGTAGTAGTTTCCGATTAACATCTGGAGGCATTCTGTAATCTGTGGACTATCAGAGTGTTGATGAAACACAGAAATTTCATCGGGATTGAATACAACATTCTCCATGCGCAGTTCGATCCATAGGAGTAATGTCTCAAACAGTCTACGCTTTGATCGTTCAGTGGAAGGCCAGTAGTAGTTTCAACTGCACATCTGGAGGCATTCTGTAATCTGTTGAGTATCAGAGTGTTGATGAAACACAGAAATTGCATCGGGATTGAATACAACAGTCACCATGCGCACTTTCCTCCATGGGAGTAATGTCTCAAAGAGTCTACACTTTGATCGTTCCCGGGAAGACCAGTAGTAGTTTCCGATGCACATCTCGTGGCATTCTGTAATCTGTGGACTATCAGAGTGTTGATGAAACACAGAAAATGCATCGGGATTGAATACAACAGTCACCATGATCACTTTCCTCCATGGGAGTAATGTCTCAAAGAGTTTACACTTTGATCGTTCCCTGGAAGACCAGTAGTAGTTTCCGATGCACATTTGGAGGCATTCTGTAATCTGTGGAGTATCAGAGTGTTGATAAAACACAGAAATTGCATCGGGATTGAATACAACAGTCACTATGCGCACATTCCTCCATGGGAGTAATGTCTCAAACAGTCTACGCTTTGATCGTTCCCGGGAAGACCAGTAGTAGTTTCCGATGCACATCTCGTGGCATTCTGTAATCTGTGGACTATCAGAGTGTTGATGAAACACAGAAAATGCATCGGGATTGAATACAACAGTCACCATGCGCACTTTCCTCCATGGGAGTAATGTCTCAAAGAGTTTACGCTTTGATCGTTCCCTGGAAGACCAGTAGTAGTTTCCGATGCACATTTGGAGGCATTCTGTAATCTGTGGACTATCAGAGTGTTGATGAAACACAGAAATTGCATTGGGATTGAATACAACAGTCACCATGCACACTTTCCTCCATGGCAGTAATGTCTCAAACAGTCTACGATTTGATCGTTCCCTGGAAGAGCAGTAGTAGTTTCCGATGCACATCTGGAGGCATTCTGTAATCTGTGGACTATCAGAGTGTTGATGAAACACAGTAATTGCATCCGGATTGAATAAAACACTCACCATGCTCACTTTCCTCCATGGGAGTAATGTCTCTAACAGTCTACGCTTTGATCGTTCCCTGGAAGACCAGTAGTAGTTTCCGATGAACTTCTGGAGGCTTTCTGTAATCTGTGGACTATCAGAGTGTTGATGAAACACAGAAAATGCATCGGGATTGAATACAACAGTCACCATGCGCACTTTCCTCCATGGGAGTAATGTCTCAAAGAGTTTACGCTTTGATCGTTCCCTGGAAGACCAGTAGTAGTTTCCGATGCACATTTGGAGGCATTCTGTAATCTGTGGACTATCAGAGTGTTGATGAAACACAGAAATTGCATTGGGATTGAATACAACAGTCACCATCCACACTTTCCTCCATGGCAGTAATGTCTCAAACAGTCTACGCTTTGATCGTTCCCTGGAAGAGCAGTAGTAGTTTCCGATGCACATCTGGAGGCATTCTGTAATCTGTGGACTATCAGAGTGTTGATGAAACACAGAAAATGCATAGGGATTGAATACAACAGTCACCATGCGCACTCTCCTCCACGGGAGTAATGTCTCAAACAATCTACGCTTTGATCGTTCCCTGGAAGACCAGTAGTAGTTTCCGATGCACCTCTGGTGGCATTCTGTAATCTGTAGACTATCAGAGTGTTGATGAAACACAGTAATTGCATCCGGATTGAATAAAGCATTCACCATGCTCACTTTCCTCCATGGGAGTAATGTCTCTAACAGTCTACGCTTTGATCGTTCCCTGGAAGACCAGTAGTAGTTTCCGATGAATTTCTGGAGGCTTTCTGTAATCTGTGGACTATCAGAGTGTTGATGAAACACAGAAATTGCATCGGGATTGAATACGACAGTCACCATGCGCACTTTCCTCCATGGGAGTAATGTCTCAAACAGTCCTCGCTTTGATCGTTCCCGGGAAGACAAGTAGTAGTTTACAACATCGGGATTGGATACAACAGTCACCATGCGCACTTTCCTCCATGGGAGTAATGTCTCAAACAGTCTACGCTTTGATCGTTCCCTGGAAGACCAGTAGTAGTTTCCGATGCACATTTGGAGGCAATCTGTAATCTGTGGAGTATCAGAGTGTTGATGAAACACAGAAATTGCATCGGGATTGATTACAACAGTCACCATGCGCACTTTCCTCCATGGGAGTAATGTCTCAAACAGTCTACGCTTTGATCGTTCCAAGGGAAGACAAGTAGTAGCTTCCGATGCACATCTCGTGGCATTCTATAATCTGTGGACTATCAGAGTGTTGATGAAACACAGAAAATGCATCGGGATTGGATACAACAGTCACCATGCGCACTTTCCTTCATGGGAGTAATGTCTCAAACAGTCTACGCTTTGATCGTTCCTGGGAAGACCAGTAGTAGTTTCCGATGCATATCTCGTGGCATTCTGTAATCTGTGGACTATCAGAGTGTTGATGAAACACAGAAAATGCATCGGGATTGGATACAACAGTCACCATGCGCACTTTCCTCCATGAAAGTAATGTCTTAAACAGTCTACGCTTTAATCGTTCCCTGGAAGACCAGTAGTAGTTTCCGAAGCACATTTGGAGGCATTCTGTAATCTCTGGAGTATCAGAGTGTTGATGAAACACAGAAATTGCATCGGGATTGAATACAACAGTCACCATGCGCAGTTTCCTCCATGGGAGTAATGTCTCAAACAGTCTACGCTTTGATCGTTCCCTGGAAGACCAGTAGTAGTTTCCGATTAACATCTGGAGGCATTCTGTAATCTGTGGACTATCAGAGTGTTGATGAAACACAGAAATTGCATCGGGATTAAATACAACAGTCACCATGCGCAATTTCCTCCATGGGAGTAATGTCTCAAAGAGTCTACGCTTTGATCGTTCCCGGGAAGACCAGTAGTAGTTTCCGATGCATATCTCGTGGCATTCTGTAATCTGTGGACTATCAGAGTGTTGATGAAACACAGAAAATGCATCGGGATTGAATACAACAGTCACCATGTGCACTTTCCTCCATGGGAGTAATGTCTCAAAGAGTTTACGCTTTGATCGTTCCCTGGAAGACCAGTAGTAGTTTCCGATGCACCTTTGGAGGCATTCTGTAATCTGTGGAGTATCAGAGTGTTGATAAAACACAGAAATAGCATCGGGATTGAATACAACAGTCACAATGCGCACATCCCTCCATGGGAGTAATGTCTCAAGCAGTCTACGCTTTGATCGTTCCCGGGAAGACCAGTAGTAGTTTCCGATGCACATCTCGTGGCATTCTGTTATCTGTGGACTATCAGAGTGTTGATGAAACACAGAAAATGCATCGGGATTGAATACAAGATTCACCATGCACACTTTCCACCATGGGAGTAATGTCTCAAAGAGTTTACGCTTTGATCGTTCCCTGGAAGACCAGTAGTAGTTTCCGATGCACATTTGGAGGCATTCTGTAATCTGTGGACTATCAGAGTGTTGATGAAACACAGAAATTGCATTGGGATTGAATACAACAGTCACCATGCACACTTTCCTCCATGGCAGTAATGTCTCAAACAGTCTACGCTTTGATCGTTCCCTGGAAGAGCAGTAGTAGTTTCGGATGCACATCTGGAGGCATTCTGTAATCTGTAGACTATCAGAGTGTTGATGAAACACAGTAATAGCATCCGGATTGAATAAAACACTCACCACGCTCACTTTCCTCCATGGCAGTAGTGTCTCTAACAGTCTACGCTTTGATCGTTCCCTGGAAGACCGGTAGTAGTTTCCGATGAACTTCCGGAGGCTTTCTGTAATCTGTGGAATATCAGAGTGTTGATGAAACACAGAAATTGCATCGGGATTGAATACGACAGTCACCATGCGCACTTTCCTCCATGGGAGTCATGTTTCAAACAGTCTACGCTTTGGTCGTTCCCGGCAAGAAAAGTAGTAGTTTCCGATGCACATCTCGTGGCATTCTGTAATCTGTGGACTATCAGAGTGTTGATGAAACACAGGAAATGCTTCCGGATTGGATACAACAGTCACCATGCGCACTTTCCTCCATGGGAGTAATGTCTCAAACAGTCTACGCTTTAATCGTTCCCTGGAAGACCAGTAGTAGTTTCCGAAGCACATTTAGAGGCATTCTGTAATCTCTGGAGTATCAGAGTGTTGATGAAACACAGAAATTGCATCGGGATTGAATACAACAGTCACCATGCGCAGTTTCCTCCATGGGAGTAATGTCTCAAACTGTCTACGCTTTGATCGTTCCCTGGAAGACCAGTAGTAGTTTCCGATTAACATCTGGAGGCATTCTGTAATCTGTGGACTATCAGAGTGTTGATGAAACACAGATATTGCATCGGGATTGAATACAACAGACACCATGCGTACATTCCTCCATAAAGTAATGTCTCAAACAGTCTACGATTTGATGGTTTCCTGGAAGACCAGTAGTAGTTTCCGATTCACATGTGGAGGCATTCTGTAATCTGTGGACTATCAGAGTGTTGATGAAACACAGAAATTTCATTAGGATTCAATACAACAGTTACCATGCGCTGTTTCTTACATAAAAGTAATGTCTCAAACAGTCTAAGCTTTCATCGTCCCCTGGAGACCAGTAGTAGTTTCCGATGCACATCTCGTGGCATTCTGTAATCTGTGGTCTATCAGATTGTTGATGAATCACTGTAAATGCATCGTGATTGAATACAACAGTCATCATGCGCCCTTTCCTCCATGGGAGTAATGTCTCAAACAGTCTGCGCTTTGATCGTTCCCTGGAAGACCAGTAGTAGTTTCCGATGCACATTTGGAGGCATTCTGTAATCTGTGGAGTATCAGAGTGTTGATGAAAAACAGAAATTGCATCGGGATTGAATACAACAGTCACCATGCGCACTTTCCTCCATGGGAGTAATGTCTCAAACAGTCTACGCTTTGATCGTTCCAAGGAAAGACAATTAGTAGCTTCCGATGCACATCTCGTGGCATTCTGTAATCTGTGGACTATCAGAGTGTTGATGAAACACAGAAAAAGCATCGGGATTGGATACAACAGTCACCATGCGCACTTTCCTCCATGGGAGTAATGTCTCAAACAGTCTACGCTTTGATCGTTCCTGGGGAGACCAGTAGTAGTTTCCGATGCACATCTCGTGGCATTCTGTAATCTGTGGACTATCAGAGTGTTGATGAAACACAGAAAATGCATCGGGATTGGATACAACAGTCACCATGCGCACTTTTCTCCATGGGGGTAATGTCTTAAACAGTCTACGCTTTGATCGTTCCCTGGAATACCAGTAGTAGTTTCCGATGCACATTTGGAGGCATTCTGTAATCTGTGGAGTATCAGAGTGTTAATGAAACACAGAAATTGCATCAGGATTGAATACAACAGTCACCATGCGCAGTTTCCTCCATGGGAGTAATGTCTCAAACAGTCTACGCTTTGATCGTTCCCTGGAAGACCAGTAGTAGTTTCCGATTAACATCTGGAGGCATTCTGTAATCTGTGACTATCAGAGTGTTGATGAAACACAGAAATTGCATCGGAATTGAATACAACAGTCACCATGCGTACATTCCTCCATAAAAGTAATGTGTCAAACAGTCTACGCTTTGGTGGTTTCCTGGAAGACCAGTAGTAGTTTCCGATTTTTATGTGGAGGCATTCTGTAATCTGTGGACTATCAGAGTGTTGATGAAACACAGAAATTTCACCGGGATTCAATTCAAAAGTCACCATGCGCTGTTTCTTACATAAAAGTAATGTCTCAAACAGTCTACGCTTTCATCGTTCCTGGAGACCAGTAGTAGATTCCGATGCACATCTCGTGGCATTCTGTAATCTGTGGTCTATTAGATTGTTGATGAATCACTGTAAATGCATCGTGATTGAATACAACAGTCACCATGCGCCCTTTCCCCCAATGGGAGTAATGTAACAAACAGCCTACGCTTTGATCGTTAACTGGAAGAAATGTAGTAGTTTACGATTAACATCTGGAGGCATTCTGTAATCTGTGGACTATCAGAGTGTTGATGAAACACAGAAATTTCATCGGGATTGAATACAACATTCTCCATGCGCAGTTCGATCCATATTAGTAATGTCTCAAACAGTCTACGCTTTGATCGTTCAGTGGAAGGCCAGTAGTAGTTTCAACTGCACATCTGGAGGCATTCTGTAATCTGTTGAGTATCAGAGTGTTGATGAAACACAGAAATTGCATCGGTATTGAATACAACAGTCACCATGCGCACTTTCCTCCATGGGAGTAATGTCTCAAAGAGTCTACGCTTTGATCGTTCCCGGGAAGACCAGTAGTAGTTTCCGATGCACATCTCGTGGCATTCTGTAATCTGTGGACTATCAGAGTGTTGATGAAACACAGAAAATGCATCGGGATTGAATACAACAGTCACCATGCGCACTTTCCTCCATGGGAGTAATGTCTCAAAGAGTTTACGCTTTGATCGTTCCCTGGAAGACCAGTAGTAGTTTCCGATGCAAATTTAGAGGCATTCTGTAACCTGTGGAGTATCAGAGTGTTGATGAAACACAGAAAATGCATCGGGATCGGATACAACAGTCACCATGCGCACTTTCCTCCATGGGAGTAATGTCTCAAACAGTCTACGCTTTGATCGTTCCCGGGAAGACAAGTAGTAGTTTCCGATGCACATCTCGTGGCATTCTGTAATCTGTGGACTATCAGAGTGTTGATGAAACAAAGAAAATGCATCGGGATTGGATACAACAGTCACCATGCGCACTTTCCTCCATGGGAGTAATGTCTCAAACAGTCTACGCTTTGATCGTTCCCTGGAAGACCAGTAAAAGTTTCCGATGCACATTTGGAGGCATTCTGTAATCTGTGGAGTATCATAGTGTTGATGAAACACAGAAATTGCATCGGGATTGAATACAACTGTCACCATGCGCACTTTCCTCCATGGGAGTAATGTCTCAAAGAATTTACGCTTTGATCGTTCCCTGGAAGACCAGTAGTAGTTTCCGATGCACATTTGGAGGCTTTCTGTAATCTGTGGAGTATCAGAGTGTTGATAAAACACAGAAATTGAATCGGGATTGAATACAACAGTCACTATGCGCACATTCCTCCATGGGAGTAATGTCTCAAACAGTCTACGCTTTAAACGTTCCCGGGAAGACCAGTAGTAGTTTCCGATGCACATCTCGTGGCATTCTGTAATTTGTGGACTATCAGAGTGTTGATGAAACACAGAAAATGCATCGGGATTGAATACAACAGTCACCATGCGCAATTTCCTCCATGGGATTAATGTCTCAAAGAGTTTACGCTTTGATCGTTCCCTGGAAGACCAATAGTAGTTTCCGATGCACATTCGGAGGCATTCTGTAATCTGTAGAGTATCAGAGTGTTGATAAAACACAGAAATTGCATCGGGATTGAATACAACAGTCACTATGCGCACATTCCTCCGTGGGAGTAATGTCTCAAACAGTCTACGCTTTGATCGTTCCCGGGAAGACCAGTAGTAGTTTCCGATGCACATCTCGTTACATTCTGTAATCTGTGGACTATCAGAGTGTTGATGAAACATAGAAAATGCGTCGGGATTGAATACAACAGTCACCATGCGCACTTTCCTCCATGGGAGTAATGTCTCAAAGAGTTTACGCTTTGATCGTTCCCTGGAAGACCAGTAGTAGTTTCCGATGCACACTTGGAGGCATTCTGTAATCTGTGGACTATCAGAGTGTTGATGAAACACAGAAATTGCATCGGGATTGAATACAACAGTCACCATGCACACTTTCCTCCATGGCAGTAATGTCTCAAACAGTCTACGCTTTGATCGTTCCCTGGAAGACCAGTAGTAGTTTCCGAAGCCCATCTGGAGGCATTCCGTAATCTGTGCAGTATCAGAGAGTTGATGAAACACAGAAATTGTATCGGGATTGAATAAAACAGTCACCATCCGCACTTTCATCCATGGGAGCAATGTCTGAAACAGTCTACGCATTGATCGTTCCCAGGAAGACCAGTAGTAGTTTCCGATTAACATCTGGAGGCATTCTGTAATCTGTGGACTATCAGAGTGTTGATGAAACATAGAAATTGAATCGGGATTGAATACAACAATCACAATGAGCACATTCCTCCATAAAAGTAATGTCTCAAACAGTCTACGCTTTGATCGTTCAGTGGAAGGCCAGTAGTAGTTTCAACTGCACATCTGGAGGCATTCTGTAATCTGTTGAGTATCAGAGTGTTGATGAAACACAGAAATTGCATCGGTATTGAATACAACAGTCACCATGCGCACTTTCCTCCATGGGAGTAATGTCTCAAAGAGTCTACGCTTTGATCGTTCCCGGGAAGACCAGTAGTAGTTTCCGATGCACATCTCGGGGCATTCTGTAATCTGTGGACTATCAGAGTGTTGATGAAACACAGAAAATGCATCGGGGTTGAATACAACAGTCACCATGCGCACTTTCCTCCATGGGAGTAATGTCTCAAAGAGTTTACGTTTTGATCGTTCCCTGGAAGACCAGTAGTAGTTTCCGATGCACATTTAGAGGCATTCTGTAACCTGTGGAGTATCAGAGTGTTGATGAAACACAGAAAATGCATCGGGATTGGATACAACAGTCACCATGCGCACTTTCCTCCATGGGAGTAATGTCTCAAACAGTCTACGCTTTGACCGTTCCCGGGAAGACAAGTAGTAGTTTCCGATGCACATCTCGTGGCATACTGTAATCTGTGGACTATCAGAGTGTTGATGAAACACAGAAAATGCATCGGGATTGGATACAACAGTCACCATGCGCACTTTTCTCCATGGGAGTAATGTCTCAAAGAATTTACGCTTTGATCGTTCCCTGGAAGACCAGTAGTAGTTTCCGATGCACATTTGGAGGCTTTCTGTAATCTGTGGAGTATCAGAGTGTTGATAAAACACAGAAATTGAATCGGGATTGAATACAACAGTCACTATGCGCACATTCCTCCATGGGGGTAATGTCTCAAACAGTCTACGCTTTAAACGTTCCCGGGAAGACCAGTAGTAGTTTCCGATGCACATCTCGTGGCATTCTGTAATTTGTGGACTATCAGAGTGTTGATGAAAGACAGAAAATGCATCGGGATTGAATACAACAGTCACCATGCGCAATTTCCTCCATGGGAGTAATGTCTCAAAGAGTTTACGCTTTGATCGTTCCCTGGAAGACCAATAGTAGTTTCCGATGCACATTCGGAGGCATTCTGTAATCTGTAGAGTATCAGAGTGTTGATAAAACACAGAAATTGCATCGGGATTGAATACAATAGTCACTATGCGCACATTCCTCCATGGGAGTAATGTCTCAAACAGTCTACGCTTTGATCGATCTCGGGAAGACCAGTAGTAGTTTCCGATGCACATCTCGTTACATTCTGTAATCTGTGGACTATCAGAGTGTTGATGAAACATAGAAAATGCGTCGGGATTGAATACAACAGTCACCATGCGCACTTTCCTCCATGGGAGTAATGTCTCAAAGAGTTTACGCTTTGATCGTTCCCTGGAAGACCAGTAGTAGTTTCCGATGCACACTTGGAGGCATTCTGTAATCTGTGGACTATCAGAGTGTTGATGAAACACAGAAATTGCATCGGGATTGAATACAACAGTCACCATGCACACTTTCCTCCATGGCAGTAATGTCTCAAACAGTCTACGCTTTGATCGTTCCCTGGAAGACCAGTAGTAGTTTCCGATTAACATCTGGAGGCATTCCGTAATCTGTGCAGTATCAGAGAGTTGATGAAACACAGAAATTGTATCGGGATTGAATAAAACAGTCACCATCCGCACTTTCATCCATGGGAGTAATGTCTGAAACAGTCTACGCATTGATCGTTCCCAGTAAGACCAGTAGTAGTTTCCGATTAACATCTGGAGGCATTCTGTAATCTGTGGACTATCAGAGTGTTGATGAAACATAGAAATTGAATCGGGATTGAATACAACAATCACCATGAGCACATTCCTCCATAAAAGTAATGTCTCAAACAGTCTACGCTTTGATCGTTCAGTGGAAGGCCAGTAGTAGTTTCAACTGCACATCTGGAGGCATTCTGTAATCTGTTGAGTATCAGAGTGTTGATGAAACACAGAAATTGCATCGGTATTGAATACAACAGTCACTATGCGCACTTTCCTCCATGGGAGTAATGTCTCAAAGAGTCTACGCTTTGATCGTTCCCGGAAAGACCAGTAGTAGTTTCCGATGCACATCTCGGGGCATTCTGTAATCTGTGGACTATCAGAGTGTTGATGAAACACAGAAAATGCATCGGGATTGAATACAACAGTCACCATGCGCACTTTCCTCCATGGGAGTAATGTCTCAAAGAGTCTACGCTTTGATCGTTCCTGGGAAGACCAGTAGTAGTTTCCGATGCACATCTCGGGGCATTCTGTAATCTGTGGACTATCAGAGTGTTGATGAAACACAGAAAATGCATCGGGATTGGATACAACAGTCACCATCCGCACTTTCATCCATGGGAGTAATGTCTCAAACAGTCTACGCTTTGATCGTTCCCTGGAAGACCAGTAAAAGTTTTCGATGCACGTTTGGAGGCATTCTGTAATCTGTGGAGTATCAGAGTGTTGATGAAACACAGAAATTGCATCGGGATTGAATACAACAGTCACCATGCGCACTTTCCTCCATGGGAGTAATGTCTCAAAGAGTTTACGCTTTGATCGTTCCCTGGAAGACCAGTAGTAGTTTCCGATGCACATTTGGAGGCTTTCTGTAATCTGTGGAGTATCAGAGTGTTGATAAAACACAGAAATTGAATCGGGAATGAATACAACAGTCACTATGCGCACATTCCTCCATGGGAGTAATGTCTCAAACAGTCTACGCTTTAAACGTTCCCGGGAAGACCAGTAGTAGTTTCCGATGCACATCTCGTGGCATTCTGTAATTTGTGGACTATCAGAGTGTTGATGAAACACAGAAAATGCATCGGGATTGAATACAACAGTCACCATGCGCAATTTCCTCCATGGGAGTAATGTCTCAAAGAGTTTACGCTTTGATCGTTCCCTGGAAGACCAATAGTAGTTTCCGATGCACATTCGGAGGCATTCTGTAATCTGTGGAGTATCAGAGTGTTGATAAAACACAGAAATTGCAACGGGATTGAATACAACAGTCACTATGCGCACATTCCTCCATGGGAGTAATGTCTCAAACAGTCTACGCTTTGATCGTTCCCAGGAAGACCAGTAGTAGTTTCCGATGCACATCTCGTTACATTCTGTAATCTGTGGAATATCAGAGTGTTGATGAAACATAGAAAATGCGTCGGGATTGAATACAACAGTCACCATGCGCACTTTCCTCCATGGGAGTAACGTCTCAAAGAGTTTACGCTTTGATCGTTCCCTGGAAGACCAGTAGTAGTTTCCGATGCACATTTGGAGGCATTCTGTAATCTGTGGACTATCAGAGTGTTGATGAAACACAGAAATTGCATCGGGATTGAATACAACAGTCACCATGCACACTTTCCTCCATGGCAGTAATGTCTCAAACAGTCTACGCTTTGATCGTTCCCTGGAAGACCAGTAGTAGTTTCCGAAGCCCATCTGGAGGCATTCCGTAATCTGTGCAGTATCAGAGAGTTGATGAAACACAGAAATTGTATCGGGATTGAATAAAACAGTCACCATCCGCACTTTCATCCATGGGAGTAATGTCTGAAACAGTCTACGCATTGATCGTACCCAGGAAGACCAGTAGTAGTTTCCGATTAACATCTGGAGGCATTCTGTAATCTGCGGACTATCAGAGTGTTGATGAAACATAGAAATTGAATCGGGATTGAATACAACAATCACCATGAGCACATTCCTCCATAAAAGTAATGTCTCAAACAGTCTACGCTTTGATCGTTCAGTGGAAGGCCAGTAGTAGTTTCAACTGCACATCTGGAGGCATTCTATAATCTGTGGAGTATCAGAGTGTTGATGAAACACAGAAATTGCATCGGGATTCTATACAACAGTCACCATGCGCACTTTCCTCCTTGGGAGTAATATCTCAAACAGTCTACACTTTGATCGTTCCCGGGAAGACCAGTAGTAGTTTCCGATGAACATCTCGAGGCATTCTGTAATCTGTGGACTATCAGAGTGTTGATGAAACACAGAAAATGCATCGGGATTGAATACTACAGTCACCATGCGCACTTTCCTCCATGGAAGTAATGTCTCAAAGAGTTTACGCTTTGATCGTTCCTTGGAAGACCAGTAGTAGTTTCCGATGCACATTTGGAGGCATTCTGTAATCTGTGGAGTATCAGAGTGTTGATAAAACACAGAAATTGCATCGGGATTGAATACAACAGTCACTATGCGCACATTCCTCCATGGGAGTAATGTTTCAAACAGTCTACGCTTTGATCGTTCCCGGGTAGACCAGTAGTAGTTTCCGATGCACATCTCGTGGCATTCTGTAATCTGTGGACTATCAGAGTGTTGATGAAACACAGAAAATGCATCGGGATTTAATACATCAGTCACCATGCGCAATTTCCTCCATGGGAGTAATGTCTCAAAGAGTTTACGCTTTGATCGTTCCCTGGAAGACCAGTAGTAGTTTCCGATGCACATTTGGAGGCATTCTGTAATCTGTGGAGTATCAGAGTGTTGATAAAACACAGAAATTGCATCGGGATTGAATACAACAGTCACTATGCGCACATTCCTCCATGGGAGTAATGTCTCTAACAGTCTACAATTTGATCTTTCCCTGGAAGACCAGTAGAAGTTTCCGATTAACATCTGGAGGCATTCTGTAATCTGTGGACTATCAGAGTGTTGATGAAACACAGAAATTGCATCGGGATTGAATACAACAGTCACCATGCACACTTTCCTCCATGGCAGTAATGTCTCAAACAGTCTACGCTTTGATCGTTCCCTGGAAGACCAGTAGTAGTTTCCGATGCCCATCTGAAGGCATTCCGTAATCTGTGGAGTATCAGAGTGTTGATGAAACACAGATATTGTATCGGGATTGAATAAAACAGTCACCATCCGCACTTTCCTCCATGGGAGTAATGTCTGAAACAGTCTATGCATTGATCGTTCCTGGGAAGACCAGTGGTAGTTTCCGATTAACATCTGGAGGCATTCTGTAATCTGTGGACTATCAGAGTGTTGATGAAACATAGAAATTGCATCGGGATTGAATACAACAATCACCATGAGCACATTCCTCCATAAAAGTAATGTCTCAAACAGTCTACGCTTTGATCGTTCCCTGGAAGACCAGTAGTAGTTTCCGATGCCCATCTGGTGGCATTCCGTAATCTGTGGAGTATCAGAGAGTTGATGAAACACAGAAATTGTATCGGGATTGAATAAAACAGTCACCATCAACACTTTCCTCCATGGGAGTAATGTCTGAAACAGTCTACGCATTGATCGTTCCCGGGAAGACCAGTGGTAGTTTCCGATTAACATCTGGAGGCATCATGTAATCTGTGGACTATCAGAGTGTTGATGAAACACAGAAACTGCATCGGGATTGAATACAACATTCTCCATGCGCAGTTTCCTCCATGGGAGTAATGTCCCAAACTGTCTACGTTTTGATCGTTCCCTGGAAGACCAGTAGTAGTTTCCGATGAACATCTGGAGGCTTTCTGTAATCTGTGGAGTATCAGAGTGTTGATGAAACGCAGAGAATGCATCGGGATTGAATACAACAGTCACCATGCGCACTTTCCTCCATGGGAGTATTGTCTCAAAGAGTTTACGCTTTGATCGTTCCCTGGAAGACCAGTAGTAGTTTCCGATGCACATTTGGAGGCATTCTGTAATCTGTGGAGTATCAGAGTGTTGATGAAACACAGAAATTGCATCGGGATTGAATACGACAGTCACCATGCGCACATTCCCCCATGGGAGTAATGTCTCTAACAGTCTACGCTTTGATCGTTCTTGGGAAGACCAGTAGTAGTTTCCGATGCACATCTCGTGGCATTCTGTAATCTGTGGACTATCAGAGTGTTTATGAAACACAGAAAATGCATCGGGATTGAATACAACAGTCACCATGCGCACTTTCCTCCATGGGAGTAATGTCTCAAAGAGTTTACGCTTTGATCGTTCCCTGGAAGACCAGTAGTAGTTTCCGATGCACATTTGGAGGCATTCTGTAATCTGTGGAGTATCAGAGTGTTAATAAAACACAAAAATTGCATCGGGATTGAATACAACAGTCACTATGCCCACATTCCTCCATGGGAGTAATGTCTCAAACACTCTACAATTTGATCGTTCCCTGGAAGACCAGTAGAAGTTTCCGATTAACATCTGGAGGCATTCTGTAATCTGTGGACTATCAGAGTGTTGATGAAACACCGAAATTGCATCGGGATGGAATACAACAGTCACAATGCACACTTTCCTCCATGGCAGTAATGTCTCAAACAGTCTACGCTTTGATCGTTCCCTGGAAGACCAGTAGTAGTTACCGATGCCCATCTGGAGGCATTCTGTAATCTGTGGAGTATCAGAGAGTTGATGAAACACAGAAATTGTATCGGGATTGAATAAAACAGTCACCATCCGCACTTTCCTCCATGGGAGTAATGTCTGAAACAGTCTACGCTTTGATCGTTCCTGGGAAGACCACTAGTAGTTTCCGATTAACATCTGGAGGCAATCTGTAATCTGTGGACTATCAGAGTGTTGATGAAACACAGAAATTGCATCGGGACTGAATACAACAGTCACCATGCGCACTTTACTCCATGTGAGTAATGTCCCAAACAGTCAACGTTTTGATTGTTCCCTGGAAGACCAGTAGTAGTTTCCGATGAACATCTGAAGGCTTTCTGTAATCTGTGGAGTATCAGAGTGTTGATGAAACACAGAAAAAGCATCGGTATTGAATACAACAGACACCATGCGCACTTCCCTCCAAGGGAGTAATTTCTCAAACAATCTACGCTTTGATTGTTCCCTGGAAGACCAGTAGTAAATTCCGATGCCCTTCTGGTGGCATTCTGTAATGTCTAGACTATCAGAGTGTTGATGAAACACAGTAATTGCCTCGGGATTGAATAAAACAGTCACCATGCTCACTTTCCTCCATGGGAGTAATGTCTCAAGCAGTCTACGTTTTTGATCGTTCCCGGAAAGACCAGTATTACTTTCCGATGCACATCTGGAGGCATTCTGTAATCTGTGGACTATCGGAGTGTTGATGAAACACAGAAATTCCATCGGGATTGCATACAACAGTCACCATGCTCTGTTTCTTCCATAAAAGCAATGTCTCAAACAGTCTACGCTTTATTCGTTCCCTGGAAGACAAGTAGTAGTTTCCGATGCACATCTGGAGGCATTCTGTAATCTGTGGAGTATCAGAGGGTTGATGAAACACAGAAATTTCATCGGGATTGAATAAAACAGTCACCATCCGCACTTTCCTCCATGGGTGTAATGTCTGAAACAGTCTACGCTTTGATCGTTCCCAGGGAAGACCAGTAGTAGTTTCCGATTAACATCTGGAGGCATTCTGTAATCTGTGGACTTTCAGAGTGTTGATGAAACATAGAAATTGTATCGGGATTGAATACAACACTCACCATGTGCACCTTCCTCCATTTGAGTAATGTCTCAAACAGTCTACGCTTTGATCGTTCCCTGGAAGACCAGTAGTAGTTTCCGATGCACATCTGGAGGCATTCTGTAATCTGTGGACTATCAGAGTGTTGATGAAACACAGAAATTGCTTCGGGATTGAATACAACAGTCACAATGCGCACTTTCCCCCATAGGAGTAATTCTCAAGCAGTCTACGCATTGATCGTTCCCTGGAAGACCAGTAGTATTTCTCATGCACATCTGGTGGCATTCTGTAATCTGTGGACTATCAGAGTATTGATGAAACACAGAAATTGCATCGGGATTGAATACAACAGTCACCATGCGCACTTTCCTCCATGGGAGTAATGTCCCAAACAGTCTACGCTTTGATCGTTCCCTGGATGACCAGTAGAAGTTTCTGATTTACATCTGGAGGCATTCTGTAATCTGTGGACTATCAGAGTGTTGATGAAACACAGATTGCATTGGGATCGAATCCAACAGTCACCATGCACACTTTCCTCCATGGCAGTAATGTCTCAAACAGTCTACGTTTTGATCGTTCCCTGGAAGACCAGTAGTAGTTTCCGATGCCCATCTGGAGGAATTCTGTAATCTGTGGAGTATCAGAGAGTTGATGAAACACAGAAATTGTATCGGGATTGAATAAAACAGTCACCATCCGCACTTTCCTCCATGGGAGTAATGTCTGAAACAGTCTACGCTTTGATCGTTCCCGGGAAGACCAGTAGTAGTTTCCGATTAACATCTGGAGGCATTCTGTAATCTGTGGACTATCAGAGTGTTGATGAAACACAGAAATTGCATCGGGATTGAATACAACAGTCACCATGCGCACTTTCCTCCATGGGAGTAATGTCCCAAACAGTCAACGTTTTGATCGTTCCCTGGAACACTAGTAGTAGTTTTCGATGAACATCTGAAGGCTTTCTAAAATCTGTGGAGTATCAGAGTGTTGATGAAACACAGAAATTGCATCGGGATTGAATACAACAGTCACCATGTGCACTTTCCTCCAAGGGAGTAATGTCTCAAACAATCTACGCTTTAATCGTTCCCTGGAAGACCAGTAGTAGTTTCCGATACACTTCTGGTGGCATTCTGTAATGTCTAGACTATCAAAGTGTTGATGAAACACAGTAATTGCCTCGGGATTGAATAAAACAGTCACCATGCTCACTTTCCTCCATGGGAGTAATGTCTCAAGCAGTCTACGCTTTGCTCGTTCCCGGAACGCCCAGTAGTAGTTTCCGCTGCACATCTGGAGGCATTCTGTAATCTGTGGACTATCAGAGTGTTGATGAAACACAGAAATTCCATCGGGATTGAATACAACAGTCACCATGCGATGTTTCTTCCATAAAAGCAATGTCTCAAACAGTCTACGCTTTATTCGTTCCCTGGAAGACAAGTAGTAGTTTCCGATGCACATCTGGAGGCATTCTGTAATCTGTGGACTATCAGAGTGTTGATGAAACACAGAAATTGCATCGGGATTGAATAAAACAGTCACCATCCGCACTTTCCTCCATGGGTGTAATGTCTGAAACAGTCTACGCTTTGATCGTTCCCGGGAAGACCAGTAGTAGTTTCCGATTAACATCTGGAGTCATTCTGTAATCTGTGGAGTATCAGAGTGTTGATGAAACACAGAAAATGCATCGGGATTGAATACAACAGTCACCATGCGCACTTTCCTCCATGGGAGTAATGTCTCAAAGAGTTTACGCTTTGATCGTTCCCTGGAAGACCGGTAGTAGTTTCCGATGCACATTTGGAGGCATTCTGTAATCTGTGGAGTATCAGAGTGTTGATAAAACACAGATATTGCATTGGGATTGAATACAACAGTCACTATGCGCAAATTCCTCCTTGGGAGTAATGTCTCTAACAGTCTACGCTTTGATCGTTCTCGGGAAGACCAGTAGTAGTTTCCGATGCACATCTCGTGGCATTCCGTAATCTGTGGACTACCAGGGTGTTTATGAAACACAGAAAATGCATCGGGATTGAATACAACAGTCACCATGCGCACTTTCCTCCATGGGAGTAATGTCTCAAAGAGTTTACGCTTTGATCGTTCCCTGGAAGACCAGTAGTAGTTTCCGATGCACATTAGGAGGCATTCTGTAATCTGTTTAGTCTCAGAGTGTTGATAAAACACAAAAATTGCATCGGGATTGAATTAAACACTCACCATCCGCACTTTCCTCCATGGGTGTAATGTCTGAAACATTCTACGCTTTGATCGTTCCCAGGGAAGACCAGTACTAGTTTCCGATTAACATCTGGAGGCATTCTGTAATCTGTGGACTTTCAGAGTGTTGATGAAACAAAGAAATTGTATCGGGATTGAATACAACACTCACCATGTGCACCTTCCTCCATTTGAGTAATGTCTCAAACAGTCTACGCTTTGATCGTTCCCTGGAAGGCCAGTAGTAATTTCCGATGCACATCTGGAGGCATTCTGTAATCTGTGTACTATCAGAGTGTTGATGAAACACAGAAATTGCTTCTGGATTGAATACAACAGTCACAATGCGCACTTTCCCCCATAGGAGTAATTCTCAAGCAGTCTACGCATTGATCGTTCCCTGGAAGACCAGTAGTATTTCCTATGCACATCTAGTGGCATTCTGTAATCTGTGGACTATCAGAGTATTGATGAAACACAGAAATTGCATCGGGATTGAATACAACAGTCACCATGCGCACTTTCCTCCATGGGAGTAATGTCCCAAACAGTCTACGCTTTTATCGTTCCCTGGATGACCAGTAGTAGTTTCCGATTAACATCTGGAGGCATTCTGTAATCTGTGGACTATCAGAATGTTGATGAAACACAGATATTGCATCGGGATTGAATACAACATTCTCCATGCGCAGTTTCCTCCATGGGAGTAATGTCTCAAACAGTCTACGATTTGATCGTTCAGTGGAAGGCCAGTAGTAGTTTCAACTGCACATCTGGAGGCATTCTGTAATCTGTTGAGTATCAGAGTGTTGAAGAAACACAGAAATGGCATCGGGATTGAATACAACAGTCACCATGCGCACTTTCCTCCATGGGAGTAATGTCTCAAACAGTCTACGCTTTGATCGTTCCCGGGAAGACCAGTAGTAGTTTCCGATGCACATCTCGTGGCATTCTGTAATCTGTGGACTATCAGAGTTTTGATGAAACACAGAAAATGCATCGCGATTAAATACAACAGTCACCATGCGCACTTTCGTCCATCGGAGTAATGTCTCAAAGAGTTTACGGTTTGATCGTTCCCTGGAAGACCAGTAGTAGTTTCCGATGCACATTTGGTGGCATTCTGTAATCTGTGGAGTATCAGAGTGTTGATAAAACACAGAAATTGCATCGGGATTGAATACAACAGTCACCATGCGCACATTCCTCCATGGGAGTAATGTCTCAAACAGTCTACGCTTTGATCGTTCCCTCTAAGACCAGTAGTAGTTTCCGATCCACATCTGGAAGGATTCTGTAATCTGTGGACTATCAGAGTGTTGATGAAACACAGAAAATGCTTCGGGATTGAACACAACAGTCACAATGCGCTCTTTCCCCCATAGGAGTAATTCTCAAGCAGTCTACGCATTGATCGTTCCCTGGAAGACCAGTAGTATTTCCGCTGCACATCTGGAGGCATTCTGTAATCTGTGGACTATCAGAGTATTGATGAAACACAGAAATTGCATCGGGATTGAATACAACAGTCACCATGCGCACTTTCCTCCATGGGAGTAATGTCCCAAACAGTCTACGCTTTGATCGTTCCCTGGATGACCAGTAGAAGTTTCCGATTGACATCTGGAGGCATTCTGTAATCTGTGGACTATCAGAGTGTTGATGAAACACAGATTGCATTGGGATCGAATCCAACAGTCACCATGCACACCTTCCTCCATGGCAGTAATGTCTCAAACAGTCTACGTTTTGATCGTTCCCTGGAAGACCAGTAGTAGTTTCCGATGCCCATCTGGAGGCATTCTGTAATCTGTGGAGTATCAGAGAGTTGATGAAACACAGACATTGTATCGGGATTCAATAAAACAGTCACCATCCGCACTTTCCTCCATGGGAGTAATGTCTGAAACAGTCTACGCTTTGATCGTTCCCGGGAAGACCAGTAGTAGTTTCCGATTAACATCTGGAGGCATTCTGTAATCTGTGGACTATCAGAGTGTTGATGAAACACAGAAATTGCATCGGGATTGAATACAACAGTCACCATGCGCACTTTCCTATATGGGAGTAATGTCCCAAACAGTCAACGTTTTGATCGTTCCCTGGAAGACTAGTAGTAGTTTCCGATGAACATCTGAAGGCTTTCTAAAATCTGTGGAGTATCAGAGTGTTGATGAAACACAGAAAATGCATCGGGATTGAATACAACAGTCACCATGTGCACTTTCCTCCAAGGGAGTAATGTCTCAAACAATCTACGCTTTAATCGTTCCCTGGAAGACCAGTAGTAGTTTCCGATGCACTTCTGGTGGCATTCTGTAATGTCTACACTATCAGAGTGTTGATGAAACACAGTAATTGCCTCGGGATTGAATAAAACAGTCACCATGCTCACTTTCCTCCATGGGAGTAATGTCTCAAGCAGTCTACGCTTTGCTCGTTCCCGGAAAGCCCAGTAGTAGTTTCCGCTGCACATCTGGAGGCATTCTGTAATCTGTGGACTATCAGAGTGTTGATGAAACACAGAAATTGTATCGGGATTGAATACAACACTCACCATGTGCACCTTCCTCTATTTGAGTAATGTCTCAAACAGTCTACGCTTTGATCGTTCCCTGGAAGACCAGTAGTAGTTTCCGATGCACATCTGGAGGCATTCTGTAATCTGTGGACTATCAGAGTGTTGATGAAACACAGAAATTGCTTCGGGATTGAATACAACAGTCACCATGCGCACTTTCCTCCATGGGAGTAATGTCCCAAACAGTCTACGTTTTGATCGTTCCCTGGAAGACCAGTAATGGTTTCCGATGAACATCTGGAGGCTTTCTGTAATCTATGGAGTATCAGAGTGTTGATGAAACACAGAAAATGCATCGGGATTGAATACAACAGTCACCATGCGCACTTTCCTCCATGGGAGTAATGTCTCAAAGAGTTTACGCTTTGATCGTTCCCTGGAAGACCAGTAGTAGTTTCCGATGCACATTTGGAGGCATTCTGTAATCTGTGGAGTATCAGAGTGTTGATAAAACACAGATATTGCATTGGGATTGAATACAACAGTCACTATGCGCACATTCCTCCTTGGGAGTAATGTCTCTAACAGTCTACGCTTTGATCGTTCTCGGGAAGACCAGTAGTAGTTTCCGATGCACATCTCGTGGCATTCCGTAATCTGTGGACTACCAGAGTGTTTATGAAACACAGAAAATGCATCGGGATTGAATACAACAGTCACCATGCGCACTTTCCTCCATGGGAGTAATGTCTCAAAGAGTTTACGCTTTATCGTTCCCTGGAAGACCAGTAGTAGTTTCCCATGCACATTAGGAGGCATTCTGTAATCTGTTTAGTATCAGAGTGTTGATAAAACACAAAAATTGCATCGGGATTGAATAAAACACTCACCATCCGCACTTTCCTCCATGGGTGTAATGTCTGAAACAGTCTACGCTTTGATCGTTCCCAGGGAAGACCAGTAGTTGTTTCCGATTAACATCTGGAGGCATTCTGTAATCTGTGGACTTTCAGAGTGTTGATGAAACAAAGAAATTGTATCGGGATTGAATACAACACTCACCATGTGCACCTTCCTCCATTTGAGTAATGTCTCAAACAGTCTACGCTTTGATCGTTCCCTGGAAGACCAGTAGTAATTTCCGATGCACATCTGGAGGCATTCTGTAATCTGTGTACTATCAGAGTGTTGATGAAACACAGAAATTGCATCGGGATTGAATACAACAGTCACCATGCGCACTTTCCTCCATGGGAGTAATGTCCCAAACAGTCTACGCTTTTATCGTTCCCTGGATGACCAGTAGTAGTTTCCGATTAACATCTGGAGGCATTCTGTAATCTGTGGACTATCAGAATGTTGATGAAACACAGATATTGCATCGGGATTGAATACAACATTCTCCATGCGCAGTTTCCTCCATGGGAGTAATGTCTCAAACAGTCTACGATTTGATCGTTCAGTGGAAGGCCAGTAGTAGTTTCAACTGCACATCTGGAGGCATTCTGTAATCTGTTGAGTATCAGAGTGTTGAAGAAACACAGAAATGGCATCGGGATTGAATACAACAGTCACCATGCGCACTTTCCTCCATGGTAGTAATGTCTCAAACAGTCTACGCTTTGATCGTTCCCGGGAAGACCAGTAGTAGTTTCCGATGCACATCTCGTGGCACTCTGTAATCTGTGGACTATCAGAGTGTTGATGAAACACAGAAATTGCATCGGTATTGAATACAACAGTCACCATGCGCACTTTCCTCAATGGGAGTAATGTCCCAAACAGTCTACCTTTTGATCGTTCCCTGGAACACCAGTAGTATTTTCCGATGCACATCTGGAGCCATTCTGTAATCTGTGGACTATCAGAGTGTTGATGAAACACAGAAATTGTATCGGGATTGAATACAACAGTCACCATGCGCACTTTCCTCCCTGGGAGTAATGTCTCAAACACTCTACGCTTTGATCGTTCTCTGGAAGACCAGTAGTAGTTTCCGATGCACTTCTGGTGGCATTCTGTAATGGCTAGACTATCAGAGTGTTGATGAAACACAGTAATTGCATCGGGATTGAATAAAACAGTCACCATGCTCACTTTCCTCCATGATAGTAATGTCTCTAACAGTCTACGCTTTGATCGCTCCCTGGAAGACCAGTAGTAGTTTCCGATGAACATCTTTAGGCTTTCTGTAATCTGTGGACTATCTGAGTGTTGATGAAACACAGAAATTGCATCGGGATTGAATACAACAGTCACCATGCGCACTTTAATCCATGGGAGTAATGTCTCAAGCAGTCTACGCTTTGATCGTTCCCGGGAAGACCAGTAGTAGTTTCCGAAGTACATCTCGTGGCATTCTGTAATCTGTGGACTATCAGAGTGTTGATGAAACACAGAAAATGCTTCGGGATTGAATAGAACAGTCACCATGCGTACATTCCTCCATAAAAGTAATGTCTCAAACAGTCTACGCTTTGATCGTTTCCTGGAAGACCAGTAGTAGTTTCCGATGCACATCAGGAGGCATTCTGTAATCTGTGGACTATCAGAGTGCTGATGAAACACAGAAATTGCATCGGGATTGAATACGACAGTCACCATGGGCTGTTTCTTCCATAAAAGCAATGTCTCAAACAGACTACGCTTTATTCGTTCCCTGGAAGCCCAGTAGTAGTTTCCGATGCACATCTGGAGGCATTCTGTAATCTGTGGAGTATCAGAGACTTGATGAAAGACAGAAATTGCATCGGATTTGAATAAAACAGTCACCATCCGCACATTCCTCCATGGGTGTAATGTCTGAAACAGTCTACGCTTTGATCGTTCCCTGGAAGACCAGTAGTAGTTTCCGATGCACATCTGGAGGCATTCTTTAATCTGTGGACTATCAGAGGCTTGATGAAACACAGAAATTGTATCGGGGTTGAATACGACACTCACCATGTGCATCTTCCTCCATGGGAGTAATGTCTCAAACAGTCTACGTTTTGTTCGTTCCCTGGAAGACCAGTAGTAGTTTCCGATGCACATCTGGAGACATTCTGTAATCTGTGGACTATCAGAGTGTTGATGAAACACAGAAACTGCATCGGGATTGAATACAACAGTCACAATGCGCACTTTCCTCCATAGGAGTAATTCTCAAGCAGTCTAAGCATTGATCGTTCCCTGGAAGACCAGTAGTATTTCCTATGCACATCTGGTGGCATTCAGTAATCTATGGACTATCAGAGTAATGATGAAACTCAGAAATTGCATCGGGATTGAATACAACAGTCACTATGCGCACTTTCCTCCACGGTAGTAATGTCTCAAACAGTCTACGATTTGATCGTTCCCTGGAAGACCAGTAGTAGTTTCCGATGAACATCTTTAGGCATTCTGTAATCTGTTCACTATCAGAGTGTTGATGAAACACAGAAATTGAATCGGGATTGAATACAACAGTCACCAAGCGCACATTCCTATACAGTAGTAAAGTCTCAAACAGTCTACGCTTTGATCGTTCCCTGGAAGACCAGTAGTAGTTTCCGATGCACATTTGGTGGCATACTGTAATTTGTAGACTATCAGAATGTTGATGAAACACAGAAAATGCATCGGGATTGAATACAACAGTCACCATGCGCACTTTATTCCATGGGAGTCATGTCTCAAACAGTCTTCTCTTTGATCGTTATCTGGAAGAGCAGCAGTAGTTTCCGTTACATATCAGGAGGCTTTCTGTAATCTGTGGACTATCAGAGTGTTGATGAAACACAGAAATTACATCTGGATTGAATACAACAGTCACCATGCGCACTTTCCTCCATGGGAGTAATTCTCAAGCAGTCTACGCTTTGATCGTTCCCTGGAAGACCAGTAGTAGTTGCCGATGCACATCTCGTGGCACTCTGTAATCTGTGGACTATCAGAGTGTTGATGAAACACAGAAAATGCATCGGGATTGAATACAACAGTCACCATGCGCACTTTCCTCCGTGGGAGTAATGTCTCAAAGAGTTTACACTTTGATCGTTCCCTGGAAGACGAGTAGTAGTTTCCGATGCACATCTGGAGGCATTCTGTAACCTGTGGACTATTAGAGTGTTGGTGAAACACGGAATTTCATCGGGATTGAATACAACATTCACAATGCGCACTTTCCTCCATGGGAGTAATGTCTCAAACACTCTACGATTTGATAATTCCCTGGAAGACCAGTAGTAGTTTCCGATGCATATTTGGTGCCATTCTGTAATCTGTGGACTATCAGAGTATTGATGAAACACAGAAATTGCATCGGGAATGAATACAACAGTCACCATGCGCACTTTCCTCCACGGGAAGTATGTCTCAAAAAGTCTACGCTTTGATCGTTCCCTGTAAGACCAGTAGTAGTTTCCGATGCACATCTGGTGGCATTCTGTAATCTGCGGACTATCGGAGTGTTGATGAAACACAGAAATTGCATCGGGATTGAATACAAGAGTCACCATCCGCACTTTCCTGCATGGGAGTAATTATCAAACAGTCTACGCTTTGATCGAACCCTGGAAGACCAGTAGTAGTTTCCGATGCACATCTCGTTGCATTCTGTAATTTGTGGACTATCTGAGTGTTGATGAAACACAGAAAATGCATCGGGATTGAATACAACAGTCACCATGCGCACTTTCCTCCATGGGAGTAATGTCTCAAAGAGTTTACATTTTGATCGTTCCCTGGAGGACGAGTAGTAGTTTCCGATGCACATCTGGAGGCATTCTGTAATCTGTGGACTATCAGAGTGTTGATGAAACACAGAAATTCCATCGGGATTGAATACAACAGTCACCATGCGCACATTACTCCATGGGAGTAATGTCTCAAACAGTCTACGCTTTGATCGTTCCCTGGAAGACCAGTAGTTGTTTCCGATACACATATGGTGGCATTCTGTAATGTGTAGACTATCAGAGTGTTGATGAAACACAGTAATTGCACCGGGATTCAAAACAACAGTCACTATGCGCACTTTCCTCCATGGGAGTAATGTCTCTAATAGTCTACGCTTTGATCGTTCCCTGGAAGTCCAGTAGTAGTTACCGATGCACATCTGGAGGCTTTCTGTAATCTGTGGACTATCAGAGTGTTGATGAAACACAGAAATTGCATCGGGATTGAATACAACAGTCTCCATGCGCAGTTTCCTCCATGGGAGTAATGTCTCAAACAGTCTACGCTTTGATAATTCCCAGGAAGACCAGTAGTAGTTTCCGATGCACATCTGGAGGCATTCTGTAACCTGTGGACTATTAGAGTGTCGGTGAAACACAGATATTCATCGGGATTGAATACAACAATCACCATGCGCACTTTCCTTCATTGGAGTAATGTCTCAAACAGTCTACGCTTTAATCGTTCCCTGGAAGACCAGTAGTAGTTTCGAAAGCACATCTGAAGGCATTCTGTTATCTGTGGACTATCACAATGTTGATGAAACACAGAAATGGCATACGGATTGAATACAACAGTCACCATGCGCACTTTCCTATATGGAAGCAATGTCTCAAACAGTCTACGTTTTGATCGTTTCCTGGGAGTTCAGTAGGAGTTTCCGATGCACATCTGGTGGCATTTTGTAATCTGTAGACTATCAGAGTGTTGATGAAACACATAAATTGCATCGGGATTGAATACAACAGTCACCATGCGCACATTCCTCCATTGGAGTAATGTCTCAAACAGACTACGCTTTGATCGTTCCCTGGAAGACAAGTAGTAGTTTCCGATGCTCATCTGGAATCATTCTGTAATCTGTGGACCTTCAAAGTGTGGATTGAAACACAGAAATTGCCTCGGGATTGAATACAACAGTCACCATGCGCACTTTCCTCCATGGGGGTAATTCTCAAGCAGTCAACGATTTGATCGTTCCCTGGAAGACCAGTAGTAGTTTCCGAAGCACATCTGGAATCATTCTGTAATCTGTGGACCTTCAAAGTGTGGATTGAAACACAGAAATTGCCTTGGGATTGAATACAACAGTCACCATGCGCACTTTCCTTCATGGGAGTAAAGTCTCAAACAGTCTAAGCTTTGATCGTTCCCTGTAAGACCAGTAGTAGTAACCGATGCACATCTGGAGGCATTCTGTAATCTGTGTACTATCAGAGTTTTGATGAAACACAGAAGTTGCATCGGGATTGAATACAACAGTCACCATGCGCACTTTCCTCCATGGGAGTAATGTCTCTAACAGTCTACGCCTTGATCATTCCCTGGAAGACCAGTAGTAGTTTCCGATGCACATCTGGAGGCATTCTGTAATCTGTGGACTATCAGAGTGTTGATGAAACACAGAAATTGCGACAGGATTGAATACAACAGTCACCATTAGCACTCTCCTCCATGGGAGTAATGTCTCAAACAGTCTACGATTTGATCGTTCCCTGGAAGACCAGTATTAGTTTCCGATGCACATCTGGAGTCATTCTGTAATCTGTAGACTATCAGTTTATTGATGAAACACATAAATTGCATCGGGATTGAATACAACGGTAACCATGCGCACTTTCCTCCATGAGAGTAATGTCTCAAGTAGTCTACGCTTTGATCTTTCCCTGGAAAACCAGTAATAGTTTGCGATGCCCATCTGGTGGCATTCTGTAATCTGTGGACTATCAGGGTGTTGATGAAACACAGAAATTGCATCGGGATTGAATACAACAGTCACCATGCGCACTTTCCTACGTAAAAGTAATTTCTCAAACAGTCTACGCTTTGATCGTTCCCTGGAAAACCGGTAGTAATTTCCGAAGCACATCTGGAGGCAAACTGTAGTCTGTGGACTATCAGAGTGTTGAGGAAACACAGAAATTGCATCGGGATTGAATACAACAGTCACCATGCGCACTTACCTCCATGAGGGTAATTCTCAAACAGTCTACGCTTTCATTGTTCCCTGTAAGACCAGTAGTAGTTTCCGATGCTCATCTGGAATCATTCTGTAATCTGTGGACCCTCAAAGTGTGGATTGAAACACAGAATTTGCCTCGGGATTGAATACAACAGTCACCATGCGCGCTTTCCTCCATGGGAGTAATGTCTCTAACAGTCTACGCTTTGATCGTTCCCTGGAAGACCAGTAGTAGTTTCCGAAGCACATCTGGAGGCAATCTGTAATCTGTGGACTGCCAGAGTGTTGATGAAACACAGATATTGCAGCGGGATTGAATATAACAGACACCATGCCCACTTTCCTCCATGTGGTAATTCTCAAACAGTCTACGCTTTGATCGTTCCCTGGAAGACCAGTAGTAGTTTCCGATGCACATCTGGAGGCATTTTGTAATCTTTGGACCTTTAAAGTGTGGATTGAAACACAGAAATTGCCTCGGGATTGAATACAACAGTCACCATGCGCACTTTCCTCCATGGGAGTAATGTCACCAACAGTCTACGTTGGATCGTTCCCTGGAAGACCAGTTGTAGTTTCCGATGCACATCTGGAGGCAATCTGTTATCTGTGGACTCTCAGAGTGTTGATGAAACACAGAAATTTCATCGGGATTGAATACAACAGTCACCATGCGCACTTTCCTCATGGGGATAATTCTCAAACAGTTTACTCTTTGATCGTTCCCTTGAACACCAGTAGTAGTTTCTGATGCACATCTGGAATCATTCTGTAATCTGTGGACCTACAAAGTGTGGATTGAAACACAGAAATTGCCTCCGGATTGAATACAACAGTCACCAAGCGCACTTTCCTCCATGGGAGTAATGTCTCTATCAGTCTACGCTTTGATCGTTCCCTGGAAGACCAGTAGTAGTTTCCGAAGCACATCTGGAGGCAATCTGTAATCAGTGGACTGTCAGGGTGTTGATGAAACACAGATTTTGCAGCGGAATTGAATACAACAGACACCATGCCCACTTTCCTCCATGGGGTAATTCTCAAACAGTCTACGCTTTGATCGTTCCCTGGAAGACCAGTAGTAGTTTCCGATGCACATCTGGAGGCATTTTGAAATCTCTGGACCTTTAAAGTGTGGATTGAAACACAGAAATTGCCTCGGGATTGAATACAACAGTCACCATGCACACTTTCCTCCATGGGAGTAATGTCTCCAACAGTCTACGCTTTGATCGTTCCCTGGAAGACCAGTAGTAGTTTCTGATGCACATCTGGAAGCATTCTGTAATCTGTGGTCTATCTGAGTGTTTATGAAACACAGAAATTGCATTGGAATTGAATATAACAGTCACCATGCGCACTTTCCTCCATGGGAGTAATGTTTCTAACAGTCTACGATTTGATCATTCCCTGGAAGACCAGTAGTTGTTTCCGAAGCACATTTGGAAGCATTCTGTAATCTGTGGACTATCTGAGTGTTGATGAAACACAGAAATTTCATCGGAATTGAATATAACAGTCACCATGCGCACTTTCCTCAATGGGAGTAACGATGAAACAGTCTACGCTTTGATCGTTCCCTAGAAGACCAGTAGTAGTTTCCGATGTACATCTGGAGGCATTCTGTAATCTGTGGACTATCAGAGTGTTGATGAAACACAGTAATTGCATCGGGATTGAATACAACAGTCACCATGCGCACTTTCCTCCACGGGAGTAATGTCTCAAACGGTCTACGCTTTAATCGTTCCCTTGAAGACCAGTAGTAGTTTCGAAAGCACATCTGAAGGCATTCTGTTATCTGTGGACTATCACAATGTTGATGAAACACAGAAATGGCATACGGATTGAATACAACAGTCACCATGCGCACTTTCCTATATGGAAGCAATGTCTCAAACAGTCTACGTTTTGATCGTTTCCTGGGAGTTCAGTAGGAGTTTCCGATGCACATCTGGTGGCATTTTGTAATCTGTAGACTATCAGAGTGTTGATGAAACACATAAATTGCATCGGGATTGAATACAACAGTCACCATGCGCACATTCCTCCATTGGAGTAATGTCTCAAACAGACTACGCTTTGATCGTTCCCTGGAAGACAAGTAGTAGTTTCCGATGCTCATCTGGAATCATTCTGTAATCTGTGGACCTTCAAAGTGTGGATTGAAACACAGAAATTGCCTCGGGATTGAATACAACAGTCACCATGCGCACTTTCCTCCATGGGGGTAATTCTCAAGCAGTCAACGATTTGATCGTTCCCTGGAAGACCAGTAGTAGTTTCCGAAGCACATCTGGAATCATTCTGTAATCTGTGGACCTTCAAAGTGTGGATTGAAACACAGAAATTGCCTTGGGATTGAATACAACAGTCACCATGCGCACTTTCCTTCATGGGAGTAAAGTCTCAAACAGTCTAAGCTTTGATCGTTCCCTGTAAGACCAGTAGTAGTAACCGATGCACATCTGGAGGCATTCTGTAATCTGTGTACTATCAGAGTTTTGATGAAACACAGAAGTTGCATCGGGATTGAATACAACAGTCACCATGCGCACTTTCCTCCATGGGAGTAATGTCTCTAACAGTCTACGCCTTGATCATTCCCTGGAAGACCAGTAGTAGTTTCCGATGCACATCTGGAGGCATTCTGTAATCTGTGGACTATCAGAGTGTTGATGAAACACAGAAATTGCGACAGGATTGAATACAACAGTCACCATTAGCACTCTCCTCCATGGGAGTAATGTCTCAAGCAGTCTACGCTTTGATCTTTCCCTGGAAAACCAGTAATAGTTTCCGATGCCCATCTGGTGGCATTCTGTAATCTGTGGACTATCAGGGTGTTGATGAAACACAGAAATTGCATCGGGATTGAATACAACAGTCACCATGCGCACTTTCCTACGTAAAAGTAATTTCTCAAACAGTCTACGCTTTGATCGTTCCCTGGAAAACCGGTAGTAATTTCCGAAGCACATCTGGAGGCAAACTGTTGTCTGTGGACTATCAGAGTGTTGTGGAAACACAGAAATTGCATCGGGATTGAATACAACAGTCACCATGCGCACTTACCTCCATGAGGGTAATTCTCAAACAGTCTACGCTTTCATTGTTCCCTGTAAGACCAGTAGTAGTTTCCGATGCTCATCTGGAATCATTCTGTAAACTGTGGACCCTCAAAGTGTGGATTGAAACACAGAATTTGCCTCGGGATTGAATACAACAGTCACCATGCGCGCTTTCCTCCATGGGAGTAATGTCTCTAACAGTCTACGCTTTGATCGTTCCCTGGAAGACCAGTAGTAGTTTCCGAAGCACATCTGGAGGCAATCTGTAATCTGTGGACTGCCAGAGTGTTGATGAAACACAGATATTGCAGCGGGATTGAATATAACAGACACCATGCCCACTTTCCTCCATGGGGTAATTCTCAATCAGTCTACGCTTTGATCGTTCCCTGGAAGACCAGTAGTAGTTTCCGATGCACATCTGGAGGCAATCTGTTATCTGTGGACTATCAGAGTGTTGATGAAACACAGAAATTTCATCGGGATTGAATACAACAGTCACCATGCGCACTTTCCTCATGGGGATAATTCTCAAACAGTTTACTCTTTGATCGTTCCCTTGAAGACCAGTAGTAGTTTCTGATGCACATCTGGAATCATTCTGTAATCTGTGGACCTACAAAGTGTGGATTGAAACACAGAAATTGCCTCCGATTTGAATACAACAGTCACCAAGCGCACTTTCCTCCATGGGAGTAATGTCTCTATCAGTCTACGCTTTGATCGTTCCCTGGAAGACCAGTAGTAGTTTCCGAAGCACATCTGGAGGCAATCTGTAATCAGTGGACTGTCAGGGTGTTGATGAAACACAGATTTTGCAGCGGAATTGAATACAACAGACACCATGCCCACTTTCCTCCATGGGGTAATTCTCAAACAGTCTACGCTTTGATCGTTCCCTGGAAGACCAGTAGTAGTTTCCGATGCACATCTGGAGGCATTTTGAAATCTCTGGACCTTTAAAGTGTGGATTGAAACACAGAAATTGCCTCGGGATTGAATACAACAGTCACCATGCACACTTTCCTCCATGGGAGTAATGTCTCCAACAGTCTACGCTTTGATCGTTCCCTGGAAGACCAGTAGTAGTTTCTGATGCACATCTGGAAGCATTCTGTAATCTGTGGTCTATCTGAGTGTTTATGAAACACAGAAATTGCATTGGAATTGAATATAACAGTCACCATGCGCACTTTCCTCCATGGGAGTAATGTTTCTAACAGTCTACGATTTGATCATTCCCTGGAAGACCAGTAGTTGTTTCCGAAGCACATTTGGAAGCATTCTGTAATCTGTGGACTATCTGAGTGTTGATGAAACACAGAAATTTCATCGCAATTGAATATAACAGTCACCATGCGCACTTTCCTCAATGGGAGTAACGATGAAACAGTCTACGCTTTGATCGTTCCCTAGAAGACCAGTAGTAGTTTCCGATGTACATCTGGAGGCATTCTGTAATCTGTGGACTATCAGAGTGTTGATGAAACACAGTAATTGCATCGGGATTGAATACAACAGTCACCATGCGCACTTTCCTCCATGGTAGTAATGTCTCTAACAGTCTACGCTTTGATCGTTCCCTGGAAGACCAGTGTTAGTTTCCGATGCACATCTGGAGTCATTCTGTAATCTGTGGACTATTAGAGTGTTGATGAAACAGAGAAATTGCATCCGGATTGAATACCCAGTCTCCATGCGCACTTTCCTTCACGGGAGTAATGTCTCAAACAGTCTACGCTTTGATCATTCCCTGGAAGACCAGTAGTAGTTTCCGATGCACATCTGGAAGCATTCTGTAATCTGTGGAGTATCTGAGTGTTGATGAAACACAGAAATTGCATCGGAATTGAATATAACAGTCACCATGCGCACTTTCCTCAATGGGAGTAACCCTGAAACAGTCTACGCTTTGATCGTTCCCTAGAAGACCAGTAGTAGTTTCCGATGCACATCTGGAAGAATTCTGTAATCTGTGGACTATCTGAGTGTTGATGAAACACAGAAATTGCATCGGAATTGAATATAACAGTCACCATGCGCACTTTCTTCCATGGGAGTAATGTCTCTAATAGTCTACACTTTGATCGTTCCCTGGATGTCCAGTAGTAGTTTCCTATGCACATCTGGATCCTTTATGTAATCTGTGGTCTATCAGAGTGTTGATGAAACACAGAAATTGCATCGGGATTGAATACAACAGTCACCATGCACACTTTCCTCCATAAAAGTAAAGTCTCAAACACTATACGCTTTGATCATTCCCTGGAAGACCAGTAGTAGTTTCCGATGCACATCTGGAAGCATTCTGTAATCTGTGGACTATCTGAGTGTTGATGAAACACAGAAATTGCATCGGAATTGAATATAACAGTCACCATGCGCACTTTCCTCCATGGGAGTAATGTCTCTATTAGTCTACGCTTTGATCGTTCCCTGGAAGACCAGTAGTAGTTTCCGAAGCACATCTGGAGGCTATCTGTAATCTGTGGACTGTCAGAGTGTTGATGAAACACAGATATTGCAGCGGGAATGAATACAACAGACACCATGCCCACTTTCCTCCATGGGGTAATTCTCAAACAGTCTACGCTTTGATCGTTCCCTGGAAGACCAGTAGTAGTTTCCGATGCACATCTGGAGGCATTTTGGAATCTCTGGACCTTTAATGTGTGGATTGAAACACAGAAATTGCCTCGGGATTGAATACAACAGTCACTATGCGCACATTCCTCAATGGGAGTAATGTCTCCAACAGTCTACGCTTTGATCGTTCCCTGGAAGACCAGTAGTAGTTTCCGATGCACATCTGGAGGCAATCTGTTATCTGTGGAATATCAGAGTGTTGATGAAACACAGAAATTGCATCGGGATTGAATACAACAGTCACCATGCACACTTTCCTCCATAAAAGTAAAGTCTCAAACAGTATACGCTTTGATCATTCCCTGGATGACCAGTAGTAGTTTCCGATGCACATCTGGAAGCATTCTGTAATCTGTGGACTATCTGAGTGTTGATGAAACACAGAAATTGCATCGGAATTGAATATAACAGTCACCATGCGCACTTTCCTCCATGGGAGTAATGTCTCTAACAGTCTACGATTTGATCATTCCCTGGTAGACCAGTAGTTGTTTCCGATGCACATCTGGAAGCATTCTGTAATCTGTGGACTATCCGAGTGTTGATGAAACACAGAAATTCCATCGGAATTGAATATAACAGTCACCATGCGCACTTTCCTCCATGGGAGTTACCCTGAAACAGTCTACGCTTTGATCGTTCCCTAGAAGACCAGTAGTAGTTTCCGATGCACATCTGGAAGAATTCTGTAATCTGCGGACTATCTGAGTGTTGATGAAACACAGAAATTGCATCGGAATTGAATATAACAGTCACCATGCGCACTTTCCTCCATGGGAGTAATGTCTCTAATAGTCTACACTTTGATCGTTCCCTGGATGTCCAGTAGTAGTTTCCTATGCACATCTGGATCCTTTATGTAATCTGTGGTCTATCAGAGTGTTGATGAAACCCAGAAATTGCATCGGGATTGAATACAACAGTCTCCATGCGCAGTTTCCTCCATGGGAGTTATGTCTCAAACAGTCTACGCTTTGATCGTTCCCTGGAAGACCAGTAGTAGTTTCCGATGCACATCTGGAGGCATTCTGTAACCTGTGGACTACTAGAGTGTTGGTGAAACACAGAAATTCATTGGGATTGAATACAACAATCACCATGCGCACTTTCCTCCATGGGAGTAATGTCTCAAACAGTCTACGTTTTGATCGTTCCATGGAAGATCAGTAGTAGATTCCGATGCACGTCTGGAGGCATACTGTAATCTGTGGACTATCAGAGTGTTGATGAAACACAGAAATTGCATCGGGATTGAATACAACAGTCACCATGCGCACCTTCCTCAATGGGAGTAATGTCTCTAATAGTCTACGCTTTGTTCGTTCCCTGGAAGACCAGTAGTAGTTTGCGATGCCCATCTGGTGGCATTCTGTAATCTGTGGACTATCAGGGTGTTGGTGAAACACAGAAAATGCATCGGGATTGAATACAACTGTCACCATGCGCACTTTCCTCCGTAAAAGTAATGTCTCAAACAGTCTACGCTTTGATCGTTCCCTGGAAGACCAGTAGTAGTTTCGAAAGGACATCTGAAAGCATTCTGTTATCTGAGGACTATCACAATGTTGATGAAACACAGAAATTGCATCGGGATTGAATACAACAGTCACCATGCGCACTTTCGTCCATGGGAGCAATGTCTCAAACAGTCTACGCTTTGATCGTTTCCTGGGACTTCAGTAGTAGTTTCCGATGCATATCTCATGGCATCTTGTAATCTGTATACTATCAGAGTGTTGATGAAACACAGAAATTGCATTGGGATTGAGTACAACAGTGACCATGCGCACTTTCCTCCATGGAACTAATGTCTCAAACAGTCTACACTTTTATCGTTCCCTGGAAGACCAGTAGAAGTTTCCGAAGCACATCTGGAGGCAATCTGTTGTCTGTGGACTATCAGAGTGTTGATGAAACACATAAATGGCATAGGGATTGAATACAACAGTCACCATGCACACTTTCCTCCATAAAAGTAAAGTCTCAAACAGTATACGCTTTGATCATTCCCTGGAAGACCAGTAGTAGTTTCCGATACACATCTGGTTACATTCTGTAATGTGTAGACTATCAGAGTGTTAATGAAACACAGAAATTGCATCGGGATTGAATACAACAGTCACCATGCGCAGTTTCCTCCATGGGAGTAATGTCTCAAACAGTCTATGCTTTGATCGTTCCCTGGAAGACCAGTACTAGGTTCCGATGCACATCTGGAGGCAATCTGTTATCTGTGGACTATTAGAGTGTTGGTGAAACACAGAAATTCATCGGGATTGAATACAACAATCACCATGCGCACTTTCCTCCATGGGAGTAATGTCTCAAACAGTCTACGTTTTGATCGTTCCATGGAAGATCAGTAGTAGATTCCGATGCACATCTGGAGGCATTCTGTAATCTGTGGACTATCAGACTCTTGATGAAACACAGAAATTGCATCGGGATTGAATACAACAGTCACCATGCGCACCTCCCTCAATGGGAGTAATGTCTCTAATAGTCTACGCTTTGATCGTTCCCTGGAAGACCAGTAGTAGTTTCCGATGCACATCTCGAGGCTTTCTGTAATCTGTGGACTATCAGAGTGTTGATGAAACACAGAAATTGCATCGGGGTTGAATACAACAGTCACCAACCGCACTTTCCTCCACGGGAGTAATGTCTCAAACGGTCAACGCTTTGATCGTTCCCTGGAAGACCAGTAGTAGTTTCCGATGCACATCTGGTAGCATTCTGTAATCTGTAGACTATCAGAGTGTTGATGAAACACAGAAATTGCATCGGGATTGAATACAACAGTCACCATGCGCACTTTCCTCCATGGGAGTAATGTCTCAAACAGTCTGCGATTTGATCTTTCCCTGGAAAACCAGTAGTAGTTTGCGATGCCCATCTGGTGGCATTCTGGAATCTGTGGACAATCAGGGTGTTGATGAAACACAGAAATTGCATCGGGATTGATTACAACTGTTACCATGCGCACTTTCCTCCGTAAAATTAATGTCTCAAACAGTCTACTCTTTGATCGTTCCCTGGAAGACCAGTAGTAGTTTCGAAAGCACATCTGAAGGCATTCTGTTATCTGTGGACTATCACAATGTTGATGAAACACAGAAATTGCATCGGGATTGAATACAACAGTCACCATGCGCACTTTCCTCCATGGGAGCAATGTCTCAAACAGTCTACGCTTTGATCGTTTCCTGGGAGTTCAGTAGTAGTTTCCGATGCACATCTGGTGGCATTTTGTTATCTGTATACTATCAGAGTGTTGATGAAACACAGAAATTGCATCTTTATTGAGTACAACAGTTACCATGCGCACTTTCCTCCATGGGACTGATGTCTCAAACAGTCTACGCTTTGATCGTTCTCTGGAAGACCAGTAGTAGTTTCCGAAGCACATCTGGAGGCAATCTGTTGTCTGTGGACTATCAGAGTGTTGATGAAACACAGAAATTGCATAGGGATTGAATACAACAGTCACCATGCGCTCTTTCCTCCATAGGAGTAAAGTCTCTAACAGTCTACGCATTGATCTTTCCCTGGAAGACCAGTGGCAGTTTCCGATGCACATCTCGAGGCTTTCTGTAATCTGTGGACTATCAGAGAGTTGATGAAACACAGAAATTGCATCGGGATTGAGTACAACAGTCACCATGCCACTTTCCTGCATGGGAGTAATGTCTCTAATAGTCTACGCTTTGATCGTTCCCTGGAAGACCAGTAGTAGTTTCCGAAGCACATCTGGAAGCAATCTGTTACCTGTGGACTATCAGAGTGTTGATGAAACACAGAAATTGCATCGGGATTGAGTACAACAGACACCATGCGCACTTTCCTCCATGGGACTAATGTCTCAAACAGTGTACGCTTTGATCGTTCCCTGGAAGAACAGTAGTAGTTTCCGAAGCACATCTGGAGGCAATCTGTTGTCTGTGGACTATCAGAGTGTTGATGAAACACAGAAATTGCAAAGGGATTGAATACAACAGTCACCATGCGCTCTTTCCTCCATGGGAGTAAAGTCTCTAATAGTCTACGCATTGATCTTTCCCTGGAAGACCAGTGGTAGTTTCCGATGCACATCTCGAGGCTTTGTGTAATCTGTGGACTATTAGAGCGTTGATGAAATACAGAAATTGCATCGGGATTGAATACAACAGTCACCATGCGCACTTTCCTCCATGGGGGTAATTCTCAAACAGTCTACGCTTTCATCGTTCCCTGGAAGACCAGTAGTAGTTTCCGATGCTCATCTGGAATCATTCTGTAATCTGTGGACCTTCAAAGTGTGGATTGAAACACAGAAATTGCCTCGGGATTGAATACAACAGTCACTATGCGCACTTTCCTCCATGGAAGTAATGTCTCTAACAGTGTACGCTTTGTTCGTTCCCTGGAAGACCAGTAGTAGTTTCCGAAGCACATCTGGAAGCAATCTGTTACCTGTGGACTATCAGAGTGTTGATGAAACACAGAAATTGCATCGGGATTGAATACAACAGTAACCATGCGCTCTTTCCATCATGGGAGTAAAGTCTCAAACAGTCTAAGCTTTGATCGTTCCCTGGAAGACCAGTATTAGTTTCCGATGCACATCTGGAGTCATTCTGTAATCTGTGGACTATCAGAGTGTTGATGAAACACAGTAATTGCATCGGGATTGATTACAACTGTTACCATGCGCACTTTCCTCCGTAAAATTAATGTCTCAAACAGTCTACTCTTTGATCGTTCCCTGGAAGACCAGTAGCAGTTTCGAAAGCACATCTGAAGGCATTCTGTTATCTGTGGACTATCACAATGTTGATGAAACACAGAAATTGCATCGGGATTGAATACAACAGTCACCATGCGCACTTTCCTCCATGGGAGCAATGTCTCAAAATGTCTACGCTTTGATCGTTTCCTGGGAGTTCAGTAGTAGTTTCCGATGCACATCTGGTGGCATTTTGTTATCTGTATACTATCAGAGTGTTGATGAAACACAGAAATTGCATCTGGATTGAGTACAACAGTCACCATGCGCACTTTCCTCCATGGGACTGATGTCTCAAACAGTCTACGCTTTGATCGTTCTCTGGAAGACCAGTAGTAGTTTCCGAAGCACATCTGGAGGCAATCTGTTGTCTGTGGACTATCAGAGTGTTGATGAAACACAGAAATTGCATAGGGATTGAATACAACAGTCACCATGCGCTCTTTCCTCCATGGGAGTAAAGTCTCTAACAGTCTACGCATTGATCATTCCCTGGAAGACCAGTGGCAGTTTCCGATGCACATCTCGAGGCTTTCTGTAATCTGTGGACTATCAGAGCGTTGATGAAACACAGAAATTGCATCGGGATTGAGTACAACAGTCACCATGCGCACTTTCCTGCATGGGAGTAATGTCTCTAACAGTCTACGGTTTGATCGTTCCCTGGAAGACCAGTAGTAGTTTCCGAAGCACATCTGGAAGCAATCTGTTACCTGTGGACTATCAGAGTGTTGATGAAACACAGAAATTGAATCGGGATTGAGTACAACAGACACCATGCGCACTTTCCTCCATGGAACTAATGTCTCAAACAGTGTACGCTTTGATCGTTCCCTGGAAGAACAGTAGTACTTTCCGAAGCACATCTGGAGGCAATCTGTTGTCTGTGGACTATCAGAGTGTTGATGAAACACAGAAACTGCAAAGGGATTGAATACAACAGTCACCATGCGCTCTTTCCTCCATGGGAGTAAAGTCTCTAATAGTCTACGCATTGATCTTTCCCTGGAAGACCAGTGGCAGTTTCCGATGCACATCTCGAGGCTTTCTGTAATCTGTGGACTATCAGAGCGTTGATGAAATACAGAAATTGCATCGGGATTGAATACAACAGTCACCATGCGCACTTTCCTCCATGGGGGTAATTCTCAAACAGTCTACGCTTTCATCGTTCCCTGGAAGACCAGTAGTAGTTTTCGATGCTCATCTGGAATCATTCTGTAATCTGTGGACCTTCAAAGTGTGGATTGAAACACAGAAATTGCCTCGGGATTGAATACAACAGTCACTATGCGCACTTTCCTCCATGGAAGTAATGTCTCTAACAGTGTACGCTTTGTTCGTTCCCTGGAAGACCAGTAGTAGTTTCCGAAGCACATCTGGAAGCAATCTGTTACCTGTGGATTATCAGAGTGTTGATGAAACACAGAAATTGCATCGGGATTGAATACAACAGTCACCATGCGCACTTTCCATCATGGGAGTAAAGTCTCAAACAGTCTAAGCTTTGATCGTTCCCTGGAAGACCAGTATTAGTTTCCGATGCACATCTGGAGTCATTCTGTAATCTGTGGACTATCAGATGGTTGATGAAACACAGTAATTGCATCGGTATTGAATACAATGGTAACCATGCGCACTTTCCTCCATGGGAGTAATGTCTCAAGCAGTCTACGCTTTGACCTTTCCCTGGAAAACCAGTAGTAGTTTGCGATGCCCATCTGGTGGCATTCTGTAATCTGTGGACTATCAGGGTGTTGATGAAACACAGAAATTGCATCGGGATTGAATACAACAGTCACCATGCGCACTTTCCTACGTAAAAGTAATGTCTCAAACAGTCTACGCTTTGATCGTTCCCTGGAAGACCAGTATTAGTTTCGAAAGCACATCTGAAGGCATTCTGTTATCTGTAGACTATCACAATGTTGATGAAACACAGATATTGCATCGGGATTGAATACAACAGTCACCAAGCGCACTTTTCTCCATGGGAGCCACGTCTCAAACAGTCAACGCTTTGGTCGTTTCCTGGGAGACCAGTAGTAGTTTCCGATGCACATCTGGTGGCATTTTGTGATCTGTAGACTATCAGAGTGTTGATGAAACACAGAAATTGCATCGGGATTGAATACAACAGTCACCATGCGCGCTTTCCTCCATGGGAGTAATGTCTCTAAAAGTCTACGCTTTGATCGTTCCCTGGAAAACCAGCAGTAGTTTCCGAAGCACATCTGGAGGCAATCTGTTGTCTGTGGGCTATCAGAGTGTTGAGGAAACACAGAAATTGCATCGGGACTGAATACAACAGTCACCATGCGCACTTTCCTCCATGAGGGTTATTCTCAAACAGTCTTCGCTTTCATTGTTCTCTGGAAGACCGGTAGTAGTTTCCGATGCAAATCTGGAATCATTCTGTAATCTGTGGACATTCAAAGTGTGGACTGAAACACAGATATTGCCTCGGGATTGAATACAACAGTCACCATGCGCACTTTCCTCCATGGGAGTAATGTCTCTAACAGTCTACGCTTTGATCATTCCCTGGAAGACCAGTAGTAGTTTCCGATGCACATCTGGAAGCATTCTGTAATCTGTGGACTATCTGAGTGTTGATGAAACACAGAAATTGCATCGGAATTGAATATAACAGTCACCATGCGCACTTTCCTAAAAGGGAGCAGTGTCTCAAACAGTCTACGCTTTGATCGTTCCCTGGAAGACCAGTAGTAGTTTCCGATGCACATCTGGAGTCATTCTGTAATCTGTGGACCTTCAAAGTGTTAATGAAACACAGTAATTACATCGGGATTGAATACTACAGTCACCATGCGCACTTTCCTCCATGGTAGTAATGACTCAAAGAGTCTACGCTTCGATCGTTCCCTGGAAGACCAGTGTTAGTTTCCGATGCACATCTGGAGGCATTCTGTAATCTGTGGACTATCTGAGTGTTGAAGAAACACAGAAATTGCATCGGAATTGAATATAACAATCACCATGTGCACTTTCCTCCATGGGAGTAACTCTGACACAGGGTACGCTTTGATCGTTCCCTAGAAGACCAGTAGTAGTTTCCGATGCACATCAGGAGGCATTCTGTAATCTGTGGACTATCAGAGTGTTGATGAAACACGGATATTGCATCGGGATTCAATACAACAGTCACCATGCGCACTTTCTTCCAAGGGAGCAGTGTCTCAAACAGTCTACGCTTTGATCGTTCCCTGGAAGACCAGTAGTAGTTTCCGATGCACATCTGGAGGCATTCTGTAATCTGTGGACCTTCAAAGTGTTGATGAAACACAGAAATTGCATCGTGATTGAATACAACAGTCACCATGCGCACTTACCTCCATGGGAGTAATGTCTCAAACAGTCTACGCTTTGATCGTTCCCTGGAAGACCAGCAGTAGTTTCCGATGCATATCTGGAGGCATTCTGTAATCTGTGGACTACCATAGTGTTGACGAAACACAGAAATTGCATCGGGATTGAATACAACAGTAACCATGCGCACTTTCGTCCATAAAAGTAATGTCTCAAACAGTCTACGCTTTGATCGTTCCCTGGAAGACCAGTAGTAGTTTCCGAAGCACATCTGGAGGCAATCTGTAATCTGTGGACTATCAGAGTGTTGATGAAACACAGATATTGTAGCGGGATTGAATACAACAGACACCATGCCCTCTTTCCTCCATGGGGTAATTCTCAAACAGTCTACGCTTTGATCGTTCCCTGGAAGACCAGTAGTAGTTTCCGATGCACATCTGAAGGCATACCGTAATCTCTGGTCCTTCAAAGTGTGGATTGAAACACAGAAATTGCCTCTGGATTGAATACAACAGTCACCATGCGCACTTTCCTCCATGGGAGTAATGTCTCCAACAGTCTACGCTTTGATCGTTCCCTAGAAGACCATTAGTAGTTTCCGATGCACATCTGGAGGCAATCTGTTATCTGTGGACTATCAGAGTGTTGATGAAAGAAAGAAATTGCATCGGGTTTGAATACAACAGTCACCATGCGCACTTTCCTCCATGGGGATAATTCTCAAACAGTCCACGCATTGATCGTTCCCTTGAAGACCAGTAGTAGTTTCCGATGCACATCTGGAATCATTCTGTAATCTGTGGGTCTACAAAGTGTGGATTGAAACACAGAAATTGCCTCGGGATTGAATACAACAGGCACCATGCGCACTTTCCTCCATGGGAGTAATGTCTCAAACAGTCTACGCTTTGATCGTTCCCTGGAAGACCAGTAGTTGTTACCGATGCACATCTGGAGGCATTCTGTAATCTGTGGACTATCAGAGTGTTGATGAAACACAGAAATTGCATCGGGATTGAATACAACAGTCACCACGCACACTTCCTTCCATAAAAGTAATGTCTCAAACAGTCTACGCTTTGATCAATCCCTGGAAGACCAGTAGTAGTTTCCGATGCACATCTGGAAGCATTCTGTAATCTGTGGACTATCTGAGTGTTGATAAAACACAGAAATTGCATCGGAATTGAATATAACAGTCAGCATTCGCACTTTCCTCCATTGTAGTAATGTCTCTAACAGTCTACGCTTTGATTATTCCCTGGAAGACCAGTAGTAGTTTCCGATGCATATCTGGATGCATTCTGTAATCTGTGGACTATCTGAGTGTTGATGAAACACAGAAATTGCATCGGAATTGAATATAACAGTCACCATGCGCACTTTCCTCCATGGGAGTAACCCTGAAACAGTCTACGCTTTGATCGTTTCCTAGAAGACCAGTAGTAGTTTCCGATGCATATCTGGAGGCATTCTGTAATCTGTGGACTATCAGAGTGTTGACGAAACACAGATATTGCATCGGGTTTCAATACAACAGTCACCATGCGCACTCTCCTCCAAGGGAGCAGTGTCTCAAACCGTCTACGCTTTGATCGTTCCCTGGAAGGCCAGTAGTAGTTTCCGATGCACATATGGAGGCATTCTGTTACCTGTGGACCTTCAAAGTGTTGATGAAACACAATAATTGCATCTGGATTGAATACCCAGTCACCATGCGCACTTTCCTCCACGGGAGTAATGTCTCAAACAGTCTACGCTTTGATCGTTTCCTGGAAGACCAGTAGTAGTTTCCGATGCACATCTGGAAGCATTCTGTAATCTGTAGACTATCAGAGTGTTGATGAAACACAGAAATTGCATCGGGATTGAATACAACAGTCACCATGCGCATTTCCTCCATGGGAGTAATGTCTCAAACAGTCTACGCTTTGATCGTTCGCTGGAAGACCAGTAGTAGTTGCGATGCATGTCTCGTGGCATTCTGTAATCTGTAGACTATCAGAGTGTTGATGAAACACAGACATTGCATCGGAAATGAATGCAACAGTCACCATGCGCACTTTCCCCCATGGGAGTAATGTCTCAAACAGTCTACGCTTTGATCGTTCCCTGGAAGACCAGTAGTTGTTACCGATGCACATCTGGAGGCATTCTGTAATCTGTGGACTATCAGAGTGTTGATGAAACACAGAAATTGCATCGGGATTGAATACAACAGTCACCACGCACACTTCCTTCCATAAAAGTAATGTCTCAAACAGTCTACGCTTTGATCAATCCCTGGAAGACCTGTAGTAGTTTCCGATGCACATCTGGAAGCATTATGTAATCTGTGGACTATCTGAGTGTTGATAAAACACAGAAATTTCATCGGAATTGAATATAACAGTCAGCATTCGCACTTTCCTCCATTGTAGTAATGTCTCTAACAGTCTACGCTTTGATTATTCCCTGGAAGACCAGTAGTAGTTTCCGATGCATATCTGGATGCATTCTGTAATCTGTGGACTATCTGAGTGTTGATGAAACACAGAAATTGCATCGGAATTTAATATAACAGTCACCATGCGCACTTTCCTCCATGGGAGTAACCCTGAAACAGTCTACGCTTTGATCGTTCCCTAGAAGACCAGTAGTAGTTTCCGATGCATATCTGGAGGCATTCTGTAATCTGTGGACTATCAGAGTGTTGACGAAACACAGATATTGCATCGGGTTTCAATACAACAGTCACCATGCGCACTCTCCTCCAAGGGAGCAGTGTCTCAAACCGTCTACGCTTTGATCGTTCCCTGGAAGGCCAGTAGTAGTTTCCGATGCACATATGGAGGCATTCTGTTACCTGTGGACCTTCAAAGTGTTGATGAAACACAATAATTGCATCTGGATTGAATACCCAGTCACCATGCGCACTTTCCTCCACGGGAGTAATGTCTCAAACAGTCTACGCTTTGATCGTTTCCTGGGAGACCAGTAGTAGTTTCCGATGCACATCTGGATGCATTCTGTAATCTGTAGACTATCAGAGTGTTGATGAAACACAGAAATTGCATCGGGATTGAATACAACAGTCACCATGCGCATTTCCTCCATGGGAGTAATGTCTCAAACAGTCTACGCTTTGATCGTTCGCTGGAAGACCAGTAGTAGTTGCGATGCATGTCTCGTGGCATTCTGTAATCTGTAGACTATCAGAGTGTTGATGAAACACAGACATTGCATCGGAAATGAATGCAACAGTCACCATGCGCACTTTCCCCCATGGGAGTAACGTCTCAAACAGTCTACGATTTGATCGTTTCCTGGAAGACCAGTACTAGTTTCCGATGCATATCTGGAGGCATTCTGTAATCTGTGGACTATCATAGTGTTGACGAAACACAGAAATTGCATCGGGATTGAATACAACAGTAACCATGCGCACTTTCGTCCATAAAAGTAATGTCTCAAACAGTCTACGCTTTGATCGTTCCCTAGAAGACCATTAGTAGTTTCCGATGCACATCTGGAGGCAATCTGTTATCTGTGGACTATCAGAGTGTTGATGAAACACAGAAATTGCATCGGGATTGAATACAACAGTCACCATGCGCACTGTCCTCCATGGGGATAATTCTCAAACAGTCTACGCATTGATCGTTCCCTTGAAGACCAGTAGTAGTTTACGATGCACATCTGCAATCATTCTGTAATCTGTGGACCTTCAAAGTGTGGATTGAAACACAGAAATTGCCTCGGGATTGAATACAACAGGCACCATGCGCACTTTCCTCCATGGGAGTAATGTCTCAAACAGTCTACGCTTTGATCGTTCCCTGGAAGACCAGTAGTAGTTACCCATGCACATCAGGAGGCATTCTGTAATCTGTGGACTATCAGAGTGTTAATGAAACACAGAAATTGCATCGAGATTGAATACAACAGTCACCATGCACACTTGCTTCCATAAAAGTATTGTCTCAAACAGTCTGCGCTTTGATCATTCCCTGGAAGAAAAGTAGTAGTTTCCGTTGCACATCTGGAAGCATTCTGTAATCTGTGGACTATCTGAGTGTTGATGAAACACAGAAATTGCATCGGAATTGAATATAACAGTCAGCATTCGCACTTTCCTCCATTGTAGTAATGTCTCTAACAGTCTACGCTTTGATTACTCCCTAGAAGACCAGTAGTAGTTTCCGATGCATATCTTTATGCATTCTGTAATCTGTGGACTATCTGAGTGTTGATGAAACACAGAAATTGCATCGGAATTTAATATAACAGTCAGCATTCGCACTTTCCTCCATTGTAGTAATGTCTCTAACAGTCTACGCTTTGATTATTCCCTAGAAGACCAGTAGTAGTTTCCGATGCATATCTGGAGGCATTCTGTAATCTGTGGACTATCAGAGTGTTGACGAAACACAGATATTGCATCGGGTTTCAATACAACAGTCACCATGCGCACTCTCCTCCAAGGGAGCAGTGTCTCAAACAGTCTACGCTTTGATCGTTCCCTGGAAGGCCAGTAGCAGTTTCCGATGCACATATGGAGGCATTCTGTTACCTGTGGACCTTCAAAGTGTTGATGAAACACAATAATTGCATCTGGATTGAATACCCAGTCACCATGCGCACTTTCCTCCACGGGAGTAATGTCTCAAACAGTCTACGCTTTGATCGTTTCCTGGAAGACCAGTAGTAGTTTCCGATGCACATCTGGATGCATTCTGTAATCTGTAGACTATCAGAGTGTTGATGAAACACAGAAATTGCATCGGGATTGAATACAACAGTCACCATGCGCATTTCCTCCATGGGAGTAATGTCTCAAACAGTCTACGCTTTGATCGCTCCCTGGAAGACCAGAAGTAGTTTCCGATGCACATCTGGAGGCATTCTATAATCTGTGGACTATCAGACTGTTGATGAAACACAGGAATTGCATCGGGATTGAATACAACATTCACCAAGCGCACTTTCCTCCATGGGAGTAATGTCTCAAACAGTCTACGGTTTGATCGTTCACTGGAAGACCAGTAGTAGTTTCCGATGCAGGTCTCGTGGCATTCTGTAATCTGTAGACTATCAGAGTGTTGATGAAACACAGACATTGCATCGGAAATGAATGCAACAGTCACCATGCGCACTTTCCTCCATGGGAGTAACGTCTCAAAGAGTCTACTATTTGATCGTTTCCTGGAAGACCAGTAGTAGTTTCCGATGCATATCTGGAGGCATTCTGTAATCTGTGGACTATCATAGTGTTGATGAAACACAGAAATTGCATCGGGATTGAATACAACAGTCACCATGCGCACTTTCCTCCATAAAAGTTATGTCTCAAACAGTCTACGCTTTGATCGTTCCCTGGAAGACCAGTAGTAGTTTCCGAAGCACATCTGGAGGCAATCTGTAATCTGTGGACTATCAGAGTGTTGATGAAACACAGATATTGCAGCGGGATTGAATACAACAGACACCATGCCCTCTTTCCTCCATGGGGTAATTCTCAAACAGTCTACGCTTTGATCGTTCCCTGGAAGACCAGTAGTAGTTTCCGATGCACATCTGGAGGCATTCTGTAATCTCTGGTCCTTCAAAATGTGGATTGAAACACAGAAATTGCCTCGGGATTGAATACAACAGTCACCATGCGCACTTTCCTCCATGGGAGTAATGTCTCCAACAGTCTACGCTTTGATCGTTCCCTAGAAGACCAGTAGTAGTTTCCGATGCACATCTGGAGGCAATCTGTTATCTGTGGACTATCAGAGTGTTGATGAAACACAGAAATTGCATCGGGATTGAATACAACAGTCACCATGCGCACTTTCCTCCATGGGGATAATTCCCAAACAGTCTACGCATTGATCGTTCCCTTGAAGACCAGTAGTAGTTTCCGATGCACATCTGGAATCATTCTGTAATGTGTGGACCTTCAAAGTGTGGATTGAAACACAGAATACTCCTCGGGATTGAATACAACAGGCACCATGCGCACTTTCCTCCATGGGAGTGATGTCTCAAACAGTCTACGCATTGATCGTTCCCTGGAAGACCAGTAGTAGTTACCGATGCACATCTGGAGGCATTCTGTAATCTGTGGACTATCAGAGTGTTAATGAAACACAGAAATTGCATCGGGATTGAATACAACAGTCACCATGCACACTTTCTTCCATAAAAGTAATGTCTCAAACAGTCTGCGCTTTGATCATTCCCTGGAAGACCAGTAGTAGTTTCCGATGCACATCTGGAAGCATTCTGTAATCTGTGGACTATCTGAGTGTTGATGAAACTCAGAAATTGCATCGGAATTGAATATAACAGTCAGCATTCGCACTTTCCTCCATTGTAGTAATGTCTCTAACAGTCTACGCTTTGATTATTCCCTGGAAGACCAGTAGTAGTTTCCGATGCATATCTGGATGCCTTCTGTAATCTGTGGACTATCTGAGTGTTGATGAAACACAGAAATTGCATCGGAATTGAATATAACAGTCAGCATTCGCACTTTTGCTCCATTGTAGTAATGTCTCTAAAAGTCTACGCTTTGATTATTCCCTAGAAGACCAGTAGTAGTTTCCGATGCATATCTGGAGGCATTCTGTAATCTGTGGACTATCAGAGTGTTGACGAAACACAGATATTGCATCGGGATTCAATACAACAGGCACCATGCGCACTCTCCTCCAAGGGAGCAGTGTCTCAAACAGTCTACGCTTTGATTGTTCCCTGGAAGACCAGTAGTAGTTTCCGATGCACATATGGAGGCATTCTGTTATCTGTGGACCTTCAAAGTGTTGATGAAACACAATAATTGCATCTGGATTGAATACCCAGTCACCATGCGCACTTTCCTCCACGGGAGTAATGTCTCAAACAGTCTAGGCTTTGATCGTTTCCTGGAAGACCAGTAGTAGTTTCCGATGCACATCTGGATGCATTCCGTAATCTGTAGACTATCAGAGTGTTGATGAAACACAGAAATTGCTTCGGGATTGAATACAACAGTCACCATGCGCATTTCCTCCATGGGAGTAATGTCTCAAACAGTCTACGCTTTGATCGCTCCCTGGAAGACCAGTAGTAGTTTCCGATGCACATCTGGAGGCATTCTATAATCTGTGGACTATCAGACTGTTGATGAAACACAGAAATTGCATCGGGATTGAATACAACATTCACCAAGCGCACTTTCCTCCATGGGAGTAATGTCTCAAACAGTCTACGGTTTGATCGTTCACTGGAAGACCAGTACTAGTTTCCGATGCAGGTCTCGTAGCATTCTGTAATCTGTGGACTATCAGAGTGTTGATGAAACACAGAAATTGCATCGGGATTTAATACAACAGTCACCATGCGCACTTTCCTCCATGGGAGTAATGTCTCAAAGAGTCTACGCTTTGATCCTACCCTGGAAGACCAGTGTTAGTTTCCGATGCACATCTGGAGGCATACTGTAATCTGCGGAATATCAGAGTGTTGATGAAACACAGAAATTGCATCCGGATTGAATACCCAGTCACCATGCGCACTTTCCTCCACAGGAGTAATGTCTCAAACAGTCTACGCTTTGATCATTCCCTGGAAGACCAGTAGTAGTTTCCGATGCACATCTGGAAGCATTCTGTAATCTGTGGACTATCTGAGTGTTGATGAAACACAGATATTGCATCGCTATTGAATATAACTGCCACCATGCGCACTTTCCTCCATGGGAGTAACCCCAAAACAGTCTACGCTTTGATCGTTCCCTAGAAGACCAGTAGTAGTTTCCGATGCACATCTGGAGGCATTCTGTAATCTGTGGATTATCAGAATGTTGATGAAAGACAGATATTGCATCGGGATTCAATACAACAGTCACCATGCGCACTTTCCTCCAAGGGAGCAGTGTCTCAAACAGTCTACGCTTTGATCGTTCCCTGGAAGACCAGTAGTAGTTTCCGATGCACATCTGGAGGCATTCTGTAATCGGTGGACTATCAGACTGTTGTTGAAACACAGCAATTGCATCGGGATTGAATACACCAGTCACCATGCGCACCTTTCACAATGGGAGTAATGTCTCAAAGTCTATACGCTTTGATCGTCCCCTGGAAGACCAGTAGTAGTTTCCGATGCACATCTGGTCTCATTCTGTAATCTGTCGACTGTTTGAGTGTTGATGAAACACAGAAATTGCTTCGGGATTGAATACAACAGTCACCATGCGCACTTTCCTCCATGGGAGTAATGTCTCTAACAGTCCCTGGAAGACCAGTAGTAGTTTCCGATGCACATCTCGAGGCTTTCTGTAATCTGTGGACTATCAGAGTGTTGATGAAACACAGAAATTGCATCGGGATTGAGTACAACTGTCACCATGCGCACTTTCCTCCATGGGAATAATGTCTCAAACAGTCTACGCTTTGATAGTTCCCTGGAAGACCAGTAGTAGTTTCCGATGCACATCTAGTGGCATTCTGTAATCTGTAGACTATCAGAGTGTTGATGAAACACAGACATTGCATCGGAAATGAATGCAACAGGCACCATGCGCACTTTCCTCCATGGGAGTAACGTCTCAAACAGTCTACGCTTTGATCGTTTCCTGGAAGACCAGTAGTAGTTTCCGATGCATATCTGGAGGCATTCTGTAATCTGTGGACTATCAGAGTGTTGATGAAACACAGATATTGCAGCGCGATTGAATACAACAGACACAATGCCCTGTTTCCTCCATGGGGTAATTCTCAAACAGTCTACGCTTTGATCGTTCCCAGGAAGACCAGTAGTAGTTTCTGCTGCACATCTGGAGGCATTCTGTAATCTCTGGTCCTTCAAAGTGTGGATTGAAACACAGATATTGCCTCGGGATTGAATACAACATCACCATGCGCACTTTCCTCCATGGGAGTAATGTCTCCAACAGTCTACGCTTTGATCGTTCCCTGGAAGACCAGTAGTAGTTTCCGACGCACATCTGGAGGCAATCTGTTATCTGTGGACTATCAGTGTGGTGATGAAACACAAAAATTGCATCGGGATTGAATACAACAGTCACCATGCACACTTTCTTCCATAAAAGTAATGTCTCAAACAGTCTACGCTTTGATCATTCCCTGGAAGACCAGTAAGAGTTTCCGATGCACATGTGGAAGCATTCTGTAATCTGTGGACTATCTGAGTGTTGATGAAACACAGAAATTGCATCAGAATTGAATATAACAGTCAGCATTCGCACTTTCCTCCATTGTAGTAATGTCTCTAAGAGTCTACGCTTTGATTATTCCCTGGAAGACCAGTAGTAGTTACCGATGCATATCTGGAGGCATTCTGTAATCTGTGGACTATCAGAGTGTTGATGGAACACAGAAATGGCATCGGATTCTATACAAAAGTCACCATGCGCACTTTCCTCCAAGGGAGCAGTGTCTCAAACAGTCTACGCTTTGATCGTTCCCTGGAAGACCAGTAGTAGTTTCCGATGCACATATGGAGGCATTCTGTTATCTGTGGACCTTCAAAGTGTTGATGAAACACAATAATTGCATCTGGATTGAATACCCAGTTACCATGCGCACTTTCCTCCACGGAGTAATGTCTCAAACAGTCTACGCTTTGATCGTTTCCTGGAAGACCAGTAGTAGTTTCCGATGCACATCTGGATGCATTCTGTAATCTGTAGACTATCAGAGTGTTGATGAAACACAGAAATTGCATCGGGATTGAATACAACAGTCACCATGCGCATTTCCTCCATGGGAGTAATATCTCAAACAGTCTACGCTTTGATCGCTCCCTCGAAGACCAGAAGTAGTTTCCGATGCACATCTGGAGGCATTCTATAATCTGTGGACTATCAGACTGTTGATGAAACACAGAAATTGCATCGGGATTGAATACAACATTCACCAAGCGCACTTTCCTCCATGGGAGTAATGTCTCTAACAGTCTACGGTTCGATCGTTCACTGGAAGACCAGTAGTAGTTTCCGATGCAGGTCTTGTGGCATTCTGTAATCTGTGGACTATCAGAGTGTTGATGAAACACTGAAATTGCATCGGGATTGAATACAACAGTCACCATGCGCATTTCCTCCATGGGAGTAATGTCTCAAACAGTCTACCCTTTGATCGCTCCCTGGAAGACCAGTAGTAGTTTCCGATGCACATCTGGAGGCATTCTATAATCTGTGGACTATCAGACTGTTGATGAAACACAGAAATTGCATCGGGATTGAATACAACATTCACCAAGCGCACTTTCCTCCATGGGAGTAATGTCTCAAACAGTCTACGGTTTGATCGTTCACTGGAAGACCAGTAGTAGTTTCCGATGCAGGTCTCGTAGCATTCTGTAATCTGTGGACTATCAGAGTGTTGATGAAACACAGAAATTGCATCGTGATTTAATACAACAGTCACCATGCGCACTTTCCTCCATGGGAGTAATGTCTCAAACAGTCTACGCTTTGATCCTACCCTGGAAGACCAGTGTTAGTTTCCGATGCACATCTGGAGGCATACTGTAATCTGTGGAATATCAGAGTGTTGATGAAACACAGAAATTGCATCCGGATTGAATACCCAGTCACCATGCGCACTTTCCTCCACAGGAGTAATGTCTCAAACAGTCTACGCTTTGATCATTCCCTGGAAGACCAGTAGTAGTTTCCGATGCACATCTGGAAGCATTCTGTAATCTGTGGACTATCTGAGTGTTGATGAAACCCAGAAATTGCATCGGAATTGAATATAACAGTCACCATGTGCACTTTCCTCCATGGAAGTAATGTCTCAAACAGTCTACGCTTTGATCGTTCCCTTGAAGACCAGTATTAGTTTCCGATGCACATCTGGAGGCATTCTGTAATCTGTGGACTATCAGAGTGTTGATGGAACACAGAAATGGCATCGGATTCTATACAAAAGTCACCATGCGCACTTTCCTCCAAGGGAGCAGTGTCTCAAACAGTCTACGCTTTGATCGTTCCCTGGAAGACCAGTAGTAGTTTCCGATGCACATATGGAGGCATTCTGTTATCTGTGGACCTTCAAAGTGTTGATGAAACACAATAATTGCATCTGGATTGAATACCCAGTTACCATGCGCACTTTCCTCCACGGGAGTAATGTCTCAAACAGTCTACGGTTTGATCGTTCACTGGAAGACCAGTAGTAGTTTCCGATGCAGGTCTTGTGGCATTCTGTAATCTGTGGACTATCAGAGTGTTGATGAAACACAGAAATTGCATCGGGATTGAATACAACAGTCACCATGCGCATTTCCTCCATGGGAGTAATGTCTCAAACAGTCTACGCTTTGATCGCTCCCTGGAAGACCAGTAGTAGTTTCCGATGCACATCTGGAGGCATTCTATAATCTGTGGACTATCAGACTGTTGATGAAACACAGAAATTGCATCGGGATTGAATACAACATTCACCAAGCGCACTTTCCTCCATGGGAGTAATGTCTCAATCAGTCTACGGTTTGATCGTTCACTGGAAGACCAGTAGTAGTTTCCGATGCAGGTCTCGTAGCATTCTGTAATCTGTGGACTATCAGAGTGTTGATGAAACACAGAAATTGCATCGGGATTTAATACAACAGTCACCATGCGCACTTTCCTCCATGGGAGTAATGTCTCAAACAGTCTACGCTTTGATCCTACCCTGGAAGACCAGTGTTAGTTTCCGATGCACATCTGGAGGCATACTGTAATCTGTGGAATATCAGAGTGTTGATGAAACACAGAAATTGCATCCGGATTGAATACCCAGTCACCATGCGCACTTTCCTCCACAGGAGTAATGTCTCAAACAGTCTACGCTTTGATCATTCCCTGGAAGACCAGTAGTAGTTTCCGATGCACATCTGGAAGCATTCTGTAATCTGTGGACTATCTGAGTGTTGATGAAACACAGATATTGCATCGCTATTGAATATAACTGCCACCATGCGCACTTTCCTCCATGGGAGTAACCCCAAAACAGTCTACGCTTTGATCGTTCCCTAGAAGACCAGTAGTAGTTTCCGATGCACATCTGGAGGCATTCTGTAATCTGTGGATTATCAGAATGTTGATGAAAGACAGATATTGCATCGGGATTCAATACAACAGTCACCATGCGCACTTTCCTCCAAGGGAGCAGTGTCTCAAACAGTCTACGCTTTGATCGTTCCCTGGAAGACCAGTAGTAGTTTCCGATGCACATCTGGAGGCATTCTGTAATCGGTGGACTATCAGACTGTTGTTGAAACACAGCAATTGCATCGGGATTGAATACAACAGTCACCATGCGCACCTTTCACAATGGGAGTAATGTCTCAAAGTCTATACGCTTTGATCGTCCCCTGGAAGACCAGTAGTAGTTTCCGATGCACATCTGGTCTCATTCTGTAATCTGTCGACTGTTTGAGTGTTGATGAAACACAGAAATTGCTTCGGGATTGAATACAACAGTCACCATGCGCACTTTCCTCCATGGGAGTAATGCCTCTAACAGTCCCTGGAAGACCAGTAGTAGTTTCCGATGCACATCTCGAGGCTTTCTGTAATCTGTGGACTATCAGAGTGTTGATGAAACACAGAAATTGCATCGGGATTGAGTACAACTGTCACCATGCGCACTTTCCTCCATGGGAATAATGTCTCAAACAGTCTACGCTTTGATAGTTCCCTGGAAGACCAGTAGTAGTTTCCGATGCACATCTAGTGGCATTCTGTAATCTGTAGACTATCAGAGTGTTGACGAAACACAGACATTGCATCGGAAATGAATGCAACAGGCACCATGCGCACTTTCCTCCATGGGAGTAACGTCTCAAACAGTCTACGCTTTGATCGTTTCCTGGAAGACCAGTAGTAGTTTCCGATGCATATCTGGAGGCATTCTGTAATCTGTGGACTATCAGAGTGTTGATGAAACACAGATATTGCAGCGGGATTGAATACAACAGCCACCATGCCCTCTTTCCTCCATGGGGTAATTCTCAAACAGTCTACGCTTTGATCGTTCCCAGGAAGACCAGTAGTAGTTTCTGCTGCACATCTGGAGGCATTCTGTAATCTCTGGTCCTTCAAAGTGTGGATTGAAACACAGATATTGCCTCGGGATTGAATACAACATCACCATGCGCACTTTCCTCCATGGGAGTAATGTCTCCAACAGTCTACGCTTTGATCGTTCCCTGGAAGACCAGTAGTAGTTTCCGATGCACATCTGGAGGCAATCTGTTATCTGTGGACTATCAGAGTGGTGATGAAACACAGAAATTGCATCGGGATTGAATACAACTGTCACCATGCACACTTTCTTCCATAAAAGTAATGTCTCAAACAGTCTACGCTTTGATCATTCCCTGGAAGACCAGTAGTAGTTTCCGATGCACATGTGGAAGCATTCTGTAATCTGTGGACTATCTGAGTGTTGATGAAACACAGAAATTGCATCAGAATTGAATATAACAGTCAGCATTCGCACTTTCCTCCATTGTAGTAATGTCTCTAAGAGTCTACGCTTTGATTATTCCCTGGAAGACCAGTAGTAGTTACCGATGCATATCTGGATGCATTCCGTAATCTGTGGACTATCTGAGTGTTGATGAAACACAGAAATTGCATCGGAATTGAATATAACAGTCACCATGTGCACTTTCCTCCATGGAAGTAATGTCTCAAACAGTCTACGCTTTGATCGTTCCCTTGAAGACCAGTATTAGTTTCCGATGCACATCTGGAGGCATTCTGTAATCTGTGGACTATCAGAGTGTTGATGGAACACAGAAATGGCATCGGATTCTATACAAAAGTCACCATGCGCACTTTCCTCCAAGGGAGCAGTGTCTCAAACAGTCTACGCTTTGATCGTTCCCTGGAAGACCAGTAGTAGTTTCCGATGCACATATGGAGGCATTCTGTTATCTGTGGACCTTCAAAGTGTTGATGAAACACAATAATTGCATCTGGATTGAATACCCAGTTACCATGCGCACTTTCCTCCACGGGAGTAATGTCTCAAACAGTCTACGCTTTGATCGTTTCCTGGAAGACCAGTAGTAGTTTCCGATGCACATCTGGATGCATTCTGTAATCTGTAGACTATCAGAGTGTTGATGAAACACAGAAATTGCATCGGGATTGAATACAACCGTCACCATGCGCATTTCCTCCATGGGAGTAATATCTCAAACAGTCTACGCTTTGATCGCTCCCTGGAAGACCAGAAGTAGTTTCCGATGCACATCTGGAGGCATTCTATAATCTGTGGACTATCAGACTGTTGATGAAACACAGAAATTGCATCGGGATTGAATACAACATTCACCAAGCGCACTTTCCTCCATGGGAGTAATGTCTCTAACAGTCTACGGTTTGATCGTTCACTGGAAGACCAGTAGTAGTTTCCGATGCAGGTCTTGTGGCATTCTGTAATCTGTGGACTATCAGAGTGTTGATGAAACACAGAAATTGCATCGGGATTTAATACAACAGTCACCATGCGTACTTTCCTCCATGGGAGTAATGTCTCAAACAGTCTACGCTTTGATCGCTCCCTGGAAGACCAGTAGTAGTTTCCGAAGCACATCTGGAGGCATTCTGTAATCTGTGTACTATCAGAGTGTTGATGAAACACAGAGATTGCATCGGGATTGAATACAACAGTCACCATGCGCACTTTCCTCCATGGGGGTAATTCTCAAACAGTCTACGCTTTGATCGTTCCCTGGAAGACCAGTAGTAGTTTCCGATGCACATCTGGAGGCATTCTGTAATCTGTGGACCTTCAAAGTGTGTATTTAAACACAAAAATTGCCTCGGGATCGAATACAAAAGTCACCATGCGCACTTTCCTCCATGGGAGTAATGTCTCAAACAGTCTACGCTTTGATCGTTCCCTGGAAGAACAGTAGTACTTACCGATGCACTTCTGGAGGCATTCTGTAATCTGTGGACTATCAGAGTGTTGATGGAACACAGAAATGGCATCGGATTTAATACAAAAGTCACCATGCGCACTTTCCTCCATGCGAACAGTGTCTCAAACAGTCTACGCTTTGATCATTCCCCGGAAGACCCGTAGTAGCTTCCGATGCACATCTGGTGGCATTCTGTAATCTGTGGACTATCAGAGTGTTGATGAAACACAGAAATTGCATCGGGATTGAATACAACAGTCATCATGCGCACTTTCCTCCATGGGAGTAATGTCTCAAACTGTCTACGCTTTGATCGTTCCCTGGAAGACCAGCAGTAGTTTCCGATGCACATCTGGAGGCATTCTGTAATCTGTGGACTATCAGACTGTTGATGAAACACAGAAATTGCATCGGGATTGAATACAACAGTCACCATGCGCACTTACCTCCATGAGAGTAATGTCTCAAACAGTCTACGCTTTGATCGTACCCTGGAAGACCAGCAGTAGGTTCCGATGCACATCTGGAGGCATTCTGTAATCTGTGGACTATCAGACTGTTGATGAAACACAGAAATTGCATCGGGATTGACTACAGTCACCAAGTGCACTTTCCTCCGTGGGAGTAATGTCTCAAACAGTCTACGATTTGATCATTCCCTGGAAGACCAGTAGTAGTTTCCGATGCACATCTGGAAGCATTCTGTAATCTGTGGACTATCTGAGTGTTGATGAAACACAGAAATTGCATCGGAATTGAATATAACTGTCAAAATGCGCACTTTCCTCCATGGGAGTAACCCTGATACAGTCTACGCTTTGATCGTTCCCTAGAAGACCAGTAGTAGTTTCAGATGCACATCTGGAGGCATTCTGTAATCTGTGGACTATCAGAGTGTTGATGAAAGACAGATATTACATCGGGATTCAATACAACAGTCACCATGAACACTGTCCTCCTAGGGAGCAGTGTCTCAAACAGTCTACGATTTGATCCTTCCCTGGAAGACCAGTAGTAGTTTCCGATGCACATCTGGAGGCATTCTGTAATCTGTGGACCTTCAAAGTTTTGATGAAACACAATAATTGCATCGGGATTGAATACAACAGTCACCATGCGCACTTTCCTCCATGGTAGTAATGTCTCAAACAGTCTACGCTTTGATCGTTCCCTGGAAGACCAGTGTTTGTTTCCGATGCACATCTTCAGGCATTCTGTAATCTGTGGACTATCAGAGTGTTGATGAAACACAGAAATTGCATCGGGATTTAATACAACAGTTACCATGCACACTTTCCCCCATAAACGTAATGTCTCAAACAGTCTACACTTTGATCATTCCCTGGAAGACCAGTAGTAGTCTCCGATGCACATCTGGAGGCATTCTGTAATCTGTGGACTATCTGAGTGTTAATGAAACACAGAAATTGCGACAGGATTGAATACAACAGTCACCATGCGCACTTTCCTCCATGGGCGTAATGTCTCAAAGAGTCTACGCTTTGATAGTTCCCTGGAAGACCAGTAGTAGTTCCCGATGCACATCTGGAGGCATTCTGTAATCGGTGGACTATCAGACTGTTGTTGAAACACAGAAATTACATCGGGATTGAATACAACAGTCACCATGCGAACCTTTCACAATGGGAGTAATGTCTCAAAGTCTTTACGCTTTGATCGTCCCCTGGAAGACCGTTAGTAGTTTCCGATGCACATCTTTTGGCATTCTGTAATCTGTCGACTATTTGAGTGTTGATGAAACACAGAAATTGCATCGGGATTGAATACAACAGTCACCATGCGCACTTTCCTCCATGGGAAAAATGTCTCTAACAGTCTACGCTTTGATCGTTCCCTGGAAGACCAGTAGTAGTTTCCGATGCACATCTCGAGGCTTTCTGTAATCTGTGGACTATCAGAGTGTTGATGAAACACAGAAATTGCATCGGGATTGAGTACAACAGTCACCATGCGCACTTACCTCCATGGGAATAATGTCTCAAACAGTCTACGATTTGATCGTTAGCTGGAAGCCAGTAGTAGTTTCTGATGCATATCTGGTGGCATTCTGTAATCTGTGGACTATCATAGTGTTGATGAAAGACATAAATTGCATCGGGATTGAATACAACAGTCACCATGCGCACTTTCCTCCATAAAAGTAATGTCTCAAACAGTCTACGCTTTGATCGTTCCCTGGAAGACCAGTAGTAGTTTCCGAAGCACATCTGGAGGCAATATGTAATCTGTGGACTATCAGAGGGTTGATGAAACACAGATATTGCAGCGGGATTGATTACAACAGACACCATGCCCTCTTTCCTCCATGGGGTAATTCTCAAACAGTCTACGCTTTGATCGTTCCCTGGAAGACCTGTGGTAGTTTCCGATGCACATCTGGAGGCATTCTGTAATCTCTGGACCTTCAAAGTGTGGATTGAAACACAGAAATTGCATCGGGATTGAATATAACAGTCACCATGTGCACTTTCCTCCAAGGGAGCAGTGTCTCAAACAGTCTACGCTTTGATCCTTCCCTGGAAGACCAGTAGTAGTTTCCGATGCACATATGGAGGCATTCTGTAATCTGTTCACGTTCAAAGTGTTGATGAAACACAATAATTGCATCTGGAATGAATACCCAGTCACCATGCGCACTTTCCTCCACGGGAGTAATGTCTCAAACAGTCTACGCTTTGATCGTTCCCCGGAGGACCAGTAAGAGTTTCCGATGCACATCTGGTGGCATTCTGCAATCTGTGGACTATCAGAGTGTTGATGAAACACAGAAATTGCATCGGGATTAAATACAACGGTCACCATGCGCACTTTTCTCCATGGAAGTTATGTCTCAAACAGTCTACGCTTTGATCGTTCCCTTGAAGACCAGTAGTAGTTTCCGATGCTCATCTGGAGGCAATCTGTAATCTGTGGACTATCAGAGCGTTGATGAAACACAGAAATGGCATCGGAATTCAATACAACAGTCACCATGCGCACTTTCCTCCAAGGGAACAGTGTCTCAAACAGTCTACGCTTTGATCGTTCCCTGGAAGACCAGTAGTAGTTTCCGATGCACATCTGGTGGCAATCTGAAATCTGTGGACTATCAGAGTGTTGATGAAACACAGAAGTTGCATCGGGATTGAATACAACAGTCACCATGCGCATTTTCCTCCATGGGGGTAATTCTCAAACAGTCTACGCTTTGATCGTTCCCTGGAAGGCCAGTAGTAGTTTCCGATGCACTTCTGGAGGCATTCTGCAATCTTTGGACCTTCAAAGTGTGTATTGAAACACAGAAATTGCTTCGGGACTGAATACAAAAGTCACCATGCGCACTTTCCACCATGGGAGTAATGTCTCAAACAGTCTACGCTTTGATCGTTCCCTGGAAGACCAGTGGTAGTTTCCGAAGCACATCTGAAAGCAATCTGTTACCTGTGGACTATCAGAGTGTTGATGAAACACAGAAATTGCATCGGGATTAAATACAACAGTCATCATGCGCACTCTCCCCCATGGGAGTAATGTCTCTAACAGCCTACGCTTTGATCATTCCCTGGAAGACCAGTAGTAGTTTCCGATGCACATCTGGAGGCATTCTGTAATCTGTGGACTATCTGAGTGTTGATGAAACACAGAAATTGCGTCGGGATTTAATACAACAGTCACCATGCGCACTTTGATCCATGGAAGTAATGTCTCAAACAGTCTACGCTTTGATCGTTCCCTCGAAGACCAGTAGTAGTTTCCGATGCCCATCTGGTGGCATTCTGCAATCTGTGGACTATCAGAGTGTTGATGAAACACAGAAATTGCAAAGGGATTGAATACAACGGTCACCATGCGCACTTTCCTCCATGGGAGTAATGTCTCAAACAGTCTACGCTTTGATCGTTCCCTGGAAGACCAGTAGTAGTTTCCGATGCACATCTGGAGGCAATCTGTTATCTGTGGACTATCAGAGTGTTGATAAAACACAGAAATTGCATCGGGATTAAATACAACAGTCACCATGCGCACTTTCCTCCATGGGAGTAATGTCTCAAACTGTCTACGCTTTGATCGTTCCCTGGAAGACCAGTAGTAGTTTCCGCAGCACATCTGGAGGCATTCTGTAATCTGTGGACTATCTGAGTGTTGATGAACCACAGAAATTGCATCGGAATTGAATATAACAGTCACCATGCGCACTTTCCTCCAAGGGAGCAGTGTCTCAAACAGTCTACGCTTTGATCGTTCCCTGGAAGACCAGTAGTAGTTACCGATGCTCATCTGGAGGCATTCTGTAGTCTGTGGACTATCAGAGTGTTGATGAAACACATAAATTGCATCGGGATTAAATACAACAGTCGTCATGCGCACATTCCTCCATGGCAGTAATGTCTGTAACAGTCTACGCTTTGTTCATTCCCTGGAAGACCAGTAGTAGTTTCCGATGCACATCTGGAGGCATTCTGTAATCTGTGGACTATCAGAGTGTTGATGAAACACAGAAATTGCAAAGGGATTGAATACAACGGTCACCATGCGCACTTTCCTCCATGGGTGTAATGTCTCAAACAGTCTACGCTTTGATCGTTTCCTGGAAGACCAGTAGTAGTTTCCGATGCACATCTGGATGCATTCTGTAATCTGTAGACTATCAGAGTGTTGATGAAACACAGAAATTGCATCGGGATTGAATACAACAGTCACCATGCGCATTTCCTCCATGGGAGTAATATCTCAAACAGTCTACGCTTTGATCGCTCCCTCGAAGACCAGAAGTAGTTTCCGATGCACATCTGGAGGCATTCTATAATCTGTGGACTATCAGACTGTTGATGAAACACAGAAATTGCATCGGGATTGAATACAACATTCACCAAGCGCACTTTCCTCCATGGGAGTAATGTCTCTAACAGTCTACGGTTCGATCGTTCACTGGAAGACCAGTAGTAGTTTCCGATGCAGGTCTTGTGGCATTCTGTAATCTGTGGACTATCAGAGTGTTGATGAAACACAGAAATTGCATCGGGATTGAATACAACAGTCACCATGCGCATTTCCTCCATGGGAGTAATGTCTCAAACAGTCTACCCTTTGATCGCTCCCTGGAAGACCAGTAGTAGTTTCCGATGCATATCTGGAGGCATTCTGTAATCTGTGGACTATCAGAGTGTTGATGAAACACAGATATTGCAGCGGGATTGAATACAACAGCCACCATGCCCTCTTTCCTCCATGGGGTAATTCTCAAACAGTCTACGCTTTGATCGTTTCCAGGAAGACCAGTAGTAGTTTCTGCTGCACATCTGGAGGCATTCTGTAATCTCTGGTCCTTCAAAGTGTGGATTGAAACACAGATATTGCCTCGGGATTGAATACAACATCACCATGCGCACTTTCCTCCATGGGAGTAATGTCTCCAACAGTCTACGCTTTGATCGTTCCCTGGAAGACCAGTAGTAGTTTCCGATGCAGGTCTCGTAGCATTCTGTAATCTGTGGACTATCAGAGTGTTGATGAAACACAGAAATTGCATCGTGATTTAATACAACAGTCACCATGCGCACTTTCCTCCATGGGAGTAATGTCTCAAACAGTCTACGCTTTGATCCTACCCTGGAAGACCAGTGTTAGTTTCCGATGCACATCTGGAGGCATACTGTAATCTGTGGAATATCAGAGTGTTGATGAAACACAGAAATTGCATCCGGATTGAATACCCAGTCACCATGCGCACTTTCCTCCACAGGAGTAATGTCTCAAACAGTCTACGCTTTGATCATTCCCTGGAAGACCAGTAGTAGTTTCCGATGCACATCTGGAAGCATTCTGTAATCTGTGGACTATCTGAGTGTTGATGAAACCCAGAAATTGCATCGGAATTGAATATAACAGTCACCATGTGCACTTTCCTCCATGGAAGTAATGTCTCAAACAGTCTACGCTTTGATCGTTCCCTTGAAGACCAGTATTAGTTTCCGATGCACATCTGGAGGCATTCTGTAATCTGTGGACTATCAGAGTGTTGATGGAACACAGAAATGGCATCGGATTCTATACAAAAGTCACCATGCGCACTTTCCTCCAAGGGAGCAGTGTCTCAAACAGTCTACGCTTTGATCGTTCCCTGGAAGACCAGTAGTAGTTTCCGATGCACATATGGAGGCATTCTGTTATCTGTGGACCTTCAAAGTGTTGATGAAACACAATAATTGCATCTGGATTGAATACCCAGTTACCATGCGCACTTTCCTCCACGGGAGTAATGTCTCAAACAGTCTACGGTTTGATCGTTCACTGGAAGACCAGTAGTAGTTTCCGATGCAGGTCTTGTGGCATTCTGTAATCTGTGGACTATCAGAGTGTTGATGAAACACAGAAATTGCATCGGGATTGAATACAACAGTCACCATGCGCATTTCCTCCATGGGAGTAATGTCTCAAACAGTCTACGCTTTGATCGCTCCCTGGAAGACCAGTAGTAGTTTCCGATGCACATCTGGAGGCATTCTATAATCTGTGGACTATCAGACTGTTGATGAAACACAGAAATTGCATCGGGATTGAATACAACATTCACCAAGCGCACTTTCCTCCATGGGAGTAACCCCAAAACAGTCTACGCTTTGATCGTTCCCTAGAAGACCAGTAGTAGTTTCCGATGCACATCTGGAGGCATTCTGTAATCTGTGGATTATCAGAATGTTGATGAAAGACAGATATTGCATCGGGATTCAATACAACAGTCACCATGCGCACTTTCCTCCAAGGGAGCAGTGTCTCAAACAGTCTACGCTTTGATCGTTCCCTGGAAGACCAGTAGTAGTTTCCGATGCACATCTGGAGGCATTCTGTAATCGGTGGACTATCAGACTGTTGTTGAAACACAGCAATTGCATCGGGATTGAATACAACAGTCACCATGCGCACCTTTCACAATGGGAGTAATGTCTCAAAGTCTATACGCTTTGATCGTCCCCTGGAAGACCAGTAGTAGTTTCCGATGCACATCTGGTCTCATTCTGTAATCTGTCGACTGTTTGAGTGTTGATGAAACACAGAAATTGCTTCGGGATTGAATACAACAGTCACCATGCGCACTTTCCTCCATGGGAGTAATGCCTCTAACAGTCCCTGGAAGACCAGTAGTAGTTTCCGATGCACATCTCGAGGCTTTCTGTAATCTGTGGACTATCAGACTGTTGATGAAACACAGAAATTGCATCGGGATTGAGTACAACTGTCACCATGCGCACTTTCCTCCATGGGAATAATGTCTCAAACAGTCTACGCTTTGATAGTTCCCTGGAAGACCAGTAGTAGTTTCCGATGCACATCTAGTGGCATTCTGTAATCTGTAGACTATCAGAGTGTTGACGAAACACAGACATTGCATCGGAAATGAATGCAACAGGCACCATGCGCACTTTCCTCCATGGGAGTAACGTCTCAAACAGTCTACGCTTTGATCGTTTCCTGGAAGACCAGTAGTAGTTTCCGATGCATATCTGGAGGCATTCTGTAATCTGTGGACTATCAGAGTGTTGATGAAACACAGATATTGCAGCGGGATTGAATACAACAGCCACCATGCCCTCTTTCCTCCATGGGGTAATTCTCAAACAGTCTACGCTTTGATCGTTCCCAGGAAGACCAGTAGTAGTTTCTGCTGCACATCTGGAGGCATTCTGTAATCTCTGGTCCTTCAAAGTGTGGATTGAAACACAGATATTGCCTCGGGATTGAATACAACATCACCATGCGCACTTTCCTCCATGGGAGTAATGTCTCCAACAGTCTACGCTTTGATCGTTCCCTGGAATACCAGTAGTAGTTTCCGATGCACATCTGGAGGCAATCTGTTATCTGTGGACTATCAGAGTGGTGATGAAACACAGAAATTGCATCGGGATTGAATACAACTGTCACCATGCACACTTTCTTCCATAAAAGTAATGTCTCAAACAGTCTACGCTTTGATCATTCCCTGGAAGACCAGTAGTAGTTTCCGATGCACATGTGGAAGCATTCTGTAATCTGTGGACTATCTGAGTGTTGATGAAACACAGAAATTGCATCAGAATTGAATATAACAGTCAGCATTCGCACTTTCCTCCATTGTAGTAATGTCTCTAAGAGTCTACGCTTTGATTATTCCCTGGAAGACCAGTAGTAGTTACCGATGCATATCTGGATGCATTCCGTAATCTGTGGACTATCTGAGTGTTGATGAAACACAGAAATTGCATCGGAATTGAATATAACAGTCACCATGTGCACTTTCCTCCATGGAAGTAATGTCTCAAACAGTCTACGCTTTGATCGTTCCCTTGAAGACCAGTATTAGTTTCCGATGCACATCTGGAGGCATTCTGTAATCTGTGGACTATCAGAGTGTTGATGGAACACAGAAATGGCATCGGATTCTATACAAAAGTCACCATGCGCACTTTCCTCCAAGGGAGCAGTGTCTCAAACAGTCTACGCTTTGATCGTTCCCTGGAAGACCAGTAGTAGTTTCCGATGCACATATGGAGGCATTCTGTTATCTGTGGACCTTCAAAGTGTTGATGAAACACAATAATTGCATCTGGATTGAATACCCAGTTACCATGCGCACTTTCCTCCACGGGAGTAATGTCTCAAACAGTCTACGCTTTGATCGTTTCCTGGAAGACCAGTAGTAGTTTCCGATGCACATCTGGATGCATTCTGTAATCTGTAGACTATCAGAGTGTTGATGAAACACAGAAATTGCATCGGGATTGAATACAACAGTCACCATGCGCATTTCCTCCATGGGAGTAATATCTCAAACAGTCTACGCTTTGATCGCTCCCTGGAAGACCAGAAGTAGTTTCCGATGCACATCTGGAGGCATTCTATAATCTGTGGACTATCAGACTGTTGATGAAACACAGAAATTGCATCGGGATTGAATACAACATTCACCAAGCGCACTTTCCTCCATGGGAGTAATGTCTCTAACAGTCTACGGTTTGATCGTTCACTGGAAGACCAGTAGTAGTTTCCGATGCAGGTCTTGTGGCATTCTGTAATCTGTGGACTATCAGAGTGTTGATGAAACACAGAAATTGCATCGGGATTTAATACAACAGTCACCATGCGTACTTTCCTCCATGGGAGTAATGTCTCAAACAGTCTACGCTTTGATCGCTCCCTGGAAGACCAGTAGTAGTTTCCGAAGCACATCTGGAGGCATTCTGTAATCTGTGTACTATCAGAGTGTTGATGAAACACAGAGATTGCATCGGGATTGAATACAACAGTCACCATGCGCACTTTCCTCCATGGGGGTAATTCTCAAACAGTCTACGCTTTGATCGTTCCCTGGAAGACCAGTAGTAGTTTCCGATGCACATCTGGAGGCATTCTGTAATCTGTGGACCTTCAAAGTGTGTATTTAAACACAAAAATTGCCTCGGGATCGAATACAAAAGTCACCATGCGCACTTTCCTCCATGGGAGTAATGTCTCAAACAGTCTACGCTTTGATCGTTCCCTGGAAGAACAGTAGTACTTACCGATGCACTTCTGGAGGCATTCTGTAATCTGTGGACTATCAGAGTGTTGATGGAACACAGAAATGGCATCGGATTTAATACAAAAGTCACCATGCGCACTTTCCTCCATGCGAACAGTGTCTCAAACAGTCTACGCTTTGATCATTCCCCGGAAGACCCGTAGTAGCTTCCGATGCACATCTGGTGGCATTCTGTAATCTGTGGACTATCAGAGTGTTGATGAAACACAGAAATTGCATCGGGATTGAATACAACAGTCATCATGCGCACTTTCCTCCATGGGAGTAATGTCTCAAACTGTCTACGCTTTGATCGTTCCCTGGAAGACCAGCAGTAGTTTCCGATGCACATCTGGAGGCATTCTGTAATCTGTGGACTATCAGACTGTTGATGAAACACAGAAATTGCATCGGGATTGAATACAACAGTCACCATGCGCACTTACCTCCATGAGAGTAATGTCTCAAACAGTCTACGCTTTGATCGTACCCTGGAAGACCAGCAGTAGGTTCCGATGCACATCTGGAGGCATTCTGTAATCTGTGGACTATCAGACTGTTGATGAAACACAGAAATTGCATCGGGATTGACTACAGTCACCAAGTGCACTTTCCTCCGTGGGAGTAATGTCTCAAACAGTCTACGATTTGATCGTTCCCTGGAAGACCAGTAGTAGTTTCCGAAGCACATCTGGAGGAATTCTGTAATCTGTGGAGTATCAGAGTGTTGATGAAACACAGAAATTGCATCGGGATTGAATACCCAGTCACCAAGCGCACTTTCCTCCACGGGAGTAAAGTCTCAAACAGTCTACGCTTTGATCATTCCCTGGAAGACCAGTAGTAGTTTCCGATGCACATCTGGAAGCATTCTGTAATCTGTGGACTATCTGAGTGTTGATGAAACACAGAAATTGCATCGGAATTGAATATAACTGTCAAAATGCGCACTTTCCTCCATGGGAGTAACCCTGATACAGTCTACGCTTTGATCGTTCCCTAGAAGACCAGTAGTAGTTTCAGATGCACATCTGGAGGCATTCTGTAATCTGTGGACTATCAGAGTGTTGATGAAAGACAGATATTACATCGGGATTCAATACAACAGTCACCATGAACACTGTCCTCCTAGGGAGCAGTGTCTCAAACAGTCTACGATTTGATCCTTCCCTGGAAGACCAGTAGTAGTTTCCGATGCACATCTGGAGGCATTCTGTAATCTGTGGACCTTCAAAGTTTTGATGAAACACAATAATTGCATCGGGATTGAATACAACAGTCACCATGCGCACTTTCCTCCATGGTAGTAATGTCTCAAACAGTCTACGCTTTGATCGTTCCCTGGAAGACCAGTGTTTGTTTCCGATGCACATCTTCAGGCATTCTGTAATCTGTGGACTATCAGAGTGTTGATGAAACACAGAAATTGCATCGGGATTTAATACAACAGTTACCATGCACACTTTCCCCCATAAACGTAATGTCTCAAACAGTCTACACTTTGATCATTCCCTGGAAGACCAGTGGTAGTCTCCGATGCACATCTGGAGGCATTCTGTAATCTGTGGACTATCTGAGTGTTAATGAAACACAGAAATTGCGACAGGATTGAATACAACAGTCACCATGCGCACTTTCCTCCATGGGCGTAATGTCTCAAAGAGTCTACGCTTTGATAGTTCCCTGGAAGACCAGTAGTAGTTTCCGATGCACATCTGGAGGCATTCTGTAATCGGTGGACTATCAGACTGTTGTTGAAACACAGAAATTACATCGGGATTGAATACAACAGTCACCATGCGAACCTTTCACAATGGGAGTAATGTCTCAAAGTCTTTACGCTTTGATCGTCCCCTGGAAGACCGTTAGTAGTTTCCGATGCACATCTTTTGGCATTCTGTAATCTGTCGACTATTTGAGTGTTGATGAAACACAGAAATTGCATCGGGATTGAATACAACAGTCACCATGCGCACTTTCCTCCATGGGAAAAATGTCTCTAACAGTCTACGCTTTGATCGTTCCCTGGAAGACCAGTAGTAGTTTCCGATGCACATCTCGAGGCTTTCTGTAATCTGTGGACTATCAGAGTGTTGATGAAACACAGAAATTGCATCGGGATTGAGTACAACAGTCACCATGCGCACTTACCTCCATGGGAATAATGTCTCAAACAGTCTACGATTTGATCGTTAGCTGGAAGCCAGTAGTAGTTTCTGATGCATATCTGGTGGCATTCTGTAATCTGTGGACTATCATAGTGTTGATGAAAGACATAAATTGCATCGGGATTGAATACAACAGTCACCATGCGCACTTTCCTCCATAAAAGTAATGTCTCAAACAGTCTACGCTTTGATCGTTCCCTGGAAGACCAGTAGTAGTTTCCGAAGCACATCTGGAGGCAATATGTAATCTGTGGACTATCAGAGGGTTGATGAAACACAGATATTGCAGCGGGATTGATTACAACAGACACCATGCCCTCTTTCCTCCATGGGGTAATTCTCAAACAGTCTACGCTTTGATCGTTCCCTGGAAGACCTGTGGTAGTTTCCGATGCACATCTGGAGGCATTCTGTAATCTCTGGACCTTCAAAGTGTGGATTGAAACACAGAAATTGCATCGGGATTGAATATAACAGTCACCATGTGCACTTTCCTCCAAGGGAGCAGTGTCTCAAACAGTCTACGCTTTGATCCTTCCCTGGAAGACCAGTAGTAGTTTCCGATGCACATATGGAGGCATTCTGTAATCTGTTCACGTTCAAAGTGTTGATGAAACACAATAATTGCATCTGGAATGAATACCCAGTCACCATGCGCACTTTCCTCCACGGGAGTAATGTCTCAAACAGTCTACGCTTTGATCGTTCCCCGGAGGACCAGTAAGAGTTTCCGATGCACATCTGGTGGCATTCTGCAATCTGTGGACTATCAGAGTGTTGATGAAACACAGAAATTGCATCGGGATTAAATACAACGGTCACCATGCGCACTTTTCTCCATGGAAGTTATGTCTCAAACAGTCTACGCTTTGATCGTTCCCTTGAAGACCAGTAGTAGTTTCCGATGCTCATCTGGAGGCAATCTGTAATCTGTGGACTATCAGAGCGTTGATGAAACACAGAAATGGCATCGGAATTCAATACAACAGTCACCATGCGCACTTTCCTCCAAGGGAACAGTGTCTCAAACAGTCTACGCTTTGATCGTTCCCTGGAAGACCAGTAGTAGTTTCCGATGCACATCTGGTGGCAATCTGAAATCTGTGGACTATCAGAGTGTTGATGAAACACAGAAGTTGCATCGGGATTGAATACAACAGTCACCATGCGCATTTTCCTCCATGGGGGTAATTCTCAAACAGTCTACGCTTTGATCGTTCCCTGGAAGGCCAGTAGTAGTTTCCGATGCACATCTGGAGGCATTCTGCAATCTTTGGACCTTCAAAGTGTGTATTGAAACACAGAAATTGCTTCGGGACTGAATACAAAAGTCACCATGCGCACTTTCCACCATGGGAGTAATGTCTCAAACAGTCTACGCTTTGATCGTTCCCTGGAAGACCAGTGGTAGTTTCCGAAGCACATCTGAAAGCAATCTGTTACCTGTGGACTATCAGAGTGTTGATGAAACACAGAAATTGCATCGGGATTAAATACAACAGTCATCATGCGCACTCTCCCCCATGGGAGTAATGTCTCTAACAGCCTACGCTTTGATCATTCCCTGGAAGACCAGTAGTAGTTTCCGATGCACATCTGGAGGCATTCTGTAATCTGTGGACTATCTGAGTGTTGATGAAACACAGAAATTGCGTCGGGATTTAATACAACAGTCACCATGCGCACTTTGATCCATGGAAGTAATGTCTCAAACAGTCTACGCTTTGATCGTTCCCTCGAAGACCAGTAGTAGTTTCCGATGCCCATCTGGTGGCATTCTGCAATCTGTGGACTATCAGAGTGTTGATGAAACACAGAAATTGCAAAGGGATTGAATACAACGGTCACCATGCGCACTTTCCTCCATGGGAGTAATGTCTCAAACAGTCTACGCTTTGATCGTTCCCTGGAAGACCAGTAGTAGTTTCCGATGCACATCTGGAGGCAATCTGTTATCTGTGGACTATCAGAGTGTTGATAAAACACAGAAATTGCATCGGGATTAAATACAACAGTCACCATGCGCACTTTCCTCCATGGGAGTAATGTCTCAAACTGTCTACGCTTTGATCGTTCCCTGGAAGACCAGTAGTAGTTTCCGCAGCACATCTGGAGGCATTCTGTAATCTGTGGACTATGTGAGTGTTGATGAACCACAGAAATTGCATCGGAATTGAATATAACAGTCACCATGCGCACTTTCCTCCAAGGGAGCAGTGTCTCAAACAGTCTACGCTTTGATCGTTCCCTGGAAGACCAGTAGTAGTTACCGATGCTCATCTGGAGGCATTCTGTAGTCTGTGGACTATCAGAGTGTTGATGAAACACATAAATTGCATCGGGATTAAATACAACAGTCGTCATGCGCACATTCCTCCATGGCAGTAATGTCTGTAACAGTCTACGCTTTGTTCATTCCCTGGAAGACCAGTAGTAGTTTCCGATGCACATCTGGAGGCATTCTGTAATCTGTGAACTATCTGAGTGTTGTTGAAACACAGAAGTTGCATCGGGATTGAATACAACAGTCACCATGCGCATTTTCCTCCATGGGGGTAATTCTCAAACAGTCTACGCTTTGATCGTTCCCTGGAAGGCCAGTAGTAGTTTCCGATGCACATCTGGAGGCATTCTGCAATCTTTGGACCTTCAAAGTGTGTATTGAAACACAGAAATTGCTTCGGGACTGAATACAAAAGTCACCATGCGCACTTTCCACCATGGGAGTAATGTCTCAAACAGTCTACGCTTTGATCGTTCCCTGGAAGACCAGTAGTAGTTTCCGATGCACATCTGGAGGCATTCAGTAATCTGTGGACTATCTGAGTGTTGATGAAACACAGAAATTGCGTCGGGATTGAATACAACAGTCACCACGCGCACTTTCCTCCATGGAAGTAATGTCTCAAACAGTCTACGCTTTGATAGTTCCCTCGAAGACCAGTAGCAGTTTCCGATGCCCATCTGGTGGCATTCTGCAATCTGTGGACTATCAGAGTGTTGATGAAACACAGAAATTGCATCGGGATTGAATACAACGGTCACCATGCGCACTTTCCTCCATGGGAGTAATGTCTCAAACAGTCTACGCTTTGATCGTTCCCTGGAAGACCAGTAGTAGTTTCCGATGCTCATCTTGAGGCATTCTGTAATCTGTGGACTATCAGAGTGTTAAAGAAACACAGAAATTGCATCGGGATTGAATACAACAGTCACCATGAGCACTTTCCTCCATGGGAGTAATGTCTCCAACAGTCTACGCTTTGATCGTTCCCTGGAAGACCAGTAGTAGTTTCCGATGCACATCTGGAGGCAATCTGTTATCTGTGGACTATCAGAGTGTTGATGAAACACAGAAATTGCATCGGGATTGAATACAACAGTCACCATGCGCACTTTCCTCCATGGTGATAATTCTCAAACAGTCTACGCTTAGATCGTTCCCTTGAAGACCAGTAGTAGTTTCCGATGCACATCTGGAAGCATTCTGTAATCCGTGGTCTATCTGAGTGTTGATGAACCGCAGAAATTGCATCGGAATTGAATATAACAGTCACCATGCGCACTTTCCTCCAAATTAGCAGTGTCTTAAACAGTCTACGCTTTGATCGTTCCCTGGAAGACAAGTAGTAGTTTCCGATGCACATATGGAGGCATTCTGTAATCTGTGGACCTTCAAAAGTGTTGATATAACACAATAATTGCATCTGGATTGAATACCCAGTCACCATGAGCACTTTCCTCCACGGGAGTAACGTCTCAAACAGTCTACGCTTTGATCGTTCTCTGGAAGACCAGTAGTAGTTTCCGATGCACATCTGGTCGCATTCTGTAATCTGTAGACTATCAGAGTGTTGATGAAACACAGAAATTGCATCGGGATTGAATACAACAGTCACCAAGCGAACTTTCATCCGTGGGAGTAATGTATCAAACAGTCTACGCTTTGATCGTTCCCTGGAAGACCAGTAGTAGTTTCCGAAGCACATCTGGAGGAATTCTGTAATCTGTGGAGAATCAGACTGTTGTTGAAACACAGAAATTGCATCGGGATTGAATACAACGGTCACCATGCGCACTTTCCACCATGGGAGTAATGTCTCAAACAGTCTACGCTTTGATCGTTCCCTGGAAGACCAGCAGTAGTTTCCGATGCACATCTGGAGGCATTCTGTAATCTGTGGTCTATCAGACTGTTGATAAAACACAGAAATTGCATCGGGATTGACTACAGTCCCCAAGTGCATTTTCCTCCGTCTGAGTAATGTCTCCAACAGTCTACGCTTTGATCGTTCCCTGGAAGACCAGTAGTAGTTTCCGATGCACATCTGGTGGCATTCTGTAATCTGTGGACTATCACAGTGTTGATGAAACACAAAAATTGCATCGGAATTGAATACAACAGGCCCCATGCGCACTTTCCTCCATGGAAGTAATGTCTCTAACAGTCTACGATTTGACCGTTCCCTGGAAGACCAGTAGTAGTTTCCTATGCACATCTGCAGGCGTTCTGTAATCTGTGGACTATCAGAGTGCTGATGAAACACAGAAATTGCATCGGGATTGAATACAACAGTCACCATGAGAACGTTCCTCCATGGGAGTAATGTCTCAAACAGTCTATGCTTTGACCGTTCCCTGGAAGACCAGTAGTAGTTTCCTATGCACATCTGCAGGCGTTCTGTAATCTGTGGACTATCAGAGTGCTGATGAAACACAGAAATTGCATCGGGATTGAATACAACAGTCACCATGAGAACGTTCCTCCATGGGAGTAATGTCTCAAACAGTCTATGCTTTGATCGTTCCCTGGAAGACCAGTAGTAGTTTCCTATGCACATCTGCAGGCGTTCTGTAATCTGTGGACTATCAGAGTGCTGATGAAACACAGAAATTGCATCGGGATTGAATACAACAGTCACCATGAGAACGTTCCTCCATGGGAGTAATGTCTCAAACAGTCTATGCTTTGATCGTTCCCTGGAAGACCAGTAGTAGTTTCCGATGCTCATCTTGAGGCATTCTGTAATCTGTGGACTATCAGAGTGTTAATGAAACACAGAAATTGCATCGGCATTGAATACAACAGTCACCATGCGCACTTTCCTCCATGGGAGTAATGTCTCAAACAGTCTATGCTTTGATCGTTCCCTGGAAGACCAGTAGTAGTTTCCGATGCACATCTGGTGGCATTCTGTAATCTGTGGACTATCACAGTGTTGATGAAACACAAAAATTGCATCGGAATTGAATACAACAGGCCCCATGCGCACTTTCCTCCATGGAAGTAATGTCTCTAACAGTCTACGATTTGACCGTTCCCTGGAAGACCAGTAGTAGTTTCCTATGCACATCTGCAGGCGTTCTGTAATCTGTGGACTATCAGAGTGCTGATGAAACACAGAAATTGCATCGGGATTGAATACAACAGTCACCATGAGAACGTTCCTCCATGGGAGTAATGTCTCAAACAGTCTATGCTTTGATCGTTCCCTGGAAGACCAGTAGTAGTTTCCGATGCTCATCTTGAGGCATTCTGTAATCTGTGGACTATCAGAGTGTTAATGAAACACAGAAATTGCATCGGCATTGAATACAACAGTCACCATGCGCACTTTCCTCCATGGGAGTAATGTCTCCAACAGTCTACGCTTTGATCGTTCCCTGGAAGACCAGTAGTAGTTTCCGATGCACATCTGGAGGCAGTCTGTTATCTGTGGACTATCAGAGTGTTGATGAAACACAGAAATTGCATCGGGATTGAATACAACAGTCACCATGCGCACTTTCCTCCATGGTGATAATTCTCCAACAGTCTACGCTTTGATCGTTCCCTGGAAGACCAGTAGTAGTTTCCGATGCACATCTGGAGGCAGTCTGTTATCTGTGGACTATCAGAGTGTTGATGAAACACAGAAATTGCATCGGGATTGAATACAACAGTCACCATGCGCACTTTCCTCCATGGTGATAATTCTCAAACAGTCTACGCTTTGATCGTTCCCTTGAAGACCAGTAGTAGTTTCCGAAGCACATCTGGAGGAATTCTGTAATCTGTGGAGAATCAGAATGTTGTCGAAACACAGAAATTGCATCGGGATTGAATACAACAGTCACCATGCGCACCTTTCACAATGGGAGTAATGTCTCAAAGTCTTTACGCTTTGATCGTCCCCTGGAAGACCAGTAGTAGTTTGCGATGCACATCTGATGGCATTCTGTAATCTGTCGACTATTTGAGTGTTGATGAAACACAGAAATTGCATCGGGATTGAATACAACAGTCACCAAGTGAACTTCCATCCGTGGGAGTAATGTCTCAAACAGTCTACGCTTTGAACGTTCCCTGGAAGACCAGTAGTAGTTTCCGAAGCACATCTGGAGGAATTCTGTAATCTGTGGAGAATCAGAATGTTGTCGAAACACAGAAATTGCATCGGGATTGTATACAACAGTCACCATGCGCACTTTCCTCCACGGGAGGTATGTCTCAAACTGACTACGCTTTGATCGTTCCCTGGAACACCAGTAGTAGTTTCCGATGCACATCTGGTGGCATTCTGTAATCTGTGGACTATCAGAGTGTTGATGAAACACAAAAATTGCATCGGAATTGAATACAACAGGCACCATGCGCACTTTCCTCCATGGAAGTAATGTCTCTAACAGTCTACGATTTGATCTTTCCCTGGAAGACCAGTAGTAGTTTCCTATGCACATCTGCAGGCGTTCTGCAATCTGTGGACTATCAGAGTGCTGATGAAACACAGAAATTGCATCGGGATTGAATACAACAGTCACCATGAGAACGTTCCTCCATGGGAGTAATGTCTCAAACAGTCTATGCTTTGATCGTTCCCTGGAAGACCAGTAGTGGTTTCCGATGCTCATCTTGAGGCATTCTGTAATCTGTGGACTATCAGAGTGTTAATGAAACACAGAAATTGCATCGGGATTGAATACAACAGTCACCATGCGCACTTTCCTCCATGGTGATAATTCTCAAACAGTCTACGCTTAGATCGTTCCCTTGAAGACCAGTAGTAGTTTCCGATGCACATCTGGAAGCATTCTGTAATCCGTGGTCTATCTGAGTGTTGATGAACCACAGAAATTGCATCGGAATTGAATATAACAGTCACCATGCGCACTTTCCTCCAAATTAGCAGTGTCTTAAACAGTCTACGCTTTGATCGTTCCCTGGGAGACCAGTAGTAGTTTCCGATGCACATATGGAGGCATTCTGTAATCTGTGGACCTTCAAAAGTGTTGATGAAACACAATAATTGCATCTGGATTGAATACCCAGTCACCATGAGCACTTTCCTCCACGGGAGTAATGTCTCAAACAGTCTACGCTTTGATCGTTCCCTGGAAGACCAGTAGTAGTTTCCGATGCACATCTGGTGGCATTCTGTAATCTGTAGTCTATCAGAGTGATGATGAAACACAGAAATTGCATCGGAATTGAATACAACAGTCACCAAGTGAACTTTCATCCGTGGGAGTAATGTCTCAAACAGTCTACGCTTTGATCGTTCCCTGGAAGACCAGTAGTAGTTTCCGAAGCACATCTGGAGGAATTCTGTAATCTGTGGAGAATCAGACTGTTGTTGAAACACAGAAATTGCATCGGGATTGAATACAACAGTCACCATGCGCACCTTTCACAATGGGAGTAATGTCTCAAAGTCTTTACGCTTTGATCGTGCCCTGGAAGACCAGTAGTAGTTTCCGATGCACATCTGGTGGCATTCTGTAATCTGTCGACTATTTGAGTGTTGATGAAACACAGAAATTGCATCGGGATTGAATACAACAGTCACCATGCGCACTTTCCTATATGGGAGTAATGTCTCTAACAGTCTACGCTTTGATCGCTCCCTGGAAGACCAGTAGTTGTTTCCGATGCACATCTCGAGGCTTTATGTAATCTGTGGACTATCAGTGTGTTGATGAAACACAGAAATTGCATCGGGATTGAGTACAACATTCACCATGCGCACTTTCCTCCATGGGAATAATGTCTCAAACAGTCTACGCTTTGATCGTTAGCTGGAAGCCAGTAGTAGTTTCTGATGCATATCTGGAGGCATTCTGTAATCTGTGGACTATCATAGTGTTGATGAAACACAGAAATTGCATCGGGATTGAATACAACAGTCACCATGCGCACTTTCCTCCATAAAAGTAATGTCTCAAACAGTCTACGCTTTGATCGTTCCCTGGAAGACCAGTAGTAGTTTCCGATGCACATCTGGAAGCATTCTGTAATCTGTCTACTATCTGAGTGTTGATGAACCACAGAAATTGCATCGGAATTGAATATAACAGTCACCATGCGCACTTTCCTCCAAGGGAGCAGTGTCTCAAACAGTCTACGCTTTGATCGTTCCCTGGAAGACCAGTAGCAGTTACCGATGCTCATCTCGAGGCATTCTGTAATCTGTGGACTATCAGAGTGTTGATGAAACACATAAATTGCATCGGGATTAAATAGAACAGTCATCATGCGCAGTTTCCTCCATGGCAGTAATGTCTGTAACAGTCTACGCTTTGTTCATTCCCTGGAAGACCAGTAGCAGTTTCCGATGCACATATGGAGGCATTCTGTAATCTGTGAACTATCTGAGTGTTGATGAAACACAGAAATTGCGTCGGGATTGAATACAACAATTACTATGCGCCCTTTTCTCCATGGAAGTAATGTCTCAAACAGTCTACGCTTTGATCGTTCCCTTGAGGACCAGTAGTAGTTTCCGATGCTCATCTGGAGGCAATCTGTAATCTGTGGACTATCAGAGTGTTGATGAAACACAGAAATGGCATCGGGATTCAATACAACAGTAACCATGCGCACTTTCCTCCATGCGAACAGTGTCTCAAACAGTCTACGCTTTGATCGTTCCCTGGAAGACCAGTAGTAGTTTCCGATGCACATCTGGTGGCATTCTGTAATCTGTGGACTATCAGAGTGTTGATGAAACACAGAAATTGCATCGGGATTGAATACAACAGTCACCATGCGCACTTTCCTCCATGGGGGTAATTCTCAAACAGTCTACGCTTTGATCGTTCCCTGGAAGGCCAGTAGTAGTTTCCGATGCACATCTGGAGGCATTCTGTAAACTTTGGACATTCAAACTGTGTATTGAAACACAGAAATTGCTTCGGGATTGAATACAAAAGTCACCATGCGCACTTTTCTCCATGGGAGTAATGTCTCTAAGAGTCTAAGCTTTGATCGTTCCCTGGAAGACCAGTAGTAGTTTCCGATGCACATCGCGAGGCTTTCTGTAATCTGTGGACTATCAGAGTGTTGATGAATCACATAAATTGCATCGGGATTAAATACAACAGTCATCATGCGCACTCTCCTCCATGGGAGTAATGTCTCTAACAGCCTACGCTTTGATCATTCCCTGGAAGACCAGTAGTAGTTTCCGATGCACATCTGGAGGCATTCTGTAATCTGTGGACTATCTGAGTGTTGATGAAACACAGAAATTGCGTCGGGATGTAATACAACAGTCACCATGCGCACTTTCCTCCATGGAAGTAATGTCTCAAACAGTCTACGCTTTGATCGTTCCCTCGAAGACCAGTAGTAGTTTCCGATGCCCATCTGGTGGCATTCTGCAATCTGTGGACTATCAGAGTGTTGATGAAACACTGAAATTGCATCGGGATTGAATACAACGGTCACCATGCGCACTTTCCTCCATGGGAGTAATGTCTCAAACAGTCTACGCTTTGATCGTTCCCTGGAAGACCAGTAGTAGTTTCCGATGCACATCTGGTGGCATTCTGAAATCTGTCGACTATTTGAGTGTTGATGAAACACAGAAATTGCATCGGGATTGAATACAACAGTCACCATGCGCACTTTCCTCCATGGGAGTAATGTCTCCAACAGTCTACGCTTTGATCGTTCCCTGGAAGACCAGTAGTAGTTTCCGATGCACATCTCGAGGCTTTCTGTAATCTGTGGACTATCAGAGTGTTGATGAAACACAGAAATTGCATCGGGATTGAGTACAACATTCACCATGCGCACTTTCCTCCTTGGGAATAATGTCTCAAGAAGTCAACGCTTTGATCGTTAGCTGGAAGCCAGTAGTAGTTTCTGATGCATATCTGGAGACATTCTGTAATCTGTGGACTATCATAGTGTTGATGAAACACAGAAATTGCATCGGGATTGAAAACAACAGTCACCATGCGCACTTTCCTCCATAAAAGTAATGTCTCAAACAGTCTACGCTTTGATCGTTCCCTGGAAGACCAGTAGTAGTTTCCGAAGCACATCTGGAGGCAATCTGTAATCTGTGGACTATCAGAGTGTTGATGAAACACAGATATTGCAGCGGGATTGAATACAACAGACACCATGCCATCTTTCCTCCATGGGGTAACTCTCAAATTGTCTACGCTTTGATCGTTCCCTGGAAGACCAGTAGTAGTTTCCGATGCACATCTGGTGGCATTCTGTAATCTGTAGACTATCAGAGTGTTGATGAAACACAGAAATTGCATCGGGATTGAATACAACAGTCACCAATTGAACTTTCCTCCGTGGGCGTAATGTCTCAAACAGTCTACGCTTTGATCGTTCCCTGGAAGACCAGTAGTAGTTTCCAAAGCACATCTGGAGGAATTCTGTAATCTGTGGAGAATCAGACTGTTGTTGAAACACAGAAATTGCATCGGGATTGAATACAACAGTCACCATGCGCACCTTTCACAATGGGAGTAATGTCTCAAAGTCTTTACGCTTTGATCGTCCCTGGAAGACCAGTAGTAGTTTCCGATGCACATCTGGTGGCATTCTGTAATCTGTCGACTATTTGAGTGTTGATGAAACACAGAAATTGCATCGGGATTGAATACAACAGTCACCATGCGCACTTTCCTATATGGGAGTAATGTCTCTAACAGTTTACGCTTTGATCGCTCCCTGGAAGACCAGTAGTTGTTTCCGATGCACATCTCGAGGCTTTCTGTAATCTGTGGACTATCAGTGTGTTGATGAAACACAGAAATTGCATCGGGATTGAGTACAACATTCACCATGCGCACTTTCCTCCATGGGAATAATGTCTCAAACAGTCTACGCTTTGATCGTTAGCTGGAAGCCAGTAGTAGTTTCTGATGCATATCTGGAGGCATTCTGTAATCTGTGGACTATCATAGTGTTGATGAAACACAGAAATTGCATCGGGATTGAATACAACAGTCACCATGCGCACTTTCCTCCATAAAAGTAATGTCTCAAACAGTCTACGCTTTGATCGTTCCCTGGAAGACCAGTAGTAGTTTCCGATGCACATCTGGAAGCATTCTGTAATCTGTCTACTATCTGAGTGTTGATGAACCACAGAAATTGCATCGGAATTGAATATAACAGTCACCATGCGCACTTTCCTCCAAGGGAGCAGTGTCTCAAACAGTCTACGCTTTGATCGTTCCCTGGAAGACCAGTAGTAGTTTCCGATGCACATATGGAGGCATTCTGTAATCTGTGGACCTTCAAAGTGTTGATGAAACACAATAATTGCATCTGGAATGAATACAACAGTCACCATGCGCACCTTTCACAGTGGGAGTATTGTCTCAAACAGTCTACGCTTTGATCGTTCCCTGGAAGACCAGTAGTAGTTTCCGAAGCACATCTGGAGGAATTCTGTAATCTGTGGAGAATCAGAGTGTTGATGAAACACAGAAATTGCATCGGGATTGAATACAACAGTCACCATGCGCACTTTCCTCCATGGGAGTAATGTCTCACACTGTCTACGATTTGATCGTTCCCTGTAAGACCAGTAGTAGTTTCCGCAGCACATCTGGAGGCATTCTGTAATCTGTGGACTATCAGAGTGTTGATGAAACACAGAAATTGAATCGGTATTGAATACAGCAGCCACCATGCGCACTTTCCTCCATGGGGGTAATTCTCAAACAGTCTATGCTTTGATCGTTCCCTGGAAGGCCAGTAGCAGTTTCCGATGCACATCTGGAGGCATTCTGTAATCTGTGTACCTTCAAAGTGTGTATTGAAACACAGAAATTGCCTCGGGATTGAATACAAAAGTCACCATGCGCACTTTCCACCATGGGAGTAATGTCTCAAACAGTCTACGCTTTGATCGTTCCCTGGAAGACCAGTAGCAGTTACCGATGCTCATCTCGAGGCATTCTGTAATCTGTGGACTATCAGAGTGTTGATGAAACACATAAATTGCATCGGGATTAAATAGAACAGTCATCATGCGCAGTTTCCTCCATGGCAGTAATGTCTGTAACAGTCTACGCTTTGTTCATTCCCTGGAAGACCAGTAGTAGTTTCCGATGCACATATGGAGGCATTCTGTAATCTGTGAACTATCTGAGTGTTGATGAAACACAGAAATTGCGTTGGGATTGAATACAACAATCACTATGCGCCCTTTTCTCCATGGAAGTAATGTCTCAAACAGTCTACGCTTTGATCGTTCCCTTGAGGACCAGTAGTAGTTTCCGATGCTCATCTGGAGGCAATCTGTAATCTGTGGACTATCAGAGTGTTGATGAAACACAGAAATGGCATCAGGATTCAATACAACAGTAACCATGCGCACTTTCCTCCATGCGAACAGTGTCTCAAACAGTCTACGCTTTGATCGTTCCCTGGAAGACCAGTAGTAGTTTCCGATGCACATCTGGTGGCATTCTGTAATCTGTGGACTATCAGAGTGTTGATGAAACACAGAAATTGCATCGGGATTGAATACAACAGTCACCATGCGCACTTTCCTCCATGGGGGTAATTCTCAAACAGTCTACGCTTTGATCGTTCCCTGGAAGGCCAGTAGTAGTTTCCGATGCACATCTGGAGGCATTCTGTAAACTTTGGACATTCAAACTGTGTATTGAAACACAGAAATTGCTTCGGGATTGAATACAAAAGTCACCATGCGCACTTTTCTCCATGGGAGTAATGTCTCTAACAGTCTACGCTTTGATCGTTCCCTGGAAGACCAGTAGTAGTTTCCGATGCACATCTCGAGGCCTTCTGTAATCTGTGGACTATCAGAGTGTTGATGAATTACATAAATTGCATCGGGATTAAATACAACAGTCATCATGCGCACTCTCCTCCATGGGAGTAATGTCTCTAACAGCCTACGCTTTGATCATTCCCTGGAAGACCTGTAGTAGTTTCCGATGCACATCTGGAGGCATTCTGTAATCTGTGGACTACCTGAGTGTTGATGAAACACAGAAATTGCGTCGGGATGTAATACAACAGTCACCATGCGCACTTTCCTCCATGGAAGTAATGTCTCAAACAGTCTACGCTTTGATCGTTCCCTCGAAGACCAGTAGTAGTTTCCGATGCCCATCTGGTGGCATTCTGCAATCTGTGGACTATCAGAGTGTTGATGAAACACTGAAATTGCATCGGGATTGAATACAACGGTCACCATGCGCACTTTCCTCCATGGGAGTAATGTCTCAAACAGTCTACGCTTTGATCGTTCCCTGGAAGACCAGCAGTAGTTTCCGATGCACATCTGGAGGCATTCTGTAATCAGTGGACTATCAGAGTGTTGATGAAACACAAGAATTGCATCGGAATTGAATACAACAGGCACCATGCGCACTTTCCTCCATGGAAGTAATGTCTCTAACAGTCTACGATTAGATCGTTCCCTGGAAGACCAGTAGTAGTTTCCTATGCACATCTGCAGGCGTTCTGTAATCTGTGGACTATCGGAGTGCTGATGAAACACAGAAATTGCATCGGGATTGAATACAACAGTCACCATGAGAACGTTCCTCCTTGGGAGTAATGTCTCAAACAGTCTATGCTTCGATCGTTCCCTGGAAGACCAGTAGTAGTTTCCGATGCTCATCTTGAGGCATTCTGTAATCTGTGGACTATCAGAGTGTTAATGAAACACAGAAATTGCATCGGGACTGAATACAACAGTCACCATTCGCACTTCCCTTTATGGGAGTAATGACTCAAACAGTCTACGTTTTGATCGTTCCCTGGAAGACCAGTAGTAGTTTCCGATGCACATCTGAAGACAATCTGTAATCTGTGGACTATCAGAGTGTTGATGTAACACAGAAATTGCATCGGGATTGAATACAAGAGTCACCATGCGCACTTTCCTCCATGGGAGTAATGTCTCATACAGTCTACGATTTGATCGTTCCCTGGAAGAGCAGTAGTAGGTTACGATGCACATCTGGAGACATTCTGCAATCTGTGGACTATCAGAGTGTTGATGAAACACAGAAATTGCATCGGGATTGAATACAACGGTCACCATGCGCACTTTCCTACATGGGAGTAATGTCTCAAACAGTCTACGCTTTGATCTTTCCCTGGAAGACCAGCAGAAGTTTCCGATGCACATCTGGAGGCATTCTGTAATCTGTGGTCTATCAGACTGTTGATAAAACACAGAAATTGCATCGGGATTGACTACAGTCCCCAAGTGCACTTTCCTCTGTCTGAGTAATGTCTCAAACAGTCTACGCTTTGATCGTTCCCTGGGAGACCAGTAGTAGTTCCGATGCACATCCGGAGGCATTCTGTAATCAGTGGACTGTCAGAGTGTTCATGAAACACAGAGATTGCATCGGGATTGAATACAACAGTCACCATGCGCACTTTCCTCCATGGGAGTAATGTCTCATACAGTCTACGTTTTGATCGTTCCCTGGAAGAGCAGTAGTAGTTTACGATGCACATCTGGAGGCATTCTGTAATCTCTGGACCTTCAAAGTGTGGATTGAAACAGAGAAATTGCCTCGGGATTGAATACAACAGTCACCATGCGCACTTTCCTCCATGGGAGTAATGTCTCCAACAGTGTACCCTTTGATCGTTCCCTGGAAGACCAGTAGTAGTTTCCGATGCACATCTGGAGGCAATCTGTTATCTGTGGACTATCAGAGTGTTGATGAAACAGAGAGATTGCATCGGGATTGAATACAACAGTCACCATGCGCACTTTCCTCCATGGGGATAATACTCAAACAGTCTACGCTATGATCGTTCCCTGGAAGGCCAGTAGTAGTTTCCGATGCACATCTGGAGGCTTTCTGTAATCTGTGGACTATCTGAGTGTTGATGAAACACAGAAATTGCGTCGGGATTTAATAGAACAGTCACCATGCGCACTTTCCTCCATGGAAGAAATGCCTCAAACAGTCTACGCTTTGATCGTTCCCTCGAAGACCAGTAGTAGCTTCCGATGACCATCTGGTGGCATTCTGCAATGTGTGGACTATCAGAGTGTTGATGAAACACAGAAATTGCATCGGGATTGAATACAACGGTCACCATGCGCACTTTCCTCCATGGGAGTAATGTCTCAAACAGTCTACGCTTTGATCGTTCCCTGGAAGACCAGCAGTAGTTTCCGATGCACATCTGGAGGCATTCTGTAATCTGTGGTCTATCAGACTGTTGATGAAACACAGAAATTGCATCGGGATTGAATATAACGGTCAGCATTCGCACTTTCCTGCATTGTAGTAATGTCTCTAACAGTCTACGATTTGATTATTCCCTGGAAGACCAGTAGTAGTTTCCGATGCACATCTGGAAGCATTCTGTAATCTGTGGACTATCTGAGTGTTGATGAACCACAGAAATTGCATCGGAATTGAATATAACAGTCACCATGCGCACTTTCCTCCAAGGGAGCAGTGTCTCAAACAGTCTACGCTTTGATCGTTCCCTGGAAGACCAGTAGTAGTTTCCGATGCACATATGGAGACATTCAGTAATCTGTGGACCTTCAAAGTGTTGATGAATCACAATAATTGCATCTGGATTGAATACCCAGTCACCATGCGCACTTTCCTCCACGGGAGTAATGTCGCAAACAGTCTATGCTTTGATCGTTCGATGGAAGACCAGTAGTAGTTGCCGATGCACATCTGGAGGCATTCTGTAATCTGTGAACTATCTGAGTGTTGATGAAACACAGAAATTGCGTCGGGATTGAATACAACAGTCACCATGCGCCCTCTTCTCCATGGAAGTAATGTCTCAAACAGTCTACGCTTTGATCGTTCCCTTGAAGACCAGTAGTAGTTTCCGATGCTCATCTGGAGGCAATCTGTAATCTGTGGACTATCAGAGTGTTGATGGAACACAGAAATGGCATCGGGATTCAATACAAGAGTCACCATGCACACTTTCCTCCATGCGAACAGTGTCTCAAACAGTCTACACTTTGATCGTTCCCTGGAAGACCAGTAGTAGTTTCCGATGCACATCTTGTGGCATTCTGTAATCTGTGGACTATCAGAGTGTTGATGAAACACAGAAATTGCATCGGGATTAAATACAACAGTCACCATGCGCACTTTCCTCCATGGTGGTAATTCTCAAACAGTCTACGCTTTCATCGTTCCCTGGAAGGCCAGTAGTAGTTTCAGATGCACATCTGGAGGCATTCTGTAATCTGTGGACCTTCAAAGTGTGTATTGAAACACAGAAATTGTTTCGGGATAGAATACAAAGGTCACCATGCACACTTTCCACCATTCGAGTAATGTCTCAAACAATCTACGCTTTGATCGTTCCCTGGAAGACCAGTAGTAGTTACCGATGCACATCTGGAGGCATTCTGTAATCTGTGGACTATCGGAGTGTTGATGAATCACATAAATTGCATCGGGATTAAATACAACAGTCATCATGCGCACTCTCCTCCATGGGAGTAATGTCACTAACAGCCTCCGCTTTGATCATTCCCTGGAAGACCAGTATTAGTTTCCGATGCACATCTGGAGGCATTCTGTATTCTGTGAACTATCAGAGTGTTGATGAAACACAGAAATTGCGTCGGGATTTAATACAACAGTCACCATGCGCACTTTCCTCCATGGAAGTAATGTCTCAAACAGTCTACGTTTTGATCGTTCCCTGGAAGACCAGCAGTAGTTTCCGATGCACATCTGGAGGCATTCTGTAATCTGTGGTCTATCAGACTGTTGACGAAACACAGAAATTGCATCGGGATTGAATATAGCAGTCAGCATTCGCACTTTCCTCCATTGTAGTAATGTCTCTAACAGTCTACGATTTGATTGTTCCGCTGGAAGACCAGTAGTAGTTTCCGATGCACATCTGGAAGCATTCTGTAATCTGTGGACTATCTGAGTGTTGATGAACCACAGAAATTGCATCGGAATTGAATATAACAGTCACCATGCGCACTTTCCTCCAAGGGAGCAGTGTCTCAAACAGTCTACGCTTTGATCGTTCCCTGGAAGACCAGTAGTAGTTTCCGATGCACATATGGAGGCATTCTGTAATCTGTGGACCTTCAAAGTGTTGATGAAACACAATAATTGCATCTGGATTGAATACCCAGTCACCATGCGCACTTTCCTCCACGGGAGTAATGTCTCAAACAGTCTACGCTTTGATCGTTCCCTGGGAGACCAGTAGTAGTTCCGATGCACGTCTCGTGGCATTCTGTAATCTGTGGACTATCAGAGTGTTGATGAAACACAGAAATGGCAACGGGATTGAATACAACAGTCACCATGCGCACTTTCCTGTCATGGGAGTAATGTCTCAAACTTTCTACGCTTTGATCGTTCCCTGGAAGACCAGTAGTAGTTTCCGCAGCACATCTGGAGGCATTCTGTAATCTGTGGACTATCAGAGTGTTGATGAAACACAGACATTGCATCGGGATTGAATACAACAGCCACCATGCGCACTTTCCTCCATGGGGGTAATTCTCAAACAGTCTATGCTTTGATCGTTCCCTGGAAGGCCAGTAGCAGTTTCCGATGCACATCTGGAGGCATTCTGTAATCTGTGTACCTTCAAAGTATGTATTGAAACACAGAAATTGCCTCGGGATTGAATACAAAAGTCACCATGTGCACTTTCCACCATGGGAGTAATGTCTCAAACAGTCTACGCTTTGATCGTTCCCTGGAAGACCAGTAGTAGTTACCGATGCACATCTGGAGGCATTCTGTAATCTGTGAACTATCAGAGTGTTGATGAAACACAGAAATTGCGTCGGGATTTAATACAACAGTCACCATGCGCACTTTCCTCCATGGAAGTAATGTCTCAAACAGTCTACGTTTTGATCGTTCCCTGGAAGACCAGCAGTAGTTTCCGATGCACATCTGGAGGCATTCTGTAATCTGTGGTCTATCAGACTGTTGACGAAACACAGAAATTGCATCGGGATTGAATATAGCAGTCAGCATTCGCACTTTCCTCCATTGTAGTAATGTCTCTAACAGTCTACGCTTTGATCGTTCCCTGGAAGACCAGTAGTAGTTTCCGATGCACATCTGGAGGCATTCTGTAATCTGTGGACTATCAGAGTGTTGATGAATCACATAAATTGCATCGGGATTAAATACAACAGTCATCATGCGCACTCTCCTCCATGGGAGTAATGTCTCTAACAGCCTACGCTTTGATCATTCCCTGGAAGACCAGTAGTAGTTTCCGATGCACATCTGGAGGCATTCTGTAATCTGTGGACTATCTGAGTGTTGATGAAACACAGAAATTGCGTCGGGATTTAATACAACAGTCACCATGCGCACTTTCCTCCATGGAAGTAATGTCTCAAACAGTCTACGCTTTGATCGTTCCCTCGAAGACCAGTAGTAGTTTCCGATGCCCATCTGGTGGCATTCTGCAATCTGTGGACTATCAGAGTGTTGATGAAACACAGAAATTGCATCGGGATTGAATACAACGGTCACCATGCGCACTTTCCTCCATGGGAGTAATGTCTCAAACAGTCTACGCTTTGATCGTTCCCTGGAAGACTAGCAGTAGTTTCCGATGCACATCTGGAGGCATTCTGTAATCTGTGGTCTATCAGACCGTTGATGAAACACAGAAATTGCATCGGGATTGAATACAACAGTCACCATGCGCACTTTCCTCCATGGAAGTAATGTCTCTAACAGTCTACGATTTGATCGTTCCCTGGAAGACCAGTAGTAGTTTCCTATGCACATTTGCAGGCATTCTGTAATCTGTGGACTATCAGAGTGCTGATGAAACACAGAAATTGCATCGGGACTGAATACAACAGTCACCATTCGCACTTTCCTTTATGGGGGTAATGACTCAAACAGTCTATGTTTTGATCGTTCCCTGGAAGACGAGTAGTAGTTTCCGATCCCCATCTGGAGACAGTCTGCAATCTGGGGACTATCAGAGTGTCGATGAAACACAGAAATTTCATCGGGATTGAATACAACAGTCACCATGCGCACTTTCCTCCATGGGAGAAATGTCTCATACAGTCTACGTTTTGATCGTTCCCTGGAAGAGCAGTAGTAGTTTACGATGCACATCTGGAGGCATTCTGTAATCTGTGGACTATCAGACTGTTGATGAAACACAGAAATTACATCGGGATTGAATACAACAGGCACCATGCTCATTTTCTTCCATGGGAGTAATGTCTCAAGCAGTCTATTCTTTGATCGTACCCTGGAAGACGAGAGGTAGTTTCCGATGCACATCTGGAGGCATTCCGTAATCTGTGGACTATCAGCGTGTTGATGAAACACAGAAATTGCATCGGGATTGAATACAACAGTCACCATGCGCACTTTCTTCCTAGGGAGTATTGTCTCAGACGGTACGCTTTGATCGTTCCCAGGAAGACCAGTAGTAGTTTCCGATGCACATCTGGAGGCATTCTGCAATCTGTGGACTATCAGAATGTTGATGAAACTGAGAAATTGCATCGGGATTGAATACAACCGTCAAAATCCGCACTCTCCTCCATGGGAGTAATTCTCAAACAGGCTACGCTTTGATCGTTCCTTGGAAGACCAGTAGTAGTTTCCGATGCACATCTGGTGGTATTCTGTAATCTGTGGACCTTTAAAGTGTTGATGAATCACAGAAATTGCATCGGGATTGAATACAAGAATGACCACGCGCACTTTCCTCCATGGGAGTAATGTCTGAAACAGTCTACGCTTTGATCGCTCCCAGGAAGACCAGTAGTAGTTTCCGATGCACATCTGGAGACAATCTGTAATCTGTGGACTATCAGAGTGTTGATGAAACACAGAAATTGTATCGGGATTGAATACAAAAATCCCCACGCGTACTTTCCACCATGGGAGAAATGTCTCTAACAGTCTACGCTTTGATCGTTCCCTGGAAGACCAGTAGTAGTTTCAGATGCACATCTGGAGGCATTCTGTAATCTGTGGACTATCATAGTGCTGATGAAACACAGAAATTGCATCGGGATTGAATACAACAGTCACCACACGCACTTTCCACCATGGGAGAAATGTCTCTAACAGTCTACGCTTTGATCGTTCCCTGGAAGACCAGTAGTATTTTCCGATGCACATCTGGAGGCATTCTGTAATCTGTGGACTATCAGAGTATTGATGAAACACAGAAATTGCATCGGGATTAAATTCAACAGTCATCATGCGCACTTTCCTCCATGGCAGTAATGTCTGTAACAGTCTACGCTTTGATCGTTCCCTGGAAGACCAGTAGTAGTTACCGATGCACATCTCGAGGCATTCTGTAATCTGTGTACTATCAGAGTGTTGATGAATCATATAAATTGCATCGGGATTAAATACAACAGTCATCATGCGCACTTTCCTCCATGGGAGTATTGTCTCTAACAGTCTACGCTTTGATCATTCCCTGGAAGACCAGTAGTAGTTTCCGATACCCATCTGGTGGCATTCTGCAATCGGTGGACTATCAGACTGTTGATGAAACACAGAAATTGCATCGGGATTGACTACAGTCACCAAGTGCACTTTCCTCCATGGGAGTAATGTCTCAAACAGTCTACGCTTTGATCGTTCCCTGGAAGACCAGTAGTAGTTCCTATGCACATCTGGAGGCATTCTGTAATCTGTGGAGTATCAGAGTGTTTATGAAACACAGAAATTGCATCGGGATTGAATACAACTGTCACCATGCGCACCTTCCTCCGTGGGAGTATTGTCTCATACAGTCTATTTTTTGATCGTTCCCTGGAAGACCAGTAGTAGTTTCCGATGCACATCTGGAGGCATTCTGTAATATGTGGACTATCAGAGTTCTGATGAAACACAGAAATTGCATCGGGATTGAATACAACAGTCCCCACGCGCACTTTCCACCATGGGAGAAATGTCTCTAACAGTCTACGCTTTGATCGTTCCCTGGAAGACCAGTAGTAGTTTCAGATGCACATCTGGAGGCATTCTGTAATCTGTGGACTATCATAGTGCTGATGAAATACAGAAATTGCATCGGGATTGAATACAACAGTCACCACGCGCACTTTCCACCATGGGAGAAATGTCTCTAACAGTCTACGCTTTGATCGTTCCCTGCAAGACCAGTAGTAGTTTCCGATGCACATCTGGAGGCATTCTGTAATCTGTGGACTATCAGAGTATTGATGAAACACAGAAATTGCATCGGGATTGAATACAGCCGTCACCATGCGCACTTTCCTCCATGGAAGTAATGTCTCTAACAGTCTACGCTTTGATCGCTCCCAGGAAGACCAGTAGTAGTTTCCGATGCACATCTGGAGACAATCTGTAATCTGTGGACTATCAGAGTGTTGATGAAACACAGAAATTGTATCGGCATTGAATACAACAATCCCCACGCGCACTTTCCACCATGGGAGAAATGTCTCTAACAGTCTACGCTTTGATCGTTCCCTGGAAGACGAGTAGTAGTTTCCGATCCACATCTGGAGACAGTCTGTAATCTGTGGACTATCAGAGTGTCGACGAAACACAGAAATTTCATCGGGATTGAATACAACAGTCACCATGCGCACTTTCCTCCATGGGAGAAATGTCTCATACAGTCTACGTTTTGATCGTTCCCTGGAAGAGCAGTAGTAGTTTACGATGCACATCTGGCGGCATTCTGTAATCTGTGGACTATCAGACTGTTAATGAAACACAGAAATTACATCGGGATTGAATACAACAGGCACCATGCTCATTTTCTTCCATGGGAGTAATGTCTCAAGCAGTCTATTCTTTGATCGTACCCTGGAAGACGAGAGGTAGTTTCCGATGCACATCTGGAGGCATTCCGTAATCTGTGGACTATCAGAGTGTTGATGAAACACAGAAATTGCATCGGGATTGAATACAACAGTCACCATGCGCACTTTCTTCCTAGGGAGTATTGTCTCAGACAGTACGCTTTGATCGTTCCCAGGAAGACCAGTAGTAGTTTCCGATGCACATCTGGAGGCATTCTGCAATCTGTGGACTATCAGAATGTTGATGAAACTGAGAAATTGCATCGGGATTGAATACAACCGTCAAAATCCGCACTCTCCTCCATGGGAGTAATTCTCAAACAGGCTACGCTTTGATCGTTCCTTGGAAGACCAGTAGTAGTTTCCGATGCACATCTGGTTGTATTCTGTAATCTGTGGACCTTTAAAGTGTTGATGAATCACAGAAATTGCATCGGGATTGAATACAAGAATCACCACGCGCACTTTCCTCCATGGGAGTAATGTCTGAAACAGTCTACGCTTTGATCGCTCCCAGGAAGACCAGTAGTAGTTTCCGATGCACATCTGGAGACAATCTGTAATCTGTGGACTATCAGAGTTTTGATGAAACACAGAAATTGTATCGGGATTGAATACAACAATCCCCACGCGTACTTTCCACCATGGGAGAAATGTCTCTAACAGTCTACGCTTTGATCGTTCCCTGGAAGACCAGTAGTAGTTTCAGATGCACATCTGGAGGCATTCTGTAATCTGTGGACTATCATAGTGCTGATGAAACACAGAAATTGCATCGGGATTGAATACAACAGTCACCACACGCACTTTCCACCATGGGAGAAATGTCTCTAACAGTCTACGCTTTGATCGTTCCCTGGAAGACCAGTAGTATTTTCCGATGCACATCTGGAGGCATTCTGTAATCTGTGGACTATCAGAGTATTGATGAAACACAGAAATTGCATCGGGATTAAATTCAACAGTCATCATGCGCACTTTCCTCCATGGCAGTAATGTCTGTAACAGTCTACGCTTAGATCGTTCCCTGGAAGACCAGTAGTAGTTACCGATGCACATCTCGAGGCATTCTGCAATCTGTGTACTATCAGAGTGTTGATGAAACACAGAAATTGCATCGGGATTAAATTCAACAGTCATCATGCGCACTTTCCTCCATGGGAGTATTGTCTCTAACAGTCTACGCTTTGATCATTCCCTGGAAGACCAGTAGTAGTTTCCGATACCCATCTGGTGGCATTCTGCAATCTGTGGACTATCAGACTGTTGATGAAACACAGAAATTGCATCGGGATTGACTACAGTCACCAAGTGCACTTTCCTCCATGGGAGTAATGTCTCAAACAGTCTACGCTTTGATCGTTCCCTGGAAGACCAGTAGTAGTTCCGATGCACATCTGGAGGCATTCTGTAATCTGTGGAGTATCAGAGTGTTTATGAAACATATAAATTGCTTCGGGATTAAATACAACAGTCATCATGCGCACTTTCCTCCATGGGAGTATTGTCTCTAACAGTCTACGCTTTGATCATTCCCTGGAAGACCAGTAGTAGTTTCCGATACCCATCTGGTGGCATTCTGCAATCTATGGACTATCACACTGTTGATGAAACACAGAAATTGCATCGGGATTGACTACAGTCACCAAGTGCACTTTCCTCCATGGGAGTAATGTCTCAAACAGTCTACGCTTTGATCGTTCCCTGGAAGACCAGTAGTAGTTCCGATGCACATCTGGAGGCATTCTGTAATCTGTGGAGTATCAGAGTGTTTATGAAACACAGAAATTGCATCGGGATTGAATACAACTGTCACCATGCGCACCTTCCTCCGTGGGAGTATTGTCTCAAGCAGTCTATTTTTTGATCGTTCCCTGGAAGACCAGTAGTAGTTTCCGATGCACATCTGGAGGCATTCTGTAATATGTGGACTATCAGAGTTCTGATGAAACACAGAAATTGCATCGGGATTGAATACAACAGTCCCCACGCGCACTTTCCACCATGGGAGAAATGTCTCTAACAGTCTACGCTTTGATCGTTCCCTGGAAGACCAGTAGTAGTTTCAGATGCACATCTGGAGGCATTCTGTAATCTGTGGACTATCATAGTGCTGATGAAATACAGAAATTGCATCGGGATTGAATACAACAGTCACCACGCGCACTTTCCACCATGGGAGAAATGTCTCTAACAGTCTACGCTTTGATCGTTCCCTGCAAGACCAGTAGTAGTTTCCGATGCACATCTGGAGGCATTCTGTAATCTGTGGACTATCAGAGTATTGATGAAACACAGAAATTGCATCGGGATTGAATACAGCCGTCACCATGCGCACTTTCCTCCATGGAAGTAATGTCTCTAACAGTCTACGCTTTGATCGCTCCCAGGAAGACCAGTAGTAGTTTCCGATGCACATCTGGAGACAATCTGTAATCTGTGGACTATCAGAGTGTTGATGAAACACAGAAATTGTATCGGCATTGAATACAACAATCCCCACGCGCACTTTCCACCATGGGAGAAATGTCTCTAACAGTCTACGCTTTGATCGTTCCCTGGAAGACCAGTAGTAGTTTCAGATGCACATCTGGAGGCATTCTGTAATCTGTGGACTATCATAGTGCTGATGAAACACAGAAATTGCATCGGGATTGAATACAACAGCCACCACACGCACTTTCCACCATGGGAGAAATGTCTCTAACAGTCTACGCTTTGATCGTTCCCTGGAATACCATTTTCCGATGCACATCTGGAGGCATTCTGTAATCTGTGGACTATCAGAGTATTGATGAAACATAGAAATTGCATCGGGATGAAATTCAACAGTCATCATGCGCACTTTCCTCCATGGCAGTAATGTCTGTAACAGTCTACGCTTTGATCGTTCCCTGGAAGACCACTAGTAGTTACCGATGCACATCTCGAGGCATTCTGTAATCTGTGTACTATCAGAGTGTTGGTGAATCATATAAAATGCATCGGGATTAAATACAACAGTCACCATGCGCACTTTCCTCCATGGGAGTATTGTCTCTAACAGTCTACGCTTTGATCATTCCCTGGAAGACCAGTAGTAGTTTCCGATACCCATCTGGTGGCATTCTGCAATCTATGGACTATCAGACTGTTGATGAAACACAGAAATTGCATCGGGATTGACTACAGTCACCAAGTGCACTTTCCTCCATGGGAGTAATGTCTCAAACAGTCTACGCTTTGATCGTTCCCTGGAAGACCAGTAGTAGTTCCGATGCACATCTGGAGGCATTCTGTAATCTGTGGAGTATCAGAGTGTTTATGAAACACAGAAATTGCATCGGGATTGAATACAACTGTCACCATGCGCACCTTCCTCCGTGGGAGTATTGTTTCAAACAGTCTATTCTTTGATCGTTCCCTGGAAGACCAGTAGTAGTTTCCGATGCACATCTGGAGGCATTCTGTAATCTGTGGACTATCAGAGTTCTGATGAAACACAGAAATTGCATCGGGATTGAATACAACAGTCCCCACGCGCACTTTCCACCATGGGAGAAATGTCTCTAACAGTCTACGCTTTGATCGTTCCCTGGAAGACCAGTAGTAGTTTCAGATGCACATCTGGAGGCATTCTGTAATCTGTGGACTATCATAGTGCTGATGAAATACAGAAATTGCATCGGGATTGAATACAACAGTCACCACGCGCACTTTCCACCATGGGAGAAATGTATCTAACAGTCTACGCTTTGATCGTTCCCTGCAAGACCAGTAGTAGTTTCCGATGCACATCTGGAGGCATTCTGTAATCTGTGGACTATCAGAGTATTGATGAAACACAGAAATTGCATCGGGATTGAATACAGCCGTCACCATGCGCACTTTCCTCCATGGAAGTAATGTCTCTAGCAGTCTACGCTTTGATCGCTCCCAGGAAGACCAGTAGTAGTTTCCGATGCACATCTGGAGGCATTCTGTAATCTGTGGACTATCAGAGTGCTGATGAAACACAGAAATTGCATCAGGATTGAATACAACTGTCACCATGAAAACTTTTATCCATGGCAGTAATGCCTCAAACAGTCTACGCTTTGATCGTTCCCTGGAAGACCAGTGGTAGTTTCGGATGCACATCTGGAGGCATTCTGCAATCTGTGGACTATCAGAGTGTTGATGAAACACAGAAATTGCATCGGAATTGAATACAACAGTCACCTTGCGCACTTTCCTCCATGGGAGTAATGTCTCAAACAGTCTACGTTTTGATCGTTCCCTTTAAGACCAGTAGTAGTTTACTATGCACATCTGGAGGCATTCTGTAGTCTGTGGACTGTCAGACTGTTAATGAAACACAAAATTTGCATCGGGATTAAATACAACAGGCACCATGCGCACTTTCCTCCATGGGAGTAATGTCTTAAACAGTCTATTCTTTGATCGTACCCTGGAAGACAAGAAGTAGTTTCCGATGCACATCTGGAGGCATTCTGTAATCTGTGGACTATCAGAGTGGTGATGAAACACAGAAAATGCATCGGGATTGAGTAAAACAGTCACCATGTGCACTTTCCTCCATGTGAGTAATTCCCATACAGGCTACGATTTGATCGTTCCCTGGAAGACCAGTAGTAGTTTCCGATGCACATCTGGAGGCATTCTGTAATCTGTGGACCTTCAAAGTGTGGATTGAAACACAGAAATTGAGTCGGGATTCAATACAACAGTCACCATGCGGAATTTCCTCCACGGGATTAATGTCTCAAACAGTCTACGGTCTGATCGTTTCCTGGAAGACCAGTAGTAGTTACCGATGCACATCTGGAGGCATTTCGTAATCTGTGGACTATCAGAGTGTTGATGAAACACAGAAATTGCATCGGGATTGAATACAACAGTCACCATGCGCACTTTCCTCCATGGGAGTAATGTCTATAACAGTCTATGCTTTGATAATTCCCTGGAAGACCAGTAGTAGTTTCAGATGCACATCTGGAGGCATTCTGTAATCTGTGGACTATCTGAGTGTTGATGAAACACAGAAATTACATCGGGATTGAATACAACAGTCACCATGCGCACTTTCCTAAATGTGAGTAATTCTCATACAGGCTACGCTTTGATCGTTCCCTGGTTGACCAGTAGTAGTTTCCGATGCACATCTGGAGGCATTCTGTAATCTGTGGACTATCAGACTGTTGATGAAACACAAAAATTGCATCGGGATTGAATACAATAGTCACCATGCGCACTTTCCTCCATGGGGGTAATTCTCAAACAGTCTACGCTTTGATCGTTCCCTGGAAGACCAGTAGTAGTTTCCGATGCACATCTGGAGGCATTGTGTATCTGTGGATCTTCAAAGTGTGGATTGAAACACAGAAATTGCCTCGGGATTGGATACAACAGTCACCATGCGGACTTTCCTCCATGGGATTAATGTCTCACACAGTATACGCTTTGATCGTTTCCTGGAAGACCAGTAGTAGTACCGATGCACATCTGGAGGCATTTTGTAATCTGTGGACTATCAGAGAGTTGATGAAACACAGAAATTGCATCGGGATTGAATACAACAGTCACCATGCGCACTTTCCTCCATGGGAGTAATGTCTGAAACAGTCTACGCTTTGATCGTACCTAGGAAGACCAGTAGTAGTTTCCGATGCACATCTGGAGACAATCTGTAATCTGTGGACTATCTGAGTGTTGATGAAACACAGAAATTATATCGGGATTGAATACAAAAGTCACCATGCGCACTTTCCTCCATGGGAGTAATGTCTATAACAGTCTACGCTTTGATAATTCCCTGGAAGACCAGTAGAAGTTTCCAATGCACATCTGGAGGCATTCTGTAATCTGTGGACTAACTTAGTGTAGATCAAACAAAAAAATTAAATCGGGATTTAATACAACAGTCACCATGAGCACTTTCCTTCTGGGAAAAATGTCTCAAACATTCTACGCTTTGATCGTTCCCTTGAAGGCCAGTAGTAGTTTCCGATGCACATCTGGAGGTATTCTGTAATCTGTGGCCTATCAGAGTGTTGATGAAACACAGAAATTGCATCGGGATTGAATACAACAGTCACCATGCGCACTTTCCTCCATGAGAGTAATGTCTCAAACAGTCTACGGTTTGATTGTTCCCTGGAAGACCAGTAGTAGTTTCAGATGCACATCTGGAGGCATTCTGTAATCTGTGGACTATCATAGTGCTGATGAAACACAGAAATTGCATCGGGATTGAATACAACAGTCACCACACGCACTTTCCACCATGGGAGAAATGTCTCTAACAGTCTACGCTTTGATCGTTCCCTGGAAGACCAGTAGTATTTTCCGATGCACATCTGGAGGCATTCTGTAATCTGTGGACTATCAGAGTATTGATGAAACACAGAAATTGCATCGGGATTAAATTCAACAGTCATCATGCGCACTTTCCTCCATGGCAGTAATGTCTGTAACAGTCTACGCTTTGATCGTTCCCTGGAAGACCAGTAGTAGTTACCGATGCACATCTCGAGGCATTCTGTAATCTGTGTACTATCAGAGTGTTGATGAATCATATAAATTGCATCGGGATTAAATACAACAGTCATCATGCGCACTTTCCTCCATGGGAGTATTGTCTATAACAGTCTACGCTTTGATCATTCCCTGGAAGACCAGTAGTAGTTTCCGATACCCATCTGGTGGCATTCTGCAATCTGTGGACTATCAGACTGTTGATGAAACACAGAAATTGCATCGGGATTGACTACAGTCACCAAGTACACTTTCCTCCATGGGAGTAATGTCTCAAACAGTCTACGCTTTGGTCGTTCCCTGGAAGACCAGTAGTAGTTTCCGATGCACATCTGGAGGCATTCTGTAATATGTGGACTATCAGTGTTCTGATGAAACACAGAAATTGCATCGGGATTGAATACAACAGTCCCCACGCGCACTTTCCACCATGGGAGAAATGTCTCTAACAGTCTACGCTTTGATCGTTCCCTGGAAGACCAGTAGTAGTTTCAGATGCACATCTGGAGGCATTCTGTAATCTGTGGACTATCATAGTGCTGATGAAATACAGAAATTGCATCGGGATTGAATACAACAGTCACCACGCGCACTTTCCACCATGGGAGAAATGTCTCTAACAGTCTACGCTTTGATCGTTCCCTGCAAGACCAGTAGTAGTTTCCGATGCACATCTGGAGGCATTCTGTAATCTGTGGACTATCAGAGTATTGATGAAACACAGAAATTGCATCGGGATTGAATACAGCCGTCACCATGCGCACTTTCCTCCATGGAAGTAATGTCTCTAACAGTCTACGCTTTGATCGCTCCCAGGAAGACCAGTAGTAGTTTCCGATGCACATCTGGAGACAATCTGTAATCTGTGGACTATCAGAGTGTTGATGAAACACAGAAATTGTATCGGCATTGAATACAACAATCCCCACGCGCACTTTCCACCATGGGAGAAATGTCTCTAACAGTCTACGCTTTGATCGTTCCCTGGAAGACCAGTAGTAGTTTCAGATGCACATCTGGAGGCATTCTGTAATCTGTGGACTATCATAGTGCTGATGAAACACAGAAATTGCATCGGGATTGAATACAACAGTCACCACACGCACTTTCCACCATGGGAGAAATGTCTCTAACAGTCTACGCTTTGATCTTTCCCTGGAATACCATTTTCCGATGCACATCTGGAGGCATTCTGTAATCTGTGGACTATCAGAGTATTGATGAAACACAGAAATTGCATCGGGATAAAATTCAACAGTCATCATGCGCACTTTCCTCCATGGCAGTAATGTCTGTAACAGTCTACGCTTTGATCGTTCCCTGGAAGACCAGTAGTAGTTACCGATGCACATCTCGAGGCATTCTGTAATCTGTGTACTATCAGAGTGTTGGTGAATCATATAAATTGCATCGGGATTAAATACAACAGTCATCATGCGCACTTTCCTCCATGGGAGTATTGTCTCTAACAGTCTACGCTTTGATCATTCCCTGGAAGACCAGTAGTAGTTTCCGATACCCATCTGGTGGCATTCTGCAATCTATGGACTATCAGACTGTTGATGAAACACAGAAATTGCATCGGGATTGACTACAGTCACCAAGTGCACTTTCCTCCATGGGAGTAATGTCTTAAACAGTCTACGCTTTGATCGTTCCCTGGAAGACCAGTAGTAGTTCCGATGCACATCTGGAGGCATTCTGTAATCTGTGGAGTATCAGAGTGTTTATGAAACACAGAAATTGCATCGGGATTGAATACAACTGTCACCATGCGCACCTTCCTCCGTGGGAGTATTGTCTCAAACAGTCTATTTTTTGATCGTTCCCTGGAAGACCAGTAGTAGTTTCCGATGCACATCTGGAGGCATTCTGTAATCTGTGGACTATCAGAGTTCTGATGAAACACAGAAATTGCATCGGGATTGAATACAACAGTCCCCACGCGCACTTTCCACCATGGGAGAAATGTCTCTAACAGTCTACGCTTTGATCGTTCCCTGGAAGACCAGTAGTAGTTTCAGATGCACATCTGGAGGCATTCTGTAATCTGTGGACTATCATAGTGCTGATGAAATACAGAAATTGCATCGGGATTGAATACAACAGTCACCACGCGCACTTTCCACCATGGGAGAAATGTCTCTAACAGTCTACGCTTTGATCGTTCCCTGCAAGACCAGTAGTGGTTTCCGATGCACATCTGGAGGCATTCTGTAATCTGTGGACTATCAGAGTATTGATGAAACACAGAAATTGCATCGGGATTGAATACAGCCGTCACCATGCGCACTTTCCTCCATGGAAGTAATGTCTCTAACAGTCTACGCTTTGATCGCTCCCAGGAAGACCAGTAGTAGTTTCCGATGCACATCTGGAGGCATTCTGTAATCTGTGGACTATCAGAGTGCTGATGAAACACAGAAATTGCATCAGGATTGAATACAACTGTCACCATGAAAACTTTTATCCATGGCAGTAATGCCTGAAACAGACTATGCTTTGATCGTTCCCTGGAAGACCAGTGGTAGTTTCGGATGCACATCTGGAGGCATTCTGCAATCTGTGGACTATCAGAGTGTTGATGAAACACAGAAATTGCATCGGAATTGAATACAACAGTCACCTTGCGCACTTTCCTCCATGGGAGTAATGTCTCAAACAGTCTACGTTTTGATCGTTCCCTTTAAGACCAGTAGTAGTTTACTATGCACATCTGGAGGCATTCTGTAGTCTGTGGACTGTCAGACTGTTAATGAAACACAAAATTTGCATCGGGATTAAATACAACAGGCACCATGCGCACTTTCCTCCATGGGAGTAATGTCTTAAACAGTCTATTCTTTGATCGTACCCTGGAAGACCAGAAGTAGTTTCCGATGCACATCTGGAGGCATTCTGTAATCTGTGGACTATCAGAGTGTTGATGAAACACAGAAATTGCATCGGGATTAAATACAACTGTCACCATGCGCACTTTCCTCCATGGGAGTATTGTCTCAAACAGTCTACGCTTTGCTCGTTCCCAGGAAGACCAGTAGTAGTTTCCGATGCACATCTGGAGGCATTCTGTAATCTGTGGACTATCAGAGTGGTGATGAAACACAGAAAATGCATCGGGATTGAGTAAAACAGTCACCATGTGCACTTTCCTCCATGTGAGTAATTCCCAAACAGGCTACGCTTTGATCGTTCCCTGGAAGACCAGTAGTAGATTCCGATGCACATCTGGAGGCATTCTGTAATCTGTGGACCTTCAAAGTGTGGATTGAAACACAGAATTTGCCTCGGGATTCAATACAACAGTCACCATGCGGAATTTCCTCCACGGGATTAATGTCTCAAACAGTCTACGGTCTGATCGTTTCCTGGAAGACCAGTAGTAGTTACCGATGCACATCTGGAGGCATTTCGTAATCTGTGGACTATCAGAGTGTTGATGAAACACAGAAATTGCATCGGGATTGAATACAACAGTCACCATGCGCACATTCCTCCATGGGAGTAATGTCTATAACAGTCTACGCTTTGATAATTCCCTGGAAGACCAGTAGTAGTTTCAGATGCACATCTGGAGGCATTCTGTAATCTGTGGACTATCTGAGTGTTGATGAAACACAGAAATTACATCGGGATTGAATACAACAGTCACCATGCGCACTTTCCTCCATGGGATTAATGTCTCACACAGTATACGCTTTGATCGTTTCCTGGAAGACCAGTAGTAGTACCGATGCACATCTGGAGGCATTTTGTAATCTGTGGACTATCAGAGAGTTGATGAAACACAGAAATTGCATCGGGATTGAATACAACAGTCACCATGCGCACTTTCCTCCATGGGAGTAATGTCTGAAACAGTCTACGCTTTGATCGTACCTAGGAAGACCAGTAGTAGTTTCCGATGCACATCTGGAGACAATCTGTAATCTGTGGACTATCTGAGTGTTGATGAAACACAGAAATTATATCGGGATTGAATACAACAGTCACCATGCGCACTTTCCTTCATGGGAAAAATGTCTCAAACATTCTACGCTTTGGTCTTTCCCTTGAAGGCCAGTAGTAGATTCCGATGCACATCTGGAGGTATTCTGTAATCTGTGGCCTATCAGAGTGTTGATGAAACACAGAAATTGCATCGGGATTGAATACAACAGTCACCATGCGCATTTTCCTCCATGGGAGTAATGTCTCAAACAGTCTACGCTTTGATCGTTTCCTGGAAGACCAGTAGTAGTACCGATGCACATCTGGAGGCATTTTGTAATCTGTGGACTATCAGAGAGTTGATGAAACACAGAAATTGCATCGGGATTGAATACAAAAGTTACCATGCGCACTTTCCTCCATGGGAGTAATGTCTATAACAGTCTACGCTTTGATAATTCCCTGGAAGACCAGTAGAAGTTTCCAATGCACATCTGGAGGCATTCTGTAATCTGTGGACTAACTTAGTGTAGATCAAACAAAAAAATTAAATCGGGATTTAATACAACAGTCACCATGAGCACTTTCCTTCTGGGAAAAATGTCTCAAACATTCTACGCTTTGATCGTTCCCTTGAAGGCCAGTAGTAGTTTCCGATGCACATCTGGAGGTATTCTGTAATCTGTGGCCTATCAGAGTGTTGATGAAACACAGAAATTGCATCGGGATTGAATACAACAGTCACCATGCGCACTTTCCTCCATGGGAGTAATGTCTCAAACAGTCTACGGTTTGATTGTTCCCTGGAAGACCAGTAGTAGTTTCCGATGCACATCTGGAGGCATTCAGTAATCTGTGGACTATCAGAGTGTTGATGAAACACAGAAATTGCATCAGGACTGAATACAACAGTCACCATGCGCACTTTCCTCCATGGGAGTAATGTCTCAAACAGTCTACGGTTTGATTGTTCCCTGAAAGACCAGTAGTAGTTTCCGATGCACATCTGGAGGCATTCAGTAATCTGTGGACTATCAGAGTGTTGATGAAACACAGAAATTGCATCAGGACTGAATACAACAGTCACCATGCACACTTTCCTCCATGGGAGTAATGTCTCAAACAGTCTACTCTTTGATCGTTCTCTGGACGACCAGTAGTAGTTTCCGAAGCAAGTCTGGAGGCATTCTGCAATCTGTGGACTATCAGAGTGTTGATGAAACACAGAAATTGCTTCGGGATTGAATATAACAGTCACCATGCGCACTTTCCTCCGTGGGAGTAATGTCTCTAACAGTCTACGCTTTGATCATTCCCTGGAAGACCAGTAGTAGTTTCCGATGCACATCTGGAGGCATTCTGTAATCTGTGGACTATCTGAGTGTCGAGGAAACACAGAAAATGCATCGGGATTGAGTAAGACAGTCACCATGTGCACTTTCCTCCATGTGAGTAATTTTCATACAGGCTAAGCTTTGATCGTTCCCTGGAAGACCAGTAGTAGTTTCCGATGCACATCTGGAGGCATTCCGTAATCTGTGGACTATCAGACTGTTGATGAAACACAGAAATTGCATCGGGATTGAATACAACAGTCACCATGCGCACTTTCCTCCGTGGAAGTAATGTCTCAAACAGTCTACGCTTTGATCGTTCCCTTAAAGACTAGTAGTAGTTTCCGATGCACATCTGGAGGCATTCTGTAACCTGTGGACTATCAGAGTGTTGATGAACCACAGAAATGGCATCGGGATTCAATACAACAGTCCCCATGCGCACTTTCCTCCATGGGAGTATTGTCTCAGACAGTCTACCCTTGGGTCGTTCCCAGGAAGACCAGTAGTAGTTTCCGATGCACATCTGGATTCATTCTGTAATCTGTGGACTATCAGGGTACTGATGATACACAGAAAATGCATCGGGATTGAGTAAAACAGTCACCATGTGCACTTTCCTCCATGTGAGTAATTTTCATACAGGCTAAGCTTTGATCGTTCCCTGGAAGACCAGTAGTAGTTTCCGATGCACATCTGGAGGCATTCTGTAATCTGTGGACTATCAGACTGTTGATGAAACACAGAAATTGCATCGGGATTGAATACAATAGTCACCATGCGCACTTTCCTCCATGGGAGTAATGTGTGAAACAGTCTACGCTTTGATCGTTCCCTTGAAGACTAGTAGTAGTTTCCGATGCACATCTGGAGGCATTCTGTAACCTGTGGACTATCAGAGTGTATATGAAACACAGAAATGGCATCGGGATTCAATACAACAGTCACCATGCGCACTTTCCTCCATGGGAGTATTGTCTCAGACAGTCTACACTTTGGTCGTTCCCATGAAGACCAGTAGTAGTTTCCGATGCACATCTGGAGGCATTCTGTAATCTGTGGACTATCATAGTGCTGATGAAACACAGAAATTGCATCGGGATTGAATACAACAGTCACCACGCGCACTTCCCACCATGGGAGAAATGTCTCAAACTGTCTACGCTTTGATCGTTCCCTGGAAGACCAGTTGTAGTTTCCGATGCACATCTGGAGGCAGTCTGTAATCTGTGGACTATCAGAGTATTGATGAAACACAGAAATTGCATCGGGATTGAATACAGCCGTCACCATGCGCACTTTCCTCATTGGAAGTAATGTCTCTAATAGTCTATGCTTTGATCGTTCCCTGGAAGACCAGTAGTAGTTTACGATGCACATCTGGAGACAATCTGAAATCTGTGGACTATCAGAGTGTTGATGAAACACAGAAATTGCATCGGGATGGAATACAACAGTCACCACGCGCACTTTCCACCATGGGAGAAATGTCTCTAACAGTCTACGCTTTGATCGTTCCCTGGAAGACCAGTAGTAGTTTCCGATGCACATCTGGAGGCATTCTGTAATCTGTGGACTATCAGACTGTTGATGAAACACAGAAATTGCATCGGGATTGAATAAAGCCGTCACCATGCGCACTTTCCTCCATTGAAGTAATGTCTCTAACAGTCTACGCTTTGATAATTCCCTGGAAGACCAGTAGCAGTTTGTAATGCACATCTGGAGGCATTCTGTAATCTGTGGACTATCTGTGTGTTGATCAAAGAAAAAAATCACATCGGGATTGAATACAACAGTCACCATGCGCACTTTCCTTCATGGGAAAAATGTCTCAAACATTCTACGTTTTGATCGTTCCCTTGAAGGCCAGTAGTAGTTTCCGATGCACATCTGGAGGCATTCTGTAATCTGTGGACTATCAGAGTGTTGATGAAACACAGAAATTGCATCGGGATTGAATACAACAGGCACCATGCGCACTTTCCTCCATGGGAGTAATGTCTCAAACAGGCTATTGTTTGATCGTTCCCTGGAAGACCTGTAGTAGTTTACGATGCACATCTGGAGACAATCTGTAATCTGTGGACTATCAGAGTGTTGATGAAACACAGAAATTGCATCGGGATTGAATACAACAGTCACCACGCGCACTTTCCACCATGGGAAAAATGTATCTAACAGTCCACGCTTTGATCGTTCCCTGGAAGACCAGTAGTAGTTTCCGATGCACATCTGGAGGCATTCTGTAATCTGTGGACTATCAGAGTGTTGATGAAACACAGAAATTGCATCGGGATTGAATAAAGCCGTCACCATGCGCACTTTCCTCCATGGAAGGAATGTCTCTAACAGTCTACGCTTTGATCGTTCCCTGGAAGACCAGAAGTAGTTTCCGATGCACATCTGGAGGCATTCTGTAATCTGTGGACTATCAGACTGTTGATGAAACACAGAAATTGCATCGGGATTGAATAAAGCCGTCACCATGCGCACTTTCCTCCATTGAAGTAATGTCTCTAACAGTCTACGCTTTGATAATTCCCTGGAAGACCAGTAGCAGTTTCTAATGCACATATGGAGGCACTCTGTAATCTGTGGACTATCTGAATGTTGATCAAACAAAAAAATTACATCGGGATTGAATTCAACAGTCACCATGCGCACTTTCCTTCATGGGAAAAATGTCTCAAACATTCTACGCTTTGATCGTTCCCTTGAAGGCCAGTAGTAGTTTCCGATGCACATCTAGAGGTATTTCGTAATCTGTGGCCTATCAGAGTGTTGATGAAACACAGATATTGCATCGGGATTGTATACAACAGTGCCCATGCGCACTTTCCTCCATGGGAGTAATGTCTCAAACAGTCTACGTTTTGATCGTTCCCTGGAAGACCAGTAGTAGTTTACGATGCACATCTGGAGACAATCTGTAATCTGTGGACTATCAGAGTGTTGATGAAACACAGAAATTGCATCGGGATTGAATACAACAGTCACCACGCGCACTTTCCACCATGGGAGAAATGTCTCTAACAGTCTACGCTTTGATCGTTCCCTGGAAGATCAGTAGTAGTTTCCGATGCACATCTGGAGGCATTCTGTAGTCTGTGGACTATCAGAGTGTTGATGAAACACAGAAATTGCATCGGGATTGAATAAAGCCGTCACCATGCGCACTTTCCTCCATGGAAGTAATGTCTCTAACAGTCTACGCTTTGATAATTCCCTGGAAGACCAGTAGCAGTTTCTAATGCACATCTGGAGGCATTCTGTAATCTGTGGACTATCTGTGTGTTGATCAAACAAAAAAATCACATCGGGATTGAATACAACAGTCACCATGCGCACTTTCCTTCATGGGAAAAATGTCTCAAACATTCTACGTTTTGATCGTTCCCTTGAAGGCCAGTAGTAGTTTCCGATGCACATCTGGAGGCATTCTGTAATCTGTGGACTATCAGAGTGTTGATGAAACACAGAAATTGCATCGGGACTGAATACAACAGTCACCATGCGCACTTTCCTCCATGGGAGTAATGTCTCAAACAGTCTACTCTTTGATCGTTCTCTGGAAGACCAGTAGTAGTTTCCGAAGCAAGTCTGGAGGCATTCTGTTATCTGTGGACTATCAGAGTGTTGATGAAACACAGAAATTGCATCGGGATTGAATACAACAGTCACCATGCGCACTTTCCTCCATAGGGGTAATTCTCAAACAGTCTACGCTTTTATCGTTCCGTGGAAGACCAGTAGTAGTTTCCGATGCACGTCTGGAGGCATTCTGTAATCTGTGGACCTTCAAAGTGTGTATCAAAACACAGAAATTGCATCGGGATTGAATACAACAGTCACCATGCGCACTTTCCTCCATGGGAGTAATGTCTCAAACAGTCTACGTTTTGATCGTTCCCTGGAAGACCAGTAGTAGTTAACGATGCACATCTGGAGACAATCTGTAATCTGTGGACTATCAGAGTGTTGATGAAACACAGAAATTGCATCGGGATTGAATACAACAGTCACCACGCGCACTTTCCACCATGGGAGAAATGTCTCTAACAGTCTACGCTTTGATCGTTCCCTGGAAGACCAGTAGTAGTTTCCGATGCACATCTGGAGGCATTCTGTAATCAGTGGACTATCAGAGTGTTGATGAAACACAGAAATTGCATCGGGATTGAATAAAGCCGTCACCATGCGCACTTTCCTCCATGGGAGTAATGTCTCAAACAGTCTACGCTTTGATAATTCCCTGGAAGACCAGTAGCAGTTTCTAATGCACATCTGGAGGCATTCTGTAATCTGTGGACTATCTGAGTGTAGTCAAACAAAAAAATTACATCGGGATTGAATACAACAGTCACCATGCGCACTTTCCTTCATGGGAAAAATGTCTCAAACATTCTACGCTTTGATCGTTCCCTTGAAGGCCAGTAGTAGTTTCCGATGCACATCTGGAGGCATTCAGTAATCTGTGGACTATCAGAGTGTTGATGAAACACAGAAATTGCATCGGGACTGAATACAACAGTCACCATGCGCACTTTCCTCCATGGGAGTAATGTCTCAAACAGTCTACTCTTTGATCGTTCTCTGGAAGACCAGTAGTAGTTTCCGAAGCAAGTCTGGAGGCATTCTGTAATCTGTGGACAATCAGAGTGTTGATGAAACACAGAAATTGCATCGGGATTGAATACAACAGTCACCATGCGCACTTTCCTCCATGGGGGTAATGTCTCAAACAGTCTGCGTTTTGATCGTTCCCTGGAAGACCAGTAGTAGTTTCCGATGCACATCTGGAGGCATTCTGTAATCTGTGGGCTATCAGAGTGCTGATGAAACACAGAAATTGCATCGGGATTGAATACAGCCGTCACCATGCGCACTTTCCTCCATGGAAGTAATGTCTCTAACAGTCTATGCTTTGATCGTTCCCTGGAAGACCAGTAGTAGTTTCCGACGCACATCTGGAGGCATTCTGTAATCTGTGGGCTATCAGAGTGTTGATGAAACACAGAAATTGCATCGGGATTGAATACAACAGTCACCATGCGCACCTTCCTCCATGGGAGTATTGTCTCATACAGTCTACACTTTGATCGTTCCCAGGAAGACCAGTAGTAGTTTCCGATGCACATCTGGAGGCATTCTGTAATCTGTGGACTATCATAGTGCTGATGAAACACAGAAATTGCATCGGGATTGAATACAACAGTCACCACGCGCATTTTCCACCATCGGAGAAATGTCTCAAACTGTCTACGCTTTGAGCGTTCCCTGGAACACCAGTAGTAGTTTCCGATGCACATCTGGAGGCAGTCTGTAATCTGTGGACTATCAGAGTATTGATGAAACACAGAAATTGCATCGGGATTGAATACAGCCGTCACCATGCGCACTTTCCTCCATGGAAGTAATGTCTCTAACAGTCTATGCTTTGATCGTTCCCTGGAAGACCAGTAGTAGTTTCCGATGCACATCTGGAGGCATTCTGTAATCCGTGGGCTACCAGAGTGTTGATGAAACACAGAAATTGCATCGGGATTGAATACAACAGTCACCATGCGCACTTTCCTCCATGGGAGTAATGTCTTAAACAGTCTACGTTTTGATCGTTCCCTGGAAGACCAGTAGTAGTTTACGATGCACATCTGGAGGCATTCTGTAGTCTGTGGACTATCAGACTGTTGATGAAACACAGAAATTGCATCGGGATTGAATACAACAGGCACCATGCGCACTTTCCTCCATGGGAGTAATGTCTCTAACAGTCTATGCTTTGATCGTTCCCTGGAAGACCAGAAGTAGTTTCCGATGCACATCTGGAGGCATTCTGTAATCTGTGGACTATCAGAGTGTTGATGAAACTCAGAAAATGCATCGGGATTGAGTAAAACAGTCACCATGTGCACTTTCCTCCATGTGAGTAATTCTAATAGAGGCTACGCTTTGATCGTTCCCTGGAAGACCAGTAGTAGTTTCCGATGCACATCTGGAGGCATTCTGTAATCTGTGGACTATCAGAGTGTTGATGAAACACAGAAATTGCATCGGGATTGAATACAACAGTCACCATGCGCACTTTCCTCCATGGAAGTAATGTCTCTAACAGTCTACGCTCTGATCGTTCCCTGGAAGACCAGTAGTAGTTTCCGATGCACATCTGGAGGCATCCTGTAATCTGTGGACTATCAGAGTGTTGATGAAACACAGAAATTGCATCGGGATTGAATAAAGCCGTCACCATGCGCACTTTCCTCCATGGAAGTAATGTTTCTAACAGTCTACGCTTTGATAATTCCCTGGAAGACCAGTAGCAGTTTCTAATGCACATCTGGAGGCATTCTGTAATCTGTGGACTATCTGAGTGTTGATCAAACAAAAAAATCACAGCGGGATTGAATACAACAGTAACCAAGCGCACTTTCCTTCATGGGAAAAATGTCTCAAACATTCTACGCATTGATCGTTCCCTTGAAGGCCAGTAGTAGTTTCCGATGCACATCTCTAGGTATTCTGTAATCTGTGGCCTATCAGAGTGTTGATGAAACACAGAAATTGCATCGGGATTGAATACAACAGTCACCATGCGCACTTTCCTCCATGGGAGTAATGTCTCTAACAGTCTACGCTTTGATCGTTCCCTGGAAGACCAGTAGTAGTTTCCGATGCACATCTGGAGACAATCTGTAATCTGTGGACTGTCAGAGTGTTGATCAAACACAGAAATTGTATCGGGATTGAATAAAGCCGTCACCATGCGCACTTTCCTCCATGGAAGTAATGTCTCTAACAGTCTACGCTTTGATAATTCCCTGGAAGACCAGTAGCAGTTTCTAATGCACATCTGGAGGGATTCTGTAATCTGTGGACTATCTGAGTGTTGATCAAACAAAAAAATTAGATCGGGATTGAATACAACAGTCACCATGCGCACTTTCCTTCATGGGAAAAATGTCTCAAACATTCTACGCTTTGGTCGTTCCCTTGAAGGCCAGTAGTAGTTTACGATGCACATCTGGAGGCATTCAGTAATCTGTGGACTATCAGAGTGTTGATGAATCACAGAAATTGCATCGGGACTGAATACAACAGTCACCATGCGCACTTTCCTCCATGGGAGTAATGTCTCAAACAGTCTACTCTTTGATCGTTCTCTGGAAGACCAGTAGTAGTTTCCGAAGCAAGTCTGGAGGCATTCTGTAATCTGTGGACTATCAGAGTGTTGATGAAACACAGAAATTGCATTGGGATTGAATACAACAGTCACCATGCGCACTTTCCTTCATGGGAAAAATGTCTCAAACATTCTACGCTTTGGTCGTTCCCTTGAAGGCCAGTAGTAGTTTCCGATGCACATCTGGAGGTATTCTGTAATCTGTGGCCTATCAGAGTGTTGATGAAACACAGAAATTGCATCGGGATTGTATACAACAGTCACCATGCGCCCTTTCCTCCATGGGAGTAATGTCTCAAACAGTCTACGTTTTGATCGTTCCCTGGAAGACCAGTAGTAGTTTTCGATGCACATCTTTGAGACAATCTGTAATCTGTGGACTATCAGAGTGTTGATGAAACACAGAAATTGCATCGGGATTGAATACAACAGTCACCACGCGCACTTTCCACCATGGGAGAAATGTCTCTAACAGTCTACGCTTTGATCGTTCCCTGGAAGACCAGTAGTAGTTTCCGATGCACATCTGGAGGCATTCTGTAATCTGTGGACTATCAGAGTGTTGATGAAACACAGAAATTGCATCGGGATTGAATAAAGCCGTCACCATGCGCACTTTCCTCCATGGAAGTAATGTCTCTAACAGTCTATGCTTTGATCGTTCCCTGGAAGACCAGTAGTAGTTTCCGATGCACATCTGGAGGCATTCTGTAATCCGTGGGCTATCAGAGTGTTGATGAAACACAGAAATTGTATCGGGATTGAATACAACAGTCACCAAGCGCACTTTCCTCCATGGGAGTTATGTCTCAAACAGTCTACGTTTTGATCGTTCCCCGGAAGACTAGTAGTGGTTTACGATGCACATCTGGAGGCATTCTGTAGTCTGTGGACTATCAGACTGTTGATGAAACACAGAAATTGCATCGGGATTGAATACAACAGGCACCATGCGCACTTTCCTCCATGGGAGTAATGTCTCTAACAGTCTATGCTTTGATCGTTCCCTGGAAGACCAGAAGTAGTTTCCGATGCACATCTGGAGGCATTCTGTAATCTGTGGACTATCAGAGTGTTGATGAAACTCAGAAAATGCATCGGGATTGAGTAAAACAGTCACCATGTGCACTTTCCTCCATGTGAGTAATTCTAATACAGACTACGCTTTGATCGTTCCCTGGAAGACCAGTAGTAGTTTCCGATGCACATCTGGAGGCATTCTGTAATCTGTGGACTATCAGAGTGTCGATGAAACACAGAAATTGCATCGGGATTAAATACAACAGTCACCATGCGCACATTCCTCCATGGACGTAATGTCTCTAACAGTCTACGCTTTGATCGTTCCCTGGAAGACCAGTAGTAGTTTCCGAAGCAAGTCTGGAGGCATTCTTTAATCTGTGGACTATCAGAGTGTTGATGAAACACAGAAATTGCATCGGGACTGAATACAACAGTCACCATGCGCACTTTCCTTCATGGGAAAAATGTCTCAAACATTCTACACTTTGGTCGTTCCCTTGAAGGCCAGTAGTAGTTTCCGATGCACATCTGGAGGTATTCTGTAATCTGTGGCCTATCAGAGTGTTGATGAAACACAGAAATTGCATCGGGATTGTATACAACAGTCACCATGCGCCCTTTCCTCCATGGGAGAAATGTCTCAAACAGTCTACGTTTTGATCGTTCCCTGGAAGACCAGTAGTAGTTTACGATGCACATCTTTGAGACAATCTGTAATCTGTGGACTATCTGAGTGTTGATGAAACACAGAAATTGCATCGGGATTGAATACAACAGTCACCACGCGCACTTTCCACCATGGGAGAAATGTCTCTAACAGTCTACGCTTTGATCGTTCCCTGGAAGACCAGTAGTAGTTTCCGATGCACATCTGGAGGCATTCTGTAATCTGTGGACTATCAGAGTGTTGATGAAACACAGAAATTGCATCGGGATTGAATAAAGCCGTCACCATGCGCACTTTCCTCCATGGAAGTAATGTCTCTAACCGTCTACGCTTTGATAATTCCCAGGAAGGCCAGTAGTAGTTTCCGATGCACATCCGGAGGCATTCAGTAATCTGTGGACTATCAGAGTGTTGATGAAACACAGAAATTGCATCGGGACTGAATAAAACAGCCACCATGCGCACTTTCCTCCATGGGAGTAATGTCTCAAACAGTCTACTCTTTGATCGTTCTCTGGAAGACCAGTAGTAGTTTCCGAAGCAAGTCTGGAGGCATTCTGTTATCTGTGGACTATCAGAGTGTTGATGAAACACAGAAATTGCATCGGGATTGAATACAACAGTCACCATGCGAACTTTCCTCCATGGGGGTAATTCTCAAACAGTCTACGCTTTTATCGTTCCGTGGAAGACCAGTAGTAGTTTCCGATGCACGTCTGGAGGCATTCTGTAATCTGTAGACCTTCAAAGTGTGTATCAAAACACAGAAATTGCATCGGGATTGAATACAACAGTCACCATGCGCACTTTCCTCCATGGGAGTAATGTCTCAAACAGTCTACGTTTTGATCGTTCCCTGGAAGACCAGTAGTGGTTTACGATGCACATCTGGAGACAATCTGTAATCTGTGGACTATCAGAGTGTTGATGAAACACAGAAATTGCATCGGGATTGAATACAACAGTCACCATGCGCACTTTCCTCCATGGGGGTAATGTCTCAAACAGTCTGCGTTTTGATCGTTCCCTGGAAGACCAGTAGTAGTTTACGATGCACATCTGGAGGCATTCTGTAGTCTGTGGACTATCACACTGTTGATGAAACACAGAAATTGCATCGGGATTGAATACAACAGGCACCATGCGCACTTTCCTCCATGGGAGTAATGTCTCTATCAGTCTATGTTTTGATCGTTCCCTGGAAGACCAGTAGGAGTTTCCGATGCACATCTGGAGGCATTCTGTAATCTGTGGGCTATCAGAGTGCTGATGAAACACAGAAATTGCATCGGGATTGAATACAGCCGTCACCATGCGCACTTTCCTCCATGGAAGTAATGTCTCTAACAGTCTATGCTTTGATCGTTCCCTGGAAGACCAGTAGTAGTTTCCGATGCACATCTGGAGGCATTCTGTAATCTGTGGGCTATCAGAGTGTTGATGAAACACAGAAATTGCATCGGGATTGAATACAACAGTCACCATGCGCGCCTTCCTCCATGGGAGTATTGTCTCATACAGTCTACACTTTGGTCGTTCCCAGGAAGACCAGTAGTAGTTTCCGATGCACATCTGGAGGCATTCTGTAATCTGTGGACTATCATAGTGCTGATGAAACACAGAAATTGCATCGGGATTGAATACAACAGTCACCACGCGCACTTTCCACCATGGGAGAAATGTCTCAAATTGTCTACGCTTTGATCGTTCCCTGGAAGACCAGTAGTAGTTTCCGATTCACATCTGGAGGCAGCCTGTAATCTGTGGACTATCAGAGTATTGATGAAACACAGAAATTGCATCGGGATTGAATACAGCCGTCACCACGCGCACTTTGCTCCATGGAAGTAATGTCTCTAACAGTCTATGCTTTGATCGTTCCCTGGAAGACCAGTAGTAGTTTCCGATGCACATCTGGAGGCATTCTGTAATCCGTGGGCTATCAGAGTGTTGATAAAACACAGAAATTGCATCGGGATTGAATACAACAGTCACCATGCGCACTTTCCTCCATGGGAGTAATGTCTCTAACAGTCTACGTTTTGATTATTCCCTGGAAGACCAGTAGTAGTTTACGATGCACATCTGGAGGCATTCTGTAGTCTGTGGACTATCAGACTGTTGATGAAACACAGAAATTGCATCGGGATTGAATACAACAGGCACCATGCGCACTATCCTCCATGGGAGTAATGTCTCTAACAGTCTATGCTTTGATCGTTCCCTGGAAGACCAGAAGTAGTTTCCGATGCACATCTGGAGGCATTCTGTAATCTGTGGACTATCAGAGTGTTGATGGAACTCAGAAAATGCATCGGGATTGAGTAAAACAGTCACCATGTGCACTTTCCTCCATGTGAGTAATTCTAATACAGGCTACGCTTTGATCGTTCCCTGGAAGACCAGTAGTAGTTTCCGATGCACATCTGGAGGCATTCTGTAATCTGTGGACTATCAGAGTGTTGATGAAACACAGAAATTGCATCGGGATTGAATACAACAGTCACCATGAGCACTTTCCTCCATGGAAGTAATGTCTCTAACAGTCTACGCTTTGATCGTTCCCTGGAAGACCAGTAGTAGTTTCCGATGCACATCTGGAGGCATTCTGTAATCTGTGGACAATCAGAGTGTTGATGAAACACAGAAATTGCATCGGGATTGAATAAAGCCGTCACCATGCGCACTTTCCTCCATGGAAGTAATGTTTCTAACAGTCTACGCTTTGATAATTCCCTGGAAGACCAGTAGCAGTTTCTAATGCACATCTGGAGGCATTCTGTAATCTGTGGACTATCTGAGTGTTGATCAAACAAAAAAATTACATCGGGATTGAATACAACAGTCACCATGCGCACTTTCCTTCTTGGGAAAAATGTCTCAAACATTCTACGCTTTGATCGTTCCCTTGAAGGCCAGTAGTAGTTTCCGATGCACATCTGGAGGTATTCTGTAATCTGTGGCATATCAGAGTGTTGATGAAACACAGAAATTGCATCGGGATTGAATACAACAGTCACCATGCGCACTTTCCTCCATGGGAGTAATTTCTCAAACAGTCTACGCTTTGATCGTTCCCTGGAAGACCAGTAGTAGTTTACGATGCACGTCTGGAGACAATCTGTAATCTGTGGACTATCAGAGTGTTGATGAAACACAGAAATTGCATCGGGATTGAATACAACAGTCACCACGCGCACTTTCCACCATGGGAGAAATTTCTCTAACAGTCTACGCTTTGATCGTTCCCTGGAAGACCAGTAGTAGTTTCCGATGCACATCTGGAGGCATTCTGTAATCTGTGGACTATCAGAGTGTTGATGAAACACAGAAATTGTATCGGGATTGAATAAAGCCGTCACCATGCGCACTTTCCGCCATGGAAGTAATGTCTCTAACAGTCTACGCTTTGATAATTCCCTGGAAGACCAGTAGCAGTTTCTAATGCACATCTGGAGGCTTTCTTAAATCTGTGGACTATCTGAGTGTTGATTAAACAAAAAAATTACATCGGGATTGAATACAACAGTCACCATGCGCACTTTCCTTCATGGGAAAAATGTCTCAAACATTCTACGCTTTGGTCGTTCCCTTGAAGGCCAGTAGTAGTTTCCGATGCACATCTGGGGGCATTCAGTAATCTGTGGACTATCAGAGTGTTGATGAAACACAGAAATTGCATCGGGATGGAATACAACAGTCACCATGCGCACTTTCCTCCATGGAAGTAATGTCTCTAACAGTCTACGCTTTGATAATTCCCAGGAAGGCCAGTAGTAGTTTCCGATGCACATCCGGAGGCATTCAGTAATCTGTGGACTATCAGAGTGTTGATGAAACACAGAAATTGCATCGGGACTGAATACAACAGTCACCATGCGCACTTTCCTCCATGGGAGTAATGTCTCAAACAGTCTACTCTTTGATCGTTCTCTGGAAGACCAGTAGTAGTTTCCGAAGCAAGTCTGGAGGCATTCTGTTATCTGTGGACTATCAGAGTGTTGATGAAACACAGAAATTGCATCGGGATTGAATACAACAGTCACCATGCGCACTTTCCTCCATGGGGGTAATTCTCAAACAGTCTACGCTTTTATCGTTCCGTGGAAGACCAGTAGTAGTTTTCGATGCACGTCTGGAGGCATTCTGTAATCTGTGGACCTTCAAAGTGTGTATCAAAACACAGAAATTGCATCGGGATTGAATACAACAGTCTCCATGCGCACTTTCCTCCATTGGAGTAATGTCTCAAACAGTCTACGTTTTGATCGTTCCCTGGAAGACCAGTAGTAGTTTTCGATGCACGTCTGGAGGCATTCTGTAATCTGTGGACCTTCAAAGTGTGTATCAAAACACAGAAATTGCATCGGGATTGAATACAACAGTCTCCATGCGCACTTTCCTCCATTGGAGTAATGTCTCAAACAGTCTACGTTTTGATCGTTCCCTGGAAGACCAGTAGTAGTTTACGATGCACATCTGGAGACAATCTGTAATCTGTGGACTATCAGAGTGTTGATGAAACACAGAAATTGCATCGGGATTGAATAAAGCTGTCACCATGCGCACTTTCCTCCATGGAAGTAATGTCTCTAACATTCTACGCTTTGATAATTCCCTGGAAGACCAGTAGCAGTTTCTAATGCACATCTGGAGGCATTCTGTAATCTGTGGACTATCTGAGTGTTGATCAAACGAAAAAATTACATCGGGATTGAATACAACAGTCACCATGTGCACTTTCCTTCATGGGAAAAATGTCTCAAACATTCTACGCTTTGATCGTTCCCTTGAAGGAAAGTAGTAGTTTCCGATCCACATCTGGAGGCATTCAGTAATCTGTGGACTGTCAGAGTGTTGATGAAACACAGAAATTGCATCGCGACTGAATACAACAGTCACCATGCGCACTTTCCTCCATGGAAGTAATGTCTCAAACAGTCTACTCTTTGATCGTTCTCTGGAAGATCAGTAGTAGATTCCGAAGCAAGTCTGGAGGCATTCTGTAATCTGTGGACTATCAGAGTGTTGATGACACACAGAAATTGCATCGGGATTGAATACAACAGTCACCATGCGACCTTTCCTCCATGGGGGTAATGTCTCAAACCGTCTGCGTTTTGATCGTTCCCTGATAGACCAGTAGTAGTTTACGATGCACATCTGGAGGCATTCTGTAGTCTGTGGACTATCAGAGTGTTGATGAAACACAGAAATTGCATCGGGATTGAATAAAGCCGTCACCATGCGCACTTTCCTCCATGGAAGTAATGTCTCTAACAGTCTACGCTTTGATCGTTCCCTGGAAGACCAGTAGTAGTTTCCGATGCACATCTGGAGGCATTCTGTAATCTGTGGACTATCAGAGTGTTGATGAAACACAGAAATTGCATCGGGATTGAATAAAGCCGTCACCATGCGCACTTTCCTTCATGGAAGTAATGTCTCTAACAGTCTACGCTTTGATAATTCCCTGGAAGACCAGTAGCAGTTTCTAATGCACATCTGGAGGCATTCTGTAATCTGTGGACTATCTGAGTGTTGATCAAACAAAAAAATTACATCGGGATTGAATACAACAGTCACCATGCGCACTTTCCTTCATGGGAAAAATGTCTCAAACATTCTACGCTTTGATCGTTCCCTTGAAGGCCAGTAGTAGTTTCCGATGCACATCTGGAGGCATTCAGTAATCTGTGGACTATCAGAGTGTTGATGAAACACAGAAATTGCATCGGGACTGAATACAACAGTCACCATGCGCACTTTCCTCCATGGAAGTAATATCTCAAACAGTCTACTCTTTGATCGTTCTCTGGAAGACCAGTAGTAGATTCCGAAGCAAGTCTGGAGGCATTCTGTAATCTGTGGACTATCAGAGTGTTGATGAGACACAGAAATTGCATCGGGATTGAATACAACAATCACCATGCGCACTTTCCTCCTTGGGGGTAATGTCTCAAACAGTCTGCGTTTTGATCGTTCCTGGAAGACCAGTAGTAGTTTACGATGCACATCTGGAGGCATTCTGTAGTCTGTGGACTATCAGAGTGTTGATGAAACACAGATATTGCATCGGGATTGAATACAACAGTCACCACGCGCACTTTCCACCATGGGAGAAATGTCTCTAACAGTCTACGCTTTGATCGTTCGCTGGAAGACCAGTAGTAGTTTCCGATGCACATCTATAGGCATTCTGTAATCTGTGGACTATCAGAGTGTTGATGAAACACAGAAATTGCATCGGGATTGAATACAACAGTCACCATGCGCACTTTCCTCCATGGAAGTAATGTCTCTAACAGTCTACGCTTTGATCGTTCCCTGGAAGACCAGTAGTAGTTTCCGATGCACATCTGGAGGCATTCTGCAATCTGTGGACTATCAGAGTGTTGATGAAACACAGAAATTGCATCGGGATTGAATAAAACCGACACCATGCGCACTTTCCTCCATGGAAGTAATGTCTCTAACAGTCTACGCTTTGATAATTCCCTGGAAGACCAGTAGCAGTTTCTAATGCACATCTGGAGGCATTCTGTAATCTGTGGACTATCTGAGTGTTGATCAAACAAAAAAATTACATCGGGATTGAATACAACAGTCACAATGCGCACTTTCCATCATGGGAAAAATGTCTCAAACATTCTACGCTTTGATCGTTCCCTTGAAGGCCAGTAGTAGTTTCCGATGCACATCTGGAGGCATTCAGTAATCTGTGGACTATCAGAGTGTTGATGAAACACAGAAATTGCATCGGGACTGAATACAACAGTCACCATGCGCACTTTCCTCCATGGGAGTAATGTCTCAAACAGTCTACTCTTTGATCGTTCTCTGGAAGACCAGTAGTAGTTTCCCAAGCAAGTCTGGAGGCATTCGGAAATCTGTGGACTATCAGAGTGTTGATGAAACACAGAAATTGCATCGGGATTGAATACAACAGTCACCATGCGCACATTCCTCCATGGGAGTAATGTCTCAAACAGTCTACTCTTTGATCGTTCTCTGGAAGACCAGTAGTAGTTTCCCAAGCAAGTCTGGAGGCATTCTGAAATCTGTGGACTATCAGAGTGTTGATGAAACACAGAAATTGCATCGGGATTGAATACAACAGTCACCATGCGCACTTTCCTCCATGGTGGTAATGTCTCAAACAGTCTACGTTTTGATCGTTCCCTGGAAGACCAGTAGTAGTTTACGATGCACATCTGGAGGCATTCTGTAGTCTGTGGACTATCACACTGTTGATGAAACACAGAAATTGCATCGGGACTGAATACAACAGGCACCATGCGCACTTTCCTCCATGGGAGTAATGTCTCAAACAGTCTACGTTTTGATCGTTCCCTGGAAGACCAGTAGTAGTTTACGATGCACATCTGGAGACAATCTGTAATCTGTGGACTATCAGAGTGTTGATGAAACGCAGAAATTGCATCGGGATTGAATACAACAGTCACCATGCGCACTTTCCTTCATGGGAAAAATGTCTCAAACATTCTACGCTTTGATCGTTCCCTTGAAGGCCAGTAGTAGTTTCCGATGCACATCTGGAGGCATTCAGTAATCTGTGGACTATCAGAGTGTTGATGAACACAGAAATTGCATCGGGACTGAATACAACAGTCACCATGCGCACTTTCCTCCATGGGAGTATTGTCTCAAACAGTCTACTCTTTGATCGTTCTCTGGAAGACCAGTAGTAGATTCCGAAGCAAGTCTGGAGGCATTCTGTAATCTGTGGACTATCAGAGTGTTGATGAGACACAGAAATTGCATCGGGATTGAATACAACAATCACCATGCGCACTTTCCTCCTTGGGGGTAATGTCTCAAACAGTCTGCGTTTTGATCGTTCCTGGAAGACCAGTAGTAGTTTACGATGCACATCTGGAGGCATTCTGTAGTCTGTGGACTATCAGAGTGTTGATGAAACACAGATATTGCATCGGGATTGAATACAACAGTCACCATGGGCACTTTCCTCCATGGGAGTAATGTCTCAAACAGTCTACAATTTGATCGTTCTCTGGAAGACCAGTAGTAGTTTCCCAAGCAAGTCTGGAGGCATTCTGAAATCTGTGGACTATCAGAGTGTTGATGAAACACAGAAATTGCATCGGGATTGAATACAACAGTCACCATGGGCACTTTCCTCCATGGGAGTAATGTCTCAAACAGTCTACTATTTGATCGTTCTCTGGAAGACCAGTAGTAGTTTCCCAAGCAAGTCTGGAGGCATTCTGAAATCTGTGGACTATCAGAGTTTTGATGAAACACAGAAATTGCATCGGGATTGAATACAACAGTCACCATGCGCACTTTCTTCCATGGTGGTAATGTCTCAAACAGTCTACGTTTTGATCGTTCCCTGGAAGAAAAGTGGTAGTTTACGATGCACATCTGGAGGCATTCTGTAGCCTGTGGACTATCACACTGTTGATGAAACACAGAAATTGCATCGGGATTGAATACAACAGGCACCATGCACACTTTCCTCCATGGGAGTAATGTCTCTAACAGTCTATGCTTTGATCGTTCCCTGGAAGACCAGTAGTAGTTTCCGATTAACATCTGGAGGCATTCGGTAATCTGTGGGCTATCAGAGTGTTGATGAAACACAGAAATTGCATCGGGATTGAATACAACAGTCACCATGCGTACTTTCCTCCATGGGAGTAATGTCTCATACAGTCTACGTTTTGATCGTTCCCTGGAAGACCAGTAGCAGTTTCCAATGCACATCTGGAGGCATTCTGTAATCTGTGGACTATCTGAGTGTTGATCAAACAAAAAAATTACATCGGGATTGAATACAACAGTCACCATGCGCACTTTCCTTCATGGGAAAAATGTCTCAAACATTCTACGCTTTGATCGTTCCCTTGAAGGCCAGTAGTAGTTTCCGTTGCACATCTGGAGGTATTCTGTAATCTGTGGCCTATCAGAGTGTTGATGAAACACAGAAATTGCATCGGGATTGAATACAACAGTCACCATGCGCACTTTCCTCCATGGGAGTAATGTCTCAAACAGTCTACGTTTTGATCGTTCCCTGGAAGACCAGTAGTAGTTTACGATGCACATCTGGAGACAATCTGTAATCTGTGGACTATCAGAGTGTTGATGAAACGCAGAAATTGCATCGGGATTGAATACAACAGTCACCACGCGCACTTTCCCCCATGGGAGAAATGTCTCTAACAGTCTACGCTTTGATCGTTCCCTGGAAGACCAGTAGTAGTTTCCGATGCACATCTGGAGGCATTCTGTAATCTGTGGACTATCAGAGTGTTGATGAAACACAGAAATTGCATCGGGATTGAATAAAGCCGTCACCATGCGCACTTTCCTCCATGGAAGTAATGTCTCTAACAGTCTACGCTTTGATAATTCCCTGGAAGACCAGTAGCAGTTTCTAATGCACATCTCGAGGCATTCTGTAATCTGTGGACTATCTGAGTGTTGATCAAACAAAAAAATTACATCGGGATTGAATACAACAGTCACCATGCGCACTTTCCTTCATGGGAAAAATGTCTCAAACATTCTACGCTTTGGTCGTTCCCTTGAAGGCCAGTAGTAGTTTCCGATGCACATCTGAATGCATTCAGTAATCTGTGGACTATCAGAGTGTTGATGAATCACAGAAATTGCATCGGGACTGAATACAACAGTCACCATGCGCACTTTCCTCCATGGGAGTAATGTCTCAAACAGTCTAGTCTTTGATCGTTCTCTGGAAGACCAGTAGTAGTTTCCCAAGCAAGTCTGGAGGCATTCGGAAATCTGTGGACTATCAGAGTGTTGATGAAACACAGAAATTGCATCGGGATTGAATACAACAGTCACCATGCGCACATTCCTCCATGGGAGTAATGTCTCAAACAGTCTACTCTTTGATCGTTCTCTGGAAGACCAGTAGTAGTTTCCCAAGCAAGTCTGGAGGCATTCTGAAATCTGTGGACTATCAGAGTGTTGATGAAACACAGAAATTGCATCGGGATTGAATACAACAGTCACCATGGGCACTTTCCTCCATGGGAGTAATGTCTCAAACAGTCTACTATTTGATCGTTCTCTGGAAGACCAGTAGTAGTTTCCCAAGCAAGTCTGGAGGCATTCTGAAATCTGTGGACTATCAGAGTTTTGATGAAACACAGAAATTGCATCGGGATTGAATACAACAGTCACCATGCGCACTTTCTTCCATGGTGGTAATGTCTCAAACAGTCTACGTTTTGATCGTTCCCTGGAAGAAAAGTGGTAGTTTACGATGCACATCTGGAGGCATTCTGTAGCCTGTGGACTATCACACTGTTGATGAAACACAGAAATTGCATCGGGATTGAATACAACAGGCACCATGCACACTTTCCTCCATGGGAGTAATGTCTCTAACAGTCTATGCTTTGATCGTTCCCTGGAAGACCAGTAGTAGTTTCCGATTAACATCTGGAGGCATTCGGTAATCTGTGGGCTATCAGAGTGTTGATGAAACACAGAAATTGCATCGGGATTGAATACAACAGTCACCATGCGTACTTTCCTCCATGGGAGTAATGTCTCATACAGTCTACGTTTTGATCGTTCCCTGGAAGACCAGTAGCAGTTTCCAATGCACATCTGGAGGCATTCTGTAATCTGTGGACTATCTGAGTGTTGATCAAACAAAAAAATTACATCGGGATTGAATACAACAGTCACCATGCGCACTTTCCTTCATGGGAAAAATGTCTCAAACATTCTACGCTTTGATCGTTCCCTTGAAGGCCAGTAGTAGTTTCCGTTGCACATCTGGAGGTATTCTGTAATCTGTGGCCTATCAGAGTGTTGATGAAACACAGAAATTGCATCGGGATTGAATACAACAGTCACCATGCGCACTTTCCTCCATGGGAGTAATGTCTCAAACAGTCTACGTTTTGATCGTTCCCTGGAAGACCAGTAGTAGTTTACGATGCACATCTGGAGACAATCTGTAATCTGTGGACTATCAGAGTGTTGATGAAACGCAGAAATTGCATCGGGATTGAATACAACAGTCACCACGCGCACTTTCCCCCATGGGAGAAATGTCTCTAACAGTCTACGCTTTGATCGTTCCCTGGAAGACCAGTAGTAGTTTCCGATGCACATCTGGAGGCATTCTGTAATCTGTGGACTATCAGAGTGTTGATGAAACACAGAAATTGCATCGGGATTGAATAAAGCCGTCACCATGCGCACTTTCCTCCATGGAAGTAATGTCTCTAACAGTCTACGCTTTGATAATTCCCTGGAAGACCAGTAGCAGTTTCTAATGCACATCTCGAGGCATTCTGTAATCTGTGGACTATCTGAGTGTTGATCAAACAAAAAAATTACATCGGGATTGAATACAACAGTCACCATGCGCACTTTCCTTCATGGGAAAAATGTCTCAAACATTCTACGCTTTGGTCGTTCCCTTGAAGGCCAGTAGTAGTTTCCGATGCACATCTGAATGCATTCAGTAATCTGTGGACTATCAGAGTGTTGATGAATCACAGAAATTGCATCGGGACTGAATACAACAGTCACCATGCGCACTTTCCTCCATGGGAGTAATGTCTCAAACAGTCTAGTCTTTGATCGTTCTCTGGAAGACCAGTAGTAGTTTCCGAAGCAAGTCTGGAGGCATTCTGTAATCTGTGGACTATCAGAGTGTTGATGAAACACAGAAATTGCATCGGGATTGAATACAACAGTCACCATGCGCACTTTCCTCCATGGGGGTATTTCTCAAACAGTCTACGCTTTTATCGTTCCGTGGAAGACCAGTAGTAGTTTCCGATGCACGTCTGGAGGCATTCTGTAATCTGTGGACCTTCAAAGTGTGTATCAAAACACAGAAATTGCATCGGGATTGAATACAACAGTCACCATGCGCACTTTCCTCCATGGGAGTAATGTCTCAAACAGTCTACGTTTTGATCGTTCCCTGGAAGACCAGTAGCAGTTTACGATGCACATCTGGAGACAATCTGTAATCTGTGGACTATCAGAGTGTTGATGAAACACAGAAATTGCATCGGGATTGAATACAACAGTCACCACTCGCACTTTCCACCATGGGAGAAATGTCTCTAACAGTCTGCGCTTTGATCGTTCCCTGGAAGACCAGTAGTAGTTTCCGATGCACATCTGGAGGAATTCTGTAATCTGTGGACTATCAGAGTGTTGATGAAACACAGAAATTGCATCGGGATTGAATAAAGCCGTCACCATGCGCACTTTCCTCCATGGAAGTAATGTCTCTAACAGTCTACGCTTTGATAATTCCCTGGAAGACCAGTAGCAGTTTCTAATGCACATCTGGAGGCATTCTGTAATCTGTGGACTATCTGAGTGTTGATCAAACAAAAAAATTACATCGGGATAGAATACAACAGTAACCATGCGCACTTTCCTTTATGGGAAAAATGTCTCAAACATTCTACGCTTTGATCGTTCCCTTGAAGGCCAGTAGTAGTTTCCGATGCACATCTGGAGGCATTCAGTAATCTGTGGACTATCAGAGTGTTGATGAAACACAGAAATTGCATCGGGACTGAATACAACAGTCACCATGCGCACTTTCCTCCATGGGAGTAATGTCTCAAACAGTCTACTCTTTGATCGTTCTCTGGAAGACCAGTAGTAGTTTCCCAAGCAAGTCTGGAGGCATTCTGAAATCTGTGGACTATCAGAGTGTTGATGAAACACAGAAATTGCATCGGGATTGAATACAACAGTCACCATGCGCACTTTCCTCCATGGTGGTAATGTCTCAAACAGTCTACGTTTTGATCGTTCCCTGGAAGACCAGTAGTAGTTTACGATGCACATCTGGAGGCATTCTGTAATCTGTGGACTATCAGAGTGTTGATGAAACACAGAAATTGCATCGGGATTGAATAAAGCCGTCACCATGCGCACTTTCCTCCATGGAAGTAATGTCTCTAACAGTCTACGCTTTGATAATTCCCTGGAAGACCAGTAGCAGTTTCTAATGCACATCCTTAGGCATTCTGTAATCTGTGGACTATCTGAGTGTTGATCAAACAAAAAAATTACATCGGGATTGAATACAACAGTCACCATGCGCACTTTCCTTCATGGGAAAAATGTCTCAAACATTCTACGCTTTGGTCGTTCCCTTGAAGGCCAGTAGTAGTTTTCGATGCACATCTGAAGGCATTCAGTAATCTGTGGACTATCAGAGTGTTGATGAATCACAGAAATTGCATCGGGACTGAATACAACAGTCACCATGCGCACTTTCCTCCATGGGAGTAATGTCTCAAACAGTCTACTCTTTGATCGTTCTCTGGAGGACCAGTAGTAGTTTCCGAAGCAAGTCTGGAGGCATTCTGTAATCTGTGGACTATCAGAGTGTTGATGAAACACAGAAATTGCATCGGGATTGAATACAACAGTCACCATGCGCACTTTCCTCCATGGGGGTATTTCTCAAACTGTCTACGCTTTTATCGTTCCGTGGAAGACCAGTAGTAGTTTACGATGCACATCTGGAGGCATTCTGTAGCCTGTGGACTATCACACTGTTGATGAAACACAGAAATTGCATCGGGATTGAATACAACAGGCACCATGCACACTTTCCACCATGGCAGTAATGTCTCTAACAGTCTATGCTTTGATCGTTCCCTGGAAGACCAGTAGTAGTTTCCGATTAACATCTGGAGGCATTCTGTAACCTGTGGGCTATCAGAGTGTTGATGAAACACAGAAATTGCATCGGGATTGAATACAACAGTCACCATGCGCACTTTCCTCCATGGGAGTAATGTCTCAAACAGTCTACGTTTTGATCGTTCCCTGGAAGACCAGTAGTAGTTTACGATGCAGATCTGGAGGCATTCTGTAGTCTGTGGACTATCAGACTGTTGATGAAACACAGAAATTGCATCGGGATTGAATACAACAGGCACCATGCGCACTTTCCTCCATGGGAGTAATGTCTCAAACAGGCTATTCTTTGATCGTTCCCTGGAAGACCAGTAGTAGTTCCCGATGCACATCTGGAGGCAGTCTGTAATCTGTGGACTATCAGAGTATTGATGAAACACAGAAATTGCATCGGGATTGAATACAGCCGTCACCATGGGTACTTTCCTCCATGGAAGTAATGTCTCTAACAGTCTATGCTTTGATCTTTCCCTGGGAAAACCAGAAGTAGTTTCCGATGCACATCTGGAGGCATTCTGTAATCTGTGAACTATCAGAGTGTTGATGAAACTCAGAAAATGCATCGGGATTGAGTAAAACAGTCACCATGTGCACTTTCCTCCATGTGAGTAATTCTAATACAGGCTACGCTGTGATCGTTCCCTGGAAGACCAGTAGTAGTTTACGATGCACATCTGGAGACAATCAGTAATCTGTGGACTATCAGAGTGTTGATGAAACACAGAAATTGCATCGGGATTGAATACAACAGTCACCACGCGCACTTTCCACCATGGGAGAAATGTCTCTAACAGTCTACGCTTTGATCGTTCCCTGGAAGACCAGTAGTAGTTTCCGATGCACATCTGGAGGCATTCTGTAATCTGTGGACGATCAGAGTATTGATGAAACACAGAAATTGCATCGGGATTGAATAAAGCCGTCTCCATGCGCACTTTCCTCCATGGAAGTAATGTCTCTAACAGTCTACGCTTTGATAATTCCCTGGAAGACCAGTAGCAGTTTCTAATGCACATCTGGAGGCATTGTGTAATCTGTGGACTATCTGAGTGTTGATCAAACAAAAAAATTACATCGGGATTGAATACAACAGTCACCATGCGCACTTTCCTTCATGGTAAAAATGTCTCAAACATTCTACGCTTTGATCGTTCCCTTGAAGGCCAGTAGTAGTTTCCGATGCACATCTGGAGGTATTCCGTAATCTGTGGCCTATCAGAGTGTTGATGAAACACAGAAATTGCATCGGGATTGAATACAACAGTCACCATGCGCACTTTCCTCCATGGGAGTAATGTCTCAAACAGTCTACGTTTTGATCGTTCCCTGGAAGACCAGTAGCAGTTTACGATGCACATCTGGAGACAATCTGTAATCTGTGGACTATCAGAGTGTTGATGAAACACAGAAATTGCATCGGGATTGAATACAACAGTCTCCACGCGCACTTTCCACCATGGGAGAAATGTCTCTAACAGTCTGCGCTTTGATCGTTCCCTGGAAGACCAGTAGTAGTTTCCGATGCACATCTGGAGGAATTCTGTAATCTGTGGACTATCAGAGTGTTGATGAAACACAGAAATTGCATCGGGATTGAATAAAGCCGTCACCATGCGCACTTTCCTCCATGGACGTAATGTCTCTAACAGTCTACGCTTTGATAATTCCCTGGAAGACCAGTAGCAGTTTCTAATGCACATCTGGAGGCATTCTGTAATCTGTGGACTATCTGAGTGTTGATCAAACAAAAAAATTACATCGGGATAGAATACAACAGTAACCATGCGCACTTTCCTTTATGGGAAAAATGTCTCAAACATTCTTCGCTTTGATCGTTCCCTGGAAGACCAGTAGTAGTTTACGATGCACATCTGGAGACAATCTGTAATCTGTGGACTATCAGAGTGTTGATGAAACGCAGAAATTGCATCGGGATTGAATACAACAGTCACCACGCGCACTTTCCCCCATGGGAGAAATGTCTCTAACAGTCTACGCTTTGATCGTTCCCTGGAAGACCAGTAGTAGTTTCCGATGCACATCTGGAGGCATTCTGTAATCTGTGGACTATCAGAGTGGTGATGAAACACAGAAATTGCATCTGGATTGAATAAAGCCGTCACCATGCGCACTTTCCTCCATGGAAGTAATGTCTCTAACAGTCTACGCTTTGATAATTCCCTGGAAGACCAGTAGCAGTTTCTAATGCACTTCTGGAGGCATTCTGTAATCTGTGGACTATCTGAGTGTTGATCAAACAAAAAAATTACATCGGGATTGAATACAACAGTCACCATGCGCACTTTCCTTCATGGGAAAAATGTCTCAAACATACTACGTTTTGGTCGTTCCCTTGAAGGCCAGTAGTAGTTTCCGATGCACATCTGAAGGCATTCAGTAATCTGTGGACTATCAGAGTGTTGATGAATCACAGAAATTGCATCGGGACTGAATACAACAGTCACCATGCGCACATACCTCCATGGGAGTAATGTCTCAAACAGTCTACTCTTTGATCGTTCTCTGGCAGACCAGTAGTAGTTTCCGAAGCAAGTCTGGAGGCATTCTGTAATCTGTGGACTATCAGAGTGTTGATGAAACACAGAAATTGCATCGGGATTGAATACAACAGTCACCATGCGCACTTTCCTCCATGGGGGTATTTCTCAAACAGTCTACGCTTTTATCGTTCCGTGGAAGACCAGTAGTAGTTTCCGATGCACGTCTGGAGGCATTCTGTAATCTGTGGACCTTCAAAGTGTGTATCAAAACACAGAAATTGCATCGGGATTGAATACAACAGTCACCATGCGCACTTGCCTCCATGGGAGTAATGTCTCAAACAGTCTACGTTTTGATCGTTCCCTGGAAGACCAGTAGTAGTTTACGATGCACATCTGGAGACAATCTGTAATCTGTGGACTATCAGAGTGTTGATGAAACGCAGAAATTGCATCGGGATTGAATACAACAGTCACCACGCGCACTTTCCCCCATGGGAGAAATGTCTCTAACAGTCTACGCTTTGATCGTTCCCTGGAAGACCAGTAGTAGTTTCCGATGCACATCTGGAGGCATTCTGTAATCTGTGGACTATCAGAGTGTTGATGAAACACAGAAATTGCATCGGGATTGAATAAAGCCGTCACCATGCGCACTTTCCTCCATGGAAGTAATGTCTCTAACAGTCTACGCTTTGATAATTCCCTGGAAGACCAGTAGCAGTTTCTAATGCACATCTCGAGGCATTCTGTAATCTGTGGACTATCTGAGTGTTGATCAAACAAAAAAATTACATCGGGATTGAATACAACAGTCACCATGCGCACTTTCCTTCATGGGAAAAATGTCTCAAACATTCTACGCTTTGGTCGTTCCCTTGAAGGCCAGTAGTAGTTTCCGATGCACATCTGAATGCATTCAGTAATCTGTGGACTATCAGAGTGTTGATGAATCACAGAAATTGCATCGGGACTGAATACAACAGTCACCATGCGCACTTTCCTCCATGGGAGTAATGTCTCATACAGTCTAGTCTTTGATCGTTCTCTGGAAGACCAGTAGTAGTTTCCGAAGCAAGTCTGGAGGCATTCTGTAATCTGTGGACTATCAGAGTGTTGATGAAACACAGAAATTGCATCGGGATTGAATACAACAGTCACCATGCGCACTTTCCTCCATGGGGGTATTTCTCAAACAGTCTACGCTTTTATCGTTCCGTGGAAGACCAGTAGTAGTTTCCGATGCACGTCTGGAGGCATTCTGTAATCTGTGGACCTTCAAAGTGTGTATCAAAACACAGAAATTGCATCGGGATTGAATACAACAGTCACCATGCGCACTTTCCTCCATGGGAGTAATGTCTCAAACAGTCTACGTTTTGATCGTTCCCTGGAAGACCAGTAGCAGTTTACGATGCACATCTGGAGACAATCTGTAATCTGTGGACTATCAGAGTGTTGATGAAACACAGAAATTGCATCGGGATTGAATACAACAGTCACCACTCGCACTTTCCACCATGGGAGAAATGTCTCTAACAGTCTGCGCTTTGATCGTTCCCTGGAAGACCAGTAGTAGTTTCCGATGCACACCTGGAGGAATTCTGTAATCTGTGGACTATCAGAGTGTTGATGAAACACAGAAATTACATCGGGATTGAATAAAGCCGTCACCATGCGCACTTTCCTCCATGGAAGTAATGTCTCTAACAGTCTACGCTTTGATAATTCCCTGGAAGACCAGTAGCAGTTTCTAATGCACATCCTTAGGCATTCTGTAATCTGTGGACTATCTGAGTGTTGATCAAACAAAAAAATTACATCGGGATTGAATACAACAGTCACCATGCGCACTTTCCTTCATGGGAAAAATGTCTCAAACATTCTACGCTTTGGTCGTTCCCTTGAAGGCCAGTAGTAGTTTTCGATGCACATCTGAAGGCATTCAGTAATCTGTGGACTATCAGAGTGTTGATGAATCACAGAAATTGCATCGGGACTGAATACAACAGTCACCATGCGCACTTTCCTCCATGGGAGTAATGTCTCAAACAGTCTACTCTTTGATCGTTTTCTGGAGGACCAGTAGTAGTTTCCGAAGCAAGTCTGGAGGCATTCTGTAATCTGTGGACTATCAGAGTGTTGATGAAACACAGAAATTGCATCGGGATTAAATACAACAGTCACCATGCGCACTTTCCTCCATGGGGGTATTTCTCAAACTGTCTACGCTTTTATCGTTCCGTGGAAGACCAGTAGTAGTTTACGATGCACATCTGGAGGCATTCTGTAGCCTGTGGACTATCACACTGTTGATGAAACACAGAAATTGCATCGGGATTGAATACAACAGGCACCATGCACACTTTCCACCATGGCAGTAATGTCTCTAACAGTCTATGCTTTGATCGTTCCCTGGAAGACCAGTAGTAGTTTCCGATTAACATCTGGAGGCATTCTGTAACCTGTGGGCTATCAGAGTGTTGATGAAACACAGAAATTGCATCGGGATTGAATACAACAGTCACCATGCGCACTTTCCTCCATGGGAGTAATGTCTCAAACAGTCTACGTTTTGATCGTTCCCTGGAAGACCAGTAGTAGTTTACGATGCAGATCTGGAGGCATTCTGTAGTCTGTGGACTATCAGACTGTTGATGAAACACAGAAATTGCATCGGGATTGAATACAACAGGCACCATGCGCACTTTCCTCCATGGGAGTAATGTCTCAAACAGGCTATTCTTTGATCGTTCCCTGGAAGACCAGTAGTAGTTCCCGATGCACATCTGGAGGCAGTCTGTAATCTGTGGACTATCAGAGTATTGATGAAACACAGAAATTGCATCGGGATTGAATACAGCCGTCACCATGGGTACTTTCCTCCATGGAAGTAATGTCTCTAACAGTCTATGCTTTGATCTTTCCCTGGGAAAACCAGAAGTAGTTTCCGATGCACATCTGGAGGCATTCTGTAATCTGTGAACTATCAGAGTGTTGATGAAACTCAGAAAATGCATCGGGATTGAGTAAAACAGTCACCATGTGCACTTTCCTCCATGTGAGTAATTCTAATACAGGCTACGCTGTGATCGTTCCCTGGAAGACCAGTAGTAGTTTACGATGCACATCTGGAGACAATCAGTAATCTGTGGACTATCAGAGTGTTGATGAAACACAGAAATTGCATCGGGATTGAATACAACAGTCACCACGCGCACTTTCCACCATGGGAGAAATGTCTCTAACAGTCTACGCTTTGATCGTTCCCTGGAAGACCAGTAGTAGTTTCCGATGCACATCTGGAGGCATTCTGTAATCTGTGGACGATCAGAGTATTGATGAAACACAGAAATTGCATCGGGATTGAATAAAGCCGTCTCCATGCGCACTTTCCTCCATGGAAGTAATGTCTCTAACAGTCTACGCTTTGATAATTCCCTGGAAGACCAGTAGCAGTTTCTAATGCACATCTGGAGGCATTGTGTAATCTGTGGACTATCTGAGTGTTGATCAAACAAAAAAATTACATCGGGATTGAATACAACAGTCACCATGCGCACTTTCCTTCATGGTAAAAATGTCTCAAACATTCTACGCTTTGATCGTTCCCTTGAAGGCCAGTAGTAGTTTCCGATGCACATCTGGAGGTATTCCGTAATCTGTGGCCTATCAGAGTGTTGATGAAACACAGAAATTGCATCGGGATTGAATACAACAGTCACCATGCGCACTTTCCTCCATGGGAGTAATGTCTCAAACAGTCTACGTTTTGATCGTTCCCTGGAAGACCAGTAGCAGTTTACGATGCACATCTGGAGACAATCTGTAATCTGTGGACTATCAGAGTGTTGATGAAACACAGAAATTGCATCGGGATTGAATACAACAGTCTCCACGCGCACTTTCCACCATGGGAGAAATGTCTCTAACAGTCTGCGCTTTGATCGTTCCCTGGAAGACCAGTAGTAGTTTCCGATGCACATCTGGAGGAATTCTGTAATCTGTGGACTATCAGAGTGTTGATGAAACACAGAAATTGCATCGGGATTGAATAAAGCCGTCACCATGCGCACTTTCCTCCATGGACGTAATGTCTCTAACAGTCTACGCTTTGATAATTCCCTGGAAGACCAGTAGCAGTTTCTAATGCACATCTGGAGGCATTCTGTAATCTGTGGACTATCTGAGTGTTGATTAAACAAAAAAATTACATCGGGATAGAATACAACAGTAACCATGCGCACTTTCCTTTATGGGAAAAATGTCTCAAACATTCTTCGCTTTGATCGTTCCCTGGAAGACCAGTAGTAGTTTACGATGCACATCTGGAGACAATCTGTAATCTGTGGACTATCAGAGTGTTGATGAAACGCAGAAATTGTATCGGGATTGAATACAACAGTCACCATGCGCACTTTCCTACATGGGAGTAATGTCTCAAACAGTCTACTCTTTGATCGTTCTCTGGAAGACCAGTAGTAGTTTCCCAAGCAAGTCTGGAGGCATTCTGAAATCTGTGGACTATCAGAGTGTTGATGAAACACAGAAATTGCATCGGGATTGAATACAACAGTCACCATGCGCACTTTCCTCCATGGTGGTAATGTCTCAAACAGTCTACGTTTTGATCGTTCCCTGGAAGACCAGTAGTAGTTTACGATGCACATCTGGAGGCATTCTGTAATCTGTGGACTATCAGAGTGTTGATGAAACACAGAAATTGCATCGGGATTGAATAAAGCCGTCACCATGCGCACTTTCCTCCATGGAAGTAATGTCTCTAACAGTCTACGCTTTGATAATTCCCTGGAAGACCAGTAGCAGTTTCTAATGCACATCCTTAGGCATTCTGTAATCTGTGGACTATCTGAGTGTTGATCAAACAAAAAAATTACATCGGGATTGAATACAACAGTCACCATGCGCACTTTCCTTCATGGGAAAAATGTCTCAAACATTCTACGCTTTGGTCGTTCCCTTGAAGGCCAGTAGTAGTTTTCGATGCACATCTGAAGGCATTCAGTAATCTGTGGACTATCAGAGTGTTGATGAATCACAGAAATTGCATCGGGACTGAATACAACAGTCACCATGCGCACTTTCCTCCATGGGAGTAATGTCTCAAACAGTCTACTCTTTGATCGTTTTCTGGAGGACCAGTAGTAGTTTCCGAAGCAAGTCTGGAGGCATTCTGTAATCTGTGGACTATCAGAGTGTTGATGAAACACAGAAATTGCATCGGGATTGAATACAACAGTCACCATGCGCACTTTCCTCCATGGGGGTATTTCTCAAACTGTCTACGCTTTTATCGTTCCGTGGAAGACCAGTAGTAGTTTACGATGCACATCTGGAGGCATTCTGTAGCCTGTGGACTATCACACTGTTGATGAAACACAGAAATTGCATCGGGATTGAATACAACAGGCACCATGCACACTTTCCACCATGGCAGTAATGTCTCTAACAGTCTATGCTTTGATCGTTCCCTGGAAGACCAGTAGTAGTTTCCGATTAACATCTGGAGGCATTCTGTAACCTGTGGGCTATCAGAGTGTTGATGAAACACAGAAATTGCATCGGGATTGAATACAACAGTCACCATGCGCACTTTCCTCCATGGGAGTAATGTCTCAAACAGTCTACGTTTTGATCGTTCCCTGGAAGACCAGTAGTAGTTTACGATGCAGATCTGGAGGCATTCTGTAGTCTGTGGACTATCAGACTGTTGATGAAACACAGAAATTGCATCGGGATTGAATACAACAGGCACCATGCGCACTTTCCTCCATGGGAGTAATGTCTCAAACAGGCTATTCTTTGATCGTTCCCTGGAAGACCAGTAGTAGTTCCCGATGCACATCTGGAGGCAGTCTGTAATCTGTGGACTATCAGAGTATTGATGAAACACAGAAATTGCATCGGGATTGAATACAGCCGTCACCATGGGTACTTTCCTCCATGGAAGTAATGTCTCTAACAGTCTATGCTTTGATCTTTCCCTGGGAAAACCAGAAGTAGTTTCCGATGCACATCTGGAGGCATTCTGTAATCTGTGAACTATCAGAGTGTTGATGAAACTCAGAAAATGCATCGGGATTGAGTAAAACAGTCACCATGTGCACTTTCCTCCATGTGAGTAATTCTAATACAGGCTACGCTGTGATCGTTCCCTGGAAGACCAGTAGTAGTTTACGATGCACATCTGGAGACAATCAGTAATCTGTGGACTATCAGAGTGTTGATGAAACACAGAAATTGCATCGGGATTGAATACAACAGTCACCACGCGCACTTTCCACCATGGGAGAAATGTCTCTAACAGTCTACGCTTTGATCGTTCCCTGGAAGACCAGTAGTAGTTTCCGATGCACATCTGGAGGCATTCTGTAATCTGTGGACGATCAGAGTATTGATGAAACACAGAAATTGCATCGGGATTGAATAAAGCCGTCTCCATGCGCACTTTCCTCCATGGAAGTAATGTCTCTAACAGTCTACGCTTTGATAATTCCCTGGAAGACCAGTAGCAGTTTCTAATGCACATCTGGAGGCATTGTGTAATCTGTGGACTATCTGAGTGTTGATCAAACAAAAAAATTACATCGGGATTGAATACAACAGTCACCATGCGCACTTTCCTTCATGGTAAAAATGTCTCAAACATTCTACGCTTTGATCGTTCCCTTGAAGGCCAGTAGTAGTTTCCGATGCACATCTGGAGGTATTCCGTAATCTGTGGCCTATCAGAGTGTTGATGAAACACAGAAATTGCATCGGGATTGAATACAACAGTCACCATGCGCACTTTCCTCCATGGGAGTAATGTCTCAAACAGTCTACGTTTTGATCGTTCCCTGGAAGACCAGTAGCAGTTTACGATGCACATCTGGAGACAATCTGTAATCTGTGGACTATCAGAGTGTTGATGAAACACAGAAATTGCATCGGGATTGAATACAACAGTCTCCACGCGCACTTTCCACCATGGGAGAAATGTCTCTAACAGTCTGCGCTTTGATCGTTCCCTGGAAGACCAGTAGTAGTTTCCGATGCACATCTGGAGGAATTCTGTAATCTGTGGACTATCAGAGTGTTGATGAAACACAGAAATTGCATCGGGATTGAATAAAGCCGTCACCATGCGCACTTTCCTCCATGGACGTAATGTCTCTAACAGTCTACGCTTTGATAATTCCCTGGAAGACCAGTAGCAGTTTCTAATGCACATCTGGAGGCATTCTGTAATCTGTGGACTATCTGAGTGTTGATCAAACAAAAAAATTACATCGGGATAGAATACAACAGTAACCATGCGCACTTTCCTTTATGGGAAAAATGTCTCAAACATTCTTCGCTTTGATCGTTCCCTGGAAGACCAGTAGTAGTTTACGATGCACATCTGGAGACAATCTGTAATCTGTGGACTATCAGAGTGTTGATGAAACGCAGAAATTGCATCGGGATTGAATACAACAGTCACCACGCGCACTTTCCCCCATGGGAGAAATGTCTCTAACAGTCTACGCTTTGATCGTTCCCTGGAAGACCAGTAGTAGTTTCCGATGCACATCTGGAGGCATTCTGTAATCTGTGGACTATCAGAGTGGTGATGAAACACAGAAATTGCATCTGGATTGAATAAAGCCGTCACCATGCGCACTTTCCTCCATGGAAGTAATGTCTCTAACAGTCTACGCTTTGATAATTCCCTGGAAGACCAGTAGCAGTTTCTAATGCACTTCTGGAGGCATTCTGTAATCTGTGGACTATCTGAGTGTTGATCAAACAAAAAAATTACATCGGGATTGAATACAACAGTCACCATGCGCACTTTCCTTCATGGGAAAAATGTCTCAAACATACTACGCTTTGGTCGTTCCCTTGAAGGCCAGTAGTAGTTTCCGATGCACATCTGAAGGCATTCAGTAATCTGTGGACTATCAGAGTGTTGATGAATCACAGAAATTGCATCGGGACTGAATACAACAGTCACCATGCGCACATACCTCCATGGGAGTAATGTCTCAAACAGTCTACTCTTTGATCGTTCTCTGGCAGACCAGTAGTAGTTTCCGAAGCAAGTCTGGAGGCATTCTGTAATCTGTGGACTATCAGAGTGTTGATGAAACACAGAAATTGCATCGGGATTGAATACAACAGTCACCATGCGCACTTTCCTCCATGGGGGTATTTCTCAAACAGTCTACGCTTTTATCGTTCCGTGGAAGACCAGTAGTAGTTTCCGATGCACGTCTGGAGGCATTCTGTAATCTGTGGACCTTCAAAGTGTGTATCAAAACACAGAAATTGCATCGGGATTGAATACAACAGTCACCATGCGCACTTTCCTCCATGGGAGTAATGTCTCAAACAGTCTACGTTTTGATCGTTCCCTGGAAGACCAGTAGCAGTTTACGATGCACATCTGGAGACAATCTGTAATCTGTGGACTATCAGAGTGTTGATGAAACACAGAAATTGCATCGGGATTGAATACAACAGTCACCACGCGCACTTTCCACCATGGGAGAAATGTCTCTAACAGTCTGCGCTTTGATCGTTCCCTGGAAGACCAGTAGTAGTTTCCGATGCACATCTGGAGGAATTCTGTAATCTGTGACTATCAGAGTGTTGATGAAACACAGAAATTGCATCGGGATTGAATAAAGCCGTCACCATGCGCACTTTCCTCCATGGAAGTAATGTCTCTAACAGTCTACGCTTTGATAATTCCCTGGAAGACCAGTAGCAGTTTCTAATGCACATCTGGAGGCATTCTGTAATCTGTGGACAATCTGAGTGTTGATCAAACAAAAAAATTACATCGGGATAGAATACAGCAGTAACCATGCGCACTTTCCTTTATGGGAAAAATGTCTCAAACATTCTACGCTTTGATCGTTCCCTTGAAGGCCAGTAGTAGTTTCCGATGCACATCTGGAGGCATTCAGTAATCTGTGGACTATCAGAGTGTTGATGAAACACAGAAATTGCATCGGGACTGAATACAACAGTCACCATGCGCACTTTCCTCCATGGGAGTAATGTCTCAAACAGTCTACTCTTTGATCGTTCTCTGGAAGACCAGTAGTAGTTTCCCAAGCAAGTCTGGAGGCATTCTGAAATCTGTGGACTATCAGAGTGTTGATGAAACACAGAAATTGCATCGTGATTGAATACAACAGTCACCATGCGCACTTTCCTCCATGGTGGTAATGTCTCAAACAGTCTACGTTTTGATCGTTCCCTGGAAGACCAGTAGTAGTTTACGATGCACATCTGGAGGCATTCTGTAGTCTGTGGACTATCACACTGTTGATGAAACACAGAAATTGCATCGGGATTGAATACAACAGGCACCATGCACACTTTCCACCATGGCAGTAATGTCTCTAACAGTCTATGCTTTGATCGTTCCCTGGAAGACCAGTAGTAGTTTCCGATTAACATCTGGAGGCATTCTGTAACCTGTGGGCTATCAGAGTGTTGATGAAACTCAGAAATTGCATCGGGATTGAATACAACAGTCACCATGCGCACTTTCCTCCATGGGAGTAATGTCTCAAACAGTCTACGTTTTGATCGTTCCCTGGAAGACCAGTAGTAGTTTACGATGCACATCTGGAGGCATTCTGTAGTCTGTGGACTATCAGACTGTTGATGAAACACAGAAATTGCATCGGGATTGAACACAACAGGCACCATGCGCACTTTCCTCCATGGGAGTAATGTCTCAAACAGGCTATTCTTTGATCGTTAACTGGAAGACCAGTAGTAGTTCCCGATGCACATCTGGAGGCAGTCTGTAATCTGTGGACTATCAGAGTATTGATGAAACACAGAAATTGCATCGGGATTGAATACAGCCGTCACCATGCGTACATTCCTCCATGGAAGTAATCTCTCTAACAGTCTATGCTCTGATCTTTCCCTGGAAGACCAGAAGTAGTTTCCGATGCACATCTGGAGGCATTCTGTAATCTGTGGACTATCAGAGTGTTGATGAAACTCAGAAATTGCATCGGGACTGAATACAACAGTCACCACGCGCACTTTCCACCATGGGAGAAATGTCTATAACAGTCTACGCTTTGATCGTTCCCTGGAAGACCAGTAGTAGTTTCCGATGCACATCTGGAGGCATTCTGTAATCTGTGGACGATCAGAGTGTTGATGAAACACAGAAATTGCATCGGGATTGAATAAAGCCGTCACCATGCGCACTTTCCTCCATGGAAGTAATGTCTCTAACAGTCTACGCTTTGATAATTCCCTGGAAGACCAGTAGCAGTTTCTAATGCACATCTGGAGGCATTCTGTAATCTGTGGACTATCTGAGTGTTGATCAAACAAAAAAATTACATCGGGATTGAATACAACAGTCACCATGCGCACTTTCCTTCATGGGAAAAATGTCTCAAACATTCTACGCTTTGATCGTTCCCTTGAAGGCCAGTAGTAGTTTCCGATGCACATCTGGAGGTATTCTGTAATCTGTGGCCTATCAGAGTGTTGATGAAACACAGAAATTGCATCGGGATTGAATACAACAGTCACCATGCGCACTTTCCTCCATGGGAGTAATGTCTCAAACAGTCTACGTTTTGATCGTTCCCTGGAAGACCAGTAGCAGTTTACGATGCACATCTGGAGACTATCTGTAATCTGTGGACTATCAGAGTGTTGATGAAACACAGACATTGCATCGGGGTTGAATACAACAGTCACCACGCGCACTTTCCTCCATGGAAGTAATGTCTCTAACAGTCTACGCTTTGATAATTCCCTGGAAGACCAGTAGCAGTTTCTAATGCACATCTGGAGGCATTCTGTAATCTGTGGACTATCTGAGTGTTGATCAAACAAAAAAATTACATCGGGATAGAATACTACAGTAACCATGCGCACTTTCCTTTATGGGAAAAATGTCTCAAACATTCTACGCTTTGATCGTTCCCTTGAAGGCCAGTAGTAGTTTCCGATGCACATCTGGAGGCATTCAGTAATCTGTGGACTATCAGAGTGTTGATGAAACACAGAAATTGCATCGGGACTGAATACAACAATCACCATGCGCACTTTCCTCCATGGGAGTAATGTCTCAAACAGTCTACTCTTTGATCGTTCTCTGGAAGACCAGTAGTAGTTTCCCAAGCAAGTCTGGAGGCATTCTAAAATCTGTGGACTATCAGAGTGTTGATGAAACACAGAAATTGCATCGGGATTGAATACAACAGTCACCATGCGCACTTTCCTCCATGGTGGTAATGTCTCAAACAGTCTACGTTTTGATCGTTCCCTGGAAGACCAGTAGTAGTTTCCGAAGCACATCTGGAGACAATCTGTAATCTGTGGACTATCAGAGTGTTGATGAAACACAGAAATTGCATCGGGATTGAATACAACAGTCACCACGCGCACTTTCCACCATGGGAGAAATGTCTCTAACAGTCTACGCTTTGATCGTTCCCTGGAAGACCAGTAGTAGTTTCCGATGCACATCTGGAGGCATTCTGTAATCTGTGGACGATCAGAGTGTTGATGAAACACAGAAATTGCATCGGGATTGAATAAAGCCGTCACCATGCGCACTTTCCTCCATGGAAGTAATGTCTCTAACAGTCTACGCTTTGATAATTCCCTGGAAGACCAGTAGCAGTTTCTAATGCACATCTGGAGGCATTCTGTAATCTGTGGACTATCTGAGTGTTGATCAAACAAAAAAATTACATCGGGATTGAATACAACAGTCACCATGCGCACTTTCCTTGATGGGAAAAATGTCTCAAACATTCTACGCTTTGATCGTTCCCTTGAAGGCCAGTAGTAGTTTCCGATGCACATCTGGAGGTATTCTGTAATCTGTGGCCTATCAGAGTGTTGATGAAACACAGAAATTGCATCGGGATTGAATACAACAGTCACCATCGCACTTTCCTCCATGGGAGTAATGTCTCAAACAGTCTACGTTTTGATCGTTCCCTGGAAGACCAGTAGTAATTTACGATGCACATCTGGAGACAATCTGTAATCTGTGGACTATCAGAGTGTTGATGAAACACAGAAATTGCATCGGGATTGAATACAACAGTACCACGCGCACTTTCCACCATGGGAGAAATGTCTCTAACAGTCTACGCTTTGATCGTTCCCTGGAAGACCAGTAGTAGTTTCCGATGCACATCTGGAGGCATTCTGTAATCTGTGGACTATCAGAGTGTTGATGAAACACAGAAATTGCATCGGGATTGAATAAAGCCGTCACCATGCGCACTTTCCTCCATGGAAGTAATGACTCTAACAGTCTACGCTTTGATAATTCCCTGGAAGACCAGTAGCAGTTTCTAATGCACATCTGGAGGCATTCTGTAAACTGTGGACTATCTGAGTGTTGAACAAACAAAAAAATTACATCGGCATTGAATACAACAGTCACCATGCGCACTTTCCTTCATGGGAAAAATGTCTCAAACATTCTACGCTTTGGTCGGTCCCTTGAAGGCCAGTAGTAGTTTCCGATGCACATCTGGAGGCATTCAGTAATCTGTGGACTATCAGAGTGTTGATGAATCACAGAAATTGCATCGGGACTGAATACAACAGTCACCATGCGCACTTTCCTCCATGGGAGTAATGTCTCAAACAGTCTACTCTTTGATCGGTCTCTGGAAGACCAGTAGTAGTTTCCGAAGCAAGTCTGGAGGCATTCTGTAATCTGTGGACTATCAGAGGTTTGATGAAACACAGAAATTGCATCGGGATTGAATACAACAGTCACCATGCGCACTTTCCTCCATGGGGGTATTTCTCAAACAGTCTACGCTTTTATCGTTCCGTGGAAGACCAGTAGTAGTTTCCGATGCACGTCTGGAGGCATTCTGTAATCTGTGGACCTTCAAAGTGTGTATCAAAACACAGTAATTACATCGGGATTGATTACAACAGTCACCATGCCCACTTTCCTCCATGGGAGTAATGTCTCAAACAGTCTACGTTTTGATCGTTCCCTGGAAGACCAGTAGCAGTTTACGATGCACATCTGGAGACAATCTGTAATCTGTGGACTATCAGAGTGTTGATGAAACACAGAAATTGCATCGGGATTGAATACAACAGTCACCACGCGCACTTTCCACCATGGGAGAAATGTCTCTAACAGTCTACGCTATGATCGTTCCCTGGAAGACCAGTAGTAGTTTCCGATGCACATCTGGAGGCATTCTGTAATCTGTGGACGATCAGAGTGTTGATGAAACACAGAAATTGCATCGGGATTGAATAAAGCCGTCACCATGCGCACTTTCCTCCATGGAAGTAATGTCTCTAACAGTCTACGCTTTGATAATTCCCTGGAAGACCAGTAGCAGTTTCTAATGCACATCTGGAGGCATTCTGTAATCTGTGGACTATCTGAGTGTTGATCAAACAAAAAAATTACATCGGGATTGAATACAACAGTCACCATGCGCACTTTCCTTGATGGGAAAAATGTCTCAAACATTCTACGCTTTGATCGTTCCCTTGAAGGCCAGTAGTAGTTTCCGATGCACATCTGGAGGTATTCTGTAATCTGTGGCCTATCAGAGTGTTGATGAAACACAGAAATTGCATCGGGATTGAATACAACAGTCACCATCGCACTTTCCTCCATGGGAGTAATGTCTCAAACAGTCTACGTTTTGATCGTTCCCTGGAAGACCAGTAGTAATTTACGATGCACATCTGGAGACAATCTGTAATCTGTGGACTATCAGAGTGTTGATGAAACACAGAAATTGCATCGGGATTGAATACAACAGTCACCACGCGCACTTTCCACCATGGGAGAAATGTCTCTAACAGTCTACGCTTTGATCGTTCCCTGGAAGACCAGTAGTAGTTTCCGATGCACATCTGGAGGCATTCTGTAATCTGTGGACTATCAGAGTGTTGATGAAACACAGAAATTGCATCGGGATTGAATAAAGCCGTCACCATGCGCACTTTCTTCCATGGAAGTAATGACTCTAACAGTCTACGCTTTGATAATTCCCTGGAAGACCAGTAGCAGTTTCTAATGCACATCTGGAGGCATTCTGTAAACTGTGGACTATCTGAGTGTTGAACAAACAAAAAAATTACATCGGCATTGAATACAACAGTCACCATGCGCACTTTCCTTCATGGGAAAAATGTCTCAAACATTCTACGCTTTGGTCGGTCCCTTGAAGGCCAGTAGTAGTTTCCGATGCACATCTGGAGGCATTCATTAATCTGTGGACTATCAGAGTGTTGATGAATCACAGAAATTGCATCGGGACTGAATACAACAGTCACCATGCGCACTTTCCTCCATGGGAGTAATGTCTCAAACAGTCTACTCTTTGATCGGTCTCTGGAAGACCAGTAGTAGTTTCCGAAGCAAGTCTGGAGGCATTCTGTAATCTGTGGACTATCAGAGGTTTGATGAAACACAGAAATTGCATCGGGATTGAATACAACAGTCACCATGCGCACTTTCCTCCATGGGGGTATTTCTCAAACACTCTACGCTTTTATCGTTCCGTGGAAGACCAGTAGTAGTTTCCGATGCACGTCTGGAGGCATTCTGTAATCTGTGGACCTTCAAAGTGTGTATCAAAACACAGTAATTACATCGGGATTGATTACAACAGTCACCATGCCCACTTTCCTCCATGGGAGTAATGTCTCAAACAGTCTACGTTTTGATCGTTCCCTGGAAGACCAGTAGCAGTTTACGATGCACATCTGGAGACAATCTGTAATCTGTGGACTATCAGAGAGTTGATGAAACACAGAAATTGCATCGGGATTGAATACAACAGTCACCACGCGCACTTTCCACCATGGGAGAAATGTCTCTAACAGTCTATGCTATGATCGTTCCCTGGAAGACCAGTAGTAGTTTCCGATGCACATCTGGAGGAATTCTGTAATCTGTGGACTATCAGAGTGTTGATGAAACACAGAAATTGCATCGGGATTGAATAAAGCCGTCACCATGCGCACTTTCCTCCATGGAAGTAATGTCTCTAACAGTCTACGCTTTGATAATTCCCTGGAAGACCAGTAGCAGTTTCTAATGCACATCTGGAGGCATTCTGTAATCTGTGGACTATCTGAGTGTTGATCAAACAAAAAAATTACATCGGGATTGAATACAACAGTAACCATGCGCACTTTCCTTTATGGGAAAAATGTCTCAAACATTCTACGCTTTGATCGTTCCCTTGAAGGCCAGTAGTAGTTTCCGATGCACATCTGGAGGCATTCAATAATCTGTGGACTATCAGAGTGTTGATGAAACACAGAAATTGCATCGGGACTGAATACAACAGTCACCATACGCACTTTCCTCCATGGGAGTAATGTCTCAAACAGTCTACTCTTTGATCGTTCTCTGGAAGACCAGTAGTAGTTTCCCAAGCAAGTCTGGAGGCATTCTGAAATCTGAGGACTATCAGAGTGTTGATGAAACACAGAAATTGCATCGGGATTGAATACAACAGTCACCATGCGCACTTTCCTCCATGGTGGTAATGTCTCAAACAGTCTACGATTTGATCGTTCCCTGGAAGACCAGTAGTAGTTTACGATGCACATCTGGAGGCATTCTGTAGTCTGTGGAATATCACACTGTTGATGAAACACAGAAATTGCATCGGGATTGAATACAACAGGCACCATGCACACTTTCCTCCATGGCAGTAATGTCTCTAACAGTCTATGCTTTGATCGTTCCCTGGAAGACCAGTAGTAGTTTCCGATTAACATCTGGAGGCATTCTGTAATCTGTGGGCTATCAGAGTGTTGATGAAACACAGAAATTGCATCGGGATTGAATACAACAGTCACCATGCGCACTTTCCTCCATGGGAGTAATGTCTCAAACAGTCTACGTTTTTATCGTTCCCTGGAAGACCAGTAGTAGTTTACGATGCACATCTGGAGGCATTCTGTAGTCTGTGGACTATCAGACTGTTGATGAAACACACAAATTGCATCGGGATTGAATACAAGAGGCACCATGCGCACTTTCCTCCATGGGAGTAATGTCTCAAACAGGCTATTCTATGATCGTTCCCTGGAAGACCAGTAGTAGTTCCCGATGCACATCTGGAGGCAGTCTGTAATCTGTGGACTATCAGAGTATTGATGAAACACAGAAATTGCATCGGGATTGAATACAGCCGTCACCATGCGCACTTTCCTCCACGGAAGTAATGTCACTAACAGTCTATGCTTTGATCTTTCCCTGGAAGACCAGAAGTAGTTTCCGATGCACATCTGGAGGCATTCTGTAATCTGTGGACTATCAGAGTGTTGATGAAACTCAGAAAATGCATCGGTATTGAGTAAAACAGTCACCATGTGCACTTTCCTCCATGTGAGTAATTCTAATACAGGCTACGCTTTGATCGTTCCCTGGAAGACCAGTAGTAGTTTCCGATGCACATCTGGAGGGATTCTGTAATCCGTGGACTATCAGAGTGTTGATGAAACACAGAAACTGCATCGGGATTGAATACAACAGACTTCATGCGCACTTTCCTCCATTCGAGTAATGTCTCAAACAGTCTACGTTTTGATCCTTCCCTGGAAGACCAGTAGTAGTTTACGATGCACATCTGGAGACAATCTGTAATCTGTGGCCTATCAGAGTGTTGATGAAACACAGAAATTGCATCGGGATTGAATACAATAGTCACCACGCGCACTTTCCACCATGGGAGAAATGTCTCTAACAGTCTACGCTTTGATCGTTCCCTCGAAGACCAGTAGTAGTTTCCGATGCACATCTGGAGGCATTCTGTAATCTGTGGACTATCAGAGTGTTGATGAAACACAGAAATTGCATCGGGATTGAATAAAGCCGTCACCATGCGCACTTTCCTCCACGGAAGTAATGTCTCTAACAGTCTACGCTTTGATAATTCCCTGGAAGACCAGTAGCAGTTTCTAATGCACATCTGGAGGCATTCTGTAATCTGTGGACTATCTGAGTGTTGATCAAACAAAAAAATTACATCGGGATTGAATACAACAGTCACCATGCGCACTTTCCTCCATGGGAGTAATGTCTCAAACAGTCTACCCTTTGATCGTTCTCTGGAAGACCAGTAGTAGTTTCCGAAGCAAGTCTGGAGGCATTCTGTAATCTGTGGACTATCAGAGTGTTGATGAAACACAGAAATTGCATCGGGATTGAATACAACAGTCACCATGCGCACTTTCCTCCATGGGGGTAATTCTCAATCAGTCTACGCTTTTATCGTTCCGTGGAAGACCAGTAGTAGTTTACGATGCACATCTGGAGGCATTCTGTAGTCTGTGGACCATCAGACTGTTGATGAAACACAGAAATTGCATCGGGATTGAATACAACAGGCACCATGCGCACTTTCCTTCATGGGAGTAATGTCTAAAACAGTCTACGCTTTGATCGTACCCTGGAAGACCAACGTTAATTTCCGATGCACATCTGTTGACATTCTGTAATCTGTGGGGTATCTGAGTGTTGATGAAACACAGAATATGGAATAGGATTGAATACAACAGTCACCATGCGCACCTTCCTCCATGGGAGTAATGTCTCAAATAGTTTACGCTTTGATCGTTCGCTGGAAGACCAGAAGTATGTTCCGATGCACATCTGGAGGCATTTTGTAATCTGTGGACTATCAGAGTGTTGATGAAACACATAAATTGCATCGGGATTGAATACAACAGTCACCATGCGCACTTTCCTCCATGGGGGTAATTCTCAAACAGTCTACGCTTTTACCGTTCCGTGGAAGACCAGAGGTAGTTTCCGATGCACATCTGGAGGCATTCTGTAATCTGTGTACTATCAGAGTGTTGATGAAACTCAGAAAATGCATCGGGATTGAGTAAAACTGTCACCATGTGCACTTTCCTCCATGTGAGTAATTCTAATACAGGCTACGCTTTGATCGTTCCCTGGAAGACCAGTAGTAGTTTCCGATGCATATCTAAAGGCTTTCTGTAATCCGTGGACTATCAGAGTGTCGAAGAAACACAGAAATTGCAAAGGGATTGAATACAACAGTCTTCATGCGCACTTTCCTCCATGGGAGTAATGTCTCAAACAGTCTACGTTTTGATCGTTCCCTGGAAGACCAGTAGTAGTTTACGATGCACATCTGGAGACAATCTGTAATCTGTGGACTATCAGAGTGTTGATGAAACACAGAAATTGCATCGGGATTGAATACAACAGTCACCACGCGCACTTTCCACCATGGGAGAAATGTCTCTAACAGTCTACGCTTTGATCGTTCCCTGGAAGACCTGTAGTAGTTTCCGATGCACATCTGGAGGCATTCTATAATCTGTGGACTATCAGAGTGATGATGAAACACAGAAATTGCATCGGGATTGAATAAAGCCGTCACCATGCGCACTTTCCTCCATGGAAGTAATGTCTCTAACAGTCTACGCTTTGATAATTCCCTGGAAGACCAGTAGCAGTTTCTAATGCACATCTGGTGGCATTCTGTAATCTGTGGACTATCTGAGTGTTGATCAAACAAAAATATAACATCGGGATTGAATACAACAGTCACTATGCGCACTTTCCTTCATGGGAAAAATGTCTCAAACATTCTACGCTTTGATCGTTCCCTTGAAGGCCAGTAGTAGTTTCCGATGCACATCTGGAGGCATTCAGTAATCTGTGGACTTTCGGAGTGTTGATGAAACACAGAAATTGCATCGGGACTGAATACAACAGTCACCATGCGCACTTTCCTCCATGGGAGTAATGTCTTAAACAGTCTACTCTTTGATCGTTCTCTGGAAGACCAGTAGTAGTTTCCGAAGCAAGTCTGGAGGCATTCTGTAATCTGTGGACTATCAGAGTGTTGATGAAACACAGAAATTGCATCGGGATTGAATACAACAGTCACTATGTGCACTTTCCTCCATGGGAGTAATGTCTCAAACAGTCTACGCTTTGATCGTTCCCTGGAAGACCAGTAGTAGTTTCCGATGCACATCTGAAGGCATTCTGTAATCTGTGGACCTTCAAAGTGTGGATTGAAAGACAGAAATTGCATCCGCATTAAATACAACAGTCATCGTGCGCACTTTCATCCATGGGAGTAATGTCTCTAACAGTCTACGCTTTGATCTTTCCCTGGAAGGCCACTAGTAGTTTCCGATGCACATCTGGAGGCATTCTGTAATCTGTGGACTATCAGAGTGTTGATGAAACACAGAAATTGCATCGGGATTGAATAAAGCCGTCACCATGCGCACTTTCCTCCACGGAAGTAATGTCTCTAACAGTCGACGCTTTGATAATTCCCTGGAAGACCAGTAGCAGTTTCTAATGCACATCTGGAGGCATTCTGTAATCTGTGGACTATCAGAGTGTTGATGAAACACAGAAATCGCTTCGGGATTGAATACAAGAGTCACCATGCGCACTTCCCTCCATGGGAGTAATGTCTCAAAGAGTATACGCTTTGATCGTTCCCTGGAAGACCAGTAGTAGTTTCCGATGCACATCTTGAGGCATTCTGTAATCTGTGGACATTCAGAGTGTTGATGAAACATAGATATTGCATCGGGATTGAATACAACAGTCACCATGCGCACTTTCCTCCATGGGAGTATTGTCTCAGACAGTCTACACTTTGGTCGTTCTCAGGAAGACGAGTAGTAGTTTCCGGTGCACATCTGGAGGCATTCTGTAATCTGTGGACTATCAGAGTGGTGATGAAACACAGAAAATGCATCGGGATTGAGTAAAACAGTCACCATGTTCACTTTCCTCCATGTGAGTAATTCTCATACAGGCTAAGCTTTGATCGTTCCCTGGAAGACCCATGGTAGTTCCTGATGCACATCTGGAGGCATTCTGTAATCTGTGGACTATCAGACTGTTGATGAAACACATAAATTGCATCGGGATTGAATACAATAGTCACCATGCGCACTTTCCTCCATGGGAGTAATGCACATCTGGAGACAATCTGTAATCTGTGGACTATCTGAGTGTTGATGAAACACAGAAATTATATCGGGATTGAATACAACAGTCACCATGCGCACTTTCCTCCATAAAAGTAATGTCTCAAATGGTCTACGCTTTGATCGTTCCCTGGAAGATCAGTAGTAGTTTCCGAAGCACGTCTGGAGGCATTCTGTAATCTGTGGACCTTAAAAGTGTTGATGAAAAACAGAAATTGCATCGGGATTGAATACAACAGTCACCATGCGCACTTTTCTCCATGGGAATAATGTCTGAAACAGTCTACGCTTTGATTGTTCCCTGGAAGACCAGTAGTACTTTCTGATGCACATCTTGAGGCATTCTGTAATCTGTGGACCTTCAAAGTGTGTATCAAAACACAGTAATTACATCGGGATTGATTACAACAGTCACCATGCCCACTTTCCTCCATGGGAGTAATGTCTCAAACAGTCTACGTTTTGATCGTTCCCTGGAAGACCAGTAGCAGTTTACGATGCACATCTGGAGACAATCTGTAATCTGTGGACTATCAGAGTGTTGATGAAACACAGAAATTGCATCGGGATTGAATACAACAGTCACCACGCGCACTTTCCACCATGGGAGAAATGTCTCTAACAGTCTACGCTATGATCGTTCCCTGGAAGACCAGTAGTAGTTTCCGATGCACATCTGGAGGCATTCTGTAATCTGTGGACGATCAGAGTGTTGATGAAACACAGAAATTGCATCGGGATTGAATAAAGCCGTCACCATGCGCACTTTCCTCCATGGAAGTAATGTCTCTAACAGTCTACGCTTTGATAATTCCCTGGAAGACCAGTAGCAGTTTCTAATGCACATCTGGAGGCATTCTGTAATCTGTGGACTATCTGAGTGTTGATCAAACAAAAAAATTACATCGGGATTGAATACAACAGTCACCATGCGCACTTTCCTTGATGGGAAAAATGTCTCAAACATTCTACGCTTTGATCGTTCCCTTGAAGGCCAGTAGTAGTTTCCGATGCACATCTGGAGGTATTCTGTAATCTGTGGCCTATCAGAGTGTTGATGAAACACAGAAATTGCATCGGGATTGAATACAACAGTCACCATCGCACTTTCCTCCATGGGAGTAATGTCTCAAACAGTCTACGTTTTGATCGTTCCCTGGAAGACCAGTAGTAATTTACGATGCACATCTGGAGACAATCTGTAATCTGTGGACTATCAGAGTGTTGATGAAACACAGAAATTGCATCGGGATTGAATACAACAGTCACCACGCGCACTTTCCACCATGGGAGAAATGTCTCTAACAGTCTACGCTTTGATCGTTCCCTGGAAGACCAGTAGTAGTTTCCGATGCACATCTGGAGGCATTCTGTAATCTGTGGACTATCAGAGTGTTGATGAAACACAGAAATTGCATCGGGATTGAATAAAGCCGTCACCATGCGCACTTTCTTCCATGGAAGTAATGACTCTAACAGTCTACGCTTTGATAATTCCCTGGAAGACCAGTAGCAGTTTCTAATGCACATCTGGAGGCATTCTGTAAACTGTGGACTATCTGAGTGTTGAACAAACAAAAAAATTACATCGGCATTGAATACAACAGTCACCATGCGCACTTTCCTTCATGGGAAAAATGTCTCAAACATTCTACGCTTTGGTCGGTCCCTTGAAGGCCAGTAGTAGTTTCCGATGCACATCTGGAGGCATTCAGTAATCTGTGGACTATCAGAGTGTTGATGAATCACAGAAATTGCATCGGGACTGAATACAACAGTCACCATGCGCACTTTCCTCCATGGGAGTAATGTCTCAAACAGTCTACTCTTTGATCGGTCTCTGGAAGACCAGTAGTAGTTTCCGAAGCAAGTCTGGAGGCATTCTGTAATCTGTGGACTATCAGAGGTTTGATGAAACACAGAAATTGCATCGGGATTGAATACAACAGTCACCATGCGCACTTTCCTCCATGGGGGTATTTCTCAAACACTCTACGCTTTTATCGTTCCGTGGAAGACCAGTAGTAGTTTCCGATGCACGTCTGGAGGCATTCTGTAATCTGTGCACCTTCAAAGTGTGTATCAAAACACAGTAATTACATCGGGATTGATTACAACAGTCACCATGCCCACTTTCCTCCATGGGAGTAATGTCTCAAACAGTCTACGTTTTGATCGTTCCCTGGAAGACCAGTAGCAGTTTACGATGCACATCTGGAGACAATCTGTAATCTGTGGACTATCAGAGTGTTGATGAAACACAGAAATTGCATCGGGATTGAATACAACAGTCACCACGCGCACTTTCCACCATGGGAGAAATGTCTCTAACAGTCTATGCTATGATCGTTCCCTGGAAGACCAGTAGTAGTTTCCGATGCACATCTGGAGGAATTCTGTAATCTGTGGACTATCAGAGTGTTGATGAAACACAGAAATTGCATCGGGATTGAATAAAGCCGTCACCATGCGCACTTTCCTCCATGGAAGTAATGTCTCTAACAGTCTACGCTTTGATAATTCCCTGGAAGACCAGTAGCAGTTTCTAATGCACATCTGGAGGCATTCTGTAATCTGTGGACTATCTGAGTGTTGATCAAACAAAAAAATTACATCGGGATTGAATACAACAGTAACCATGCGCACTTTCCTTTATGGGAAAAATGTCTCAAACATTCTACGCTTTGATCGTTCCCTTGAAGGCCAGTAGTAGTTTCCGATGCACATCTGGAGGTATTCAATAATCTGTGGACTATCAGAGTGTTGATGAAACACAGAAATTGCATCGGGACTGAATACAACAGTCACCATACGCACTTTCCTCCATGGGAGTAATGTCTCAAACAGTCTACTCTTTGATCGTTCTCTGGAAGACCAGTAGTAGTTTCCCAAGCAAGTCTGGAGGCATTCTGAAATCTGAGGACTATCAGAGTGTTGATGAAACACAGAAATTGCATCGGGATTGAATACAACAGTCACCATGCGCACTTTCCTCCATGGTGGTAATGTCTCAAACAGTCTACGATTTAATCGTTCCCTGGAAGACCAGTAGTAGTTTACGATGCACATCTGGAGGCATTCTGTAGTCTGTGGAATATCACACTGTTGATGAAACACAGAAATTGCATCGGGATTGAATACAACAGGCACCATGCACACTTTCCTCCATGGCAGTAATGTCTCTAACAGTCTATGCTTTGATCGTTCCCTGGAAGACCAGTAGTAGTTTCCGATTAACATCTGGAGGCATTCTGTAATCTGTGGGCTATCAGAGTGTTGATGAAACACAGAAATTGCATCGGGATTGAATACAACAGTCACCATGCGCACTTTCCTCCATGGGAGTAATGTCTCAAACAGTCTACGTTTTTATCGTTCCCTGGAAGACCAGTAGTAGTTTACGATGCACATCTGGAGGCATTCTGTAGTCTGTGGACTATCAGACTGTTGATGAAACACACAAATTGCATCGGGATTGAATACAAGAGGCACCATGCGCACTTTCCTCCATGGGAGTAATGTCTCAAACAGGCTATTCTATGATCGTTCCCTGGAAGACCAGTAGTAGTTCCCGATGCACATCTGGAGGCAGTCTGTAATCTGTGGACTATCAGAGTATTGATGAAACACAGAAATTGCATCGGGATTGAATACAGCCGTCACCATGCGCACTTTCCTCCACGGAAGTAATGTCACTAACAGTCTATGCTTTGATCTTTCCCTGGAAGACCAGAAGTAGTTTCCGATGCACATCTGGAGGCATTCTGTAATCTGTGGACTATCAGAGTGTTGATGAAACTCAGAAAATGCATCGGTATTGAGTAAAACAGTCACCATGTGCACTTTCCTCCATGTGAGTAATTCTAATACAGGCTACGCTTTGATCGTTCCCTGGAAGACCAGTAGTAGTTTCCGATGCACATCTGGAGGGATTCTGTAATCCGTGGACTATCAGAGTGTTGATGAAACACAGAAACTGCATCGGGATTGAATACAACAGTCTTCATGCGCACTTTCCTCCATTCGAGTAATGTCTCAAACAGTCTACGTTTTGATCCTTCCCTGGAAGACCAGTAGTAGTTTACGATGCACATCTGGAGACAATCTGTAATCTGTGGCCTATCAGAGTGTTGATGAAACACAGAAATTGCATCGGGATTGAATACAATAGTCACCACGCGCACTTTCCACCATGGGAGAAATGTCTCTAACAGTCTACGCTTTGATCGTTCCCTCGAAGACCAGTAGTAGTTTCCGATGCACATCTGGAGGCATTCTGTAATCTGTGGACTATCAGAGTGTTGATGAAACACAGAAATTGCATCGGGATTGAATAAAGCCGTCACCATGCGCACTTTCCTCCACGGAAGTAATGTCTCTAACAGTCTACGCTTTGATAATTCCCTGGAAGACCAGTAGCAGTTTCTAATGCACATCTGGAGGCATTCTGTAATCTGTGGACTATCTGAGTGTTGATCAAACAAAAAAATTACATCGGGATTGAATACAACAGTCACCATGCGCACTTTCCTCCATGGGAGTAATGTCTCAAACAGTCTACCCTTTGATCGTTCTCTGGAAGACCAGTAGTAGTTTCCGAAGCAAGTCTGGAGGCATTCTGTAATCTGTGGACTATCAGAGTGTTGATGAAACACAGAAATTGCATCGGGATTGAATACAACAGTCACCATGCGCACTTTCCTCCATGGGGGTAATTCTCAATCAGTCTACGCTTTTATCGTTCCGTGGAAGACCAGTAGTAGTTTACGATGCACATCTGGAGGCATTCTGTAGTCTGTGGACCATCAGACTGTTGATGAAACACAGAAATTGCATCGGGATTGAATACAACAGGCACCATGCGCACTTTCCTTCATGGGAGTAATGTCTAAAACAGTCTACGCTTTGATCGTACCCTGGAAGACCAACGTTAATTTCCGATGCACATCTGTTGACATTCTGTAATCTGTGGAGTATCTGAGTGTTGATGAAACACAGAATATGGAATAGGATTGAATACAACAGTCACCATGCGCACCTTCCTCCATGGGAGTAATGTCTCAAATAGTTTACGCTTTGATCGTTCGCTGGAAGACCAGAAGTATGTTCCGATGCACATCTGGAGGCATTTTGTAATCTGTGGACTATCAGAGTGTTGATGAAACACATAAATTGCATCGGGATTGAATACAACAGTCACCATGCGCACTTTCCTCCATGGGGGTAATTCTCAAACAGTCTACGCTTTTACCGTTCCGTGGAAGACCAGAGGTAGTTTCCGATGCACATCTGGAGGCATTCTGTAATCTGTGTACTATCAGAGTGTTGATGAAACTCAGAAAATGCATCGGGATTGAGTAAAACTGTCACCATGTGCACTTTCCTCCATGTGAGTAATTCTAATACAGGCTACGCTTTGATCGTTCCCTGGAAGACCAGTAGTAGTTTCCGATGCATATCTGGAGGCTTTCTGTAATCCGTGGACTATCAGAGTGTCGAAGAAACACAGAAATTGCAAAGGGATTGAATACAACAGTCTTCATGCGCACTTTCCTCCATGGGAGTAATGTCTCAAACAGTCTACGTTTTGATCGTTCCCTGGAAGACCAGTAGTAGTTTACGATGCACATCTGGAGACAATCTGTAATCTGTGGACTATCAGAGTGTTGATGAAACACAGAAATTGCATCGGGATTGAATACAACAGTCACCACGCGCACTTTCCACCATGGGAGAAATGTCTCTAACAGTCTACGCTTTGATCGTTCCCTGGAAGACCTGTAGTAGTTTCCGATGCACATCTGGAGGCATTCTATAATCTGTGGACTATCAGAGTGATGATGAAACACAGAAATTGCATCGGGATTGAATAAAGCCGTCACCATGCGCACTTTCCTCCATGGAAGTAATGTCTCTAACAGTCTACGCTTTGATAATTCCCTGGAAGACCAGTAGCAGTTTCTAATGCACATCTGGTGGCATTCTGTAATCTGTGGACTATCTGAGTGTTGATCAAACAAAAATATAACATCGGGATTGAATACAACAGTCACTATGCGCACTTTCCTTCATGGGAAAAATGTCTCAAACATTCTACGCTTTGATCGTTCCCTTGAAGGCCAGTAGTAGTTTCCGATGCACATCTGGAGGCATTCAGTAATCTGTGGACTTTCGGAGTGTTGATGAAACACAGAAATTGCATCGGGACTGAATACAACAGTCACCATGCGCACTTTCCTCCATGGGAGTAATGTCTTAAACAGTCTACTCTTTGATCGTTCTCTGGAAGACCAGTAGTAGTTTCCGAAGCAAGTCTGGAGGCATTCTGTAATCTGTGGACTATCAGAGTGTTGATGAAACACAGAAATTGCATCGGGATTGAATACAACAGTCACTATGTGCACTTTCCTCCATGGGAGTAATGTCTCAAACAGTCTACGCTTTGATCGTTCCCTGGAAGACCAGTAGTAGTTTCCGATGCACATCTGAAGGCATTCTGTAATCTGTGGACCTTCAAAGTGTGGATTGAAACACAGAAATTGCATCCGCATTAAATACAACAGTCATCGTGCGCACTTTCATCCATGGGAGTAATGTCTCTAACAGTCTACGCTTTGATCTTTCCCTGGAAGGCCACTAGTAGTTTCCGATGCACATCTGGAGGCATTCTGTAATCTGTGGACTATCAGAGTGTTGATGAAACACAGAAATTGCATCGGGATTGAATAAAGCCGTCACCATGCGCACTTTCCTCCACGGAAGTAATGTCTCTAACAGTCGACGCTTTGATAATTCCCTGGAAGACCAGTAGCAGTTTCTAATGCACATCTGGAGGCATTCTGTAATCTGTGGACTATCAGAGTGTTGATGAAACACAGAAATCGCTTCGGGATTGAATACAAGAGTCACCATGCGCACTTCCCTCCATGGGAGTAATGTCTCAAAGAGTATACGCTTTGATCGTTCCCTGGAAGACCAGTAGTAGTTTCCGATGCACATCTTGAGGCATTCTGTAATCTGTGGACATTCAGAGTGTTGATGAAACATAGATATTGCATCGGGATTGAATACAACAGTCACCATGCGCACTTTCCTCCATGGGAGTATTGTCTCAGACAGTCTACACTTTGGTCGTTCTCAGGAAGACGAGTAGTAGTTTCCGGTGCACATCTGGAGGCATTCTGTAATCTGTGGACTATCAGAGTGGTGATGAAACACAGAAAATGCATCGGGATTGAGTAAAACAGTCACCATGTTCACTTTCCTCCATGTGAGTAATTCTCATACAGGCTAAGCTTTGATCGTTCCCTGGAAGACCCATGGTAGTTCCTGATGCACATCTGGAGGCATTCTGTAATCTGTGGACTATCAGACTGTTGATGAAACACATAAATTGCATCGGGATTGAATACAATAGTCACCATGCGCACTTTCCTCCATGGGAGTAATGCACATCTGGAGACAATCTGTAATCTGTGGACTATCTGAGTGTTGATGAAACACAGAAATTATATCGGGATTGAATACAACAGTCACCATGCGCACTTTCCTCCATAAAAGTAATGTCTCAAATGGTCTACGCTTTGATCGTTCCCTGGAAGATCAGTAGTAGTTTCCGAAGCACGTCTGGAGGCATTCTGTAATCTGTGGACCTTAAAAGTGTTGATGAAAAACAGAAATTGCATCGGGATTGAATACAACAGTCACCATGCGCACTTTTCTCCATGGGAATAATGTCTGAAACAGTCTACGCTTTGATTGTTCCCTGGAAGACCAGTAGTACTTTCTGATGCACATCTTGAGGCATTCTGTAATCTGTGGAGTATCAGAGTGTTGATGAAACACAGAAATTGCATCGGGATTGAATAAAGCCGTCACCATGCACACCTTCCTCCATGGAAGTAATGTCTCTAACAGTCTACGCTTTGATAATTCCCTGGAAGACCAGTAGCAGTTTCTAATGCACATCTGGAGGCATTCTGTAATCTGTGGACTATCTGAGTGTTGATCAAACAAAAAAATTACATCGGGATTGAATACAACAGTCACCATGCGCACTTTCCTTCATGGGAAAAATGTCTCAAACATTCTACACTTTGATCGTTCCCTTGAAGGCCAGTAGTAGTTTCCGATGCACATCTGGAGGCATTTAGTAATCTGTGGACTATCAGAGTGTTGATGAAACACAGAAATTGCATCGGGACTGAATACAACAGTCACCATGCGCACTTTCCTCCATGGGAGTAATGTCTCAAACAGTCTACTCTTTGATCGTTCTCTGGAAGACCAGTAGTAGTTTCCGAAGCAAGTCTGGAGGCATTCTGAAATCTGTGGACTATCAGAGTGTTGATGAAACACAGAAATTGCATCGGGATTGAATACAACAGTCACCATGCGCTCTTTCCTCCATGGTGGTAATGTCTCAAACAGTCTACGTTTTGATCGTTCCCTGGAAGACCAGTAGTAGTTTACGATGCACATCTGGAGGCATTCTGTAGTCTGTGGACTATCACACTGTTGATGAAAAACAGAAATTGCATCGGGATTGAATACAACAGGCACCATGCGCACTTTCCTCCATGGGAGTAATGTCTCTAACAGTCTATGCTTTGATCGTTCCCTGGAAGACCAGTAGTAGTTTCCGATTAACATCTTGAGGCATTCTGTAATCTGTGGGCTATCAGAGTGTTGATGAAACACAGAAATTGCATCGGGATTGAATACAACAGTCACCATGCGCACTTTCCTCCATGGGAGTAATCTCTCAAACAGTCTACGTTTTGATCGTTTACTGGAAGACCAGTAGTAGTTTACGATGCACATCTGGAGACAATCTGTAATCTGTGGACTATCAGAGTGTTGATGAAACACAGAAATTGCATCGGGATTGAATACAACAGTCACCATGCGCACTTTCCTTCATGGGAAAAATGTCTCAAACATTCTACGCTTTGGTCTGTCCCTTGAAGGCCAGTAGTAGTTTTAGATGCACATCTGGAGGTATTCTGTAATCTGTGGCCTATCAGAGTGTTGATGAAACACAGAAATTGCATCGGGACTGAATACAACAGTCACCATGCGCACTTTCCTCCATAAAAGTAATGTCTCAAATGGTCTACGCTTTGATCGTTTCCTGGAAGATCAGTAGTAGTTTCCGAAGCACGTCTGGAGGCATTCTGTAATCTGTGGACCTTAAAAGTATTGATGAAAAACAGAAATTGCATCGGGATTGAATACAGCAGTCACCATGCGCACTTTCCTCCATGGGAGTAATGTCTGAAACAGTCTACGCTTTGATCGTTCCCTTGAAGACCAGTAGTAGTTTCCGATGCACGTCTGGAGGCATTCTGTAATCTGTGGACCTTAAAAGTGTTGATGAAAAACAGAAATTGCATCGGGATTGAATACAACAGTCACCATGAGCACTTTTCTCCATGGGAATAATGTCTGAAACAGTCTACGCTTTGATTGTTCCCTGGAAGACCAGTAGTACTTTCCGATGCACATCTTGAGCATTCTGTAATCTGTGGAGTATCTGAGTGTTGATGAAACACAGAAATTGCATCGGGATTGAATACAACAGTCACCATGCACACCTTCCTCAATGGGAGTAATGTCTCAAACAGTCTACGTTTTGATCGTTCCCTGGAAGACCAGTAGTAGTTTCCCATGCACATCTGGAGGCATTCTGTAATCTGTGGACCTTCCAACTATGGATTGAAACACAGAAATTGCCTCGGGATTGAATACAACAGTCACCATGCGCACTTTACTCCATGGGAGTAATGTCTCAAACAGTCTACGCTTTGATCGTTCCCAGGAAGACCAGTAGTAGTTACCGATCCACATCTGGAGGCATTCTGTAACCTGTATACTAACAGAGTGTTGATGAAACACAGAAATTGCATCGGGATTGAATACAACAGTCACCATGCGCACTTTCCGCCATGGGAGAAATGTCTCATTCAGTCTAAGATCTGATCGTTCCCTGGAAGACCAGTAGTAGTTTACGATGCACATCTGGAGACAATCTGTAATCTGTGGACTATCAGAGTGTTGATGAAACACAGAAATTGCATCGGGATTGAATACAACAGTCACCACGCGCACTTTCCACCATGGGAGAAATGTCTCTAACAGTCTACGCTTTGATCGTTCCCTGGAAGACCAGTAGTAGTTTCCGATGCACATCTGGAAGCATTCTGTAATCTGTGGACTATCAGAGTGTTGATGGAACACAGAAATTGCATCGGGATTGAATAAAGCCGTCACCATGCACACCTTCCTCCATGGAAGTAATGTCTCTAACAGTCTACGCTTTGATAATTCCCTGGAAGACCAGTAGCAGTTTCTAATGCACATCTGGAGGCATTCTGTAATCTGTGGACCAACTGAGTGTTGATCAAACAAAAAAATTTCGGGATTGAATACAACAGTCACCATGCGCACTTTCCTTCATGGGAAAAATGTCTCAAACATTCTACGCTTTGATCGTTCCCTTGAAGGCCAGTAGTAGTTTCCGATGCACATCTGGAGGCATTTAGTAATCTGTGGACTATCAGAGTGTTGATGAAACACAGAAATTGCATCGGGACTGAATACAACAGTCACCATGCGCACTTTCCTCCATGGGAGTAATGTCTCAAACAGTCTACTCTTTGATCGTTCTCTGGAAGACCAGTAGTAGTTTCCGAAGCAAGTGTGGAGGCATTCTGAAATCTGTGGACTATCAGAGTGTTGATGAAACACAGAAATTGCATCGGGATTGAATACAACAGTCACCATGCGCTCTTTCCTCCATGGTGGTAATGTCTCAAACAGTCTACGTTTTGATCGTTCCCTGGAAGACCAGTAGTAGTTTACGATGCACATCTGGAGGCATTCTGTAGTCTGTGGACTATCACACTGTTGATGAAACACAGAAATTGCATCGGGATTGAATACAACAGGCACCATGCGCACTTTCCTCCATGGGAGTAATGTCTCTAACAGTCTATGCTTTGATCGTTCCCTGGAAGACCAGTAGTAGTTTCCGATTAACATCTGGAGGCATTCTGTAATCTGTGGGCTATCAGAGTGTTGATGAAACACAGAAATTGCATCGGGATTGAATACAACAGTCACCATGCGCACTTTCCTCCATGGGAGTAATGTCTCAAACAGTCTACGTTTTGATCGTTCCCTGGAAGACCAGTAGTAGTTTACGATGCACATCTGGAGGCATTCTGTAATCCGTGGACTATCAGAGTGTTGATGAAACACAGAAATTGCATCGGGATAGAATACAACAGTCTTCATGCGCACTTTCCTCCATGGGAGTAATGTCTCAAACAGTCTACGTTTTGATCGTTCCCTGGAAGACCAGTAGTAGTTTACGATGCACATCTGGAGACAATCTTTAATCTGTGGACTATCAGAGTGTTGATGAAACACAGAAATTGCATCGGGATTGAATACAACAGTAACCACGCGCACTTTCCACCATGGGAGAAATGTCTCTTACAGTCTACGCTTTGATCGTTCCCTGGAAGACCAGTAGTAGTTTCCGATGCACATCTGGAGGCATTCTGTAATCTGTGGACTATCAGAGTGTTGATGAAACACAGAAATTGCATCGGGATTGAATACACAGTCACCATGCGCACTTTCCGCCATGGGAGAAATGTCTCAATCAGTCTAAGATCTGATCGTTCCCTGGAAGACCAGTAGTAGTTTACGATGCACATCTGGAGACAATCTGTAATCTGTGGACTATCAGAGTGTTGATGAAACACAGAAAGTGCATCGGGATTGAATACAACAGTCACCACGCGCACTTTCCACCATGGGAGAAATGTCTCTAACAGTCTACGCTTTGATCGTTCCCTGGAAGACCAGTAGTAGTTTCCGATGCACATCTGGAGGCATTCTGTAATCTGTGGACTATCAGAGTGTTGATGAAACACAGAAATTGCATCGGGATTGAATAAAGCCGTCACCATGCACACCTTCCTCCATGGAAGTAATGTCTCTAACAGTCTACGCTTTGATAATTCCCTGGAAGACCAGTAGCAGTTTCTAATGCACATCTGGAGGCATTCTGTAATCTGTGGACTATCTGAGTGTTGATCAAACAAAAAAATTACATCGGGATTGAATACAACAGTCACCATGCGCACTTTCCTTCATGGGAAAAATGTCTCAAACATTCTACACTTTGATCGTTCCCTTGAAGGCCAGTAGTAGTTTCCGATGCACATCTGGAGGCATTTAGTAATCTGTGGACTATCAGAGTGTTGATGAAACACAGAAATTGCATCGGGACTGAATACAACAGTCACCATGCGCACTTTCCTCCATGGGAGTAATGTCTCAAACAGTCTACTCTTTGATCGTTCTCTGGAAGACCAGTAGTAGTTTCCGAAGCAAGTCTGGAGGCATTCTGAAATCTGTGGACTATCAGAGTGTTGATGAAACACAGAAATTGCATCGGGATTGAATACAACAGTCACCATGCGCTCTTTCCTCCATGGTGGTAATGTCTCAAACAGTCTACGTTTTGATCGTTCCCTGGAAGACCAGTAGTAGTTTACGATGCACATCTGGAGGCATTCTGTAGTCTGTGGACTATCACACTGTTGATGAAACACAGAAATTGCATCGGGATTGAATACAACAGGCACCATGCGCACTTTCCTCCATGGGAGTAATGTCTCTAACAGTCTATGCTTTGATCGTTCCCTGGAAGACCAGTAGTAGTTTCCGATTAACATCTTGAGGCATTCTGTAATCTGTGGGCTATCAGAGTGTTGATGAAACACAGAAATTGCATCGGGATTGAATACAATAGTCACCATGCGCACTTTCCTCCATGGGAGTAATCTCTCAAACAGTCTACGTTTTGATCGTTCCCTGGAAGACCAGTAGTAGTTTACGATGCACATCTGGAGGCATTCTGTAATACATGGACAATCAGAGTGTTGATGAAACACAGAAATTGCATCGGGATTGAATACAACAGTCTTCATGCGCACTTTCCTCCATGGGAGTAATGTCTCAAACAGTCTACGTTTTGATCGTTCCCTGGAAGACCAGTAGTAGTTTACGATGCACATCTGGAGACAATCTGTAATCTGTGGACTATCAGAGTGTTGATGAAACACAGAAATTGCATCGGGATTGAATACAACAGTCACCATGCGCACTTTCCTTCATGGGAAAAATGTCTCAAACATTCTACGCTTTGGTCTGTCCCTTGAAGGCCAGTAGTAGTTTTCGATGCACATCTGGAGGTATTCTGTAATCTGTGGCCTATCAGAGTGTTGATGAAACACAGAAATTGCATCGGGACTGAATACAACAGTCACCATGCGCACTTTCCTCCATAAAAGTAATGTCTCAAATGGTCTACGCTTTGATCGTTTCCTGGAAGATCAGTAGTAGTTTCCGAAGCACGTCTGGAGGCATTCTGTAATCTGTGGACCTTAAAAGTATTGATGAAAAACAGAAATTGCATCGGGATTGAATACAGCAGTCACCATGCGCACTTTCCTCCATGGGAGTAATGTCTGAAACAGTCTACGCTTTGATCGTTCCCTTGAAGACCAGTAGTAGTTTCCGATGCACGTCTGGAGGCATTCTGTAATCTGTGGACCTTAAAAGTGTTGATGAAAAACAGAAATTGCATCGGGATTGAATACAACAGTCACCATGAGCACTTTTCTCCATGGGAATAATGTCTGAAACAGTCTACGCTTTGATTGTTCCCTGGAAGACCAGTAGTACTTTCCGATGCACATCTTGAGCATTCTGTAATCTGTGGAGTATCTGAGTGTTGATGAAACACAGAAATTGCATCGGGATTGAATACAACAGTCACCATGCACACCTTCCTCAATGGGAGTAATGTCTCAAACAGTCTACGTTTTGATCGTTCCCTGGAAGACCAGTAGTAGTTTCCCATGCACATCTGGAGGCATTCTGTAATCTGTGGACCTTCCAACTATGGATTGAAACACAGAAATTGCCTCGGGATTGAATACAACAGTCACCATGCGCACTTTACTCCATGGGAGTAATGTCTCAAACAGTCTACGCTTTGATCGTTCCCAGGAAGACCAGTAGTAGTTACCGATCCACATCTGGAGGCATTCTGTAACCTGTATACTAACAGAGTGTTGATGAAACACAGAAATTGCATCGGGATTGAATACAACAGTCACCATGCGCACTTTCCGCCATGGGAGAAATGTCTCATTCAGTCTAAGATCTGATCGTTCCCTGGAAGACCAGTAGTAGTTTACGATGCACATCTGGAGACAATCTGTAATCTGTGGACTATCAGAGTGTTGATGAAACACAGAAATTGCATCGGGATTGAATACAACAGTCACCACGCGCACTTTCCACCATGGGAGAAATGTCTCTAACAGTCTACGCTTTGATCGTTCCCTGGAAGACCAGTAGTAGTTTCCGATGCACATCTGGAAGCATTCTGTAATCTGTGGACTATCAGAGTGTTGATGGAACACAGAAATTGCATCGGGATTGAATAAAGCCGTCACCATGCACACCTTCCTCCATGGAAGTAATGTCTCTAACAGTCTACGCTTTGATAATTCCCTGGAAGACCAGTAGCAGTTTCTAATGCACATCTGGAGGCATTCTGTAATCTGTGGACCAACTGAGTGTTGATCAAACAAAAAAATTACATCGGGATTGAATACAACAGTCACCATGCGCACTTTCCTTCATGGGAAAAATGTCTCAAACATTCTACGCTTTGATCGTTCCCTTGAAGGCCAGTAGTAGTTTCCGATGCACATCTGGAGGCATTTAGTAATCTGTGGACTATCAGAGTGTTGATGAAACACAGAAATTGCATCGGGACTGAATACAACAGTCACCATGCGCACTTTCCTCCATGGGAGTAATGTCTCAAACAGTCTACTCTTTGATCGTTCTCTGGAAGACCAGTAGTAGTTTCCGAAGCAAGTGTGGAGGCATTCTGAAATCTGTGGACTATCAGAGTGTTGATGAAACACAGAAATTGCATCGGGATTGAATACAACAGTCACCATGCGCTCTTTCCTCCATGGTGGTAATGTCTCAAACAGTCTACGTTTTGATCGTTCCCTGGAAGACCAGTAGTAGTTTACGATGCACATCTGGAGGCATTCTGTAGTCTGTGGACTATCACACTGTTGATGAAACACAGAAATTGCATCGGGATTGAATACAACAGGCACCATGCGCACTTTCCTCCATGGGAGTAATGTCTCTAACAGTCTATGCTTTGATCGTTCCCTGGAAGACCAGTAGTAGTTTCCGATTAACATCTGGAGGCATTCTGTAATCTGTGGGCTATCAGAGTGTTGATGAAACACAGAAATTGCATCGGGATTGAATACAACAGTCACCATGCGCACTTTCCTCCATGGGAGTAATGTCTCAAACAGTCTACGTTTTGATCGTTCCCTGGAAGACCAGTAGTAGTTTACGATGCACATCTGGAGGCATTCTGTAATCCGTGGACTATCAGAGTGTTGATGAAACACAGAAATTGCATCGGGATAGAATACAACAGTCTTCATGCGCACTTTCCTCCATGGGAGTAATGTCTCAAACAGTCTACGTTTTGATCGTTCCCTGGAAGACCAGTAGTAGTTTACGATGCACATCTGGAGACAATCTTTAATCTGTGGACTATCAGAGTGTTGATGAAACACAGAAATTGCATCGGGATTGAATACAACAGTCACCACGCGCACTTTCCACCATGGGAGAAATGTCTCTTACAGTCTACGCTTTGATCGTTCCCTGGAAGACCAGTAGTAGTTTCCGATGCACATCTGGAGGCATTCTGTAATCTGTGGACTATCAGAGTGTTGATGAAACACAGAAATTGCATGGGGATTGAATAAAGCCGTCACCATGCGCACTTTCCTCCATTGAAGTAATGTCTCTAACAGTCTACGCTTTGATAATTCCCTGGAGGACCAGTAGCAGTTTCTAATGCACATCTGGAGGCATTCTGTAATCTGTGGACTATCAGAGTGTTGATCAAACAAAAAAATTACATCGGGATTGAATACAATAGTCGCCATGCGCACTTTCCTTCATGGGAAAAATGTCTCAAACATTCTACGCTTTGATCGTTCCCTTGAAGGCCTGTAGTAGTTTCCGATGCACATCTGGAGGTATTCTGTAATCTGTGGCCTATCAGAGTGTTGATGAAACACAGAAATTTTATCGGGATTGAAAACAACATTCACCATGCACACTTTCCTCCATGGGAGTAATGTCTCAAGCAGTCTACGTTTGATCGCACTCTGGAAGACCAGTAGTAGTTTACGATGCACATCTGGAGAAAATCTGTAATCTGTGGACTATCAGAGAGTTGATGAAACACAGAAATTGCATCGGGATTCAATACAACAGTCACCACGCGCACTTTCCACCATGGGAGAAATGTCTCTAACAGTCTACGCTTTGATCGTTCCCTGGAAGACCAGTAGTAGTTTCCGATGCACATCTGGAGGCATTCTGTAAACTGTGGACTATCAGAGTGTTGATGAAACACAGAAATTGCATGGGGATTGAATAAAGCCGTCACCATGCGCACTTTCCTCCACGGAAGTAATGTCTCTAACAGTCTACGCTTTGATAATTCCCTGAAAGACCAGTAGCAGTTTCTAATGCACATCTGGAGGCATTCTGTAATCTGTGGACTATCTGAGTGTTGATCAAACAAAAAAATTACATCTTGATTGAATACAACAGTCACCATGCGCACTTTCCTCCATGGGAGTAATGTCTCAAACAGTCTACTCTTTGATCGTTCTCTGGAAGACCAGTAGTAGTTTCCGAAGCAAGTCTGGAGGCATTCTGTAATCTGTGGACTATCAGAGTGTTGATGAAACACAGAAATTGCATCGGGATTGAATACAACAGTCACCATGCGCACTTTCCTCCATGGGGGTAATTCTCAAACAGTCTACGCTTTTATCGTTCCGTAGAAGACCAGTAGTAGTTTACGATGCACATCTGGAGGCATTCTGTAGTCTGTGGACCATCAGACTGTTGATGAAACACAGAAATTGCATCTGGATTCATACAACAGGCACCATGCGCACTTTCCTCTATGGGAGTAATGTCTCAAACAGTCTACGCTTTGATCGTTAACTGGAAGACCAACGTTAGTTTCCGATGCACATCTGGAGGCATTCTGTAATCTGTGGACTATCAGAGTGTTGATGAAACTCAGAAAATGCATCGGGATTGAGTAAAACAGTCACCATGTGCACTTTCCTCCATGTGAGTAATTCTAATACAGGCTACGCTTTGATCGTTCCCTGGAAGACCAGTAGTATTTTCCGATGCACATCTGGAGGCATTCTGTAATCCATGGACTATCAGAGTGTCGAAGAAACACAGAAATTACATCGGGATTGAATACAACAGTCTTCATGCGCACTTTCTTTTATGGGAGTAATGTCTCAAACAGTCTACGTTTTGATCGTTCCCTGGAAGACCAGTAGTAGTTTACGATGCACATCTGGAGACAATCTGTAATCTGTGGACTATCAGAGTGTTGATGAAACACAGAAATTGCATCGGGATTGAATACAACAGTCACCACGCGCATTTTCCACCATGGGAGAAATGTCTCTAACAGACTACGCTTTGATCGTTCCCTGGAAGAATAGGAGTGGTTTCCGATGCACATCTGGAGGCAATCCGTAATCTGTGGAGTATCTGAGTGTTGATGAAACACAGAAATTGCATCGGGATTGAATACAACAGTCACCATGCACACCTTCCTCAATGGGAGTAATGTCTCAAACAGTCTACGCTTTGATCGTTCCCTGGAAGACCAGTAGTAGTTTCCCATGCACATCTGGAGGCATTCTGTAATCTGTGGACCTTCCAACTATAGATTGAAACACAGAAATTGCCTCGGGATTGAATACAACAGTCACCATGCGCACTTTCCACCATGGGAGAAATGTCTCTAACAGTCTACGCTTTGATCGTTCCCTGCAAGACCAGTAGTAGTTTCTGATGCACATCTGGAGGCATTCTGTAACCTGCATACTACCAGAGTGTTGATGAAACACAGAAATTGCATCGGGATTGAACACAACTGTCACCATGCGCCTTTCCGCCATGGGAGAAATGTCTCAATCAGTCTAAGATCTGATCGTTCCCTGGAAGACCAGTAGTAGTTTACGATGCACATCTGGAGACAATCTGTAATCTGTGAACTATCAGAGTGTTGATGAAACACAGAAATTGCATCGGGATTGAATACAACAGTTACCACGCGCACTTTCCACCATGGGAGAAATGTCTCTAACAGTCTACGCTTTGATCGTTCCCTGGAAGACCAGTAGTAGTTTACGATGCACATCTGGAGGCATTCTGTAATCCGTGGACAATCAGAGTGTTGATGAAACACAGAAATTGCATCGGGATTGAATACAACAGTCTTCATGCGCACTTTCCTCCATGGGAGTAATGTCTCAAACAGTCTACGTTTTGATCGTTCCCTGGAAGACCAGTAGTAGTTTACGATGCACATCTGGAGACAATCTTTAATCTGTGGACTATCAGAGTGTTGATGAAACACAGAAATTGCACCGGGATTGAATACAACAGTCACCATGCGCACTTTCCTTCATGGGAAAAATGTCTCAAACATTCTACGCTTTGGTCTGTCCCTTGAAGGCCAGTAGTAGTTTTCGATGCACATCTGGAGGTATTCTGTAATCTGTGGCCTATCAGAGTGTTGATGAAACACAGAAATTGCATCGGGACTGAATACAACAGTCACCATGCGCACTTTCCTCCATAAAAGTAATGTCTCAAATGGTCTACGCTTTGATCGTTTCCTGGAAGATCAGTAGTAGTTTCCGAAGCACGTCTGGAGGCATTCTATAATCTGTGGACTATCAGAGGAGTGTTGATGAAACACAGAAATTGCATCGGGATTGAATACAGCAGTCACCATGCGCACTTTCCTCCATGGGAGTAATGTCTGAAACAGTCTACGCTTTGATCGTTCCCTGGAAGACCAGTAGTAGTTTCCGATGCACGTCTGGAGGCATTCTGTAATCTGTGGACCTTAAAAGTGTTGATGAAAAACAGAAATTGCATCGGGATTGAATACAACAGTCACCATGCGCACTTTTCTCCATGGGAATAATGTCTGAAACAGTCTACGCTTTGATTGTTCCCTGGAAGACCAGTAGTACTTTCCGATGCACATCTTGAGGCATTCTGTAATCTGTGGAGTATCTGAGTGTTGATGAAACACAGAAATTGCATCGGGATTGAATACAACAGTCACCATGCACACCTTCCTCAATGGGAGTAATGTCTCAAACAGTCTACGCTTTGATCGTTCCCTGGAAGACCAGTAGTAGTTTCCCATGCACATCTGGAGGCATTCTGTAATCTGTGGACCTTCCAACTATGGATTGAAACACAGAAATTGCCTCGGGATTGAATACAACAGTCACCATGCGCACTTTACTCCATGGGAGTAATGTCTCAAACAGTCTACGCTTTGATCGTTCCCAGGAAGACCAGTAGTAGTTACCGATCCACATCTGGAGGCATTCTGTAACCTGTATACTAACAGAGTGTTGATGAAACACAGAAATTGCATCGGGATTGAATACAACAGTCACCATGCGCACTTTCCGCCATGGGAGAAATGTCTCATTCAGTCTAAGATCTGATCGTTCCCTGGAAGACCAGTAGTAGTTTACGATGCACATCTGGAGACAATCTGTAATCTGTGGACTATCAGAGTGTTGATGAAACACAGAAATTGCATCGGGATTGAATACAACAATCACCACGCGCACTTTCCACCATGGGAGAAATGTCTCTAACAGTCTACTCTTTGATCGTTCTCTGGAAGACCAGTAGTAGTTTCCGAAGCAAGTCTGGAGGCATTCTGAAATCTGTGGACTATCAGAGTGTTGATGAAACACAGAAAGTGCATCGGGATTGAATACAACAGTCACCATGCGCTCTTTCCTCCATGGTGGTAATGTCTCAAACAGTCTACGTTTTGATCGTTCCCTGGAAGACCAGTAGTAGTTTACGATGCACATCTGGAGGCATTCTGTAGTCTGTGGACTATCACACTGTTGATGAAACACAGAAATTGCATCGGGATTGAATACAACAGGCACCATGCGCACTTTCCTCCATGGGAGTAATGTCTCTAACAGTCTATGCTTTGATCGTTCCCTGGAAGACCAGTAGTAGTTTCCGATTAACATCTGGAGGCATTCTGTAATCTGTGGGCTATCAGAGTGTTGATGAAACACAGAAATTGCATCGGGATTGAATACAACAGTCACCATGCGCACTTTCCTCCATGGGAGTAATGTCTCAAACAGTCTACGTTTTGATCGTTCCCTGGAAGACCAGTAGTAGTTTACGATGCACATCTGGAGGCATTCTGTAATCCGTGGACTATCAGAGTGTTGATGAAACACAGAAATTGCATCGGGATAGAATACAACAGTCTTCATGCGCACTTTCCTCCATGGGAGTAATGTCTCAAACAGTCTACGTTTTGATCGTTCCCTGGAAGACCAGTAGTAGTTTACGATGCACATCTGGAGACAATCTTTAATCTGTGGACTATCAGAGTGTTGATGAAACACAGAAATTGCATCGGGATTGAATACAACAGTCACCACGCGCACTTTCCACCATGGGAGAAATGTCTCTTACAGTCTACGCTTTGATCGTTCCCTGGAAGACCAGTAGTAGTTTCCGATGCACATCTGGAGGCATTCTGTAATCTGTGGACTATCAGAGTGTTGATCAAACACAGACATTGCATGGGGATTGAATAAAGCCGTCACCATGCGCACTTTCCTCCATTGAAGTAATGTCTCTAACAGTCTACGCTTTGATAATTCCCTGGAGGACCAGTAGCAGTTTCTAATGCACATCTGGAGGCATTCTGCAATCTGTGGACTATCAGAGTGTTGATCAAACAAAAAAATTACATCGGGATTGAATACAACAGTCGCCATGCGCACTTTCCTTCATGGGAAAAATGTCTCAAACATTCTACGCTTTGATCGTTCCCTTGAAGGCCTGTAGTAGTTTCCGATGCACATCTGGAGGTATTCTGTAATCTGTGTCCTATCAGAGTGTTGATGAAACACAGAAATTTTATCGGGATTGAATACAACATTCACCATGCACACTTTCCTCCATGGGAGTAATGTCTCAAGCAGTCTACGTTTGATCGCTCTCTGGAAGACCAGTAGTAGTTTACGATGCACATCTGGAGGCAGTCTGTAATCTGTGGACTATCAGAGAGTTGATGAAACACAGAAATTGCATCGGGATTCAATACAACAGTAACCACGCGCACTTTCCACCATGGGAGAAATGTCTCTAACAGTCTACGCTTTGATCGTTCCCTGGAAGACCAGTAGTAGTTTCCGATGCACATCTGGAGGCATTCTGTAAACTGTGGACTATCAGAGTGTTGATGAAACACAGAAATTGCATGGGGATTGAATAAAGCCCTCACCATGCGCACTTTCCTCCACGGAAGTAATGTCTCTAACAGTCTACGCTTTGATAATTCCCTGAAAGACCAGTAGCAGTTTCTAATGCACATCTGGAGGCATTCTGTAATCTGTGGACTATCTGAGTGTTGATCAAACAAAAAAATTACATCTTGATTGAATACAACAGTCACCATGCGCACTTTCCTCCATGGGGGTAATTCTCAAACAGTCTACGCTTTTATCGTTCCGTAGAAGACCAGTAGTAGTTTACGATGCACATCTGGAGGCATTCTGTAGTCTGTGGACCATCAGACTGTTGATGAAACACAGAAATTGCATCTGGATTGAATACAACAGGCACCATGCGCACTTTCCTCTATGGGAGTAATGTCTCAAACAGTCTACGCTTTGATCGTTAACTGGAAGACCAACGTTAGTTTCCGATGCACATCTGGAGGCATTCTGTAATCTGTGGACTATCAGAGTGTTGATGAAACTCAGAAAATGCATCGGGATTGAGTAAAACAGTCACCATGTGCACTTTCCTCCATGTGAGTAATTCTAATACAGGCTACGCTTTGATCGTTCCCTGGAAGACCAGTAGTATTTTCCGATGCACATCTGGAGGCATTCTGTAATCCATGGACTATCAGAGTGTCGAAGAAACACAGAAATTACATCGGGATTGATTACAACAGTCTTCATGCGCACTTTCTTTTATGGGAGTAATGTCTCAAACAGTCTACGTTTTGATCGTTCCCTGGAAGACCAGTAGTAGTTTACGATGCACATCTGGAGACAATCTGTAATCTGTGGACTATCAGAGTGTTGATGAAACACAGAAATTGCATCGGGATTGAATACAACAGTCACCACGCGCACTTTCCACCATGGGAGAAATGTCTCTAACAGACTACGCTTTGATCGTTCCCTGGAAGAATAGGAGTAGTTTCCGATGCACATCTGGAGGCAATCTGTAATCTGTGGAGTATCTGAGTGTTGATGAAACACAGAAATTGCATCGGGATTGAATACAACAGTCACCATGCACACCTTCCTTAATGGGAGTAATGTCTCAAACAGTCTACGCTTTGATCGTTCCCTGGAAGACCAGTAGTAGTTTCCCATGCACATCTGGAGGCATTCTGTAATCTGTGGACCTTCCAACTATAGATTGAAACACAGAAATATGCCTCGGGTTTGAATACAACAGTCACCATGCGCACTTTCCACCATGGGAGAAATGTCTCTAACAGTCTACGCTTTGATCGTTCCCTGGAAGACCAGTAGTAGTTTCTGATGCACATCTGGAGGCATTCTGTAACCTGCATACTACCAGAGTGTTGATGAAACACAGAAATTGCATCGGGATTGAACACAACTGTCACCATGCGCACTTTCCGCCATGGGAGAAATGTCTCAATCAGTCTAAGATCTGATCGTTCCCTGGAAGACCAGTAGTAGTTTACGATGCACATCTGGAGACAATCTGTAATCTGTGAACTATCAGAGTGTTGATGAAACACAGAAATTGCATCGGGATTGAATACAACAGTTACCACGCGCACTTTCCACCATGGGAGAAATGTCTCTAACAGTCTACGCTTTGATCGTTCCCTGGAAGACCAGTAGTAGTTTACGATGCACATCTGGAGGCATTCTGTAATCCGTGGACAATCAGAGTGTTGATGAAACACAGAAATTGCATCGGGATTGAATACAACAGTCTTCATGCGCACTTTCCTCCATGGGAGTAATGTCTCAAACAGTCTACGTTTTGATCGTTCCCTGGAAGACCAGTAGTAGTTTACGATGCACATCTGGAGACAATCTTTAATCTGTGGACTATCAGAGTGTTGATGAAACACAGAAATTGCACCGGGATTGAATACAACAGTCACCATGCGCACTTTCCTTCATGGGAAAAATGTCTCAAACATTCTACGCTTTGGTCTGTCCCTTGAAGGCCAGTAGTAGTTTTCGATGCACATCTGGAGGTATTCTGTAATCTGTGGCCTATCAGAGTGTTGATGAAACACAGAAATTGCATCGGGACTGAATACAACAGTCACCATGCGCACTTTCCTCCATAAAAGTAATGTCTCAAATGGTCTACGCTTTGATCGTTTCTCTAAGATCAGTAGTAGTTTCCGAAGCACGTCTGGAGGCATTCTATAATCTGTGGACTATCAGAGGAGTGTTGATGAAACACAGAAATTGCATCGGGATTGAATACAGCAGTCACCATGCGCACTTTCCTCCATGGGAGTAATGTCTGAAACAGTCTACGCTTTGATCGTTCCCTGGAAGACCAGTAGTAGTTTCCGATGCACGTCTGGAGGCATTCTGTAATCTGTGGACCTTAAAAGTGTTGATGAAAAACAGAAATTGCATCGGGATTGAATACAACAGTCACCATGCGCACTTTTCTCCATGGGAATAATGTCTGAAACAGTCTACGCTTTGATTGTTCCCTGGAAGACCAGTAGTACTTTCCGATGCACATCTTGAGGCATTCTGTAATCTGTGGAGTATCTGAGTGTTGATGAAACACAGAAATTGCATCGGGATTGAATACAACAGTCACCATGCACACCTTCCTCAATGGGAGTAATGTCTCAAACAGTCTACGCTTTGATCGTTCCCTGGAAGACCAGTAGTAGTTTCCCATGCACATCTGGAGGCATTCTGTAATCTGTGGACCTTCCAACTATGGATTGAAACACAGAAATTGCCTCGGGATTGAATACAACAGTCACCATGCGCACTTTACTCCATGGGAGTAATGTCTCAAACAGTCTACGCTTTGATCGTTCCCAGGAAGACCAGTAGTAGTTACCGATCCACATCTGGAGGCATTCTGTAACCTGTATACTAACAGAGTGTTGATGAAACACAGAAATTGCATCGGGATTGAATACAACAGTCACCATGCGCACTTTCCGCCATGGGAGAAATGTCTCATTCAGTCTAAGATCTGATCGTTCCCTGGAAGACCAGTAGTAGTTTACGATGCACATCTGGAGACAATCTGTAATCTGTGGACTATCAGAGTGTTGATGAAACACAGAAATTGCATCGGGATTGAATACAACAGTCACCACGCGCACTTTCCACCATTGGAGAAATGTCTCTAACAGTCTACGCTTTGATCGTTCCCTGGAAGACCAGTAGTAGTTTCCGATGCACATCTGGAAGCATTCTGTAATCTGTGGACTATCAGAGTGTTGATGGAACACAGAAATTGCATCGGGATTGAATAAAGCCGTCACCATGCACACCTTCCTCCATGGAAGTAATGTCTCTAACAGTCTACGCTTTGATAATTCCCTGGAAGACCAGTAGCAGTTTCTAATGCACATCTGGAGGCATTCTGTAATCTGTGGACTATCTGAGTGTTGATCAAACAAAAAAATTACATCGGGATTGAATACAACAGTCACCATGCGCACTTTCCTTCATGGGAAAAATGTCTCAAACATTCTACGCTTTGATCGTTCCCTTGAAGGCCAGTAGTAGTTTCCGATGCACATCTGGAGGCATTTAGTAATCTGTGGACTATCAGAGTGTTGATGAAACACAGAAATTGCATCGGGACTGAATACAACAGTCACCATGCGCACTTTCCTCCATGGGAGTAATGTCTCAAACAGTCTACTCTTTGATCGTTCTCTGGAAGACCAGTAGTAGTTTCCGAAGCAAGTGTGGAGGCATTCTGAAATCTGTGGACTATCAGAGTGTTGATGAAACACAGAAATTGCATCGGGATTGAATACAACAGTCACCGAGCGCTCTTTCCTCCATGGTGGTAATGTCTCAAACAGTCTACGTTTTGATCGTTCCCTGGAAGACCAGTAGTAGTTTACGATGCACATCTGGAGGCATTCTGTAGTCTGTGGACTATCACACTGTTGATGAAACACAGAAATTGCATCGGGATTGAATACAACAGGCACCATGCGCACTTTCCTCCATGGGAGTAATGTCTCTAACAGTCTATGCTTTGATCGTTCCCTGGAATACCAGTAGTAGTTTCCGATTAACATCTGGAGGCATTCTGTAATCTGTGGGCTATCAGAGTGTTGATGAAACACAGAAATTGCATCGGGATTGAATACAACAGTCACCATGCGCACTTTCCTCCATGGGAGTAATGTCTCAAACAGTCTACGTTTTGATCGTTCCCTGGAAGACCAGTAGTAGTTTACGATGCACATCTGGAGGCATTCTGTAATCCGTGGACTATCAGAGTGTTGATGAAACACAGAAATTGCATCGGGATAGAATACAACAGTCTTCATGCGCACTTTCCTCCATGGGAGTAATGTCTCAAACAGTCTACGTTTTGATCGTTCCCTTTAAGACCAGTAGTAGTTTACGATGCACATCTAGAGACAATCTTTAATCTGTGGACTATCAGAGTGTTGATGAAACACAGAAATTGCATCGGGATTGAATACAACAGTCACCACGCGCACTTTCCACCATGGGAGAAATGTCTCTTACAGTCTACGCTTTGATCGTTCCCTGGAAGACCAGTAGTAGTTTCCGATGCACATCTGGAGGCATTCTGTAATCTGTGGACTATCAGAGTGTTGATGAAACACAGAAATTGCGTCGGGATTGAATAAAGCCGTCACCATGCGCACTTTCCTCCATTGAAGTAATGTCTCTAACAGTCTACGCTTTGATAATTCCCTGGAGGACCAGTAGCAGTTTCTAATGCACATCTGGAGGCATTCTGTAATCTGTGGACTATCTGAGTGTTGATCAAACAAAAAAATTACATCGGGATTGAATACAACAGTCACCATGCGCACTTTCCTTCATGGGAAAAATGTCTCAAACATTCTACGCTTTGATCGTTCCCTTGAAGGCCTGTAGTAGTTTCCGATGCACATCTGGAGGTATTCTGTAATCTGTGGCCTATCAGAGTGTTGATGAAACACAGAAATTTTATCGGGATTGAATACAACATTCACCATGCACACTTTCCTCCATGGGAGTAATGTCTCAAGCAGTCTACGTTTGATCGTTCTCTGGAAGACCAGTAGTAGTTTACGATGCACATCTGGAGAAAATCTGTAATCTGTGGACTATCAGAGTGTTGATGAAACACAGAAATTGCATCGGGATTCAATACAACAGTCACCACGCGCACTTTCCACCATCGGAGAAATGTCTCTAACAGTCTACGCTTTGATCGTTCCCTGGAAGACCAGTAGTAGTTTCCGATGCACATCTGGAGGCATTCTGTAAACTGTGGACTATCAGAGTGTTGATGAAACACAGAAATTGCATGGGGATTGAATAAAGCCGTCACCATGCGCACTTTCCTCCATTGAAGTAATGTCTCTAACAGTCTACGCTTTGATAATTCCCTGGAGGACCAGTAGCAGTTTCTAATGCACATCTGGAGGCATTCTGTAATCTGTGGACTATCTGAGTGTTGATCAAACAAAAAAATTACATCGGGATTGAATACAACAGTCACCAAGCGCACTTTCCTCCATGGGAGTAATGTCTCAAACAGTCTACTCTTTGATCGTTCTCTGGAAGACCAGTAGTAGTTTCCGAAGCAAGTCTGGAGGCATTCTGTAATCTGTGGACTATCAGAGTGTTGATGAAACACAGAAATTGCATCGGGATTGAATACAACAGTCACCATGCGCACTTTCCTCCATGGGGGTAATTCTCAAACAGTCTACGCTTTTATCGTTCCGTGGAAGACCAGTAGTAGTTTACGATGCACATCTGGAGGCATTCTGTAGTCTGTGGACCATCAGACTGTTGATGAAACACAGAAATTGCATCGGGATTGAATACAACAGGCACCATGCGCACTTTCCTCCATGGGAGTAATGTCTCAAACAGTCTACGCTTTGATCGTTAACTGGAAGACCAACGTTAGTTTCCGATGCACATCTGGAGGCATTCTGTAATCTGTGGACTATCAGAGTGTTGATGAAACTCAGAAAATGCATCAGGATTGAGTAAAACAGTCACCATGTGCACTTTCCTCCATGTGAGTAATTCTAATACAGGCTACGCTTTGATCGTTCCCTGGAAGACCAGTAGTATTTTCCGATGCACATCTGGAGGCATTCTGTAATCCATGGACTATCAGAGTGTCGAAGAAACACAGAAATTACATCGGGATAGAATACAACAGTCTTCATGCGCACTTTCTTTTATGGGAGTAATGTCTCAAACAGTCTACGTTTTGATCGTTCCCTGGAAGACCAGTAGTAGTTTACGATGCACATCTGGAGACAATCTGTAATCTGTGGACTATCAGAGTGTTGATGAAACACAGAAATTGCATCGGGATTGAATACAACAGTCACCATGCACACCTTCCTCAATGGGAGTAATGTCTCAAACAGTCTACGCTTTGATCGTTCCCTGGAAGACCAGTAGTAGTTTCCCATGCACATCTGGAGGCATTCTGTAATCTGTGGACCTTCCAACTATAGATTGAAACACAGAAATTGCCTCGGGATTGAATACAACAGTCACCATGCGCACTTTCCACCATGGGAGAAATGTCTCTAAGAGTCTACGCTTTGATCGCTCCCTGGAAGACCAGTAGTAGTTTCCGATGCACATCTGGAGGCATTCTGTAACCTGCATACTACCAGAGTGTTGATGAAACACAGAAATTGCATCGGGATTGAACACAACTGTCACCATGCGCACTTTCCGCCATGGGAGAAATGTCTCAATCAGTCTAAGATCTGATCGTTCCCTGGAAGACCAGTAGTAGTTTACGATGCACATCTGGAGACAATCTCTAATCTGTGAACTATCTGAGTGTTGATGAAACACAGAAATTGCATCGGGATTGAATACAACAGTCACCACGCGCACTTTCCACCATGGGAGAAATGTCTCTAACAGTCTACGCTTTGATCGTTCCCTGGAAGACCAGTAGTAGTTTCCGATGCACATCTGGTGGCATTCTGTAATCTGTGGAGTATCAGAGTGTTGATGAAACACAGATATTGCATGGGGATTGAATAAAGCCGTCACCATGCGCACTTTCCTCCATGGAAGTAATGTCTCTAACAGTCTACGCTTTGATAATTCCCTGGAATACCAGTAGCAGTTTCTAATGCACATCTGGAGGCATTCTGTAATCTGTGGACTATCTGAGTGTTGGTCAAACAAAAAAATTACATCGGGATTGAATACAACAGTCACCATGCGCACTTTCCTCCATGGGAGTAATGTCTCAAACAGTCTACTCTTTGATCGTTCTCTGGAAGACCAGTAGTAGTTTCCGAAGCAAGTCTGGAGGCATTCTGTAATCTGTGGACTATCAGAGTGTTGATGAAACACAGAAATTGCATCGGGATTGAATACAACAGTCACCATGCACACCTTCCTCAATGGGAGTAATGTCTCAAACAGTCTACGCTTTGATCGTTCCCTGGAAGACCAGTAGTAGTTTCCCATGCACATCTGGAGGCATTCAGTAATCTGTGGACCTTCCAACTATGGATTGAAACACAGAAATTGCCTCGGGATTGAATAAAACAGTCACCATGCGCACTGTACTCCATGGGAGTAATGTCTCAAACAGTCTACGCTTTGATCGTTCCAAGAAGACCAGTAGTAGTTACCGGTCCACATCTGGAGGCATTCTGTAACCTGTATACTAACAGAGTGTTGATGAAACACAGAAATTGCATCGGGATTGAATACAGCAGTCACCATGCACACTTTCCTCAATGGGAGTAATGTCTCAAACAGTCTACGCTTTGATCGTTCCCTGGAAGACCAGTAGTAGTTTCCCATGCACATCTGGAGGCATTCTGTAATCTGTGGCCCTTCCAACTATGGATTGAAACACAGAAATTGCCTCGGGATTGAATACAACAGTCACCATGCGCACTTTACTCCATGGGAGTAATGTCTCAAACAGTCTACGCTTTGATCGTTCCCAGGAAGACCAGTAGTAGTTACCGATCCACATCTGGAGGCATTCTGTAACCTGTATACTAACAGAGTGTTGATGAAACACAGAAATTGCATCGGGATTGAATACAACAGTCACCATGCGCACTTTCCGCCATGGCAGAAATGTCTCAATCAGTCTAAGACCTGATCGTTCCCTGGAAGACCAGTAGTAGTTTACGATGCACATCTGGAGACAATCTGTAATCTGTGGACTATCAGAGTGTTGATGAAACACAGAAATTGCATCGGGATTGAATACAGCAGTCACCACGCGCACTTTCCCCCATGGGAGAATTGTCTCTAACAGTCTACGCTTTGATCGTTCCCTGGAAGACCAGTAGTAGTTTCCGATGCACATCTGGAGGCATTCTGTAATCTGTGGACTATCAGTGTGTTGATGAAACACAGAAATTGCCTCGGGATTGAATAAAGCCGTCACCATGCACACTTTCCTCCATGGAAGTAATGTCTCTAACAGTCTACGCTTTGATAATTCCCTGGAAGACCAGTAGCAGTTTTTAATGCACATCTGGAGGCATTCTGTAATCTGTGGACTATCTGAGTGTTGATCAAACAAAAAAATTACAATGGGATTGAATACAACAGTCACCATGCGCACTTTCCTTCATGGGAAAAATGTCTCAAACATTTTACGCTTTGATCGTTCCCTTGAAGGCCAGTAGTAGTTTCCGATGCACATCTGGAGGCATTCAGTAATCTGTGGACTATCAGAGTGTTGATGATACACAGAAATTGCATCGGGACTGAATACAATAGTCACCATGCGCACTTTCCTCCATGGGAGTAATGTCTCAAACAGTCTACTCTTTGATCGTTCTCTGGAAGACCAGTAGTAGTTTCCGAAGCAAGTCTGGAGGCATTCTGAAATCTGTGGACTGTCAGAGTGTTGATGAAACACAGAAATTGCATCGGGATTGAATACAACAATCACCATGCGATCTTTCCTACATGGTGGTAATGTCTCAAACAGTCTACGTTTTGATCGTTCCCTGGAAGACCAGTAGTAGTTTACGATGCACATCTGGAGGCATTCTGTAGTCTGTGGACTATCACACTGTTGATGAAACACAGAAATTGCATCGGGATTGATTACAACAGGCACCATGCGCACTTTCCTCCATGGGAGTAATGTCTCTAACAGTCTATGCTTTGATCGCTCCCTGGAAGACCAGTAGTAGTTTCCGACTAACATCTGGAGGCATTCTGTAATCTGTGGGCTATGAGAGTGTTGATGAAACAAAGAAATTGAATCGGGATTGAATACAACAGGCACCATGCGCACTTTCCTCCATGGGAGTAATGTCTCAAACAGGCTATTCTTTGATCGTTCCCTGGAAGACCAGTAGTAGTTCCCGATGCACATCTGGAGGCAGTCTGTAATCTGTGGACTATCAGAGTAATGATGAAACACAGCAATTGCATCGGGATTGAATACAGCCGTCACCATGCGCACTTTCCTCCATGGAAGTAATGTCTCTAACAGTCTATGCTTTGATCGTTCCCTGGAAGACCAGAAGTAGTTTCCGATGCACATCTGGAGGCATTCTGTAACCTGTGGACTATCAGAGTGTTGATGAAACTCAGAAAATGCATCGGGATTGAGTAAAACAGTCACCATGTGCACTTTCCTCCATGTGAGTAATTCTAATACAGGCTACGCTTTGATCGTTCACTGGAAGACCAGTAGTAATTTCCGATGCACATCTGGAGGCATTCTGTAATCCGTGGACTATCAGAGTGTTGATGAAACAGAGAAATGGCATCGGGATTGAATACAACAGCCTTCATGCGCACTTTCCTCCATGGGAGTAATGTCTCAAACAGTCTACGTTTTGATCGTTCCCTGGAAGACCAGTAGTAGTTTACGATGCACATCTGGAGACAATCTGTAATCTGTGGACTATCAGAGTGTTGATGAAACACAGAAATTGCATCGGGATTGAATACAACAGTCACCACGCGCACTTTCCACCATGGGAGAAATGTCTCTAACAGTCTACGCTTTGATCGTTCCCTGGAAGACCAGTAGTAGTTTCCGATGCACATCTGGAGGCATTCTGTAATCTGTGGACTATCAGAGTGTTGATGAAACACAGAAATTGCATCGGGATTGAATAAAGCCGTCACCATGCACACTTTCCTCCATGGAAGTAATGTCTCTAACAGTCTACGCTTTGATAATTCCCTGGAAGACCAGTAGCAGTTTCTAATGCACATCTGGAGGCATTCTGTAATCTGTGGACTATCTGAGTGTTGATCAAACAAAAAAATTACATCGGGATTGAATACAACAGTCACCATGCGCACTTTCCTTCATGGGAAAAATGTCTCAAACATTCTACGCTTTGATCGTTCCCTTCAAGGCCAGTAGTAGTTTCCGATTAACATCTGGAAACATTCTGTAATCTGTGGGCTATCAGAGTGTTTATGAAACACAGAAATTGCATCTGGATTGAATAAAACAGACACCATGCGCACTTTGCTCCATGGGAGTAATGTCTCAAACAGGCTATTCTTTGATTGTTCCCTGGAAGACCAGTAGTAGTTCCCGATGCACATCTGGAGGCAGTCTGTAATCTGTGGACTATCAGAGTATTGATAAACACAGAAATGGCCTCGGGACTGAATACAGCCGTCACCATGCGCAGATTCCTCCATGGGAGTAATGTCTCAAACAGTCTACGCTTTGATCGTTCCCTGGAAGACCAGTAGTAGTTTCCGATTAACATCTGGAGGCATTCTGTAATCTGTGGACTATCAGAGTGTTGATGAAACACAGAAATTACATCGGGATTGAATACAACAGTCACCATGCGCACTTTCCGTCATGGGAAAAATGTCTCAAACATTCTACGCTTTGATCGTTCCCTTGAAGGCCAGTAGTAGTTTCCGATGCACATCTGGAGGTATTCTGTAATCTGTGGCCTATCAGAGTGTTGATGAAACACAGAAATTGCATCGGGATTGAATACAACAGTCACCATGCGCACTTTCCTCCATGGGAGTAATGTCTCAAACAGTCTACGTTTTGATCGTTCCCTGGAAGACCAGTAGTAGTTTACGATGCACATCTGGAGACAATCTGTAATCTGTGGACTATCAGAGTGTTGATGAAACACAGAAATTGCATCGGGATTGAATACAACAGTCACCACGCGCACTTTCCCCCATGGGAGAAATGTCTCTAACAGTCTACGCTTTGATCGTTCCCTGGAAGACCAGTAGTAGTTTCCGATGCACATCTGGAGGCATTCTGTAATCTGTGGACTATCAGTGTGTTGATGAAACACAGAAATTGCATCGGGATTGAATAAAGCCGTCACCATGCACACTTTCCTCCATGGAAGTAATGTCTCTAACAGTCTACGCTTTGATAATTCCCTGGAAGACCAGTAGCAGTTTTTAATGCACATCTGGAGGCATTCTGTAATCTGTGGACTATCTGAGTGTTGATCAAACAAAAAAATTACAATGGGATTGAATACAACAGTCACCATGCGCACTTTCCTTCATGGGAAAAATGTCTCAAACATTCTACGCTTTGATCGTTCCCTTGAAGGCCAGTAGTAGTTTCCGATGCACATCTGGAGGCATTCAGTAATCTGTGGACTATCAGAGTGTTGATGATACACAGAAATTGCATCGGGACTCAATACAATAGTCACCATGCGCACTTTCCTCCATGGGAGTAATGTCTCAAACAGTCTACGCTTTGATCGTTCCCTGGAAGACCAGTAGTAGTTTCCGATGCACATCTGGAGGCATTCTGTAATCTGTGGACTATCAGAGTGTTGATGAAACACTGAAATTGCATCGGGATTGAATAAAGCCGTCACCATGCACACTTTCCTCCATGGAAGTAATGTCTCTAACAGTCTACGCTTTGATAATTCCCTGGAAGACCAGTAGCAGTTTCTAATGCACATCTGGAGGCATTCTGTAATCTGTGGACTATCTGAGTGTTGATGAAACAAAAAAATTACATCGGGATTGAATACAACAGTCACCATGCGCACTTTCCTTCATGGGAAAAATGGCTCAAACATTCTACGCTTTGATCGTTCCCTTCAAGGCCAGTAGTAGTTTCCGATTAACATCTGGAAGCATTCTGTAATCTGTGGGCTATCAGAGTGTTGATGAAACACAGAAATTGCATCTGGATTGAATAAAACAGACACCATGCGCACTTTGCTCCATGGGAGTAATGTCTCAAACAGGCTATTCTTTGATTGTTCCCTGGAAGACCAGTAGTAGTTCCCGATGCACATCTGGAGGCTGTCTGTAATCTGTGGACTATCAGAGTATTGATGAAACACAGAAATGGCATCGGGACTGAATACAGCCGTCACCATGCGCAGATTCCTCCATGGGAGTAATGTCTCAAACAGTCTACGCTTTGATCGTTCCCTGGAAGACCAGTAGTAGTTTCCGATTAACATCTGGAGGCATTCTGTAATCTGTGGACTATCAGAGTGTTGATGAAACACAGAAATTACATCGGGATTGAATACAACAGTCACCATGCGCACTTTCCGTCATGGGAAAAATGTCTCAAACATTCTACGCTTTGATCGTTCCCTGGAAGACCAGTAGTAGTTTACGATGCACATCTGGAGACAATCTGTAATCTGTGGACTATCAGAGTGTTGATGAAACACAGAAATTGCATCGGGATTGAATACAACAGTCACCACGCGCACTTTCCACCATGGGAGAAATGTCTCTAACAGTCTACGCTTTGATCGTTCCCTGGAAGACCAGTAGTAGTTTCCGATGCACATCTGGAGGCATTCTGTAATCTGTGGAGTATCAGAGTGTTGATGAAACACAGATATTGCATGGGGATTGAATAAAGCCGTCACCATGCGCACTTTCCTCCATGGAAGTAATGTCTCTAACAGTCTACGCTTTGATAATTCCCTGGAATACCAGTAGCAGTTTCTAATGCACATCTGGAGGCATTCTGTAATCTGTGGACTATCTGAGTGTTGATCAAACAAAAAAATTACATCGGGATTGAATACAACAGTCACCATGCGCACTTTCCTCCATGGGAGTAATGTCTCAAACAGTCTACTCTTTGATCGTTCTCTGGAAGACCAGTAGTAGTTCCCGAAGCACGTCTGGAGGCATTCTGTAATCTGTGGACTATCAGAGTGTTGATGAAACACAGAAATTGCATCGGGATTGAATACAACAGTCAAAATGCGCACTTTCCTCCATGGGGGTATTTCTCAAACAGTCTACGCTTTTATCGTTCTGTGGAAGACCAGTAGTAGTTTACGATGCACCTCTGGAGGCATTCTGTAGTCTGTGGACCATCAGACTGTTGATGAAACACAGAAATAGCATCGGGATTGAATACAACAGGCACCATGCGCACTTTCCGCCATGGATGTAATGTCTCAAACAGACTACGCTTTGATCGTTCCCTGGAAGACCAACGTTAGTTTCCGATGCACATCTGGAGACATTCTGTAATCTGTGGAGTATCTGAGTGTTGATGAAACACAGAATATGGAACAGGATTGAATACAACAGTCACCATGCGCACCTTCCTCCATGGGAGTAATGAGTCAAATAGTTTACGCTTTGATCGTTCGCTGGAAGACCAGAAGTATGTTCCGATGCACATCTGGAGGCACTTTGTAATCTGTGGACTATCAGAGTGTTGATGAAACACAGAAATTGCATCGGGATTGAATACAACAGTCACCATGCGCACTTTCCTCCATGGGGGTAATTCTCAAACAGTCTACGCTTTTATCGTTCCGTGGAAGACCAGAAGTAGTTTCCGATGCACATCTGGAGTCATTCTGTAATCTGTGGACTATCAGAGTGTTGATGAAACTCAGAAAATGCATCGGGATTGAGTAAAACAGTCACCATGTGCACTTTCCTCCATGTGAGTAATTCTAATACAGGCTACGCTTTGATCGTTCCCTGGAAGACCAGTAGTAGTTTCCGATGCACATCTGGAGGCATTCTGTAATCCGTGGACTATCAGAGTGTCGAAGAAACACAGAAATTGCATCGGGATTGAACACAACAGTCTTCATGCGCACTTTCCTTTATGTGAGTAATGTCTCAAGCAGTCTACGTTTTGATCGTTCCCTGGAAGACCAGTAGTAGTTTACGATGCACATCTGGAGACAATCTGTAATCTGTGGACTATCAGAGTGTTGATGAAACACAGAAATTGCATCGGGATTGAATACAACAGTCACCACGCGCACTTTCCACCATGGGAGAAATGTCTCTAACAGTCTACACTTTGATCGTTCCCTGGAAGACCAGTAGTAGTTTCCGATGCACATCTGGAGGCAATCTGTAATCTGTGGAGTTTTTGAGTGTTGATGAAACACAGAAATTGCATCGGGATTGAATACAACAGTCACCATGCACACCTTCCTCAATGGGAGTAATGTCTCAAACAGTCTACGCTTTGATCGTTCCCTGGAAGACCAGTAGTAGTTTCCCATGCACATCTGGAGGCATTCAGTAATCTGTGGACCTTCCAACTATGGATTGAAACACAGAAATTGCATCGGGATTGAATACAACAGTCACCATGCGCACTTTCCGCCACGGGAGAAATGTCTCAATCAGTCTAAGATCTGATCGTTCCCTGGAAGACCAGTAGTAGTTTACGATGCACATCTGGAGACAATCTGTAACCTGTATACTAACAGAGTGTTGATGAAACACAGAAATTGCATCGGGATTGAATACAACAGTCACCATGCACACCTTCCTCAATGGGAGTAATGTCTCAAACAGTCTACGCTTTGATCGTTCCCTGGAAGACCAGTAGTAGTTTCCTATGCACATCTGGAGGCATTCTGTAATCTGTGGCCCTTCCAACTATGGATTGAAACACAGAAATTGCCTCGGGATTGAATACAACAGTCACCATGCGCACTTTACTCCATGGGAGTAATGTCTCAAACAGTCTACGCTTTGATCGTTCCCAGGAAGACCAGTAGTAGTTACCGATCCACATCTGGAGGCATTCTGTAACCTGTATACTAACAGAGTGTTGATGAAACACAGAAATTGCATCGGGATTGAATACAACAGTCACCATGCGCACTTTCTGCCATGGCAGAAATGTCTCAATCAGTCTAAGACCTGATCGTTCCCTGGAAGACCAGTAGTAGTTTACGATGCACATCTGGAGACAATCTGTAATCTGTGGACTATCAGAGTGTTGATGAAACAGAGAAATTGCATCGGGATTGAATACAACAGTCACCACGCGCACTTTCCCCCATGGGAGAAATGTCTCTAACAGTCTACGCTTTGATCGTTCCCTGGAAGACCAGTAGTAGTTTCCGATGCACATCTGGAGGCATTCTGTAATCTGTGGACTATCAGTGTGTTGATGAAACACAGAAATTGCATCGGGATTGAATAAAGCCGTCACCATGCACACTTTCCTCCATGGAAGTAATGTCTCTAACAGTCTACGCTTTGATAACTCCCTGGAAGACCAGTAGCAGTTTTTAATGCACATCTGGAGGCATTCTGTAATCTGTGGACTATCTGAGTGTTGATCAAACAAAAAATTACAATGGGATTGAATACAACAGTCACCATGCGCACTTTCCTTCATGGGAAAAATGTCTCAAACATTCTACGCTTTGATCGTTCCCTTGAAGGCCAGTAGTAGTTTCCGATGCACATCTGGAGGCATTCAGTAATCTGTGAACTATCAGAGTGTTGATGATACACAGAAATTGCATCGGGACTGAATACAATAGTCACCATGCGCACTTTCCTCCATGGGAGTAATGTCTCAAACAGTCTACTCTTTGATCGTTCTCTGGAAGACCAGTAGTAGTTTCCGAAGCAAGTCTGGAGGCATTCTGAAATCTGTGGACTGTCAGAGTGTTGATGAAACACAGAAATTGCATCGGGATTGAATACAACAATCACCATGCGATCTTTCCTACATGGTGGTAATGTCTCAAACAGTCTACGTTTTGATCGTTCCCTGGAAGACCAGTAGTAGTTTACGATGCACATCAGTAGGCATTCTGTAGTCTGTGGACTATCACACTGTTGATGAAACACAGAAATTGCATCGGGATTGATTACAACAGGCACCATGCGCACTTTCCTCCATGGGAGTAATGTCTCTAACAGTCTATGCTTTGATCGTTCCCTGGAAGACCAGTAGTAGTTTCCGACTAACATCTGGAGGCATTCTGTAATCTGTGGGCTATGAGAGTGTTGAAGAAACAAAGAAATTGAATCGGGATTGAATACAACAGGCACCATGCGCACTTTCCTCCATGGGAGTAATGTCTGAAACAGGCTATTCTTTGATCGTTCCCTGGAAGACCAGTAGTAGTTCCCGATGCACATGTGGAGGCAGTCTGTAATCTGTGGACTATCAGAGTAATGATGAAACACAGCAATTGCATCGGGATTGAATACAGCCGTCACCATGCGCACTTTCCTCCATGGAAGTAATGTCTCTAACAGTCTATGCTTTGATCGTTCCCTGGAAGACCAGAAGTAGTTTCCGATGCACATCTGGAGGTATTCTGTAACCTGTGGACTATCAGAGTGTTGATGAAACTCAGAAAATGCATCGGGATTGAGTAAAACAGTCACCATGTGCACTTTCCTCCATGTGAGTAATTCTAATACAGGCTACGCTTTGATCGTTCACTGGAAGACCAGTAGTAGTTTCCGATGCACATCTGGAGGCATTCTGTAATCTGTGGACTATCAGAGTGTTGATGAAACACAGAAATTGCATCGGGTTTGAATAAAGCCGTCACCATGCGCACTTTCCTCCATGGAAGTAATGTCTCTAACAGTCTACGCTTTGATAATTCCCTGGAAGACCAGTAGCAGTTTCTAATGCAGATCTGGAGGCATTCTGTAATCTGTGGACTATCTGAGTGTTGATCAAACAAAAAAATTACATCGGGATTAAATACAACAGTCACCATGCGCACTTTCTTTCATGGGAAAAATGTCTCAAACATTCTACGCTTTGATCGTTCCCTTGAAGGCCAGTAGTAGTTTCCGATGCACATCTGGAGGTATTCTGTAACCTGTGGCCTATCAGAGTGTTGATGAAACACAGAAATTGCATCGGGATTGAATACAACAGTCACCATGCGCACTTTCCTCCATGGGAGTAATGTCTCAAACAGTCTACGTTTTGATCGTTCCCCGGAAGACCAGTAGTAGTTTACGATGCACATCTGGAGGCATTCTGTAGTCTGTGGACCATCAGACTGTTGATGAAACACAGATATTGCATCGGGATTGAATACAACAGGCACCATGCGCACTTTCCTCCATGGGAGTAATGTCTCAAACAGTCTACGCTTTGATCGTTCCCTGGAAGACCAACGTTAGTTTCCGATGCACATCTGGAGACATTCTGTAATCTGTGGAGTATCTGAGTGTTGATGAAACACAGAATATGGAACAGGATTGAATACAACAGTCACCATGCGCACCTTCCTCCATGGGAGTAATGTCTCAAATAGTTTACGCTTTGATCGTTCGCTGGAAGACCAGAAGTATGTTCCGATGCACATCTGGAGGCATTTTGTAATCTGTGGACTATCAGAGTGTTGATGAAACACAGAAATAGCATCGGGATTGAATACAACAGTCACCATGCGCACTTTCCTCCATGGGGGTAATTCTCAAACAGTCTACGCTTTTATCGTTCCGTGGAAGACCAGAAGTAGTTTCCGATGCACATCTGGAGGCATTCTGTAATCTGTGGACTATCAGAGTGTTGATGAAACTCAGAAAATGCATCGGGATTGAGTAAAACAGTCACCATGTGCACTTTCCTCCATGTGAGTAATTCTAATACAGGCTACGCATTGATCGTTCCCTGGAAGACCAGTAGTAGTTTCCGATGCACATCTGGAGGCATTCTGTAATCCGTGGACTATCAGAGTGTCGAAGAAACACAGAAATTGCATCGGGATTGAATACAACAGTCTTCATGCGCACTTTCCTTTATGGGAGTAATGTCTCAAACAGTCTACGTTTTGATCGTTCCCTGGAAGACCAGTAGTAGTTTACGATGCACATCTGGAGACAATCTGTAATCTGTGGACTATCAGAGTGTTGATGAAACACAGAAATTGCATCGGGATTGAATACAACAGTCACCATGCGCACTTTCCGCCATGGGAGAAATGTCTCAATCAGTCTAAGATCTGATCTTTCCCTGGAAGACCAGTAGTAGTTTACGATGCACATCTGGAGACAATCTGTAATCTGTGCACTATCAGAGTGTTGATGAAACACAGAAATTGCATCGGGATTGAATACAACAGTCACCACGCGCACTTTCCTCCATGGGGGTAATTCTCAAACAGTCTACGCTTTTATCGTTCCGTGGAAGACCAGTAGTAGTTTACGATGCACATCTGGAGGCATTCTGTAGTCTGTGGACCATCAGACTGTTGATGAAACACAGATATTGCATCAGGATTGAATACAACAGGCACCATGCGCACTTTCCTCCATGGGAGTAATGTCTCAAACAGTCTACGCTTTGATCGTTCCCTGGAAGACCAACGTTAGTATCCGATGCACATCTGGAGACATTCTGTAATCTGTGGAGTATCTGAGTGTTGATGAAACACAGAATATGGAAAAGGATTGAATACAACAGTCACCATGCGCACCTTCCTCCATGGGAGTAATGTCTCAAATAGTTTACGCTTTGATCGTTCGCTGGAAGACCAGAAGTATGTTCCGATGCACATCTGGAGGCATTTTGTAATCTGTGGACTATCAGAGTGTTGATGAAACACAGAAATAGCATCGGGATTGAATACAACAGTCACCATGCCCACTTTCCTCCATGGGGGTAATTCTCAAACAGTCTACGCTTTTATCGTTCCGTGGAAGACCAGAAGTAGTTTCCGATGCACATCTGGAGGCATTCTGTAATCTGTGGACTATCAGAGTGTTGATGAAACTCAGAAAATGCATCGGGATTGAGTAAAACAGTCACCATGTGCACTTTCCTCCATGTGAGTAATTCTAATACAGGCTACGCATTGATCGTTCCCTGGAAGACCAGTAGTAGTTTCCGATGCACATCTGGAGGCATTCTGTAATCCGTGGACTATCAGAGTGTCGAAGAAACACAGAAATTGCATCGGGATTGAATACAACAGTCTTCATGCGCACTTTCCTTTATGGGAGTAATGTCTCAAACAGTCTACGTTTTGATCGTTCCCTGGAAGACCAGTAGTAGTTTACGATGCACATCTGGAGACAATCTGTAATCTGTGGACTATCAGTGTGTTGATGAAACACAGAAATTGCATCGGGATTGAATACAACAGTCACCATGCGCACTTTCCGCCATGGGAGAAATGTCTCAATCAGTCTAAGATCTGATCGTTCCCTGGAAGACCAGTAGTAGTTTACGATGCACATCTGGAGACAATCTGTAATCTGTGGACTATCAGAGTGTTGATGAAACACAGAAATTGCATCGGGATTGAATACAACAGTCACCACGCGCACTTTCCACCATGGGAGAAATGTCTCTAACAGTCTACGCTTTGATCGTTCCCTGGAAGACCAGTAGTAGTTTCCGATGCACATCTGGAGGCATTCTGGAATCTGTGGAGTATCTGAGTGCTGATGAAACACAGAAATTGCATCGGGATTGAATACAACAGTCACCATGCACACCTTCCTCAATGGGAGTAATGTCTCAAGCAATCTACGCTTTGATCGTTCCCTGGAAGACCAGTAGTAGTTTCCCATGCACATCTGGAGGCATTCTGTAATCTGTGGCCCTTCCAACTATGGATTGAAACACAGAAATTGCCTCGGGATTGAATACAACAGTCACCATGCGCACTTTACTCCATGGGAGTAATGTCTCAAACAGTCTACGCTTTGATCGTTCCCAGGAAGACCAGTAGTAGTTACCGATCCACATCTGGAGGCATTCTGTAACCTGTATACTAACAGAGTGTTGATGAAACACAGAAATTGCATCGGGATTGAATACAACAGTCACCATGCGCACTTTCCACCATGGCAGAAATGTCTCAATCAGTCTAAGGCCTGATCGTTCCCTGGAAGACCAGTAGTAGTTTACGATGCACATCTGGAGGTATTCTGTAATCTGTGGAGTATCAGAGTGTTGATGAAACACAGAAATTGCATCGGGATTGAATACAACAGTCACCATACGCACTTTCCTCCATGGGGGTAATTCTCAAACAGTTTACGCTTTTATCGTTCCGTGGAAGACCAGTAGTAGTTTACGATGCACATCTGGAGGCATTCTGTAGTCTGTGGACCATCAGACTGTTGATGAAACACAGATATTGCATCGGGATTGAATACAACAGGCACCATGCGCACTTTCCTCCATGGGAGTAATGTCTCAAACAGTCTACGCTTTGATCGTTCCCTGGAAGACCAACGTTAGTTTCCGATGCACATCTGGAGACATTCTGTAATCTGTGGAGTATCTGAGTGTTGATGAAACACAGAATATGGAACAGGATTGAATACAACAGTCACCATGCGCACCTTCCTCCATGGGAGTAATGTCTCAAATAGATTACGCTTTGATCGTTCGCTGGACACCAGAAGTATGTTCCGATGCACATCTGGAGGCATTTTGTAATCTGTGGACTATCAGAGTGTTGATGAAACACAGAAGTAGCATCGGGATTGAATACAACAGTCACAATGCGCACTTTCCTCCATGGGGGTAATTCTCAAACAGTCTACGCTTTTATCGTTACGTGGAAGACCAGAAGTAGTTTCCGATGCACATCTGGAGGCATTCTGTAATCTGTGGACTATCAGAGTGTTGATGAAACTCAGAAAATGCATCGGGATTGAGTAAAACATTCACCATGTGCACTTTCCTCCATGTGAGTAATTCTAATACAGGCTACGCATTGATCGTTCCCTGGAAGACCAGTAGTAGTTTCCGATGCACATCTGGAGGCATTCTGTAATCCGTGGACTATCAGAGTGTCGAAGAAACACAGAAATTGCATCGGGATTGAATACAACAGTCTTCATGCGCACTTTCCTTTATGGGAGTAATGTCTCAAACAGTCTACGTTTTGATCGTTCCCTGGAAGACCAGTAGTAGTTTACGATGCACATCTGGAGGCATTCTGTAATCCGTGGACTATCAGAGTGTTGATGAAACACAGAAATTGCATCGGGATTGAATACAACAGTCTTCATGCGCACTTTCCTCCATGGGAGTAATGTCTCAAACAGTCTACGTTTTGATCGTTCCCTGGAAGACCAGTAGTAGTTTGCGATGCACATCTGGAGACAATCTGTAATCTGTGGACTATCAGAGTGTTGATGAAACACAGAAATTGCATCGGGATTGAATACAACAGTCACCATGCGCACTTTCCGCCATGGGAGAAATGTCTCAATCAGTCTAAGATCTGATCGTCCCCTGGAAGACCAGTAGTAGTTTACGATGCACATCTAGAGACAATCTGTAATCTGTGGACTATCAGAGGGTTGATGAAACACAGAAATTGCATCGGGATTGAATACAACAGTCACCACGCGCACTTTCCACCATGGGAGAAATGTCTCTAACAGTCTACGCTTTGATCGTTCCCTGGAAGACCAGTAGTAGTTTCCGATGCACATCTGGAGGCATTCTGGAATCTGTGGAGTATCTGAGTGCTGATGAAACACAGAAATTGCATCGGGATTGAATACAACAGTCACCATGCACACCTTCCTCAATGGGAGTAATGTCTCAAACAATCTACGCTTTGATCGTTCCCTGGAAGACCAGTAGTAGTTTCCCATGCACATCTGGAGGCATTCTGTAATCTGTGGCCCTTCCAACTATGGATTGAAACACAGAAATTGCCTCGGGATTGAATACAACAGTCACCATGCGCACTTTACTCCATGGGAGTAATGTCTCAAACAGTCTACGCTTTGATCGTTCCCAGGAAGACCAGTAGTAGTTACCGATCCACATCTGGAGGCATTCTGTAACCTGTATACTAACAGAGTGTTGATGAAACACAGAAATTGCATCGGGATTGAATACAACAGTCACCATGCGCACTTTCCGCCATGGCAGAAATGTCTCAATCAGTCTAAGGCCTGATCGTTCCCTGGAAGACCAGTAGTAGTTTACGATGCACATCTGGAGACAATCTGTAATCTGTGGACTATCTGAGTGTTGATGAAACACAGAAATTGCATCGGGATTGAATACAACAGTCACCACGCGCACTTTCCCCCATGGGAGAAATGTCTCTAACAGTCTACGCTTTGATCGTTCCCTGGAAGACCAGTAGTAGTTTCCGATGCACATCTGGAGGCATTCTGTAATCTGTGGACTATCAGTGTGTTGATGAAACACAGAAATTGCATCGGGATTGAATAAAGCCGTCACCATGCACACTTTCCTCCATGGAAGTAATGTCTCTAACAGTCTACGCTTTGATAATTCCCTGGAAGACCAGTAGCAGTTTTTAATGCACATCTGGAGGCATTCTGTAATCTGTGGACTATCTGAGTGTTGATCAAACAAAAAAATTACAATGGGATTGAATACAACAGTCACCATGCGCACTTTCCTTCATGGGAAAAATGTCTCAAACATTCTACGCTTTGATCGTTCCCTTGAAGGCCAGTAGTGGTTTCCGATGCACATCTGGAGGCATTCAGTAATCTGTGGACTAACAGAGTGTTGATGAAACACAGAAATTGCATCAGGACTGAATACAATAGTCACCATGCGTACTTTCCTCCATGGGAGTAATGTCTCAAACAGTCTACCCTTTGATCGTTCTCTGGAAGACCAGTAGTAGTTTCCGAAGCAAGTCTGGAGGCATTCTGAAATCTGTGGACTGTCAGAGTGTTGATGAAACACAGAAATTGCATCGGGATTGAATACAACAATCACCATGCGATCTTTCCTACATGGTGGTAATGTCTCAAACAGTCTACGTTTTGATCGTTCCCTGGAAGACCAGTAGTAATTTACGATGCACATCTGGAGGCATTCTGTAGTCTGTGGACTATCACACTGTTGATGAAACACAGAAATTGCATCGGGATTGAATACAACAGGCACCATGCGCACTTTCCTCCATGGGAGTAATGTCTCTAACAGTCTATGCTTTGATCGTTCCCTGGAAGACCAGTAGTAGTTTCCGATTAACATCTGGAGGCATTCTGTAATCTGTGGGCTATGAGAGTGTTGATGAAACAAAGAAATTGAATCGGGATTGAATACAACAGGCACCATGCGCACTTTCCTCCATGGGAGTAATGTCTCAAACAGGCTATTCTTTGATCGTTCCCTGGAAGACCAGTAGTAGTTCCCGATGCACATCTGGAGGCAGTCTGTAATCTGTGGACTATCAGAGTAATGATGAAACACAGCAATTGCATCGGGATTGAATACAGCCGTCACCATGCGCACTTTCCTCCATGGAAGTAATGTCTCTAACAGTCTATGCTTTGATCGTTCCCTGGAAGACCAGAAGTAGTTTCCGATGCACATCTGGAGGCATTCTGTAATCTGTGGACTATCAGAGTGTTGATGAAACTCAGAAAATGCATCGGGATTGAGTAAAACAATCACCATGTGCACTTTCCTCCATGTGAGTAATTCTAATACAGGCTACGCTTTGATCGTTCCCTGGAAGACCAGTAGTAATTTCCGATGCACATCTGGAGGCTTTCTGTAATCCGTGGACTATCAGAGTGTTGATGAAACACAGAAATTGCATCGGGATTGAATACAACAGCCTTCATGCGCACTTTCCTCCATGGGAGTAATGTCTCAAACAGTCTACGTTTTGATCGTTCCCTGGAAGACCAGTAGTAGTTTGCGATGCACATCTGGAGACAATCTGTAATCTGTGGACTATCAGAGTGTTGATGAAACACAGAAATTGCATCGGGATTGAATACAACAGTCACCATGCGCACTTTCCGCCATGGGAGAAATGTCTCAATCAGTCTAAGATCTGATCGTCCCCTGGAAGACCAGTAGTAGTTTACGATGCACATCTGGAGACAATCTGTAATCTGTGGACTATCAGAGGGTTGATGAAACACAGAAATTGCATCGGGATTGAATACAACAGTCACCACGCGCACTTTCCACCATGGGAGAAATGTCTCTAACAGTCTACGCTTTGATCGTTCCCTGGAAGACCAGTAGTAGTTTCCGATGCACATCTGGAGGCATTCTGGAATCTGTGGAGTATCTGAGTGCTGATGAAACACAGAAATTGCATCGGGATTGAATACAACAGTCACCATGCACACCTTCCTCAATGGGAGTAATGTCTCAAACAATCTACGCTTTGATCGTTCCCTGGAAGACCAGTAGTAGTTTCCCATGCACATCTGGAGGCATTCTGTAATCTGTGGCCCTTCCAACTATGGATTGAAACACAGAAATTGCCTCGGGATTGAATACAACAGTCACCATGCGCACTTTACTCCATGGGAGTAATGTCTCAAACAGTCTACGCTTTGATCGTTCCCAGGAAGACCAGTAGTAGTTACCGATCCACATCTGGAGGCATTCTGTAACCTGTATACTAACAGAGTGTTGATGAAACACAGAAATTGCATCGGGATTGAATACAACAGTCACCATGCGCACTTTCCGCCATGGCAGAAATGTCTCAATCAGTCTAAGGCCTGATCGTTCCCTGGAAGACCAGTAGTAGTTTACGATGCACATCTGGAGACAATCTGTAATCTGTGGACTATCTGAGTGTTGATGAAACACAGAAATTGCATCGGGATTGAATACAACAGTCACCACGCGCACTTTCCCCCATGGGAGAAATGTCTCTAACAGTCTACGCTTTGATCGTTCCCTGGAAGACCAGTAGTAGTTTCCGATGCACATCTGGAGGCATTCTGTAATCTGTGGACTATCAGTGTGTTGATGAAACACAGAAATTGCATCGGGATTGAATAAAGCCGTCACCATGCACACTTTCCTCCATGGAAGTAATGTCTCTAACAGTCTACGCTTTGATAATTCCCTGGAAGACCAGTAGCAGTTTTTAATGCACATCTGGAGGCATTCTGTAATCTGTGGACTATCTGAGTGTTGATCAAACAAAAAAATTACAATGGGATTGAATACAACAGTCACCATGCGCACTTTCCTTCATGGGAAAAATGTCTCAAACATTCTACGCTTTGATCGTTCCCTTGAAGGCCAGTAGTGGTTTCCGATGCACATCTGGAGGCATTCAGTAATCTGTGGACTAACAGAGTGTTGATGAAACACAGAAATTGCATCAGGACTGAATACAATAGTCACCATGCGTACTTTCCTCCATGGGAGTAATGTCTCAAACAGTCTACCCTTTGATCGTTCTCTGGAAGACCAGTAGTAGTTTCCGAAGCAAGTCTGGAGGCATTCTGAAATCTGTGGACTGTCAGAGTGTTGATGAAACACAGAAATTGCATCGGGATTGAATACAACAATCACCATGCGATCTTTCCTACATGGTGGTAATGTCTCAAACAGTCTACGTTTTGATCGTTCCCTGGAAGACCAGTAGTAATTTACGATGCACATCTGGAGGCATTCTGTAGTCTGTGGACTATCACACTGTTGATGAAACACAGAAATTGCATCGGGATTGAATACAACAGGCACCATGCGCACTTTCCTCCATGGGAGTAATGTCTCTAACAGTCTATGCTTTGATCGTTCCCTGGAAGACCAGTAGTAGTTTCCGATTAACATCTGGAGGCATTCTGTAATCTGTGGGCTATGAGAGTGTTGATGAAACAAAGAAATTGAATCGGGATTGAATACAACAGGCACCATGCGCACTTTCCTCCATGGGAGTAATGTCTCAAACAGGCTATTCTTTGATCGTTCCCTGGAAGACCAGTAGTAGTTCCCGATGCACATCTGGAGGCAGTCTGTAATCTGTGGACTATCAGAGTAATGATGAAACACAGCAATTGCATCGGGATTGAATACAGCCGTCACCATGCGCACTTTCCTCCATGGAAGTAATGTCTCTAACAGTCTATGCTTTGATCGTTCCCTGGAAGACCAGAAGTAGTTTCCGATGCACATCTGGAGGCATTCTGTAATCTGTGGACTATCAGAGTGTTGATGAAACTCAGAAAATGCATCGGGATTGAGTAAAACAGTCACCATGTGCACTTTCCTCCATGTGAGTAATTCTAATACAGGCTACGCTTTGATCGTTCCCTGGAAGACCAGTAGTAATTTCCGATGCACATCTGGAGGCTTTCTGTAATCCGTGGACTATCAGAGTGTTGATGAAACACAGAAATTGCATCGGGATTGAATACAACAGCCTTCATGCGCACTTTCCTCCATGGGAGTAATGTCTCAAACAGTCTACGTTTTGATCGTTCCCTGGAAGACCAGTAGTAATTTCCGATGCACATCTGGAGGCTTTCCGTAATCCGTGGACTATCAGAGTGTTGATGAAACACAGAAATTGCATCGGGATTGAATACAACAGCCTTCATGCGCACTTTCCTCCATGGGAGTAATGTCTCTAACAGGCTACGCTTCGATAATTCCCTGGAAGACCAGTAGCAGTTTCTAATGCACATCTGGAGGCATTCTGTAATCTGTGGACTATCTGAGTGTTGATCAAACAAAAAAATTACATCGGGATTGAATACAACAGTCACCATGCGCACTTTCTTTCATGGGAAAAATGTCTCAAACATTCTACGCTTTGATCGTTCCCTTGAAGGCCAGTAGTAGTTTCCGATGCACATCTGGAGGTAATCTGTAATCTGTGGCCTATCAGAGTGTTGATGAAACACAGAAATTGCATCGGTGTTGAATACAACAGTCACCATGCGCACTTTCCTCCATGGGAGTAATGTCTCAAACAGTCTACGTTTTGATCGTTCCCCGGAAGACCAGTAGTAGTTTACGATGCACATCAGGAGACAATCTGTAATCTGTGGACTATCAGAGTGTTGATGAAACACAGAAATTGCATCGGGATTGAATACAACAGTCACCACGCGCACTTTCCACCATGGGAGAAATGTCTCTAACAGTCTACGCTTTGATCGTTCCCTGGAAGACCAGTAGTAGTTTCCGATGCACATCTGGAGGTATTCTGTAATCTGTGGAGTATCAGAGTGTTGATGAAACACTGAAATTGCATCGGGATTGAATACAACAGTCACCATACGAGTTTCCTCCATGGGGGTAATTCTCAAACAGTCTACGCTTTTATCGTTCCGTGGAAGACCAGTAGTAGTTTACAATGCACATCTGGAGGCATTCTGTAGTCTGTGGACCATCAGACTGTTGATGAAACACAGATATTGCATCGGGATTGAATACAACAGGCACCATGCGCACTTTCCTCCATGGGAGTAATGTCTCAAACAGTCTACGCTTTGATCGTTCCCTGGAAGACCAACGTTAGTATCCGATGCACATCTGGAGACATTCTGTAATCTGTGGAGTATCTGAGTGTTGATGAAACACAGAATATGGAACAGGATTGAATACAACAGTCACCATGCGCACCTTCCTCCATGGGAGTAATGTCTCAAATAGTTTACGATTTGATCGTTCGCTGGAAGACCAGAAGTATGTTCCGATGCACATCTGGAGGCATTTTGTAATCTGTGGACTATCAGAGTGTTGATGAAACACAGAAATAGCATCGGGATTCAATACAACAGTCACCATGCGCACTTTCCTCCATGGGGGTAATTCTCAAACAGTCTACGCTTTTATCGTTCCGTGGAAGACCAGAAGTAGTTTCCGATGCACATCTGGAGGCAATCTGTAATCTGTGGACTATCAGAGTGTTGATGAAACTCAGAAAATGCATCGGGATTGAGTAAAACAGTCACCATGTGCACTTTCCTCCATGTGAGTAATTCTAATACAGGCTACGCATTGATCGTTCCCTGGAAGACCAGTAGTAGTTTCCGATGCACATCTGGAGGCATTCTGTAATCCGTGGACTATCAGAGTGTCGAAGAAACACAGAAATTGCATCGGGATTGAATACAACAGTCTTCATGCGCACTTTCCTTTATGGGAGTAATGTCTCAAACAGTCTACGTTTTGATCGTTCCCTGGAAGACCAGTAGTAGTTTACGATGCACATCTGGAGGCATTCTGTATTCCGTGGACTATCAGAGTGTTGATGAAACACAGAAATTGCATCGGGATTGAATACAACAGTCTTCATGCGCACTTTCCTCCATGGGAGTAATGTCTCAAACAGTCTACGCTTTGATCGTTCAGTGGAAGACCAGTAGTAGTTTCAACTGCACATCTGGAGGCCTTCTGTAATCTGTGGACTATCTGAGTGTTGATCAAACAAAAAAATTACATCGGGATTGAATACAACAGTCACCATGCGCACTTTCTTTCATGGGAAAAATGTCTCAAACATTCTACGCTTTGATCGTTCCCTTGAAGGCCAGTAGTAGTTTCCGATGCACATCTGGAGGTATTCTGTAATCTGTGGCCTATCAGAGTGTTGATGAAACACAGAAATTGCATCGGGATTGAATACAACAGTCACCATGCGCACTTTCCTCCATGGGAGTAATGTCTCAAACAGTCTACGTTTTGATCGTTCCCTGGAAGACCAGTAGTAGTTTACGATGCACATCAGGAGACAATCTGTAATCTGTGGACTATCAGAGTGTTGATGAAACACAGAAATTGCATCGGGATTGAATACAACAGTCACCACGCGCACTTTCCACAATGGGAGAAATGTCTCTAACAGTCTATGCTTTGATCGTTCCCTGGAAGACCAGTAGTAGTTTCCGATGCACATCTGGAGGTATTCTGTAAACCGTGGAGTATCAGAGTGTTTATGAAACACAGAAATTGCATCGGGATTGAATACAACAGTCACCATGCGCACTTTCCTCCATGGGGGTAATTCTCAAACAGTCTACGCTTTTATCGTTCCGTGGAAGACCAGTAGTAGTGTACGATGCACATCTGGAGGCATTCTGTAGTCTGTGGACCATCAGACTGTTGATGAAACACAGATATTGCATCGGGATTCAATACAACAGGCACCATGAGCAATCTCCACCATGGGAGTAATGTCTCAAACAGTCTACGCTTTGATCGTTCCCTGGAAGACCAACGTTAGTTTCCGATGCACATCTGGAGGCATTCTGTAATCTGTGGACTATCAGAGTGTTGATGAAACTCAGAAAATGCATCGGGATTGAGTAAAACAATCACCATGTGCACTTTCCTCCATGTGAGTAATTCTAATACAGGCTACGCATTGATCGTTCCCTGGAAGACCAGTAGTAGTTTCCGATGCACATCTGGAGGCATTCTGTAATCCGTGGACTATCAGAGTGTCGAAGAAACACAGAAATTGCATCGGGATTGAATACAACACTCACTATGTGCACTTTCCTCCATGGGAGTAATGTCTCAAACAGTCTACGCTTTGATCGTTCCCTGGAAGACCAGTAGTAGTTTACGATGCACATCTGGAGACAATCTGTAATCTGTGGACTATCAGAGTGTTGGTGAAACACAGAAGTTGCATCGGGATTGAATACAACAGTCACCACGTGCACTTTCAACCATGGGAGAAATGTCTCTAACAGTCTACGATTTGATCGTTCCCTGGAAGACCAGTAGTAGTTTCCGATGCACATCTGGAGGCATTCTGTAATCTCTGGACTATCAGAGTGTTGATGAAACACAGAAATTGCATCGGCATTGAATACAACACTCACTATGTGCACTTTCCTCCATGGGAGTAATGTCTCAAACAGTCTACGCTTTGATCGATCCCTGGAAGACCAGTAGTAGTTTCCGATGCACATCTGGAGGCATTCTGTAATCTGTGGACCTTCAAAGTGTGGATTCAACACAGAAATTGCATCCGGATTAAATACAACAGTCATCGTACGCACTTTCCTCCATGGGAGTAATGTCTCTAACAGTCTACGCTTTGATCATTCCCTGGAAGACCAGTAGTAGTTTCCGATGCACATCTGGAGGCATTCTGTAATCTGTGGACTATCTGAGTGTTGATGAAACACAGAAATAGCGTCGGGATTGAATACACCAATCACCATGCGCACTTTTCTCCATGGAAGTAATGTCTCAAACAGTCTACGCTTTGATCGTTCCCTTGAAGACTAGTAGTAGTTTCCGATGCACATCTGGAGGCATTCTGTAACCTGTGGACTATAAGAGTGTTGATGAAACACAGAAATGGCATCGGGATTCAATACAACAGTCACCATGCGCACTTTCCTCCATGGGAGTATTGTCTCAGACAGTCTACACTTTGGTCGTTCCCAGGAAGACCAGTAGTAGTTTCCGATGCACATCTGGAGGCATTCTGTAATCTGTGGACTATCAGAGTGGTGATGAAACACAGAAAATGCATCGGGATTGAGTAAAACCGTCACCATGTGCACTTTCCTCCATGTGAGTAATTCTCATACAGGCTAAGTTTTGATCGTTCCCTGGAAGACCCGTAGTAGTTTCCGATGCACATCTGGAGGCATTCTGTAATCTGTGGACTATCAGACTGTTGATGAAACACATAAATTGCATCGGGATTGAATACAATAGTCACCATGCGCACTTTCCTCCATGGGAGTAATGTCTGAAACAGTCTAAGCTTTGATCGTACCTAGGAAGACCAGTAGTAGTTTCCGATGCACATCTTGAGACAATCTGTAATCTGTGGACTTTCTGAGTGTTGATGAAACACAGAAATTATATCGGGATTGAATACAACAGTCACCATGCGCACTTTCCTTCATGGGAAAAATGTCTCAAACATTCTACGATTTGGTCTTTCCCTTGAAGGCCAGTAGTAGTTTTCGATGCACATCTGGAGGTATTCTGTAATCTGTGGCCTATCAAAGTTTTGATGAAACACAGAAATTGCATCGGGACTGAATACAACAGTCACCATGCGCACTTTCCTCCATAAAAGTAATGTCTCAAATGGTCTACGCTTCGATCTTTCCCTGGAAGACCAGTAGTAGTTTCCGAAGCACGTCTGGAGGCATTCTATAATCTGTGGACTATCAGAGGAGTGTTGATGAACCACAGAAATTGCATCGGGATTGAATACAACAGTCACCATGCGCACTTTACTCCATGGGAGTAATGTCTCAAACAGTCTACGCTTTGATCGTTCCCTGGAAGACCACTAGTACTTTCCGATGCACATCTGGAGGCATTCTGTAATCTGTGGAGTATCTTAGTGTTGATGAAACACAGAAATTGCATCAGGATTGAATACAACAGTCACCATGCACACCTTCCTCAATGGGAGTAATGTCTCAAACAGTCTACGCTTTGATTGTTCCCTGGAAGACCAGTAGTAGTTTCCCATGCACATCTGGAGGCATTCTGTAATCTGTGGACCTTCCAACTATGGATTGAAACACAGAAATTGCCTCGGGATTGAATACAACAGTCACCATGCGCACTTTACTCCATGGGAGTAATGTCTCAAACAGTCTACGCTTTAATCGTTCCCAGGAAGACCAGTAGTAGTTACCGATCCACATCTGGAGGCATTCTGTAACCTGTATACTAACAGAGTGTTGATGGAACACAGAAATTGCATCGGGATTGAATACAACAGTCACCATGCGCACTTTCCGCCATGGGAGAAATGTCTCAATCAGTCTAAGATCTGATCGTTCCATTGAAGTTCAATAGTAGTTTCCGATGCTCATCTGGAGGCATTCTGTAATCTGTGTAGTATCTCAGTGTTTATGAAACACAGAAATTGCATCGGGATTGAGTACAACAGTCACCATGCGCACTTTCCTCCATGGGAGTAATTCTCAAACAGTCTACGCTTTGATCGTTCCCTGGAAGACCAGTAGTAGTTCCCGATGCACATCTGGTGGCATACTGTAATCTGTGGACTATCAGAGTGTTGATGAAACACAGAAATTGCATCAGGATTGAATACAACAGTCACCATGCGCACTTTCCTCCATGGGAGTAATGTCTGAAACAGTCTACGCTTTGATCGTTCCCTGGAAGACCAGTAGTAGTTTCCGATGCACGTCTGGAGGCATTCTGTAACCTGTGGACCTTCCAACTATGGATTGAAACACAGAAATTGCCTCGGGATTGAATACAACAGTCACCATGAGCACTTTCCTCCATGGGAGTAATGTCTCAAACAGTCTACGCTTTGATCGTTCCCAGGAAGACCAGTAGTAGTTACCGATCCACATCTGGAGGCATTCTGTAACATGTATACTATCAGAGTGTTGATGAAACACAGAAATTGCATCGGGATTGAATTCAACAGTCACCAAGCGCACTTCCCGCCATGGGTGAAATGTCTCAATCAGTCTAAGATCTGATCGTTCCCTGGAAGACCAATAGCAGTTTCCGATGATTATCTGGAGGCATTCTGAAATCTGTGGAGTATCTGAGTGTTGATGTAACACAGAAATTGCATCGGGATTGAATACAACAGTCACCATGCGCACTTTCCTCCATGGGAGTAGTGTCTCAAACAGTCTACGCTTTCATCGTTCCCTGGAAGACCAGAAGTATGTTCCGATGCACATCTGGGGGCATTCTGTAATCTGTGGACTAACTGAGTGTTGATGAAACACAGAAATTGCATCGGGATTGAATACAACAGGCACCATGCGCACTTTCCTCCATGGGAGTAATGTCTAAAACAGTCTACGCTTTGATCGTTCCCTGGAAGACCAACGTTAGTTTCCGATGCACATCTGTTGACATTCTGTAATCTGTCGAGTATCTGAGTGTTGATGAAACACAGAATATGGAACAGGATTGAATACAACAGTCACCATGCGCACCTTCCTCCATGGGAGTAATGTCTCAAATAGTTTACGCTTTGATCGTTCGCTGGAAGACCAGAAGTATGTTCCGATGCACATCTGGAGGCATTTTGTAATCTGTGGACTATCAGAGTGTTGATGAAACACAGAAATTGCATCGGGATTGAATACAACAGTCACCATGCGCACTTTCCTCCATGGGGGTAATTCTCAAACAGTCTACGCTTTTATCGTTTCGTGGAAGACCAGTAGTAGTTTCCGATGCACGTCTGGAGGCATTCTGTAATCTGTGGACCTTCAAAGTGTGTATCAAAACACAGAAATTGCATCGGGATTGAATACAACACTCACTATGTGCACTTTCCTCCATGGGAGTAATGTCTCAAACAGTCTACGCTTTGATCGTTCCCTGGAAGACCAGTAGTAGTTTCCGATGCACATCTGGAGGCATTCTGTAATCTGTGGACCTTCAAAGTGTGGATTGAAACACAGAAATTGCATCCGGATTAAATACAACAGTCACCGTACGCACTTTCCTCCATGGGAGTAATGTCCCTAACAGTCTACGCTTTGATCATTCCCTGGAAGACCAGTAGTAGTTTCCGATGCACATCTGGAGGCATTCAGTAATCTGTGGACTATCTGAGTGTTGATGAAACACAGAAATAGCGTCGGGATTGAATACAACAATCACCATGCGCACTTTCCTCCATGGAAGTAATGTCTCAAACAGTCTACCCTTTGATCGTTCCCTTGAAAACTAGTAGTAGTTTCCGATGCACATCTGGAGGCATTCTGTAACCTGTGGACTATGAGAGTGTTGATGAAACACAGAAATGGCATCGGGATTCAATACAACAGTCACCATGCGCACTTTCCTCCATGGGAGTATTGTCTCAGACAGTGTACACTTTGGTCGTTCCCAGGAAGACCAGTAGTAGTTTCCGATGCACATCTGGAGGCATTCTGTAATCTGTGGACTATCAGAGTGGTGATGAAACACAGAAAATTCATCGGGATTGAGTAAAACAGTCACCATGTGCACTTTCCTCCATGTGAGTAATTCTCATACAGGCTAAGCTTTGATCGTTCCCTGGAAGACCCGTAGTAGTTTCCGATGCACATCTGGAGGCTTTCTGTAATCTGTGGACTATCAGACTGTTGATGAAACACAGAAATTATATCGGGATTGAATACAACAGTCACCATGCGCACTTTCCTTCATGGGAAAAATGTCTCAAACATTCTACGCTTTGGTCTTTCCCTTGAAGGCCAGTAGTTGTTTTCGATGCACATCTGGAGGTATTCTGTAATCTGTGGCCTATCAGAGTTTTGATGAAACACAGAAATTGCATCGGGACTGAATACAACAGTCACCATGCGCACTTTCCTCCATAAAAGTAATGTCTCAAATGGTCTACGCTTTGATCGTTCCCTGGAAGACCAGTAGTAATTTCCGAAGCACGTCTGGAGGCATTCTATAATCTGTGGACTATCAGAGGAGTGTTGATGAACCACAGAAATTGCATCGGGATTGAATACAACAGTCACCATGCGCACTTTCCTCCATGGGAGTAATGTCTGAAACAGTCTACGCTTTGATCGTTCTCTGGACGACCAGTAGTAGTTTCCGATGCACGTCTGGGGCATTCTGTAATCTGTGGACCTTAAAAGTGTTGATGAAAAACAGAAATTGCATTGGGATTGAATACAACAGTCACCATGCGCACTTTTCTCCATGGGAATAATGTCTCAAACAGTCTACGCTTTGATTGTTCCCTGGGAGACAAGTAGTAGCTTCCGATGCACATCTGGAGGCATTCTGTAATCTTTGGACTATCAGAATGTTGATGAAACACAGAAATTGTATCGGGATTGAATACAACAGTCACCACGCGCACTTTCCTCCATGGGAGTAATGTCTCAAAAAGTCTAAGCTTTGATCGTTCCCTGGAAGACCACTAGTAATTTCCGATGCACATCTGGAGGCATTCTGTAATCTGTGGAGTATCTGAGTGTTGATGAACCGCAGAAATTGCATCAGGATTGAATACAACAGTCACCATGCACACCTTCCTCAATGGGAGTAATGTCTCAAACAGTCTACGCTTTGATCGTTCCCTGGAAGACCAGTAGTAGTTTCCCATGCACATCTGGAGGCATTCTGTAATCTGTGGACCTTCCAACTATGGATTGAAACACAGAAATTGCCTCGGGATTGAATACAACAGTCACCATGCGCACTTTACTCCATGGGAGTAATGTCTCAAACAGTCTACGCTTTGATCGTTCCCAGGAAGACCAGTAGTAGTTACCGATCCACATCTGGAGGCATTCTGTAACCTGTATACTAACAGAGTGTTGATGAAACACAGAAATTGCATCGGGATTGAATACAACAGTCACCATGCGCACTTTCCGCCATGGGAGAAATGTCTCAATCAGTCTAAGATCTGATCGTTCCATTGAAGTTCAATAGTAGTTTCCGATGCTCATCTGGAGGCATTCTGTAATCTGTGTAGTATCTGAGTGTTTATGAAACACAGAAATTGCATCGGGATTGAGTACAACCGTCACCATGCGCACTTTCCTCCATGGGAGTAATTCTCAAACAGTCTACGCTTTGATCGTTCCCTGGAAGACCAGTAGTAGTTTCCGATGCACATCTGGTAGCATACTGTAATCTGTGGACTATCAGAGTGTTGATGAAACACAGATATTGCATCAGGATTGAATACAACTGTCACCATGCGCACTTTCCTCCATGGGAGTAATGTCTGAAACAGTCTACGCTTTGATCGTTCCCTGGAAGACCAGTAGTAGTTTCCGATGCACGTCTGGAGGCATTCTGTAATCTGTGGACCTTCTAACTATGGATTGAAACACAGAAATTGCCTCGGGATTGAATACAACAGTCACCATGAGCACTTTCCTCCATGGGAGTAATGTCTCAAACAGTCTACGCTTTGATCGATCCCAGGAAGACCAGTAGTAGTTACCGATCCACAACTGGAGGCATTCTGTAACCTGTATACTATCAGAGTGTTGATGAAACACAGAAATTGCATCGGGATTGAATACAACAGTCACCAAGCGCACTTTCCGCCATGGGTGAAATGTCTCAATCAGTCTAAGATCTGATCGTTCCCTGGAAGACCAATAGTAGTTTCCGATGATTATCTGGAGGCATTCTGTAATCTGTAGAGTTTCTGAGTGTTGATGAAACACAGAAATTGCATCGGGATTGAATACAACACTCTCCATGCACACCTTCCTCAATGGGAGTAATGTCTCAATGAGTTTACGCTTTGATCTTTCCCTGGAAGACCAGTAGTAGTTTCCGATGCACATCTGGGGGCATTCTGTAATCTGTGGACTAACTGAGTGTTGATGAAACACAGAAATTGCATCGGGATTGAATACAACAGGCACCATGCGCACTTTCCTCCATGGGAGTAATGTCTAAAACAGTCTACGCTTTGATCGTTCCATGGAAGACCAACGTTAGTTTCCGATGCACATCTGTTGACATTCTGTAATCTGTGGAGTATCTGAGTGTTGATGAAACACAGAATATGGAACAGGATTGAATACAACAGTCACCATGCGCACCTTCCTCCATGGGAGCAATGTCTCAAATAGTTTACGCTTTGATCGTTCGCTGGAAGACCAGAAGTATGTTCCGATGCACATCTGGAGGCATTTTGTAATCTGTGGACTATCAGAGTGTTGATGAAACACAGAAATTGCATCGGGATTGAATACAACAGTCACCATGCGCACTTTCCTCCATGGGGGTAATTCTCAAACAGTCTACGCTTTTATCGTTCCGTGGAAGACCAGTAGTAGTTTCCGATGCACGTCTGGAGGCATTCTGTAATCTGAGGACCTTCAAAGTGTGTATCAAAACACAGAAATTGCATCGGGATTGAATACAACACTCACTTTGTGCACTTTCCTCCATGGGAGTAATGTCTCAAACAGTCTACGCTTTGATCGTTCCCTGGAAGACCAGTAGTAGTTTCCGATGCACATCTGGAGGCATTCTGTAATCTGTGGACCTTCAATGTGTGGATTGAAACACAGAAATTGCATCCGGATTAAATACAACAGTCATCGTACGCACTTTCCTCCATGGGAGTAATGTCTCTAACAGTCTACGCTTTGATCATTCCCTGGAAGACCAGTAGTAGTTTCCGATGCACATCTGGAGGCATTCTGTAATCTGTGGACTATCTGAGTGTTGATGAAACACAGAAATAGCGTCGGGATTGAATACAACGATCACCATGCGCACTTTCCTCCATGGAAGTAATGTCTCAAACAGTCTACGCTTTGATCGTTCCCTTGAAAACTAGTAGTAGTTTCCGATGCACATCTGGAGGCATTCTGTAACCTGTGGACTATGAGAGTGTTGATGAAACACAGAAATGGCATCGGGATTCAATACAACAGTCGCCATGCGCACTTTCCTCCATGGGAGTAACGTCTGAAACAGTCTACACTTTGATCGTTCTCTGGACGACCAGTAGTAGTTTCCGATGCACGTCTGGAGGCATTCTGTAATCTGTGGACCTTAAACGTGTTGATGAAAAACAGAAATTGCATCGGGATTGAATACAACAGTCACCATGCGCACTTTTCTCCATGGGAATAATGTCTGAAACAGTCTACGCTTTGATTGTTCCCTGGAAGACCAGTAGAAGCTTCCGATGCACATCTGGAGGCATTCTGTAATCTTTGGACTATCAGAATGTTGATGAAACACAGATATTGTATCGGGATTGAATACAACAGTCACCACGCGCACTTTCCTCCATGGGAGTAATGTCTCAAACAGTCTAAGCTTTGATCGTTCCCTGGAAGACCTCTAGTACTTTCCGATGCACATCTGGAGGCATTCTGTAATCTGTGGAGTATCTGAGTGTTGATGAAACACATAAATTTCATCAGGATTGAATACAACAGTCACCATGCACACCTTCCTCAATGGGAGTAATGTCTCAAACAGTCTACGCTTTGATCGTTCCCTGGAAGACCAGTAGTAGTTTCCCATGCACATCTGGAGGCATTCTGTAATCTGTGGACCTTCCAACTATGGATTGAAACACAGAAATTGCCTCGGGATTGAATACAACAGTCACCATTCGCACTTTACTCCATGGGAGTAATGTCTCAAACAGTCTACGCTTTGATCGTTCCCAGGAAGACCAGTAGTAGTTACCGATCCACATCTGGAGGCATTCTGTAACCTGTATACTAACAGAGTGTTGATGAAACACAGAAATTGCATCGGGATTGAATACAACAGTCACCATGCGCACTTTCCGCCATGGGAGAAATGTCTCAATCAGTCTAAGATCTGATCGTTCCATTGAAGACCAATAGTAGTTTCCGATGCTCATCTGGAGGCATTCTGTAATCTGTGTAGTATCTGAGTGTTTATGAAACACAGAAATTGCATCGGGATTGAGTACAAGAGTCACCATGCGCACTTTCCTCCATGGGAGTAATTCTCAAACAGTCTACGCTTTGATCGTTCCCTGGAAGACCAGTAGTAGTTTCCGATGCACATCTGGTGGCATACTGTAATCTGTGGACTATCAGAGTGTTGATGAAACACAGAAATTGCATCAGGATTGAATACAACAGTCACCATGCGCACTTTCCTCCATGGGAGTAAAGTCTGAAACAGTCTACGCTTTGATCGTTCCCTGGAAGACCAGTAGTAGTTTCCGATGCACGTCTGGAGGCATTCTGTAATCTGTGGACCTTCCAACTATGGATTGAAACACAGAAATTGCATCGGGATTGAATACAACAGTCACCATGCACACCTTCCTCAATGGGAGTAATGTCTCAAACAGTCTACGCTTTGATTGTTCCCAGGAAGACCAGTAGTAGTTACCGATCCACATCTGGAGGCATTCTGTAACCTGCATACTATCAGAGTGTTGATGAAACACAGAATTTGCATCGGGATTGAATACAACAGTCACCAAGCGCACTTTCCGCCATGGGTGAAATGTCTCAATCAGTCTAAGATCTGATCGTTCCCTGGAAGACCAATAGTAGTTTCCGATGCTCATCTGGAGGCATTCTGTAATCTGTGGAGTATCTGAGTGTTGATGAAACACAGAAATTGCATCGGGATTGAATACAACACTCACCATGCACACCTTCCTCAATGGGAGTAATGTCTCAAAGAGTTTACGCTTTGATCTTTCCCTGGAAGACCAGTAGTAGTTTCCGATGCACATCTGGAGGCAATTTGTAATCTGTGGACTATCAGAGTGTTGATGAAACACAGAAATTGCATCGGGATTGAATACAACAGTCACCATGCGCACTTTCCTCCATGGGAGTAGTGTCTCAAACAGTCTACGCTTTCATCGCTCCCTGGAAGACCAGAAGTATGTTCCGATGCACATCTGGGGGCATTCTGTAATCTGTGGACTATCAGAGTGTTGATGAAACACAGAAATTGCATCGTGATTGAATACAACAGTCACCATGCACACCTTCCTCAATGGGAGTAATGTCTCAAGATTTTACGCTTTGATCGTTCCCTGGAAGACCAGTAGTAGTTTCCGATGCACATCTGGAGGCATTTTGTAATCTGTGGACTATCAGAGTGTTGATGAAACACAGAAATTGCATCGGGATTGAGTACAACAGTCACCATGCGCACTTTCCTCCATGGGAGTAATTCTCAAACAGTCTACGCTTTGATCGTTCCCTGGAAGACCAGTAGTAATTTCCGATGCACATCTGGTGGCATACTGTAATCTGTGGACTATCAGAGTGTTGATGAAACACAGGAATTGCATCGGGATTGAATACAACAGTCACCACGCGCACTTTCCTCCATGGGAGTAATTCTCATAGAGTCTACGCTTTGAACGTTCCCTGGAAGACCAGTAGTAGTTTCCGATGCACATCTGGTGGCATTCTGTAATCTGTGGACTATGAGAGTGTTGATGAAACACAGAAATTGGATCGGGATTGAATACAACAGTCATCATGCGCACTCTCCTCCACGGGAGGTATGTCTCTAACAGTCTACGATTTGATCGTTCCCTGGAAGACCAGTAGTAGTTTCCGATGCACATCTGGTGGCATTCTGTAATCTGTGGACTATCAGAGTGTTGATGAAACACAGAAATTACATCGGGATTGAATACAACAGACCACATGCACACTTCCCACCATGGGAGTAATGTCTGAAACAGTCTACGCTTTGATCGTTCCCTGGAAGACCAGTAGTAGTTTCCGATGCACATCTCGTGGCATTCTGTAATCAGTGGACTATCCGAGTGTTGATGAAACACAGAAATTGCATCGGGATTGAATACAACGGTCACCATGCGCAATTTCCTCCATAAAAGTAATGTCTCAAACAGTCCACGCTTTGATCGTTCCCTGGAAGACCAGTAGTAGTTTCCGAAGCACATCTGGAGGCATTCTGCAATCTGTGGACTATCAGAGTGATGATGAAACACAGAAATTGCATCGGGATTGAATACAACAGTCCACATGCGCACTTTCCTTCATGGGGGTAATAATCAAACAGTCTTCGCTTTGATCATCCCCAGGAAGACGAGTAGTAGTTTCCGATGCACATCTGGAGGCATTCTGCAATCTGTGGACCTTCAAAGTGTTGATTGAAACACAGAAATTGCCTCGGGATTGAATACAACAGTCACTATGCGCACTTTCCTCCATGGCAGTAATGTCTCAAACAGTATACCCTTTGATCGTTCCCTGGAAGACCAGTAGTAGTTACCGATGCACATCTGGAGGCATTCTGTGATCTGTATACTATCAGAGTGTTGATGAAACACAGAAAATGCATCGTGATTGAATACAACAGTCACCATGCGCACTTTCCACCAAGGGAGTAATGTCTCTAACAGTCTACGATTTGATCGTTCCCCGGAAGTCCAACGTTAGTTTCCGATGCACATCTGGAGGCATTCTGTAATCTGTGGACTAACAGAGTGTTGATGAAACACAGAAATTGCATCGGGATTGAATACAACAGTCACCATGCGCACTTTCCTCCATGGGAGTAATGTCTCAAACAGTCTACGCTTTGATCGTTCCTTTGAAGACCAGTGGTAATTTCCGATGCACATCTGTCGCCATTCTGTAATCTCTGGACTATCAGAGTGTTGATGAAACACAGATATTGCATCGGGATTCTATACAACAGTCACCATCCGCACATTCCACCAAGGGAGTAATGTCTCTAACAGTCTACGATTTGATCGTTCCCCGGAAGTCCAACGTTAGTTTCCGATGCACATCTGGAGGCATTCTGTAATCTGTGGACTATCAGAGTGTTGATGAAACACAGAAATTGCATCGGGATTGAATACAACAGTCACCATGCGCACTTTCCTCCATGGGAGTAATGTCTCAAACAGTCTACGTCCTGATCGTTCCCTGGAAGACCAGTAGTAGTTTCCGAAGCTCACATGGAGGCATTCTGTAATCTGTGGACTATCAGAGTGTTGATGAAACACAGAAATTGCATCGGGATTGAATACAACATTCACCGTCCGCACTTTCCTCCATGGGAGAAATGTCTGAAACGGTCAACGCTTTGATTGTTCCGTGGAAGACCGGTAGTAGTTTCCGATGCACATCTCGTGGCATTCTGTAATCTGTGGAATATCAGAGTGTTGATGAAACACAGAAATTGCATCGGGATTGAATACAACAGTCACCACGCACACTTTCCTCCATAAAAGTAATGTCTCAAACAGTCTACGCTTTGATCGTTCCCTGGAAGACCAACGTTAGTTTCCGATGCACATCTGGAGGCATTCTGTAATCTGTGGGGTATCTGAGTGTTGATGAAACACAGAATATGGAACAGGATTGAATACAACAGTCACCATGCGCACCTTCCTCCATGGGAGTAATGTCTCAAATAGTTTACGCTTTGATCGTTCGCTGGAAGACCAGTAGTAGTTTCCGATGCACATCTGGAGGCATTTTGTAATCTGTGGACTATCAGAGTGTTGATGAAACACAGAAGTTGCATCGGGATTGAATACAACAGTCATCATGCGCACTTTCCCTCATTGGAGTAGCGTCTCAAACAGTCTACGCATGGAGCGATCCCTGGAAGACCAGAAGTATGTTCCGATGAACATCTGGGGGCATTCTGTAATCTGTGGGCTAACTGAGTGTTGATGAAACACGGAAATTGCAACGGGATTTAATACAACAGTCACCATGCACACTTTCCTCCATGGGAGTAATGTCTCAACAGTCTACGATTTGATCATTCTCTGGAAGACTAGTAGTATTTTCCGATGCACATCTGGGGGCATTCTGTAATCTGTGGACAATCTGAGTGTTGATGAAACACAGAAATTGCATCGCGATTGAATAGAACAGTCACCATGCGCACTTTCCTCCATGGGAGTAATTTCTCAAACTGTCTACGCTTTGATCGTTCCCTTGAAGACCAGTAGTAATTTCCGATGCACATCTGGAGGCCTTCTGTAATCTGTGGACTATCAGAGTGTTGATAAAACACATATGTAGTATCGGGATTGAATACAACAATCACCATGCGCACTTTCCTCTATGGGAGCAGTGTCTCAAACAGTGTACGCTTTGATCGTTCCCTGGAAGACCAGTAGTAGTTTTCGATGCACATCTGGAGGCATTCCATTATCTGTGGACTTTCAAAGTGTGGTTCAAACACAGAAATTGCACCGGGATTGAATACAACTTTCACCATGCGCAATTCCCTCCATGTTAGTAATGTCTCAAACAGTCTGCGCTTTGATCGTTCCCTGGAAGACCAGTGTTAGTTTCCGATGCACATCTGGAGACATTCTGTAATCTGTGGACTATCAGAGTGTTGATGAAACACAGAAAATGCAGCGGAATTGAATACAACAGACTCCATGCGCACTTTCCTCCATGGGAGTAATGTCTCAAACAGTGTACGATTTGATCGTACCCTTGAAGACCAGTGGTAGTTTCCGATGCACATCTGGAGTCATTCTGTAATCTGTGGACTTTCAAAGTGTTGATGAAACACAGAAATTGCATCGGGATTGAATACAACAGTCACCATGCGCACATTCCTCCATGTTAGTAATGTCTCAAACAGTCTACGCTTTGATCGTTCATTGGAAGACCAACGTTAGTTTCCGATGCACATCTGGACGCATTCTGTAATCTGTGGAGTATCTGAGTGTTGCTGAAACACAGAAATTGCATCTGGATTGAATACAACAGTCACCATGCGCACCTTCCTCCATGGGAGTAATGTCTCAAAGTGTTTACGCTTTGATCGTTCTCTGGAAGACCAGTAGTAGTTTCCGATGCACATCTGGATTCATTTTGTAATCTGTGGACTATCAGAGTGTTGATGAAACACAGAAATTGCATCGGGATTGAATACAATAGTCACCATCCGCACTTTCCTCCATGGGAGTAATGTCTGAAACAGTCTACGCTTTGATCGTTCCCTGGAAGACTAGTAGTAGTTTCCGATGCACATCTGGAGGCATTTTGTAATCTGTGGACTATCAGGGTGTTGATGATACACAGAAATTGCATCGGGATTGAATACAACAGTCACCACGCGCACTTTCCTAGATAAAAGTAGTGTCTCTAACAGTCTACGCTTTGATCGTTCCCTGGCAGACCAGTAGTAGCTTCCGAAGCACATCTGGAGGCATTCTGTAATCTGTGGACTATCGGAGTGTTGATGAAACACAGAAATTGCTTCGGGATTGAATAAAACAGTCCACATGCTCACTTCCCTCCATGGGGGTAATTCTCAAACAGTCTACGCTTTGATCGTTCCCTGGAAGACCAGTAGTAGTTTCCAATGCACATCTGGAGGCATTCTGTAAACTGTGGACCTTCCAAGTATGGATTGAAACACAGAAGTTGCCACGGGATTGAATACAACAGTCACCATGCGCACTTTCCTCCATGGGAGTAATGTCTCAAACAGTCTTCGCATTGATCGTTCCCTGGAAGACCAGTAGTAGTTACCGATGCACAACTTGAGTCATTCTGTAATCTGTATACTATCAAAGTGTTGATGAAACACAGATATTGCATTGGGATTGAATAAAACTGTCACCATGCGCACTTTCCTCCATGGGAGTAATGTCTCAAACAGTGTAAGCTTTGATCGTTCCCTGTAAGACCAATAGTAGTTTCCGATGCACATCTGGAGGCATTCTGTAATATGCGGAGTATCTGAGTGTTGATGAAACACAGAAATTGCATCGGGATTGAATACAACAGTCACCATGCTCACCTTCCTCAATGGGAGTAATGTCTCAAAGAGTTTACGCTTTGATCGTTCCCTGGAAGGCCAGTAGTAGTTTCCGATGCACATCTGGAGGCATTCTGTAATCTGTGGACTATCTGAGTGTTGATGAAACACAGAAATTGCATCGGGATTGAATACAACAGTCACCATGCCCACTTTCCTCCATCGGAGTAATGTCTCAAACAGTCTACGCTTTGATCGTTCCTTTGAAGACCAGTGGTAATTTCCGATGCACATCTGTGGCCATTCTGTTATCTGTGGACTATCAGAGTGTTGATGAAACACAGATATTGCATCGGGATTCTATACAACAGTCACCATCCGCACTTTCCTCCATGGGAGTAACGTCTGAAACAGTCTACGCTTTGATCGTACCCTGGAAGACCAGTAGTAGTTTCCGAAGCACACATGGAGGCATTCTGTAATCTGTGGACTATTAGAGTGTTGATGAAACACAGAAATTGCATCGGTATTGAATACAACATTCACCGTCCGCACTTTCCTCCATGGGAGTAATGTCTGAAACGGTCTACGCTTTGATTGTTCCGTGGAAGACCGGTAGTAGTTTCCGATGCACATCTCGTGGCATTCTGTAATCTGTGGAATATCAGAGTGTTGATGAAACACAGAAATTGCATCGGGATTGAATACAACAGTCACCACGCACACTTTCCTCCATAAAAGTAATGTCTCAAACAGTCTACGCTTTGATCGTTCCCTGGAAGACCAACGTTAGTTTCCGATGCACATCTGGAGGCATTCTGTAATCCGTGGGGTATCTGAGTGTTGATGAAACACAGAATATGGAACAGGATTGAATACAACAGTCACCATGCGCACCTTCCTCCATGGGAGTAATGTCTCAAATAGTTTACGTTTTGATCGTTCGCTGGAAGACCAGTAGTAGTTTCCGATGCACATCTGGAGGCATTTTGTAATCTGTGGACTATCAGAGTGTTGATGAAACACAGAAATTGCATCGTGATTGAATACAACAGTCACCATGCGCACTTTCCACCAAGGGAGTAATGTCTCTAACAGTCTACGATTTGATCGTTCCCCGGAAGTCCAACGTTAGTTTCCGATGCAAAACTTGGAGGCATTCTGTAATCTGTGGACTATCAGAGTGTTGATGAAACACAGAAATTGCATCGGGATTGAATACAACAGTCACCATGCGCACTTTCCTCCATGGGAGTAATGTCTCAAACAGTCTACGCTTTGATCGTTCCTTTGAAGAGCAGTGGTAATTTCCGATGCACATCTGTGGCCATTCTGTAATCTGTGGACTATCAGAGTGTTGATGAAACACAGATATTGCATCGGGATTCTATACAACAGTCACCATCCGCACTTTCCTCCATGGGAGTAATGTCTGAAACAGTCTACGCTTTGATCGTACCCTGGAAGACCATTAGTAGTTTCCGGTGCACATCTGGAAGCATTCTGTAATCTGTGAACCTTCAAAATGTTGATGAAACACAGAAATTGCATCGGGATTGAATACAACAGTCACCATGCGCACTTTCCTCGATGGGAGTAATGTCTCAAACAGTCTACGTCTTGATCGTTCCCTGGAAGACCAGTAGTAGTTTCCGAAGCACACATGGAGGCATTCTGTAATCTGTGGACTATCAGAGTGTTGATGAAACACAGAAATTGCATCGGGATTGAATACAACATTCACCGTCCGCACTTTCCTCCATGGGAGTAATGTCTGAAACGGTCTACGCTTTGATTGTTCCGTGGAAGACCGGTAGTAGTTTCCGATGCACATCTCGTGGCATTCTGTAATCTGTGGAATATCAGAGTGTTGATGAAACACAGAAATTGCATCGGGATTGAATACAACAGTCACCACGCACACTTTCCTCCATAAAAGTAATGTCTCAAACAGTCTACGCTTTGATCGTTCCCTGGAAGACCAACGTTAGTTTCCGATGCACATCTGGAGGCATTCTGTAATCTGTGGGGTATCTGAGTGTTGATGAAACACAGAATATTGAACAGGATTGAATACAACAGTCACCATGCGCACCTTCCTCCATGGGAGTAATGTCTCAAATAGTTTACGCTTTGATCGTTCGCTGGAAGACCAGTAGTAGTTTCCGATGCACATCTGGAGGCATTTTGTAATCTGTGGACTATCAGAGTGTTGATGAAACACAGAAGTTGCATCGGGATTGAATACAACAGTCACCATGCGCACTTTCCCTCATTGGAGTAGCGTCTCAAACAGTCTACGCATGGAGCGATCCCTGGAAGACCAGAAGTATGTTCCGATGAACATCTGGGGGCATTCTGTAATCTGTGGGCTAACTGAGTGTTGATGAAACACGGAAATTGCAACGGGATTTAATACAACAGTCACCATGCACACTTTCCTCCATGGGAGTAATGTCTCAACAGTCTACGATTTGATCATTCTCTGGAAGACTAGTAGTATTTTCCGATGCACATCTGAGGGCATTCTGTAATCTGTGGACAATCTGAGTGTTGATGAAACACAGAAATTGCATCGGGATTGAATACAACAGTCGCCATGCGCACTTACCTCCATGGGAGTAATTTCTCAAACTGTCTATGCTTTGATCGTTCCCTTGAAGACCAGTAGTAATTTCCGATGCACATCTGGAGGCATTCTGTAATCTGTGGACTTTCAGAGTGTTGATGAAACACATATGTAGTATCGGGATTGAATACAACAATCACCATGCGCACTTTCCTCTATGGGAGCAGTGTCTCAAACAGTGTACGCTTTGATCGTTCCCTGGAAGACCAGTAGTAGTTTTCGATGCACATCTGGAGGCATTCCATTATCTGTGGACTTTCAAAGTGTGGTTCAAACACAGAAATTGCACCGTGATTGAATACAACATTCACCATGCGCAATTCCCTCCATGTTAGTAATGTCTCAAACAGTCTGCGCTTTGATCGTTCCCTGGAAGACCAGTGTTAGTTTCCGATGCACATCTGGAGACATTCTGTAATCTGTGGACTATCAGAGTGTTGATGAAACACAGAAAATGCATCGGAATTGAATACAACAGACTCCATGCGCACTTTCCTCCATGGGAGTAATGTCTCAAACAGTCTACGATTTGATCGTACCCTTGAAGACCAGTGGTAGTTTCCGATGCACATCTGGAGTCATTCTGTAATCTGTGGACCTTCAAAGTGTTGATGAAACACAGAAATTGCATCGGGATTGAATACAACATTCACCATGCGCAATTCCCTCCATGTTAGTAATGTCTCAAACAGTCTGCGCTTTGATCGTTCCCTGGAAGACCAGTGTTAGTTTCCGATGCACATCTGGAGACATTCTGTAATCTGTGGACTATCAGAGTGTTGATGAAACACAGAAAATGCAGCGGAATTGAATACAACAGACTCCATGCGCACTTTCCTCCATGGGAGTAATGTCTCAAACAGTCTACGATTTGATCGTACCCTTGAAGACCAGTGGTAGTTTCCGATGCACATCTGGAGTCATTCTGTAATCTGTGGACCTTCAAAGTGTTGATGAAACACAGAAATTGCATCGGGATTGAATACAACAGTCACCATGCGCACCTTCCTCCATGGGAGTAATGTCTCAAAGAGTTTACGCTTTGATCGTTCTCTGGAAAACCAGTAGTAGTTTCCGATGCACATCTGGATTCATTTTGTAATCTGTGGACTATCAGAGTGTTGATAAAACACAGAAATTGCATCGGGATTGAATACAATAGTCACCATCCGCACTTTCCTCCATGGGAGTAATGTCTGAAACAGTCTACGCTTTGATCGTACCCTGGAAGACCATTAGTAGTTTCCGGTGCACATCTGGAAGCAAACTGTAATCTGTGGACCTTCAAAATGTTGATGAAACACAGAAATTGCATCGGGATTGAATACAACAGTCACCATGCGCACTTTCCTCCATGGTAGTAATGTCTCAAACAGTCTACGTCTTGATCGTTCCCTGGAAGACCAGTAGTAGTTTCCGAAGCACACATGGAGGCATTCTGTAATCTGTGGACTATTAGAGTGTTGATGAAACACAGAAATTGCATCGGGATTGAATACAACATTCACCATCCGCACTTTCCTCCATGGGAGTAATGTCTGAAACGGTCTACGCTTTGATTGTTCCGTGGAAGACCGGTAGTAGTTTCCGATGCACATCTCGTGGCATTCTGTAATCTGTGGAATATCAGAGTGTTGATGAAACACAGAAATTGCATCGGGATTGAATACAACAGTCACCACGCACACTTTCCTCCATAAAAGTAATGTCTCAAACAGTCTACGCTTTGATCGTTCCCTGGCAGACCAGTAGTAGTTTCCGAAGCACAACTTGAGTCATTCTGTTATCTGTATACTATCAGAGTGTTGATGAAACACAGAAATTGCATTGGGATTGAATAAAACAGTCACCATGCGCACTTTCCTCCATGGGAGTAATGTCTCAAACAGTGTAAGCTTTGATCGTTCCCTGTAAGACCAATAGTAGTTTCCGATGCACATCTGGAGGCATTCTGTAATATGCGGAGTATCTGAGTGTTGATGAAACACAGAAATTGCATCGGGATTGAATACAACAGTCACCATGCTCACCTTCCTCAATGGGAGTAATGTCTCAAAGAGTTTACGCTTTGATCGTTCCCTGGAAGACCAGTAGTAGTTTCCGATGCACATCTGGAGGCATTCTGTAATCTGTGGACTATCTGAGTGTTGATGAAACACAGAAATTGCATCGGGATTGAATACAACAGTCACCATGCCCACTTTCCTCCATCGGAGTAATGTCTCAAACAGTCTACGCTTTGATCGTTCCTTTGAAGACCAGTGGTAATTTCCGATGCACATCTGTGGCCATTCTGTAATCTGTGGACTATCAGAGTGTTGATGAAACACAGATATTGCATCGGGATTCTATACAACAGTCACCATCCGTACTTTCCTCCATGGGAGTAATGTCTGAAACAGTCTACGCTTTGATCGTACCCTGGAAGACCATTAGTAGTTTCCGGTGAACATCTGGAAGCATTCTGTAATCTGTGGACCTTCAAAATGTTGATGAAACACAGAAATTGCATTGGGATTGAATAAAACAGTCACCACGCACACTTTCCTCCATAAAAGTAATGTCTCAAACAGTCTACGCTTTGATCGTTCCCTGGAAGACCAACGTTAGTTTCCGATGCACATCTGGAGGCATTCTGTAATCTGTGGGGTATCTGAGTGTTGATGAAACACAGAATATGGAACAGGATTGAATACAACAGTCACCATGCGCACCTTCCTCCATGGGAGTAAAGTCTCAAATAGTTTACGCTTTGATCGTTCGCTGGAAGACCAGTAGTAGTTTCCGATGCACATCTGAAGGCATTTTGTAATCTGTGGACTATCAGAGTGTTGATGAAACACAGAAATTGCATCGGGATTGAATACAACAGTCACCATGCGCACTTTCCCTCATTGGAGTAGCGTCTCAAACAGTCTACGCATGGAGCGATCCCTGGAAGACCAGAAGTATGTTCCGATGAACATCTGGGGGCATTCTGTAATCTGTGGGCTAACTGAGTGTTGATGAAACATGGAAAATGCAACGGGATTTAATACAACAGTCACTATGCACACTTTCCTCCATGGGAGTAATGTCTCATCAGTCTACGATTTGATCATTCTATGGAAGACTAGTAGTATTTTCCGATGCACATCTGGGGGCATTCTGTAATCTGTGGACAATCTGAGTGTTGATGAAACACAGAAATTGCATCGGGATTGAATACAACAGTCACCATGCGCACTTTCCTCCATGGGAGTAATTTCTCAAACAGTCTACGCTTTGATCGTTCCCTTGAAGACCAGTAGTAATTTCCGATGCACATCTGGAGGCATTCTGTAATCTGTGGACTATCAGAGTGTTAATGAAACACATATGTAGTATCGGGATTCAATACAACAATCAACATGCGCACTTTCCTCTATGGGAGCAGTGTCTCAAACAGTGTACGCTTTGATCGTTCCCTGGAAGACCAGTAGTAGTTTTCGATGCACATCTGGAGGCATTCTATTATCCGTGGACTTTCAAAGTGTGGTTCAAACACAGAAATTGCACCGGGATTGAATACAACATTCACCATGCGCAATTCCCTCCATGTTAGTAATGTCTCAAACAGTCTACGCTTTGATCGTTCATTGGAAGACCAACGTTAGTTTCCGATGCACATCTGGACGCATTCTGTAATCTGTGGAGTATCTGAGTGTTGCTGAAACACAGAAATTGCATCTGGATTGAATACAACAGTCACCATGCGCACCTTCCTCCATGGGAGTAATGTCTCAAAGAGTTTACGCTTTGATCGTTCCCTGGAAGACCAGTAGTAGTTTCCCATGCACATCTGGATTCATTTTGTAATCTGTGGACTATCAGAGTGTTGATGAAACACAGAAATTGCATCGGGATTGAATACAATAGTCACCGTCCGCACTTTCCTCCATGGGAGTAATGTCTGAAACAGTCTACGCTTTGATCGTTCCCTGGAAGACCAGTAGTTGTTTCCGATGCACATCTGGAGGCATTTTGTAATCTGTGGACTATCAGGGTGTTGGTGATACACAGAAATTGCATCGGGATTGAATACAACAGTCACCACGCGCACTTTCCTAGATAAAAGTAATGTCTCAAACAGCCTACGCTTTGATCGTTCCCTGGTAGACCAGTAGTAGTTTCCGAAGCACATCTGGAGGCATTCTGTAATCTGTGGACTATCGGAGTGTTGATGAAACACAGAAATTGCTTCGGGATTGAATAAAACAGTCCACATGCTCACTTCCCTCCATGGGGGTAATTCTCAAACAGCCTACGCTTTGATCGTTCCCTGGAAGACCAGTAGTAGTTTCCGATGCACATCTGGAGGCATTTTCTAATCTGTGGACTATCAGAGTGTTGATGAAACACAGAAATTGCAACGGGATTGAATACAACAGACACCATGCGCACTTTCCTCCATGGGAGTAGTGTCCAAACAGTCTACGCTTTGATCGTTCCCTGGAAGACCAGTAGTAGTTTCCGGTGCACATCTGGAGGCATTCTCTAATCTGTGGACTATCAGAGTGTTGCTGAAACACAGAAATTGCATCTGGATTGAATACAACAGTCACCATGCGCACCTTCCTCCATGGGAGTAATGTCTCAAAGATTCTACGCTTTGATCGATCCCTGGAAGACCAGTAGTAGTTTCCGATGCACATCTGGAGTCATTTTGTAATCTGTGGACTACTAGAGTGTTGATGAAACACAGAAATTGCATCGCGATTGAATACAACAGTCACCATGCGCACTTTCCTCCATGGGAGTAGTGTCTCAAAAAGTCTACGCATGGATCGTTCCCTGGAAGACCAGAAGTATGTTCCGATGCACATCTGGGGGCATTCTGTAATCTGTGGACTAAATGAGTGTTGATGAAACACAGAAATTGCATCGGGATTGAATACAACAGCCACCATGCACACTTTCCTCCATGTGAGTAATGTCTCAAACAGTCTACGTTTTGATCGTTACCTGGAAGACCAGTAGTAGCTTCCGAAGCACACATGGAGGCATTCTGTAATCTGTGGACTATCAGAGTGTTGATGAAACACAGAAATTGCATCGGGATTGAATACAACAGTCACCGTACGCACTTTCCTCCATGGGAGTAATGTCTGAAACAGTCTACGCTTTGATCTTTCCCTGGAAGACCAGTAGTAGTTTCCGATGCACATCTCGTGGCATTCTGTAATCTGTGGAATATCAGAGTGTTGATGAAACACAGAAATTGCATCGGGATTGAATACAACAGTCACCATGCACACTTTCCTCCATATAAGTAATGTCTCAAACAGTCAACGCTTTGATCGTTCCCTGGAAGACCAACATTAGTTTCCGATGCACATCTGGAGACATTCTGTAATCTGTGGAGTATCTGAGTGTTGATGAAACACAGAATATGGAACAGGATTGAATACAACACTCACCATGCGCACCTTCCTCGATGGGAGTAATGTCTCAAGTAGTTTACGCTTTGATCGTTCGCTGAAAGACCAGAAGTATGTTCCGATGCACATCTGGAGGCATTTTGTAATATGTGGACTATCAGAGTGTTGATGAAACACAGAAATTGCATCGGGATTGAATACAACAGTCACCATGCGCACTTTCCTCCATTGGAGTAGTGTCTCAAACAGTCTACGCATGGAGCGTTCCCTGGATGACCAGAAGTATGTTCCGATGCACATCTGGGGGCATTCTGTAATCTGTGGACTAACTGAGTGTTGATGAAACAGGGAAATTGCAACGGGATTTAATACAACACTCACCATGCGCACTTTGCTCCATGGGAGTAATGTCTCAACAGTCTACACTTTGATCATTCTCTGGAAGACTAGTAGTATTTTCCGATGCACATCTGGGGGCATTCTGTAATCTGTGGACAATCTGAGTGTTGATGAAACACAGAAATTGCACCGGGATTGAATACAACAGTCACCATGCGCACATCCCTCCATGTTAGTAATGTCTCAAACAGTCTACGATTTGATCGTTCCCTGGAAGACCAGTAGTAGTTTCCGAAGTACATCTGTACGCATTCTGTAATCTGTGGACTATCGGAGTGTTGATGAAACACAGAAATTGCTTCGGGATTGAATAAAACAGTCCACATGCGCACTTCCCTCTATGGGGGTAATTCTCAAACAGTCTACGCTTTGATCGTTCATTGGAAGACCAGTAGTAGTTTCCAATGCACATCTGGAGGCATTCTGTAAATTGTGGACCTTCCAAGTATGGATTGAAACACAGAAGTTGCCTCGGGATTGAATACAACAGTCACCATATTCACTTTCCTCCATGGGAGTAATGTCTCAAACAGTCTACGCATTGATCGTTCCCTGGAAGACCAGTAGTAGTTACCGATGCACATCTGGAGGCATTCTGTAATCTGTATACTATCAGAGTGTTGATGAAACACAGAAATTGCATCGGGATTGAATACAACAGTCACCATGCTCACCTTCCTCAATGGGAGTAATGTCTCAAAGAGTTTACGCTTTGATCGTTCCCTGGAAGACCAGTAGTAGTTTCCGATGCACATCTGGAGGCATTTTGTAATCTGTGGACTATCAGAGTGTTGATGAAACACTGAAATTGCATCGGGATTGAATACAACAGGCACCATGCGTACATTTCTCCATTGGAGTATTGTCTCAAACTGTCATCGCTTTGATCGTTCCCTGGAAGACCAGTAGTAGTTTCCGATGCACATCTGGAGGCATTCTCTAATCTGTGGACTATCAGAGTGTTGATGAAACACAGAAATTGCATCGGGATTGAATACAACAGTCACCATGCGCACTTTCCTCTATGGGAGTAATTCTCAAACAGTCTATGCTTTGATCGTTCCCTGAGTACCAGTAGTAGTTTCCGATCCATATCTGGTGCCATTCTGTAATCTGTTTACTATCTGAGTGCTGATGAAACACAGAAATTGCATCGGGAATGAATACAACAGTCACCATGCGCACTTTCCTCCACGGGAGGTATGTCTTAAACAGTCTACGCTTTGATCGTTCCCTGGAAGACCGGTAGTAGTTTGCGATGCACATCTCGTGGCATTCTGTAATCTGTGGACTATCAGAGTATTGATGAAACACAGAGAATGCATCGGGATTGAATACAACAGTCACCATGCACACATTCCTCCACGGGGGGTATGTCTCTAACAGTCTACGCTTTGATCGTTCCCTCGAAGACCAGTAGTAGTTTCCGATGCACATCTGGAGGCATTCTGAAATCTGTGGACTATCAGTGTGTTGATGAAACACAGAAATTGCATTGGGATTGAATGCAACAGTCACCATGCGCACTTTCCTCCACGGGAGGTATGTCTCAAACACGTTCGCTTTGACCGTTAACTGGAAGACCAGTAGTAGTTTCCGATGCACATCTGGAGGCATTCTGTAATTTTTGGACTATCAGGGTGTTGATGAAACACAGAAATTGCATCGGGATTGAATACAACAGTCACCATCCGCACTTTCCTCCATGGGAGTAATGTCTGAAATAGTCTTGGCTTTGATCGTTCCCTGGAAGACCAGTAGATGTTTCCGATGCACATCTCGTGGCATTCTGTAATCTGTGGACTATCAGAGTGTTGATGAAACACAGTGAATGCATCGGGATTGAATACAACAGTCACCATGCGCACATTCCTCCACAGGAGTAATGTCTCAAGCAGTCTACGCTTTGATCGTTCCCTGGAACACCAGTAGTAGTTTCCGATGCACATCTGGTGGCATTCTTTAATCTGTGGACTATCAGAGTGTTGATGAAACACAGAAATTGCAACGGGATTGAATACAACATTCACCATGCGCACTTTCGTCCACGGGAGGTATGTCTCGAACAGTCTACGCTTTGAACGTTCCATGGAAGACCAGTAGTAGTTTCCGATGCACATCTGGGGTCATTCTGTAATCTGTGGACTATCAGAGTGTTGATGAAACACAGAAATTGCATCGGGATTGGATACAACAGTCACCATGGGCACATTCCTCCACAGGAGTAATGTCTCAAGCAGTCTACGCTTTGATCGTTCCTTGGATCACCAGTAGTAGTTTCCGATGCACATCTGGTGGCATTCTGTAATCTATAGACAATCAGAGTGTTGATGAAACACAGAAATTGCATCGGGATTGAATACAACAGTCACCTTGCGCACTTTCCTCCATGGGAGTAATGTGTCCAACAGTCTTCGCTTTGATCGCTCCCTGGAAGACCGGTAGTAGTTTCCGATTCACATCTGGAGGATTTCTGTAATCTGTGGACTATCAGAGTGTTGATGAAACACAGAAATTGCCTCGGGATTGATACAACATTCACGGTGCGCACTTTCCTCCATGGGAGTAATTCTCAAACAGTCTATGCTTTGATCATTCCCTGAAAGACCAGTAGTAGTTTCCGATGCATATCTGGTGCCATTCTGTAATCTGTTTACTATCTGAGTGCTGATGAAACACAGAAATTGCATCGGGAATGAATACAACAGTCACCATGCGCACTTTCCTCCACGGGAGGTATGTCTTAAACAGTCTACGCTTTGATCGTTCCCTGGAAGACCGGTAGTAGTTTGCGATGCACATCTCGTGGCATTCTGTAATCTGTGGACTATCAGAGTATTGATGAAACACAGAAAATGCATCGGGATTGAATACAACAGTCACCATGCACACATTCCTCCACAAGGGGTATGTCTCTAACAGTCTACGCTTTGATCGTTCCCTCGAAGACCAGTAGTAGTTTCCGATGCACATCTGGAGGCATTCTGAAATCTGTGGACTATCAGTGTGTTGATGAAACACAGAAATTGCATTGGGATTGAATGCAACAGTCACCATGCGCACTTTCCTCCACGGGAGGTATGTCTCAAACACGTTCGCTTTGACCGTTAACTGGAAGACCAGTAGTAGTTTCCGATGCACATCTGGAGGCATTCTGTAATTTTTGGACTATCAGGGTGTTGATGAAACACAGAAATTGCATCGGGATTGAATACAACAGTCACCATCCGCACTTTCCTCCATGGGAGTAATGTCTGAAATAGTCTTGGCTTTGATCGTTCCCTGGAAGACCAGTAGATGTTTCCGATGCACATCTCGTGGCATTCTGTAATCTGTGGTCTATCAGAGTGTTGATGAAACACAGTGAATGCATCGGGATTGAATACAACAGTCACCATGCGCACATTCCTCCACAGGAGTAATGTCTCAAGCAGTCTACGCTTTGATCGTTCCCTGGAACACCAGTAGTAGTTTCCGATGCACATCTGGTGGCATTCTTTAATCTGTGGACTATCAGAGTGTTGATGAAACACAGAAATTGCAACGGGATTGAATACAACATTCACCATGCGCACTTTCGTCCACGGGAGGTATGTCTCGAACAGTCTACGCTTTGAACGTTCCATGGAAGACCAGTAGTAGTTTCCGATGCACATCTGGGGGCATTCTGTAATCTGTGGACTATCAGAGTGTTGATGAAACACAGAAATTGCATCGGGATTGGATACAACAGTCACCATGGGCACATTCCTCCACAGGAGTAATGTCTCAAGCAGTCTACGCTTTGATCGTTCCTTGGATCACCAGTAGTAGTTTCCGATGCACATCTGGTGGCATTCTGTAATCTATAGACAATCAGAGTGTTGATGAAACACAGAAATTGCATCGGGATTGAATACAACAGTCACCTTGCGCACTTTCCTCCATGGGAGTAATGTGTCCAACAGTCTTCGCTTTGATCGCTCCCTGGAAGACCGGTAGTAGTTTCCGATTCACATCTGGAGGCATTCTGTAATCTCTGGACTATCAGAGTGTTGATGAATCACAGAAAATGCATCGGGATTGAATACAACAGTCACCATGCGCACTTTCCTCAGTGGGAGTAATTCTCAAACAGTCTACGCTTTGATCGTTCCCTGGAACGCCAGTAGTAGTTTCCGATGAACATCTGGTGGCATTCTGTAATCTGTGGACTATCAGAGTGTTGATGAAACACAAAAAATTGCACTCTGATTGAATACAACAGTCACCATGCGCACTTTTCTCCATGGGAGTAATGTCTCAAACCGTCTACGCTTTGATCATTCCCTGGAAGTAAAGAAGTAGTTTCCGATGCACATCTGGAGGCATTCTGTAATTTGTGGAGTACCAGAGTGTTGATGAGACACAGAAATTGCATCGGGATTGATTACAACAGTCACCATGCGCACTTTCCTCCATGGGAGTAATTCTCAAACAGTCTTGGCTTTGGTCGTTCCCTGGAAGACCAGTAGTAGTTTCCGATGCACATCTTGTGGCATTCTGTTATGTGTGGACTATCAGAGTGTTGATGAAACACAGAAAATGCATCGGGATTGAATACAACATTCACCATGCGCACTTTCCTCCAAGGGAGTTATATCTCAAGGAGTTTACGATTTGATCGTTCCCTGGAAGACCAGTAGTAGTTTCCGATGCACATCTGGAGGCATTCTGTAATCTGTGGACTATCAGAGTGTTGATGAAACACAGAAAATGCATCCTGATTGAATACAACAGTCACCATGCGCACTTGCCTCCATAGGAGTAATGTCTCAAACAGTCTACGATTTGATCATTCCCTGGAAGTAAAGAAGTAGTTTCCGATGCACATCTGGAGGCATTCTGTAATTTTTGGAGTACCAGAGTGTTGATGAGACACAGAAATTGCATCGGGATTGATTACAACAGTCACCATGCGCACTTCCCTCCATGGGAGTAATTCTCATACAGTCTTGGCTTTGGTCGTTCCCTGGAAGACCAGTAGTAGTTTCCGATGAACATCTGGTGGCATTCTGTAATCTGTGGAGTATCAGAGTGTTGATGAGACACAGAAATTGCATCGGGATTGAATACAACAGTCACCATGCGCACATTCCTCCATAATAGTAATGTCTCAAACAATCTATGCTTTGATCGTTCCCTGGAAGACCGGTAGTAGTTTCCGATGAACATCTGGAGGCATTCTGTAATCTGTGGACTATCAGAGTGTTGATGAAACACAGAAATTGCATCGGGATTGAATACAACAGTCACCATGCGCTCTTTCCTCCACGCTAGTAATGTCTCAAACCGTCTGCGCTTTGATCGTTCCCTGGACAACCAGTAGTAGTTTCCGATGCACATCTGGAGGCATTCTGTAATCTGTGGACTATCAGAGTGTTGATGAAACACAGAAAATGCATCCTGATTGAATACAACAGTCACCATGCGCACTTGCCTCCATAGGAGTAATGTCTCAAACAGTCTACGATTTGATCATTCCCTGGAAGTAAAGAAGTAGTTTCCGATGCACATCTGGAGGCATTCTGTAATTTTTGGAGTACCAGAGTGTTGATGAAACACAGAAATTGCATCGGGATTGAATACAACAGTCACCATGCGCACATTCCTACATAAAAGTAATGTCTCAAAGATTCTACGCTTTGATCATTCCCTGGAAGACCGGTAGTAGTTTCCGATGAACATCTGGAGGCATTCTGTAATCTGTGGACTAACAGAGTGTTGATGAAATACAGAAATTGCATTGGGATTGAATACAACAGTCAGCATGCAAACTTTCCTCCACGCTAGTAATGTCTCAAACAGTCTGCGCTTTGATCGTTCCCAGGAACACCAGTAGTAGTTTCCGATGCACATCTGTTGGCATTCTGTAATCTGTAGACTATCAGAGTGTTGATGAAACACAGAAATTGCATCAGGATTGAATACAACAGTCACCATGCGCACTTTCATCCATGGGAATAATGTCTGAAACAGTCTACGCTTTGATTGTTCCCCGGATGACCAGTAGTAGTTTCCGATGCACATCTGGAGGCATTCTGTAATCTGTGGAGTATCTGAGTGTTGATGAAACACAGAAATTGCATCGGGATTGAATACAACAGTCACCATGCACACCTTCCTCAATGGGAGTAATGTCTCAAACAGTCTACGCTTTGATCGTTCCCTGGAAGACCAGTAGTAGTTTCCCATGCACATCTGGAGGCATTCTGTAATCTGTGGACCTTCCAACTATGGATTGACACACAGAAATTGCCTCGGGATTGAATACAACAGTCACCATGAGCACTTTCCTCCATGGGAGTAATGTCTCAAACAGTCTACGTTTTGATCGTTCCCAGGAAGACCAGTAGTAGTTACCGATCCACATCTGGAGGCATTCTGTAACCTGTATACTAACAGAGTGTTGATGAAACACAGAAATTGCATCGGGATTGAATACAACACTCACCATGCACACCTTCCTCAATGGGAGTGATGTCTCAAAGAGTTTACGCTTTGATCTTTCCCTGGAAGACCAGTAGTAGATTCCGATGCACATCTGGAGGCATTTTGTAATCTGAGGACTATCAGAGTGTTGATGAAACACAGAAATTGCATCGGGATTGAATACAACAGTCACCATGCGCACTTTCCTCCATGGGAGTAGTGTCTCAAACAGTCTACGCTTTCATCGTTCCCTGGAAGACCAGAAGTATGTTCCGATGCACATCTAGGGGCATTCTGTAATCTGTGGACTAACTGAGTGTTGATGAAACACAGAAATTGCATCGGGATTGAATAAAACAGTCACCATGCGCACTTTCCTCCATGCGAGTAATGTCTCAAGCAGTCTACGCTATGATCGTGTCCTGGAAGACCAGTAGTAGTTTCCGATGCACATCTGGATTCATTCTGTAATCTGTGGACTATCAGAGTGTTGATGAAACACAGAAATTGCATCGGGATTGAGTACAACAGTCACCATGCGCACTTTCCTTTATTTGAGTAATTCTCAAACAGTCTACGCTTTGATCGTTCCCTGGAAGACCAGTAGTAGTTTCCGATGCACATCTGGTGGCATACAGTAATCTGCGGACTATCAGAGTGTTGATGAAACACAGAAATTGCATCAGGATTGAATACAACAGTCACCATGCGCACTTTCCTATACGGGAGTATTGTCTGAAACAGTCTACGCTTTGATCGTTCCCTGGAAGACCAGTAGTAGTTTCCGATGCACATCTGTAGGCATTCTGTAATCTGTGGACCTTCCAAGTATGGATTGAAACACAGATATTGCCTCGGGATTGAATACAACAGTCACCATGCGCACTTTCCTCCATGGGAGTAATGTCTCAAACAGTCTACGCTTTGATCGTTCCCAGGAAACCTGTAGTAGTTACCGATGCACATCTGGAGGCATTCTGTAACCTGTATACTAACAGAGTGTTGATGAAACACAGAAATTGCATCGGGATTGAATACAACAGTCACCATGCGCACTTTACTCCATGGCAGTAATGTCTCAAACAGTCTAAGCTTTGATCGTTCCCTGGAAGACCAATAGTAGTTTCCGATGCACATCTGGAGGCATTCTGTAATCTGTGGAGTATCTGAGTGTTGATGAAACACAGAAATTGCATCGTGATTGAATACAACAGTCACCATGCACACCTACCTCAATGGGAGTAATGTCTCAAGAGTTTACGATTTGATCGTTCCCTGGAAGACCAGTAGTAGTTTCCGATGCACATCTGGAGGCATTTTGTAATCTGTGGACTATCAGAGTGTTGATGAAACACAGAAATTGCATCGGGATTGAGTACAACAGTCACCATGCGCACTTTCCTCCATGGGAGTAATTCTCAAACAGTCTACGCTTTGATCGTTCCCTGGAAGACCAGTAGTAATTTCCGATGCACATCTGGTGGCATACTGTAATCTGTGGACTATCAGAGTGTTGATGAAACACAGAAATTGCATCGGGATTGAATACAACAGTCACCATGCGCACTTTCCTCCATGGGAGTAATTCTCAAACAGTCTACGCTTTGAACGTTCCCTGGAAGACCAGTAGTAGTTTCCGATGCACATCTGGTGGCATTCTGTAATCTGTGGACTATGAGAGTGTTGATGAAACACAGAAATTGCATCGGGATTGAATACAACAGTCATCATGCGCATTCTCCTCCATGGGAGGTATGTCTCTAACAGTCTACGATTTGATCGTTCCCTGGAAGACCAGTAGTAGTTTCCGATGCACATCTGGTGGCATTCTGTAATCTGTGGACTATCAGAGTGTTGATGAAACACAGAAATTGCATCGGGATTGAATACAACAGACCACATGCGCACTTCCCTCCACGGGAGTAATGTCTGAAACAGTCTACGCTTTGATCGTTCCCTGGAAGACCAGTAGTAGTTTCTGATGCACATCTCGTGGCATTCTGTAATCAGTGGACTATCCAAGTGTTGATGAAACACAGAAATTGCATCGGGATTGAATACAACGGTCACCATGCGCAATTTCCTCCATAAAAGTAATGTCTCGAACAGTCTACGCTTTGATCGTTCCCTGGAAGACCAGTAGTAGTTTCCGAAGCACATCTGGAGGCATTCTGCAATCTGTGGACTATCAGAGTGATGATGAAACACAGAAATTGTATCGGGATTGAATACAACAGTCCACATGCGCACTTTCCTTCATGGGGGTAATTCTCAAACAGTCTTCGCTTTGATCATCCCCTGGAAGACGAGTAGTAGTTTCCGATGCACATCTGGAGGCATTCTGCAATCTGTGGACCTTCAAAGTGTTAATTGAAACACAGAAATTGCCTCGGGATTGAATACAACAGTCACTATGCGCACTTTCCTCCATGGGAGTAATGTCTCTAACAGTATACCCTTTGATCGTTCCCTGGAAGACCAGTAGTAGTTACCGATGCACATCTGGAGGCATTCTGTAATCTGTATACTATCAGAGTGTTGATGAAATACAGAAATTGCATCGTGATTGAATACAACAGTCACCAAGCGCACTTTCCTCCATGGGAGTAATGTCTCTAACAGTCTACGATTTGATCGTTCCCCGGAAGTCCAACGTTAGTTTCCGATGCACATCTGGAGGCATTCTGTAATCTGTGGACTATCTGAGTGTTGATGAAACAGAGAAATTGCATCGGGATTGAATACAACAGTCACCATGCGCACTTTCCTCCATGGGAGTAATGTCTCAAACAGTCTACGTTTTGATCGTTCCTTTGAAGACCAGTGGTAATTTCCGATGCACATCTGTGGGCATTCTGTAATCTGTGGACTATCAGAGTGTTTATGAAACACAGATATTGCATCGGGATTCTATACAACAGTCACCATCCGCACTTTCCCTCATTGGAGTAGCGTCTCAAACAGTCTACGCATGGAGCGATCCCTGGAAGACCAGAAGTATGTTCCGATGAACATCTGGGGGCATTCTGTAATCTGTGGGCTAACTAAGTGTTGAAGAAACACGGAAATTGCAACGGGATTTAATACAACAGTCACCATGCACACTTTCCTCCATGGTAGTAATGTCTCAACAGTCTACGCTTTGATCATTCTCTGGAAGACTAGTAGTATATTCCGATGTACATCTGGGGGCATTCTGTAATCTGTGGACAACCTGAGTGTTGATGAAACACAGAAATTGCATCAGGATTGAATACAACAGTCACCATGCGCACTTTCCTCCATGGGAGTAATTCTGAAACAGTCTACGCTTTGAACGTTCCCTGGAAGACCAGTAGTAGTTTCCGATGCACATCTGGTGGCATTCTGTAATCTGTGGACTATGAGAGTGTTGATGAAACACAGAAATTGCATCGGGATTGAATACAACAGTCATCATGCGCATTCTCCTCCATGGGAGGTATGTCTCTAACAGTCTACGATTTGATCGTTCCCTGGAAGACCAGTAGTAGTTTCCGATGCACATCTGGTGGCATTCAGTAATCTGTGGACTATCAGAGTGTTGATGAAACACAGAAATTGCATCGGGATTGAATACAACAGACCACATGCGCACTTCCCTCCATGGGAGTAATGTCTGAAACAGTCTACGCTTTGATCGTTCCCTGGAAGACCAGTAGTAGTTTCCGATGCACATCTCGTGGCATTCTGTAATCAGTGGACTATCCAAGTGTTGATGAAACACAGAAATTGCATCGGGATTGAATACAACGGTCACCATGCGCAATTTCCTCCATAAAAGTAATGTCTCGAACAGTCTACGCTTTGATCGTTCCCTGGAAGACCAGTAGTAGTTTCCGAAGCACATCTGGAGGCATTCTGCAATCTGTGGACTATCAGAGTGATGATGAAACACAGAAATTGTATCGGGATTGAATACAACAGTCCACATGCGCACTTTCCTTCATGGGGGTAATTCTCAAACTGTCTTCGCTTTGATCATCCCCTGGAAGACGAGTAGTAGTTTCCGATGCACATCTGGAGGCATTCTGCAATCTGTGGACCTTCAAAGTGTTAATTGAAACACAGAAATTGCCTCGGGATTGAATACAACAGTCACTATGCGCACTTTCCTCCATGGGAGTAATGTCTCTAACAGTATACCCTTTGATCGTTCCCTGGAAGACCAGTAGTAGTTACCGATGCACATCTGGAGGCATTCTGTAATCTGTATACTATCAGAGTGTTGATGAAATACAGAAATTGCATCGTGATTGAATACAACAGTCACCATGCGCACTTTCCTCCATGGGAGTAATGTCTCTAACAGTCTACGATTTGATCGTTCCCCGGAAGTCCAACGTTAGTTTCCGATGCACATCTGGAGGCATTCTGTAATCTGTGGACTATCTGAGTGTTGATGAAACAGAGAAATTGCATCGGGATTGAATACAACAGTCACCATGCGCACTTTCCTCCATGGGAGTAATGTCTCAAACAGTCTACGCTTTGATCGTTCCTTTGAAGACCAGTGGTAATTTCCGATGCACATCTGTGGGCATTCTGTAATCTGTGGACTATCAGAGTGTTTATGAAACACAGATATTGCATCGGGATTCTATACAACAGTCACCATACGCACTTTCCCTCATTGGAGTAGCGTCTCAAACAGTCTACGCAGGGAGCGATCCCTGGAAGACCAGAAGTATGTTCCGATGAACATCTGGGGGCATTCTGTAATCTGTGGGCTAACTGAGTGTTGATGAAACACGGAAATTGCAACGGGATTTAATACAACAGTCACCATGCACACTTTCCTCCATGGTAGTAATGTCTCAACAGTCTACGCTTTGATCATTCTCTGGAAGACTAGTAGTATTTTCCGATGTACATCTGAGGGCATTCTGTAATCTGTGGACAATCTGAGTGTTGATGAAACACAGAAATTGCATCGGGATTGAATACAACAGTCACCATGCGCACTTTCCTCCATGGGAGTAATTTCTCAAACAGTCTACGCTTTGATCGTTCCCTTGAAGACCAGTTGTAATTTCCGATGCACATCTGGAGGCATTCTGTAATCTGTGGACTATCAGAGTGTTGATGAAACACATATGTAGTATCGGGATTCAATACAACAATCACCATGCGCACTTTCCTCTATGGGAGCAGTGTCTCAAACAGTGTACGCTTTGATCGTTCCCTGGAAGACCAGTAGTAGTTTTCGATGCACATCTGGAGGCATTCAATTAACTGTGGACTTTCAAAGTGTGGTTCAAACACAGAAATTGCACCGGGATTGAATACAACAGTCACCATGCGCAATTCCCTCCATGTTAGTAATGTCTCAAACAGTCTGCGCCTTGATCGTTCCCTGGAAGACCAGTGTTAGTTTCCGATGCACATCTGGAGACATTCTGTAATCTGTGGACTATCAGAGTGTTGATGAAGCACAGAAAATGAATCGGAATTGAATACAACAGACTCCATGCGCACATTCCTCCATGGGAGTAATGTCTCAAACAGTCTACGATTTGATCGTACCCTTGAAGACCAGTGGTAGTTTCCGATGCACATCTGGAGTCATTCTGTAATCTGTGGACCTTCAAAGTGTTGATGAAACACAGAAATTGCATCGGGATTGAATACAACAGTCACCATGCGCACTTTCCTCCATGTTAGTAATGTCTCAATCAGTCTACGCTTTGATCGTTCATTGGAAGACCAACGTTAGTTTCCGATGCACATCTGGACGCATTCTGTAATATGCGGAGTATCTGAGTGTTGATGAAACACAGAAATTGCATCGGGATTGAATACAACAGTCACCATGCTCACCTTCCTCGATGGGAGTAATGTCTCAAAGAGTTTACGCTTTGATCGTTCCCTGGAAGACCAGTAGTAGTTTCCGATGCACATCTGGTGGCATACAGTAATCTGCGGACTATCAGAGTGTTGATGAAACACAGAAATTGCATCAGGATTGAATACAACAGTCACCATGCGCACTTTCCTATACGGGAGTATTGTCTGAAACAGTCTACGCTTTGATCGTTCCCTGGAAGACCAGTAGTAGTTTCCGATGCACATCTGTAGGCATTCTGTAATCTGTGGACCTTCCAAGTATGGATTGAAACACAGATATTGCCTCGGGATTGAATACAACAGTCACCATGCGCACTTTCCTCCATGGGAGTAATGTCTCAAACAGTCTACGCTTTGATCGTTCCCAGGAAACCTGTAGTAGTTACCGATGCACATCTGGAGGCATTCTGTAACCTGTATACTAACAGAGTGTTGATGAAACACAGAAATTGCATCGGGATTGAATACAACAGTCACCATGCGCACTTTACTCCATGGCAGTAATGTCTCAAACAGTCTAAGCTTTGATCGTTCCCTGGAAGACCAATAGTAGTTTCCGATGCACATCTGGAGGCATTCTGTAATCTGTGGAGTATCTGAGTGTTGATGAAACACAGAAATTGCATCGTGATTGAATACAACAGTCACCATGCACACCTACCTCAATGGGAGTAATGTCTCAAGAGTTTACGATTTGATCGTTCCCTGGAAGACCAGTAGTAGTTTCCGATGCACATCTGGAGGCATTTTGTAATCTGTGGACTATCAGAGTGTTGATGAAACACAGAAATTGCATCGGGATTGAGTACAACAGTCACCATGCGCACTTTCCTCCATGGGAGTAATTCTCAAACAGTCTACGCTTTGATCGTTCCCTGGAAGACCAGTAGTAATTTCCGATGCACATCTGGTGGCATACTGTAATCTGTGGACTATCAGAGTGTTGATGAAACACAGAAATTGCATCGGGATTGAATACAACAGTCACCATGCGCACTTTCCTCCATGGGAGTAATTCTCAAACAGTCTACGCTTTGAACGTTCCCTGGAAGACCAGTAGTAGTTTCCGATGCACATCTGGTGGCATTCTGTAATCTGTGGACTATGAGAGTGTTGATGAAACACAGAAATTGCATCGGGATTGAATACAACAGTCATCATGCGCATTCTCCTCCATGGGAGGTATGTCTCTAACAGTCTACGATTTGATCGTTCCCTGGAAGACCAGTAGTAGTTTCCGATGCACATCTGGTGGCATTCTGTAATCTGTGGACTATCAGAGTGTTGATGAAACACAGAAATTGCATCGGGATTGAATACAACAGACCACATGCGCACTTCCCTCCACGGGAGTAATGTCTGAAACAGTCTACGCTTTGATCGTTCCCTGGAAGACCAGTAGTAGTTTCTGATGCACATCTCGTGGCATTCTGTAATCAGTGGACTATCCAAGTGTTGATGAAACACAGAAATTGCATCGGGATTGAATACAACGGTCACCATGCGCAATTTCCTCCATAAAAGTAATGTCTCGAACAGTCTACGCTTTGATCGTTCCCTGGAAGACCAGTAGTAGTTTCCGAAGCACATCTGGAGGCATTCTGCAATCTGTGGACTATAAGAGTGATGATGAAACACAGAAATTGTATCGGGATTGAATACAACAGTCCACATGCGCACTTTCCTTCATGGGGGTAATTCTCAAACAGTCTTCGCTTTGATCATCCCCTGGAAGACGAGTAGTAGTTTCCGATGCACATCTGGAGGCATTCTGCAATCTGTGGACCTTCAAAGTGTTAATTGAAACACAGAAATTGCCTCGGGATTGAATACAACAGTCACTATGCGCACTTTCCTCCATGGGAGTAATGTCTCTAACAGTATACCCTTTGATCGTTCCCTGGAAGACCAGTAGTAGTTACCGATGCACATCTGGAGGCATTCTGTAATCTGTATACTATCAGAGTGTTGATGAAATACAGAAATTGCATCGTGATTGAATACAACAGTCACCATGCGCACTTTCCTCCATGGGAGTAATGTCTCTAACAGTCTACGATTTGATCGTTCCCCGGAAGTCCAACGTTAGTTTCCGATGCACATCTGGAGGCATTCTGTAATCTGTGGACTATCTGAGTGTTGATGAAACAGAGAAATTGCATCGGGATTGAATACAACAGTCACCATGCGCACTTTCCTCCATGGGAGTAATGTCTCAAACAGTCTACGTTTTGATCGTTCCTTTGAAGACCAGTGGTAATTTCCGATGCACATCTGTGGGCATTCTGTAATCTGTGGACTATCAGAGTGTTTATGAAACACAGATATTGCATCGGGATTCTATACAACAGTCACCATCCGCACTTTCCCTCATTGGAGTAGCGTCTCAAACAGTCTACGCATGGAGCGATCCCTGGAAGACCAGAAGTATGTTCCGATGAACATCTGGGGGCATTCTGTAATCTGTGGGCTAACTAAGTGTTGAAGAAACACGGAAATTGCAACGGGATTTAATACAACAGTCACCATGCACACTTTCCTCCATGGTAGTAATGTCTCAACAGTCTACGCTTTGATCATTCTCTGGAAGACTAGTAGTATATTCCGATGTACATCTGGGGGCATTCTGTAATCTGTGGACAACCTGAGTGTTGATGAAACACAGAAATTGCATCAGGATTGAATACAACAGTCACCATGCGCACTTTCCTCCATGGGAGTAATTCTCAAACAGTCTACGCTTTGAACGTTCCCTGGAAGACCAGTAGTAGTTTCCGATGCACATCTGGTGGCATTCTGTAATCTGTGGACTATGAGAGTGTTGATGAAACACAGAAATTGCATCGGGATTGAATACAACAGTCATCATGCGCATTCTCCTCCATGGGAGGTATGTCTCTAACAGTCTACGATTTGATCGTTCCCTGGAAGACCAGTAGTAGTTTCCGATGCACATCTGGTGGCATTCAGTAATCTGTGGACTATCAGAGTGTTGATGAAACACAGAAATTGCATCGGGATTGAATACAACAGACCACATGCGCACTTCCCTCCATGGGAGTAATGTCTGAAACAGTCTACGCTTTGATCGTTCCCTGGAAGACCAGTAGTAGTTTCCGATGCACATCTCGTGGCATTCTGTAATCAGTGGACTATCCAAGTGTTGATGAAACACAGAAATTGCATCGGGATTGAATACAACGGTCACCATGCGCAATTTCCTCCATAAAAGTAATGTCTCGAACAGTCTACGCTTTGATCGTTCCCTGGAAGACCAGTAGTAGTTTCCGAAGCACATCTGGAGGCACTCTGCAATCTGTGGACTATCAGAGTGATGATGAAACACAGAAATTGTATCGGGATTGAATACAACAGTCCACATGCGCACTTTCCTTCATGGGGGTAATTCTCAAACAGTCTTCGCTTTGATCATCCCCTGGAAGACGAGTAGTAGTTTCCGATGCACATCTGGAGGCATTCTGCAATCTGTGGACCTTCAAAGTGTTAATTGAAACACAGAAATTGCCTCGGGATTGAATACAACAGTCACTATGCGCACTTTCCTCCATGGGAGTAATGTCTCTAACAGTATACCCTTTGATCGTTCCCTGGAAGACCAGTAGTAGTTACCGATGCACATCTGGAGGCATTCTGTAATCTGTATACTATCAGAGTGTTGATGAAATACAGAAATTGCATCGTGATTGAATACAACAGTCACCATGCGCACTTTCCTCCATGGGAGTAATGTCTCTAACAGTCTACGATTTGATCGTTCCCCGGAAGTCCAACGTTAGTTTCCGATGCACATCTGGAGGCATTCTGTAATCTGTGGACTATCTGAGTGTTGATGAAACAGAGAAATTGCATCGGGATTGAATACAACAGTCACAATGCGCACTTTCCTCCATGGGAGTAATGTCTCAAACAGTCTACGCTTTGATCGTTCCTTTGAAGACCAGTGGTAATTTCCGATGCACATCTGTGGGCATTCTGTAATCTGTGGACTATCAGAGTGTTTATGAAACACAGATATTGCATCGGGATTCTATACAACAGTCACCATCCGCACTTTCCCTCATTGGAGTAGCGTCTCAAACAGTCTACGCAGGGAGCGATCCCTGGAAGACCAGAAGTATGTTCCGATGAACATCTGGGGGCATTCTGTAATCTGTGGGCTAACTGAGTGTTGATGAAACACGGAAATTGCAACGGGATTTAATACAACAGTCACCATGCACACTTTCCTCCATGGTAGTAATGTCTCAACAGTCTACGCTTTGATCATTCTCTGGAAGACTAGTAGTATTTTCCGATGTACATCTGGGGGCATTCTGTAATCTGTGGACAATCTGAGTGTTGATGAAACACAGAAATTGCATCGGGATTGAATACAACAGTCACCATGCGCACTTTCCTCCATGGGAGTAATTTCTCAAACAGTCTACGCTTTGATCGTTCCCTTGAAGACCAGTTGTAATTTCCGATGCACATCTGGAGGCATTCTGTAATCTGTGGACTATCAGAGTGTTGATGAAACACATATGTAGTATCGGGATTCAATACAACAATCACCATGCGCACTTTCCTCTATGGGAGCAGTGTCTCAAACAGTGTACGCTTTGATCGTTCCCTGGAAGACCAGTAGTAGTTTTCGATGCACATCTGGAGGCATTCTATTAACTGTGGACTTTCAAAGTGTGGTTCAAACACAGAAATTGCACCGGGATTGAATACAACAGTCACCATGCGCAATTCCCTCCATGTTAGTAATGTCTCAAACAGTCTGCGCTTTGATCGTTCCCTGGAAGACCAGTGTTAGTTTCCGATGCACATCTGGAGACATTCTGTAATCTGTGGACTATCAGAGTGTTGATGAAACACAGAAAATGAATCGGAATTGAATACAACAGACTCCATGCGCACATTCCTCCATGGGAGTAATGTCTCAAACAGTCTACGATTTGATCGTACCTTTGAAGACCAGTGGTAGTTTCCGATGCACATCTGGAGTCATTCTGTAATCTGTGGACCTTCAAAGTGTTGATGAAACACAGAAATTGCATCGGGATTGAATACAACAGTCACCATGCGCACTTTCCTCCATGTTAGTAATGTCTCAATCAGTCTACGCTTTGATCGTTCATTGGAAGACCAACGTTAGTTTCCGATGCACATCTGGACGCATTCTGTAATATGCGGAGTATCTGAGTGTTGATGAAACACAGAAATTGCATCGGGATTGAATACAACAGTCACCATGCTCACCTTCCTCAATGGGAGTAATGTCTCAAAGAGTTTACGCTTTGATCGTTCCCTGGAAGACCAGTAGTAGTTTCCGATGCACATCTGGAGGCATTTTGTAATCTGTGGACTATCAGAGTGTTGATGAAACACAGAAATTGCAACGGGATTGAATACAACAGACACCATGCGCACTTCCTCCATGGGAGTAGTGTCCAAACATTCTACGCTTTGATCGTTCCCTAGAAGACCAGTAGTAGTTTCCGATGCACATCTGGAGGCATTCTCTAATCTGTGGACTATCAGAGTGTTGCTGAAACACAGAAATTGCATCTGGATTGAATACAACAGTCACCATGCGCACCTACCTCCATGGGAGTAATGTCTCAAACAGTCTACGTTTTGATCGTTCCCTGGAAGACCAGTAGTAGTTTCCGAGGCACACATGGAGGCATTCTGTAATCTGTGGACTATCAGAGTGTTGATGAAACACAGAAATTGCATCGGGATTGAATACAACAGTCACCGTACGCACTTTCCTCCATGGGAGTAATGTCTGAAACAGTCTACGCTTTGATCTTTCCCTGGAGGACCAACGTTAGTTTCCGATGCACATCTGGAGACATTCTGTAATCTGTGGTGTATCTGAGTGTTGATGAAACACAGAATATGGACCAGGATTGAATACAACAGTCACCATGCGCACCTTCCTCCATAGGAGTAATGTCTCAAATAGTTTACGCTTTGATCGTTCGCTGAAAGACCAGAAGTATGCTCCGATGCACATCTGGAGGCATTTTGTAATCTGTGGACTATCAGAGTGTTGATGAAACACAGAAATTGCATCGGGATTGAATACAACAGTCACCATGCGCACTTTCCTCCATTGGAGTAGTGTCTCAAACAATGTACGCATGGAGCGTTCCCTGGATGACCAGAAGTATGTTCCGATGCACATCTGGGGGCATTCTGTAATCTGTGGACTAACTGAGTGTTGATGAAACAGGGAAATTGCAACGGGATTTAATACAACAGTCACCATATGCACTTTCCTCCATGGGAGTAATATCTCAAACAGTCTTCCCATTGATCGTTCCCTGGAAGACCAGTAGTAGTTACCGATGCACATCTTGAGGCATTCTGTAATCTGTATACTATCAGAGTGTTGATGAAACACAGAAATTGCATTGGGATTGAATAAAACAGTCACCATGCGCACTTTCCTCCATGGGAGTAATGTCTCAAACTGTCTAAGCTTTGATCGTTCCCTGGAAGACCAATAGTAATTTCCGATGCACATCTGGAGGCATTCTGTAATATGCGGAGTATCTGAGTGTTGATGAAACACAGAAATTGCATCGGGATTGAATACAACAGTCACCATGCTCACCTTCCTCAATGGGAGTAATGTCTCAAAGAGTTTACGCTTTGATCGTTCCCTGGAAGACCAGTAGTAGTTTCCGATGCACATCTGGAGGCATTTTGTAATCTGTGGACTATCAGAGTGTTGATGAAACACAGAAATTGCAACGGGATTGAATACAACAGACACCATGCGCACTTCCTCCATGGGAGTAGTGTCCAAACAGTCTACGCTTTGATCGTTCCCTGGAAGACCAGTAGTAGTTTCCGATGCACATCTGGAGGCATTCTCTAATCTGTGGACTATCAGAGTGTTGCTGAAACACAGAAATTGCATCTGGATTGAATACAACAGTCACCATGCGCAACTTCCTCCATGGGAGTAATGTCTCAAAGATTTTACGCTTTGATCGTTCCCTGGAAGACCAGTAGTAGTTTCCGATGCACATCTGGAGTCATTTTGTAATCTGTGGACTATCAGAGTGTTGATGAAACACAGAAATTGCATCGGGATTGAATACAAGTCACCATGCGCACTTTCCTCCATGGGAGTAGTGTCTCAAAAAGTCTACGCATGGATCGTTCCCTGGAAGACCAGAAGAATGTTCCGATGCACATCTGGGGTAATTCTGTAATCTGTGGACTAAATGAGTGTTGATGAAACACAGAAATTGCATCGGGATTGAATACAACAGCCACCATGCACACTTTCCTCCATGGGAGTAATGTCTCAAACAGTCTACGTTTTGATCGTTCCCTGGAAGACCAGTAGTAGTTTCCGAAGCACACATGGAGGCATTCTGTAATCTGTGGACTATCAGAGTGTTGATGAAACACAGAAATTGCATCGGGATTGAATACATCAGTCACCGTACGCACTTTCCTCCATGGGAGTAATGTCTGAAACAGTCTACGCTTTGATCTTTCCCTGGAAGACCAGTAGTAGTTTCCGATGCACATCTCGTGGCATTCTGTAATCTGTGGAATATCAGAGTGTTGATGAAACACAGAATATGGAACAGGATTGAATACAACAGTCACCATGCCCACCTTCCTCCATGGGAGTAATGTCTCAAAGAGTTTACGCTTTGAATGTTCCCTGAAAGGCCAGTAGTAGTTTCCGATGCACATCTGGAGGCATTTTGTAATCTGTGGACTATCTGAGTGTTGATGAAACACAGAAGTTGCATCGGGATTGAATACAACAGTCACCATGCGCACTTTCCTCCATTGGAGTAGTGTCTCAAACAGTCTACGCATGGAGCGTTCCCTGGATGACCAGAAGTATGTTCCGATGCACATCTGGGGGCATTCTGTAATCTGTGGACTAACTGAGTGTTGATGAAACAGGGAAATTGCAACGGGATTTAATACAACAGTCACCATGCGCACTTTGCTCCATGGGACTAATGTCTGAAACAGTCTACGCTTTGATCGTTCCCTGGAAGACCAGTAGTAGTTTCCGATGCACATCTGGTGGCACTCTGTAATCTGTGGACTATCAGAGTGTTGATGAAACACAGATATTGCATCGGGACTGAATACAACAGTCACCATGTGCACTTTCCTCTACTGAAGGGTTGTCTCATACAGTCTACGCTTTGATCGTTCCCTGGAAGACCAGTAGTAGTTACCGATGCACATCTGGAGGCATTCTGTAATCTGTGGACTATCAGAGTGTTGATGAAACACAGAAACTGCGTCGGGATTGAATACAACAGTCACCATGCGCACTTTCCTCCATGGGAGTAATGTCTCAAAGAGTCTACGCTTTGATCGTTCCCTGGAAGACCAGTAGTAGTTTCCGATGCACATCTGGTGGCACTCTGTAATCTGTCGACTATCAGAGTGTTGATGAAACACAGAAATTGCATCGGGATTTAATACAACAGTCACCATGTGCACTTTCCTCCACTGGAGGGTTGTCTCAAACAGTCTACGCTTTGATCGTTCCCTGGAAGACCAGTAGTAGTTTCCGATGCACTTCTGGAGGCATTCTGAAATCTATGGACTATCAGTGTGTTGATGAAACACAGAAATTGCGTCGGGATTGAATACAACAGTCACCACGCGCACTTTCCTCCACGGGAGGTATGTCTCAAACGCGTTCGCTTTGACCGTTAACTGGAAGACCAGTAGTAGTTTCCGATGCACATCTGGTGGCATTCTGTAATCTGTGGACTATCAGAGTGTTGATGAAACACAGAAATTGTTTCGGGAATGAATACAAAAGTCAACATGCGCACTTTCCTCCACGGGAGGTATGTCTCTAACAGTCTACGCTTTGATCGTTCCCTGGAAGACCAGTAGCAGTTTCCGATGCACGTCTGGTGACATTCTGTAAACTGTGGATTATCAGAGTGTTGATGAAACACAGAAATTGCATCGGGATTGAACACAACTGTCACCATCCGCACTTTCCTCCATGGTAGTAATTTCTGAAACAGTCTAGGCTTTGGTCGTTCCCTGGAAGACCAGTAGTAGTTTCCGATGCACATCTCGTGGCATTCTGTAATCTGTGGACCATGAGTGTGTTGATGAAACGAAGAAAATGCATCGGGATTGAATACAACAGTCACCATGCGCACTTTCCTCCATTGGAGTAATGTCTCAAAGAGTTTACGCTTTGATCGATCCCTGGAAGACCAGTAATAGTTTACGATGCACATCTGGAGGCATTCTGTAACCTGTGGAATATTAGAGTGATTATGAAACACAGAAATTGCATCGAGATTGAATACAACAGTCACCATGCACACATTCCTCCATAAAAGTAATGTCTCAAAGAGTCTACGCTTTGATCGTTCCCTGGAAGACCAGTAGTAGTTTCCGATGAACATCTGGAGGCATTCTGTAATCTGTGGACTATCAGAGTCCTGACGAAACACAGAAATTTTAATTGGATTGAATACTACAGTCACCATGCGCACTTTCCTCCATGGGAGTAATGTCTCAAACAGTCTACGCTTTGATCGTTAGCTGGAAGACCAGTAGTAGTTTCCGATGCACATCGTGAAACATTCTGTAACCTGTGGACTATCAGAGTGTTGATGTAACACAGAAATTGCATCGGGATTGAATACAACAGTCACCATGAGCACTTTCCTCCACGCGAGTCTTGTCTCAAAGAGTCTGCGCTTTGATTGTTCCCTGGAACACCAGTAGTAGTTTCCGATGCACATCTGGAGGCATTCTGTAATCTGTTGACTAACAGAGTGTTGATGAAACACAGAAATTGCATCGGGATTGAATACAACAGTCACCATGCGCACATTCCTCCATAAAAGTAATGTCTCAAAGATTCTACGCTTTGATCGTTCCCTGGAAGACCGGTAGTAGTTTCCGATGAACATCTGGAGGCATTCTGTAATCTGTGGACTATCAGGGTGTTGATAAAACACAGAAATTGCATTGGGATTGAATACAACAGTCACCATGCAAACTTTCCTCCTTGGGAGTAATTCTCAAACAGTCTATGCTTTGATCGTTCCCTGAATACCAGTAGTAGTTTTCGATGCATATCTGGTGCCATTCTGTAATCTGTGTACTATCTGAGTGTTGATGAAACACAGAAATTGCATCGGGAATGAATACAACAGTCACCATGCGCACTTTCCTCCACGGGAGGTATGTCTTAAACAGTCTACGCTTTGATCGATCCCTGGAAGACCGGTAGTAGTTTGCGATGCACATCTCGTGGCATTCTGTAATCTGTGGACTATCAGAGTATTGATGAAACACAGAAAATTCATCGGGATTGAATACAACAGTCACCATGCACACTTTCCTCCACGGGGAGTACGTCTCTAACAGTCTACGCTTTGATCGTTCCCTGGAAGACCAGTAGTAGTTTCCAATGCACATCTGGAGGCTTTCCGTGGTCTGTGGACTATCAGAGTGTTGATGAAACACAGAAATTGCATCGGGATTGAATACAACAATCACCATGCGCACTTTCCTCAATGGGAGTATTGTCTCTAACAGTCTACGATTTGATCGTTCCCTGGAAGACCAGTAGTAGTTTCCGATGCACATCTGGAGGCTTTCCGTAATCTGTGGACTATCAGAGTGATGATGAAACACAGAAATTACTTCGTGATTGAATACAACAGCCACCAAGCGCACTTCCCTCCATGGGAATAATGTCTCAAACAGTCTACGTTTTGATCGTTCCCTGGAAGACCAGTAGTAGTTTCCGATGCACATCTGGAGGCTTTCCGTAATCTGTGGACTATCAGAGTGTTGATGAATCACAGAAATTGCATCGGAATTGATTACAACAGTCAGCATGCGCACTTTCCTCCATGGGAGTAATGTCTCGAACAGTCTACGCTTTGATCGTTCCCTGGAAGACCGGTAGTAGTTTCCGATGAACATCTGGAGGCATTCTGTAATCTCTGGACTATCAGGGTGTTGATGAAACACAGAAATTGCATTGGGATTGAATACAACAGTCACCATGCAAACTTTCCTCCTTGGGAGTAATTCTCAAACAGTCTATGCTTTGATCGTTCCCTGAATACCAGTAGTAGTTTTCGATGCATATCTGGTGCCATTCTGTAATCTGTGTACTATCTGAGTGTTGATGAAACACAGAAATTGCATCGGGAATGAATTCAACAGTCACCATGCGCACTTTCCTCCACGGGAGGTATGTCTTAAACAGTCTACGCTTTGATCGATCCCTGGAAGACCGGTAGTAGTTTGCGATGCACATCTCGTGGCATTCTGTAATCTGTGGACTATCAGAGTATTGATGAAACACAGAAAATTCATCGGGATTGAATACAACAGTCACCATGCACACTTTCCTCCACGGGGGGTGCGTCTCTAACAGTCTACGCTTTGATCGTTCCCTGGAAGACCAGTAGTAGTTTCCAATGCACATCTGGAGGCTTTCCGTGGTCTGTGGACTATCAGAGTGTTGATGAAACACAGAAATTGCATCGGGATTGAATACAACAATCACCAGGCGCACTTTCCTAAATGGGAGTATTGTCTCAAACAGTCTACGTTTTGATCGTTCCCTGGAAGACCAGTAGTAGTTTCCGATGCACATCTGGAGGCTTTCCGTAATCTGTGGACTATCAGAGTGTTGATGAATCACAGAAAGTGCATCGGAATTGATTACAACAGTCACCATGCGCACTTTCCTCCATGGGAGTAATGTCTCGAACAGTCTACGCTTTGATCGTTCCCTCGAAGACCAGTAGTAGTTTCCGATGCACATCTGGAGCCATTCTGAAATCTGTGGACTATCAGTGTGTTGATAAAACACAGAAATTGCATCGGGATTGAATGCAACAGTCACCATGCGCACTTTCCTCCAAGGGAGGTATGTCTCAGACACGTTCGCTTTGACCGTTAACTGGAAGACCAGTAGTAGTTTCCGATGCATATCTGGAGGCATTCTGTAATTTTTGGACTATCAGGGTGTTGATGAAACACAGAAATTGCATCGGGATTGAATACAACAGTCACCATCCGCACTTTCCTCCATGGGAGTAATGTCTGAAACAGTCTTGGCTTTGATCGTTCCCTGGAAGACCAGTAGATGTTTCCGATGCACATCTCGTGGCATTCTGTATTCTGTGGACTATCAGATTGTTGATGAAACACAGAGAATGCATCGGGATTGAATACAACAGTCACAATGGGAACTTTCCTCCATGGGAGTAATGTCTCAAAGAGTCTACGCTTTGGTCGTTCCCTGGAAGACAAGAAGTAGTTTCCGATGCACATCTGGAGGCATTCTGTAATCTGTGGAGTATCAGAGTGTTGATGAGACACAGAAATTGCATCGGGATTGAATACAACAGTCACCATGCGCACTTTCCTCCATGGGAATAATTATCAAACAGTCTACGCTTTGATCGTTCCCTGGAAGACCAGTAGTAGTTTCCGATGAACATCTGGTGGCATTCTGTAATCTGTGGACTATCAGAGTGTTGATGAAATACAGAAATTGCAACGGGATTGAATACAACATTCACCATGCGCACTTTCCTCTACGGGAGGTATGTCTCGAACAGTCTACGCTTTGATCGTTCCATGAAAGACCAGTAGTAGTTTCCGATGCACATCTGGAGGCATTCTGTAATCTGTGGACTATCAGAGTGTTGATGAAACACAGAAATTGCATCGGGATTGAATACAACAGTCACCATGCGCACATTCCTCCACAGGAGTAATGTCTCAAGCAGTCTACGCTTTGATCGTTCCCTGGAACACCAGTAGTAGTTTCCGATGCACATCTGGTGGCATTCTGTAATCTGTAGACAATCAGAGTGTTGATGAAACACAGAAATTGCATCGGGATTGAATACAACAGTCACCATGCGCACTTTCCTCCATGGGAGTAATGTGTCCAACTGTCTTCGCTTTGATCGTTCCCTGGAAGACCGGAAGTAGTTTCCGATTCACATCTGGAGGATTTCTGTAATCTGTGGACTATCAGAGTGTTGATGAAACACAGAAATTGCCTCGGGATTGAAACAACATTCACCATGCGCACTTTCCTCCATGGGAGTAATTCTCAAACAGTCTGTGCTTTGATCATTCCCTGAAAGACCAGTAGTAGTTTCCGATGCACATCTGGTGCCATTCTGTATTCTGTGGACTATCAGAGTGTTGATGAAACACGGAAATAGCATTGGGATTGAATACAACAGTCACCGTGCGCACTTTCCTCCATGGGAGTAATGTCTGAAACAGTCTACGCTTTGATCGTTCCCTGGAAGACCAGTAGTTTCCGATTCACATCTGGAGGCATTCTGTAATCTCTGGACTATCAGAGTGTTGATGAATAACAGAAAATGCATCGGGATTGAATACAACTGTCACCATGCGCACTTTCCTCCATGGGAGTAATTCTCCAACAGTCTTGGCTTTGGTCGTTCCCTGGAAGACCAGTAGTAGTTTCCGATGAACATCTTGTGGCATTCTGTTTTGTGTGGACTATCAGAGTGTTGATGAAACACAGAAAATGCATCGGGATTTAATACAACAGTCACCATGCGCACTTTCCTCCAAGGGTGTTATATCTCAAGGACTTTACGATTTGATCGTTCCCTGGAAGACCAGTAGTAGTTTCCGATCACATCTGGAGGCATTCTGTAATATGTGGAGTATCAGAGTGTTGATGAGACACAGAAATTGCATCGGGATTGAATACAACAGTCTCCATGCGCACTTTCCTCCATGGGAGTAATTCTCAAACAGTCTACGCTTTGATTGTTCCCCGGAAGACCAGTAGTAGTTTCCGATGCACATCTGGAGGCATTCTGTAATCTGTGGACTATCAGAGTGTTGATGAAACACAGAAATTGCATCGGGATTGAATGCAACAGTCAGCATGCGCACTTTCTTCCACGCTAGTAATGTCTCAAACAGTCTGCGGTTTGATCGTTCCTTGGAAGACCAGTAGTAGTTTCCGATGAACATCTGGAGGCATTCTGTAACCTGTGGACTATCAGAGTGTTGATGTAACACAGAAATTGCATCGGGATTGAATACAACAGTCACCATGACCTCATTCCTCCACGGGAGTATTGTCTCAAACAGTCTGCGCTTTGATCGTTCCCTGGATACCAGTAGTAGTTTCCGATGCACATCTTGTGGCATTCTGTTATGTGTGGACGATCAGAGTGTTGATGAAACACAGAAATTGCATCGGGAATGAATACAACAGTCACCATGCGCACTTTCCTCCACGGGAGGTATGTCTTAAACAGTCTACGCTTTGATCGTTCCCTGGAAGACCAGTAGTACTTTCCAATGCACATCTGGAGGCTTTCCGTGGTCTGTGGACTATCAGAGTGTTGATGAAACACAGATATTGCATCGGGATTGAATACAACGATCACCATGCGCACTTTCCTAAATGGGAGTATTGTCTCTAACAGTCTACGATTTGTTCGTTCCCTGGAAGACCAGTAGTAGTTTCCGATGCACATCTGGAGGCTTTCCGTAATCTGTGGACTATCAGAGTGTTGATGAATCACAGAAATTGCATCGGAATTGATTACAACAGTCAGCATGCGCACTTTCCTCCAAGGGATGTATGTCTCAAACACGTTCGCTTTGACCGTTAACTGGAAGACCAGTAGTAGTTTCCGATGCACATCTGGAGGCATTCTGTAATTTTTGGACTATCAGGGTGTTGATGAAACACAGAAATTGCATCGGGATTGAATACAACAGTCACCATCCGCAATTTCCTCCATGGGAGTAATGTCTGAAACAGTCTTGGCTTTGATCGTTCCCTGGAAGACCAGTAGATGTTTCCGATGCACATCTCGTGGCATTCTGTAATCTATGGACTATCAGAGTGTTGATGAAACACAGAGAATGCATCGGGATTGAATACAACAGTCACAATGCGCACTTTCCTCCATGGGAGTAATGTCTCAAACAGTCTACGCTTTGATCGTTCCCTGGAAGACCAGTAGTAGTTTCCGATGAACATCTGGTGGCATTCTGTAATCTGTGGACTATCAGAGTGTTGATGAAACACAGAAATTGCAACGGGATTGAATACAACATTCACCATGCGCACTTTCCTCCACGGGAGGTATGTCTCGAACAGTCTACGCTTTGATCGTTCCATGAAAGACCAGTAGTAGTTTCCGATGCACATCTGGAGGCATTCTGTAATCTGTGGACTATCAGAGTGTTGATGAAACACAGAAATTGCATCGGGATTGAATACAACAGTCACCATGCGCACATTCCTCCACAGGAGTAATGTCTCAAGCAGTCTACGCTTTGATCGTTCCCTGGAACACCAGTAGTAGTTTCCGATGCACATCTGGTGGCATTCTGTAATCTGTAGACAATCAGAGTGTTGATGAAACACAGAAATTGCATCGGGATTGAATACAACAGTCACCATGCGCACTTTCCTCCATGGGAGTAATGTGTCCAACAGTCTTCGCTTTGATCGTTCTCTGGAAGACCGGTAGTAGTTTCCGATTCACATCTGGAGGATTTCTGTAATCTGTGGACTATCAGAGTGTTGATGAAACACAGAAATTGCCTAGGGATTGAAACAACATTCACCATGCGCACTTTCCTCCATGGGAGTAATTCTCAAACAGTCTATGCTTTGATCATTCCCTGAAAGACTAGTAGTAGTTTCCGATGCACATCTGGTGCCATTCTGTATTCTGTGGACTATCAGAGTGTTGATGAAACACAGAAATAGCATTGGGATTGAATACAACAGTCACCATGCGCACTTTCCTCCATGGGACTAATGTCTGAAACAGTCTACGCTTTGATCGTTCCCTGGAAGACCAGTAGTAGTTTCCGTTGCACATCTGGAGGCATTCTGTAATCTTTGGACTATCAGAGTGTTGATGAATCACAGAAAATGCATCGGGATTGAATACAACAGTCACCATGCGCACTTTCCTCAATGGGAGTAATTCTCAAACAGTCTACGCTTTGATCGTTCCCTGGAACGCCAGTAGTAGTTTCCGATGAACATCTGGTGGCATTCTGTAATCTGCGGACTATCAGAGTGTTGATGAAACACAGAAATTACATTGGGATTTAATACAACAGTCACCATGCAAACTTTCCTCCACGCTAGTAATGTCTCAAACAGTCTGCGCTTTGATCGTTCCCTGGAGGACCAGTAGTAGTTTCCGATGAACATCTTGTGGCATTCTGTTTTGTGTGGACTATCAGAGTGTTGATGAAACACAGAAAATGCATCGGGATTGAATACAACAGTCACCATGCGCACTTTCCTCCATAAAAGTAATGTCTCAAAGAATCTACGCTTTGATCGTTCCCTGGAAGATCGGTAATAGTTTCCGATGAACATCTGGAGACATTCTGTAATCTGTGGACTATCAGAGTGTTGATGAAACACAGAAATTGCATTGGGATTTAATACAACAGTCACCATGCAAACTTTCCTCCACGCTAGTAATGTCTCAAACAGTCTGCGCTTTGATCGTTCCCAGGAACACCAGTAGTAGTTTCCGATGCACATCTGGTGGCATTCTGTAATCTGTAGACTATCAGAGTGTTGATGAAACACAGAAATTGCATCGGGATTGAATACAACAGTCACCATGCGCACTTTCCTCCTTGGGAGTAATTCTCAAACAGTCTATGCTTTGATCGTTCGCTGAATACCAGTAGTAGTTTCCAATGCATTTCTGGTGCCATTCCGTAATCTGTTTACTATCTGAGTGTTGATGAAACACAGAAATTGCATCGGGAATGAATACAACAGTCACCATGCGCACTTTCTTCCACGGGAGGTATGTCTTAAACAGTCTACGCTTTGATCGTTCCCTGGAAGACCGGTAGTAGTTTGCGATGCACATCTGGTGGCATTCTGTAATCTGTGGACTATCAGAGTATTGATGAAACACAGAAAATGCATCTGGATTGAATACAACAGTCACCATGCGCACTTTCCTCTATGGGAGTAATGTCTCTAACAGTCTTCGCTTTGATCGTTCCCTGGAAAACCAGTAGTAGTTTCCGATGCACATCTGGAATCATTCTGTAATCTGTGGACTATCAGAGTGCTGATGAAACACAGAAATTGCATCGGGAATGAATACAACAGTCACCATGCGCACATTGCTCCACGGGAGGTATGTCTGAATTAGTCTACGATTTGATTGTTCCCTGGAAGACCAGTACTAGTTTCCGATGCACATCATGAGGCATTCTGTAATCTGTGGACTATCAGAGTGTTGATGAAACACAGAAAATGGATCGGGATTGAATACAACAGTCACCATGCGCACTTTCCGACACGGGAGTAAAGTCTCAGACAATCTACGCTTTGATCATTCCCTGGAAGTAAAGAAGTAGTTTCCGATGCACATCTGGAGGCATTCTGTAATTTGTGGAGTACCAGAGTGTTGATGAGACACAGAAATTGCATCGGGATTGATTACAACAGTCACCATGCGCACTTTCCTCCATGGGAGTAATTCTCAAACAGTCTTGGCTTTGGTCGTTCCCTGGAAGACCAATAGTAGTTTCCGCTGCACATCTCGTGGCATTCTGTTATGTGTGGACTATAAGAGTGTTGATGAAACACAGAAAATGCATCGGGATTGAATACAACAGTCACCATGCGCACTTTCCTCCAAGGGAGTTATATCTCAAGGAGTTTACGCTTTGATCGATCCCTGGAAGACCAGTAGTAGTTTCCGATGCACATCTGGAGGCATTCAGTAATCTGTGGACTATTAGACTGTTGATGAAACACAGAAATTGCGTCGGGATTGAATACAACAGTCACCATGCGCACTTTCCTCTATGGGAGTAATGTCTCTAACAGTCTTCGCTTTGATCGTTCCCTGGAAAACAAGTAGTAGTTTCCGATGCACATATGGAGGCTTTCTGTAATCTGTGGACTATCAGAGTGTAGATGAAACACAGAAATAGCCTCTGGATTGAAAACAACATTCAACATACGCACTTTCCTCCATGGGAGTAATTCTCAAACAGTCTATGCTTTGATCGTTCCCTGGAAGACCAGTAGTAGTTTCCGATGCACATCTGGTGGCATTCTGTAATCTGTGGCCTACCAGAGTGTTGATGAAACACAGAAATTGCATCGGGAATGAATACAACAGTCACCATGCGCACTTTGCTCCACGGGAGGTATGTCTGAATTAGTCTACGATTTGATCGTTCCCTGGAAGACCAGTAGTAGTTTCCGATGCACATCTCGTGGCATTCTGTAATCTGTGGTCTATCAGAGTGTTGATGAAACACAGAAAATGCATCGGTATTGAATACAACAGTCTCCATGCGCACTTTCCTCCATGGGAGTAAAGTCTCAAAGAGTTTACGCTTTGATTGTTCCCTGGATGACCAGTAGTAGTATCCGATGCACATCTGGGGGCATTCTGTAATCTGTGGACTATTAGAGTGTTGATGAAACACAGAAATTGCATCGGGATTGAATACAACAGTCACTATGCGCACATTCCTCCATAATAGTAATGTCTCAAACAGTCTACGCTTTGATCGTTCCCTGGAAGACAAGTAGTAGTTTCCGATGCACATCTGGAATCATTCTGTAATCTGTGGACTATCAGAGTGTTGATGAAACACAGAAATTGCATCGGGAATGAATACAACAGTAACCATGCGCACTTTGCTCCACGGGAGGTATGTCTGAATTAGTCTACGATTTGATTGTTCCCTGGAAGACCAGTACTAGTTTCCGATGCACATCATGAGGCATTCTGTAATCTGTGGACTATCAGAGTGTTGATGAAACACAGAAAATGGATCGGGATTGAATACAACAGTCACCATGCGCACTTTCCGACACGGGAGTAAAGTCTCAGACAATCTACGCTTTGATCATTCCCTGGAAGAAAAAAAGTAGTTTCCGATGCACATCTGGAGGCATTCTGTAATTTGTGGAGTACCAGAGTGTTGATGAGACACAGAAATTGCATCGGGATTGATTACAACAGTCACCATGCGCACTTTCCTCCATGGGAGTAATTCTCAAACAGTCTTGGCTTTGGTCGTTCCCTGGAAGACCAGTAGTAGTTTCCGATGCACATCTCGTGGCATTCTGTTATGTGTGGACTATAAGAGTGTTGATGAAACACAGAAAATGCATCGGGATTGAATACAACAGTCACCATGCGCACTTTCCTCCAAGGGAGTTATATCTTAAGGAGTTTACGATTTGATCGTTCCCTGGAAGACCTGTAGTAGTTTCCGATGCACATCTGGAGGCATTCTGTAATCCGTGGACTATCAGAGTTTTGATGAAACACAGAAATTGAATCCTGATTGAATACAGCAGTCACCATGCGCACTTTCCTCCATGGGAGGAATGTCCCAAACAGACTACGCTTTGATCGTTCCCTGGAAGACCAGAAGTAGTTTCCGATGAACATCTGGTAACATTCTGTAATCTGTGGAGTATCAGAGTGTTGATGAGACACAGAAATTGCATCGGGATTGAATACAACAGTCACCGTGCGCACTTTCCTCCATGGGAGTAATTGTCAAACAGTCTAAGCTTTGATCGTTCCCTGGGAGACCAGTAGTAGTTTCCGATGAACATCTGGTGGCATTCTGTAATCTGTGGACTATCAGAGTGTTGATGAAACACAGAAATTGCAACGGGATTGAATACAACATTCACCATGCGCTCTTTCCTCCACGGGAGGTATGTCTCAAAGAGTCTACGCTTTGATCGTTAGCTGGAAGACCAGTAGTAATTTCCGATGCACATCTCGAGGCATTCTGTAATCTGTGGACTATCAGAGTGTTGATGAAACACAGAAATTGCATCGGGATTGAATACAACAGTCACCATGCGCACATTCCTCCATAACAGTAATGTCTCAAACAATCTATGCTTTGATCGTTCCCTGGAAGACCGGTAGTAGTTTCCGATGAACATCTGGAGGCATTCTGTAATCTGTGGACTATCAGAGTGTTGATGAAACACAGAAATTGCATCGGGATTGAATACAACAGTCACCATGCGCACTTTCCTCCACGCTAGTAATGTCTCAAACAGTCTGCGCCTTGATCGTTCCCTGGAAGACCAGTAGTAGTTTCCGATGAACATCTGGAGGCATTCTGTAACCTGTGGACTATCAGAGTGTTGATGAAACACAGAAATTGCATTGGGATTGAATACAACAGTCACCATGCAAACTTTCCTCCACGCTAGTAATGTCTCAAACAGTCTGCGCTTTTATCGTTCCCAGGAACACCAGTAGTAGTTTCCGATGCACATCTGGTGGCATTCTGTAATCTGTAGACTATCAGAGTGTTGATGAAACACAGAAATTGCATCGGGATTGAATACAACGGTCACCATGCGCACTTTCCTCCTTGGGAGTAATTCTCTAACAATCTATGCTTTGATCGTTCCCTGAATACCAGTAGTAGTTTCCGATGCATATCTGGTGCCATTCTGTAATCTGTTTACTATCTGAGTGTTGATGAAACACAGAAATTGCATCGGGAATGATTACAACAGTCACCATGCGCACTTTCCTCCACGGGAGGTATGTCTTAAACAGTCTACGCTTTGATCGTTCCCTGGAAGACCGGTAGTAGTTTGCGATGCACATCTCGTGGCATTCTGTAATCTGTGGACTATCAGAGTATTGATGAAACACAGAAAATGCATCGGGATTGAATACAACAGTCACCATGAGCACTTTCCTCCATGGGAGTAATGTCTCAAAGAGTTTACGCTTTGATCGATCCCTAGAAGACCAGTAGTAGTTTCCGATGCACATCTGGAGGCATTCTGTAATCTGTGGACTATTAGACTGTTGATGAAACACAGAAATTGCGTCGGGATTGAATACAACAGTCACCATGCGCACTTTCCTCTATGGGAGTAATGTCTCTAACAGTCTTCGCTTTGATCGTTCCCTGGAAAACCAGTAGTAGTTTCCGATGCACATCTGGAGGCTTTCTGTAATCTGTGGACTATCAGAGTGTAGATGAAACACAGAAATTGCCTCTGGATTGAAAACAACATTCAACATACGCACTTTCCTCCATGGGAGTAATTCTCAAACAGTCTATGCTTTGATCGTTCCCTGGAAGACCAGTAGTAGTTTCCGATGTACATCTGGTGGCATTCTGTAATCTGTGGCCTACCAGGGTGTTGATGAAACACAGAAATTGCATCGGGAATGAATACAACAGTCACCATGCGCACTTTGCCCCACGGGAGGTATGTCTGAATTAGTCTACGATTTGATCGTTCCCTGGAAGACCAGTAGTAGTTTCCGATGCACATCTCGTGGCCTTCTGTAATCTGTGGTCTATCAGAGTGTTGATCAAACACAGAAAATGCATCGGGATTGAATACAACAGTCTCCACGCGCACTTTCCTCCATAAAAGTAATGTCTCAAACAGTCTACGCTTTGATCGTTCCCTGGAAGACAAGTAGTAGTTTCCGATGCACATCTGGAATCATTCTGTAATCTGTGGTCTATCAGAGTGTTGATGAAACACAGAAATTGCATCGGGAATGAATACAACAGTCACCATGAGCACTTTGCTCCACGGGAGGTATGTCTGAATTAGTCTACGATTTGATTGTTCCCTGGAAGACCAGTACTAGTTTCCGATGCACATCATGAGGCATTCTGTAATCTGTGGACTATCAGAGTGTTGATGAAACACAGAATATGGATCGGGATTGAATACAACAGTCACCATGCGCACTTTCCGACACGGGAGTAAAGTCTCACACAATCTACGCTTTGATCATTCCCTGGAAGTAAAGAAGTAGTTTCCGATGAACATCTGGAGGCATTCTGTAATTTGTGGAGTACCAGAGTGTTGATGAGACACAGAAATTGCATCGGGATTGATTACAACAGTCACCATGCGCACTTTCCTCCATGGGAGTAATTCTCAAACAGTCCTGGCTTTGGTCGTTCCCTGGAAGACCAGTAGTAGTTTCCGATGCACATCTCGTGGCATTCTGTTATGTGTGGACTATAAGAGTGTTGATGAAACACAGAAAATGCATCGGGATTGAATACAACAGTCACCATGCGCACTTTCCTCCAAGGGAGTTATATCTCAAGGAGTTTACGATTTGATCGTTCCCTGGAAGACCAGTAGTAGTTTCCGATGCACATCTGGAGGCATTCTGTAATCCGTGGACTATCAGAGTTTTGATGAAACACAGAAATTGAATCCTGATTGAATACAGCAGTCACCATGCGCACTTTCCTCCATGGGAGTAATGTCCCAAACAGACTACGCTTTGATCGTTCCCTGGAAGACCAGAAGTAGTTTCCGATGAACATCTGGAAACATTCTGTAATCTGTGGAGTATCAGAGTGTTGATGAGACACAGAAATTGCATCGGGATTGAATACAACAGTCACCGTGCGCACTTTCCTCCATGGGAGTAATTCTCAAACAGTCTAAGCTTTGATCGTTCCCTGGGAGACCAGTAGTAGTTTCCGATGAACATCTGGTGGCATTCTGTAATCTGTGGACTATCAGAGTGTTGATGAAACACAGAAATTGCAACGGGATTGAATACAACATTCACCATGCGCTCTTTCCTCCACGGGAGGTATGTCTCAAAGAGTCTACGCTTTGATCGTTAGCTGGAAGACCAGTAGTAATTTCCGATGCACATCTCGAGGCATTCTGTAATCTGTGGACTATCAGAGTGTTGATGGAACACAGAAATTGCATCGGGATTGAATACAACAGTCACCATGCGCACATTCCTCCATAAAAATAATGTCTCAAACAATCTATGCTTTGATCGTTCCCTGGAAGACCGGTAGTAGTTTCCGATGAACATCTGGAGGCATTCTGTAATCTGTGGACTATCAGAGTGTTGATGAAACACAGAAATTGCATCGGGATTGAATACAACAGTCACCATGCGCAGTTTCCTCCACGCTAGTAATGTCTCAAACAGTCTGCGCTTTGATCGTTCCCTGGAAGACCAGTAGTAGTTTCCGATGAACATCTGGAGGCATTCTGTAACCTGTGGACTATCAGAGTGTTGATGTAACACAGAAATTGCATCGGGATTGAATACAACAGTCACCATGACCTCATTCCTCCACGGAAGTATTGTCTCAAACAGTCTGCGCTTTGATCGTTCCCTGGAACACCAGTAGTAGTTTCCGATGCACATCTGGAGGCATTCTGTAATCTGTGGACTAACAGAGTGCTGATGAAACACAGAAATTGCAACTGGATTGAATACAACAGTCACCATGCGCACATTCCTCCATAAAAGTAATGTCTCAAAGATTCTGCGCTTTGATCGTTCCCTGGAAGACCGGTAGTAGTTTCCGATGAACATCTGGAGGCATTCTGTAATCTGTGGACTATCAGAGTGTTGATGAAACACAGAAATTGCATTGGGATTGAATACAACAGTCACCATGCAAACTTTCCTCCACACTAGTAATGTCTCAAACAGTCTGCGCTTTTATCGTTCCCAGGAACACCAGTAGTAGTTTCCGATGCACATCTGGTGGCATTCTGTAATCTGTAGACTATCAGAGTGTTGATGAAACACAGAAATTGCATCGGGATTGAATACAACGGTCACCATGCGCACTTTCCTCCTTGGGAGTAATTCTCAAACAATCTATGCTTTGATCGTTCCCTGAATACCAGTAGTAGTTTCCGATGCATATCTGGTGCCATTCTGTAATCTGTTTACTATCTGAGTGTTGATGAAACACAGAAATTGCATCGGGAATTATTACAACAGTCACCATGCGCACTTTCCTCCACGGGAGGTATGTCTTAAACAGTCTACGCTTTGATCGTTCCCTGGAAGACCGGTAGTAGTTTGCGATGCACATCTCGTGGCATTCTGTAATCTGTGGACTATCAGAGTATTGATGAAACACAGAAAATGCATCGGGATTGAATACAACAGTCACCATGAGCACTTTCCTCCATGGGAGTAATGTCTCAAAGAGTTTACGCTTTGATCGTTCCCTGGAAGACCAGTAGTAGTTTCCGATGCACATCTGGAGGCATTCTGTAATCTGTGGACTATTAGAGTGTTGATGTAACACAGAAATTGCATCGGGAATGAATACAACAGTCACCATGCGCACTTTGCTCCACGGGAGGTATGTCTGAAACAGTCTACGCTTTGATCGTTCCCTGGAAGACCAGTAGTAGTTTCCGATGCACATCTGGTGGCATTCTGTAATCTGTGGACTATCGGAGTGTTGATGAAACACAGATATTGCATCAGGATTGAATACAACAGTCACTATCAGCACTTTCCTCCATGGGAGTAATGTCTGAAACAGTCTACGCTTTGATCGTTCCCTGGAAGACCAGTAGTAGTTTCCGATGCACATCTCGTGGCATTCTGTAATCTGTGGTCTATCAGAGTGTTGATGAAACACAGAAAATGCATCGGGATTGAATACAACAGTCACCATGCGCACTTTCCGACACGGGAGTAAAGTCTCAGACAATCTACGCTTTGATCATTCCCTAGAAGTAAAGAAGTAGTTTCCGATGCACATCTGGAGGCATTCTGTAATTTGTGGAGTACCAGAGTGTTGATGAGACACAGAAATTGCATCGGGATTGATTACAACAGTCACCATGCGCACTTTCCTCCATGGGAGTAATTCTCAAATAGTCTTGGCTTTGGTCGTTCCCTGGAAGACCAGTAGTAGTTTCCGATGCACATCTCGTGGCATTCTGTTATGTGTGGACTATAAGAGTGTTGATGAAACACAGAAAATGCATCGGGATTGAATACAACAGTCACCATGCGCACTTTCCTCCAAGGGAGTTATATCTCAAGGAGTTTACGATTTGATCGTTCCCTGGAAGACCAGTAGTAGTTTCCGATGCACATCTCGTGGCATTCTGTAATCTGTGGTCTATCAGAGTGTTGATGAAACACAGAAAATGCATCGGGATTGAATACAACAGTCTCCATGCGCACTTTCCTTCATGGGAGTAAAGTCTCAAAGAGTTTACGCTTTGATTGTTCCCTGGAAGACCAGTAGTAGTTTCCGATGCACATCTGGGGGCATTCTGTAATCTGTGGACTATTAGAGAGTTGATGAAACACAGAAATTGCATCGCGATTGAATACAACAGTCACCAAGCGCACATTCCTCCATAAAAGTAATGTCTCAAACAGTCTACGCTTTGATCGTTCCCTGGAAGACAAGTAGTAGTTTCCGATGCACATCTGGAATCATTCTGTAATCTGTGGACTATCAGAGTGTTGATGAAACACAGAAATTGCATCGGGAATGAATACAACAGTCACCATGCGCACTTTGCTCCACGGGAGGTATGTCCGAATTAGTCTACGATTTGATTGTTCCCTGGAAGACCAGTACTAGTTTCCGATGCACATCATTAGGCATTCTGTAATCTGTGGACTATCAGAGTGTTGATGAAACACAGAAAATGGATCGGGATTGAATACAACAGTCACCATGCGGACTTTCCGACACGGGAGTAAAGTCTCAGACAATCTACGCTTTGATCATTCCCTGGAAGTAAAGAAGTAGTTTCCGATGCACATCTGGAGGCATTCTGTAATTTGTGGAGTACCAGAGTGTTGATGAGACACAGAAATTGCATCGGGATTGATTACAACAGTCACCATAAGCACTTTCCTCCATGGGAGTAATTCTCAAACAGTCTTGGCTTTGGTCGTTCCCTGGAAGACCAGTAGTAGTTTCCGATGCACATCTCGTGGCATTCTGTTATGTGTGGACTATAAGAGTGTTGATGAAACACAGAAAATGCATCGGGATTGAATACAACAGTCACCATGCGCACTTTCCTCCAAGGGAGTTATATCTCAAGGAGTTTACGATTTGATCGTTCCCTGGAAGACCAGTAGTAGATTCCGATGCACATCTGGAGGCATTGTGTAATCCGTGGCCTATCAGATTTTTGATGAAACACAGAAATTGAATCCTGATTGAATACAGCAGTCACCATGCGCACTTTCCTCCATGGGAGTAATGTCCCAAACAGACTACGCTTTGATCGTTCCCTGGAAGACCAGAAGTAGTTTCCGATGAACATCTGGAAACATTCTGTAATCTGTGGAGTATCAGAGTGTTGATGAGACACAGAAATTGCATCGGGATTGAATACAACAGTCACCGTGCGCACTTTCCTCCATGGGAGTAATTCTCAAACAGGCTAAGCTTTGATCGTTCCCTGGGAGACCAGTAGTAGTTTCCGATGAACATATGGTGGCATTCTGTAATCTGTGGACTATCAGAGTGTTTATGAAACACAGAAATTGCAATGGGATTGAATACAACATTCACCATGCGCTCTTTCCTCCACGGAAGGTATGTCTCAAAGAGTCTACGCTTTGATCGTTAGCTGGAAGACCAGTAGTAATTTCCGATGCACATCTCGAGGCATTCTGTTATCTGTGGACTATCAGAGTGTTGATGAAACACAGAAATTGCATCGGGATTGAATACAACAGTCACCATGCGCACATTCCTCCATAAAAGTAATGTCTCAAACAATCTATGCTTTGATCGTTCCCTGGAAGACCGGTAGTAGTTTTCGATGAACATCTGGAGGCATTCTGTAATCTGTGGACTATCAGAGTGCTGATGAAACACAGAAATTGCATCGGGATTGAATACAACAGTCACCATGCGCACTTTCCTCCACGCTAGTAATGTCTCAAACAGTCTGCGCTTTGATCGTTCCCTGGAAGACCAGTAGTAGTTTCCGATGAATATCTGGAGGCATTCTGTAACCTGTGGACTATCAGAGTGTTGATGTAACACAGAAATTGCATCGGGATTGAATACAACAGTCACCATGACCTCATTCCTCCACGGGAGTATTGTCTCAAACAGTCTGCGCTTTGATCGTTCCCTGGAACACCAGTAGTAGTTTCCGATGCACATCTGGAGGCATTCTGTAATCTGTGGACTAACAGAGTGTTGATGAAACACAGAAATTGCAACGGGATTGAATACAACAGTCACCATGCGCACATTCCTCCATAAAAGTGTTGTCTCAAAGATTCTGCGCTTTGATCGTTCCCTGGAAGACCGGTAGTAGTTTCCGATGAACATCTGGAGGCATTCTGTAATCTGTGGACTATCAGAGTGTTGATGAAACACAGAAATTGCATTGGGATTGAATACAACAGTCACCATGCAAACTTTCCTCCACACTAGTAATGTCTCAAACAGTCTGCGCTTTTATCGTTCCCAGGAACACCAGTAGTAGTTTCCGATGCACATCTGGTGGCATTCTGTAATCTGTAGACTATCAGAGTGTTGATGAAACACAGAAATTGCATCGGGATTGAATACAACGGTCACCATGCGCACTTTCCTCCTTGGGAGTAATTCTCAAACAATCTATGCTTTGATCGTTCCCTGAATACCAGTAGTAGTTTCCGATGCATATCTGGTGCCATTCTGTAATCTGTTTACTATCTGAGTGTTGATGAAACACAGAAATTGCATCGGGAATGATTACAACAGTCACCATGCGCACTTTCCTCCACGGGAGGTATGTCTTAAACAGTCTACGCTTTGATCGTTCCCTGGAAGACCGGTAGTAGTTTGCGATGCACATCTCGTGGCATTCTGTAATCTGTGGACTATCAGAGTATTGATGAAACACAGAAAATGCATCGGGATTGAATACAACAGTCACCATGAGCACTTTCCTCCATGGGAGTAATGTCTCAAAGAGTTTACGCTTTGATCGTTCCCTGGAAGACCAGTAGTAGTTTCCGATGCACATCTGGAGGCATTCTGTAATCTGTGGACTATTAGAGTGTTGATGAAACACAGAAATTGCATCGGGATTGAATACAACAGTCACCATGCGCACTTTCCTCTGTGGGAGTAATGTCTCTAACAGTCATCGCTTTGATCGTTCCCTGGAAAACCAGTAGTAGTTTCCGATGCACATCTGGAGGCTTTCTGTAATCTGTGGACTATCAGAGTGTTGATGAAACACAGAAATTGCCTCTGGATTGAAAATAACATTCAACATGCGCACTTTCCTCCATGGGAGTAATTCTCAAACAGTCTATGCTTTGATCGTTCCCTGGAAGACCAGTAGTAGTTTCCGATGCACATCTGGTGGCATTCTGTAATCTGTGGACTATCGGAGTGTTGATGAAACACAGATATTGCATCAGGATTGAATACAACAGTCACTATCAGCACTTTCCTCCATGGGAGTAATGTCTGACACAGTCTACGCTTTGATCGTTCCCTGGAAGACCAGTAGTAGTTTCCGATGCACATCTCGTGGCATTCTGTAATCTGTGGTCTATCAGAGTGTTGATGAAACACAGAAAATGCATCGGGATTGAATACAACAGTCACCATGCGCACTTTCCGACACGGGAGTAAAGTCTCAGACAATCTACGCTTTGATCATTCCCTGGAAGTAAAGAAATAGTTTCCGATGCACATCTGGAGGCATTCTGTAATTTGTGGAGTACCAGAGTGTTGATGAGACACAGAAATTGCATCGGGATTGATTACAACAGTCACCATGCGCACTTTCCTCCATGGGAGTAATTCTCAAACAGTCTTGGCTTTGGTCGTTCCCTGGAAGACCAGTAGTAGTTTCCGATGCACATCTCGTGGCATTCTGTTATGTGTGGACTATAAGAGTGTTGATGAAACACAGAAAATGCATCGGGATTGAATACAACAGTCACCATGCGCACTTTCCTCCAAGGGAGTTATATCTCAAGGAGTTTACGATTTGATCGTTCCCTGGAAGACCAGTAGTAGTTTCCGATGCACATCTCGTGGCATTCTGTAATCTGTGGTCTATCAGAGTGTTGATGAAACACAGAAAATGCATCTGGATTGAATACAACAGTCTCCATGCGCACTTTCCTTCATGGGAGTAAAGTCTCAAAGAGTTTACGCTTTGATTGTTCCCTGGAAGACCAGTAGTAGTTTCCGATGCACATCTGGGGGCATTCTGTAATCTGTGGACTATTAGAGAGTTGATGAAACACAGAAATTGCATCGGGATTGAATACAACAGTCACCAAGCGCACATTCCTCCATAAAAGTAATGTCTCAAACAGTCTACGCTTTGATCGTTCCCTGGAAGACAAGTAGTAGTTTCCGATGCACATCTGGAATCATTCTGTAATCTGTGGACTATCAGAGTGTTGATGAAACACAGAAATTGCATCGGGAATGAATACAACGGTCACCATGCGCACTTTGCTCCACGGGAGGTATGTCCGAATTAGTCTACGATTTGATTGTTCCCTGGAAGACCAGTACTAGTTTCCGATGCACATCATTAGGCATTCTGTAATCTGTGGACTATCAGAGTGTTGATGAAACACAGAAAATGGATCGGGATTGAATACAACAGTCACCATGCGGACTTTCCGACACGGGAGTAAAGTCTCAGACAATCTACGCTTTGATCATTCCCTGGAAGTAAAGAAGTAGTTTCCGATGCACATCTGGAGGCATTCTGTAATTTGTGGAGTACCAGAGTGTTGATGAGACACAGAAATTGCATCGGGATTGATTACAACAGTCACCATAAGCACTTTCCTCCATGGGAGTAATTCTCAAACAGTCTTGGCTATGGTCGTTCCCTGGAAGACCAGTAGTAGTTTCCGACGCACATCTCGTGGCATTCTGTTATGTGTGGACTATAAGAGTGTTGATGAAACACAGAAAATGCATCGGGATTGAATACAACAGTCACCATGCGCACTTTCCTCCAAGGGAGTTATATCTCAAGGAGTTTACGATTTGATCGTTCCCTGGAAGACCAGTAGTAGATTCCGATGCACATCTGGAGGCATTGTGTAATCCGTGGCCTATCAGATTTTTGATGAAACACAGAAATTGAATCCTGATTGAATACAGCAGTCACCATGCGCACTTTCCTCCATGGGAGTAATGTCCCAAACAGACTACGCTTTGATCGTTCCCTGGAAGACCAGAAGTAGATTCCGATGAACATCTGGAAACATTCTGTAATCTGTGGAGTATCAGAGTGTTGATGAGACACAGAAATTGCATCGGGATTGAATACAACAGTCACCGTGCGCACTTTCCTCCATGGGAGTAATTCTCAAACAGGCTAAGCTTTGATCGTTCCCTGGGAGACCAGTAGTAGTTTCCGATGAACATCTGGTGGCATTCTGTAATCTGTGGACTATCAGAGTGTTTATGAAACACAGAAATTGCAATGGGATTGAATACAACATTCACCATGCGCTCTTTCCTCCACGGAAGGTATGTCTCAAAGAGTCTACGCTTTGATCGTTAGCTGGAAGACCAGTAGTAATTTCCGATGCACATCTCGAGGCATTCTGTTATCTGTGGACTATCAGAGTGTTGATGAAACACAGAAATTGCATCGGGATTGAATACAACAGTCACCATGCGCACATTCCTCCATAAAAGTAATGTCTCAAACAATCTATGCTTTGATCGTTCCCTGGAAGACCGGTAGTAGTTTCCGATGAACATCTGGTGGCATTCTGTAATCTGTGGACTATCAGAGTGCTGATGAAACACAGAAATTGCATCGGGATTGAATACAACAGTCACCATGCGCACTTTCCTCCACGCTAGTAATGTCTCAAACAGTCTGCGCTTTGATCGTTCCCTGGAAGACCAGTAGTAGTTTCCGATGAACATCTGGAGGCATTCTGTAACCTGTGGACTATCAGAGTGTTGATGTAACACAGAAATTGCATCGGGATTGAATACAACAGTCACCATGACCTCATTCCTCCACGGGAGTATTGTCTCAAACAGTCTGCGCTTTGATCGTTCCCTGGAACACCAGTAGTAGTTTCCGATGCACATCTGGAGGCATTCTGTAACCTGTGGACTATCAGAGTGTTGATGAAACACAGAAATTGCATTGGGATTGAATACAACAGTCACCATGCAAACTTTCCTCCACGCTAGTAATGTCTCAAACAGTCTGCGCTTTTATCGTTCCCAGGAACACCAGTAGTAGTTTCCGATGCACATCTGGTGGCATTCTGTAATCTGTAGACTATCAGAGTGTTGATGAAACACAGAAATTGCATCGGGATTGAATACAACGGTCACCATGCGCACTTTCCTCCTTGGGAGTAATTCTCAAACAGTCTATGCTTTGATCGTTCCCTGAATACCAGTAGTAGTTTCCGATGCATATCTGGTGCCATTCTGTAATCTGTTAATATCTGAGTGTTGATGAAACACAGAAATTGCATCGGGAAATGATTACAACAGTCACCATGCGAACTTTCCTCCAAGGGAGTTATATCTCAGGGAGTTTACGATTTGATCGTTCCCTGGAAGACCAGTAGTAGATTCCGATGCACATCTGGAGGCATTCTGTAATCCGTGGACTATCAGAGTGTTGATGAAACACAGAAATTGCATCAGGATTGAATACAACAGTCACTATCAGCACTTTCCTCCATGGGAGTAATGTCTGAAACAGTCTACGCTTTGATCGTTCCCTGGAAGACCAGTAGTAGTTTCCGATGCACATCTCGTGGCATTCTGTAATCTGTGGTCTATCAGAGCGTTGATGAAACACAGAAAATGCATCGGGATTGAATACAACAGTCACCATGCGCACTTTCCGACACGGGAGTAAAGTCTCAGACAATCTACGCTTTGATCATTCCCCGGAAGTAAAGAAGTAGTTTCCAATGCACATCTGGAGGCATTCTGTAATTTGTGGAGTACCCGAGTGTTGATGAGACACAGAAATTGCATCGGGATTGATTACAACAGTCACCATGCGCACTTTCCTCCATGGGAGTAATTCTCAAACAGTCTTGGATTTGGTCGTTCCCTGGAAGACCAGTAGTAGTTTCCGATGCACATCTCGTGGCATTCTGTTATGTGTGGACTATAAGAGTGTTGATGAAACACAGAAAATGCATCGGGATTGAATACAACAGTCACCATGCGCACTTTCCTCCAAGGGAGTTATACCTCAAGGAGTTTACGATTTGATCGTTCCCTGGAAGACCAGTAGTAGTTTCCGATGCACATCTCGTGGCATTTTGTAATCTGTGGTCTATCAGAGTGTTGATGAAACACAGAAAATGCATCGGGATAGAATACAACAGTCTCCATGCGCACTTTCCTTCATGGGAGTAAAGTCTCAAAGAGTTTACGCTTTGATTGTTCCCTGGAAGACCAGTAGTAGTTTCCGATGCACATCTGGGGGCATTCTGTAATCTGTGGACTATTAGAGTGTTGATGAAACACAGAAATTGGATCGGGATTGAATACAACAGTCACCATGCGCACATTCCTCCATAAAAGTAATGTCTCAAACAGTCTACGCTTTGATCGTTTCCTGGAAGACAAGTAGCAGTTTCCGATGCACATCTGGAATCATTCTGTAATCTGTGGACTATCAGAGTGTTGATGAAACACAGAAATTGCATCGGGAATGAATACAACAGTCACCATGCGCACTTTGCTCCACGGGAGGTATGTCCGAATTAGTCTACGATTTGATTGTTCCCTGGAAGACCAGTACTAGTTTCCGATGCACATCATTAGGCATTCTGTAATCTGTGGACTATCAGAGTGTTGATGAAACACAGAAAATGGATCGGGATTGAATACAACAGTCACCATGCGCACTCTCCGACACGGGAGTAAAGTCTCAGACAATCTACGCTTTGATCATTCCCTGGAAGAAAAGAAGTAGTTTCCGATGCACATCAGGAGGCATTCTGTAATTTGTGGAGTACCAGAGTGTTGATGAGACACAGAAATTGCATCGGGATTGATTACAACAGTCACCATGCGCACTTTCCTCCATTGGAGTAATTCTCAAACAGTCTTGGCTTTGGTCGTTCCCTGGAAGACCAGTAGTAGTTTCCGATGCACATCTCGTGGCATTCTGTTATGTGTGGACTATAAGAGTGTTGATGAAACACAGAAAATGCATCGGGATTGAATACAACAGTCACCATGCGCACTTTCCTCCAAGGGAGTTATATCTCAAGGAGTTTACGATTTGATCGTTCCCTGGAAGACCAGTAGTAGATTCCGATGCACATCTGGAGGCATTCTGTAATCCGTGGCCTATCAGAGTTTTGATGAAACACAGAAATTGAATCCTGATTGAATACAGCACTCACCATGCGCACTTTCCTCCATGGGAGTAATGTCCCAAACAGACTACGCTTTGATCGTTCCCTGGAAGACCAGAAGTAGTTTCCGATGAACATCTGGAAACATTCTGTAATCTGTGGAGTATCAGAGTGTTGATGAGACACAGAAATTGCATCGGGATTGAATACAACAGTCACCGTGCGCACTTTCCTCCATGGGAGCAATTCTCAAACAGTCTAAGCTTTGATCGTTCCCTGGGAGTCCAGTAGTAGTTTCCGATGAACATCTGGTGGCATTCTGTAATCTGTGGACTATCAGAGTGTTTATGAAACACAGAAATTGCAACGGGATTGAATACAACATTCACCATGCGCTCTTTCCTCCACGGGAGGTATGTCTCAAAGAGTCTACGCTTTGATCGTTAGCTGGAAGACCAGTAGTAATTTCCGATGCACATCTCGAGGCATTCTGTTATCTGTGGACTATCAGAGTGTTGATGAAACACAGAAATTGCATCGGCATTGAATACAACAGTCACCATGCGCACATTCCTCCATAAAAGTAATGTCTCAAACAATCTATGCTTTGATCGTTCCCTGGAAGACCGGTAGTAGTTTCCGATGAACATCTGGAGGCATTCTGTAATCTGTGGACTATCAGAGTGTTGATGAAACACAGAAATTGCATCGGGATTGAATACAACAGTCACCATGCGCACTTTCCTCCACGCTAGTAATGTCTCAAACAGTCTGCGCTTTGATCGTTCCCTGGAAGACCAGTAGTAGTTTCCGATGAACATCTGGAGGCATTCTGTAACCTGTGGACTATCAGAGTGTTGATGTAACACAGAAATTGCATCGGGATTGAATACAACAGTCACCATGACCTCATTCCTCCACGGGAGTATTGTCTCAAACAGTCTGCGCTTTGATCGTTCCCTGGAACACCAGTAGTAGTTTCCGATGCACATCTGGAGTCATTCTGTAACCTGTGGACTATCAGAGTGTTGATGAAACACAGAAATTGCATTGGGATTGAATACAACAGTCACCATGCAAACTTTCCTCCACGCTAGTAATGTCTCAAACAGTCTGCGCTTTTATCGTTCCCAGGAACACCAGTAGTAGTTTCCGATGCACATCTGGTGGCATTCTGTAATCTGTAGACTATCAGAGTGTTGATGAAACACAGAAATTGCATCGGGATTGAATATAACGGTCACCATGCGCACTTTCCTCCTTGGGAGTAATTCTCAAACAGTCTATGCTTTGATCGTTCCCTGAATACCAGTAGTAGTTTCCGATGCATATCTGGTGCCATTCTGTAATCTGTTAATATCTGAGTGTTGATGAAACACAGAAATTGCATCGGGAATGATTACAACAGTCACCATGCGCACTTTCCTCCACGGGAGGTATGTCTTAAACAGTCTACGCTTTGATCGTTCCCTGGAAGACCGGTAGTAGTTTGCGATGCACATCTCGTGGCATTCTGTAATCTGTGGACTATCAGAGTATTGATGAAACACAGAAAATGCATCGGGATTGATTACAACAGTCACCATGCGCACTTTCCGACACGGGAGTAAAGTCTCAGACAATCTACGCTTTGATCATTCCCTGGAAGTAAATAAGTAGTTTCCGATGCACATCTGGAGGCATTCTGTAATTTGTGGAGTACCAGAGTGTTGATGAGACACAGAAATTGCATCGGGATTGATTACAACAGTCACCATGCGCACTTTCCTCCATGGGAGTAATTCTCAAACAGTCTTGGCTTTGGTCGTTCCCTGGAAGACCAGTAGTAGTTTCCGATGCACATCTGGAGGCATTCTGTAACCTGTGGACTATCAGAGTGTTGATGAAACACAGAAATTGCATTGGGATTGAATACAACAATCACCATGCAAATTTTCCTCCACGCTAGTAATGTCTCAAACAGTCTGCGCTTTTATCGTTCCCAGGAACACCAGTAGTAGTTTCCGATGCACATCTGGTGGCATTCTGTAATCTGTAGACTATCAGAGTGTTGATGAAACACAGAAATTGCATCGGGATTGAATACAACGGTCACCATGCGCACTTTCCCCCTTGGGAGTAATTCTCAAACAGTCTATGCTTTGATCGTTCCCTGAATACCAGTAGTAGTTTCCGACGCACATCTGGAGGCTTTCTGTAATCTGTGGACTATCAGAGTGTTGATGAAACACAGAAATTGCCTCTGGATTGAAAACAACATTCAACATGCGCACTTTCCTCCATGGGAGTAATTCTCAAACAGTCTATGCTTTGATCGTTCCCTGGAAGACCAGTAGTAGTTTCCGATGCACATCTGGTGGCATTCTGTAATCTGTGGCCTACCAGACTGTTGATGTAACACAGAAATTGCATCGGGAATGAATACAACAGTCACCATGCGCACTTTGCTCCACGGGTGGTATGTCAGAAACAGTCTACGCTTTGATCGTTCCCTGGAAGACCAGTAGTAGTTTCCGATGCACATCTGGTGGCATTCTGTAACCTGTGGACTATCAGAGTTTTGATGAAACACAGAAATTGAATCCTGATTGAATACAACAGTCACCATGCGCACTTTCCTCCATGGGAGTAATGTCCCAAACAGACTACGCTTTGATCGTTCCCTGGAAGACCAGAACTAGTTTCCGATGCACATCTGGAGGCATTCTGTAATCTGTGGAGTATCAGAGTGTTGATGAGACACAGAAATTGCATCGGGATTGAATACAACAGTCACCATGCGCACATTCCTCCATAAAAGTAATGTCTCAAACAGTCTATGCTTTGATCGTTCCCTGAATACCAGTAGTAGTTTCCGATGCATATCTGGTGCCATTCTGTAATCTGTTTACTATCTGAGTGTGGATGAAACACAGAAATTGCATCGGGAATGAATACAACAGTCACCATGCGCACTTTCCTCCATGGGAGTAATGTCCCAAACAGACTACGCTTTGATCGTTCCCTGGAAGACCTGAAGTAGTTTCGATGCACATCTGCAAGCATTCTGTAATCTGTGGAGTATCAGAGTGTTGATGAAACACAGAAATTGCATCGGGATTGAATACAACAGTCACCATGCGCCCTTTCTCCATGGGAGTAATGTCTCAAACAGTCTGCGCTTTGTTCGTTCCCTGGAAGACCAGTAGTAGTTTCCGATGAACATCTGGAGGCATTCTGTAACCTGTGGACTATCAGAGTGTTGATGTAACACAGAAATTGCATCGGGATTGAATACAAGAGTCACCATGCGCACATTCCTCCACGGGAGTATTGTCTCAAACAGTCTGCGCTTTGATCGTTCCCTGGAACACCAGTAGTAGTTTCCGATGCACATCTGGAGGCATTCTGTAATCTGTGGACTAACAGAGTGTTGATGAAACACAGAAATTGCAACGGGATTGAATACAACAGTCACCATGCGCACATTCCTCCATAAAAGTAATGTCTCAAAGATTCTGCGATTTGATCGTTCCCTGGAAGACCGGTAGTAGTTTCCGATGAACATCTGGAGGCATTCTGTAATCTGTGGACTATCAGAGTGTTGATGAAACACAGAAATTGCATTGGGATTGAATACAACAGTCACCATGCAAACTTTCCTCCACGCTAGTAATGTCTCAAACAGTCTGCGCTTTTATCGTTCCCAGGAACACCAGTAGTAGTTTCCGATGCACATCTGGTGGCATTCTGTAATCTGTAGACTATCAGAGTCTTGATGAAACACAGAAATTGCATCGGGATTGAATACAACAGTCACCATGCGCACATTCCTCCATAAAAGTAATGTCTCAAAGATTCTGCGATTTGATCGTTCCCTGGAAGACCGGTAGTAGTTTCCGATGAACATCTCGTGGCATTCTGTAATCTGTGGTCTATCAGAGTGTTGATGAAACACTGTAAATGCATCGGGATTGAATACAACTGTCACCATGCGCCCTTTCCTCCATGGGAGTAATGTAACAAACAGCCTACGCTTTGATCGTTAACTGGAAGACCAGTAGTAGTTTCCGATTAACATCTGGAGGCATTCTGTAATCTGTGGACTATCAGAGTGTTGATGAAACACATAAATTGCATCGGGATTGAATACAACATTCTCCATGCGCAGTTCCCTCCATAGGAGTAATGTCTCAAACAGTCTACGCTTTGATCGTTCAGTGGAAGGCCAGTAGTAGTTTCAACTGCACATCTGGAGGCATTCTGTAATCTGTTGGGTATCAGAGTGTTGATGAAACACAGAAATTGCATCGGGATTGAATACAACAGTCACCATGCGCACTTTCCTCCATGGGAGTAATGTCTCAAAGAGTCTACGCTTTGATCGTTCCCGGGAAGACCAGTAGTAGTTTCTGATGCACTTCTCGTGGCTTTCTGTAATCTGCGGACAATCAGAGTGTTGATGAAACACAGAAAATGCATCGGGATTGAATACAACAGTCACCATGCGCACTTTCCTCCATGGGAGTAATGTCTCAAAGAGTTTACGCTTTGATCGTTCCCTGGAAGACCAGTAGTAGTTTCCGATGCACATTTGGAGGCATTCTGTAATCTGTGGAGTATCAGAGTGTTGATAAAACACAGATATTGCATGGGGATTGAATACAACAGTCACTATGCGCACATTCCTCCATGGGAGTAATGTCTCAAACAGTCTACGCTTTGATCGTTCCCTGGAAGAGCAGTAGTAGTTTCCGAAGCACATCTGGAGGCATTCTGTAATCTGTGGACTATCAGAGTGTTGATGAAACACAGAAATTGCATCGGGATTGAATACAACAGTCACCATGCGCACTTTCCTCCACGGGAGTAATGTCTCAAACAATCTACGCTTTGATCGTCCTTGGAAGACCAGTAGTAGTTTCCGATGCACATTTGGAGGCATTCTGTAATCTGTGGAGTATCAGAGTGTTGTTGAAACACAGAAATTGCATCAGGATTGAATACAACAGTCACCATGCGCACTTTCCTTCATGGGAGTAATGTCCCAAACAGTCTACGCTTTGATCGTTCCCTGGAGGACCAGTAGTAGTTTCCGATTAACATCTGGAGGCATTTTGTAAACTGTGGACTATCAGAGTGTTGATGAAACACAGAAATTGCATCGGGATTGAATACAACATTCTCCATGCGCAGTTTCCTCCATGGGAGTAAAGTCTCAAACAGTATACGCTTTGATCGTTCCCTGGAAGACCAGTAGTAGTTTCCGATTAACATCTGCAGGCATTCTGTAATCTGTGGACTATCAGAGTGTTGATGAAACACAGAAATTGCATCGGGATTGAATACAACAGTCACCATGCGTACATTCCTCCATAAAAGTAATGTCTCAAACAGTCTACGCATTGATGGTTTCCTGGAAGACCAGTAGTAGTTTCCGATTCACATGTGGAGGCATTCTGTATTCTGTGGACTATCAGAGTGTTGATGAAACACAGAAAATGCATCGGGATTGAATACAACAGTCACCATGCGCACTTTCCTCCACGGGAGTAATGTCTCAAACAATCTACGCTTTGATCGTTCCCTGGAAGACCAGTAGCAGTTTCCGATGCACCTCTGGTGGCATTCTGTAATCTGTAGACTATCAGAGTGTTGATGAAACACAGTAATTGCATCCGGATTGAATAAAACACTCACCATGCTCACTTTCCTCCATGGGAGTAATGTCTCTAACAGTCCACGCTTTGAACGTTCCCTGGAAGACCAGTAGTAGTTTCCGATTAACATCTGGAGGCATTCTGTAATCTGTGGACTATCAGAGTATTGATGAAACACAGAAATTGCATCGGGATTGAATACGACAGTCACCATGCGCACTTTCCTCCATGGGAGTAATGTCAAAAACAGTCTACGTTTTGATCGTTCCCTGGAAGACCAGTAGCAGTTTCCGATGCACTTCTGGTGGCATTCTGTAATGTGTAGACTATCAGAGTACTGATGAAACACAGTAATTGCATCGGGATTGAATAAAACAGTCACCATGCTCACTTTCCCCCATGGGAGTAATGTCTCAAAGAGTTTAAGCTTTGATTGTTCCCTGGAAGACCAGTAGTAGTTTCCGATGCACATATGGAGGCATTCTGTAATCTGTGGACTATTAAAGTGTTGATGAAACACAGAAATTGCATCAGGATTGAATACAACAGTCACCATGCGCACATTCCTCCATAAAAGTAATGTCTCAAACACTCTATGCTTTGATCGTTCCCTGGAAGACCAGTAGTAGTTTCCGATGCACATCTGGAGGCATTCTGTAATCTGTGGACTATTAGAGTGTTGATGAAACACAGAAATTACATCGGGATTGAATACAACAGTCACCATGCGCACTTTCCTCCATGGGAGTAATGTCTCAAACAGTCTACGCTTTGATCGGTCCCTGGAAGAGCAGTAGTAATTTCCGATGCACATCTGGAGGCATTCTGTAATCTGTGGACTATCAGAGTGTTGATGAAACACAGAAAATGCATCGGGATTGAATACAACAGTCACCATGCGCACTTTCCTCCACGGGAGTAATGTCTCAAATAATCTACACTTTGATCGTTCCCTGGAAGACCAGTAGTAGTTTCCGATGCACCTCTGGTGGCATTCTGTAATGTGTACACTATCAGAGTGTTGATGAAACACAGTAATTTCATCCGGATTGAATAAAACAGTCACCATGCTCACTTTCCTCCATGGGAGTAATGTCTCTAACAGTCTACGCTTTGATCGTTCCCTGGAAGACCAGTTGTAGTTTCCGCTTAACTTCTGGAGGCTTTCTGTAATCTGTGGACTATCAGAGTGTTGAAGAAACACAGAAATTGCATCGGGATTGAATACGACAATCACCATGCGCACTTTCCTCCATGGGAGTAATGTCTCAAACAGTCAACGCTTTGATCGTTCCCCAGAAGACCAGTAGTAGTTTCCGATGCACATTTGGAGGCATTCTGTAATCTGTGAAGTATCAGAGTGTTGATGAAACACAGAAATTGCATCGGGATTGAATACAACAGTCACCATGCGCACTTTAGTTCATGGGAGTAATGTCCCAAACAGTCTACGCTTTGATCGTTCCCTGGAGGACCAGTAGTAGTTTCCGATTAACATCTGGAGGCATTTTGTAATTTGTGGACTATCAGAGTGTTGATGAAACACAGAAATTGCATCGGGATTGAATACAACATTCTCCATGCGCAGTTTCCTCCATGGGAATAATGTCTCAAACAATCTACGCTTTGATCGTTCCCTGGAAGACCAGTAGTAGTTTCCGATTAACATCTGGTGGCATTCTGTAATCTGTGGACTATCAGAGTGTTGATGAAACACAGAAATTGCATCGGGATTGAATACAACAGTCACCATGCGTACATTCCTCCATAAAAGTAATGTCTCAAACAGTCTACGCTTTGATGGTTTCCTGGAAGACCAGTAGTAGTTTCCGATTCACATGTGGAGACATTCTGTAATCTGTGGACTATCAGAGTGTTGATGAAACACAGAAATTGCATCGGGATTCAATACAACTGTCACCATGCGCTGTTTCTTACATAAAAGTAATGTCTCAAACGGTCTACGCTTTCATCGTTCAGTGGAAGGCCAGTAGTAGTTTCCGATGCACATCTCGTGGCATTCTGTAATCTGTGGTATATCAGAGTGTTGATGAAACACTGTAAATGCATCGGGATTGAATACAACTGTCACCATGCGCCCATTCCTCCATGGGAGTAATGTAACAAACAGCCTACGCTTTGATCGTTAACTGGAAGACCAGTAGTAGTTTCCGATTAACATCTGGAGGCATTCTGTAATCTGTGGACTACCAGAGTGTTGATGAAACACAGAAATTGCATCGGGATTGAATACAACATTCTCCATGCGCAGTTCCCTCCATAGGAGTAATGTCTCAAACAGTCTACGCTTTGATCGTTCAGTGGAAGGCCAGTAGTAGTTTCAACTGCACATCTGGAGGCATTCTGTAATCTGTTGAGTATCAGAGTGTTGATGAAACACAGAAATTGCATCGGGATTGAATACAACAGTCACCATGCGCACTTTCCTCCATGGGAGTAATGTCTCAAAGAGTCTACGCTTTGATCGTTCCCGGGGAGACCAGTAGTAGTTTCTGATGCACTTATCGTGGCTTTCTGTAATCTGTGGGCTATCAGAGTGTTGATGAAACACAGAAAATGCATCGGGATTGAATACAACAGTTACCATGCGCACTTTCCTCAATGTGAGTAATGTCTCAAACAGTCTACGCTTTGATCGTTCCCTGGAAGAGCAGTAGTAGTTTCCGATGCACATCTGGAGGCATTCTGTAATCTGTGGACTACCAGAGTGTTGATGAAACACAGAAATTGCATCGGGATTGAATACGACAGTCATTATGCGCACCTTCCTCCATGGGAGTAATGTCTCAAAGAGTCTACGCTTTGATCGTTCCCGGGAAGACCAGTAGTAGTTTCCGATGCACATCTCATGGCATTCTGTAATCTGTGGACTATCAGAGTGTTGATAAAACACAGAAAATGCATCGGGATTGGATACAACAGTCACCATGCGCACTTTCCTCCATGGGAGTAATGTCTCAAACAGTCTACGCTTTGATCGTTCCCTGGAAGACCAGTAGTAGTTTCCGATTAACATCTGGAGGCATTCTGTAGTCTGTGGACTGTCAGAGTGTTGATGAAACACAGAAATTGCATCGGGATTGAATACAACAGTCACCATGCGTACATTCCTCCATAAAAGTAATGTCTCAAACAGTCTACGCTTTGATGGTTTCCTGGAAGACCAGTAGTAGTTTCCGATTCACATGTGGAGGCATTCTGTAATCTGTGGACTATCAGAGTGTTGATGAAACACAGAAATTGCATCGGGATTCAATACATCAGTCACCATGCGCTGTTTCTTACATAAAAGTAATGTCTCAAACAGTCTACGCTTTCATCGTTACCTGGAGACCAGTAGTAGTTTCCGATGCACATCTCGTGGCATTCTGTAATCTGTGGACTATCAGAGTGTTGATGAAACACAGAAATTGCATAGGGATTGAATACAACAGTCACCATGCGCACATTCCTCCATGGGAGTAAAGTCTCAAACAGCCTACAATTTGATCGTTCCCTGGAAGACCAGTAGAAGTTTCCGATGCACATCTGGAGGCATTCTGTAATCTGTGGAGTATCAGAGTGTTGATGAAACACAGAAATTGCATCGGGATTGAATACAGCAGTCACCATGCGCACTTTCCTCCATGGGAGTAATGTCTCTAACATTCTACGCTTTGATCGTTCCCTGGAAGACCAGTAGTAGTTTCCGATGCACTTCTGGTGGCATTCTGTAATGTGTAGACTATCAGAGTACTGATGAAACACTGTAATTGCATCGGGATTGAATAAAACAGTCACCATGCTCACTTTCCCCCATGGGAGTAATGTCTCCGAGAGTTTAAGCTTTGATTGTTCCCTGGAAGACCAGTAGTAGTTTCCGATGCACATCTGGAGGCATTCTGTAATCTGTGGACTATTAGAGTGTTGATGAAACACAGAAAATGCATCGGGATTGAATACAACAGTCACCATGCGCACTTTCCTCCACGGGAGTAATGTCTCAAACAATCTACACTTTGATCGTTCCCTGGAAGACGAGTAGTAGTTTCCGATGCACCTCTGGTGGCATTCTGTAATCTGTGGACTATCAGAGTGTTGATGAAACACAGAAAATGCATAGGGATTGGATACAACAGTCACCATGCCCACTTTCCTCCATGGGAGTAATGTCTCAAACAGTGTACGCTTTGATCGTTCCCTGGAAGACCAGTAGTAGTTTCCGATGCACATTTGGAGGCATTCTGTAATCTGTGGAGTATCAGAGTGTTGATGAAACACAGAAATTGCATCGGGATTGAATACAACTGTCACCATGCGCACTTTCCTTCATGGGAGTAATGTCCCAAACAGTCTACGCTTTGATCGTTCCCTGGAGGACCAGTAGTAGTTTCAGTTTAACATCTGGTGGCATTTTGTAATCTGTGGACTATCAGAGTGTTGATGAAACACAGAAATTGCATCAGGATTGAATACACCATTCTCCATGCGCAGTTTCCTACCATGGGAGTAATGTCTCAAACAGTCTACGCTTTGATCGTTCCCTGGAAGACCAGTAGTAGTTTCCGATTAACATCTGGAGGCATTCCGTAATCTGTGGACTATCAGAGTGTTGATGAAACACAGAAAAATTATCGGGATTGAATACAACAGTCACCATGCGTACATTCCTCCATAAAAGTAATGTCTCAAACAGTCTACGCTTTGATGGTATCCTGGAAGTCCAGTAGTAGTTTCCGATTCACATGTGGAGGCATTCTGCAATCTGTGGACTATCAGAGTGTTGATGAAACACAGAAATTGCATCGGGATTGAATACAACATTCTCCATGCGCAGTTCCCTCCATAGGAGTAATGTCTCAAACAGTCTACGCTTTCATCGTTCCCTGGAGACCAGTAGTAGTTTCCGATGCACATCTCGTGGCATTCTGTAATCTGTGGTCTATCAGAGTGTTGATGAAACACTGTAAATGTATCGGGATTGAATACAACTGTCACCATGCGCCCTTTCCTCCATGGGAGTAATGTAACAAACAGCCTACGCTTTGATCGTTAACTGGAAGACCAGTAGTAGTTTCCGATTAACATCTGGAGGCATTCTGTAATCTGTGGACTATCAGAGTGTTGATGAAACACAGAAATTGCATCGGGATTGAATACAACATTCTCTATGCGCAGTTCCCTCCATAGGAGTAATGTCTCAAACAGTCTACGCTTTGATCGTTCCCTGGAGGACCAGTAGTAGTTTCAACTGCACATCTGGAGGCATTCTGTAATCTGTTGGGTATCAGAGTGTTGATGAAACACAGAAATTGCATCGGGATTGAATACAACAGTCACCATGCGCACTTTCCTCCATGGGAGTAATGTCTCAAAGAGTCTACGCTTTGATCGTTCCCGGGAAGACCAGTAGTAGTTTCTGATGCACTTCTCGTGGCTTTCTGTAATCTGCGGACAATCAGAGTGTTGATGAAACACAGAAAATGCATCGGGATTGAATACAACAGTCACCATGCGCACTTTCCTCCATGGGAGTAATGTCTCAAAGAGTTTACGCTTTGATCGTTCCCTGGAAGACCAGTAGTAGTTTCCGATGCACATTTGGAGGCATTCTGTAATCTGTGGAGTATCAGAGTGTTGATAAAACACAGATATTGCATGGGGATTGAATACAACAGTCACTATGCGCACATTCCTCCATGGGAGTAATGTCTCAAACAGTCTACGCTTTGATCGTTCCCTGGAAGAGCAGTAGTAGTTTCCGATGCACCTCTGGTGGCATTCTGTAATCTGTGGACTATCAGAGTGTTGATGAAACACAGAAAATGCATAGGGATTGGATACAACAGTCACCATGCCCACTTTCCTCCATGGGAGTAATGTCTCAAACAGTGTACGCTTTGATCGTTCCCTGGAAGACCAGTAGTAGTTTCCGATGCACATTTGGAGGCATTCTGTAATCTGTGGAGTATCAGAGTGTTGATGAAACACAGAAATTGCATCGGGATTGAATACAACAGTCACCATGCGCACTTTCCTTCATGGGAGTAATGTCCCAAACAGTCTACGCTTTGATCGTTCCCTGGAGGACCAGTAGTAGTTTCAGTTTAACATCTGGTGGCATTTTGTAATCTGTGGACTATCAGAGTGTTGATGAAACACAGAAATTGCATCAGGATTGAATACACCATTCTCCATGCGCAGTTTCCTACCATGGGAGTAATGTCTCAAACAGTCTACGCTTTGATCGTTCCCTGGAAGACCAGTAGTAGTTTCCGATTAACATCTGGAGGCATTCCGTAATCTGTGGACTATCAGAGTGTTGATGAAACACAGAAAAATTATCGGGATTGAATACAACAGTCACCATGCGTACATTCCTCCATAAAAGTAATGTCTCAAACAGTCTACGCTTCGATGGTTTCCTGGAAGTCCAGTAGTAGTTTCCGATTCACATGTGGAGGCATTCTGCAATCTGTGGACTATCAGAGTGTTGATGAAACACAGAAATTGCATCGGGATTGAATACAACATTCTCCATGCGCAGTTCCCTCCATAGGAGTAATGTCTCAAACAGTCTACGCTTTCATCGTTCCCTGGAGACCAGTAGTAGTTTCCGATGCACATCTCGTGGCATTCTGTAATCTGTGGTCTATCAGAGTGTTGATGAGCACTGTAAATGCATCGGGATTGAATACAACTGTCACCATGCGCCCTTTCCTCCATGGGAGTAATGTAACAAACAGCCTACGCTTTGATCGTTAACTGGAAGACCAGTAGTAGTTTCCGATTAACATCTGGAGGCATTCTGTAATCTGTGGACTATCAGAGTGTTGATGAAACACAGAAATTGCATCGGGATTGAATACAACATTCTCCATGCGCAGTTCCCTCCATAGGAGTAATGTCTCAAACAGTCTACGCTTTGATCGTTCAGTGGAAGGCCAGTAGTAGTTTCAACTGCACATCTGGAGGCATTCTGTAATCTGTTCGGTATCAGAGTGTTGATGAAAAACAGAAATTGCATCGGGATTGAATACAACAGTCACCATGCGCACTTTCCTCCATGGGAGTAATGTCTCAAAGAGTCTACGCTTTGATCGTTCCCGGGAAGACCAGTAATAGTTTCTGATGCACTTCTCGTGGCTTTCTGTAATCTGCGGACAATCAGAGTGTTGATGAAACACAGAAATTGCATCGGGATTGAATACAACATTCACCATGCGCAGTTTCCTCCATGGGAGTAAAGTCTCAAACAGTATACGCTTTGATCGTTCCCTGGAAGACCAGTAGTAGTTTCCGATTAACATCTGCAGGCATTCTGTAATCTGTGGACTATCAGAGTGTTGATGAAACACAGAAATTGCATCGGGATTGAATACAACAGTCACCATGCGTACATTCCTCCATAAAAGTAATGTCTCAAACAGTCTACGCTTTGATGGTTTCCTGGAAGACCAGTAGTAGTTTCCGATTCACATGTGGAGGCATTCTGTAATCTGTGGACTATCAGAGTGTTGATGAAACACAGAAAATGCATCGGGATTGAATACAACAGTCACCATGCGCACTTTCCTCCACGGGAGTAATGTCTCAAACAATCTACGCTTTGATCGTTCCCTGGAAGACCAGTAGCAGTTTCCGATGCACCTCTGGTGGCATTCTGTAATCTGTAGACTATCAGAGTGTTGATGAAACACAGTAATTGCATCCGGATTGAATAAAACACTCACCATGCTCACTTTCCTCCATGGGAGTAATGTCTCTAACAGTCCACGCTTTGATCGTTCCCTGGAAGACCAGTAGTAGTTTCCGATGAACTTCTGGAGGCTTTCTGTAATCTGTGGACTATCAGAGTGTTTATGAAACACAGAAATTGCATCGGGATTGAATACGACAGTCACCATGCACACTTTCCTCCATGGGAGTAATGTCTCAAACAGTCTACGATTTGATCGTTCCCGGGAAGACCAGTAAGAATTTCCGATGCACATCTGGAGGCATTCTGTAATCTGTGGACTATTAGAGTGTTGATGAAACACAGAAATTGCATCGGGATTGAATACAACAGTCACCATGCGCACATTCCTCCATAAAAGTAATGTCTCAAACAGTCTACGCTTTGATCGTTCCCTGGAAGACCAGTAGTAGTTTCCGATGCACATCTGGAGGCATTCTGTAATCTGTGGACTATCAGAGTGTTGATGAAACACAGAAATTGCATCGGTATTGAATACAACAGTCACCATGCGCACTTTCTTCCATGGGAGTAATGTCTCAAACAGTCTACGCTTTGATCGTTCCCTGGAAGACCAGTAGTAGTTTCCGATGCAGCTCTGGTGGCATTCTGTAATGTGGAGACTATCAGAGTGTTGATGAAACACAGTAATTGCATCCGGATTGAATAAAACAGTCACCATGCTCACTTGCCTCCATGGGAGTAATGTCTCTAACAGTCTACGCTTTGATCGTTCCCTGGAAGACCAGTTGTAGTTTCCGCTGAACTTCTGGAAGCTTCCTGTAATCTGTGGACTATCAGAGTGTTGATGAAACACAGAAATTGCATCGGGATTGAATACGACAGTCACAATGGGCACTTTCCTCCATGGGAGTAATGTCTCAAACAGTCTACGCTTGGATCGTTGCCGGGAAGACCAGTAGTAGTTTCCGATGCACATCTCGTGGCATTCTGTAATCTGTGGACTATCAGAGTGTTGATGAAACAAAGAAAATGCATCGGGATTGGATACAACAGTCAACATGCGCACTTTCCTCCATGGGGGTTTGTCTCAAATAGTCTACGCTTTGATCGTTCCCTGGAAGACCAGTAGTTGTTTCCGATGCACATTTGGAGGCATTCTGTAATCTGTGGAGTATCAGAGTGTTGATGAAACACAGAATTTGCATCGGGATTGAATACAACAGTCACCATGCGCACTTTCATTCATGGGAGGAATGTCCCAAACAGTCTACGCTTTGATCGTTCCCTGGAGGACCAGTAGTAGTTTCCGTTTAACATCTGGAGGCATTTTGTAATCTGTGGACTATCAGAGTGTTGATGAAACACAGAAATTGCATCGGGATTGAATACAATATTCTCCATGCGCAGTTTCCTCCATTGGAGTAATGTCTCAAACAGTCTACGCTTTGATCGTTCAGTGGAAGGCCAGTAGTAGTTTCAACTGCACATCTGGAGGCATTCTGTAATCTGTTGAGTATCAGAGTGTTGATGAAACACAGAAATTGCATCGGGATTGAATACAACAGTCACCATGCGCACTTTCCTCCATGGGAGTAATGTCTCAAAGAGTTTACGCCTTGATCGTTCCCGGGAAGACCAGTAGTAGTTTCCGATTAGCATCTGGAGTCATTCTGTAATCTGTGGACTATCAGAGTGTTGATGCAACACAGAAATTGCATCGGGATTGAATACAACAGTCACTATGCGCACATTCCTCCATGGGAGTGATGTCTCAAACAGTCTACGCTTTGATCGTTCCCGGGAAGACCAGTAGTAGTTTCCGAATAGCATCTGGAGTCAGTCTGTAATCTGTGGACTATCAGAGTGTTGATGAAACACAGAAATAGCATCGGGATTGAATACAACAGTCACCATGCGCACTTTCCTTCATGGGAGTAATGTCCCAAACAGTCTACGCTTTGATCGTTCCCTGGAGGACCAGTAGTAGTTTCCGATTAACATCTGGAGGCATTTTGTAATCTGTGGACTATCAGAGTGTTTATGAAACACAGAAATTGCATCGGGATTGAATACGACGGTCACCATGCGCACTTTCCTCCGTGGGAGTAATGTCTCAAACAGTCTACGATTTGATCGTTCCCGGGAAAACCAGTAGTAGTTTCCGATGCACATCTCGTGGCATTCTGTAATCTGTGGAATATCAGAGTGTTGATGAAACACAGAAAATGCATCGGGATTGGATATAACAGTCACCATGCGCACTTTCCTCAATGGCAGTAATGTCTCAAACAGTCTACGCTTTGATCGTTCCCTGGAAGACCAGTAGTAGTTTCCGATGCACATCTCGTGGCATTCTGTAATCTGTGGAATATCAGAGTGTTGATGAAACACAGAAAATGCATCGGGATTGGATACAACAGTCACCATGCGCACTTTCCTCCATGGGAGTAATGTTACAAACAGCCTACGCTTTGACCGTTAACTGGAAGACCAGTAGTAGTTTCCGATTAACATCTGGAGGCATTCTGTAATCTGTGGACTATCAGAGTGTTGATGAAACACAGAAATTGCATCGGGATTGAATACAACATTCTCCATGCCCAGTTCCCTCCATAGGAGTAATGTCTCAAACAATCTACGCTTTGATCGTTCCCTGGAAGACCAGTAGTAGTTTCCGATGCACCTCTGTTGGCATTCTGTAATCTGTAGACTATCAGAGTGTTGTCGAAACACAGTAATTGCATCCGGATTGAATAAAACACTCACCATGCTCACTTTCCTCCATGGGAGTAATGTCTCTAACAGTCTATGCTTTGATCGTTCCCTGGAAGACTAGTAGTAGTTTCCGATGCACATTTGGAGGCATTCTGTAATCTGTGGAGTATCAGAGTGTTGATGAAACACAGAAATTGCATCGGGATTGAATACAGCAGTCACCATGCGCACTTTCCTCCATGGGAGTAATGTCTCAAACAGCCTACAATTTGATCGTTCCCTGGAAGACCAGTAGAAGTTTCCGATGCACATCTGGAGGCATTCTGTAATCTGTGGAGTATCAGAGTGTTGATGAAACACAGAAATTGCATCGGGATTGAATACAGCAGTCACCATGCGCACTTTCCTCCATGGGAGTAATGTCTCTAACATTCTACGCTTTGATCGTTCCCTGGAAGACCAGTAGTAGTTTCCGATGCACTTCTGGTGGCATTCTGTAATGTGTAGACTATCAGAGTACTGATGAAACACTGTAATTGCATCAGGATTGAATAAAACAGTCACCATGCTCACTTTCCCCCATGGGAGTAATGTCTCCGAGAGTTTGAGCTTTGATTGTTCCCTGGAAGACCAGTAGTAGTTTCCGATGCACATCTGGAGGCATTCTGTAATCTGTGGACTATTAGAGTGTTGATGAAACACAGAAAATGCATCGGGATTGAATACAACAGTCACCATGCGCACTTTCCTCCACGGGAGTAATGTCTCAAACAATCTACACTTTGATCGTTCCCTGGAAGACGAGTAGTAGTTTCCGATGCACCTCTGGTGGCATTCTGTAATCTGTGGACTATCAGAGTGTTGATGAAACACAGAAAATGCATAGGGATTGGATACAACAGTCACCATGCCCACTTTCCTCCATGGGAGTAATGTCTCAAACAGTGTACGCTTTGATCGTTCCCTGGAAGACCAGTAGTAGTTTCCGATGCACATTTGGAGGCATTCTGTAATCTGTGGAGTATCAGAGTGTTGATGAAACACAGAAATTGCATCGGGATTGAATACAACTGTCACCATGCGCACTTTCCTTCATGGGAGTAATGTCCCAAACAGTCTACGCTTTGATCGTTCCCTGGAGGACCAGTAGTAGTTTCAGTTTAACATCTGGTGGCATTTTGTAATCTGTGGACTATCAGAGTGTTGATGAAACACAGAAATTGCATCAGGATTGAATACACCATTCTCCATGCGCAGTTTCCTACCATGGGAGTAATGTCTCAAACAGTCTACGCTTTGATCGTTCCCTGGAAGACCAGTAGTAGTTTCCGATTAACATCTGGAGGCATTCCGTAATCTGTGGACTATCAGAGTGTTGATGAAACACAGAAAAATTATCGGGATTGAATACAACAGTCACCATGCGTACATTCCTCCATAAAAGTAATGTCTCAAACAGTCTACGCTTTGATGGTATCCTGGAAGTCCAGTAGTAGTTTCCGATTCACATGTGGAGGCATTCTGCAATCTGTGGACTATCAGAGTGTTGATGAACACACAGAAATTGCATCGGGATTGAATACAACATTCTCCATGCGCAGTTCCCTCCATAGGAGTAATGTCTCAAACAGTCTACGCTTTCATCGTTCCCTGGAGACCAGTAGTAGTTTCCGATGCACATCTCGTGGCATTCTGTAATCTGTGGTCTATCAGAGTGTTGATGAAACACTGTAAATGCATCGGGATTGAATACAACTGTCACCATGCGCCCTTTCCTCCATGGGAGTAATGTAACAAACAGCCTACGCTTTGATCGTTAACTGGAAGACCAGTAGTAGTTTCCGATTAACATCTGGAGGCATTCTGTAATCTGTGGACTATCAGAGTGTTGATGAAACACAGAAATTGCATCGGGATTGAATACAACATTCTCTATGCGCAGTTCCCTCCATAGGAGTAATGTCTCAAACAGTCTACGCTTTGATCGTTCCCTGGAGGACCAGTAGTAGTTTCAACTGCACATCTGGAGGCATTCTGTAATCTGTTGGGTATCAGAGTGTTGATGAAACACAGAAATTGCATCGGGATTGAATACAACAGTCACCATGCGCACTTTCCTCCATGGGAGTAATGTCTCAAAGAGTCTACGCTTTGATCGTTCCCGGGAAGACCAGTAGTAGTTTCTGATGCACTTCTCGTGGCTTTCTGTAATCTGCGGACAATCAGAGTGTTGATGAAACACAGAAAATGCATCGGGATTGAATACAACAGTCACCATGCGCACTTTCCTCCATGGGAGTAATGTCTCAAAGAGTTTACGCTTTGATCGTTCCCTGGAAGACCAGTAGTAGTTTCCGATGCACATTTGGAGGCATTCTGTAATCTGTGGAGTATCAGAGTGTTGATAAAACACAGATATTGCATGGGGATTGAATACAACAGTCACTATGCGCACATTCCTCCATGGGAGTAATGTCTCAAACAGTCTACGCTTTGATCGTTCCCTGGAAGAGCAGTAGTAGTTTCCGATGCACCTCTGGTGGCATTCTGTAATCTGTGGACTATCAGAGTGTTGATGAAACACAGAAAATGCATAGGGATTGGATACAACAGTCACCATGCCCACTTTCCTCCATGGGAGTAATGTCTCAAACAGTGTACGCTTTGATCGTTCCCTGGAAGACCAGTAGTAGTTTCCGATGCACATTTGGAGGCATTCTGTAATCTGTGGAGTATCAGAGTGTTGATGAAACACAGAAATTGCATCGGGATTGAATACAACAGTCACCATGCGCACTTTCCTTCATGGGAGTAATGTCCCAAACAGTCTACGCTTTGATCGTTCCCTGGAGGACCAGTAGTAGTTTCAGTTTAACATCTGGTGGCATTTTGTAATCTGTGGACTATCAGAGTGTTGATGAAACACAGAAATTGCATCAGGATTGAATACACCATTCTCCATGCGCAGTTTCCTACCATGGGAGTAATGTCTCAAACAGTCTACGCTTTGATCGTTCCCTGGAAGACCAGTAGTAGTTTCCGATTAACATCTGGAGGCATTCCGTAATCTGTGGACTATCAGAGTGTTGATGAAACACAGAAAAATTATCGGGATTGAATACAACAGTCACCATGCGTACATTCCTCCATAAAAGTAATGTCTCAAACAGTCTACGCTTCGATGGTTTCCTGGAAGTCCAGTAGTAGTTTCCGATTCACATGTGGAGGCATTCTGCAATCTGTGGACTATCAGAGTGTTGATGAAACACAGAAATTGCATCGGGATTGAATACAACATTCTCCATGCGCAGTTCCCTCCATAGGAGTAATGTCTCAAACAGTCTACGCTTTCATCGTTCCCTGGAGACCAGTAGTAGTTTCCGATGCACATCTCGTGGCATTCTGTAATCTGTGGTCTATCAGAGTGTTGATGAACACTGTAAATGCATCGGGATTGAATACAACTGTCACCATGCGCCCTTTCCTCCATGGGAGTAATGTAACAAACAGCCTACGCTTTGATCGTTAACTGGAAGACCAGTAGTAGTTTCCGATTAACATCTGGAGGCATTCTGTAATCTGTGGACTATCAGAGTGTTGATGAAACACAGAAATTGCATCGGGATTGAATACAACATTCTCCATGCGCAGTTCCCTCCATAGGAGTAATGTCTCAAACAGTCTACGCTTTGATCGTTCAGTGGAAGGCCAGTAGTAGTTTCAACTGCACATCTGGAGGCATTCTGTAATCTGTTCGGTATCAGAGTGTTGATGAAAAACAGAAATTGCATCGGGATTGAATACAACAGTCACCATGCGCACTTTCATCCATGGGAGTAATGTCTCAAAGAGTCTACGCTTTGATCGTTCCCGGGAAGACCAGTAATAGTTTCTGATGCACTTCTCGTGGCTTTCTGTAATCTGCGGACAATCAGAGTGTTGATGAAACACAGAAATTGCATCGGGATTGAATACAACATTCACCATGCGCAGTTTCCTCCATGGGAGTAAAGTCTCAAACAGTATACGCTTTGATCGTTCCCTGGAAGACCAGTAGTAGTTTCCGATTAACATCTGCAGGCATTCTGTAATCTGTGGACTATCAGAGTGTTGATGAAACACAGAAATTGCATCGGGATTGAATACAACAGTCACCATGCGTACATTCCTCCATAAAAGTAATGTCTCAAACAGTCTACGCTTTGATGGTTTCCTGGAAGACCAGTAGTAGTTTCCGATTCACATGTGGAGGCATTCTGTAATCTGTGGACTATCAGAGTGTTGATGAAACACAGAAAATGCATCGGGATTGAATACAACAGTCACCATGCGCACTTTCCTCCACGGGAGTAATGTCTCAAACAATCTACGCTTTGATCGTTCCCTGGAAGACCAGTAGCAGTTTCCGATGCACCTCTGGTGGCATTCTGTAATCTGTAGACTATCAGAGTGTTGATGAAACACAGTAATTGCATCCGGATTGAATAAAACACTCACCATGCTCACTTTCCTCCATGGGAGTAATGTCTCTAACAGTCCACGCTTTGATCGTTCCCTGGAAGACCAGTAGTAGTTTCCGATGAACTTCTGGAGGCTTTCTGTAATCTGTGGACTATCAGAGTGTTTATGAAACACAGAAATTGCATCGGGATTGAATACGACAGTCACCATGCACACTTTCCTCCATGGGAGTAATGTCTCAAACAGTCTACGATTTGATCGTTCCCGGGAAGACCAGTAAGAATTTCCGATGCACATCTGGAGGCATTCTGTAATCTGTGGACTATTAGAGTGTTGATGAAACACAGAAATTGCATCGGGATTGAATACAACAGTCACCATGCGCACATTCCTCCATAAAAGTAATGTCTCAAACAGTCTACGCTTTGATCGTTCCCTGGAAGACCAGTAGTAGTTTCCGATGCACATCTGGAGGCATTCTGTAATCTGTGGACTATCAGAGTGTTGATGAAACACAGAAATTGCATCGGTATTGAATACAACAGTCACCATGCGCACTTTCTTCCATGGGAGTAATGTCTCAAACAGTCTACGCTTTGATCGTTCCCTGGAAGACCAGTAGTAGTTTCCGATGCAGCTCTGGTGGCATTCTGTAATGTGGAGACTATCAGAGTGTTGATGAAACACAGTAATTGCATCCGGATTGAATAAAACAGTCACCATGCTCACTTGCCTCCATGGGAGTAATGTCTCTAACAGTCTACGCTTTGATCGTTCCCTGGAAGACCAGTTGTAGTTTCCGCTGAACTTCTGGAAGCTTCCTGTAATCTGTGGACTATCAGAGTGTTGATGAAACACAGAAATTGCATCGGGATTGAATACGACAGTCACAATGGGCACTTTCCTCCATGGGAGTAATGTCTCAAACAGTCTACGCTTGGATCGTTGCCGGGAAGACCAGTAGTAGTTTCCGATGCACATCTCGTGGCATTCTGTAATCTGTGGACTATCAGAGTGTTGATGAAACAAAGAAAATGCATCGGGATTGGATACAACAGTCAACATGCGCACTTTCCTCCATGGGGGTTTGTCTCAAATAGTCTACGCTTTGATCGTTCCCTGGAAGACCAGTAGTTGTTTCCGATGCACATTTGGAGGCATTCTGTAATCTGTGGAGTATCAGAGTGTTGATGAAACACAGAATTTGCATCGGGATTGAATACAACAGTCACCATGCGCACTTTCATTCATGGGAGGAATGTCCCAAACAGTCTACGCTTTGATCGTTCCCTGGAGGACCAGTAGTAGTTTCCGTTTAACATCTGGAGGCATTTTGTAATCTGTGGACTATCAGAGTGTTGATGAAACACAGAAATTGCATCGGGATTGAATACAATATTCTCCATGCGCAGTTTCCTCCATTGGAGTAATGTCTCAAACAGTCTACGCTTTGATCGTTCAGTGGAAGGCCAGTAGTAGTTTCAACTGCACATCTGGAGGCATTCTGTAATCTGTTGAGTATCAGAGTGTTGATGAAACACAGAAATTGCATCGGGATTGAATACAACAGTCACCATGCGCACTTTCCTCCATGGGAGTAATGTCTCAAAGAGTTTACGCCTTGATCGTTCCCGGGAAGACCAGTAGTAGTTTCCGATTAGCATCTGGAGTCATTCTGTAATCTGTGGACTATCAGAGTGTTGATGCAACACAGAAATTGCATCGGGATTGAATACAACAGTCACTATGCGCACATTCCTCCATGGGAGTGATGTCTCAAACAGTCTACGCTTTGATCGTTCCCGGGAAGACCAGTAGTAGTTTCCGAATAGCATCTGGAGTCAGTCTGTAATCTGTGGACTATCAGAGTGTTGATGAAACACAGAAATAGCATCGGGATTGAATACAACAGTCACCATGCGCACTTTCCTTCATGGGAGTAATGTCCCAAACAGTCTACGCTTTGATCGTTCCCTGGAGGACCAGTAGTAGTTTCCGATTAACATCTGGAGGCATTTTGTAATCTGTGGACTATCAGAGTGTTTATGAAACACAGAAATTGCATCGGGATTGAATACGACGGTCACCATGCGCACTTTCCTCCGTGGGAGTAATGTCTCAAACAGTCTACGATTGGATCGTTCCCGGGAAAACCAGTAGTAGTTTCCGATGCACATCTCGTGGCATTCTGTAATCTGTGGAATATCAGAGTGTTGATGAAACACAGAAAATGCATCGGGATTGGATATAACAGTCACCATGCGCACTTTCCTCAATGGCAGTAATGTCTCAAACAGTCTACGCTTTGATCGTTCCCTGGAAGACCAGTAGTAGTTTCCGATGCACATCTCGTGGCATTCTGTAATCTGTGGAATATCAGAGTGTTGATGAAACACAGAAAATGCATCGGGATTGGATACAACAGTCACCATGCGCACTTTCCTCCATGGGAGTAATGTTACAAACAGCCTACGCTTTGACCGTTAACTGGAAGACCAGTAGTAGTTTCCGATTAACATCTGGAGGCATTCTGTAATCTGTGGACTATCAGAGTGTTGATGAAACACAGAAATTGCATCGGGATTGAATACAACATTCTCCATGCCCAGTTCCCTCCATAGGAGTAATGTCTCAAACAATCTACGCTTTGATCGTTCCCTGGAAGACCAGTAGTAGTTTCCGATGCACCTCTGTTGGCATTCTGTAATCTGTAGACTATCAGAGTGTTGTCGAAACACAGTAATTGCATCCGGATTGAATAAAACACTCACCATGCTCACTTTCCTCCATGGGAGTAATGTCTCTAACAGTCTATGCTTTGATCGTTCCCTGGAAGACTAGTAGTAGTTTCCGATGCACATTTGGAGGCATTCTGTAATCTGTGGAGTATCAGAGTGTTGATGAAACACAGAAATTGCATCGGGATTGAATACAACAGTCACCATGCTCACTTTCCTTCATGGGAGTAATGTCCCAAACAGTCTACGCTTTGATCGTTCCCTGGGGGACCAATAGTAGTTTCCGATTAACATCTGGAGGCATTTTGTAAACTGTGGACTATCAGAGTGTTGATGAAACACAGAAATTGCATCGGGATTGAATACAACATTCTCCATGCGCAGATTCCTCCATGGGAGTAATTTCTCAAACAGTCTACGCTTTGATCGTTCCCTGGAAGACCAGTAGTAGTTTCCGATTAACATCTGGAGGCATTCTGTAATCCGTGGACTATCAGAGAGTTGATGAAACACAGAAATTGCATCGGGATTTAATACAACAGTCACAATGCGTACATTCCTCCATAAAAGTAATGACTTAAACAGTCTACGCTTTGATGGTTTCCTGGAAGACCAGTAGTAGTTTCCGATTCACATGTGGAGGCATTCTGTAATCTGTGGACTATCAGAGTGTTGATGAAACACAGAAATTGCATCGGGATTCAATACAACAGTCACCATGCGCTGTTTCTTACATAAAAGTAATGTCACAAACAGTCTACGCTTTCATCGTTCCCTGGAGACCAGTAGTAGTTTCCGATGCACATCTCGTGGCATTCTGTAATCTGTGGTCTATCAGAGTGTTGATTAAACACTGTAAATGCATCGGGATTGAATACAACTGTCACCATGCGCAGTTCCCCCCATAGGAGTAATGTCTCAAACAGTCTACGCCTTGATCGTTCAGTGGAAGGCCAGTAGTAGTTTCAACTGCACATCTGGAGGCATTCTGTAATCTGTTGAGTATCAGAGTGTTGATGATACACAGAAATTGCATCGGGATTGAATATAACAGTCACCATGCGCACTTTCCTCCATGATAGTAATGTCTCAAAGAGTCTACGCTTTGATCGTTTCCGGGAAGACCAGTAGTAGTTTCCGATGCACTTCTCGTGGCATTCTGTAATCTGTGGACTATGAGAGTGTTGATGAAACACAGAAAATGCATCGGGATTGAATACAACAGTCACCATGCGCACTTTCCTCCATGGGAGTAATGTCTCTAAGAGTTTACGCTTTGATCGTTCCCTGGATGACCAGTAGTAGTTTCCGATGCACATTTGGAGGCATTCTGTAATCTGTGGAGTATTAGAGTGTTGATAAAACACAGAAATTGCATTGGGATTGAATACAACAGTCACTATGCGCACATTCCTCCATGGGAGTAATGTCTCAAACAGTCTACGCTTTGATCGTTCCCTGGAAGAGCACTAGTAGTTTCCGATGCACATCTAGAGGCATTGTGTAATCTGTGGACTATCAGAGTGTTGATGAAACACAGAAAATGCATCGGGATTGAACACAACAGTCACCATGCGCACTTTCCTCCACGGGAGTAATGTCTCAAACAATCTACGCTTTGATCGTTCCCTGGTAGACCAGTAGTAGTTTCCGATGCACATTTGGAGGCATTCTGTAATCTGTGGAGTATCAGAGTGTTGATGAAACACAGAAATGGCATCGGGATTGAATACAACAGTCACCATGCGCACTTTCCTTCATGGGAGTAATGTCCCAAACAGTCTACGCTTTGATCGTTCCCTGGAGGACCAGTAGTAGTTTCCGATTTACATCTGGAGGCATTTTGTAATCTGTGGACTATCAGAGTGTTGATGAAACACAGAAATTGCATCGGGATTGAATATAACATTCTCCATGCGCAGTTTCCTCCATGGGAGTAATGTCTCAAACAGTCTACGCTTTGATCGTTCCCTGGAAGACCAGTAGTAGTTTCCGATTAACATCTGGAGGCATTCTGTAATCTGTGGACTATCAGAGTGTTGATGAAACACAGAAATTGCATCGGGATTGAATACAACAGTCACCATGCGTACACTCCTCCATAAAAGTAATGTCTGTCTACGCTTTGATGGTTTCCTAGAAGACCAGTAGTAGTTTCCAATTCACATGTGGAGGCATTCTGTAATCTGAGGACTATCAGAGTGTTGATGAAACACAGAAATTTCATCGGGATTCAATACAACAGTCATCATGCGCTGTTTCTTACATAAAAGTAATGTCTCAAACAGTCTACGCTTTCATCGTTCCATGGAGAGCAGTAGTAGTTTCCGATGCACATCTCGTGGCATTCTGTAATCTGTGGTCTATCAGAGTGTTGATGAAACACTGTAAATGCATCGGGATTGAATACAACTGTCACCATGCGCCCTTTCCTCCATGGGAGTAATGTAACAAACAGCCTACGCTTTGATCGTTAACTGGAAGACCAGTAGTAGTTTCCGATTAACATCTGGAGGCATTCTGTAATCAGTGGACTATCAGAGTGTTGATGAAACACAGAAATTGCATCGGGATTGAATACAACATTCTCCATGCGCAGTTCCCTCCATAGGAGTAATGTCTCAAACAGTCTACGCTTTGATCGTTCAGTGGAAGGCCAGTAGTAGATTCAACTGCACATCTGGAGGCATTCTGTAATCTGTTGAGTATCAGAGTGATGATGAAACACAGATATTCCATCGGGATTGAATACAACAGTGACCATGCGCACTTTCCTCCATGGGAGTAATGTCTCAAAGAGTTTACGCTTTGATCGTTCCCTGGAAGACCAGTAGTAGTTTCCGATGAACATTTGGAGGCATTCTGTAATTTGTGGAGTATCAGAGTGTTGATAAAACACAGAAATTGCATCGGGATTGAATGCAACAGTCACCATGCGCACTTTCCTTCATGGGAGTAATGTCCCAAACAGTCTACGCTTTGATCGTTCCCTGGAGGACCAGTAGTAGTTTCCGATTAACATCTGGAGGCATTTTGTAAACTGTGGACTATCAGAGTGTTGATGAAACACAGAAATTGCATCGGGATTGAATACAACATTCTCCATGCGCAGTTTCCTCCATGGGAGTAATGTCTCAAGCAGTCTACGCTTTGATCATTCCCTGGAAGACCAGTAGTAGTTTCCGATTAACATCTGGAGGCATTCTGTAATCTGTAGACTATCAGAGTGTTGATGAAACACAGTAATTGCATCCGGATTGAATAAAACACTCACCATGCTCACTTTCCTCCATGGGAGTAAAGTCTCTAACAGTCTACGCTTTGATCGTTCCCTGGAAGACCAGTAGTAGTTTCCGATGAACTTCTGGAGGCTTTCTGTAATCTGTGGACTATCAAAGTGTTGATGAAACACAGAAATTGAATTGGGATTGTATACGACAGTCACAATGCGCACTTTCCTCCATGGGAGTAATGTCTCAAACAGTCTACGCTTTGATCGTTCCCTGGAGACCAGTAGTAGTTTCCGATGCACATCTCGTGGCATTCTGTAATCTGTGGAGTATCAGAGTGTTGATGAAACACTGTAAATGCATCGGGATTGAATACAACTGTCACCATGCGCACTTTCCTCCATGGGAGTAATGTAACAAACAGCCTACGCTTTGATCGTTAACTGGAAGACCAGTAGTAGTTTCCGATTAACATCTGGAGGCATTCTGTAATCTGTGGACTATCAGAGTGTTGATGAAACACAGAAATTGCATCGGGATTGAATACAACATTCTCCATGCGCAGTACCCTCCATAGGAGTAATGTCTCAAACAGTCTACGCTTTGATCGTTCAGTGGAAGGCCAGTAGTAGTTTCAACTGCACATCTGGAGGCATTCTGTAATCTGTTGAGTATCAGAGTGTTGATGAAACACAGAAATTGCATCGGGATTGAATACAACAGACACCATGCGCACTTTCCTCCATGGGAGTAATGTCTCAAAGAGTCTACGCTTTGATCGTTCCCGGGAGGACCAGTAGTAGTTTCCGATGCACTTCTCGTGGCATTCTGTAATCTGTGGACTATCAGAGTGTTGATGAAACACAGAAAATGCATCGGGATTGAATACAACAGTCACCATGCGCACTTTCCTCCATGGGAGTAATGTCTCTAAGAGTTTACGCTTTGATCGTTCCCTGAAAGACCAGTAGTAGTTTCCGATGCACATTTGGAGGCATTCTGTAATCTGTGGAGTATTAGAGTGTTGATAAAACACAGAAATTGCATCGGGATTGAATACAACAGACACTATGCGCACATTCCTCCATGGGAGTAATGTCTCAAAAAGTCTACGCTTTGATCGTTCCCTGGAAGAGCACTAGTAGTTTCCGATGCACATCTGGAGGCATTGTGTAATCTGCGGACTATCAGAGTGTTGATGAAACACAGAAAATACATCGGGATTGAATACAACAGTCACCATGCGCACTTTCCTCCATGGGAGTAATGTCCCAAACAGTCTACGCTTTGATCGTTCCCTGGAGGACCAGTAGTAGTTTCCGATTAACATCTGGAGGCATTTTGTAATCTGTGGACTATCAGAGTGTTGATGAAACACAGAAATTGCATCGGGATTGAATACAACATTCTCCATGCGCAGTTTCCCCCATGGGAGTAATGTCTCAAACAGTCTACGCTTTGATCGTTCCCTGGAAGACCAGTAGTAGTTTCCGATTAACATCTGGAGGCATTCTGTAATCTGTGGACTATCAGAGTGTTGATGAAACACAGAAATTGCATCGGGATTGAATACAACATTCTCCATGCGCAGTTCCCTCCATAGGAGTAATGTCTCAAACAGTCTACGCTTTGATCGTTCAGTGGAAGGCCAGTGGTAGATTCAACTGCACATCTGGAGGCATTCTGTAATCTGTTGAGTATCAGAGTGGTCATGAAACACAGAAATTCCATCGGGATTGAATACAACAGTCACCATGCGCACTTTCCTCCATGGGAGTAATGTCTCAAAGAGTTTACGCTTCGATCGTTCCCTGGAAGACCAGTAGTAGTTTCCGATGCACATTTGGAGGCATTCTGTAATTTGTGGAGTATCAGAGTGTTGATAAAACACAGAAATTGCATCGGGATTGAATACAACAGTCACCATGCGCACTTTCCTTCATGGGAGTAATGTCCCAAACAGTCTACGCTTTGATCGTTCCCTGGAGGACCAGTAGTAGTTTCCGATTAACATCTGGAGGCATTTTGTAAAATGTGGACTATCAGAGTGTTGATGAAACACAGAAATTGCATCGGGATTGAATGCAACATTCTCCATGCGCAGTTTCCTCCATGGGAGTAATGTCTCAAGCAGTCTACGCTTTGATCGTTCCCTGGAAGACCAATAGTAGTTTCCGATTAACATCTGGAGGCATTCTGTAATCTGTGGACTATCAGAGTGTTGGTGAAACACAGAAATTGCATCGGGATTGAATACAGCAGTCACCATGCGTACATTCCTCCATAAATGTAATGTCTCAAACAGTCTACGCTTTGATGGTTTCCTGGAAGACCAGTAGTAGTTTCCGATTCACATGTGTAATCATTCTGTAATCTGTGGACCATCAGAGTGTTGATGAAACAAAGAAAATGCATCGGGATTGAATACAACAGTCTACATGCGCACTTTCCTCCACAGGAGTAATGTCTCAAACAATCTACACTTTGATCGTTCCCTGGAAGACCAGTAGTAGTTTCCGATGAACTTCTGGAGGCTTTCTGTAATCTGTGGACTATCAAAGTGTTGATGAAACACAGAAATTGCATCGGGATTGAATACGACAGTCACCATGCGCACTTTCCTAAATGGGAGTAATGTCTCAAACAGTCTACGCTTTGATCGTTCCCGGGAAGACCAGTAGTAGTTTCCGATAGACATCTCGTGGCATTCTGTAATCTGTGGACTATCAGAGTGTTGATGAAACACAGAAAACGCATCGGGATTGGATACAACAGTCACCATGCGCACTTTCCTCCATGGGAGTAATGTCCCAAACAGTCTACGCTTTGATCGTTCCCTGGAGGACTAGTAGTAGTTTCCGATTAACATCTGGAGGCATTTTGTAAACTGTGGACTATCAGAGTGTAGATGAAACACAGAAGATGCATCGGGATTGAATACAACAGTCACCATGCGCACTTTCCTCCACGGGAGTAATGTCTCAAACAATCTACACTTTGATCGTACCCTGGAAGACCAGTAGTAGTTTCCGATGCACCTCTGGTGGCATTCTGTAATCCGTAGACTATCAGAGTGTTGATGAAACACAGTAATTGCATCCGGATTGAATAAAACACTCACCATGCTCACTTTCCTCCATGGGAGTAAAGTCTCTAACAGTCTACGCTTTCATCGTTCCCTGGAAGACCAGTAGTAGTTTCCGATGAACTTCTGAAGGCTTTCTGTAATCTGTGGACTATCAAAGTGTTGATGAATCACAGAAATTGAATCGGGATTGAATACGACAGTCACCATGCGCACTTTCCTCCATGGGAGTAATGTCTCAAACAGTCTACGCTTTGATCGTTCCCTGGAGACCAGTAGTAGTTTCCGATGCACATCTCGTGGCATTCTGTAATCTGTGGTCTATCAGAGTGTTGATGAAACACTGTAAATGCATCGGGATTGAATACAACAGTCACCATGCGCACTTTCCTCCATGTGAGTAATGTCTCAAAGAGTCTACGTTTGGTCGTTCCCGGGAAGACCAGTAGTAGTTTCCGATGCACATCTCGTGGCATTCTGTAATCTGTGGTCTATCAGAGTGTTGATGAAACACTGTAAATGCATCGGGATTGAATACAACTGTCACCATGCGCCCTTTCCTCTATGCGAGTAATGTAACAAACAGCCTACGCTTTGATCGTTAACTGGAAGACCAGTAGTAGTTTCCGATTAACATCTGGAGACATTCTGTAATCTGTGGACTATCAGAGTGTTGATGAAACACAGAAATTGCATCGGGATTGAATACAACATTCTCCATGCGCAGTTCCCTCCATAGGATTAATGTCTCAAACAGTCTACGCTTTGATCGTTCAGTGGAAGGCCAGTAGTAGATTCAACTGCACATCAGGAGGCATTCTGTAATCTGTTGAGTATCAGAGTGTTGATGAAACACAGATATTCCATCGGGATTGAATACAACAGTCACCATGCGCACTTTACTCCACGGGAGTAATGTCTCAAAGAGTCAACGCTTTGATCGTTCCCAGGAAGACCAGTAGTAGTTTCCGATGCACTTCTCGTTGCATTCTGTAATCTGTGGACTATCAGAGTGTTGATGAAACACAGAAAATGCTTCGGGATTGAATACAACAGTCACCATGCGCACTTTCCTCCATGGGAGTAATGACTCAAAGAGTTTACGCTTTGATCGTTCCCTGGAAAACCAGTAGTAGTTTCCGATGCACGTTTGGAAGCATTCTGTAATCTGTGGAGTATCAGAGTGTTGATAAAACACAGAAATTGCATCGGGATTGAATACAACAGTCACCATGAGCACTTTCCTTCATGGGAGTAATGTCCCAAACAGTCTACGCTTTGATCGTTCCCTGGAGGACCAGTAGTAGTTTCCGATTAACATCTGGAGGCATTTTGTAAACTGTGGACTATCAGAGTGTTGATGAAACACAGAAATTGCATCGGGATTGAATACAACATTCTCCATGCGCAGTGTCCTCCATGGGAGTAATGTCTCAAGCAGTCTACGCTTTGATCGTTCCCTGGAAGACCAGTAGTAGTTTCCGATTAACATCTGGAGGCATTCTGTAATCTGTGGAATATCAGAGTGTTGGTGAAACACAGAAATTGCATCGGGATTGAATACAACAGTCACCATGCGTACATTCCTCCATAAAAGTAATGTCTCAAACAGTCTACGCTTTGATGGTTTCCTGGAAGACCAGTAGTAGTTTCCGATTCACATGTGGAGGCGTTCTGTAATCTGTGGACTATCAGAGTGTTGATGAAACACAGAAAATGCATCGGGATTGAATAAAACAGTCACCATGCGCACTTTCCTCCATGGGAGTAATGTCTCAAAGAGTTTACGCTTCGATCGTTCCCTGGAAGACCAGTAGTAGTTTCCGATGCACATTTGGAGGCATTCTGTAATTTGTGGAGTATCAGAGTGTTGATAAAACACAGAAATTGCACTGGGATTGAATACAACAGTCACCATGCGCACTTTCCTTCATGGGAGTAATGTCCCAAACTGTCTACGCTTTGATCGTTCCCTGGAGGACCAGTAGTAGTTTCCGATTAACATCTGGAGGCATTTTGTAAACTGTGGACTATCAGAGTGTTGATGAAACACAGAAATTGCATCTTGATTGAATACAACATTCTCCATGCGCAGTTTCCTCCATGGGAGTAATGTCTCAAGCAGTCTACGCTTTGATCGTTCCCTGGAAGACCAATAGTAGTTACCGATTAACATCTGGAGGCATTCTGTAATCTGTGGACTGTCAGAGTGTTGGTGAAACACAGAAATTGCATCGGGATTGAATACAGCAGTCACCATGCGTACATTCCTCCATAAATGTAATGTCTCAAACAGTCTACGCTTTGATGGTTTCCTGGAAGACCAGTAGTAGTTTCCGATTAACATCTGGAGGCATTTTGTAAACTGTGGACTATCAGAGTGTAGATGAAACACAGAAGATGCATCGGGATTGAATACAACAGTCACCATGCGCACTTTCCTTCATGGGAGTAATGTCCCAAACTGTCTACGCTTTGATCGTTCCCTGGAGGACCAGTAGTAGTTTCCGATTAACATCTGGAGGCATTTTGTAAACTGTGGACTATCAGAGTGTTGATGAAACACAGAAATTGCATCGGGATTGAATACAACATTCTCCATGCGCAGTGTCCTCCATGGGAGTAATGTCTCAAGCAGTCTACGCTTTGATCGTTCCCTGGAAGACCAGTAGTAGTTTCCGATTAACATCTGGAGGCATTCTGTAATCTGTGGAATATCAGAGTGTTGGTGAAACACAGAAATTGCATCGGGATTGAATACAACAGTCACCATGCGTACATTCCTCCATAAAAGTAATGTCTCAAACAGTCTACGCTTTGATGGTTTCCTGGAAGACCAGTAGTAGTTTCCGATTCACATGTGGAGGCGTTCTGTAATCTGTGGACTATCAGAGTGTTGATGAAACACAGAAAATGCATCGGGATTGAATAAAACAGTCACCATGCGCACTTTCCTCCATGGGAGTAATGTCTCAAAGAGTTTACGCTTCGATCGTTCCCTGGAAGACCAGTAGTAGTTTCCGATGCACATTTGGAGGCATTCTGTAATTTGTGGAGTATCAGAGTGTTGATAAAACACAGAAATTGCACTGGGATTGAATACAACAGTCACCATGCGCACTTTCCTTCATGGGAGTAATGTCCCAAACTGTCTACGCTTTGATCGTTCCCTGGAGGACCAGTAGTAGTTTCCGATTAACATCTGGAGGCATTTTGTAAACTGTGGACTATCAGAGTGTTGATGAAACACAGAAATTGCATCTTGATTGAATACAACATTCTCCATGCGCAGTTTCCTCCATGGGAGTAATGTCTCAAGCAGTCTACGCTTTGATCGTTCCCTGGAAGACCAATAGTAGTTACCGATTAACATCTGGAGGCATTCTGTAATCTGTGGACTGTCAGAGTGTTGGTGAAACACAGAAATTGCATCGGGATTGAATACAGCAGTCACCATGCGTACATTCCTCCATAAATGTAATGTCTCAAACAGTCTACGCTTTGATGGTTTCCTGGAAGACCAGTAGTAGTTTCCGATTAACATCTGGAGGCATTTTGTAAACTGTGGACTATCAGAGTGTAGATGAAACACAGAAGATGCATCGGGATTGAATACAACAGTCACCATGCGCACTTTCCTTCATGGGAGTAATGTCCCAAACTGTCTACGCTTTGATCGTTCCCTGGAGGACCAGTAGTAGTTTCCGATTAACATCTGGAGGCATTTTGTAAACTGTGGACTATCAGAGTGTTGATGAAACACAGAAATTGCATCTTGATTGAATACAACATTCTCCATGCGCAGTTTCCTCCATGGGAGTAATGTCTCAAGCAGTCTACGCTTTGATCGTTAACTGGAAGACCAGTAGTAGTTTCCGATTAACATCTGGAGGCATTCTGTAATCTGTGGACTATCAGAGTGTTGATGAAACACAGAAATTGCATCGGGATTGAATACAACATTCTCCATGCGCAGTACCCTCCACGGGAGTAATGTCTCAAACAATCTACACTTTGATCGTTCCCTGGAAGACCAGTAGTAGTTTCCGATGAACTTCTGAAGGCTTTCTGTAATCTGTGGACTATCAAAGTGTTGATGAATCACAGAAATTGAATCGGGATTGAATACGACAGTCACCATGCGCACTTTCCTCCATGGGAGTAATGTCTCAAAGAGTCTACGTTTGGTCGTTCCCAGGAAGACCAGTAGTAGTTTCCGATGCACATCTCGTGGCATTCTGTAATCTGTGGTCTATCAGAGTGTTGATGAAACACTGTAAATGCATCGGGATTGAATACAACTGTCACCATGCGCCCTTTCCTCCATGCGAGTAATGTAACAAACAGCCTACGCTTTGATCGTTAACTGGAAGACCAGTAGTAGTTTCCGATTAACATCTGGAGGCATTCTGTAATCTGTGGACTATCAGAGTGTTGATGAAACACAGAAATTGCATCGGGATTGAATACAACATTCTCCATGCGCAGTTCCCTCCATAGGAGTAATGTCTCAAACAGTCTACGCTTTGATCGTTCAGTGGAAGGCCAGTAGTAGATTCAACTGCACATCTGGAGGCATTCTGTAATCTGTTGAGAATCAGAGTGTTGATGAAACACAGATATTCCATCGGGATTGAATACAACAGTCACCATGCGCACTTTCCTCCATGGGAGTAATGTCTCAAAGAGTCAACGCTTTGATCGTTCCCAGGAAGACCAGTAGTAGTTTCCGATGCACTTCTCGTGGCATTCTGTAATCTGTGGACTATCAGAGTGTTGATGAAACACAGAAAATGCTTCGGGATTGAATACAACATTCTCCATGCGCAGTTTCCTCCATGGGAGTAATGTCTCAAGCAGTCTACGCTTTGATCGTTCCCTGGAAGACCAGTAGTAGTTTCCGATTAACATCTGGAGGCATCCTGTAATCTGTGGACTATCAGAGTGTTGGTGAAACACAGAAATTGCATCGGGATTGAATACAACAGTCACCATGCGTACATTCCTCCATAAAAGTAATGTCTCAAACAGTCTACGCTTTGATGGTTTCCTGGAAGACCAGTAGTAGTTTCCGATTAACATCTGGAGGCATTCTGTAATCTGTGGACTATCAGAGTGTTGATGAAACACAGAAATTGCATCGGGATTGAATACAACATTCTCCATGCGCAGTACCCTCCATAGGAGTAATGTCTCAAACAGTCTACGCTGTGATCGTTCAGTGGAAGGCCAGTAGTAGTTTCAACTGCACATTTGGAGGCATTCTGTGATCTGTGGAGTATCAGAGTGTTGATGAAACACAAAAATTGCATCGGGATTGAATACAACAGTCAGCATGCGCACTTTCCTTCATGGGAGTAATGTCCCAAACAGTCTACGCTTTGATCGTTCCCTGGAGGACCAGTAGTAGTTTCCGATTAACATCTGGAGGCATTTTGTAATCTGTGGACTATCAGAGTGTTGATGAAACACAGAAATTGCATCGGGATTGAATACAACATTCTCCATGCGCAGTTTCCCCCATGGGAGTAATGTCTCAAACAGTCTACGCTTTGATCGTTCCCTGGAAGACCAGTAGTAGTTTCCGATTAACATCTGGAGGCATTCTGTAATCTGTGGACTATCAGAGTGTTGATGAAACACAGAAATTGCATCGGGATTGAATACAACATTCTCCATGCGCAGTTCCCTCCATAGGAGTAATGTCTCAAACAGTCTACGCTTTGATCGTTCAGTGGAAGGCCAGTAGTAGATTCAACTGCACATCTGGAGGCATTCTGTAATCTGTTGAGTATCAGAGTGGTGATGAAACACAGAAATTCCATCGGGATTGAATACAACAGTCACCATGCGCACTTTCCTCCATGGGAGTAATGTCTCAAAGAGTTTACGCTTCGATCGTTCCCTGGAAGACCAGTAGTAGTTTCCGATGCACATTTGGAGGCATTCTGTAATTTGTGGAGTATCAGAGTGTTGATAAAACACAGAAATTGCATCGGGATTGAATACAACAGTCACCATGCGCACTTTCCTCCACAGGAGTAATGTCTCAAACAATCTACACTTTGATCGTCCCCTGGAAGACCAGTAGTAGTTTCCGATGAACTTCTGGAGGCTTTCTGTAATCTGTGGACTATCAAAGTGTTGATGAAACACAGAAATTGCATCGGGATTGAATACAACAGTCACCATGCGCACTTTCCTCCACGGGAGTAATGTCTCAAACAATCTACGCTTTGATCGTTCCCTGGAAGACCAGTAGTAGTTTCCGATGCACATTTGGAGGCATTCTGTGATCTGTGGAGTATCAGAGTGTTGATGAAACACAAAAATTGCATCGGGATTGAATACAACAGTCACCATGCGCACTTTCCTTCATGGGAGTAATGTCCCAAACAGTCTACGCTTTTATCGTTCCCTGGAGGACCAGTAGTAGTTTCCGATTAACATCTGGAGGCATTTTGTAATCTGTGGACTATCTGAGTGTTGATGAAACACAGAAATTGCATCGGGATTGAATACAACATTCTCCATGCGCAATTTCCCCCATGGCAGTAATGTCTCAAACAGTCTACGCTTTGATCGTTCCGTGGAAGACCAGTAGTAGTTTCCGATTAACATCTGGAGGCATTCTGTAATCTGTGGACTATCAGAGTGTTGATGAAACACAGTAATTGCATCCGGATTGAATAAAACACTCACCATGCTCACTTTCCTCCATGGGAGTAAAGTCTCTAACAGTCTACGCTTTCATCGTTCCCTGGAAGACCAGTAGTAGTTTCCGATGAACTTCTGAAGGCTTTCTGTAATCTGTGGACTATCAAAGTGTTGATGAATCACAGAAATTGAATCGGGATTGAATACGACAGTCACCATGCGCACTTTCCTCCATGGGAGTAATGTCTCAAACAGTCTACGCTTTGATCGTTCCCTGGAGACCAGTAGTAGTTTCCGATGCACATCTCGTGGCATTCTGTAATCTGTGGTCTATCAGAGTGTTGATGAAACACTGTAAATGCATCGGGATTGAATACAACAGTCACCATGCGCACTTTCCTCCATGTGAGTAATGTCTCAAAGAGTCTACGTTTGGTCGTTCCCGGGAAGACCAGTAGTAGTTTCCGATGCACATCTCGTGGCATTCTGTATTCTGTGGTCTATCAGAGTGTTGATGAAACACTGTAAATGCATCGGGATTGAATACAACTGTCACCATGCGCCCTTTCCTCCATGCGAGTAATGTAACAAACAGCCTACGCTTTGATCGTTAACTGGAAGACCAGTAGTAGTTTCCGATTAACATCTGGAGACATTCTGTAATCTGTGGACTATCAGAGTGTTGATGAAACACAGAAATTGCATCGGGATTGAATACAACATTCTCCATGCGCAGTTCCCTCCATAGGAGTAATGTCTCAAACAGTCTACGCTTTGATCGTTCAGTGGAAGGCCAGTAGTAGATTCAACTGCACATCTGGAGGCATTCTGTAATCTGTTGAGTATCAGAGTGTTGATGAAACACAGATATTCCATCGGGATTGAATACAACAGTCACCATGTGCACTTCCCTCCATGGGAGTAATGTCTCAAAGAGTCAACGCTTTGATCGTTCCCAGGAAGACCAGTAGTAGTTTCCGATGCACTTCTCGTTGCATTCTGTAATCTGTGGACTATCAGAGTGTTGATGAAACACAGAAAATGCTTCGGGATTGAATACAACAGTCACCATGCGCACTTTCCTCCATGGGAGTAATGACTCAAAGAGTTTACGCTTTGATCGTTCCCTGGAAGACCAGTAGTAGTTTCCGATTCACGTTTGGAAGCATTCTGTAATCTGTGGAGTATCAGAGTGTTGATAAAACACAGAAATTGCATCGGGATTGAATACAACAGTCACCATGAGCACTTTCCTTCATGGGAGTAATGTCCCAAACAGTCTACGCTTTGATCGTTCCCTAGAGGACCAGTAGTAGTTTCCGATTAACATCTGGAGGCATTTTGTAAACTGTGGACTATCAGAGTGTTGATGAAACACAGAAATTGCATCGGGATTGAATACAACATTCTCCATGCGCAGTGTCCTCCATGGGAGTAATGTCTCAAGCAGTCTACGCTTTGATCGTTCCCTGGAAGACCAGTAGTAGTTTCCGATTAACATCTGGAGGCATTCTGTAATCTGTGGAATATCAGAGTGTTGGTGAAACACAGAAATTGCATCGGGATTGAATACAACAGTCACCATGCGTACATTCCTCCATAAAAGTAATGTCTCAAACAGTCTACGCTTTGATGGTTTCCTGGAAGACCAGTAGTAGTTTCCGATTCACATGTGGAGGAGTTCTGTAATCTGTGGACTATCAGAGTGTTGATGAAACACAGAAAATGCATCGGGATTGAATAAAACAGTCACCATGCGCACTTTCCTCCATGGGAGTAATGTCTCAAAGAGTTTACGCTTCGATCGTTCCCTGGAAGACCAGTAGTAGTTTCCGATGCACATTTGGAGGCATTCTGTAATTTGTGGAGTATCAGAGTGTTGATAAAACACAGAAATTGCACTGGGATTGAATACAACAGTCACCATGCGCACTTTCCTTCATGGGAGTAATGTCCCAAACAGTCTACGCTTTGATCGTTCCCTGGAGGACCAGTAGTAGTTTCCGATTAACATCTGGAGGCATTTTGTAAACTGTGGACTATCAGAGTGTTGATGAAACACAGAAATTGCATCTTGATTGAATACAACATTCTCCATGCGCAGTTTCCTCCATGGGAGTAATGTCTCAAGCAGTCTACGCTTTGATCGTTCCCTGGAAGACCAATAGTAGTTTCCGATTAACATCTGGAGGCATTCTGTAATCTGTGGACTGTCAGAGTGTTGGTGAAAAACAGAAATTGCATCGGGATTGAATACAGCAGTCACCATGCGTACATTCCTCCATAAATGTAATGTCTCAAACAGTCTACGCTTTGATGGTTTCCTGGAAGACCAGTAGTAGTTTCCGATTAACATCTGGAGGCATTTTGTAAACTGTGGACTATCAGAGTGTAGATGAAACACAGAAGATGCATCGGGATTGAATACAACAGTCACCATGCGCACTTTCCTCCACGGGAGTAATGTCTCAAACAATCTACACTTTGATCGTTCCCTGGAAGACCAGTAGTAGTTTCCGATGAACTTCTGAAGGCTTTCTGTAATCTGTGGACTATCAAAGTGTTGATGAATCACAGAAATTGAATCGGGATTGAATACGACAGTCACCATGCGCACTTTCCTCCATGGGAGTAATGTCTCAAAGTGTCTACGTTTGGTCGTTCCCGGGAAGACCAGTAGTAGTTTCCGATGCACATCTCGTGGCATTCTGTAATCTGTGGTCTATCAGAGTGTTGATGAAACACTGTAAATGCATCGGGATTGAATACAACTGTCACCATGCGCCCTTTCCTCCATGCGAGTAATGTAACAAACAGCCTACGCTTTGATCGTTAACTGGAAGACCAGTAGTAGTTTCCGATTAACATCTGGAGGCATTCTGTAATCTGTGGACTATCAGAGTGTTGATGAAACACAGAAATTGCATCGGGATTGAATACAACATTCTGCATGCGCAGTTCCCTCCATAGGAGTAATGTCTCAAACAGTCTACGCTTTGATCGTTCAGTGGAAGGCCAGTAGTAGATTCAACTGCACATCTGGAGGCATTCTGTAATCTGTTGAGTATCAGAGTGTTGATGAAACACAGATATTCCATCGGGATTGAATACAACAGTCACCATGCGCACTTTCCTCCATGGGAGTAATGTCTCAAAGAGTCAACGCTTTGATCGTTCCCAGGAAGACCAGTAGTAGTTTCCGATGCACTTCTCGTGGCATTCTGTAATCTGTGGACTATCAGAGTGTTGATGAAACACAGAAAATGCTTCGGGATTGAATACAACATTCTCCATGCGCAGTTTCCTCCATGGGAGTAATGTCTCAAGCAGTCTACGCTTTGATCGTTCCCTGGAAGACCAGTAGTAGTTTCCGATTAACATCTGGAGGCATCCTGTAATCTGTGGACTATCAGAGTGTTGGTGAAACACAGAAATTGCATCGGGATTGAATACAACAGTCACCATGCGTACATTCCTCCATAAAAGTAATGTCTCATACAGTCTACGCTTTGATGGTTTCCTGGAAGACCAGTAGTAGTTTCCGATTAACATCTGGAGGCATTCTGTAATCTGTGGACTATCAGAGTGTTGATGAAACACAGAAATTGCATCGGGATTGAATACAACATTCTCCATGCGCAGTACCCTCCATAGGAGTAATGTCTCAAACAGTCTACGTTTTGATCGTTCAGTGCAAGGCCAGTAGTAGTTTCAACTGCACATCTGGAGGCATTCTGTAATCTGTTGAGTATCAGAGTGTTGATGGAACACAGAAATTGCATCGGGATTGAATACAACAGTCACCATGCGCACTTACCTCCATGGGAGTAATGTCTCAAAGAGTCTACGCTTTGATCGTTCCCGGGAGGACCAGTAGTAGTTTCCGATGCACTTCTCGTGGCATTCTGTAATCTGTGGACTATCAGAGTGTTGATGAAACACAGAAAATACATCGGGATTGAATACAACAGTCACCATGCGCACTTTCCTCCATGGGAGTAATGTCTCTAAGAGTTTACGCTTTGATCATTCCCTGGAAGACCAGTAGTAGTTTCCGATGCACATTTGGAGGCATTCTGTAATCTGTGGAGTATTAGAGTGTTGATAAATCATAGAAATTGCATCGGGATTGAATACAACAGACACTATGCGCACATTCCTCCATGGGAGTAATGTCTCAAAAAGTCTACGCTTTGATCGTTCCCTGGAAGAGCACTAGTAGTTTCCGATGCACATCTGGAGGCATTGTGTAATCTGCGGACTATCAGAGTGTTGATGAAACACAGAAAATACATCGGGATTGAATACAACAGTCACCATGCGCACTTTCCTCCACGGGAGTAATGTCTCAAACAATCTACGCTTTGATCGTTCCCTGGAAGACCAGTAGTAGTTTCCGATGCACATTTGGAGGCATTCTGTGATCTGTGGAGTATCAGAGTGTTGATGAAACACAAAAATTGCATCGGGATTGAATACAACAGTCACCATGCGCACTTTCCTTCATGGGAGTAATGTCCCAAACAGTCTACGCTTTGATCGTTCCCTGGAGGACCAGTAGTAGTTTCCGATTAACATCTGGAGGCATTTTGTAATCTGTGGACTATCTGAGTGTTGATGAAACACAGAAATTGCATCGGGATTGAATACAACATTCTCCATGCGCAATTTCCCCCATGGCAGTAATGTCTCAAACAGTCTACGCTTTGATCGTTCCCTGGAAGACCAGTAGTAGTTTCCGATTAACATCTGGAGGCATTCTGTAATCTGTGGACTATCAGAGTGTTGATGAAACACAGAAATTGCATCGGGATTGAATACAACATTCTCCATGCGCAGTTCCCTCCATAGGAGTAATGTCTCAAACAGTCTACGCTTTGATCGTTCAGTGGAAGGCCAGTAGTAGATTCAACTGCACATCTGGAGGCATTCTGTAATCTGTTGAGTATCAGAGTGGTGATGAAACACAGAAATTCCATCGGGATTGAATACAACCGTCACCATGCGCACTTTCCTCCATGGGAGTAATGTCTCAAAGAGTTTACGCTTCGATCGTTCCCTGGAAGACCAGTAGTAGTTTCCGATGCACATTTGGAGGCATTCTGTAATTTGTGGAGTATCAGAGTGTTGATAAAACACAGAAATTGCACTAGGATTGAATACAACAGTCAACATGCGCACTTTCCTTCATGGGAGTAATGTCCCAAACAGTCTACGCTTTGATCGTTCCCTGGAGGACCAGTAGTAGTTTCCGATTAACATCTGGAGGCATTTTGTAAACTGTGGACTATCAGAGTGTTGATGAAACACAGAAATTGCATCGGGATTGAATACAACATTCTCCATGCGCAGTTTCCTCCATGGGAGTAATGTCTCAAGCAGTCTACGCTTTGATCGTTCCCTGGAAGACCAATAGTAGTTTCCGATTAACAACTGGAGGCATTCTGTAATCTGTGGATTATCAGAGTGTTGGTGAAACACAGAAATTGCATCGGGATTGAATACAGCAGTCACCATGCGTACATTCCTCCATAAGTGTAATGTCTCAAACAGTCTACGCTTTGATGGTTTCCTGGAAGACCAGTAGTAGTTTCCGATTCACATGTGTAATCATTCTGTAATCTGTGGACTATCAGAGTGTTGATGGAACAAAGAAAATGCATCGGGATTGAATACAACAGTCACCATGCGCACTTTCCTCCACAGGAGTAATGTCTCAAACAATCTACACTTTGATCGTTCCCTGGAAGACCAGTAGTAGTTTCCGATGCACCTCTGGTGGCATTCTGTAATCTGTAGACTATCAGAGTGTTGATGAAACACAGTAATTGCATCCGGATTGAATAAAACACTCACCATGCTCACTTTCCTCCATGGGAGTAAAGTCTCTAACAGTCTACGCTTTGATCGTTCCCTGGAAGACCAGTAGTAGTTTCCGATGAACTTCTGGAGGCTTTCTGTAATCTGTGGACTATCAAAGTGTTGATGAAACACAGAAATTGCATCGGGATTGAATACGACAGTCACCATGCGCACTTTCCTAAATGGGAGTAATGTCTCAAACAGTCTACGCTTTGATCGTTCCCGGGAAGACCAGTAGTAGTTTCCGATAGACATCTCGTGGCATTCTGTAATCTGTGGACTATCAGAGTGTTGATGAAACACAGAAAATGCATCGGGATTGGATACAACAGTCACCATGCGCACTTTCCTCCATGGGAGTAATGTCCCAAACAGTCTACGCTTTGATCGTTCCCTGGAGGACCAGTAGTAGTTTCCGATTAACATCTGGAGGCATTTTGTAAACTGTGGACTATCAGAGTGTGGATGAAACACAGAAGACGCATCGGGATTGAATACAACAGTCACCATGCGCACTTTCCTCCACGGGAGTAATGTCTCAAACAATCTACATTTTGATCGTACCCTGGAAGACCAGTAGTAGTTTCCGATGCACCTCTGGTGGCATTCTGTAATCCGTAGACTATCAGAGTGTTGATGAAACACAGTAATTGCATCCGGATTGAATAAAACACTCACCATGCTCACTTTCCTCCATGGGAGTAAAGTCTCTAACAGTCTACGCTTTGATCGTTCCCTGGAAGACCAGTAGTAGTTTCCGATGAACTGCTGAAGGCTTTCTGTAATCTGTGGACTATCAAAGTGTTGATGAATCACAGAAATTGAATCGGGATTGAATACGACAGTCACTATGCGCACTTTCCTCCATGGGAGTAATGTCTCAAACAGTCTACGCTTTGATCGTTCCCTGGAGACCAGTAGTAGTTTCCGATGCACATCTCGTGGCATTCTGTAATCTGTGGTCTATCAGAGTGTTGATGAAACACTGTAAATGCATCGGGATTGAATACAACAGTCACCATGCGCACATTCCTATATGGGAGTAATGTCTCAAAGAGTCTACGTTTGGTCGATCCCAGGAAGACCAGTAGTAGTTTCCGATGCACATCTCGTGGCATTCTGTAATCTGTGGTCTATCAGAGTGTTGATGAAACACTGTAAATGCATCGGGACTGAATACAACTGTCACCATGCGCCCTTTCCTCCATGCGAGTAATGTAACAAACAGATTACGCTTTGATCGTTAACTGGAAGACCAGTAGTAGTTTCCGATTAACATCTGGAGGCATTCTGTAATCTGTGGACTATCAGAGTGTTGATGAAACACAGAAATTGCATCGGGATTGAATACAACATTCTCCATGCGCAGTTCCCTCCATAGGAGTAATGTCTCAAACAGTCTACGCTTTGATCGTTCAGTGGAAGGCCAGTAGTAGATTCAACTGCACATCTGGAGGCATTCTGTAATCTGTTGAGTATCAGAGTGTTGATGAAACACAGATATTCCATCGGGATTGAATACAACAGTCACCATGCGCACTTTCCTCCATGGGAGTAATGTCTCAAAGAGTCAACGCTTTGATCGTTCCCAGGAAGACCAGTAGTAGTTTCCGATGCACTTCTCGTGGCATTCTGTGATCTGTGGACTATCAGAGTGTTGATGAAACACAGAAAATGCTTCGGGATTGAATACAACAGTCACCATGCGCACTTTCCTCCATGGGAGTAATGACTCAAAGAGTTTACGCTTTGATCGTTCCCTGGAAGACCAGTAGTAGTTTCCGATGCACGTTTGGAAGCATTCTGTAATCTGTGGAGTATCAGAGTGTTGATAAAACACAGAAATTGCATCGGGATTGAATACAACAGTCACCATGAGCACTTTCCTTCATGGGAGTAATGTCCCAAACAGTCTACGCTTTGATCGTTCCCTGGAGGACCAATAGTAGTTTCCGATTAACATCTGGAGGCATTTTGTAAACTGTGGACTATCAGAGTGTTGATGAAACACAGAAATTGCATCGGGATTGAATACAACATTCTCCATGCGCAGTGTCCTCCATGGGAGTAATGTCTCAAGTAGTCTACGCTTTGATCGTTCCCTGGAAGACCAGTAGTAGTTTCCGATTAACATCTGGAGGCATTCTGTAATCTGTGGACTATCAGAGTGTTGGTGAAACACAGAAATTGCATCGGGATTGAATACAACAGTCACCATGCGTACATTCCTCCATAAAAGTAATGTCTCAAACAGTCTACGCTTTGATGGTTTCCTGGAAGACCAGTAGTAGTTTCCGATTCACATGTGGAGGCGTTCTGTAATCTATGGACTATCAGAGTGTTGATGAAACACAGAAAATGCATCGGGATTGAATACAACAGTCACCATGCGCACTTTCCTCCATGGGAGTAATGTCTCAAAGAGTTTACGCTTCGATCATTCCCTGGTAGACCAGTAGTAGTTTCCGATGCACATTTGGAGGCATTCTGTAATTTGTGGAGTATCAGAGTGTTGATAAAACACAGAAATTGCACTGGGATTGAATACAACAGTCAGCATGCGCACTTTCCTTCATGGGAGTAATGTCCCAAACAGTCTACGATTTGATCGTTCCCTGGAGGACCAGTAGTAGTTTCCGATTAACATCTGGAGGCATTTTGTAAACTGTGGACTATCAGAGTGTTGATGAAACACAGAAATTGCATCGGGATTGAATACAACATTCTCCATGCGCAGTTTCCTCCATGGGAGTAATGTCTCAAGCAGTCTACGCTTTGATCGTTCCCTGGAAGACCAATAGTAGTTTCCGATTAACATCTGGAGGCATTCTGTAATCTGTGGACTATCAGAGTGTTGGTGAAACACAGAAATTGCATCGGGATTGAATACAGCAGTCACCATGCGTACATTTCTCCATAAATGTAATGTCTCAAACAGTCTACGCTTTGATGGTTTCCTGGAAGACCAGTAGTAGTTTCCGATTAACATCTGGAGGCATTTTGTAAACTGTGGACTATCAGAGTGTAGATGAAACACAGAAGATGCATCGGGATTGAATACAACAGTCACCATGCGCACTTTCCTCCACGGGAGTAATGTCTCAAACAATCTACACTTTGATCGTACCCTGGAAGACCAGTAGTAGTTTCTGATGCACCTCTGGTGGCATTCTGTGATCCGTAGACTATCAGAGTGTTGATGAAACACAGTAATTGCAACCGGATTGAATAAATCACTCACCATGCTCACTTTCCTCCATGGGAGTAAAGTCTCTAACAGTCTACGCTTTGATCGTTCCCTGGAAGACCAGTAGTAGCTTCCGATGAACTTCTGAAGGCTTTCTGTAATCTGTGGACTATCAAAGTGTTGATGAATCACAGAAATTGAATCGGGATTGAATACGACAGTCACCATGCACACTTTCCTCCATGGGAGTAATGTCTCAAACAGTCTACCCTTTGATCGTTCCCTGGAGACCAGTAGTAGTTTCCGATGCACATCTCGTGGCATTCTGTAATCTGTGGTCTATCAGAGTGTTGATGAAACACAGAAAATGCTTCGGGATTGAATACAACGGTCACCATGCGCACTTTCCTCCATGGGAGTAATGACTCAAAGAGTTTACGCTTTGATCGTTCCCTGGAAGACCAGTAGTAGTTTCCGATGCACGTTTGGAGGCATTCTTTAATCTGTGGAGTATCAGAGTGTTGATAAAACACAGAAATTGCATCGGGATTGAATACATCAGTCACCATGAGCACTTTCCTTCATGGGAGTAATGTCCCAAACAGTCTACGCTTTGATCGTTCCCTGGAGGACCAGTAGTAGTTTCCGATTAACATCTGGAGGCATTTTGTAAACTGTGGACTATCAGAGTGTTGATGAAACACAGAAATTGCATCGGGATTGAATACAACATTCTCCATGCGCAGTTTCCTCCATGGGAGTAATGTCTCAAGCAGTCTACGCTTTGATCGTTCCCTGGAAGACCAGTAGTAGTTTAGGATTAAAATCTGGAGGCATTCTGTAATCTGTGGACTATCAGAGTGTTGGTGAAACACAGAAATTGCATCGGGATTCAATACAACAGTCACCATGCGTACATTCCTCCATAAAAGTAATGTCTCAAACAGTCTACGCTTTGATGGTTTCCTGGAAGACCAGTAGTAGTTTCCGATTCACATGTGGAGGCGTTCTGTAATCTGTGGACTATCAGAGTGTTGATGAAACACAGAAAATGCATCGGGATTGAATACAACTGTCACCATGCGCCCTTTCCTCCATGGGAGTAATGTAACAAACAGCCTACGCTTTGATCGTTAACTGGAAGACCAGTAGTAGATTCCGATTAACATCTGGAGGCATTCTGTAATCTGTGGACTATCAGAGTGTTGATGAAACACAGAAAATGCATCGGGATTGAATACAACAGTCACCATGCGCACTTTCCTCCACGGGAGTATTGTCTCAAACAATCTACACTTTGATCGTTCCCTGGAAGACCAGTAGTAGTTTCCGATGCTCCTGTGGTGGCATTCTGTAATCTGTAGACTATCAGAGTGTTGATGAAACACAGTAATTGCATCCGGATTGAATAAAACACTCACCATGCTCACTTTCCTCCATGGGAGTAAAGTCTCTAACAGTCTACGCTTTGATCGTTCCCTGGAAGACCAGTAGTAGTTTCCGATGAACTTCTGGAGGCTTTCTGTAATCTGTGGACTATCAGAGTGTTGATGAAACACAGAAATTGCATCGGGATTGAATACAACAATCTCCATGCGCAGTTTCCTCCATGGGAGTAATGTCTCAAACAGTCTACGCTTTGATCGCTCCCTGGAAGACCAGTAGTAGTTTCCGATTAACATCTGTGGGCATACTGTAATCTGTGGACTATCAGATTGTTGATGAAACACAGAAATTGCATCGGGATTGAATACAACAGTCACCATGCGTACATTCCTCCATAAAAGTAATGTCTCAAACAGTCTACGCTTTGATGGTTTCCTGGAAGACCAGTAGTAGTTTCCGATTCACATGTGGAGGCATTCTGTAATCTGTGGACTATCAGAGTGTTGATGAACCACAGAAATTCATCGGGATTCAATACAACAGTCACCATGCGCTGTTTCTTACATAAAAGTAATGTCTCAAACAGTCTACGCTTTCATCGTTCCCTGGAGACCAGTAGTAGTTTCCGATGCACATCTCGTGGCATTCTGTAATCTGTGGTCTATCAGAGTGTTGATGAAACACTGTAAATGCATCGGGATTGAATACAACTGTCACCATGCGCCCTTTCCTCCATGGGAGTAATGTAACAAACAGCCTACGCTTTGATCGTTAACTGGAAGACCAGTAGTAGCTTCCGATTAACATCTGGAGGCATTCTGTAATCTGTGGACTATCAGAGTGTTGATGAATCACAGAAATTGCATCGAAATTGAATACAACATTCTCCATGCGCAGTTCTCTCCATAGGAGTAATGTCTCAAACAGTCTACGCTTTGATCGTTCAGTGGAAGGCCACTAGTTGTTTCAACTGCATATCTGGAGGCATTCTCTAATCTGTTGAGTATCAGAGTGTTGATGAAACACAGAAATTCCATCGGGATTGAATACAACAGTCACCATGCGCACTTTCCTCCATGGGAGTAATGTCTCAAAGAGTCTACGCTTTGTTCGTTCCCGGGAAGACCAGTAGTAGTTTCCGATGCACATTTGGAGGCATTCTGTAATCTGTGGAGTATCAGAGTGTTGATAAAACACAGAAATTGCATCGGGATTGAATACAACAGTCACCATGCGCACTTTCCTTCATGGGAGTATTGTACCAAACAGTCTACGCTTTGATCTTTCCCTGGAGGACCAGTAGTAGTTTCCGATTAACATCTGGAGGCATTTTGTAAACTGTGGACTATCAGAGTGTTGATGAAACACAGAAATTGCATCGGGATTGAATACAACATTCTCCATGCGCAGTTTCCTCCATAGGAGTAATGTCTCAACCAGTCTACGCTTTGATCGTTCCCTGGAAGACCAGTAGTAGTTTCCGATTAACATCTGGAGGCATTCTGTAATCTGTGGATTATCATAGTGTTGGTGAAACACAGAAATTGCAATGGGATTGAATACAACAGTCACCATGCGTACATTCCTGCATAAAAGTAATGTCTCAAACAGTCTACGCTTTGATGGTTTCCTGGAAGACCAGTAGTAGTTTCCGATTCACATGTGGAGGCATTATGTAATCTGTGGACTATCAGAGTGTTGATGAAACACAGAAAATGCATCGGGATTGAATACAACAGTCACCATGAGCACTTTCCTCCACGGGAGTAATGTCTCAAACAATCTACGCTTTGATCGTTCCCTGGAAGACCAGTAGTGGTTTCCGATGCACCTCTGGTGGCATTCTGTAATCTGTAGACTATCAGAGTGTTAATGAAACACAGTAATTGCATCCGGATTGAATAAAACACTCACCATGCTCACTTTCCTCCATGGGAGTAAAGTCTCTAACAGTCTACGCTTTGATCGTTCCCTGGAAGACCAGTAGTAGGTTCCGATGAACTTCTGGAGGCTTTCTGTAATCTGTGGACTATCAGAGTGTTGATGAAACACAGAAATTGCATCGGGATTAAATACGACAGTCACCATGCGCACTTTCCTCCATGGGAGTAATGTCTCAAACAGTCTACGCTTTGATCGTTCCCGGGAAGACCAGTAGTAGTTTCCGATGCACATCTCGTGGCATTCTGTAGTCTGTGGACTATCAGAGTGTTGATGAAACACAGAAAATGCATCGGGATTGGATACAACAGTCACCATGCGCACTTTTCTCCATGGGAGTAATGTCCCAAACAGTCTACGCTTTGATCGTTCCCTGGAGGACCAGTAGTAGTTTCCGATTAACATCTGGAGGCATTTTGAAAACTGTCGACTATCAGAGTGTTGATGAAACACAGAAATTGCATCGGGATTGAATACAACATTCTCCATGCGCAGTTTCCTCCATGGGAGTAATGTCTCAAGCAGTCTACGCTTTGATCGTTCCCTGGAAGGCCAGTAGTAGTTTAGGATTAACATCTGGAGGCATTCTGTAATCTGTGGACTATCAGAGTGTTGGTGAAACACAGAAATTGCATCGGGATTCAATACAACAGTCACCATGCGTACATTCCTCCATAAAAGTAGTGTCTCAAACAGTCTACGCTTTGATGGTTTCCTGGAAGACCAGTAGTAGTTTCCGATTCACATGTGGAGGCGTTCTGTAATCTGTGGACTATCAGAGTGTTGATGAAACACAGAAAATGCATCAGGATTGAATACAACTGTCACCATGCGCCCTTTCCTCCATGGGAGTAATGTAACAAACAGCCTACGCTTTGATCGTTAACTGGAAGACCAGTAGTAGATTCCGATTAACATCTGGAGGCATTCTGTAATCTGTGGACTATCAGAGTGTTGATGAAACACAGAAAATGCATCGGGATTGAATACAACAGTCACCATGCGCACTTTCCTCCACGGGAGTATTGTCTCAAACAATCTACACTTTGATCGTTCCCTGGAAGACCAGTAGTAGTTTCCGATGCTCCTGTGGTGGCATTCTGTAATCTGTAGACTATCAGAGTGTTGATGAAACACAGTAATTGCATCCGGATTGAATAAAACACTCACCATGCTCACTTTCCTCCATGGGAGTAAAGTCTCTAACAGTCTACGCTTTGATCGTTCCCTGGAAGACCAGTAGTAGTTTCCGATGAACTTCTGGAGGCTTTCTGTAATCTGTGGACTATCAGAGTGTTGATGAAACACAGAAATTGCATCGGGATTGAATACAACAATCTCCATGCGCAGTTTCCTCCATGGGAGTAATGTCTCAAACAGTCTACGCTTTGATCGCTCCCTGGAAGACCAGTAGTAGTTTCCGATTAACATCTGTGGGCATACTGTAATCTGTGGACTATCAGATTGTTGATGAAACACAGAAATTGCATCGGGATTGAATACAACAGTCACCATGCGTACATTCCTCCATAAAAGTAATGTCTCAAACAGTCTACGCTTTGATGGTTTCCTGGAAGACCAGTAGTAGTTTCCGATTCACATGTGGAGGCATTCTGTAATCTGTGGACTATCAGAGTGTTGATGAACCACAGAAATTCATCGGGATTCAATACAACAGTCACCATGCGCTGTTTCTTACATAAAAGTAATGTCTCAAACAGTCTACGCTTTCATCGTTCCCTGGAGACCAGTAGTAGTTTCCGATGCACATCTCGTGGCATTCTGTAATCTGTGGTCTATCAGAGTGTTGATGAAACACTGTAAATGCATCGGGATTGAATACAACTGTCACCATGCGCCCTTTCCTCCATGGGAGTAATGTAACAAACAGCCTACGCTTTGATCGTTAACTGGAAGACAAGTAGTAGCTTCCGATTAACATCTGGAGGCATTCTGTAATCTGTGGACTATCAGAGTGTTGATGAATCACAGAAATTGCATCGAAATTGAATACAACATTCTCCATGCGCAGTTCTCTCCATAGGAGTAATGTCTCAAACAGTCTACGATTTGATCGTTCAGTGGAAGGCCACTAGTTGTTTCAACTGCATATCTGGAGGCATTCTCTAATCTGTTGAGTATCAGAGTGTTGATGAAACACCGAAATTCCATCGGGATTGAATACAACAGTCACCATGCGCACTTTTCTCCATGGGAGTAATGTCTCAAAGAGTCTACGCTTTGTTCGTTCCCGGGAAGACCAGTAGTAGTTTCCGATGCACTTCTCGTGGCATTCTGTAATCTGTGGACTATCAGAGTGTTGATGAAACACAGAAAATGCATCGGGATTGAATACAACAGTCACCATGCGCACTTTCCTCCATGGGAGTAATGTCTCAAAGAGTTTACGCTTTGATCGTTCCCTGGAAGACCAGTAGTAGTTTCCGATGCACATTTGGAGGCATTCTGTAATCTGTGGAGTATCAGAGTGTTGATAAAACACAGAAATTGCATCGGGATTGAATACAACAGTCACCATGCGCACTTTCCTTCATGGGAGTATTGTACCAAACAGTCTACGCTTTGATCTTTCCCTGGAGGACCAGTAGTAGTTTCCGATTAACATCTGGAGGCATTTTGTAAACTGTGGACTATCAGAGTGTTGATGAAACACAGAAATTGCATCGGGATTGAATACAACATTCTCCATGCGCAGTTTCCTCCATAGGAGTAATGTCTCAACCAGTCTACGCTTTGATCGTTCCCTGGAAGACCAGTAGTAGTTTCCGATTAACATCTGGAGGCATTCTGTAATCTGTGGATTATCATAGTGTTGGTGAAACACAGAAATTGCAATGGGATTGAATACAACAGTCACCATGCGTACATTCCTGCATAAAAGTAATGTCTCAAACAGTCTACGCTTTGATGGTTTCCTGGAAGACCAGTAGTAGTTTCCGATTCACATGTGGAGGCATTATGTAATCTGTGGACTATCAGAGTGTTGATGAAACACAGAAAATGCATCGGGATTGAATACAACAGTCACCATGCGCACTTTCCTCCACGGGAGTAATGTCTCAAACAATCTACGCTTTGATCGTTCCCTGGAAGACCAGTAGTGGTTTCCGATGCACCTCTGGTGGCATTCTGTAATCTGTAGACTATCAGAGTGTTAATGAAACACAGTAATTGCATCCGGATTGAATAAAACACTCACCATGCTCACTTTCCTCCATGGGAGTAAAGTCTCTAACAGTCTACGCTTTGATCGTTCCCTGGAAGACCAGTAGTAGGTTCCGATGAACTTCTGGAGGCTTTCTGTAATCTGTGGACTATCAGAGTGTTGATGAAACACAGAAATTGCATCGGGATTGAATACGACAGTCACCATGCGCACTTTCCTCCATGGGAGTAATGTCTCAAACAGTCTACGCTTTGATCGTTCCCGGGAAGACCAGTAGTAGTTTCCGATGCACATCTCGTGGCATTCTGTAGTCTGTGGACTATCAGAGTGTTGATGAAACACAGAAAATGCATCGGGATTGGATACAACAGTCACCATGCGCACTTTTCTCCATGGGAGTAATGTCCCAAACAGTCTACGCTTTGATCGTTCCCTGGAGGACCAGTAGTAGATTCCGATTAACATCTGGAGGCATTTTGAAAACTATCGACTATCAGAGTGTTGATGAAACACAGAAATTGCATCGGGATTGAATACAACAATCTCCATGCGCAGTTTCCTCCATGGGAGTAATGTCTCAAACAGTCTACGCTTTGATCGTTCCCTGGAAGACCAGTAGTAGTTTCCGATTAACATCTGGAGGCATTCTGTAATCTGTGGACTATCGGATTGTTGATGAAACACAGAAATTGCATCGGGATTGAATACAACAGTCACCATGCGCACATACCTCCATAAAAGTATTGTCTCAAACAGTCTACGCTTTGATGGTTTCCTGGAAGACCAGTAGTAGTTTCCGATTCACATGTGGAGGCATTCTGTAATCTGTGGACTATCAGAGTGTTGATGAAACACAGAAATTGCATCGGGATTCAATACAACAGTCACCATGCGCTGTTTCTTACATAAAAGTAATGTCTCAAACAGTCTACGCTTTCATCGTTCCCTGGAGACCAGCAGTAGTTTCCGATGCACATCTCGTGGCATTCTGTAATCTGTGGTCTATCAGAGTGTTGATGAAACACAGAAAATGCATCGGGATTGAATACAACAGTCACCATGCGCACTTTCCTCCATGGGAGTAATGTGTCAGAGAGTCTACGTTTGGTCGTTCCCGGGAAAATCAGTAGTAGTTTCCGATGCACATCTCGTGGCATTCTGTAATCTGTGGACTATCCGAGTGTTGATGAAACACAGAAAATGCATCGGGATTGAATACAAGAGTCACCATGCGCACTTTCCTCCATGAGAGTAATGCCTCAAAGAGTTTACGATTTGATCGTTCCCTGGAAGGCCAGTAGAAGTTTCCGATGCACATTTGGAGACATTCTGTAATCTGTGGAGTATCAGAGTGTTGATGAAACTCAGAAATTGCATCGGGATTGAATACAACAATCACCATGCGCACTTTCCTCCATGGGAGTAATGTCCCAAACAGTCTACGCTTTGATCGTTACCTGGAAGACCAGTAGAAGTTTCAGATTAACATCTGGAGGCATTCTGTAATATGTGGACTATTAGAGTGTTGATGAAACACATAAATTGCATCGGGATTGAATACAACAGTCACCATGCGTACGTTCCTCCATAAAAGTAATGTCTCAAACAGTCTACGCTTTGATCGTTTCTGGAAGTCCAGTAGTAGTTTCCGATTCACATGTGGAGGCATTCTGTGATCTGTGGACTCTCAGAGTGTTGATGAAACACAGAAATTGCATCGGGATTGAATACAACAGTCACCATGCGCTGTTTATTACATAAAAGTAATGTCTCAAACAGTCTACGCTTTCATCGTTCCCTGGAAGACCAGTAGTAGTTTCCGATGCATATCTCGTGGCATTCTGTAATCTGTGGTCTATCAGAGTGTTGATGAAACACAGTAAATGCATCGGGATTGAATACAACAGTCACCATGCGCACTTTCCTCCATGGGAGTAATGTCTCAAAGAGTTTACGCTTTGATTGTTGCCTGGAAGACCAGTAGTAGCTTCCGATGCACATCTGGAGGCATTCTGTAATCTGTGGACTATTAGGGTGCGGATGAATCACAGAAAATGCATCGGTATTGAATACAACAGTCACCATGCGCACTTTCCTCCACGGGAGTATTGTCACAACCAATCTACGCTTTGATCGTTCCCTGGAAGACCAGTAGTAGTTTCCGATGCACCTCTGGTGGCATTCTGTAAAGTGTAGACCATCAGAGTGTTGATGAAACACAGAAATTGGATCGGGATTGAATACAACATTCTCCATGCGCAGTTTCCTCCATGGGAATAATGTCTCAAACAGTCTACGCTTTGATCGTTCCCTGGAAGACAAGTAGTAGTTTCCGATGCAAATTTGGAGGCATTCTGTAATCTGTGGAGTATCAGAGTGTTGATGAAACACAGGAATTGCATCGGGATTGAATACAACAGTCACCATGCGCTGTTTCTTACATAAAAGTAATGTGTCAAACAATCTATGCTTTGTTCATTCCCTCGAAGACCAGTAGTAGTTTCCGATGCACCTCTGGTGGCATTCTGTAATGTGTAGACTAGCAGAGTGTTGCTGAAACACAGTAATTGCATTGGGATTGAATAAAACAGTCACCATGCTCACTTTCCTCCGTGGGAGTAATGTCTCTAACAGTCTACGCTTTGATCGTTCCCTGGAAGGCCAGTAGTAGTTTCCGATGCACATCTGCAGGCATTCAGTAATCTGTGGACTATCAGATTGTTGATGAAACACAGAAAATGCATCGGGATTGAACACAACAGTCACCATGCGCACTTTCCTCCACGGGAGTATTGTCACAAACAATCTACGCTTTGATCGTTCCCTGGAAGACCAGTAGTCGTTTTCGATGCACATCTGGCGGCATTCTGTAATCTGTGGACTATTAGAGTGTTGATGAAACACAGAAATTGCATCGGGATTGAATACAACAGTCACCATGCGCACATTCCTCCATAAAAGTAATGTATCAAACAGTCTACGCTTTGATCGTTTCCTGGAAGACCAGTAGTAGTTTCCGATGCACAATTAGTGGCATTCTGTAATCTGTGGACTATCAGAGTGTTGATGAAACACAGAAATTGAATCGGGATTGATTACAACAGTCACCATGTGCTGTTTCTTACATAAAAGTAATGTGTCAAACAATCTATGCTTTGATCGTTCCCTCGAAGACCAGTAGAAGTTTCCGATGCACCTCTGGTGGCATTCTGTAATGTGTAGACTATCAGAGTGTTGATGAAACACAGTAATTGCATCGGGATTGAATAAAACAGTCATCATGCTCACTTTCCTCCGTGGGAGTAATGTCTCTAACAGTCTACGCTTTGATCGTTCCCTGGAAGACCAGTAGTACTTTCCGATGAACATCTGGAGGCTTTCTGTAATCTGTGGACTATCAGAGTGTTGATGAAACACAGAAATTGCATCGGGATTGAATACAACATTCTCCATGCGCAGTTTCCTCCATGGGAGTAATGTCTCAAACAGTCTACGCTTTGATCGTTCAGTGGAAGACCAGTAGTAGTTTCAACTGCACATCATGAGGCATTCTGTAATCTGTTGAGTATCAGAGTGATGATGAAACACAGAAATTCCATCGGGATTGAATACAACAGTCACCATGCGCACTTTCCTCCATGGGTGTAATGTCTCAAAGAGTCTACGCTTTGATCATTCCCCGGAAGACCAGTAGTAGTTTCCGATGCACTTCTCGTGGCATTCTGTAATCTGTGGACTATCAGAGTGTTGATGAAACACAGAAAATGCATCGGGAATGAATACAACAGACACCATGCGCACTTTCCCCCATGGGAGTAATGTCTCAAAGAGTTTACGCTTTGATCGTTCCCTGGAAGACCAGTAGTAGTTTCCGATGCACATTTATAGGCATTCTGTAATTTGTGGAGTATCAGAGTGTTGATAAAACACAGAAATTGCATCGGGATTGAATACAACAGTCACCATGCGCACTTTCCTTCATGGGAGTAATGTCCCAAACAGTCTACGCTTTGATCGTTCCCTGGAGGACCAGTAGTAGTTTTTGATTAACATCTGGAGTCATTTTGTAAACTGTGGACTATCAGAGTGTTGATGAAACACAGAAATTGCATCGGGATTGAATACAACATTCTCCATGCGCAGTTTCCTCCATGGGAGTAGTGTCTCAAGCAGTCTACGCTTTGATCGTTCCCAGGAAGACCAGTAGTAGTTTCCGATTAACATCTGGAGGCATTCTGTAATCTGTGGACTATCAGAGTGTTGGTGAAACACAGAAATTGCATCGGGATTCAATACAACAGTCACCATGCGTACATTCCTCCATAAAAGTAGTGTCTCAAACAGTCTACGCTTTGATGGTTTCCTGGAAGACCAGTAGTAGTTTCCGATTCACATGTGGAGGCGTTCTGTAATCTGTGGACTATCAGAGTGTTGATGAAACACAGAAAATGCATCAGGATTGAATACAACTGTCACCATGCGCCCTTTCCTCCATGGGAGTAATGTAACAAACAGCCTACGCTTTGATCGTTAACTGGAAGACCAGTAGTAGATTCCGATTAACATCTGGAGGCATTCTGTAATCTGTGGACTATCAGAGTGTTGATGAAACACAGAAAATGCATCGGGATTGAATACAACAGTCACCATGCGCACTTTCCTCCACGGGAGTATTGTCTCAAACAATCTACACTTTGATCGTTCCCTGGAAGACCAGTAGTAGTTTCCGATGCTCCTGTGGTGGCATTCTGTAATCTGTAGACTATCAGAGTGTTGATGAAACACAGTAATTGCATCCGGATTGAATAAAACACTCACCATGCTCACTTTCCTCCATGGGAGTAAAGTCTCTAACAGTCTACGCTTTGATCGTTCCCTGGAAGACCAGTAGTAGTTTCCGATGAACTTCTGGAGGCTTTCTGTAATCTGTGGACTATCAGAGTGTTGATGAAACACAGAAATTGCATCGGGATTGAATACAACAATCTCCATGCGCAGTTTCCTCCATGGGAGTAATGTCTCAAACAGTCTACGCTTTGATCGCTCCCTGGAAGACCAGTAGTAGTTTCCGATTAACATCTGTGGGCATACTGTAATCTGTGGACTATCAGATTGTTGATGAAACACAGAAATTGCATCGGGATTGAATACAACAGTCACCATGCGTACATTCCTCCATAAAAGTAATGTCTCAAACAGTCTACGCTTTGATGGTTTCCTGGAAGACCAGTAGTAGTTTCCGATTCACATGTGGAGGCATTCTGTAATCTGTGGACTATCAGAGTGTTGATGAACCACAGAAATTCATCGGGATTCAATACAACAGTCACCATGCGCTGTTTCTTACATAAAAGTAATGTCTCAAACAGTCTACGCTTTCATCGTTCCCTGGAGACCAGTAGTAGTTTCCGATGCACATCTCGTGGCATTCTGTAATCTGTGGTCTATCAGAGTGTTGATGAAACACTGTAAATGCATCGGGATTGAATACAACTGTCACCATGCGCCCTTTCCTCCATGGGAGTAATGTAACAAACAGCCTACGCTTTGATCGTTAACTGGAAGACAAGTAGTAGCTTCCGATTAACATCTGGAGGCATTCTGTAATCTGTGGACTATCAGAGTGTTGATGAATCACAGAAATTGCATCGAAATTGAATACAACATTCTCCATGCGCAGTTCTCTCCATAGGAGTAATGTCTCAAACAGTCTACGATTTGATCGTTCAGTGGAAGGCCACTAGTTGTTTCAACTGCATATCTGGAGGCATTCTCTAATCTGTTGAGTATCAGAGTGTTGATGAAACACCGAAATTCCATCGGGATTGAATACAACAGTCACCATGCGCACTTTTCTCCATGGGAGTAATGTCTCAAAGAGTCTACGCTTTGTTCGTTCCCGGGAAGACCAGTAGTAGTTTCCGATGCACTTCTCGTGGCATTCTGTAATCTGTGGACTATCAGAGTGTTGATGAAACACAGAAAATGCATCGGGATTGAATACAACAGTCAGCATGCGCACTTTCCTCCATGGGAGTAATGTCTCAAAGAGTTTACGCTTTGATCGTTCCCTGGAAGACCAGTAGTAGTTTCCGATGCACATTTGGAGGCATTCTGTATTCTGTGGAGTATCAGAGTGTTGATAAAACACAGAAATTGCATCGGGATTGAATACAACAGTCACCATGCGCACTTTCCTTCATGGGAGTATTGTACCAAACAGTCTACGCTTTGATCTTTCCCTGGAGGACCAGTAGTAGTTTCCGATTAACATCTGGAGGCATTTTGTAAACTGTGGACTATCAGAGTGTTGATGAAACACAGAAATTGCATCGGGATTGAATACAACATTCTCCATGCGCAGTTTCCTCCATAGGAGTAATGTCTCAACCAGTCTACGCTTTGATCGTTCCCTGGAAGACCAGTAGTAGTTTCCGATTAACATCTGGAGGCATTCTGTAATCTGTGGATTATCATAGTGTTGGTGAAACACAGAAATTGCAATGGGATTGAATACAACAGTCACCATGCGTACATTCCTGCATAAAAGTAATGTCTCAAACAGTCTACGCTTTGATGGTTTCCTGGAAGACCAGTAGTAGTTTCCGATTCACATGTGGAGGCATTATGTAATCTGTGGACTATCAGAGTGTTGATGAAACACAGAAAATGCATCGGGATTGAATACAACAGTCACCATGCGCACTTTCCTCCACGGTAGTAATGTCTCAAACAATCTACGCTTTGATCGTTCCCTGGAAGACCAGTAGTGGTTTCCGATGCACCTCTGGTGGCATTCTGTAATCTGTAGACTATCAGAGTGTTAATGAAACACAGTAATTGCATCCGGATTGAATAAAACACTCACCATGCTCACTTTCCTCCATGGGAGTAAAGTCTCTAACAGTCTACGCTTTGATCGTTCCCTGGAAGACCAGTAGTAGGTTCCGATGAACTTCTGGAGGCTTTCTGTAATCTGTGGACTATCAGAGTGTTGATGAAACACAGAAATTGCATCGGGATTGAATACGACAGTCACCATGCGCACTTTTCTCCATGGGAGTAATGTCCCAAACAGTCTACGCTTTGATCGTTCCCTGGAGGACCAGTAGTAGATTCCGATTAACATCTGGAGGCATTTTGAAAACTATCGACTATCAGAGTGTTGATGAAACACAGAAATTGCATCGGGATTGAATACAACAATCTCCATGCGCAGTTTCCTCCATGGGAGTAATGTCTCAAACAGTCTACGCTTTGATCGTTCCCTGGAAGACCAGTAGTAGTTTCCGATTAACATCTGGAGGCATTCTGTAATCTGTGGACTATCGGATTGTTGATGAAACACAGAAATTGCATCGGGATTGAATACAACAGTCACCATGCGCACATACCTCCATAAAAGTATTGTCTCAAACAGTCTACGCTTTGATGGTTTCCTGGAAGACCAGTAGTAGTTTCCGATTCACATGTGGAGGCATTCTGTAATCTGTGGACTATCAGAGTGTTGATGAAACACAGAAATTGCATCGGGATTCAATACAACAGTCACCATGCGCTGTTTCTTACATAAAAGTAATGTCTCAAACAGTCTACGCTTTCATCGTTCCCTGGAGACCAGCAGTAGTTTCCGATGCACATCTCGTGGCATTCTGTAATCTGTGGTCTATCAGAGTGTTGATGAAACACAGAAAATGCATCGGGATTGAATACAACAGTCACCATGCGCACTTTCCTCCATGGGAGTAATGTGTCAGAGAGTCTACGTTTGGTCGTTCCCGGGAAAATCAGTAGTAGTTTCCGATGCACATCTCGTGGCATTCTGTAATCTGTGGACTATCCGAGTGTTGATGAAACACAGAAAATGCATCGGGATTGAATACAAGAGTCACCATGCGCACTTTCCTCCATGAGAGTAATGCCTCAAAGAGTTTACGATTTGATCGTTCCCTGGAAGGCCAGTAGAAGTTTCCGATGCACATTTGGAGACATTCTGTAATCTGTGGAGTATCAGAGTGTTGATGAAACTCAGAAATTGCATCGGGATTGAATACAACAATCACCATGCGCACTTTCCTCCATGGGAGTAATGTCCCAAACAGTCTACGCTTTGATCGTTACCTGGAAGACCAGTAGAAGTTTCAGATTAACATCTGGAGGCATTCTGTAATATGTGGACTATTAGAGTGTTGATGAAACACATAAATTGCATCGGGATTGAATACAACAGTCACCATGCGTACGTTCCTCCATAAAAGTAATGTCTCAAACAGTCTACGCTTTGATCGTTTCTGGAAGTCCAGTAGTAGTTTCCGATTCACATGTGGAGGCATTCTGTGATCTGTGGACTCTCAGAGTGTTGATGAAACACAGAAATTGCATCGGGATTGAATACAACAGTCACCATGCGCTGTTTATTACATAAAAGTAATGTCTCAAACAGTCTACGCTTTCATCGTTCCCTGGAAGACCAGTAGTAGTTTCCGATGCATATCTCGTGGCATTCTGTAATCTGTGGTCTATCAGAGTGTTGATGAAACACAGTAAATGCATCGGGATTGAATACAACAGTCACCATGCGCACTTTCCTCCATGGGAGTAATGTCTCAAAGAGTTTACGCTTTGATTGTTGCCTGGAAGACCAGTAGTAGCTTCCGATGCACATCTGGAGGCATTCTGTAATCTGTGGACTATTAGGGTGCTGATGAATCACAGAAAATGCATCGGTATTGAATACAACAGTCACCATGCGCACTTTCCTCCACGGGAGTATTGTCACAACCAATCTACGCTTTGATCGTTCCCTGGAAGACCAGTAGTAGTTTCCGATGCACCTCTGGTGGCATTCTGTAAAGTGTAGACCATCAGAGTGTTGATGAAACACAGAAATTGGATCGGGATTGAATACAACATTCTCCATGCGCAGTTTCCTCCATGGGAATAATGTCTCAAACAGTCTACGCTTTGATCGTTCCCTGGAAGACCAGTAGTAGTTTCCGATGCAAATTTGGAGGCATTCTGTAATCTGTGGAGTATCAGAGTGTTGATGAAACACAGGAATTGCATCGGGATTGAATACAACAGTCACCATGCGCTGTTTCTTACATAAAAGTAATGTGTCAAACAATCTATGCTTTGTTCATTCCCTCGAAGACCAGTAGTAGTTTCCGATGCACCTCTGGTGGCATTCTGTAATGTGTAGACTAGCAGAGTGTTGCTGAAACACAGTAATTGCATTGGGATTGAATAAAACAGTCACCATGCTCACTTTCCTCCGTGGGAGTAATGTCTCTAACAGTCTACGCTTTGATCGTTCCCTGGAAGGCCAGTAGTAGTTTCCGATGCACATCTGCAGGCATTCAGTAATCTGTGGACTATCAGATTGTTGATGAAACACAGAAAATGCATCGGGATTGAACACAACAGTCACCATGCGCACTTTCCTCCACGGGAGTATTGTCACAAACAATCTACGCTTTGATCGTTCCCTGGAAGACCAGTAGTCGTTTTCGATGCACATCTGGCGGCATTCTGTAATCTGTGGACTATTAGAGTGTTGATGAAACACAGAAATTGCATCGGGATTGAATACAACAGTCACCATGCGCACATTCCTCCATAAAAGTAATGTATCAAACAGTCTACGCTTTGATCGTTTCCTGGAAGACCAGTAGTAGTTTCCGATGCACAATTAGTGGCATTCTGTAATCTGTGGACTATCAGAGTGTTGATGAAACACAGAAATTGAATCGGGATTGATTACAACAGTCACCATGTGCTGTTTCTTACATAAAAGTAATGTGTCAAACAATCTATGCTTTGATCGTTCCCTCGAAGACCAGTAGAAGTTTCCGATGCACCTCTGGTGGCATTCTGTAATGTGTAGACTATCAGAGTGTTGATGAAACACAGTAATTGCATCGGGATTGAATAAAACAGTCATCATGCTCACTTTCCTCCGTGGGAGTAATGTCTCTAACAGTCTACGCTTTGATCGTTCCCTGGAAGACCAGTAGTACTTTCCGATGAACATCTGGAGGCTTTCTGTAATCTGTGGACTATCAGAGTGTTGATGAAACACAGAAATTGCATCGGGATTGAATACAACATTCTCCATGCGCAGTTTCCTCCATGGGAGTAATGTCTCAAACAGTCTACGCTTTGATCGTTCAGTGGAAGACCAGTAGTAGTTTCAACTGCACATCATGAGGCATTCTGTAATCTGTTGAGTATCAGAGTGATGATGAAACACAGAAATTCCATCGGGATTGAATACAACAGTCACCATGCGCACTTTCCTCCATGGGTGTAATGTCTCAAAGAGTCTACGCTTTGATCATTCCCCGGAAGACCAGTAGTAGTTTCCGATGCACTTCTCGTGGCATTCTGTAATCTGTGGACTATCAGAGTGTTGATGAAACACAGAAAATGCATCGGGAATGAATACAACAGACACCATGCGCACTTTCCCCCATGGGAGTAATGTCTCAAAGAGTTTACGCTTTGATCGTTCCCTGGAAGACCAGTAGTAGTTTCCGATGCACATTTATAGGCATTCTGTAATTTGTGGAGTATCAGAGTGTTGATAAAACACAGAAATTGCATCGGGATTGAATACAACAGTCACCATGCGCACTTTCCTTCATGGGAGTAATGTCCCAAACAGTCTACGCTTTGATCGTTCCCTGGAGGACCAGTAGTAGTTTTTGATTAACATCTGGAGGCATTTTGTAAACTGTGGACTATCAGAGTGTTGATGAAACACAGAAATTGCATCGGGATTGAATACAACATTCTCCATGCGCAGTTTCCTCCATGGGAGTAGTGTCTCAAGCAGTCTACGCTTTGATCGTTCCCAGGAAGACCAGTAGTAGTTTCCGATTAACATCTGGAGGCATTCTGTAATCTGTGGACTATCAGAGTGTTGATGACACACAGAAATTGCATCGGGATTGAATACAACAGTCACCATGCGCCACTTTCCTCCAAGGGAGTAATGTCAAAAACAGTCTACGTTTTGCTCGTTCCCTGGAAGAGCAGTATTAGTTCCCGATGCACATCTGGAGGCATTCTGTAATCTGTGGAGTATCAGAGTGTTGATGAAAGACAGAAATTGTATCGGGATTGAATACAACAGTCACCATGCGCACTTTCCTCCATGGGAATAATGTCTCAAACAGTCTACGCTTCGATCGTTCCCAGGAAGACCAGTAGTAGCTTCCGCTGCATATCTCGTGGCATTCTGTAATCTGTGGACTATCAGAGTGTTGATGAAACTCAGAAATTGCATCGGGATTGAATACAAGAGTCACCATGCGCACTTTCCTCCATGGGAGTAATGTCCCAAACAGTCAACGCTTTGATCGTTCACTGGAAGACCAGTAGTAGTTTCCGATTAACATCTGGAGGCATTCTGTAATCTGTGGACTATCAGAGTGTTGATGAAACACAGAAATTGCATCGGGATTGAATACAACAGTCACCATGCGTACAATCCTCCATAAAAGGAATGTGTCCAACAGTCTACGCTTTGATCGTTTCCTGGAAGACCAGTAGTAGTTTCCGATTCACATGTGGAGGCATTCTGTAATCTGTGGACTATCAGAGTGTTGATGAAACACAGAAATTGCATCGGGATTGAATACAACATTCACCATGCGCTGTTTCTTACATAAAAGTAATGTCTCAAACAGTCTACGCTTTCATCGTTCCCTGGAAGACCAGTAGTAGTTTCCGATGCACATCTCGTGGCATTCTGTAATCTGTGGTCTATCAGAGTGTTGATTAAACACAGTAAATGCATCGGGATTGAATACAACAGTCACCATGCGCACTTTCCTAAATGGGAGTAATGTCTCAAAGAGTTTACGCTTTGATTGTTCCCTGGAAGACCAGTAGAAGTTCCCGATGCACATCTGGAGGCATTCTGTAATCTGTGGAGTATCAGAGTGTTGATGAAACACAGAAATTGCATCGGTATTGAATACAACAGTCACCATGCGCACTTTCCTCCATGTGAGTAATGTCTCAAACAGTCTACGCTTTGATCGTTCCCTGGAAGACCTGTAGTAGTTTCCGATGCACATCTGCAGGCATTCTGTAATTGTGGACTATCAGAGTGTTGATGAAACACAGAAAATGCATCGGGATTGAATACAACAGTCACCATGCGCACTTTCCTCCACGGGAGTATTGTCACAAACAATCTACGCTTTGATCGCTTCCTGGAAGACCAGTAGTAGTTTCCGATGCACCTCTGGTGGCATTCTGTAATGTGTAGACTATCAGAGTGTTGATGAAGCAGAGAAATTGGATCGGGATTGAATACAACATTCTCCATGCGCAGTTTCCTCCATGGGAGTAATGTCTCAAACAGTCTACGCTTTGATCGTTCCCTGGAAGACCAGTAGTTGTTTACGATGCAAATTTGGAGGCATTCTGTACTCTGTGGAGTATCAGAGTGTTGATGAAACACAGAAATTGCATCGGGATTGAATACAACAGTCACCATGCGCACTTTCCTCCATGGGAGAAATGTCACAAACAGTCTACGCTTTGATCGTTCCCTGGAGGACCAGTAGTAGTTTCCGATTAACATCTGGAGGCATTTTGTAAACTGTGGACTATCAGAGTGTTGATGAAACACAGAAATTGCATCGGGATTGAATACAACATTCTCCATGCGCAGTTTCCTCCATGGGAGTAATGTCTCAAGCAGTCTACGCTTTGATCGTTCCCAGGAAGACCAGTAGTAGTTTCCGATTAACATCTGGAGGCATTCTGTAATCTGTGGACTATCAGAGTGTTGATGACACACAGAAATTGCTTCGGGATTGAATACAACAGTCACCATGCGTACTTTCCTCCAAGGGAGTAATGTCAAAAACAGTCTACGTTTTGCTCGTTCCCTGGAAGAGCAGTAGTAGTTCCCGATGCACATCTGTAGGCATTCTGTAATCTGTGGAGTATCAGAGTGTTGATGAAAGACAGAAATTGTATCGGGATTGAATACAACAGTCACCATGCGCACTTTCCTCCATGGGAATAATGTCTCAAACAGTCTACGCTTCGATCGTTCCCGGGAAGACCAGTAGTAGCTTCCGATGCATATCTCGTGGCATTCTGTAATCTGTGGACTATCAGAGTGTTGATGAAACTCAGAAATTGCATCGGGATTGAATACAAGAGTCACCATGCGCAGTTTCCTCCATGGGAGTAATGTATCAAACAGTCAACGCTTTGATCGTTCCCTGGAAGACCAGTAGTAGTTTCCGATTAACATCTGGAGGCATTCTGTAATCTGTGGACTATCAGAGTGTTGATGAAACACAGAAATTGCATCGGGATTGAATACAACAGTCACCATGCGCTGTTTCTTACATAAAAGTAATGTCTCAAACAGTCTACGCTTTCATCTTTCCCTGGAAGACCAGTAGTAGTTTCCGATGCACATCTCGTCGCATTCTGTAATCTGTGGTCTATCAGAGTGTTGATTAAACACAGTAAATGCATCGGGATTGAATACAACAGTCACCATGCGCACTTTCCTAAATGGGAGTAATGTCTCAAAGAGTTTACGCTTTGATTGTTCCCTGGAAGACCAGTAGAAGTTCCCGATGCACATCTGGAGGCATTCTGTAATCTGTGGAGTATCAGAGTGTTGATGAAACACAGAAATTGCATCGGTATTGAATACAACAGTCACCATGCGCACTTTCCTCCATGTGAGTAATGTCTCAAACAGTCTACGCTTTGATCGTTCCCTGGAAGACCTGTAGTAGTTTCCGATGCACATCTGCAGGCATTCTGTAATTGTGGACTATCAGAGTGTTGATGAAACACAGAAAATGCATCGGGATTGAATACAACAGTCACCATGCGCACTTTCCTCCACGGGAGTATTGTCACAAACAATCTACGCTTTGATCGCTCCCTGGAAGACCAGTAGTAGTTTCCGATGCACCTCTGGTGGCATTCTGTAATGTGTAGACTATCAGAGTGTTGATGAAGCACAGAAATTATATCGGGATTGAATACAACATTCTCCATGCGCAGTTTCCTCCATGGGAGTAATGTCTCAAACAGTCTACGCTTTGATCGTTCCCTGGAAGACCAGTAGTTGTTTACGATGCAAATTTGGAGTCATTCTGTAATCTGTAGAGTATCAGAGTGTTGATGAAACACAGAAATTGCATCGGGATTGAATACAACAGTCACCATGCGCACTTTCCTCCATGGGAGTAATGTCACAAACAGTCTACGCTTTGATCGTTCCCGGCAAGATCAGTAGTGGTTTCCGATGCACATCTCGTGGCATTCTGTAATCTGTGGACTATCAGAGTGTTGATGAAACACAGAAAATGCATCGGGATTGAATACAACAGTCACCATGCACACTTTCCTCCATGGGAGTAATGTCTCAAAGAGTTTACGCTTTCATTGTTCCCTGGAAGACCAGTAGTAGTTTCCGATGCACATCTGGAGGCATTCTGTAATCTGTGGACTATTAGAGTGTTGATGAAACACACAAATTGCATCGGGATTGAATACAACAGTCACCATGCGCACATTCCTCCATAAAAGTAATGTCTCAAACAGTCTACGCTTTGATCGTTCCCTGGAAGACCAGTAGTAGTTTCCGATGCACATCTCGTGGCATTCTGTAATCTGTGGACTATCAGAGTGTTGATGAAACACAGAAAATGCATCGGTGTTGAATACAATAGTCACCATGCGCACTTTCCTCCATGGCAGTAATGTCTCAAAGAGTTTACCCTTTGATCGTTCCCTGGAAGACCAGTAGTATTTTCCGATGCACATTTGGAGGCATTCTGTAATCTGTGGACTATCAGAGTGTTGATGAAACACAGAAATTGCATCGGGATTGAATACAACAGTCACCATGCGCTGTTTCTTACATAAAAGTAATGTGTCAAACAATCTATGCTTTGATCGTTCCCTCGAAGACCAGTAGTAGTTTCCGATGCACCTCTGGTGGCATTCTGTAATGTGTAGACTATCAGAGTGTTGATGAAACACATTAATTGCATCGGGATTGAATATAACGGTCACCATGCTCACCTTCCTCCGTGGGAGTAATGTCTCTAACAGTCTACGCTTTGATCTTTCCCTGGAAGACCAGTAGTAGTTTCCGATTAACATCTGGAGGCTTTCTGTAATCTGTGGACAATCAGAGTGTTGATGAAACACAGAAATTGCATCGGGATTGAATACAACAGTCACCATGCGCACTTTCCTCCATGGGAGTAATGTCTCTAACAGTCAACGCTTTGATCGTTCCCTGGAAGACCAGTAGTAGTTTCCGATGCACATCTGGAGGCTTTCCGTAATCTGTGGACTATCAGAGTGTTGATGAAACACAGAAATGGCATCGGGATTGAATACAACAGTCACCATGCGCACTTTCCTCCATGGGAGTAATGTCTCAAGCAGTCTACGCTTCGATCGTTCCCGGGAAGACCAGTAGTAGTTTCCGATGCACATCTCGTGGCATTCTGTAATCTGTGGACTATCAGAGTGTTGATGAAACACAGAAAATGCATCGGGATTGAATGCAACAGTCACCATGCGCACTTTCCTCCATGGGAGTAATGTCTCAAAGAGTTTACGCTTTGATCGTTACATGGAAGACCAGTAGTAGTTTCCGATGCACATCTCGTGGCATTCTGTAATCTGTGGACTATCAGAGTGTTGATGAAACACAGAAAATGCATCGGGATTGGATACAACAGACACCATGCGCACATTCCTTCATGGGAGTAGTGTCTCAAACAGTCTACAATTTGATCGTTCCCTGGAAGACCAGTAGAAGTTTCCAATGCACATATGGAGGCATTCTGTAATCTGTGGAGTATTAGAGAGATGATGAAACACAGAAATTGTATCGGGATTGAATAAAACAGTCACCATCCGCACTTTCCTCCAGGGGAGTAATGTCTGAAACAGTCTACGCTTTGATCGTTCCCGGGAAGACCAGTAGTAGTTTCCGATTAACATCTGGAGGCATTCTGTAATCTGTGGACTATCAGACTGTTGATGAAAGACACAAATTGCATCGGGATAGAATACAACAGTCACGATGCGCACTTTCCTCCATGGGAGTAATGTCTCAAACAGTCTACGCTTTGATCGTTCCCTGGAAGACCAGTAGTAGTTTCCGATGCACATTTGGAGGCATTCTGTAATCTGTGTACTATCAGAGTGTTGATGAAAAACAGAAAATGCATCGGGATTGAATACAACAGTCACCATGCGCACTTTCCTCCATGGGAGTAATGTCAAAAACAGTCAACGTTTTGATCGTTCCCTGGAAGACCAGTAGTAGTTCCCGATGCACATCTTGCGACATTCTGTAATCTGTGGACTATCAGAGTGTTGATGAAAAACAGAAAATGCATCGGGATTGAATACAACAGTCACCATGCGCACTTTCCTCCACGGGAGTAATGTCTCAAACAATCTACGCTTTGATCGTTCCCTGGAAGACCAGTAGTAGTTTCCGATGAACATCTGGAGGCTTTCTGTAATCTGTGGACTATCAGAGTGTTGATGAAACACAGAAATTGCATCGGGATTGAATACAACAGTCACCATGCGCACTTTCCTCAATGGGAGTAATGTCTCTAACAGTCTACGCTTTGATCGTTCCCTGGAAGACCAGTAGTAGTTTCCGACGCACATGTGGAGGCTTTCCGTAATGTGTGGACTATCAGAGTGTTGATGAAACACAGAAATTGCATCGGGATTGAATACAACAGTCACCATGCGCACTTTCCTCCATGGGAGTAATGTCTCAAACAGTCTACGCTTCGATCGTTCCCGGGAAGACCAGTAGTAGTTTCCGATGCACATCTCGTGGCATTCTGTAATCTGTGGACTATCAGAGTGTTGATGAAACACAGAAAATGCATCGGGATTGAATGCAACAGTCACCATGCGCACTTTCCTCCATGGGAGTAATGTCTCAAAGAGTTTACCCTTTGATCGTTACTTGGAAGACCAGTAGTAGTTTCCGATGCACATCTCGTGGCATTCTGTAATCTGTGGACTATCAGAGTGTTGATGAAACACAGAAAATGCATCGGGATTGGATACAACAGTCACCATGCGCACTTTCCTCCATGGGAGTAATGTCTCAAACAGTCTACGCTTTGATCGTTCCCTGGAAGACCAGTAGTATTTTCCGATGCACATTTGGAGTCATTCTGTAATCTGTGGAGTATCAGAGTGTTGATAAAACACAGAAATTGCATCGGGATTGAATACAACAGTCACCATGCGCACATTCCTCCATGGGAGTAATGTCTCAAACAGTCTACAATTTGATCGTTCCCTGGAAGACCAGTAGAAGTTTCCGATGCACATCTGGAGGCATTCTGTAATCTGTGGAGTATTAGAGAGTTGATGAAACACAGAAATTGTATCGGGATTGAATAAAACAGTCACCATCCGCACTTTCCTCCAGGGGAGTAATGTCTGAAACAGTCTACGCATTGATCGTTCCCGGGAAGACCAGTAGTAGTTTCCGATTAACATCTGGAGGCATTCTGTAATCTGTGGACTATCAGAGTGTTGATGAAAGACACAAATTGCATCGGGATTGAATACAACAGTCACGATGCGCACTTTCCTCCATGGGAGTAATGTCTCAAACAGTCTACGCTTTGATCGATCCCTGGAAGACCAGTAGTAGTTTCCGATGAACATCTGGAGGCTTTCTGTAATCTGTGGACTATCAGAGTGTTGATGAAACACAGAAATTGCACCGGGATTGAATACAACAGTCACCATGCACACTTTCCTCCATGGGAGTAATGTCTCAAAGAGTTTACGCTTTCATTGTTCCCTGGAAGACCAGTAGTAGTTTCCGATGCACATCTGGAGGCATTCTGTAATCTGTGGACTATTAGAGTGTTGATGAAACACAGAAATTGCATCGGGATTGAATACAACAGTCACCATGCGCACATCCTCCATAAAAGTAATGTCTCAAACAGTCTACGCTTTGATCGTTCCCTGGAAGACCAGTAGTAGTTTCCGATGCACATCTCGTGGCATTCTGTAATCTGTGGACTATCAGAGTGTTGATGAAACACAGAAAATGCATCGGGATTGGATACAACAGTCACCATGCGCACATTCCTCCATGGGAGTAATGTCTCAAACAGTCTACGCTTTGATCGTTCCCTGGAAGACCAGTAGTATTTTCCGATGCACATTTGGAGTCATTCTGTAATCTGTGGAGTATCAGAGTGTTGATAAAACACAGAAATTGCATCGGGATTGAATACAACAGTCACCATGCGCACATTCCTCCATGGGAGTAATGTCTCAAACAGTCTACAATTTGATCGTTCCCTGGAAGACCAGTAGAAGTTTCCGATGCACATCTGGAGGCATTCTGTAATCTGTGGAGTATTAGAGAGTTGATGAAACACAGAAATTGTATCGGGATTGAATAAAACAGTCACCATCCGCACTTTCCTCCAGGGGAGTAATGTCTGAAACAGTCTACGCATTGATCGTTCCCGGGAAGACCAGTAGTAGTTTCCGATTAACATCTGGAGGCATTCTGTAATCTGTGGACTATCAGAGTGTTGATGAAAGACACAAATTGCATCGGGATTGAATACAACAGTCACGATGCGCACTTTCCTCCATGGGAGTAATGTCTCAAACAGTCTACGCTTTGATCGATCCCTGGAAGACCAGTAGTAGTTTCCGATGAACATCTGGAGGCTTTCTGTAATCTGTGGACTATCAGAGTGTTGATGAAACACAGAAATTGCACCGGGATTGAATACAACAGTCACCATGCACACTTTCCTCCATGGGAGTAATGTCTCAAAGAGTTTACGCTTTCATTGTTCCCTGGAAGACCATTAGTAGTTTCCGATGCACATCTGGAGGCATTCTGTAATCTGTGGACTATTAGAGTGTTGATGAAACACAGAAATTGCATCGGGATTGAATACAACAGTCACCATGCGCACATCCTCCATAAAAGTAATGTCTCAAACAGTCTACGCTTTGATCGTTCCCTGGAAGACCAGTAGTAGTTTCCGATGCACATCTCGTGGCATTCTGTAATCTGTGGACTATCAGAGTGTTGATGAAACACAGAAAATGCATCGGTATTGAATACAATAGTCACCATGCGCACTTTCCTCCATGGCAGTAATGTCTCAAAGAGTTTACGCTTTGATCGTTCCCTGGAAGACCAATAGTATTTTCCGATGCACATTTGGAGGCATTCTGTAATCTGTGGACTATCAGAGTGTTGATGAAACACAGAAATTGCATCGGGATTGAATACAACAGTCACCATGCGCTGTTTCTTACATAAAAGTAATGTGTCAAACAATCTATGCTTTGATCGTTCCCTCGAAGACCAGTAGTAGTTTCCGATGCACCTCAGGTGGCATTCTGTATTGCGTAGACTATCAGAGTGTTGATGAAACACATTAATTGCATCGGGATTGAATATAACAGTGACCATGCTCACCTTCCTCCGTGGGAGTAATGTCTCTAACAGTCTACGCTTTGATCTTTCCCTGGAAGACCAGTAGTAGTTTCCGATTAACATCTGGAGGCTTTCTGTAACCTGTGGAATATCAGAGTGTTGATGAAACACAGAAATTGCATCGGGATTGAATACAACAGTCACCATGCGCACTTTCCTCCATGGGAGTAATGTCTCTAACAGTCAACGCTTTGATCGTTCCCTGGAAGACCAGTAGTAGTTTCCGATGCACATCTGGAGGCTTTCCGTAATCTGTGGACTATCAGAGTGTTGATGAAACACAGAAATGGCATCGGGATTGAATACAACAGTCACCATGCGCACTTTCCTCCATGGGAGTAATGTCTCAAAGAGTTTACGCTTTGATCGTTACATGGAAAACCAGTAGTAGTTTCCGATGCACATCTCGTGGCATTCTGTAATCTGTGGACTATCAGAGTGTTGATGAAACACAGAAAGTGCATCGGGATTGGATACAACAGTCACCATGCGCACTTTCCTCCATGGGAGTAATGTCTCAAACAGTCTACGCTTTGATCGTTCCCTGGAAGACCAGTAGTATTTTCCGATGCACATTTGGAGGCATTCTGTAATCTGTGGAGTATCAGAGTGTTGATAAAACACAAAAATTGCATCGGGATTGAATACAACAGTCATTATGCGCACATTCCTCCATGGGAGTAATGTCTCAAACAGTCTACAATTTGATCGTTCCCTGGAAGACCAGTAGAAGTTTCCGATGCACTTCCGGAGGCATTCTGTAATCTGTGGAGTATTAGAGAGTTGATGAAACACAGAAATTGTATCGGGATTGAATAAAACAGTCACCATCCGCACTTTCCTCCAGGGGAGTAATGTCTGAAACAGTCTACGCTTTGATCGTTCCCGGGAAGACCAGTAGTAGTTTCCGATTAACATCTGGAGGCATTCTGTAATCTGTGGACTATCAGAGTGTCGATGAAAGACACAAATTGCATCGGGATTGAATACAACAGTCACGATGCGCACTTTCCTCCATGGGAGTAATGTCTCAAACACTCTACGCTTTGATCGTTCCCTGGAAGACCAGTAGTAGTTTCCGATTAACATCTGGAGGCATTTTGTAATCTGTGTACTATCAGAGTGTTGATGAAACATAGAAATGGCATCGGGATTGAATACAACAATCACCATGAGCACATTCCTCCATAAAAGTAATGTCTCAAACAGTCTATGCTTTGATCGTTCCCTGGAAGACCAGTAGTAGTTTCCGATGCAAATCTGGAGGCATTCTGTAATCTGTGGAGTATGAGAGTGTTGATGAAACACAGATATTGCATCGGGATTGAATACAACAGTCACCATGCGCACTTTCCTCCATGGGAGTAATGTCAAAAACAGTCTACGTTTTGACCGTTCCCTGGAAGACCAGTAGTAGTTCCCGATGCATATCTTGCGACATTCTGTAATCTATGGACTATCAGAGTGTTGATGAAACACAGAAAATGCATCGGGATTGAATACAACTGTCACCATGCGCACTTTCCTCCACGGGAGTAATGTCTCAAACAATCTACGCTTTGATCGTTCCCTGGAAGACCAGTAGTAGTTTCCGATGCACTTATGGTGGCATTCTGTAATGTGTAGACTATCAGAGTACTGATGAAACACAGTAATTGCATCGGGATTGAATAAAACAGTCACCATGCCCACTTTCCTCCATGGGAGTAATGTCTCAAAGAGTTTTTCGCTTTGATTGTTCCCTGGAAGACCAGTAGTAGTTTCCGATGCACATCTGGAGGCATTCTGTAATCTGTGGACTATTAGAGTGTTGATGAAACACAGAAATTGCATCGGGATTGAATACAACAGTCACCATGCGCACATTCCTCCATAAAAGTAATGTCTCAAACAGTCTACGCTTTGATCGTTCCCTGGAAGACCAGTAGTAGTTTCCGATGCACATCTGGAGGCATTCTGTAATCTGTGGACTATTAGAGTGTTGATGAAACACAGAAATTGCATCGGGATTGAATACAACAGTCACCATGCGCACATTCCTCTATAAAAGTAATGTCTCAAACAGTCTACGCTTTGATCGTTCCCTGGAAGACCAGTAGTAGTTTCCGATGCACATCTGGAGGCATTCTGTAATCTGTGGACTATCAGAGTGTTGATGAAACACAGAAATTGCATCGCTATTGAATACAACAGTCACCATGCGCACTTTAATCCATGGGAGTAATGCCTCAAACAGTCTACGCTTTGATCGGTCCCTGGAAGAGCAGTAGTAGTTTCCGATGCACATCTGGAGGCATTCTGTAATCTTTGGACTATCAGAGTGTTGATGAAAGACAGAAAATGCATCGGGATTGAATACAACAGTCACCATGCGCACTTTCCTCCATGGGAGTAATGTCTCAAACACTCTACGCTTTGATCGTTCCCTGAAAGACCAGTAGTAGTTTCCGATTAACATCTGGAGGCATTTTGTAATCTGTGGACTATCAGAGTGTTGATGAAACATAGAAATTGCATCGGGATTGAATACAACAATCACCATGAGCACATTCCTCCATAAAAGTAATGTCTCAAACAGTCTATGCTTTGATCGTTCCCTGGAAGACCAGTAGTAGTTTCCGATGCAGATCTGGAGGCATTCTGTAATCTGTGGAGTATGAGAGTGTTGATGAAACACAGATATTGCATCGGGATTGAATGCAACAGTCACCATGCGCACTTTCCTCCATGGAAGTAATGTCTCAAACAATCTACGCTTTGATCGTTCCCTGGAAGACCAGTAGTAGTTTCCGATGCACTTCTGGTGTCATTCTGTAATGTGTAGACTATCAGAGTACTGATGAAACACAGTAATTGCATCGGGATTGAATAAAACAGTCACCATGCCCACTTTCCTCCACGGGAGTAATGTCTCAAAGAGTTTTTCGCTTTGATTGTTCCCTGTAAGGCCAGTAGTAGTTTCCGATGCACATCTGGGGGAATTCTGCAATCTGTGGACTATTAGAGTGTTGATGAAACACAGAAATTGCATCGGGATTGAATACAACAGTCACCATGCGCACATTCCTCCATAAAAGTAATGTCTCAAACAGTCTACGCTTTGATCGTTCCCTGGAAAACCAGTAGTAGTTTCCGATGCACATCTGGAGGCATTCTGTAATCTGTGGACTATTAGAGTGTTGATGAAACACAGAAATTGCATCGGGATTGAATACAACAGTCACCATGCGCACTTTCCTCCATGGGAGTAATGTCTCTAACAGTCAACGCTTTGATCGTTCCCTGGAAGACCAGTAGTAGTTTCCGATTAACATCTGGAGGCTTTCTGTAACCTGTGGAATATCAGAGTGTTGATGAAACACAGAAATTGCATCGGGATTGAATACAACAGTCACCATGCGCACTTTCCTCCATGGGAGTAATGTCTCTAACAGTCAACGCTTTGATCGTTCCCTGGAAGACCAGTAGTAGTTTCCGATGCACATCTGGAGGCTTTCCGTAATCTGTGGACTATCAGAGTGTTGATGAAACACAGAAATGGCATCGGGATTGAATACAACAGTCACCATGCGCACTTTCCTCCATGGGAGTAATGTCTCAAAGAGTTTACGCTTTGATCGTTACATGGAAGACCAGTAGTAGTTTCCGATGCACATCTCGTGGCATTCTGTAATCTGTGGACTATCAGAGTGTTGATGAAACACAGAAAGTGCATCGGGATTGGATACAACAGTCACCATGCGCACTTTCCTCCATGGGAGTAATGTCTCAAACAGTCTACGCTTTGATCGTTCCCTGGAAGACCAGTAGTATTTTCCGATGCACATTTGGAGGCATTCTGTAATCTGTGGAGTATCAGAGTGTTGATAAAACACAAAAATTGCATCGGGATTGAATACAACAGTCACCATGCGCACATTCCTCCATGGGAGTAATGTCTCAAACAGTCTACAATTTGATCGTTCCCTGGAAGACCAGTAGAAGTTTCCGATGCACTTCCGGAGGCATTCTGTAATCTGTGGAGTATTAGAGAGTTGATGAAACACAGAAATTGTATCGGGATTGAATAAAACAGTCACCATCCGCACTTTCCTCCAGGGGAGTAATGTCTGAAACAGTCTACGCTTTGATCGTTCCCGGGAAGACCAGTAGTAGTTTCCGATTAACATCTGGAGGCATTCTGTAATCTGTGGACTATCAGAGTGTCGATGAAAGACACAAATTGCATCGGGATTGAATACAACAGTCACGATGCGCACTTTCCTCCATGGGAGTAATGTCTCAAACACTCTACGCTTTGATCGTTCCCTGGAAGACCAGTAGTAGTTTCCGATTAACATCTGGAGGCATTTTGTAATCTGTGGACTATCAGAGTGTTGATGAAACATAGAAATGGCATCGGGATTGAATACAACAATCACCATGAGCACATTCCTCCATAAAAGTAATGTCTCAAACAGTCTATGCTTTGATCGTTCCCTGGAAGACCAGTAGTAGTTTCCGATGCAAATCTGGAGGCATTCTGTAATCTGTGGAGTATGAGAGTGTTGATGAAAGACAGATATTGCATCGGGATTGAATACAACAGTCACCATGCGCACTTTCCTCCATGGGAGTAATGTCAAAAACAGTCTACGTTTTGACCGTTCCCTGGAAGACCAGTAGTAGTTCCCGATGCATATCTTGCGACATTCTGTAATCTATGGACTATCAGAGTGTTGATGAAACACAGAAAATGCATCGGGATTGAATACAACTGTCACCATGCGCACTTTCCTCCACGGGAGTAATGTCTCAAACAATCTACGCTTTGATCGTTCCCTGGAAGACCAGTAGTAGTTTCCGATGCACTTATGGTGGCATTCTGTAATGTGTAGACTATCAGAGTACTGATGAAACACAGTAATTGCATCGGGATTGAATAAAACAGTCACCATGCCCACTTTCCTCCATGGGAGTAATGTCTCAAAGAGTTTTTCGCTTTGATTGTTCCCTGGAAGACCAGTAGTAGTTTCCGATGCACATCTGGAGGCATTCTGTAATCTGTGGACTATTAGAGTGTTGATGAAACACAGAAATTGCATCGGGATTGAATACAACAGTCACCATGCGCACATTCCTCCATAAAAGTAATGTCTCAAACAGTCTACGCTTTGATCGTTCCCTGGAAGACCAGTAGTAGTTTCCGATGCACATCTGGAGGCATTCTGTAATCTGTGGACTATTAGAGTGTTGATGAAACACAGAAATTGCATCGGGATTGAATACAACAGTCACCATGCGCACATTCCTCTATAAAAGTAATGTCTCAAACAGTCTACGCTTTGATCGTTCCCTGGAAGACCAGTAGTAGTTTCCGATGCACATCTGGAGGCATTCTGTAATCTGTGGACTATCAGAGTGTTGATGAAACACAGAAATTGCATCGCTATTGAATACAACAGTCACCATGCGCACTTTAATCCATGGGAGTAATGCCTCAAACAGTCTACGCTTTGATCGGTCCCTGGAAGAGCAGTAGTAGTTTCCGATGCACATCTGGAGGCATTCTGTAATCTTTGGACTATCAGAGTGTTGATGAAAGACAGAAAATGCATCGGGATTGAATACAACAGTCACCATGCGCACTTTCCTCCATGGGAGTAATGTCTCAAACACTCTACGCTTTGATCGTTCCCTGAAAGACCAGTAGTAGTTTCCGATTAACATCTGGAGGCATTTTGTAATCTGTGGACTATCAGAGTGTTGATGAAACATAGAAATTGCATCGGGATTGCATACAACAATCACCATGAGCACATTCCTCCATAAAAGTAATGTCTCAAACACTCTACGCTTTGATCGTTCCCTGAAAGACCAGTAGTAGTTTCCGATTAACATCTGGAGGCATTCTGTAATCTGTGGACTATCAGAGTGTCGATGAAAGACACAAATTGCATCGGGATTGAATACAACAGTAACCATGCGCACTTTCCTCCATGGGAGTAATATCTCAAACAGTCTACGGCTTCATCGTTCCCTGGAAGACCAGTAGAAGATTCCATTGCACATCTGGAGGCATTCTGTAATCTGTGGAGCTTCAAAGTGTTGATGAAACACAGAAATTGCATCGCGGTTTAATACAACAGTCACCAAGCGCACTTCCCTCCATGGGAGTAATACCTCAAACAGTCTATGCTTTGATCGTACCCAGGAAGACCAGTAGTAGTTTCCGATGCAGATCTGGAGGCATTCTGTAATCTGTGGAGTATGAGAGTGTTGATGAAACACAGATATTGCATCGGGATTGAATGCAACAGTCACCATGCGCACTTTCCTCCATGGGAGTAATGTCTCAAACAATCTACGCTTTGATCGTTCCCTGGAAGACCAGTAGTAGTTTCCGATGCACTTCTGGTGGCATTCTGTAATGTGTAGACTATCAGAGTACTGATGAAACACAGTAATTGCATCGGGATTGAATAAAACAGTCACCATGCCCACTTTCCTCCACGGGAGTAATGTCTCAAAGAGTTTTTCGCTTTGATTGTTCCCTGTAAGGCCAGTAGTAGTTTCCGATGCACATCTGGGGGCATTCTGTAATCTGTGGACTATTAGAGTGTTGATGAAACACAGAAATTGCATCGGGATTGAATACAACAGTCACCATGCGCACATTCCTCCATAAAAGTAATGTCTCAAACAGTCTACGCTTTGATCGTTCCCTGGAAGACCAGTAGTAGTTTCCGATGCACATCTGGAGGCATTCTGTAATCTGTGGACTATTAGAGTGTTGATGAAACACAGAAATTGCATCGGGATTGATTACAACAGTCACCATGCGCACATTCCTCTATAAAAGTAATGTCTCAAACAGTCTACGCTTTGATCGTTCCCTGGAAGACCAGTAGTAGTTTCCGATGCACATCTGGAGGCATTCTGTAATCTGTGGACTATCAGAGTGTTGATGAAACACAGAAATTGCATCGCTATTGAATACAACAGTCACCATGCGCACTTTAATCCATGGGAGTAATGCCTCAAACAGTCTACGCTTTGATCGGTCCCTGGAAGAGCAGTAGTAGTTTCCGATTCACATCTGGAGGCATTCTGTAATCTTTGGACTATCAGAGTGTTGATGAAAGACAGAAAATGCATCGGGATTGAATACAACAGTCACCATGCGCACTTTCCTGCGCGGGAGTAATGTCTCAAACAATGTACGCTTTGATCGTTCCCTGAAAGACCAGTAGTAGTTTCCGATGCACCTCTGGTGGCATTCTGTAATGTGTAGACTATCAGATTGTTGATGAAGCAGAGTAATTGCTTCCGGATTGAATAAAACAGTCACCATGCTCACTTTCCTCCATGGGAGTAATGTTTCTAACAATCTACACTTTGATCGTTCCCTGGAAGTCCAGTAGTAGTTTACGATGCACATTTGGAGGCATTCTGTAATCTGTGGAGTATCAGAGTGTTGATGAAACACAGAAATTGCATCGGGATTGAATACGACAGTCACCATGCGCACTTTCCTCCACGGGAGTAATGTCTCAAACAATCTACGCTTTGATCGTTCCCTGGAAGACCAGTAGTAGTTTCCGATGCACTTCTGGTGGCATTCTGTAATGTGTAGACTATCAGAGTACTGATGAAACACAGTAATTGCATCGGGATTGAATAAAACAGTCACCATGCCCACTTTCCTCCATGGGAGTAATGTCTCAAAGAGTTTTTCGCTTTGATTGTTCCCTGGAAGACCAGTAGTAGTTTCCGATGCACATCTGGAGGCATTCTGTAATCTGTGGACTATTAGAGTGTTGATGAAACACAGAAATGGCATCGGGATTGAATACAACAGTCACCATGCGCACATTCCTCCATAAAAGTAATGTCTCAGACAGTCTACGCTTTGATCGTTCCCTGGAAGACCAGTAGTAGTTTCCGATGCACATCTGGAGGCATTCTGTAATCTGTGGGGTATCAGAGTGTTGATGAAACACAGAAATTGCATCGGGATTGAATACAACAGTCACCATGCGCACTTTCCTCCATGGGAGTAATGTCTCAAACAGTCTACGCTTTGATCGTTCCAAGGGAAGACAAGTAGTAGCTTTTGATGCACATCTCGTGGCATTCTGTAATCTGTGGACTATCAGAGTGTTGATGAAACACAGAAAATGCATCGGGATTGAATACAACAGTCACCATGCGCACTTTCCTCCATGGGAGTAATGTCTCAAACAGTCTACGCTTTGATCGTTCCTGGGAAGACCAGTAGTAGTTTCCGATGCACCTCTGGTGGCATTCTGTAATCTGTGGACTATCAGAGTGTTGATGAAACACAAAAAATTGCATCGGGATTGAACAAAACACTCACCATGCTCATTTTCCTCCATGGGAGTAATGTCTCTAACAGTCTACGCTTTGATCGTTTCCTGGAAGACCAGTAGTAGTTTCCGATGAACTTCTGGAGGCTTTCTGTAATCTGTGGACTATCAGTGTTGATGAAACACAGAAATTGCATCGGGATTGAATACAACAGTCACCATGCGCACTTTCCTCCATGGGAGTAATGTCTCAAACAGTCTACGCTTCGATCGTTCCCGGGAAGACCAGTAGTAGTTTCCGATGCACATCTCGTGGCATTCTGTAATCTGTGGACTATCAGAGTGTTGATGAAACACAGAAAATGCATCGGGATTGAATGCAACAGTCACCATGCGCACTTTCCTCCATGGGAGTAATGTCTCAAAGAGTTTACCCTTTGATCGTTACTTGGAAGACCAGTAGTAGTTTCCGATGCACATCTCGTGGCATTCTGTAATCTGTGGACTATCAGAGTGTTGATGAAACACAGAAAATGCATCGGGATTGGATACAACAGTCACCATGCGCACTTTCCTCCATGGGAGTAATGTCTCAAACAGTCTACGCTTTGATCGTTCCCTGGAAGACCAGTAGTATTTTCCGATGCACATTTGGAGGCATTCTGTAATCTGTGGAGTATCAGAGTGTTGATAAAACACAGAAATTGCATCGGGATTGAATACAACAGTCACCATGCGCACATTCCTCCATGGGAGTAATGTCTCAAACAGTCTACAATTTGATCGTTCCCTGGAAGACCAGTAGAAGTTTCCGATGCACATCTGGAGGCATTCTGTAATCTGTGGAGTATTAGAGAGTTGATGAAACACAGAAATTGTATCGGGATTGAATAAAACAGTCACCATCCGCACTTTCCTCCAGGGGAGTAATGTCTGAAACAGTCTACGCATTGATCGTTCCCGGGAAGACCAGTAGTAGTTTCCGATTAACATCTGGAGGCATTCTGTAATCTGTGGACTATCAGAGTGTTGATGAAAGACACAAATTGCATCGGGATTGAATACAACAGTCACGATGCGCACTTTCCTCCATGGGAGTAATGTCTCAAACACTCTACGCTTTGATCGATCCCTGGAAGACCAGTAGTAGTTTCCGATGAACATCTGGAGGCTTTCTGTAATCTGTGGACTATCAGAGTGTTGATGAAACACAGAAATTGCACCGGGATTGAATACAACAGTCACCATGCACACTTTCCTCCATGGGAGTAATGTCTCAAAGAGTTTACGCTTTCATTGTTCCCTGGAAGACCAGTAGTAGTTTCCGATGCACATCTGGAGGCATTCTGTAATCTGTGGACTATTAGAGTGTTGATGAAACACAGAAATTGCATCGGGATTGAATACAACAGTCACCATGCGCACATCCTCCATAAAAGTAATGTCTCAAACAGTCTACGCTTTGATCGTTCCCTGGAAGACCAGTAGTAGTTTCCGATGCACATCTCGTGGCATTCTGTAATCTGTGGACTATCAGAGTGTTGATGAAACACAGAAAATGCATCGGTATTGAATACAATAGTCACCATGCGCACTTTCCTCCATGGCAGTAATGTCTCAAAGAGTTTACGCTTTGATCGTTCCCTGGAAGACTAATAGTATTTTCCGATGCACATTTGGAGGCATTCTGTAATCTGTGGACTATCAGAGTGTTGATGAAACACAGAAATTGCATCGGGATTGAATACAACAGTCACCATGCGCTGTTTCTTACATAAAAGTAATGTGTCAAACAATCTATGCTTTGATCGTTCCCTCGAAGACCAGTAGTAGTTTCCGATGCACCTCTGGTGGCATTCTGTATTGTGTAGACTATCAGAGTGTTGATGAAACACATTAATTGCATCGGGATTGAATATAACAGTGACCATGCTCACCTTCCTCCGTGGGAGTAATGTCTCTAACAGTCTACGCTTTGATCTTTCCCTGGAAGACCAGTAGTAGTTTCCGATTAACATCTGGAGGCTTTCTGTAACCTGTGGAATATCAGAGTGTTGATGAAACACAGAAATTGCATCGGGATTGAATACAACAGTCACCATGCGCACTTTCCTCCATGGGAGTAATGTCTCAAACAGTCTACGCTTTGATCGTTCCCTGGAAGACCAGTAGTATTTTCCGATGCACATTTGGAGGCACTCTGTAATCTGTGGAGTATTAGAGAGTTGATGAAACACAGAAATTGCATCGGGATTGAATACAACAGTCACCATGCGCACATTCCTCCATGGGAGTAATGTCTCAAACAGTCTACAATTTGATCGTTCCCTTGAAGACCAGTAGAAGTTTCCGATGCACTTCCGGAGGCATTCTGTAATCTGTGGAGTATTAGAGAGTTGATGAAACACAGAAATTGTATCGGGATTGAATAAAACAGTCACCATCCGCACTTTCCTCCAGGGGAGTAATGTCTGAAACAGTCTACGCTTTGATCGTTCCCAGGAAGACCAGTAGTAGTTTCCGATTAACATCTGGAGGCATTCTGTAATCTGTGGACTATCAGAGTGTCGATGAAAGACACAAATTGCATCGGGATTGAATACAACAGTCACGATGCGCACTTTTATCCATGGGAGTAATGTGTCAAACACTCTACGCTTTGATCGTTCCCTGGAAGACCAGTAGTAGTTTCCGATTAACATCTGGAGGCATTTTGTAATCTGTGGACTATCAGAGTGTTGATGAAACATAGAAATGGCATCGGGATTGAATACAACAATCACCATGAGCACATTCCTCCATAAAAGTAATGTCTCAAACAGTCTATGCTTTGATCGTTCCCTGAAAGACCAGTAGTAGTTTCCGATTAACATCTGGAGGCATTTTGTAATCTGTGGACTATCAGAGTGTTGATGAAACATAGAAATTGCATCGGGATTGAATACAACAATCACCATGAGCACATTCCTCCATAAAAGTAATGTCTCAAACAGTCTATGCTTTGATCGTTCCCTGGAAGACCAGTAGTAGTTTCCGATGCAGATCTGGAGGCATTCTGTAATCTGTGGACTATTAGAGTGTTGATGAAACACAGAAATTGCATCGGGATTGAATACAACAGTCACCATGCGCACATTCCTCCATAAAAGTAATGTCTCAAACAGTCTACGCTTTGATCGTTCCCTGGAAGACCAGTAGTAGTTTCCGATGCACATCTGGAGGCATTCTGTAATCTGTGGACTATTAGAGTGTTGATGAAACACAGAAATTGCATCGGGATTGAATACAACAGTCACCATGCGCACATTCCTCTATAAAAGTAATGTCTCAAACAGTCTACGCTTTGATCGTTCCCTGGAAGACCAGTAGTAGTTTCCGATGCACATCTGGAGGCATTCTGTAATCTGTGGACTATCAGAGTGTTGATGAAACACAGAAATTGCATCGCTATTGAATACAACAGTCACCATGCGCACTTTAATCCATGGGAGTAATGCCTCAAACAGTCTACGCTTTGATCGTTCCCTGAAAGACCAGTAGTAGTTTCCGATTAACATCTGGAGGCATTTTGTAATCTGTGGACTATCAGAGTGTTGATGAACAATAGAAATTGCATCGGGATTGAATACAACAATCACCATGAGCACATTCCTCCATAAAAGTAATGTCTCAAACAGTCTATGCTTTGATCGTTCCCTGGAAGACCAGTAGTAGTTTCCGATGCAGATCTGGAGGCATTCTGTAATCTGTGGAGTATGAGAGTGTTGATGAAACACAGATATTGCATCGGGATTGAATGCAACAGTCACCATGCGCACTTTCCTCCATGGGAGTAATGTCTCAAACAATCTACGCTTTGATCGTTCCCTGGAAGACCAGTAGTAGTTTCCGATGCACTTCTGGTGGCATTCTGTAATGTGTAGACTATCAGAGTACTGATGAAACACAGTAATTGCATCGGGATTGAATAAAACAGTCACCATGCCCACTTTCCTCCACGGGAGTAATGTCTCAAAGAGTTTTTCGCTTTGATTGTTCCCTGTAAGGCCAGTAGTAGTTTCCGATGCACATCTGGGGGCATTCTGTAATCTGTGGACTATTAGAGTGTTGATGAAACACAGAAATTGCATCGGGATTGAATACAACAGTCACCATGCGCACATTCCTCCATAAAAGTAATGTCTCAAACAGTCTACGCTTTGATCGTTCCCTGGAAGACCAGTAGTAGTTTCCGATGCACATCTGGAGGCATTCTGTAATCTGTGGACTATTAGAGTGTTGATGAAACACAGAAATTGCATCGGGATTGATTACAACAGTCACCATGCGCACATTCCTCTATAAAAGTAATGTCTCAAACAGTCTACGCTTTGATCGTTCCCTGGAAGACCAGTAGTAGTTTCCAATGCACATCTGGAGGCATTCTGTAATCTGTGGACTATCAGAGTGTTGATGAAACACAGAAATTGCATCGCTATTGAATACAACAGTCACCATGCGCACTTTAATCCATGGGAGTAATGCCTCAAACAGTCTACGCTTTGATCGGTCCCTGGAAGAGCAGTAGTAGTTTCCGATTCACATCTGGAGGCATTCTGTAATCTTTGGACTATCAGAGTGTTGATGAAAGACAGAAAATGCATCGGGATTGAATACAACAGTCACCATGCGCACTTTCCTGCGCGGGAGTAATGTCTCAAACAATGTACGCTTTGATCGTTCCCTGAAAGACCAGTAGTAGTTTCCGATGCACCTCTGGTGGCATTCTGTAATGTGTAGACTATCAGATTGTTGATGAAGCAGAGTAATTGCTTCCGGATTGAATAAAACAGTCACCATGCTCACTTTCCTCCATGGGAGTAATGTTTCTAACAATCTACACTTTGATCGTTCCCTGGAAGTCCAGTAGTAGTTTACGATGCACATTTGGAGGCATTCTGTAATCTGTGGAGTATCAGAGTGTTGATGAAACACAGAAATTGCATCGGGATTGAATACGACAGTCACCATGCGCACTTTCCTCCATGGGAGTAATGTCTCAAACAATCTACGCTTTGATCGTTCCCTGGAAGACCAGTAGTAGTTTCCGATGCACTTCTGGTGGCATTCTGTAATGTGTAGACTATCAGAGTACTGATGAAACACAGTAATTGCATCGGGATTGAATAAAACAGTCACCATGCCCACTTTCCTCCATGGGAGTAATGTCTCAAAGAGTTTTTCGCTTTGATTGTTCGCTGGAAGACCAGTAGTAGTTTCCGATGCACATCTGGAGGCATTCTGTAATCTGTGGACTATTAGAGTGTTGATGAAACACAGAAATGGCATCGGGATTGAATACAACAGTCACCATGCGCACATTCCTCCATAAAAGAAATGTCTCAGACAGTCTACGCTTTGATCGTTCCCTGGAAGACCAGTAGTAGTTTCCGATGCACATCTGGAGGCATTCTGTAATCTGTGGGGTATCAGAGTGTTGATGAAACACAGAAATTGCATCGGGATTGAATACAACAGTCACAATGCGCACTTTCCTCCATGGGAGTAATGTCTCAAACAGTCTACGCTTTGATCGTTCCAAGGGAAGACAAGTAGTAGCTTTTGATGCACATCTCGTGGCATTCTGTAATCTGTGGACTATCAGAGTGTTGATGAAACACAGAAAATGCATCGGGATTGAATACAACAGTCACCATGCGCACTTTCCTCCATGGGAGTAATGTCTCAAACAGTCTACGCTTTGATCGTTCCTGGGAAGACCAGTAGTAGTTTCCGATGCACCTCTGGTGGCATTCTGTAATCTGTGGACTATCAGAGTGTTGATGAAACACAAAAAATTGCATCGGGATTGAATAAAACACTCACCATGCTCATTTTCCTCCATGGGAGTAATGTCTCTAACAGTCTACGCTTTGATCGTTTCCTGGAAGACCAGTAGTAGTTTCCGATGAACTTCTGGAGGCTTTCTGTAATCTGTGGACTATCAGTGTTGATGAAACACAGAAATTGCATTGGGTTTGAATACAACAGTCACCATGCACACTTTCCTCCATGGGAGTAATGCCTCAAACAGTCCTCGCTTTGATCGTTCCCGGGAAGACAAGTAGTAGTTTCCGATGCACATCTCGTGGCATTCTGTAATCTGTGGACTATCAGAGTGTTGATGAAACACAGAGAATGCATCGGGATTGGATACAACTGTCACCATGCGCACTTTCCTCCATGGGAGTAATGTCTCAAACAGTCTACGCTTTGATCGTTCCTTTGAAGACCAGTAGTAGTTTCCGATGCACATCTCGTGTCATTCTGTAATCTGTGGACTATCAGAGTGTTGATGAAACACAGAAAATGCATCGGGATTGGATACAACAGTCACCATGCGCACTTTCCTCCATGGGAGTAATGTCTTAAACAGTCTACGCTTTGATCATTCCCTGGAAGACCAGTAGTAGTTTCCTAAGCACATTTGGAGGCATTCTGTAATCTGTGGAGTATCAGAGTGTTGATGAAACACAGAAATTGCATCGGGATTGAATACAAAATTCTCCATGCGCAGTTCGTTCCATAGGATTAATGTCTCAAACAGTCTACGCTTTGATCGTTCAGTGAAAGGCCAGTAGCAGTTTCAACTGCACATCTGGAGGCATTCTGTAATCTGTTGAGGATCAGAGTGTTGATGAAACACAGAAATTGCATCGGGATTGAATACAACAGTCACCATGCGCACTTTCCTCCATGGGAGTAATGTCTCTAACAGTCTACGCTTTGATCGTTCCCTGGAAGACCAGTAGAAGTTTCCGATGCACATCTCGTGGCATTCTGTAATCTGTGGACTATCAGAGTGTTGATGAAACACAGAAAATGCATCGGGATTGAATACAACAGTCACCATGCGCACTTTCCTCCATGGGAGTAATGTCTCAAAGAGTTTACACTTTGATCTTTCCCTGGAAGACCAGTAGTAGTTTCCGATGCACATTTGGAGGCATTCTGTAATCTGTGGAGTATCAGAGTGTTGATAAAACACAGAAATTGCATCGGGATTGAATACAACAGTCACTATGCGCTTATTCCTCCATGGGAGTAATGTCTCTCACAGTCTACGCTTTGATCGTTCCCTGGAAGACCAGTAGTAGTTTCCGATGCACATTTGGTGGCATTCTGTAATCTGTGGACTATCAGAGTGTTGATGAAACACAGAAATTGCATTGGGATTGAATACAACAGTCACCATGCACACTTTCCTCCATGGCAGTAATGTCTCAAACAGTCTACGCTTTGATCGTTCAATGGGAGAGCAGTAGTAGTTTCCGATGCACATCTGGAGGCATTCTGTAATCTGTGGAGTATCAGAGTGTTGATGAAACACAGAAATTGCATCGGGATTGAATACAACAGTCACCATGCGCACTTTCCTCCATGGGAGTAATGTCTCAAACAGTCTACGCTTTGATCGTTCCAAGGGAAGACAAGTAGTAGCTTTTGATGCACATCTCGTGGCATTCTGTAATCTGTGGACTATCAGAGTGTTGATGAAACACAGAAAATGCATCGGGATTGAATACAACAGTCACCATGCGCACTTTCCTCCATGGGAGTAGTGTCTCAAACAGTCTACGCTTTGATCGTTCCTGGGAAGACCAGTAGTAGTTTCCGATGCACCTCTGGTGGCATTCTGTAATCTGTGGACTATCAGAGTGTTGATGAAACACAGAAAATGCATCGGGATTGAATTAAACACTCACCATGCTCACTTTCCTCCATGGGAGTAATGTCTCTAACAGTCTACGCTTTGATCGTTTCCTGGAAGACCAGTAGTAGTTTCCGATGAACTTCTGGAGGCTTTCTGTAATCTGTGGACTATCAGAGTGTTGATGAAACACAGAAATTGCATCGGGATTGAATACGACAGTCACCATGCGCACTTTCCTCCATGGGAGTAATGTCTCAAACAGTCCTCGCTTTGATCGTTCCCGGGAAGACAAGTAGTAGTTTCCGATGCACATCTCGTGGCATTCTGTAATCTGTGGACCATCAGAATGTTGATGAAACACAGAGAATGCATCGGGATTGGATACAACAGTCACCATGCGCACTTTCCTCCATGGGAGTAATGTCTCAAACAGTCTACGCTTTGATCGTTACCTGAAAGACCAGTAGTAGTTTCCGATGCACATTTGGAGGCATTCTGTAATCTGTGGAGTATCAGAGTGTTGATGAAACACAGAAATTGCATCGGGATTGAATACAACAGTCACCATGCGCACTTTCCTCCATGGGAGTAATGTCTCAAACAGTCTACGCTTTGATCGTTCCAAGGGAAGACAAGTAGTAGCTTTTGATGCACATCTCGTGGCATTCTGTAATCTGTGGACTATCAGAGCGTTGATGAAACACAGAAAATGCATCGGGATTGAATACAACAGTCACCATGCGCACTTTCCTCCATGGGAGTAATGTCTCAAACAGTCTACGCTTTGATCGTTCCTGGGAAGACCAGTAGTAGTTTCCGATGCACCTCTGGTGGCATTCTGTAATCTGTGGACTATCAGAGTGTTGATGAAACACAGAAAATGCATCGGGATTGAATTAAACACTCACCATGCTCACTTTCCTCCATGGGAGTAATGTCTCTAACAGTCTACGCTTTGATCGTTTCCTGGAAGACCAGTAGTAGTTTCCGATGAACTTCTGGAGGCTTTCTGTAATCTGTGGACTATCAGAGTGTTGATGAAACACAGAAATTGCATTGGGATTGAATACAACAGTCACCATGCACACTTTCCTCCATGGCAGTAATGTCTCAAACAGTCTACGCTTTGATCGTTCAATGGGAGAGCAGTAGTAGTTTCCGATGCACATCTGGAGGCATTCTGTAATCTGTGGACTATCAGAGTGTTGATGAAACACAGAAAATGCATCGAGATAGAATACAACAGTCACCATGCGCACTTTCCTCCATGGGAGTAATGTCTCTAACAGTCTACGCTTTGATCGTTCCCTGGAAGACCAGTAGTAGTTTCCGATGCACCTCTGGTGGCATTCTGTAATCTGTGGACTATCAGAGTGTTGATGAAACACAGTAATTGCATCCGGATTGAATAAAACACTCACCATGATCACTTTCCTCCATGGGAGTAATGTCTCTAACAGTCTACGCTTTGATCGTTTCCTGGAAGACCAGTAGTAGTTTCCGATGAACTTCTGGAGGCTTTCTGTAATCTGTGGACTATCAGATTGTTGATGAAACACAGAAATTGCATCGGGATTGAATACGACAGTCACCATGCGCACTTTCCTCCATGGGAGTAATGTCTCAAACAGTCCTCGCTTTGATCGTTCCCGGGAAGACAAGTAGTAGTTTCCGATGCACATCTCGTGGCATTCTGTAATCTGTGGACTATCAGAGTGTTGATGAAACACAGAAAATGCATCGGGATTGGATACAACAGTCACCATGCGCACTTTCCTCCATGGGAGTAATGTCTTAAACAGTCTACGCTTTGATCGTTCCCTGGAAGACCAGTAGTAGTTTCCTAAGCACATTTGGAGGCATTCTGTAATCTGTGGAGTATCAGAGTGTTGATGAAACACAGAAATTGCATCGGGATTAAATACAACAGTCACCATGCGCAGTTTCCTCCATGGGAGTAATGTCTCAAACAGTCTACGCTTTGATCGTTCCCTGGAAGACCAGTAGTAGTTTCCGATTAACATCTGGAGGCATTCTGTAATCTGTGGATTATCAGAGTGTTGATGAAACACAGAAATTGCATCGGGATTGAATACAACAGTCACCATGCGTACATTACTCCATAAAAGTAACGTCTCAAACAGTCTACGATTTGATGGTTTCCTGCAAGACCAGTAGTAGTTTCCGATTCACATGTGGAGGCATTCTGTAATCTGTGGACTATCAGAGTGTTGATGAAACACAGAAATTTCATCGGGATTCAATACAACAGTCACCATGCGCTGTTTCTTACATAAGAGTAATGTCTCAAACAGTCTACGCTTTCATCGTTCCCTGGAGACCAGTAGTAGTTTCCGATGCACATCTCGTGGCATTCTGTAATCTGTGGTCTATCAGATTGTTGATGAATCACTGTAAATGCATCGTGATTGAATACAACAGTCACCATGCGCCCTTTCCTCCATGGGAGTAATGTAACAAACAGCCTACGCTTTGATCGTTAACTGGAAGACCAGTAGTAGTTTCCGATTAACATCTGGAGGCATTCTGTAATCTGTGGACTATCAGAGTGTTGATGAAACACAGAAATTGCATCGGGATTGAATACAAAATTCTCCATGCGCAGTTCGTTCCATAGGATTTATGTCTCAAACAGTCTACGCTTTGATCGTTCAGTGAAAGGCCAGTAGCAGTTTCAACTGCACATCTGGAGGCATTCTGTAATCTGTTGAGTATCAGAGTGTTGATGAAACACAGAAATTGCATCGGGATTGAATACAACAGTCACCATGCGCACTTTCCTCCATGGGAGTAATGTTTCTAACAGTCTACGCTTTGATCGTTCCCTGGAAGACCAGTAGTAGTTTCCGATGCACATTTGGAGGCATTCTGTAATCTGTGGAGTATCAGAGTGTTGATGAAAAACAGAAATTGCATCGGGATTGAATACAACGGTCACCATGCGCACTTTCCTTCATGGGAGTAATGCCCCAAACAGTCTACGCTTTGATCGTTCCCTGGAGAACCAGTAGTAGTTTCCGATTAACATCTGGAGGCATTTTGTAATCTGTGGACTATCAGAGTGTTGATGAAACACAGAAATTGCATCGGGATTGAATACAACATTCTCCATGCGCAGTTTCCTCCATGGGAGTAATGTCTCAAACAGTCTACGCTTCGATCGTTCCCTGGAAGACCAGTAGTAGTTTCCGATTAACATCTGGAGGCATTCTGTAATCTGTGGACTATCAGAGTGTTGATGAAACACAGAAATTGCATGGGGATTGAATACAACAGTCACCATGCGTACATTCCTCCATAAAAGTAATGTCTCAAACAGTCTACGCTTTGATGGGTTCCTGGAAGACCAGTAGTAGTTTCCGATTCACATGTGGAGGCATTCTGTAATCTGTGGACTATAGAGTGTTGATGAAACACAGAAATTGCATCGGGATTCAATACAACAGTCACCATGCGCTGTTTCTTACATAAAAGTAATGTCTCAAACAGTCTACGCTTTCATCGTTCCCTGGAGACCAGTAGTAGTTTCCGATGCACATCTCGTGGCGTTCTGTAATCTGTGGTCTATCAGAGTGTTGATGAAACACTGTAAATGAATTGGGATTGAATACAACAGTCACCATGCGCACTTTTCTCCATGGGAGTAATGTAACAAACAGCCTATGCTTTGATCGTTAACTGGAAGACCAGTAGTAGTTTCCGATTAACATCTGGAGGCATTCTGTAATCTGTGGACTATCAGAGTGTTGATGAAACACAGAAATTGCATCGGGATTGAATACAACATTCTCCATGCGCAGTTCGATCCATAAGAGTAATGTCTCAAACAGTCTACGCTTTGATCGTTCAGTGGAAGGCCAGTAGTAGTTTCAACTGCACATCTGGAGGCATTCTGTAATCTGTTGAGTATCAGAGTGTTGATGAAACACAGAAATGGCATCGGGATTGAATACAAGAGTCACCATGCGCACTTTCTTCCATGGGAGTAATGTCTCAAAGAGTCTACGGTTTGATCGTTCCCGGGAAGACCAGTAGTAGTTTCCGATGCACATCTCGCGGCATTCTGTAATCTGTGGACTATCAGAGTGTTGATGAAACACAGAAAATGCATCGGGATTGAATACAACAGTCACCATGCGCACTTTCCTCCATGGGAGTAATGTCTCAAAGACTTTACACTTTGATCGTTCCCTGGAAGACCAGTAGTAGTTTCCGATGCACATTTGGAGGCATTCTGTAATCTGTGGACTATCAGAGTGTTGATGAAACACAGAAATTGCATTGGGATTGAATACAACAGTCACCATGCACACTTTCCTCCATGGCAGTAATGTCTCAAACAGTCTACGCTTTGATCGTTCCCTGGAAAAGCAGTAGTAGTTTCCGATGCACATCTGGAGGCATTCTGTAATCTGTGGACCATCAGAGTGTTGATGAAACACAGAAAATGCATCGGGATTGAATACAACAGTCACCATGCGCACTTTCCTCCACGGGAGTAATGTCTCAAACAATCAACGCTTTGATCGTGCCCTGGAAAACCAGTAGTAGTTTCCGATGCACCTCTGGTGCATACTGTAATCTGTAGACTATCAGAGTGTTGATGAAACACAGAAATTGCATCGGGATTGAATACGACAGTCACCATGCGCACTTTCCTCCATGGGTGTAATGTCTCAAACAGTCTACGCTTTGATCGTTCCCTGGAAGAGCAGTAGTAGTTTCCGATGCACATCTGGAGGCATTCTGTAATCTGTAGACTATCAGAGTGTTGATGAAACACAGAAAATGCATCGGGATTGGATACAACAGTCACCATGCTCACTTTCCTCCATGGGAGTAATGTCTCAAACAGTCTACGCTTTGATCGTTCCCTGGAAGACCAGTAGTAGTTTCCGATGCACATTTGGAGGCATTCTGTAATCTGTGGAGTATCAGAGTGTTGATGAAACACAGAAATTGCATCGGGATTGAATACAACAGTCACCATGCGCACTTTCCTCCATGGGAGTAATGTCTCAAACAGTCTACGCTTTGATCGTTCCCTGGAAGAGCAGTAGTAGTTTCCGATGCACATCTGGAGGCATTCTGTAATCTGTAGACTATCAGAGTGTTGATGAAACACAGTAATTGCATCCGGATGGAATAAAACACTCACCATGCTCACTTTCCTCCATGGGAGTAATGTCTCTAACAGTCTACGCTTTGATCGTTCCAAGGAAGACCAGTAGTAGTTTCCGATGAACTACTGGAGGCTTTCTGTAATCTGTGGACTATCAGAGTGTTGATGAAACATAGAAATTGCATCGGGTTTGAATACGACAGTCACCATGCGCACTTTCCTCCATGGGAGTAATGTCTCAAACAGTCTACGCTTTGATCGTTCCCAGGAAGACAAGTAGTAGTTTCCGATGCAAATCTCGAGGCATTCTGTAATCTGTGGACTATCAGAGTGTTGATGAAACACAGAAAATGCATCGGGATTGGATACAACAGTCACCATGCGCACTTTCCTCCATGGGAGTAATGTCTCAAACAGTCTACGCTTTGATCGTTCCCTGGAAGACCAGTAGTAGTTTCCGATGCACATTTGGAGGCATTCTGTAATCTGTGGAGTATCAGAGTGTTGATGAAACACAGAAATTGCATCGGGATTGAATACAACAGTCACCATGCGCACTTTCCTCCATAGGAATAATGTCTCAAACAGTCTACGCTTTGATCGTTCCAAGGGAAGACTAGTAGTAGCATCCGATGCACATCTCGTGGCATTCTGTAATCTGTGGACTATCAGAGTGTTCATGAAACACAGAAAATAAATCGGGATTGGATACAACAGTCACCATGCGCACTTTCCTCCATGGGTGTAATGTCTTAAACAGTCTACGCTTTGATCGTTCCTGGGAAGACCAGTAGTAGTATCCGATGCACATCTGGAGGCATTCTGTAATCTGTGGACTATCAGAGTGTTGATGAAACACAGAAAATGCATCGGGATTGGATACAACAGTCACCATGCGCACTTTCTCCATGGGAGTAATGTCTTAAACAGTCTACGCTATGATCGTTCCCTGGAAGACCAGTAGTAGATTCCGATGCACATTTGGAGGCATTCTGTAATCTGTGGACTATCAGAGTGGTGATGAAACATACAAATTGCATTGGGATTGAATACAACAGTCACCATGCACACTTTCCTCCATGGCAGTAATGTCTCAAACAGTCTACGCTTTGATTGTTCCCTGGAAGAGCAGTAGTAGTTTCCGATGCACATCTGGAGGCATTCTGTAATCTGTGGAGTATCAGAGTGTTGATGAAGCACAGAAATTGCATCAGGATTGAATACAACAGTCACCATGCGCAGTTTCCTCCATGGGAGTAATGTCTCAAACAGTCTACGCTTTGATCGTTCCCTGGAAGACCAGTAGTAGTTTCCGATTAACATCTGGAGGCATTCTGTAATCTGTGACTATCAGAGTGTTGATGAAACACAGAAATTGCATCGGGATTGAATACAACAGTCACCATGCGTACATTCCTCCATAAAAGTAATGTCTCAAACAGTCTATGCTTTGATGGTTTCCTCGAAGACCAGTAGTAGTTTCCGATTCTTATGTGGAGGAATTCTGTAATCTGTGGACTATCAGAGTGTTGATGAAACACAGAAATTTCATCGGGATTCAATACAACAGTCACCATGCGCTGTTTCTTACATAAAAGTAATGTCTCAAACAGTCTACGCTTTCATCGTTCCCTGGGGATCAGTAGTAGTTTCCGATGCACATCTCGTGGCATTCAGTAATTTGTGGTCTATCAGATTGTTGATGAATCACTGTAAATGCATCGTGATTGAATACAACAGTCACCATGCGCCCTTTCCTCCTTGGGAGTAATGTAACAAAGAGCCTACGCTTTGATCGTTAACTGGAAGACCAGTAGTAGTTTCCGATTAACATCTGGAGGCATTCTGTAATCTGTGGACTATCAGAGTGTTGATGAAACACAGAAATTGCATTGGGATTGAATACAACATTCTCCATGCGCAGTTCCCTCCATAGGAGTAATGTCTCAAACAGTCTACGCTTTGATCGTTCAGTGGAGGGCCAGTAGTAGTTTCAACTGCACATCTGGAGGCATTCTGTAATCTGTTGAGTATCAGAGTGTTGATGAAACACAGAAATTGCATCGGGATTGAATACAACAGTCACCAAGCGCACTTTCCTCCATGGGAGTAATGTCTCAAAGAGTCTACACTTTGATCGTTCCCGGGAAGACCAGTAGTAGTTTCCGATGGACATTTAGTGGCATTCTGTAATCTGTGGACTATCAGAGTGTTGATGAAACACAGAAAATGCATCGGGATTGAATACAACAGTCACCATTCGCACTTTCCTCCATGGGAGTAATGTCTCAAAGAGTTTACGCTTTGATCGTTCCCTGGAAGACCAGTAGTAGTTTCCGATGCACATTTGCAGGCATTCTGTAATCTGTGGAGTATCAGAGTGTTGATAAAACACAGAAATTGCATCGGGATTGAATACAACAGTCACTATGAACACATTCCTCCATGGGAGTAATGTCTCAAACAGTCTACGCTTTGATCGTTCCCGGGAAGACCAGCAGTAGTTTCCGATGCACATCTCGTGGCATTCTGTAATCTGTGGACTATCAGGGTGTTGATGAAACACAGAAAATGCATCGGGATTGAATACAACAGTCACCATGCGCACTTTCCTGCACGGGAGTAATGTCTCAAACAATCTATGCTTTGATCGTTCCCTGGAAGACCAGTAGTAGTTTCCGATGCACCTCTGGTGGCATTCTGTAATCTGTAGACTATCAGAGTGTTGATGAAACACAGTAATTGCATCCGGATTGAATAAAACACTCACCATGATCACTTTCCTCCATGGGAGTAATGTCTCTAACAGTCTACGCTTTGATCGTTTCCTGGAAGACCAGTAGTAGTTTCCGATGAACTTCTGGAGGCTTTCTGTAATCTGTGGACTATCAGATTGTTGATGAAACACAGAAATTGCATCGGGATTGAATACGACAGTCACCATGCGCACTTTCCTCCATGGGAGTAATGTCTCAAACAGTCCTCGCTTTGATCGTTCCCGGGAAGACAAGTAGTAGTTTCCGATGCACATCTCGTGGCATTCTGTAATCTGTGGACTATCAGAGTGTTGATGAAACACAGAAAATGCATCGGGATTGGATACAACAGTCACCATGCGCACTTTCCTCCATGGGAGTAATGTCTTAAACAGTCTACGCTTTGATCGTTCCCTGGAAGACCAGTAGTAGTTTCCTAAGCACATTTGGAGGCATTCTGTAATCTGTGGAGTATCAGAGTGTTGATGAAACACAGAAATTGCATCGGGATTAAATACAACAGTCACCATGCGCAGTTTCCTCCATGGGAGTAATGTCTCAAACAGTCTACGCTTTGATCGTTCCCTGGAAGACCAGTAGTAGTTTCCGATTAACATCTGGAGGCATTCTGTAATCTGTGGATTATCAGAGTGTTGATGAAACACAGAAATTGCATCGGGATTGAATACAACAGTCACCATGCGTACATTACTCCATAAAAGTAACGTCTCAAACAGTCTACGATTTGATGGTTTCCTGCAAGACCAGTAGTAGTTTCCGATTCACATGTGGAGGCATTCTGTAATCTGTGGACTATCAGAGTGTTGATGAAACACAGAAATTTCATCGGGATTCAATACAACAGTCACCATGCGCTGTTTCTTACATAAGAGTAATGTCTCAAACAGTCTACGCTTTCATCGTTCCCTGGAGACCAGTAGTAGTTTCCGATGCACATCTCGTGGCATTCTGTAATCTGTGGTCTATCAGATTGTTGATGAATCACTGTAAATGCATCGTGATTGAATACAACAGTCACCATGCGCCCTTTCCTCCATGGGAGTAATGTAACAAACAGCCTCCGCTTTGATCGTTAACTGGAAGACCAGTAGTAGTTTCCGATTAACATCTGGAGGCATTCTGTAATCTGTGGACTATCAGAGTGTTGATGAAACACAGAAATTGCATCGGGATTGAATACAAAATTCTCCATGCGCAGTTCGTTCCATAGGATTAATGTCTCAAACAGTCTACGCTTTGATCGTTCAGTGAAAGGCCAGTAGCAGTTTCAACTGCACATCTGGAGGCATTCTGTAATCTGTTGAGTATCAGAGTGTTGATGAAACACAGAAATTGCATCGGGATTGAATACAACAGTCACCATGCGCACTTTCCTCCATGGGAGTAATGTTTCTGACAGTCTACGCTTTGATCGTTCCCTGGAAGACCAGTAGTAGTTTCCGATGCACATTTGGAGGCATTCTGTAATCTGTGGAGTATCAGAGTGTTGATGAAAAACAGAAATTGCATCGGGATTGAATACAACAGTCACCATGCGCACTTTCCTTCATGGGAGTAATGCCCCAAACAGTCTACGCTTTGATCGTTCCCTGGAGAACCAGTAGTAGTTTCCGATTAACATCTGGAGGCATTTTGTAATCTGTGGACTATCAGAGTGTTGATGAAACACAGAAATTGCATCGGGATTGAATACAACATTCTCCATGCGCAGTTTCCTCCATGGGAGTAATGTCTCAAACAGTCTACGCTTCGATCGTTCCCTGGAAGACCAGTAGTAGTTTCCGATTAACATCTGGAGGCATTCTGTAATCTGTGGACTATCAGAGTGTTGATGAAACACAGAAATTGCATGGGGATTGAATACAACAGTCACCATGCGTACATTCCTCCATAAAAGTAATGTCTCAAACAGTCTACGCTTTGATGGGTTCCTGGAAGACCAGTAGTAGTTTCCGATTCTCATGTGGAGGCATTCTGTAATCTGTGGACTATCAGAGTGTTGATGAAACACAGAAATTGCATCGGGATTCAATACAACAGTCACCATGCGCTGTTTCTTACATAAAAGTATTGTCTCAAACAGTCTACGCTTTCATCGTTCCCTGGAGACCAGTAGTAGTTTCCGATGCACATCTCGTGGCATTCTGTAATCTGTGGTCTATCAGAGTGTTGATGAAACACTGTAAATGAATCGGGATTGAATACAACAGTCACCATGCGCACTTTTCTCCATGGGAGTAATGTAACAAACAGCCTATGCTTTGATCGTTAACTGGAAGACCAGTAGTAGTTTCCGATTAACATCTGGAGGCATTCTGTAATCTGTGGACTATCAGAGTGTTGATGAAACACAGAAATTGCATCGGGATTGAATACAACATTCTCCATGCGCAGTTCGATCCATAAGAGTAATGTCTCAAACAGTCTACGCTTTGATCGTTCAGTGGAAGGCCCGTAGTAGTTTCAACTGCACATCTGGAGGCATTCTGTAATCTGTTGAGTATCAGAGTGTTGATGAAACACAGAAATGGCATCGGGATTGAATACAAGAGTCACCATGCGCACTTTCTTCCATGGGAGTAATGTCTCAAAGAGTCTACGGTTTGATCGTTCCCGGGAAGACCAGTAGTAGTTTCCGATGCACATCTCGTGGCATTCTGTAATCTGTGGACTATCAGAGTGTTGATGAAACACAGAAATTGCATTAGGATTGAATACAACAGTCACCATGCACACTTTCCTCCATGGCAGTAATGTCTCAAACAGTCTACGCTTTGATCGTTCCCTGGAAAAGCAGTAGTAGTTTCCGATGCACATCTGGAGGCATTCTGTAATCTGTGGACCATCAGAGTGTTGATGAAACACAGAAAATGCATCGGGATTGAATACAACAGTCACCATGCGCACTTTCCTCCACGGGAGTAATGTCTCAAACAATCAACGCTTTGATCGTGCCCTGGAAAACCAGTAGTAGTTTCCGATGCACCTCTGGTGCATACTGTAATCTGTAGACTATCAGAGTGTTGATGAAACACAGTAATTGCATCCGGATTGAATAAAACACTCACTATGCTCACTTTCCTCCATGGGAGTAATGTCTCTAACAGTCTACGCTTTGATCGTTCCCTGGAAGACCAGTAGTAGTTTCCGATTAACATCTGGAGGCATTCTGTAATCTGTGGATTATCAGAGTGTTGATGAAACACAGAAATTGCATCGGGATTGAATACAACAGTCACCATGCGCAGTTTCCTCCATGGGAGTAATGTCTCAAACAGTCTACGCTTTGATCGTTCCCTGGAAGACCAGTAGTAGTTTCCTAAGCACATTTGGAGGCATTCTGTAATCTGTGGAGTATCAGAGTGTTGATGAAACACAGAAATTGCATCGGGATTAAATACAACAGTCACCATGCGCAGTTTCCTCCATGGGAGTAATGTCTCAAACAGTCTACGCTTTGATCGTTCCCTGGAAGACCAGTAGTAGTTTCCGATTAACATCTGGAGGCATTCTGTAATCTGTGGATTATCAGAGTGTTGATGAAACACAGAAATTGCATCGGGATTGAATACAACAGTCACCATGCGTACATTACTCCATAAAAGTAACGTCTCAAACAGTCTACGATTTGATGGTTTCCTGCAAGACCAGTAGTAGTTTCCGATTCACATGTGGAGGCATTCTGTAATCTGTGGACTATCAGAGTGTTGATGAAACACAGAAATTTCATCGGGATTCAATACAACAGTCACCATGCGCTGTTTCTTACATAAGAGTAATGTCTCAAACAGTCTACGCTTTCATCGTTCCCTGGAGACCAGTAGTAGTTTCCGATGCACATCTCGTGGCATTCTGTAATCTGTGGTCTATCAGATTGTTGATGAATCACTGTAAATGCATCGTGATTGAATACAACAGTCACCATGCGCCCTTTCCTCCATGGGAGTAATGTAACAAACAGCCTCCGCTTTGATCGTTAACTGGAAGACCAGTAGTAGTTTCCGATTAACATCTGGAGGCATTCTGTAATCTGTGGACTATCAGAGTGTTGATGAAACACAGAAATTGCATCGGGATTGAATACAAAATTCTCCATGCGCAGTTCGTTCCATAGGATTAATGTCTCAAACAGTCTACGCTTTGATCGTTCAGTGAAAGGCCAGTAGCAGTTTCAACTGCACATCTGGAGGCATTCTGTAATCTGTTGAGTATCAGAGTGTTGATGAAACACAGAAATTGCATCGGGATTGAATACAACAGTCACCATGCGCACTTTCCTCCATGGGAGTAATGTTTCTGACAGTCTACGCTTTGATCGTTCCCTGGAAGACCAGTAGTAGTTTCCGATGCACATTTGGAGGCATTCTGTAATCTGTGGAGTATCAGAGTGTTGATGAAAAACAGAAATTGCATCGGGATTGAATACAACAGTCACCATGCGCACTTTCCTTCATGGGAGTAATGCCCCAAACAGTCTACGCTTTGATCGTTCCCTGGAGAACCAGTAGTAGTTTCCGATTAACATCTGGAGGCATTTTGTAATCTGTGGACTATCAGAGTGTTGATGAAACACAGAAATTGCATCGGGATTGAATACAACATTCTCCATGCGCAGTTTCCTCCATGGGAGTAATGTCTCAAACAGTCTACGCTTCGATCGTTCCCTGGAAGACCAGTAGTAGTTTCCGATTAACATCTGGAGGCATTCTGTAATCTGTGGACTATCAGAGTGTTGATGAAACACAGAAATTGCATGGGGATTGAATACAACAGTCACCATGCGTACATTCCTCCATAAAAGTAATGTCTCAAACAGTCTACGCTTTGATGGGTTCCTGGAAGACCAGTAGTAGTTTCCGATTCTCATGTGGAGGCATTCTGTAATCTGTGGACTATCAGAGTGTTGATGAAACACAGAAATTGCATCGGGATTCAATACAACAGTCACCATGCGCTGTTTCTTACATAAAAGTATTGTCTCAAACAGTCTACGCTTTCATCGTTCCCTGGAGACCAGTAGTAGTTTCCGATGCACATCTCGTGGCATTCTGTAATCTGTGGTCTATCAGAGTGTTGATGAAACACTGTAAATGAATCGGGATTGAATACAACAGTCACCATGCGCACTTTTCTCCATGGGAGTAATGTAACAAACAGCCTATGCTTTGATCGTTAACTGGAAGACCAGTAGTAGTTTCCGATTAACATCTGGAGGCATTCTGTAATCTGTGGACTATCAGAGTGTTGATGAAACACAGAAATTGCATCGGGATTGAATACAACATTCTCCATGCGCAGTTCGATCCATAAGAGTAATGTCTCAAACAGTCTACGCTTTGATCGTTCAGTGGAAGGCCCGTAGTAGTTTCAACTGCACATCTGGAGGCATTCTGTAATCTGTTGAGTATCAGAGTGTTGATGAAACACAGAAATGGCATCGGGATTGAATACAAGAGTCACCATGCGCACTTTCTTCCATGGGAGTAATGTCTCAAAGAGTCTACGGTTTGATCGTTCCCGGGAAGACCAGTAGTAGTTTCCGATGCACATCTCGTGGCATTCTGTAATCTGTGGACTATCAGAGTGTTGATGAAACACAGAAATTGCATTAGGATTGAATACAACAGTCACCATGCACACTTTCCTCCATGGCAGTAATGTCTCAAACAGTCTACGCTTTGATCGTTCCCTGGAAAAGCAGTAGTAGTTTCCGATGCACATCTGGAGGCATTCTGTAATCTGTGGACCATCAGAGTGTTGATGAAACACAGAAAATGCATCGGGATTGAATACAACAGTCACCATGCGCACTTTCCTCCACGGGAGTAATGTCTCAAACAATCAACGCTTTGATCGTGCCCTGGAAAACCAGTAGTAGTTTCCGATGCACCTCTGGTGCATACTGTAATCTGTAGACTATCAGAGTGTTGATGAAACACAGTAATTGCATCCGGATTGAATAAAACACTCACTATGCTCACTTTCCTCCATGGGAGTAATGTCTCTAACAGTCTACGCTTTGATCGTTCCCTGGAAGACCAGTAGTAGTTTCCGATGAACTTCTGAAGGCTTTCTGTAATCTGTGAACTATCAGAGTGTTGATGAAACACAGAAATTGCATCGGGATTGAATACGACAGTCACCATGCGCACTTTCCTCCATGGGTGTAATGTCTCAAACAGTCCTCGCTTTGATCGTTCCCGGGAAGACAAGTAGTAGCTCCGATGCACATCTCGTGGCATTCTGTAATCTGTGGACTATCAGAGTGTTGATGAAACACAGAAAATGCATCGGGATTGGATACAACAGTCACCATGCTCACTTTCCTCCATGGGAGTAATGTCTCAAACAGTCTACGCTTTGATCGTTCCCTGGAAGACCAGTAGTAGTTTCCGATGCACATTTGGAGGCATTCTGTAATCTGTGGAGTATCAGAGTGTTGATGAAACACAGAAATTGCATCGGGATTGAATACAACAGTCACCATGCGCACTTTCCTCCATGGGAGTAATGTCTCAAACAGTCTACGCTTTGATCGTTCCCTGGAAGAGCAGTAGTAGTTTCCGATGCACATCTGGAGGCATTCTGTAATCTGTAGACTATCAGAGTGTTGATGAAACACAGTAATTGCATCCGGATGGAATAAAACACTCACCATGCTCACTTTCCTCCATGGGAGTAATGTCTCTAACAGTCTACGCTTTGATCGTTCCAAGGAAGACCAGTAGTAGTTTCCGATGAACTACTGGAGGCTTTCTGTAATCTGTGGACTATCAGAGTGTTGATGAAACATAGAAATTGCATCGGGTTTGAATACGACAGTCACCATGCGCACTTTCCTCCATGGGAGTAATGTCTCAAACAGTCTACGCTTTGATCGTTCCCAGGAAGACAAGTAGTAGTTTCCGATGCAAATCTCGAGGCATTCTGTAATCTGTGGACTATCAGAGTGTTGATGAAACACAGAAAATGCATCGGGATTGGATACATCAGTCACCATGCGCACTTTCCTCCATGGGAGTAATGTCTCAAACAGTCTACGCTTTGATCGTTCCCTGGAAGACCAGTAGTAGTTTCCGATGCACATTTGGAGGCATTCTGTAATCTGTGGAGTATCAGAGTGTTGATGAAACACAGAAATTGCATCGGGATTGAATACAACAGTCACCATGCGCACTTTCCTCCATGGGAATAATGTCTCAAACAGTCTACGCTTTGATCGTTCCAAGGGAAGACTAGTAGTAGCATCCGATGCACATCTCGTGGCATTCTGTAATCTGTGGACTATCAGAGTGTTCATGAAACACAGAAAATGCATCGGGATTGGATACAACAGTCACCATGCGCACTTTCCTCCATGGGTGTAATGTCTTAAACAGTCTACGCTTTGATCGTTCCTGGGAAGACCAGTAGTAGTATCCGATGCACATCTGGAGGCATTCTGTAATCTGTGGACTATCAGAGTGTTGATGAAACACAGAAAATGCATCGGGATTGGATACAACAGTCACCATGCGCACTTTCTCCATGGGAGTAATGTCTTAAACAGTCTACGCTATGATCGTTCCCTGGAAGACCAGTAGTAGATTCCGATGCACATTTGGAGGCATTCTGTAATCTGTGGACTATCAGAGTGGTGATGAAACATACAAATTGCATCGGGATTGAATACAACAGTCACCATGCGTACATTCCTCCATAAAAGTAATGTCTCAAACAGTCTATGCTTTGATGGTTTCCTCGAAGACCAGTAGTAGTTTCCGATTCTTATGTGGAGGCATTCTGTAATCTGTGGACTATCAGAGTGTTGATGAAACACAGAAATTTCATCGGGATTCAATACAACAGTCACCATGCGCTGTTTCTTACATAAAAGTAGTGTCTCAAACAGTCTACGCTTTCATCGATCCCTGGGGATCAGTAGTAGTTTCCGATGCACATCTCGTGGCATTCAGTAATTTGTGGTCTATCAGATTGTTGATGAATCACTGTAAATGCATCGTGATTGAATACAACAGTCACCATGCGCCCTTTCCTCCTTGGGAGTAATGTAACAAAGAGCCTACGCTTTGATCGTTAACTGGAAGACCAGTAGTAGTTTCCGATTAACATCTGGAGGCATTCTGTAATCTGTGGACTATCAGAGTGTTGATGAAACACAGAAATTGCATTGGGATTGAATACAACATTCTCCATGCGCAGTTCCCTCCATAGGAGTAATGTCTCAAACAGTCTACGCTTTGATCGTTCAGTGGAGGGCCAGTAGTAGTTTCAACTGCACATCTGGAGGCATTCTGTAATCTGTTGAGTATCAGAGTGTTGATGAAACACAGAAAATGCATCGGGATTGAATACAACAGTCACCATTCGCACTTTCCTCCATGGGAGTAATGTCTCAAAGAGTTTACGCTTTGATCGTTCCCTGGAAGACCAGTAGTAGTTTCCGATGCACATTTGCAGGCATTCTGTAATCTGTGGAGTATCAGAGTGTTGATAAAACACAGAAATTGCATCGGGATTGAATACAACAGTCACTATGCACACATTCCTCCATGGGAGTAATGTCTCAAACAGTCTACGCTTTGATCGTTCCCGGGAAGACCAGCAGTAGTTTCCGATGCACATCTCGTGGCATTCTGTAATCTGTGGACTATCAGGGTGTTGATGAAACACAGAAAATGCATCGGGATTGAATACAACAGTCACCATGCGCACTTTCCTCCATGGGAGTAATGTCTCAAAGTGTTTACGCTTTGATCGTTCCCTGGAAGACAAGTAGTACTTTCCGATGCACATTTGGAGGCATTCTGTAATCTGGTGACTATCAGAGTGGTGATGAAACATACAAATTGCATTGGGATTGAATACAACAGTCACCATGCACACTTTCCTCCATGGCAGTAATGTCTCAAACAGTCTACGCTTTGATTGTTCCCTGGAAGAGCAGTAGTAGTTTCCGATGCACATCTGGAGGCACTCTGTAATCTGTGGACTATCAGAGTGTTGATGAAACACAGAAAATGCATCGGGAGTGAATACAACAGTCACCATGCGCACTTTCCTTCATGGGAGTAATGTCCCAAACAGTCTACGCTTTGATCGTTCCCTGGAGGACAGGTAGTAGTTTCCGATTAACATCTGGAGGCATTTTGTAATTTGTGGACTATCAGAGTGTTGATGAAACACAGAAATTGCATCGGGATTGAATACAACAGTCACCATGCACACTTTCCTCCATGGCAGTAATGTCTCAAACAGTCTACGCTTTGAGCGTTCCCTGGAAGACCAGTAGTAGTTTCCGATGCCCATCTGGAGGCATTCCGTAATCTGTGGAGTATCAGAGAGTTGATGAAACACAGAAATTCGATCGGGATTGAATAAAACAGTCACCATCCGCACTTTCCTAAATGGGAGTAATGTCTGAAACAGTCTACGCATTGATCGTTCCCGGGAAGACCAGTAGTAGTTTCCGATTAACATCTGGAGGCATTCTGTAATCTGTGGACTATCAGAGTGTTGATGAAACATAGAAATTGCATCGGGATTGAATACAACAATCACCTGAGCACATTCCTCCATAAAAGTAATGTCCCAAACAGCCTACGCTTTGATCGTTCCCTGGAAGATCAGTAGTAGTTTCCGATTAACATCTGGAGGCATCCTGTAATCTGTGGACTATCAGAGTGTTGATGAAACACAGAAACTGCTTCGGGATTGAATACAACATTCTCCATGCGCAGTTTCCTCCATGGGAGTAATGTCTCAAAGAGTTTACGCTTTGATCGTTCCCTGGAAGACCAGTAGTAGTTTCCGATGCACATCTCGTGGCATTCTGTAATCTGTGGACTATCAGGGTGTTGATGAAACACAGAAAATGCATCGAGATTGAATACAACAGTCACCATGCGCACTTTCCTCCATGGGAGTAATGTCTCAAAGTGTTTACGCTTTGATCGTTCCCTGGAAGACAAGTAGTACTTTCCGATGCACATTTGGAGGCATTCTGTAATCTGTGGACTATCAGAGTGGTGATGAAACATACAAATTGCATTGGGATTGAATACAACAGTCACCATGCACACTTTCCTCCATGGCAGTAATGTCTCAAACAGTCTACGCTTTGATTGTTCCCTGGAAGAGCAGTAGTAGTTTCCGATGCACATCTGGAGGCATTCTGTAATCTGTGGACTATCAGAGTGTTGATGAAACACAGAAAATGCATCGGGAGTGAATACAACAGTCACCATGCCCACTTTCCTCCACGGGAGTAATGTCTCAAACAATCTACGCTTTGATCGTTCCCTGGAAGACGAGTAGTAGTTTCCGATGCACCTCTGGTGGCAATCTGTAATCTGTAGACTATCAGAGTGTTAATGAAACACAGTAATTGCATCCGGATTGAATAAAACACTCACCATGCTATCTTTCCTCCATTGTAGTAATGTCTCAAACAGTCTACGCTTTGATCGTTCCCGGGAAGACAAGTAGTAGTTTCCGATGCACATTTGGAGGCATTCTGTAATCTGTGGAGTATCAGAGTGTTGATAAAACACAGAAATTGCATCGGGATTGAATACAACAGTCACCATTCGCACTTTCCTCCATGGGAGTAATGTCTCAAAGAGTTTACGCTTTGATCGTTCCCTGGAAGACCAGTAGTAGTTTCCGATGCAGATTTGGAGGCATTCTGTAATCTGTGGTCTATCAGAGTGTTGATGAAACAGAGAAATTGCATCGGGATTGAATACAACAGTCACCATGCACACTTTCCTCCATGGCAGTAATGTCTCAAACAGTCTACGCTTTGATCGTTCCCTGGAAGAACAGTAGTAGTTTCCGATGCCCATCTGGAGGAATTCCGTAATCTGTGCAGTATCAGAGAGTTGATGAAACACAGAAATTGTATCGGGATTGAATAAAACAGTCACCATCCGCACTTTCCTCCTTCGGAGTAATGTCTGAAACAGTCTACGCATTGATCGTTCCCGGGAAGACCAGTAGTAGTTTCCGATTAACATCTGGAGGCATTCTGTAATCTGTGTACTATCAGAGTGTTGATGAAACATAGAAATTGAATCGGTATTGAATACAACAATCACCATGAGCACATTCCTCCATAAAAGTAATGTCTCAAACAGTCTACGCTTTGATCGTTCAGTGGAAGGCCAGTAGTAGTTTCAACTTCACATCTGGAGGCATTCTGTAATCTGTGGAGTATCAGAGTGTTGATGAAACACAGAAATTGCATCGGGATTGAATACAACAGTCACCATGCGCACTTTCCTCCATGGGAGTAATATCTCAAACAGTCTACACTTTGATCGTTCCCGGGAAGACCAGTAGTAGTTTCCGATGCACATCTCGTGGCATTCTGTAATCTGTGGACTATCAGAGTGTTGATGAAACACAGAAAATGCATCGGGATTGAATACAACAGTCACCATGCGCACTTTCCTCCATAGGAGTAATGTCTCAAAGAGTTTACGCTTTGATCGTTCCCTGGAAGGCCAGTAGTAGTTTCAACTGCACATCTGGAGGCATTCTGTAATCTGTGAAGTATCAGAGTGTTGATAAAACACAAATTGCATCGGGATTGAATACAACAGTCACTATGCGCACATTCCTCCATGGCAGTAATGTTTCAAACGGTCTATGCTTTGATCGTTTCCGGGAAGACCAGTAGTAGTTTCCGATGCACATCTCGTGGCATTCTGTAATCTGTGGACTATCAGAGTGTTGATAAAACACAGAAATTGCATCGGGATTGAATACAACAGTCACAATGCGCACATTCCTCCATGGGAGTAATGTCTCAAACAGTCTACGCTATGATCGTTCCCGGGAAGACCAGTAGTAGTTTCCGATGCACATCTCGTGGCATTCTGTAATCTGTGGACTATCAGAGTGTTGATGAATCACAGAAATTGCATCGGGATTGAATACAACAGTCACCATTCGCACTTTCCTCCATGGGAGTAATATCTCAAACAGTCTACACTTTGATCGTTCCCGTAAAGACCAGTAGTGGTTTCCGATGCACATCTCGTGGCATTCTGTAATCTGTGGACTATCAGAGTGTTGATGAAACACAGAAAATGCATCGGGATTGAATACAACAGTCACCATGCGCACTTTCCTCCATGGGAGTAATGTCTCAAACAGTCTACGCTTTGATCGTTCAGTGGAAGGCCTGTAGTAGTTTCAACAGCACATCTGGAGGCATTCTGTAATCTGTGGAGTATCAGAGTGTTGATGAATCATAGAAATTGCATCGGGATTGAATACTACAATCACCATGAGCACATTCCTCCATAAAAGTAATGTCTCAAACAGTCTACGCTTTGATCGATCCCTGGAAGACCAGTAGTAGTTTCCGATTAACATCTGGAGGCATTCTGTAATCTGTGGTCTATCAGAGTGTTGATGAAACACAGAAATTGCATCGGGATTGAATACAACAGTCACCATGCACACTTTCCACCATGGCAGTAATGTCTCAAACAGTCTACGCTTTGATCGTTCCCTGGTAGACCAGTAGTAGTTTCCGATGCCCATCTGGAGGCATTCTGTAATCTGTGGAGTATCAGAGAGTTGATGAAACACAGATTTTGTTTCGGGATTGAATAAAACAGTCACCATCCGCACTTTCCTCCATGGGAGTAATGTCTGAAACAGTCTACGCTTTGATCGTTCCCGGGACGACCAGTAGTAGTTTCCGATTAACATCTGGAGGCATTCTGTAATCTGTGGTCTATCAGAGTGTTGATGAAACACAGAAATTGCATTGGGATTGAATACAACAGTCACCATGCGCACATTCCTCCATGGGAGTAATGTCCCAAACAGTCTACGTTTTGATCGTTCCCTGGAAGACCAGTAGTAGTTTCCGATGAACATCTGGAGGCTTTCTGTAATCTGTGGAGTATCAGAGGGTTGATGAAACACAGAAAATGCATCGGGATTGAATACAACAGTCACCATGCGCACATTCCTCCATAAGAGTAATGTCTCAAACAGTCTACACTTTCATCGTTCCCAGGAAGACCAGTAGTAGTTTCCGATGCACATTTGGAGGCATTCTGTAATCTGTGGAGTATCAGAGTGTTGGTAAAACACAGAAATTGCATTGGGATTGAATACAACAGTCACTATGCGCACATTTGTCCATGGGAGTAATGTCTCTAACAGTCTACGCTTTGATCGTTCCCGGGAAGACCAGTAGTAGTTTCCGATGCACATCTCGTGGCATTCTGTAATCTGTGGACTATCAGAGTGTTGATGAAACACAGAAAATGCATCGGGATTGAATACAACAGTCACCATGCGCAATTTCCTCCAAAGGAGTAATGTCTGAAAGAGTTTACGCTTTGATCGTTCCCTGGAAGACCAGTAGTAGTTTCCGATGCACATTTGGAGGCATTCTGTAATCTGTGGAGTATCAGAGTGTTGATAAAACACAGAAATTGCATCGGGATTGAATACAACAGTCACAATGCGCACATTCCTCCATGGGAGTAATGTCTCAAACAGTCTACGCTTTGATCGTTTCCGGGAAGACTAGTAGTAGTTTCCGATGCACATCTCGTGGCATTCTGTAATCTGTGGACTATCAGAGTGTTGATGAAACACAGAAATTGCATCGGGATTGAATACAACAGTCACCATGCTCACTTTCCTCCATGGGAGTAATATGTCAAACAGACTACACTTTGATCCTTCCCGGGAAGACCAGTAGTAGTTTCCGATGCACATCTCGTGGCATTCTGTAATCTGTGGACTATCAGAGTGTTGATGAAACACAGAAAATGCAACGGGATTGAATACAACAGTCACCATGCGCACTTTCCTCCATGGGAGTAATGTCTCAAAGAGTTTACGCTTTGATCGTTCCCTGGAAGGCCAGTAGGAGTTTCAACTGCACATCTGGAGGCATTCTGTAATCTGTGGAGTATCAGAGTGTTGATAAAACACAGATATTACATCGGGATTGAATACAACAGTCTCTATGCGCACATTCCTCCATAGGAGTAATGTTTCAAACAGTCTACGCTTTGATCGTTCCCGGGAAGACCAGTAGTAGTTTCCGATGCATATCTCGTGGCATTCTGTAATCTGTGGACTATCAGAGTGTTGATGAAACACAGAAAATGCATCGGGATTGAATACAACAGTCACCATGCGCAATTTCCTCCATGGGAGTAATGTCTGAAAGAGTTTACGCTTTGATCGTTCCCTGGAAGACCAGTAGTAGTTTCCGATGCACATTTGGAGGCATTCTGTAATCTGTGGAGTATCAGAGTGTTGATAAAACACAGAAATTGCATCGGGATTGAATACAACAGTCACTATGCGCACATTCCTCCATGGGAGTAATGTCTCAAACGCTCTACAATTTGATCGTTCCCTGGAAGACCAGTAGAAGTTTCCGATTAACGTCTGGAGGCATTCTGTAGTCTGTGGACTATCAGAGTGTTGATGAAACACAGAAATTGCATCGGGATTGAATACAACAGTCACCATGCAAACTTTCCTCCATGGCAGTAATGTATCAAACAGTCTACGCTTTGATCGTTCCCTGGAAGACCAGTAGTAGTTTCCGATGCCCATCTGGAGGCATTCCGTAATCTGTGGAGTATCAGAGAGTTGATGAAACACAGAAATTGTATCGGGATTAAATAAAACAGTCACCATTTGAACTTTCCTAAATGGGATTAAAGTCTGAAACAGTCTACGCATTGATCGTTCCCGGGAAGACCAGTAGTAGTTTCCGATTATCATCTGGAGGCATTCTGTAATCTGTGGACTATCAGAGTGTTGATGAAACATAGAAATTGCATCGGGATTGAATACAACTATCACCATGAGCACATTCCTCCATAAAAGTAATGTCTCAAACAGTCTACGCTTTGATCGTTCCCTGGAAGACCAGCAGTAGTTTCCGATTAACATCTGGAGGCATCCTGTAATCTGTGGACTATCAGAGTGTTGATGAAACACAGAAACTGCATCGGGATTGAATACAACATTCTCCATGCGCAGTTTCCTCCATAGGAGTAATGTCTCAAACAGTCTACGCTTTGATCGTTCAGTGGAAGGCCTGTAGTAGTTTCAACTGCACATCTGGAGGCATTCTGTAAGCTGTGGAGTATCAGAGTGTTGATGAAACACAGAAATTGCATCGGGATTGAATACAACAGTCACTATGCGCACATTCCTCCATGGGAGTAATATCTCTAACAGTCTACACTTTGATCGTTCCCGGGAAGACCAGTAGTAGTTTCCGATGCACATCTCGTGGCATTCTGTAATCTGTGAACTATCAGAGTGTTGATAAAACACAGAAATTGCATCGGGATTGAATACAATAGTCACTATGCGCACATTTCTCCATGGGAGTAATGTCTCAAACACTCTACAATTTGATCGTTCCCTGGAAGACCAGTAGAAGTTTCCGATTAACATCTGGAGGCATTCTGTAATCTGTGGACTATCAGAGTGTTGATGAAACACAGAAATTGCATCGGGAATGAATACAACAGTCACCATGCGCACTTTCCTCCACGGGAGGTATGTCTCAAACAGTCTACGCTTTGATCGTTCCCGGGAAGACCAGTAGTAGTTTCCGATTAACATCTGGAGGCATTCTGTAATCTGTGGTCTATCAGAGTGTTGATGAAACACAGAAATTGCATAGGGATTGAATACATCAGTCACCATACGCACATTCCTCCATGGGAGTAATGTCCCAAACAGTCTACGTTTTGATCGTTCCCTGGAAGACCAGTAGTAGTGTCCGATGAACATCTGGAGGCTTTCTGTAATCTGTGGAGTATCAGAGTGTTGATGAAACACAGAAAATGCATCGGGATTGAATACAACAGTCAGCATGCGCACTTTCCTCCATGGGAGTAATGTCCCAAAGAGTTTACGCTTTGATCGTTCCCTGGAAGACCAGTAGTAGTTTCCGATGCACATTTGGAGGCATTCTGTAATCTGTGGAGTATCAGAGTGTTGATAAAACATAAAAATTGCATCGGGATTTAATACAACAGTCACTATGCGCACATTCCTCCATGGGAGTAATGTCTCAAACAGTCTACAGTTTGATCGTTCCCTGGAAGACCAGTAGTACTTTCCGATGCCCATCTGGAGGCATTCTGTAATCTGTGGAGTATCAGAGTGTTGATAAAACATAAAAATTGCATCGGGATTGAATACAACAGTCACTATGCGCACATTCCTCCATGGGAGTAATGTCTCAATCACTCTACAATTTGATCGTTCCCTGGAAGAGCAGTAGAAGTTTCCGATTAACATCTGGAGGCATTCTGTAATATGTGGACTATCAGAGTGTTGATGAAACACAGAAGTTGCATTGGGATTGAATACAACGGTCACCATGCACACTTTCCTCCATGGCAGTAATGTCTCAAACAGTCTACAGTTTGATCGTTCCCTGGAAGACCAGTAGTAGTTTCCGATGCCCATCTGGAGGCATTCTGTAATCTGTGGAGTATCAGAGAGTTGATCAAACACAGAAATTGTATCGGGATTGAATAAAACAGTCACCATTCGCACTTTCCTCCATGGGAGTAATGTCTGAAACAGTCTACGCTTTGATCGTTCCCGGGAAGACCAGTAGTAGTTTCCGATTAACATCTGGAGGCATTCTGTAATCTGTGGACTATCAGAGTGTTGATGAAACACAGAAATTGCATCGGGATTGAATACAACAGTCACCATGCGCACTTTCCTCCATGGGAGTAATGTCCCAAACAGTCAACGTTTTGATCGTTCCCTGGAAGACCAGTAGTAGTTTCCGATGAACATCTGAAGGCTTTCTAAAATCTGTTGAGTATCAGAGTGTTGATGAAACACAGAAAATGCATCGGGATTGAATACAACAGTCACCATGCGAACTTTCCTCCAAGGGAGTAATGTCTCAAACAATCTACGCTTTGATCGTTCCCTGGAAGACCAGTAGTAGTTTCCGATGCACTTCTGGTGGCATTCTGTAATGTCTAGACTATCAGAGTGTTGATGAAACACAGTAATTGCCTCGGGATTGAATACAACAGTCACCATGCTCACTTTCCTCCATGGGAGTAATGTCTCAAGCAGTCTACGCTTTGATCGTTCCCTGGAAGACCAGTAGTAGTTTCCGATGCACATCTGGAGGCATTCTGTAATCTGTGGACTATCAGAGTGTTGATGAAACACAGAAATTCCATCGGGATTGAATACAACAGTCACCATGCGCTGTTTCTTCCATAAAAGCATTGTCTCAAACAGTCTACGCTTTATTCGTTCCCTGGAAGACAAGTAGTAGTTTCCGATGCACATCTGGAGGCGATCTGTAATCTGTGGACTATCAGAGTGTTGATGAAACACAGAAATTGCATCGGGATTGAATAAAACAGTCACCATCCGCACTTTCCTCCATGGGTGTAATGTCTGAAACAGTCTACGCTTTGATCGTTTCCAGGAAGACCAGTAGTAGTTTCCGATTAACATCTGGAGTCATTCTGTAATCTGTGGACTATCAGAGTGTTGATGCAACACAGGAATTGCATCGGGATTGAATACAACAGTCACCATGCGCACTTTCCTATATGGGACTAATGTCCCAAACAGTCTACGCTTTGATCGTTCCCTGGAAGACCAGTAGTAGTTTCCGATGCACATCTGGATGCATTCTGTAATCTGTGGACTATCAGAGTGTTGATGAAACACAGAAATTGTATCGGGATTGAATACAACACTCACCATGTGCACCTTCCTCCATTTGAGTTTGTCTCAAACAGTCTACGCTTTGATCGTTCCTTGGAAGACCAGTAGTAGTTTCCGATACACATCTGGAGGCATTCTGTAATCTGTGGACTATCAGAGTGTTGATGAAACACAGAAATTGCTTCGGGATTGAATACAACAGTCACCATGCGCACTTTCCTCCATGGGACTAATGTCCCAAACAGTCTACGTTCTGATCGTTCCCTGGAAGACCAGTTGTAGTTTCCGATGAACATCTGGAGGCTTTCTGTAATCTGTGGAGTATCAGAGTGTTGATGAAACACAGAAAATGCATCGGGATTGAATACAACAGTCACCATGCGCACTTTCCTCCATGGGAGTAATGTCTCAATGAGTTTACGCTTTGATCATTCCCTGAAAGACCAGTAGTAGTTTCAGATGCACATCTCGTGGCATTCTGTAGTCTGTGGACTATCAGCGTGTTGATGAAACACAGAAAATGCATCGGGATTGAATACAACAGTCACCATGCACACTTTCCTCCATGGGAGTAATGTCTCAAAGAGTTTACGCTTTTATCGTTCCCTGGAAGACCAGTAGTAGTTTCCGATGCACATTTGGAGGCATTCTGTAATCTGTGGAGTATCAGAGTGTTGATAAAACACAGAAATTGCATCGGGATTGAATACAACAGTCACTATGCGCACATTCCTCCATGGGAGTAATGTCTCAAACACTCTACAATTTGATCGTTCCCTGGAAGACCAGTAGAAGTTTCCGACTAACATCTGGAGGCATTCTGTAATCTGTGGACTATCAGAGTGTTGATGAAACACAGAAATTGCATCGGGATTGAATACAACAGTCACCATGCACACTTTCCTCCATGGCAGTAATGTATCAAACAGTCTACGCTTTGATCGTTCCCTGGAAGACCAGTAGTAGTTTCCGATGCCCATCCGGAGGCATTCCGTAATCTGTGGAGTATCAGAGAGTTGATGAAACACAGAAATTGCATCGGGATTGAATACAACAGTCCCTATGCGCACATTCCTCCATGGGAGTAATATCTCTAACAGTCTACACTTTGATCGTTCCCGGGAAGACCAGTAGTAGTTTCCGATGCACATCTCGTGGCATTCTGTAATCTGTGGACTATCAGAGTGTTGATAAAACACAGAAATTGCATCGGGATTGAATACAATAGTCACTATGCGCACATTCCTCAATGGGAGTAATGTCTCAAACACTCTACAATTTGATCGTTCCCTGGAAGACCAGTAGAAGTTTCCGATTAACATCTGGAGGCATTCTGTAATCTGTGGACTATCAGAGTGTTGATGAAACACAGAAATTGCATCGGGATTGAATACAACAGTCACCATGCACACTTTTTACCATGGCAGTAATGTCTCAAACAGTCTACGCTTTGATCGTTCCCTGGAAGACCAGTAGTAGTTTCCGATGCACATCTGGAGGCATTCTGTAATCTGTGGAGGATCAGAGAGTTGATGAAACACAGATTTCGTTTCGGGATTGAATAAAACAGTCACCATCCACACTTTCATCCATGGGAGTAATGTCTGAAACAGTCTACGCTTTGATCGTTCCCGGGAAGACCAGTAGTAGTTTCCGATTAACATCTGGAGGCTTTCTGTAATCTGTGGTCTATCAGAGTGTTGATGAAACACAGAAATTGCATCGGGATTGAATACAACAGTCACCATGCGCACTTTCCTCCATGGGAGTAATGTCCCAAACAGTCTACGTTTTGATCGTTCCCTGGAAGACCAGTAGTAGTTTCCGATGAACATCTGGAGGCTTTCTGTAATCTGTGAAGTATCAGAGTGTTGATGAAACACAGAAATTGCATCGGGATTGAATACGACAGTCACCATGCGCACATTCCTCCATGGGAGTAATGTCTCTAACAGTCTACGCTTTGATCGTTCTTGGGAAGACCAGTAGTAGTTTCCGATGCACATCTCGTGGCATTCTGTAATCTGTGGGCTATCAGAGTGTTTATGAAACACAGAAAATGCATCGGGATTGAATACAACAGTCACCATGCGCACTTTGCTCCATGTGAGTAATGTCTCAAAGAGTTTACGCTTTGATCGTTCCCTGGAAGACCAGTAGTAGTTTCCGATGCACATTTGCAGGCATTCTGTAATCTGTGGAGTATCAGAGTGTTGATAAAACATAAAAATTGCATCGGGATTGAATACAACAGTCACTATGCGCACATTCCTCCATGGGAGTAATGTCTCAAACACTCTACAATTTGATTGCTCCCTGGAAGAGCAGTAGAAGTTTCCGATTAACATCTGGAGGCATTCTGTAATCTGTGGAGTATCAGAGAGTTGATGAAACACAGAAATTGTATCGGGATTGAATAAAACAGTCACCATCCGCACTTTCCTCCATGGGAGTAATGTCTGAAACAGTCTACGCTTTGATCGTTCCCGGGAAGACCAGTAGTAGTTTCCGATTAACATCTGGAGGCAGTCTGTAATCTGTGGACTATCAGAGTGTTGATGAAACACAGAAATTGCATCGGGATTGAATACAACAATCACCATGCGCACTTTCCTCCATGGGAGTAATGTCCCAAACAGTCAACGTTTTGATCGTTCCCTGGAAGACCAGTAGTAGTTTCCGAAGAACATCTGAAGGCTTTCTAAAATCTGTGGAGTATCAGAGTGTTGATGAAACACAGAAAATGCATCGGGATTGAATACAACAGTCACCATGCGCACTTTCCTCCAAGGGAGTAATGTCTCAAACAATCTACGCTTTGATCGTTCCCTGGAAGACCAGTAGTAGTTTCTGATGCATTTCTGGTGGCATTCTGTAATGTCTAGACTATCAGAGTGTTGATGAAACACAGTAATTTCCTCGGGATTGAATAAAACAGTCACCATGCTCACTTTCCTCCATGGGAGTAATGTCTCAAGCAGTCTACGCTTTGATCGTTCCCAGAAAGACCAGTAGTAGTTTCCGATGCACATCTGGAGGCATTCTGTAATCTGTGGACTATCAGAGTGTTGATGAAACACAGAAATTCCATCGGGATTGAATACAACAGTCACCATGCGCTGTTTCTTCCATAAAAGCAATGTCTCAAACAGTCTACGCTTTATTCGTTCCCTGGAAGACAAGTAGTAGTTTCCGATGCACATCTGGAGGCATTCCGTAATCTGTGGACTATCAGTGTGTTGATGAAACACAGAAATTGCATCGGGATTGAATAAAACAGTCACCATGCGCACTTTCCTATATGGGAGTAATGTCCCAAACAGTCTACGCTTTGATCGTTCCCTGGAAGACCAGTAGTAGTTTCCGATGCACATCTGGATGCATTCTGTAATCTGTGGACTATCTGAGTGTTGATGAAACACAGAAATTGTATCGGGATTGAATACAACACTCACCATGTGCACCTTCCTCCATTTGAGTAATGTCTCAAAGAGTCTACGCTTTGATCGTTCCCTGGAAGTCCAGTAGTAGTTTCCGATGCACATCTGGAGGCATTCTGTAATCTGTGGACTATCAGAGTGTTGATGAAACACAGAAATTGCTTCGGGATTGAATACAACAGTCACCATGCGCACTTTCCTCCATGGGAGTAATGTCCCAAACAGTATACGTTTTGATCGTTCCCTGGAAGACCAGTAGTAGTTTCCGATGAACATCTGGAGGCTTTCTGTAATCTCTGGAGTATCAGAGTGTTGATGAAACACAGAAAATGCATCGGGATTGAATACAACAGTCACCATGCGCACTTTCCTCCATGGGAGTAATGTCTCAAAGAGTTTACGCTTTGATCGTTCCCTGGAAGACCAGTAGTAGTTTCCGATGCACATTTGGAGGCATTCTGTAATCTGTGGAGTATCAGAGTGTTGATAAAACACAAAAATTGCATTGCGATTGAATACAACAGTCACTATGCGCACATTCCTCCATGGGAGTAATGTCTCAAACACTCTACAATTTGATCGTTCCCTGGAAGACCAGTACAAGTTTCCGATTAACATCTGGAGGCACTCTGTAATCTGTGGACTATTAGAGTGTTGATGAAACACCGAAATTGAATCGGGATTGAATAAAACAGTCACCATCTGCACTTTCCTCCATGGGAGTAATGTCTGAAACAGTCTACGCCTTGATCGTTCCTGGGAAGACCACTAGTAGTTTCCGATTAACATCTGGAGGCATTCTGTAATCTGTGGACTATCAGAGTGTTGATGAAACACAGAAATTGCATCGGGATTGAATACAACAGTCACTATGCGCACTTTCCTCCATGGGAGTAATGTCCCAAACAGTCAACGTTTTGATCGTTCCCTGGATGACCAGTAGTAGTTTCCGATGAACATCTGAAGGCTTTCTGTAATCTGTGGTGTATCAGAGTGTTGATGAAACACAGAAAATGCATCGGGATTGAATACAACAGTCACCATGCGCACTTCCCTCCAAGGGAGTAATTTCTCAAACAATCTACGCTTTGATTGTTCCCTGGAAGACCAGTAGTAGTTTCCGATGCACTTCTGGTGGCTTTCTGTAATGTCTAGACTATCAGAGTGTTGATGAAACACAGTAATTGCCTCGGGATTGAATAAAACAGTCACCATGCTCACTTTCCTCCATGGGAGTAATGTCTCAAGCAGTCTACGCTTTGATCGTTCCCGGAAAGACCAGTATTACTTTCCGATGCACATCTGGAGGCATTCTGTAATCTGTGGACTTTCAGAGTGTTGATGCAACACAGAAATTGCATCGGGATTGAATACAACAGTCACCATGCGCACTTTCCTCCATAGGAGTAATGTCCCAAACAGTCTACGCTTTGATCGTTCCCTGGAAGACCAGTAGTAGTTTCCGATGCACATCTGGATGCATTCTGTAATCTGTGGACTATCAGAGTGTTGATGCAACATAGAAATTGTATCGGGATTGAATACAACACTCACCATGTGCACCTTCCTCCATTTGAGTAATGTCTCAAACAGTCTACGCCTTGATCGTTCCCTGGAAGACCAGTAGTAGTTTCTGATGCACATCTGGAGGCATTCTGTAATCTGTGGACTATCAGAGTGTTGATGAAACACAGAAATTGCTTCGGGATTGAATACAACAGTCACAATGCGCACTTTCCCCCATAGGAGTAATTCTCAAGCAGTCTACGCATTGATCGTTCCCTGGAAGGCCAGTAGTATTTCCTATGCACATCTGGTGGCATTCTGTAATCTGTGGACTATCAGAGTATTGATGAAACACAGAAATTGCATCGGGATTGAATACAATAGTCACCATGCGCACTTTCCTCCATGGGAGTAATGTCCCAAACAGTCTACGCTTTGATCGTTCCCTGGATGACCAGTAAGAGTTTCCGATTAACATCTGGAGGCATTCTGTAATCTGTGGACTATCAGAGTGTTGATGAAACACAGATTGCATTGGGATTGAATACAACAGTCACCATGCACAATTTCCTCCATGGCAGTAATGTCTCAAACAGTCTACGCTTTGATCGTTCCCTGGAAGACCAGTAGTAGTTTCAGATGCCCATCTGAAGGCATTCTGTAATCTGTGGAGTATCAGAGAGTTGATGAAACACAGAAATTGTATCGGGATTGAATAAAAGAGTCACCATCCGCACTTTCCTCCGTGGGAGTAATGTCTGAAACAGTCTACGCTTTGATCGTTCCCGGGAAGACCAGTAGTAGTTTCCGATTAACATCTGGAGGCATTCTGTAATCTGTGGACTATCAGAGTGTTGATGAAACATAGAAATTGAATCGGGATTGAATACAACAATCACCATGAGCACATTCCTCCATAAAAGTAATGTCTCAAACAGTGTACGCTTTGATCGTTCAGTGGAAGGCCAGTAGTAGTTTCAACTTCACATCTGGAGGCATTCTGTAATCTGTGGAGTATCAGAGTGTTGATGAAACACAGAAATTGCATCGGGATTGAATACAACAGTCACCATGCACACTTTCCTCCATGGCAGTAATGTCTCAAACAGTCTACGCTTTGATCGTTCCCTGGAAGACCAGTAGTAGTTTCCGATGCCCATCTGGAGGCATTCCGTAATCTGTGGAGTATCAGAGAGTTGATGAAACACAGAAATTGTATCGGGATTGAATAAAACAGTCACCATCCGCACTTTCCTCCATGGAAATAAAGTCTGAAACAGTCTACGCATTGATCGTTCCCGGGAAGACCAGTAGTAGTTTCCGATTAACATCTGGAGGCATTCTGTAATCTGTGGACTATCAGACTGTTGATGAAACATAGAAATTGCATCGGGATTGAATACAACAATCACCATGAGCACATTCCTCCATAAAAGTAATGTCTCAAACAGTCTACGCTTTGATCGTTCCCTGGAAGACCAGTAGTAGTTTCCGATTAACATCTGGAGGCATCCTGTAATCTGTGGACTATCAGAGTGTTGATGAAACACAGAAACTGCATCGGGATTGAATACAACATTCTCCATGCGCAGTTTCCTCCATAGGAGCAATGTCTCAAATAGTCTACGCTTTGATCGTTCAGTGGAAGGCCTGTAGTAGTTTCAACTGCACATCTGGAGGCATTCTGTAATCTGTGGAGTATCAGAGTGTTGATGAAACACAGAAATTGCATTGGGATTGATTACAACAGTCACCATGCGCACTTTCCTCCATGGGAGTAATATCTCTAACAGTCTACACTTTGATCGTTCCCGGGAAGACCAGTAGTAGTTTCCGATTAACATCTGGATGCATTCTGTAATCTGTGGTCGATCAGAGTGTTGATGAAACCCAGAAATTGCATCGGGATTGAATACAACAGTCACCATGCGCACTTTCCTCCATGGGAGTCATGTCCCAAACATTCTACGTTTTGATCGTTCCCTGGAAGACCAGTAGTAGTTTCCGATGAACATCTGGAGGCTTTCTGTAATCTGTTTAGTATCAGAGTGTTGATAAAACACAGAAATTGCATCGGGATTGAATACAACAGTCACTATGCGCACATTCCTCCATGGGAGTAATGTCTCAAACATTCTACGCTTTGATCGTTCCCGGGAAGACCAGTAGTAGTTTCCGATGCACATCTCGTGGCATTCTGTAATCTGTGGACTATCAGAGTGTTGATGAAACACAGAAAATGCATCGGGATTGAATACAACAGTCACCATGCGCACTTTCCTCCATGGGAGTAATGTCTCAAAGAGTTTACGCTTTGATCGTTCCCTGGAAGACCAGTAGTAGTTTCCGATGCACATTTGGAGGCATTCTGTAATCTGTGGAGTATCAGAGTGTTGATAAAACACAGAAATTGCATCGGGATTGAATACAACAGTCACTATGCGCACATTCCTCCATGGGAGTAATGTCTCAAACACTCTACAATTTGATCGTTCCCTGGAAGACCAGTAGTTGTTTCCGATTAACATCTGGAGGCATTCTGTAATCTGTGGTCTATCAGAGTGTTGATGAAACACAGAAATTGCATCGGGATTGAATACAACAGTCACCATGCGCACTTTCCTCCATGGGAGTAATGTCCCAAACAGTCTACGTTTTGATCGTTCCCTGGAAGACCAGTAGTAGTTTCCGATGAACATCTGGAGGCTTTCTGTAATCTGTGGAGTATCAGAGTGTTGATGAAACACAGAAAATGCATCGGGATTGAATACAACAGTCACCATGCGCACTTTCCTCCATGGGAGTATTGTCTCAAACAGTCTACACTTTGAGCGTTCCCGGGAAGACCAGTAGTAGTTTCCGATGCACATTTGGAGGCATTCTGTAATCTGTGGAGTATCAGAGTGTTGATAAAACACAGATATTGCATTGGGATTGAATACAACAGTCACTATGCGCACATTCCTCCATGGGAGTAATGTCTCTAACAGTCTACGCTTTGATCGTTCCCGGGAAGACCAGTAGTAGTTTCCGATGCACATCTCGTGGCATTCTGTAATCTGTGGACTATCAGAGTGTTGATAAAACACAGAAAATGTATCGGGAATGAATACAACAGTCAGCATGCGCACTTTCGTCCATGGGAGTAATGTCTCAAAGAGTTTACGCTTTGATCGTTCCCTGGAAGACCAGTAGTAGTTTCCGATGCACATTTGGAGACAATCTGTAATCTGTGGAGTATCAGAGTGTTGATAAAACACAAAAATTGCATCGGGATAGAATACAACAGTCACTATGCGCACATTCCTCCATGGGAGTAATGTCTCAAACACTCTACAATTTGATCGTTCGCTGGAAGAGCAGTAGTAGTTTCCGAAGCACATCTGGAGGCATTCTGTAATCTGTGGAGTATCAGAGAGTTGATGAAACACAGAAATTGTATCGGGATTGAATGAAACAGTCACCATCCGGACTTTCCTCCATGGGAGTAATGTCTGAAACAGTCTACGCTTTGATCGTTCCCGGAAAGACCAGTAGTAGTTTCCGATTAACATCTGGAGGCATTCTGTAATCTGTGGACTATCAGAGTGTTGATGAAACACGGATTGCATTGGGATTGAATACAACAGTAACCATGCACAATTTCCTCCATGGCAGTAATGTCTCAAACAGTCTACGCTTTGATCGTTCCTTGGAAGACCAGTAGTAGTTTCAGATGCCCATCTGAAGGCATTCTGTAATCTGTGGAGTATCAGAGAGTTGATGAAACACAGAAATTGTATCGGGATTGAATAAAACAGTCACCATCCGCACTTTCCTCCGTGGGAGTAATGTCTGAAACAGTCTACGCTTTGATCGTTCCCGGGAAGACCAGTAGTAGCTTCCGATTAACATCTGGAGGCATTCTGTAATCTGTGGACTATCAGAGTGTTGATGAAACATAGAAATTGAATCGGGATTGAATACAACAATCACCATGAGCACATTCCTCCATAAAAGTAATGTCTCAAACAGTCTACGCTTTGATCGTTCACTGGAACGCCAGTAGTAGTTTCAACTTCACATCTGGAGGCGTTCTGTAATCTGTGGAGTATCCGAGTGTTGATGAAACACAGAAATTGCATCGGGATTGAATACAACAGTCACTATGCGCACATTCCTCCATGGGAGTAATGTCTCAAACACTCTACAATTTGATCGTTCCCTGGAAGACCAGTAGTTGTTTCCGATTAACATCTGGAGGCATTCTGTAATCTGTGGTCTATCAGAGTGTTGATGAAACACAGAAATTGCATCGGGATTGAATACAACAGTCACCATGCGCACTTTCCTCCATGGGAGTAATGTCCCAAACAGTCTACGTTTTGATCGTTCCCTGGAAGACCAGTAGTAGTTTCCGATGAACATCTGGAGGCTTTCTGTAATCTGTGGAGTATCAGAGTGTTGATGAAACACAGAAAATGCATCGGGATTGAATACAACAGTCACCATGCGCACTTTCCTCCATGGGAGTATTGTCTCAAACAGTCTACACTTTGAGCGTTCCCGGGAAGACCAGTAGTAGTTTCCGATGCACATTTGGAGGCATTCTGTAATCTGTGGAGTATCAGAGTGTTGATAAAACACAGATATTGCATTGGGATTGAATACAACAGTCACTATGCGCACATTCCTCCATGGGAGTAATGTCTCTAACAGTCTACGCTTTGATCGTTCCCGGGAAGACCAGTAGTAGTTTCCGATGCACATCTCGTGGCATTCTGTAATCTGTGGACTATCAGAGTGTTGATAAAACACAGAAAATGTATCGGGAATGAATACAACAGTCAGCATGCGCACTTTCGTCCATGGGAGTAATGTCTCAAAGAGTTTACGCTTTGATCGTTCCCTGGAAGACCAGTAGTAGTTTCCGATGCACATTTGGAGACAATCTGTAATCTGTGGAGTATCAGAGTGTTGATAAAACACAAAAATTGCATCGGGATAGAATACAACAGTCACTATGCGCACATTCCTCCATGGGAGTAATGTCTCAAACACTCTACAATTTGATCGTTCGCTGGAAGAGCAGTAGTAGTTTCCGAAGCACATCTGGAGGCATTCTGTAATCTGTGGAGTATCAGAGAGTTGATGAAACACAGAAATTGTATCGGGATTGAATGAAACAGTCACCATCCGGACTTTCCTCCATGGGAGTAATGTCTGAAACAGTCTACGCTTTGATCGTTCCCGGAAAGACCAGTAGTAGTTTCCGATTAACATCTGGAGGCATTCTGTAATCTGTGGACTATCAGAGTGTTGATGAAACACGGATTGCATTGGGATTGAATACAACAGTAACCATGCACAATTTCCTCCATGGCAGTAATGTCTCAAACAGTCTACGCTTTGATCGTTCCTTGGAAGACCAGTAGTAGTTTCAGATGCCCATCTGAAGGCATTCTGTAATCTGTGGAGTATCAGAGAGTTGATGAAACACAGAAATTGTATCGGGATTGAATAAAACAGTCACCATCCGCACTTTCCTCCGTGGGAGTAATGTCTGAAACAGTCTACGCTTTGATCGTTCCCGGGAAGACCAGTAGTAGCTTCCGATTAACATCTGGAGGCATTCTGTAATCTGTGGACTATCAGAGTGTTGATGAAACATAGAAATTGAATCGGGATTGAATACAACAATCACCATGAGCACATTCCTCCATAAAAGTAATGTCTCAAACAGTCTACGCTTTGATCGTTCACTGGAACGCCAGTAGTAGTTTCAACTTCACATCTGGAGGCGTTCTGTAATCTGTGGAGTATCCGAGTGTTGATGAAACACAGAAATTGCATCGGGATTGAATACAACAGTCACCATGCGCACTTTCCTCCATGGGAGTAATATCTCAAACAGTCTACACTTTGATCGTTCCCGGGAAGACCAGTAGTAGTTTCCGATGCACATCTCGTGGCATTCTGTATTCTGTGGACTATCAGAGTGTTGATGAAACACAGAAAATGCATCGGGATTGAATACAACAGTCACCATGCGCACTTTCCTCCATGGGAGTAATGTCTCAAAGAGTTTACGCTTTGATCGTTCCCTGGAAGGCCAGTAGTAGTTTCCGATGCACATTTGGAGGCAGTCTGTAATCTGTGGAGTATCAGAGTGTTGATAAAATACAGAAATTGCATCGGGATTGAATACAACAGTCACTATGCGCACATTCCTCCATGGGAGTAATGTCTCAAACACTCTACAATTTGATCGTTCCCTGGAAGACCAGTAGAGGTTTCCGATTAACATCTGGAGGCATTCTGTAATCTGTGGACTATCAGAGTGTTGATGAAACACAGAAATTGCATCGGGATTGAATACAACAGTCACCATGCACACTTTCCTCCATGGCAGTAATGTCTCAAACAGTCTACGCTTTGATCGTTCCCTGGAAGACCAGTAGTAGTTTCCGATGCCCATCTGGAGGCATTCCGTAATCTGTGGAGTATCAGACAGTTGATGAAACACAGAAATTGTATCGGGATTGAATAAAACAGTCACCATCCGCACTTTCCTCCATGGGAGTAAAGTCTGAAACAGTCTACGCATTGATCGTTCCCGGGAAGACCAGTAGTAGTTTCCGATTAACATCTGGAGGCATTCTGTAATCTGTGGACTATCAGACTGTTGATGAAACATAGAAATTGCATCGGGATTGAATACAACAATCACCATGAGCACATTCCTCCATGAAAGTAATGTCTCAAACAGTTTACACTTTGATCGTTCCCGGGAAGACCAGTAGTAGTTTCCGATGCACATCTCGTGGCATTCTGTAATCTGTGGACTATCAGAGTGTTGATGAAACACAGAAAGTGCATCGGGATTGAATACAACAGTCACCATGCGCACTTTCCTCCATGGGAGTAATGTCTCAAAGAGTTTACGCTTTGATCGTTCCCTGGAAGACCAGTAGTAGTTTCCGATGCACATTTGGAGGCATTCTGTAATCTGTTTAGTATCAGAGTGTTGATAAAACACAGAAATTGCATCGGGATTGAATACAACAGTCACTATGCGCACATTCCTCCATGGGAGTAATGTCTCAAACAGTCTACGCTTTGATCGTTCCCGGGAAGACCAGTAGTAGTTTCCGATGCACATCTCGTGGCATTCTGTAATCTGTGGACTATCAGAGTGTTGATGAAACACAGAAAGTGCATCGGGATTGAATACAACAGTCACCATGCGCAATTTCCTCCATGGGAGTAATGTCTCAAAGAGTTTACGCTTTGATCGTTGCCTGGAAGACCAGTAGTAGTTTCCGATGCACATTTGGAGGCATTCTGTAATCTGTGGAGTATCAGAGTGTTGATAAATCACAGAAATTGCATCGGGATTGAATACAACAGTCACTATGCGCACATTCCTCCATGGGAGTAATGTCTCAAACACTCTACAATTTGATCGTTCCCTGGAAGACCAGTAGTAGTTTCCGATTAACATCTGGAGGCATTATGTAATCTGTGGTCTATCAGAGTGTTGATGAAACACAGAAATTGCATCGGGATTGAATACAACAGTCACCATACGCACTTTCCTCCATGTTAGTAATGTCCCAAACAGTCTACGTTTTGATCGTTCCCTGGAAGACCAGTAGTAGTTTCCGATGAACATCTGGAGGCTTTCTGTAATCTGTGGAGTATCAGAGTGTTGATGAAACACAGAAAATGCATCGGGATTGAATACAACAGTCACCATGCGCACTTTCCTCCATGGGAGTATTGTCTCAAACAGTATACACTTTGATCGTTCCCGGGAAGACCAGTAGTAGTTTCCGATGCACATTTGGAGGCATTCTGTAATCTGTGGAGTATCAGAGTGTTGATAAAACACAGATATTGCATTGGGATTGAATACAACAGTCACTATGCGCACATTCCTCCATGGGAGTAATGTCTCTAACAGTCTACGCTTTGATCGTTCCCGGGAAGACCAGTAGTAGTTTCCGATGCACATCTCGTGGCATTCTGTAACCTGTGGACTATCAGAGTGTTGATAAAACACAGAAAATGCATCGGGATTGAATACAACAGTCAGCATGCGCACTTTCGTCCATGGGAGTAATGTCTCAAAGAGTTTACGCTTTGATCGTTCCCTGGAAGACCAGTAGTAGTTTCCGATGCACATTTGGAGGCATTCTGTAATCTGTGGAGTATCAGAGTGTTGATAAAACACAAAAATTGCATCGGGATTGAATACAACAGTCACTATGCGCACATTCCTCTATGGGAGTAATGTCTCAAACACTCTACAATTTGATCGTTCGCTGGAAGAGCAGTAGTAGTTTCCGATGCACATCTGGAGGCATTCTGTAATCTGTGGACTATCAGAGTGTTGATGAAACACAGAAATTGCATTGGAATTGAATACAACGGTCACCATGCACACTTTCCTCCATGGCAGTAATGTCTCAAACAGTCTACGCTTTGATCGTTCCCTGGAAGACCAGTAGTAGTTTCCGATGCCCATCTGGAGGCATTCTGTAATCTGTGGAGTATCAGAGAGTTGATGAAACACAGAAATTGTATCGGGATTGAATGAAACAGTCACCTTCCGCACTTTCCTCCATGGGAGTAATGTCTGAAACAGTCTACGCTTTTATCGTTCCCGGGAAGACCAGTAGTAGTTTCCGATTAACATCTGGAGGCATTCTGTAATCTGTGGACTATCAGAGTGTTGACGAAACACAGAAATTGCATCGGGATTGAATACAACAGTCACCATGAGCACTTTCCTCCATGGGAGTAATGTCCCAAACAGTCAACGTTTTGATCGTTCCCTGGAAGACCAGTAGTAGTTTCCGATGAACATCTGAAGGGTTTCTAAATTCTGTGGAGTATCAGAGTGTTGATGAAACACAGAAAATGCATCGGGATTGAATACAACAGTCACCATGCGCACTTTCCTCCAAGGGAGTAATGTCTCAAACAATCTACGCTTTGATCGTTCCCTGGAAGACCAGTAGTATTTTCCGATGCACTTCTGGTGGCATTCTGTAATGTCTAGACTATCAGAGTGTTGATGAAACACAGTAATTGCCTCGAGATTGAATAAAACAGTCACCATGCTCACTTTCCTCCATGGGAGTAAAGTCTCAAGCAGTCTACGCTTTGATCGTTCCCTGGAAGACCAGTAGTAGTTTCCGATGCCCATCTGGAGGCATTCCGTAATCTGTGGAGTATCAGAGAGTTGATGAAACACAGAAATTGTATCGGGATTGAATAAAACAGTCACCATCCGCACTTTCCTCCATGGAAATAAAGTCTGAAACAGTTTACGCATTGATCGTTCCCGGGAAGACCAGTAGTAGTTTCCGATTAACATCTGGAGGTATTCTGTAATCTGTGGACTATCAGACTGTTGATGAAACATAGAAATTGCATCGGGATTGAATACAACAATCACCATGAGCACATTCCTCCATAAAAGTAATGTCTCAAACAGTCTACGCTTTGATCGTTCCCTGGAAGACCAGTAGTAGTTTCCGATTAACATCTGGAGGCATCCTGTAATCTGTGGACTATCAGAGTGTTGATGAAACACAGAAACTGCATCGGGATTGAATACAACATTCTCCATGCGCAGTTTCCTCCATAGGAGCAATGTCTCAAATAGTCTACGCTTTGATCGTTCAGTGGAAGGCCTGTAGTAGTTTCAACTGCACATCTGGAGGCATTCTGTAATCTGTGGAGTATCAGAGTGTTGATGAAACACAGAAATTGCATTGGGATTGATTACAACAGTCACCATGCGCACTTTCCTCCATGGGAGTAATATCTCTAACAGTCTACACTTTGATCGTTCCCGGGAAGACCAGTAGTAGTTTCCGATTAACATCTGGAGGCATTCTGTAATCTGTGGTCTATCAGAGTGTTGATGAAACACAGAAATTGCATCGGGATTGAATACAACAGTCACCATGCGCACTTTCCTCCATGGGAGTCATGTCCCAAACAGTCTACGTTTTGATCGTTCCCTGGAAGACCAGTAGTAGTTTCCGATGAACATCTGGAGGCTTTCTGTAATCTGTTTAGTATCAGAGTGTTGATAAAACACAGAAATTGCATCGGGATTGAATACAACAGTCACTATGCGCACATTCCTCCATGGGAGTAATGTCTCAAACATTCTACGCTTTGATCGTTCCCGGGAAGACCAGTAGTAGTTTCCGATGCACATCTCGTGGCATTCTGTAATCTGTGGACTATCAGAGTGTTGATGAAACACAGAAAATGCATCGGGATTGAATACAACAGTCACCATGCGCACTTTCCTCCATGGGAGTAATGTCTCAAAGAGTTTACGCTTTGATCGTTCCCTGGAAGACCAGTAGTAGTTTCCGATGCACATTTGGAGGCATTCTGTAATCTGTGGAGTATCAGAGTGTTGATAAAACACAGAAATTGCATCGGGATTGAATACAACAGTCACTATGCGCACATTCCTCCATGGGAGTAATGTCTCAAACACTCTACAATTTGATCGTTCCCTGGAAGACCAGTAGTAGTTTCCGATTAACATCTGGAGGCATTCTGTAATCTGTGGTCTATCAGAGTATTGATGAAACACAGAAATTGCATCGGGATTGAATACAACAGTCACCATGCGCACTTTCCTCCATGGGAGTAATGTCCCAAACAGTCTACGTTTTGATCGTTCCCTGGAAGACCAGTAGTAGTTTCCGATGAACATCTGGAGGCTTTCTGTAATCTGTGGAGTATCAGAGTGTTGATGAAACACAGAAAATGCATCGGGATTGAATACAACAGTCACCATGCGCACTTTCCTCCATGGGAGTATTGTCTCAAACAGTCTACACTTTGAGCGTTCCCGGGAAGACCAGTAGTAGTTTCCGATGCACATTTGGAGGCATTCTGTAATCTGTGGAGTATCAGAGTGTTGATAAAACACAGATATTGCATTGGGATTGAATACAACAGTCACTATGCGCACATTCCTCCATGGGAGTAATGTCTCTAACAGTCTACGCTTTGATCGTTCCCGGGAAGACCAGTAGTAGTTTCCGATGCACATCTCGTGGCATTCTGTAATCTGTGGACTATCAGAGTGTTGATAAAACACAGAAAATGTATCGGGAATGAATACAACAGTCAGCATGCGCACTTTCGTCCATGGGAGTAATGTCTCAAAGAGTTTACGCTTTGATCGTTCCCTGGAAGACCAGTAGTAGTTTCCGATGCACATTTGGAGACAATCTGTAATCTGTGGAGTATCAGAGTGTTGATAAAACACAAAAATTGCATCGGGATAGAATACAACAGTCACTATGCGCACATTCCTCCATGGGAGTAATGTCTCAAACACTCTACAATTTGATCGTTCGCTGGAAGAGCAGTAGTAGTTTCCGAAGCACATCTGGAGGCATTCTGTAATCTGTGGAGTATCAGAGAGTTGATGAAACACAGAAATTGTATCGGGATTGAATGAAACAGTCACCATCCGGACTTTCCTCCATGGGAGTAATGTCTGAAACAGTCTACGCTTTGATCGTTCCCGGAAAGACCAGTAGTAGTTTCCGATTAACATCTGGAGGCATTCTGTAATCTGTGGACTATCAGAGTGTTGATGAAACACAGATTGCATTGGGATTGAATACAACAGTAACCATGCACAATTTCCTCCATGGCAGTAATGTCTTAAACAGTCTACGCTTTGATCGTTCCCTGGAAGACCAGTAGTAGTTTCAGATGCCCATCTGAAGGCATTCTGTAATCTGTGGAGTATCAGAGAGTTGATGAAACACAGAAATTGTATCGGGATTGAATAAAACAGTCACCATCCGCACTTTCCTCCGTGGGAGTAATGTCTGAAACAGTCTACGCTTTGATCGTTCCCGGGAAGACCAGTAGTAGCTTCCGATTAACATCTGGAGGCATTCTGTAATCTGTGGACTATCAGAGTGTTGATGAAACATAGAAATTGAATCGGGATTGAATACAACAATCACCATGAGCACATTCCTCCATAAAAGTAATGTCTCAAACAGTCTACGCTTTGATCGTTCACTGGAACGCCAGTAGTAGTTTCAACTTCACATCTGGAGGCATTCTGAAATCTGTGGAGTATCAGAGTGTTGATGAAACACAGAAATTGCATCGGGATTGAATACAACAGTCTCCATGCGCACTTTCCTCCATGGGAGTAATATCTCAAACAGTCTACACTTTGATCGTTCCCGGGAAGACCAGTAGTAGTTTCCGATGCACATCTCGTGGCATTCTGTATTCTGTGGACTATCAGAGTGTTGATGAAACACAGAAAATGCATCGGGATTGAATACAACAGTCACCATGCGCACTTTCCTCCATGGGAGTAATGCCTCAAAGAGTTTACGCTTTGATCGTTCCCTGGAAGGCCAGTAGTAGTTTCCGATGCACATTTGGAGGCAGTCTGTAATCTGTGGAGTATCAGAGTGTTGATAAAATACAGAAATTGCATCGGGATTGAATACAACAGTCACTATGCGCACATTCCTCCATGGGAGTAATGTCTCAAACACTCTACAATTTGATCGTTCCCTGGAAGACCAGTAGAAGTTTCCGATTAACATCTGGAGGCATTCTGTAATCTGTGGACTATCAGAGTGTTGATGAAACACAGAAATTGCATCGGGATTGAATACAACAGTCACCATACACACTTTCCTCCATGGCAGTAATGTCTCAAACAGTCTACGCTTTGATCGTTCCCTGGAAGACCAGTAGTAGTTTCCGATGCCCATCTGGAGGCATTCCGTAATCTGTGGAGTATCAGAGAGTTGATGAAACACAGAAATTGTATCGGGATTGAATAAAACAGTCACCATCCGCACTTTCCTCCATGGGAGTAAAGTCTGAAACAGTCTACGCATTGATCGTTCCCGGGAAGACCAGTAGTAGTTTCCGATTAACATCTGGAGGCATTCTGTAATCTGTGGACTATCAGACTGTTGATGAAACATAGAAATTGCATCGGGATTGAATACAACAATCACCATGAGCACATTCCTCCATAAAAGTAATGTCTCAAACAGTTTACACTTTGATCGTTCCCGGGAAGAACAGTAGTAGTTTCCGATGCACATCTCGTGGCATTCTGTAATCTGTGGACTATCAGAGTGTTGATGAAACACAGAAAATGCATCGGGATTGAATACAACAGTCACCATGCGCACTTTCCTCCATGGGAGTAATGTCTCAAAGAGTTTACGCTTTGATCGTTCCCTGGAAGACCAGTAGTAGTTTCCGATGCACATTTGGAGGCATTCTGTAATCTGTTTAGTATCAGAGTGTTGATAAAACACAGAAATTGCATCGGGATTGAATACAACAGTCACTATGCGCACATTCCTCAATGGGAGTAATGTCTCAAACAGTCTACGCTTTGATCGTTCCCGGGAAGACCAGTAGTAGTTTCCGATGCACATCTCGTGGCATTCTGTAATCTGTGGACTATCAGAGTGTTGATGAAACACAGAAAGTGCATCGGGATTGAATACAACAGTCACCATGCGCAATTTCCTCCATGGGAGTAATGTCTCAAAGAGTTTACGCTTTGATCGTTCCCTGGAAGACCAGTAGTAGTTTCCTATGCACATTTGGAGGCATTCTGTAATCTGTGGTGTATCAGAGTGTTGATAAAACACAGAAATTGCATCGGGATTGTATACAACAGTCACTATGCGCACATTCCTCCATGGGAGTAATGTCTCAAACACTCTACGCTTTGATCGTTCCCGGGAAGACCAGTAGTAGTTTCCGATGCACATCTCGTGGCATTCTGTAATCTGTGGACTATCAGAGTGTTGATGAAACACAGAAAATGCATCGGGATTGAATACAACAGTCACCATGCGCACTTTCCTCCATGGGAGTAATGTCTCAAAGAGTTTACGCTTTGATCGTTGCCTGGAAGACCAGTAGTAGTTTCCGATGCACATTTGGAGGCATTCTGTAATCTGTGGAGTATCAGAGTGTTGATAAATCACAGAAATTGCATCGGGATTGAATACAACAGTCACTATGCGCACATTCCTCCATGGGAGTAATGTCTCAAACACTCTACAATTTGATCGTTCCCTGGAAGACCAGTAGTAGTTTCCGATTAACATCTGGAGGCATTATGTAATCTGTGGTCTATCAGAGTGTTGATGAAACACAGAAATTGCACCGAGATTGAATACAACAGTCACCATGCGCACTTTCCTCCATGTTAGTAATGTCCCAAACAGTCTACGTTTTGATCGTTCCCTGGAAGACCAGTAGTAGTTTCCGATGAACATCTGGAGGCTTTCTGTAATCTGTGGAGTATCAGAGTGTTGATGAAACACAGAAAATGCATCGGGATTGAATACAACAGTCACCATGCGCACTTTCCTCCATGGGAGTATTGTCTCAAACAGTATACACTTTGATCGTTCCCGGGAAGACCAGTAGTAGTTTCCGATGCACATTTGGAGGCATTCTGTAATCTGTGGAGTATCAGAGTGTTGATGAAACACAGAAATTGCATTGGAATTGAATACAACGGTCACCATGCACACTTTCCTCCATGGCAGTAATGTCTCTAACAGTCTACGCTTTGATCGTTCCCGGGAAGACCAGTAGTAGTTTCCGATGCACATCTCGTGGCATTCTGTAACCTGTGGACTATCAGAGTGTTGATAAAACACAGAAAATGCATCGGGATTGAATACAACAGTCAGCATGCGCACTTTCGTCCATGGGAGTAATGTCTCAAAGAGTTTACGCTTTGATCGTTCCCTGGAAGACCAGTAGTAGTTTCCGATGCACATTTGGAGGCATTCTGTAATCTGTGGAGTATCAGAGTGTTGATAAAACACAAAAATTGAATCGGGATTGAATACAACAGTCACTATGCGCACATTCCTCCATGGGAGTAATGTCTCAAACACTCTACAATTTGATCGTTCGCTGGAAGAGCAGTAGTAGTTTCCGATGCACATCTGGAGGCATTCTGTAATCTGTGGACTATCAGAGTATTGATGAAACACAGAAATTGCATTGGAATTGAATACAACGGTCACCATGCACACTTTCCTCCATGGCAGTAATGTCTCAAACAGTCTACGCTTTGATCGTTCCCTGGAAGACCAGTAGTAGTTTCCGATGCCCATCTGGAGGCATTCTGTAATCTGTGGAGTATCAGAGAGTTGATGAAACACAGAAATTGTATCGGGATTGAATGAAACAGTCACCTTCCGCACTTTCCTCCATGGGAGTAATGTCTGAAACAGTCTACGCTTTTATCGTTCCCGGGAAGACCAGTAGTAGTTTCCGATTAACATCTGGAGGCATTCTGTAATCTGTGGACTATCAGAGTGTTGACGAAACACAGAAATTGCATCGGGATTGAATACAACAGTCACCATGAGCACTTTCCTCCATGGGAGTAATGTCCCAAACAGTCAACGTTTTGATCGTTCCGTGGAAGACCAGTAGTAGTTTCCGATGAACATCTGAAGGGTTTCTAAATTCTGTGGAGTATCAGAGTGTTGATGAAACACAGAAAATGCATCGGGATTGAATACAACAGTCACCATGCGCACTTTCCTCCAAGGGAGTAATGTCTCAAACAATCTACGCTTTGATCGTTCCCTGGAAGACCAGTAGTATTTTCCGATGCACTTCTGGTGGCATTCTGTAATGTCTAGACTATCAGAGTGTTGATGAAACACAGTAATTGCCTCGAGATTGAATAAAACAGTCACCATGCTCACTTTCCTCCATGGGAGTAAAGTCTCAAGCAGTCTACGCTTTGATCGTTCCTGGAAAGACCAGTAGTAGTTTCCGATGCACATCTGGAGGCATTCTGTAATCTGTGCACTATCAGAGTGTTGATGAAACACAGAAATTCCATCGGGATTGAATACAACAGTCACCATGGGCTGTTTCTTCCATAAAAGCAATGTCTCAAACAATCTACGCTTTATTCGTCCCCTGGAAGACAAGTAGTAGTTTCCGATGCACATCTGGAGGCATTCTGTAATCTGTGGACTATCAGAGTGTTGATGAAACACAGATATTGCATCGGGATTGAATAAAACAGTCACCATCCGCACTTTCCTCCATGGCTGTAATGTCTGAAACAGTTTACGCTTTGATCGTTCCCTGGAAGACCAGTAGTAGTTTCCTATGCACATTTGGAGGCATTCTGTAATCTGTGGTGTATCAGAGTGTTGATAAAACTCAGAAATTGCATCGGGATTGTATACAACAGTCACTATGCGCACATTCCTCCATGGGAGTAATGTCTCAAACACTCTACGCTTTGATCGTTCCCGGGAAGACCAGTAGTAGTTTCCGATGCACATCTCGTGGCATTCTGTAATCTGTGGACTATCAGAGTGTTGATGAAACACAGAAAATGCATCGGGATTGAATACAACAGTCACCATGCGCACTTTCCTCCATGGGAGTAATGTCTCAAAGAGTTTACGCTTTGATCGTTGCCTGGAAGACCAGTAGTAGTTTCCGATGCACATTTGGAGGCATTCTGTAATCTGTGGAGTATCAGAGTGTTGATAAATCACAGAAATTGCATCGGGATTGAATACAACAGTCACTATGCGCACATTCCTCCATGGGAGTAATGTCTCAAACACTCTACAATTTGATCGTTCCCTGGAAGACCAGTAGTAGTTTCCGATTAACATCTGGAGGCATTATGTAATCTGTGGTCTATCAGAGTGTTGATGAAACACAGAAATTGCACCGAGATTGAATACAACAGTCACCATGCGCACTTTCCTCCATGTTAGTAATGTCCCAAACAGTCTACGTTTTGATCGTTCCCTGGAAGACCAGTAGTAGTTTCCGATGAACATCTGGAGGCTTTCTGTAATCTGTGGAGTATCAGAGTGTTGATGAAACACAGAAAATGCATCGGGATTGAATACAACAGTCACCATGCGCACTTTCCTCCATGGGAGTATTGTCTCAAACAGTATACACTTTGATCGTTCCCGGGAAGACCAGTAGTAGTTTCCGATGCACATTTGGAGGCATTCTGTAATCTGTGGAGTATCAGAGTGTTGATGAAACACAGAAATTGCATTGGAATTGAATACAACGGTCACCATGCACACTTTCCTCCATGGCAGTAATGTCTCTAACAGTCTACGCTTTGATCGTTCCCGGGAAGACCAGTAGTAGTTTCCGATGCACATCTCGTGGCATTCTGTAACCTGTGGACTATCAGAGTGTTGATGAAACACAGAAAATGCATCGGGATTGAATACAACAGTCAGCATGCGCACTTTCGTCCATGGGAGTAATGTCTCAAAGAGTTTACGCTTTGATCGTTCCCTGGAAGACCAGTAGTAGTTTCCGATGCACATTTGGAGGCATTCTGTAATCTGTGGAGTATCAGAGTGTTGATAAAACACAAAAATTGAATCGGGATTGAATACAACAGTCACTATGCGCACATTCCTCCATGGGAGTAATGTCTCAAACACTCTACAATTTGATCGTTCGCTGGAAGAGCAGTAGTAGTTTCCGATGCACATCTGGAGGCATTCTGTAATCTGTGGACTATCAGAGTGTTGACGAAACACAGAAATTGCATCGGGATTGAATACAACAGTCACCATGAGCACTTTCCTCCATGGGAGTAATGTCCCAAACAGTCAACGTTTTGATCGTTCCCTGGAAGACCAGTAGTAGTTTCCGATGAACATCTGAAGGGTTTCTAAATTCTGTGGAGTATCAGAGTGTTGATGAAACACAGAAAATGCATCGGGATTGAATACAACAGTCACCATGCGCACTTTCCTCCAAGGGAGTAATGTCTCAAACAATCTACGCTTTGATCGTTCCCTGGAAGACCAGTAGTATTTTCCGATGCACTTCTGGTGGCATTCTGTAATGTCTAGACTATCAGAGTGTTGATGAAACACAGTAATTGCCTCGAGATTGAATAAAACAGTCACCATGCTCACTTTCCTCCATGGGAGTAAAGTCTCAAGGAGTCTACGCTTTGATCGTTCCTGGAAAGACCAGTAGTAGTTTCCGATGCACATCTGGAGGCATTCTGTAATCTGTGCACTATCAGAGTGTTGATGAAACACAGAAATTCCATCGGGATTGAATACAACAGTCACCATGCGCTGTTTCTTCCATAAAAGCAATGTCTCAAACAATCTACGCTTTATTCGTCCCCTGGAAGACAAGTAGTAGTTTCCGATGCACATCTGGAGGCATTCTGTAATCTGTGGACTATCAGAGTGTTGATGAAACACAGATATTGCATCGGGATTGAATTAAACAGTCACCATCCGCACTTTCCTCCATGGCTGTAATGTCTGAAACAGTCTACGCTTTGATCGTTCCAAGGAAGACCAGTAGTAGTTTCCGATGAACATCTGGAGGCTTTCTGTAATCTGTGGAGTATCAGAGTGTTGATGAAACACAGAAAATGCATCGGGATTGAATACAACAGTCACCATGCGCACATTCCTCCATGGGAGTAATGTCCCAAACAGTCTACGCTTTGATCGTTCCCTGGATTACCAGTCGAAGTTTCCGATTAACATCTGGAGTCATTCTGTAATCTGTGGACTATCAGAGTGTTGATGAAACACAGATTGCATTGGTATTAAATACAACAGTCACCATGCACAATTTCCTCCATGGCAGTAATGTCTCAAACAGTCTACGCTTTGATCGTTCCCTGGAAGACCAGTAGTAGTTTCCGATGCACATCTGGAGGCATTCTATAATCTGTGGACTATCAGAGTGTTGATGAAACACAGAAATTGCTTCGGGATTGAATACAACAGTCACAATGCGCACTTTCCCCCATAGGAGTAATTCTCAAGCAGTCTACGCATTGATCGTTCCCTGGAAGACCAGTAGTATTTCCTATGCACATCTGGTGGCATTCTGTAATCTGTGGACTATCAGAGTATTGATGAAACACAGAAATTGCATCGGGATTGAATGCAATAGTCACCATGCGCACTTTCCTCCATGGGAGTAATGTCCCAAACAGTCTACGCTTTGATCGTTCCCTGGATTACCAGTAGAAGTTTCCGATTAACATCTGGAGTCATTCTGTAATCTGTGGACTATCAGAGTGTTGATGAAACACAGATTGCATTGGTATTAAATACAACAGTCACCATGCACAATTTCCTCCATGGCAGTAATGTCTCAAACAGTCTACGCTTTGATCGTTCCCTGGAAGACCAGTAGTAGTTTCCGATGCACATCTGGAGGCATTCTGTAATCTGTGGAGTATCAGAGAGTTGATGAAACACAGAAATTGTATCGGGATTGAATAAAACAGTCACCATCCGCACTTTCCTCCATGGGCGTAATGTCTGAAACAGTCTACGCTTTGATCGTTCCTGGGAAGACCACTAATAGTTTCCGATTAACATCTGGAGGCATTCTGTAATCTGTGGACTATCAGAGTGTTGATGAAACACAGAAATTGCATCGGGATTGAATACAACAGTCACCTTGCGCACTTTCCTCCATGGGAGTAATGTCCCAAACAGTCAACGTTTTGATCGTTCCCTGGAAGACCAGTAGTAGTTTCCGATGAACATCTGAAGGCTTTCTGTAATCTGTGGAGTATCAGAGTGTTGATGAAACACAGAAAATGCATCGGGATTGAATACAACAGTCACCATGCGCACTTTCCTCCAAGGGAGTAATTTCTCAAACAATCTACGCTTTGATTGTTCCCTGGAAGACCAGTAGTAGTTTCCGATGCACTTCTGGTGGCATTCTGTAATGTCTAGACTATCAGAGTGTTGATGAAACACAGTCATCGCCTCGGGATTGAATAAAACAGTCACCATGCTCACTTTCCTCTATGGGAGTAATGTCTCAAGCAGTCTACGCTTTGATCGTTCCCGGAAAGACCAGTATTACTTTCCGATGCACATCTGGAGGCATTCTGTAATCTGTGGACTATCAGAGTGTTGATGAAACACAGAAATTCCATCGCGATTGCATACAACAGTCACCATGCGCTGTTTCTTCCATAAAAGCAATGTCTCAAACGGTCTACGCTTTATTCGTTCCCTGGAAGACAAGTAGTAGTTTCCGATGCACATCTGGAGGCATTCTGTAATCTGTGGAGTATCAGAGGGTTGATGAAACACAGAAATTGCATCAGGATTGAATAAAACAGTCACCATCCGCACTTTCCTCCATGGGTGTAATGTCTGAAGCAGTCTACACTTTGATCGTTCCCAGGGAAGACCAGTAGTAGTTTCCGATGCACATCTGGATGCATTCTGTAATCTGTGGACTATCAGAGTGTTGATGAAACACAGAAATTGCTTCGGGATTGAATACAACAGTCACAATGCGCACTTTCCCCCATAGGAGTAATTCTCAAGCAGTCTACGCATTGATCGTTCCCTGGAAGACCAGTAGTATTTCCTATGCACATCTGGTGGCATTCTGTAATCTGTGGACTATCAGAGTATTGATGAAACACAGAAATTGCATCGGGATTGAATACAATAGTCACCATGCGCACTTTCCTCCATGGGAGTAATGTCCCAAACAGTCTACGCTTTGATCGTTCCCTGGATAACCAGTAGAAGTTTCCGATTAACATCTGGAGGCATTCTGTAATCTGTGGACTATCAGAGTGTTGATGAAACACAGATTGCATTGGGATTAAATACAACAGTCACCATGCACAATTTCCTCCATGGCAGTAATGTCTCAAACAGTCTACGCTTTGATCGTTCCCTGGAAGACCAGTAGTAGTTTCCGATGCCCATCTGGAGGCATTCTGTAATCTGTGGAGTATCAGAGTGTTGATGAAACACAGAAATTGTATCGGGATTGAATAAAACAGTCACCATCCGCACTTTCCTCCATGGGCGTAATGTCTGAAACAGTCTACGCTTTGATCGTTCCTGGGAAGACCACTAGTAGTTTCCCATTAACATCTGGAGGCATTCTGTAATCTGTGGACTATCAGAGTGTTGATGAAACACAGAAATTGCATCGGGATTGAATACAACAGTCACCAAGCGCACATTCCTATACAGGTTTAAAGTCTCAAACAGTCTACGCTTTGATCGTTCCCTGGAAGACCAGTAGTAGTTTCCGATGCACATCTGAAGGCTTTCTGTAATCTGTGGAGTATCAGAGTGTTGATGAAACACAGAAAATGCATCGGGATTGAATACAACAGTCACCATGCGCACTTCCCTCCAAGGGAGTAATTTCTCAAACAATCTACGCTTTGATTGTTCCCTGGAAGACCAGTAGTAGTTTCCGATGCACTTCTGGTGGCATTCTGTAATGTCTAGACTATCAGAGTGTTGATGAAACACAGTCATCGCCTCGGGATTGAATAAAACAGTCACCATGCTCAGTTTCCTCTATGGAAGTAATGTCTCAAGCAGTCTACGCTTTGATCGTTCCCGGAAAGACCAGTATTACTTTCCGATGCACATCTGGAGGCATTCTGTAATCTGTGGACTATCAGAGTGTTGATGAATCACAGAAATTCCATCGGGATTGCATACAACAGTCACCATGCGCTGTTTCTTCCATAAAAGCAATGTCTCAAATGGTCTACGCTTTATTCGTTCCCTGGAAGACAAGTAGTAGTTTCCGATGCACATCTGGAGGCATTCTGTAATCTGTGGAGTATCAGAGGGTTGATGAAACACAGAAATTGCATCAGGATTGAATAAAACAGTCACCATCCGCACTTTCCTCCATGGGTGTAATGTCTGAAACAGTCTACACTTTGATCGTTCCCAGGGAAGACCAGTAGTAGTTTCCGATTAACATCTGGAGGCATTCTGTAATCTGTGGACATTCAGAGTGTTGATGCAACACAGAAATTGCATCGGGATTGAATACAACAGTCACCATGCGCACTTTCCTCCATAGGAGTAATGTCCCAAACAGTCTACGATTTGATCGTTCCCTGGAAGACCAGTAGTAGTATCCGATGCACATCTGGATGCATTCTGTAATCTGTGGACTATCAGAGTGTTGATGAAACATAGAGATTGTATCGGGATTGAATACAACACTCACCATGTGCACCTTCCTCCATTTGAGTAATGTCTCTAACAGTCTACGCTTTGATCGTTCCCTGGAAGACCAGTAGTAGTTTCCGATGCACATCTGGAGGCATTCTGTAATCTGTGGAGTATCAGAGAGTTGATGAAACACAGAAATTGCATCGGGATTGAATAAAACAGTCACCATCCGCACTTTCCTCCATGGGTGTAATGTCTGAAACAGTCTACGCTTTGATCGTTCCCTGGAAGACCAGTAGAAGTTTCCGATTAACATCTGTAGGCATTCTGTAATCTGTGGACTTTCAGAGTGTTGATGCAACACAGAAATTGCATCGGGATTGAATACAACAGTCACCATGCGCACTTTCCTCCATAGGAGTAATGTCCCAAACAGTCTACGCTTTGATCGTTCCCTGGAAGACCAATAGTAGTTTCCGATGCACATCTGGATGCATTCTGTAATCTGTGGACTATCAGAGTTTTGATGAAACACAGATTGCATTGGGATTAAATACAACAGTCACCATGCACAATTTCCTCCATGGCAGTAATGTCTCAAACAGTCTACGCTTTGATCGTTCCCTGGAAAACCAGTAGTAGTTTCCGATGCCCATCTGGAGGCATTCTGTAATCTGTGGAGTATCAGAGAGTTGATGAAACACAGAAATTGTATCGGGATTGAATAAAACAGTCACCATGCGCACGTTCCTCCATGGGAGTAATGTCCCAAACAGTCAACGTTTTGATCGTTCCCTGGAAGACCAGTAGTAGTTTCCGATGCACTTCTGGTGGCATTCTGTAATATGTGGACTATCAGAGTATTGATGAAACACAGAAAAGGCATCGGGATTGAATACAACAGTCACCATGCGCACTTTCCTCCAAGGGAGTAATGTCTCAAACAATCTACGCTTTGATCGTTCCCTGGAAGACCAGTAGTAGTTTCCGATGCCCATCTGGAGGCATTCTGTAATCTGTGGAGTATCAGAGTGTTGATGAAACACAGAAATTGTATCGGGATTGAATAAAACAGTCACCATCCGCACTTTCCTCCATGGGCGTAATGTCTGAAACAGTCTACGCTTTGATCGTTCCTGGGAAGACCACTAGTAGTTTCCCATTAACATCTGGAGGCATTCTGTAATCTGTGGACTATCAGAGTGTTGATGAAACACAGAAATTGCATCGGGATTGAATACAACAGTCACCAAGCGCACATTCCTATACAGGTTTAAAGTCTCAAACAGTCTACGCTTTGATCGTTCCCTGGAAGACCAGTAGTAGTTTCCGATGCACATCTGAAGGCTTTCTGTAATCTGTGGAGTATCAGAGTGTTGATGAAACACAGAAAATGCATCGGGATTGAATACAACAGTCACCATGCGCACTTCCCTCCAAGGGAGTAATTTCTCAAACAATCTACGCTTTGATTGTTCCCTGGAAGACCAGTAGTAGTTTCCGATGCACTTCTGGTGGCATTCTGTAATGTCTAGACTATCAGAGTTTTGATGAAACACAGTCATCGCCTCGGGATTGAATAAAACAGTCACCATGCTCAGTTTCCTCTATGGGAGTAATGTCTCAAGCAGTCTACGCTTTGATCGTTCCCGGAAAGACCAGTATTACTTTCCGATGCACATCTGGAGGCATTCTGTAATCTGTGGACTATCAGAGTGTTGATGAAACACAGAAATTCCATCGGGATTGCATACAACAGTCACCATGCGCTGTTTCTTCCATAAAAGCAATGTCTCAAATGGTCTACGCTTTATTCGTTCCCTGGAAGACAAGTAGTAGTTTCCGATGCACATCTGGAGGCATTCTGTAATCTGTGGAGTATCAGAGGGTTGATGAAACACAGAAATTGCATCAGGATTGAATAAAACAGTCACCATCCGCACTTTCCTCCATGGGTGTAATGTCTGAAACAGTCTACACTTTGATCGTTCCCAGGGAAGACCAGTAGTAGTTTCCGATTAACATCTGGAGGCATTCTGTAATCTGTGGACATTCAGAGTGTTGATGCAACACAGAAATTGCATCGGGATTGAATACAACAGTCACCATGCGCACTTTCCTCCATAGGAGTAATGTCCCAAACAGTCTACGATTTAATCGTTCCCTGGAAGACCAGTAGTAGTATCCGATGCACATCTGGATGCATTCTGTAATCTGTGGACTATCAGAGTGTTGATGAAACATAGAGATTGTATCGGGATTGAATACAACACTCACCATGTGCACCTTCCTCCATTTGAGTAATGTCTCAAACAGTCTACGCTTTGATCGTTCCCTGGAAGAGCAGTAGTAGTTTCCGATGCACATCTGGAGGCATTCTGTAATCTGTGGAGTATCAGAGAGTTGATGAAACACAGAAATTGCATCGGGATTGAATAAAACAGTCACCATCCGCACTTTCCTCCATGGGTGTAATGTCTGAAACAGTCTACGCTTTGATCGTTCCCTGGAAGACCAGTAGAAGTTTCCGATTAACATCTGTAGGCATTCTGTAATCTGTGGACTTTCAGAGTGTTGATGCAACACAGAAATTGCATCGGGATTGAATACAACAGTCACCATGCGCACTTTCCTCCATAGGAGTAATGTCCCAAACAGTCTACGCTTTGATCGTTCCCTGGAAGACCAATAGTAGTTTCCGATGCACATCTGGATGCATTCTGTAATCTGTGGACTATCAGAGTTTTGATGAAACACAGATTGCATTGGGATTAAATACAACAGTCACCATGCACAATTTCCTCCATGGCAGTAATGTCTCAAACAGTCTACGCTTTGATCGTTCCCTGGAAAACCAGTAGTAGTTTCCGATGCCCATCTGGAGGCATTCTGTAATCTGTGGAGTATCAGAGAGTTGATGAAACACAGAAATTGTATCGGGATTGAATAAAACAGTCACCATGCGCACGTTCCTCCATGGGAGTAATGTCCCAAACAGAAAACGTTTTGATCGTTCCCTGGAAGACCAGTAGTAGTTTCCGATGCACTTCTGGTGGCATTCTGTAATATGTGGACTATCAGAGTATTGATGAAACACAGAAAAGGCATCGGGATTGAATACAACAGTCACCATGCGCACTTTCCTCCAAGGGAGTAATGTCTCAAACAATCTACGCTTTGATCGTTCCCTGGAAGACCAGTAGTAGTTTCCGATGCACTTCTGGTGGCATTCTGTAATGTCTAGACTATCAGAGTGTTGATGAAACACAGATTGCATTGGTATTAAATACAACAGTCACCATGCACAATTTCCTCCATGGCAGTAATGTCTCAAACAGTCTACGCTTTGATCGTTCCCTGGAAGACCAGTAGTAGTTTCCGATGCCCATCTGGAGGCATTCTGTAATCTGTGGAGTATCAGAGAGTTGATGAAACACAGAAATTGTATCGGGATTGAATAAAACAGTCACCATCCGCACTTTCCTCCATGGGCGTAATGTCTGAAACAGTCTACGCTTTGATCGTTCCTGGGAAGACCACTAGTAGTTTCCGATTAACATCTGGAGGCATTCTGTAATCTGTGGACTATCAGAGTGTTGATGAAACACAGAAATTGCATCGGGATTGAATACAACAGTCACCTTGCGCACTTTCCTCCATGGGAGTAATGTCCCAAACAGTCAACGTTTTGATCGTTCCCTGGAAGACCAGTAGTAGTTTCCGATGAACATCTGAAGGCTTTCTGTAATCTGTGGAGTATCAGAGTGTTGATGAAACACAGAAAATGCATCGGGATTGAATACAACAGTCACCATGCGCACTTCCCTCCAAGGGAGTAATTTCTCAAACAATCTACGCTTTGATTGTTCCCTGGAAGACCAGTAGTAGTTTCCGATGCACTTCTGGTGGCATTCTGTAATGTCTAGACTATCAGAGTGTTGATGAAACACAGTCATCGCCTCGGGATTGAATAAAACAGTCACCATGCTCACTTTCCTCTATGGGAGTAATGTCTCAAGCAGTCTACGCTTTGATCGTTCCCGGAAAGACCAGTATTACTTTCCGATGCACATCTGGAGGCCTTCTGTAATCTGTGGACTATCCGAGTGTTGATGAAACACAGAAATTCCATCGCGATTGCATACAACAGTCACCATGCGCTGTTTCTTCCATAAAAGCAATGTCTCAAACGGTCTACGCTTTATTCGTTCCCTGGAAGACAAGTAGTAGTTTCCGATGCACATCTGGAGGCATTCTGTAATCTGTGGACTATCAGAGGGTTGATGAAACACAGAAATTGCATCAGGATTGAATAAAACAGTCACCATCCGCACTTTCCTCCATGGGTGTAATGTCTGAAACAGTCTACACTTTGATCGTTCCCAGGGAAGACCAGTAGTAGTTTCCGATGCACATCTGGATGCATTCTGTAATCTGTGGACTATCAGAGTGTTGATGAAACATAGAAATTGTATCGGGATTGAATACAACACTCACCATGTGCACCTTCCTCCATTTGTGTAATGTCTCAAACAGTCTACGCTTTGATCGTTCCCTGGAAGACCAGTAGTAGTTTCCGATGCACATCTGGAGGCATTCTGTAATCTGTGGACTATCAGAGTGTTGATGAAACACAGAAATTGCTTCGGGATTGAATACAACAGTCACAATGCGCACTTTCCCCCATAGGAGTAATTCTCAAGCAGTCTACGCATTGATCGTTCCCTGTAAGACCAGTAGTATTTCCTATGCACATCTGGTGGCATTCTGTAATCTGTGGACTATCAGAGTATTGATGAAACACAGAAATTGCATCGGGATTGAATACAATAGTCACCATGCGCACTTTCCTCCATGGGAGTAATGTCCCAAACAGTCTACGCTTTGATCGTTCCCTGGATAACCAGTAGAAGTTTCCGATTAACATCTGGAGGCATTTTGTAATCTGTGGACTATCAGAGTGTTGATGAAACACAGATTGCATTGGGATTAAATACAACAGTCACCATGCACAATTTCCTCCATGGCAGTAATGTCTCAAACAGTCTACGCTTTGATCGTTCCCTGGAAGACCAGTAGTAGTTTCCGATGCCCATCTGGAGGCATTCTGTAATCTGTAGAGTATCAGAGTGTTGATGAAACACAGAAATTGTATCGGGATTGAATAAAACAGTCACCATCCGCACTTTCCTCCATGGGCGTAATGTCTGAAACAGTCTACGCTTTGATCGTTCCTGGGAAGACCACTAGTAGTTTCCCATTAACATCTGGAGGCATTCTGTAATCTGTGGACTATCAGAGTGTTGATGAAACACAGAAATTGCATCGGGATTGAATACAACAGTCACCATGCGCACTTTCCTCCATGGGAGTAATGTCCCAAACAGTCAACGTTTTGATCGTTCCCTGGAAGACCAGTAGTAGTTTCCGATGAACATCTGAAGGCTATCTGTAATCTGTGGAGTATCAGAGTGTTGATGAAACACAGAAAATGCATCGGGATTGAATACAACAGTCACCATGCGCACTTCCCTACAAGGGAGTAATTTCTCAAACAATCTACGCTTTGATTGTTCCCTGGAAGACCAGTAGTAGTTTCCGATGCACTTCTGGTGGCATTCTGTAATGTCTAGACTATCAGAGTGTTGATGAAACACAGTCATCGCCTCGGGATTGAATAAAACAGTCACCATGCTCAGTTTCCTCTATGGGAGTAATGTCTCAAGCAGTCTACGCTTTGATCGTTCCCGGAAAGACCAGTATTACTTTCCGATGCACATCTGGAGGCATTCTGTAATCTGTGGACTATCAGAGTGTTGATGAAACACAGAAATTCCATCGGGATTGCATACAACAGTCACCATGCGCTGTTTCTTCCATAAAAGCAATGTCTCAAATGGTCTACGCTTTATTCGTTCCCTGGAAGACAAGTAGTAGTTTCCGATGCACATCTGGAGGCATTCTGTAATCTGTGGAGTATCAGAGGGTTGATGAAACACAGAAATTCCATCAGGATTGAATAAAACAGTCACCATCCGCACTTTCCTCCATGGGTGTAATGTCTGAAACAGTCTACACTTTGATCGTTCCCAGGGAAGACCAGTAGTAGTTTCCGATTAACATCTGGAGGCATTCTGTAATCTGTGGACTTTCAGAGTGTTGATGCAACACAGAAATTGCATCGGGATTGAATACAACAGTCACCATGCGCACTTTCCTCCATAGGAGTAAATTCCCAAACAGTCTACGATTTGATCGTTCCCTGGAAGACCAGTAGTAGTATCCGATGCACATCTGGATGCATTCTGTAATCTGTGGACTATCAGAGTGTTGATGAAACATAGAGATTGTATCGGGATTGAATACAACACTCACCATGTGCACCTTCCTCCATTTGAGTAATGTCTCAAACAGTCTACGCTTTGATCGTTCCCTGGAAGACCAGTAGTAGTTTCCGATGCACATCTGGAGGCATTCTGTAATCTGTGGAGTATCAGAGAGTTGATGAAACACAGAAATTGCATCGGGATTGAATAAAACAGTCACCATCCGCACTTTCCTCCATAGGTGTAATGTCTGAAACAGTCTACGCTTTGATCGTTCCCTGGAAGACCAGTAGAAGTTTCCGATTAACATCTGTAGGCATTCTGTAATCTGTGGACTTTCAGAGTGTTGATGCAACACAGAAATTGCATCGGGATTGAATACAACAGTCACCATGCGCACTTTCCTCCATAGGAGTAATGTCCCAAACAGTCTACGCTTTGATCGTTCCCTGGAAGACCAATAGTAGTTTCCGATGCACATCTGGATGCATTCTGTAATCTGTGGACTATCAGAGTTTTGATGAAACACAGATTGCATTGGGATTAAATACAACAGTCACCATGCACAATTTCCTCCATGGCAGTAATGTCTCAAACAGTCTACGCTTTGATCGTTCCCTGGAAAACCAGTAGTAGTTTCCGATGCGCATCTGGAGGCATTCTGTAATCTGTGGAGTATCAGAGAGTTGATGAAACACAGAAATTGTATCGGGATTGAATAAAACAGTCACCATGCGCACGTTCCTCCATGGGAGTTATGTCCCAAACAGTCAACGTTTTGATCGTTCCCTGGAAGACCAGTAGTAGTTTCCGATGCACTTCTGGTGGCATTCTGTAATATGTGGACTATCAGAGTATTGATGAAACACAGAAAAGGCATCGGGATTGAATACAACAGTCACCATGCGCACTTTCCTCCAAGGGAGTAATGTCTCAAACAATCTACGCTTTGATCGTTCCCTGGAAGACCAGTAGTAGTTTCCGATGCACTTCTGGTGGCATTCTGTAATGTCTAGACTATCAGAGTGTTGATGAAACACAGTAATTGCCTCGGGATTGAATAAAACTGTCACCATGCTCACATTCCTCCATGGGAGTAATGTCTCAAGCAGTCTACGCTTTGATCGTTCCCGGAATGACCAGTAGTAGTTTCCGATGCACATCTTGAGGCATTCTGTAATATGTGGACTATCAGAGCGTTGATGAAACACAGAAATTCCATCGGGATTGAATACAACAGTCACCATGTGCTGTTTTTTCCATAAAAGCAATGTCTCAAACAGTCTACGCTTTATTCGTTCCCTGGAAGACAAGTAGTAGTTTCCGATGCACATCTGGAGGCATTCTGTAATCTGTGGACTATCAGAGTGTTGATGAAACACAGAAATTCCATCGGGATTGCATACAACAGTCACCATGCGCTGTTTCTTCCATAAAAACAATGTCTCAAACAGTCTACGCTTTATTCGTTCCCTGGAAGACAAGTAGTAGTTTCCGATGCACATCTGGAGGCATTCTGTAATCTGTTGAGTATCAGAGAGTTGATGAAACACAGAAATTGCATCGGGATTGAATAAAACAGTCACCATCCGCACTTTCCTCCATGGGTGTAATGTCTGAAACAGTCTACGCTTTGATCGTTCCCTGGAAGACCAGTAGTAGTTTCCGATTAACATCTGTAGGCATTCTGTAATCTGTGGACTATCAGAGTATTGATGAAACACAGAAATTGCATCGGGATTGAATACAACAGTCACCATGCGCACTTTCCTCCATGGGAGTAATGTCCCAAACAGTCTACGCTTTGATCGTTCCCTGGATGACCATTAGTAGTTTCCGATTAACATCTGGAGGCATTCTGTAATCTGTGGACTATCAGAGTGTTGATGAAACACAAAAATTGCATCGGGATTGAATACAACAGTCACCATGCACACTTTCCTCCATGGCAGTAATGTCACAAACAGTCTACGCTTTGATCGTTCCCTGGAAGACCAGTAGTAGTTTCCGATATCCATCTGGAGGCATTTTGTAATCTGTGGAGTATCAGAGAGTTGATGAAACACAGAAATTGTATCGGGATTGAATAAAACAGTCACCATCCGCACTTTCCTCCATGGGAGTAATGTCTCAAACAGTCTACGCTTTGATCGTTCCCGGGAAGACCAGTAGTAGTTTCCGATTAACATCTGGAGGCATTCTGTAATCTGTGGACTATCAGAGTGTTGATGAAACACAGAAATTGCATCGGGATTGAATACAACAGTCACCATGCGCACTTTCCTCCATGGGAGTAATGTCCCAAACAGTCTACGTTTTGATCGTTCTCTGGAAGACCAGTAGTAGTTTCCGATGCACATCTGGAGGCATTCTGTAATCTGTGGAGTATCAGAGTGTTGATGAAACACAGAAAATGCATCGGTATTGAATACAACAGTCACCATGCGCACTTTCCTCCACGGGAGTAATGTCTCAAACAATCTACGCTTTGATCGTTCCCTGGAAGACCAGGAGTAGTTTCCGATGCACTTCTGGTGGCATTCTGTAATGTCTAGACTATCAGAGTGTTGATGAAACACAGTAATTGCATCGGGATTGAATAAAACAGTCACCATGCTCACTTTCGTCCACGGGAGTAATGTCTCTAACAGTCTACGCTTTGATCGTTCCCTGGAAGACCAGTAGTAGTTTCCGATGAACATCTGGAGGCTTTATGTAATCTGTGGACTATCAGAGTGTTGATGAAACACAGAAATTGTATCGGGATTGAATACAACAGTCACCATGCGCTCTTTCCTCCCTGGGAGTAATGTCTCAAACACTCTACAATTTGATCGTTCTCTGGAAGACCAGTAGTAGTTTCCGATGCACATCTGGAGGCATTCTGTAATCTGTGGAGTATCAGAGTGTTGATGAAACACAGAAAATGCATCGGGATTGAATACAACAGGCACTATGCGCACTTTCCTCCACGGGAGTAATGTCTCAAACAATCTACGCTTTGATCGTTCCCTGGAAGACCAGGAGTAGTTTCCGATGCACTTCTGGTGGCATTCTGTAATGTCTAGACTATCAGAGTGTTGATGAAACACAGTAATTGCATCGGGATTGAATAAAACAGTCACCATGCTAATTTTCCTCCATGGGAGTAATGTCTCTAACAGTCTAGCCTTTCATCGTTCCCTGGAAGACCAGTAGTAGTTTCCGATGAACATCTGGAGGCTTTATGTAATCTGTGGACTATCAGAGTGTTGATGAAACACAGAAATTGAATCGGTATTTGATACAACATTCTCCATGCGCTGTTTCCTCCATGGGAGTAATGTCTCAAACAGTCTACGATTTGATCGTTCCCTGGAAGACCAGTAGTAGTTTCCGATGAACATCCTTAGGCTTTCTGTAATCTGTGGACTATCAGAGTGTTGATGAAACACAGAAATTGCATCGGGATTGAATACAACAGTCACCATGCGCACTTTCATCCATGGGAGTAATGTCTCAAGCAGTCTACGCTTTGATCGTTCCCGGGAAGACCAGTTGTAGTTTCCGAAGTACATCTCGTGGCATTCTTTAATCTGTGGACTATCAGAGTGTTCATGAAACACAGAAAATGCTTCGGGATTGAATACAACAGTCACCATGCGTACATTCCTCCATAAATGTAATGTCTCAAACAGTCTACGCTTTGATCCTTTCCTGGAAGACCAGTAGTAGTTTCCGATGCACATCTGGAGGCATTCTGTAATCTGTGGACTATCATTGTGTTGATGAAACACAGAAATTGCATCGGGATTGAATACAACAGTCACAATGCGCACTTTCCTCCATAGGAGTAATTCTCAAGAAGTCTAAGCATTGATCGTTCCCTGGAAGACCAGTAGTATTTCCTATGCACATCTGGTGGCATTCTGAAATCTATGGACTATCAGAGTATTGATGAAACTCAGAAATTGCATCGGGATTGAATACAACAGTCACCATGCGCACTTTCCTCCACGGGAGGTATGTCTCAAACAGTCTGCGGTTTGATCGTTCCCTGGAAGACCAGTAGTAGTTTCCGATGCACATCTGGTGGCATTCTGTAATCTGTTCACTATCAGAGAGTTGATGAAACACAGAAATTGCATCGGGATTGAATACAACAGTCACCAAGCGCACATTCCTCCACAGGTGGTATGTCTCAAACAGTCTACGCTTTATTCGTTCCCTGGAAGACAAGTAGTAGTTTCCAATGCACATCTGGACGCATTCTGTAATCTGTGGACTATCAGAGTGTTGATGAAACACAGAAATTGCATCGGGATTGAATAAAACAGTCACCATCCGCACTTTCCTCCATGGGTGTAATGTCTGAAACAGTCTACGCTTTGATCGTTCCCAGGAAGACCAGTAGTAGTTTCCGATTAACATCTGGAGTCATTCTGTAATCTGTGGACTATCAGAGTGTTGAAGCAACACAGAAATTGCATCGGGATTGAATACAACAGTCACCATGCGCACTTTCCTCCATGGGAGTAATGTCCCAAACAGTCTACGCTTTGATCGTTCCCTGGAAGACCAGTAGTAGTTTCCGATGCACATCTGGATGCATTCTGTAATCTGTGGACTATCAGAGTGTTGATGAAACACAGAAATTGTATCGGGATTGAATACAACACTCACTATGTGCACCTTCCTCCATTTGAGTAATGTCTCAAACAGTCTACGCTTTGATCAATCCCTGGAAGACCAGTAGTAGTTTCCAATGCACATCTGGAGGCATTCTGTAATCTGTGGACTATCAGAGTGTTGATGAAACACAGAAATTGCTTCGGGATTGAATACAACAGTCACCATGCGCACTTTCCTCCATGGGAGTAATGTCCCAAAAAGTCTACGTTTTGATCGTTCCCTGGAAGACCAGTAGTAGTTTCCGATGCACATCTGGAGGCATTCTTTAATCTGTGGACTATCAGAGTGTTGATAAAACACAGAAATTGTATCACTGTTGAATACGACACTCACCATGTGCATCTTCCTCCATTTGAGTAATGTCTCAAACAGTCTACGCTTTGTTCGTTCCCTGGAAGACCAGTAGTAGTTTCCGATGCACATCTGGAGGCATTCTGTAATCTGTGGACTATCAGAGTGTTGATGAAACACAGACATTGCATCGGGATTGAATACAACAGTCACAATGCGCACTTTCCTCCATAGGAGTAATTCTCAAGCAGTCTAAGCACTGATCGTTCCCTGGAAGACCAGTAGTATTTCCTATGCACATCTGGTGGCATTCAGAAATCTATGGACTATCAGAGTATTGATGAAACTCAGAAATTGCATCGGGATTGAATACAACAGTCACCATGCGCTCTTTCCTCCACGGGAGGTATGTCTCAAACAGTCTGCGGTTTGATCGTTCCCTGGAAGACCAGTAGTAGTTTCCGATGCACATTTGGTGGCATTCTGTAATCTGTGAACTATCAGAGTGTTGATGAAACACAGAAATTGCATCGGGATTGAATACAACAGTCACCATGCGCACTTTCCTCAACGGTAGTAATGTCTCAAACAGTCAACGATTTGATCGTTCCCTAGAAGACCTGTAGTAGTTTCCGATGAACATCTTTAGGCATTCTGTAATCTGTTCACTATCAGAGTGTTGATGAAACACAGACATTGCATCGGGATTGAATAAAACAGTCACCATCCGCACTTTCCTCCATTGGTGTAATGTCTGAAACAGTCTACGCTTTGATCGCTCCCAGGAAGCCCAGTAGTAGTTTCCGATTACAATCTGGAGTCATTCTGTAATCTGTGGACTATCAGAGTGTTGATGCAACACACAAATTGCATCGGGATTGAATACAACAGTCACCATGCGCACTTTCCTCCATGGGAGTAATGTCCCAAACAGTCTACGCTTTGATCGTTCCCTGGAAGACCAGTAGTAGTTTCCGATGCACATCTGGATGCATTCTGTAATCTGTGGACTATCAGAGTGTTGATGAAACACAGAAATTGTATCGGGATTGAATACAACACTCACCATGTGCCCCTTCCTCCATTTGAGTAATGTCTCAAACAGTCTACGCTTTGATCGTTCCCTGGAAGACCAGTAGTAGTTTCCAATGCACATCTGGAGGCATTCTGTAATCTGTGGACTATCAGAGTGTTGATGATACACAGAAATTGCTTCGGGATTGAATACAACAGTCACCATGCGCACTTTCCTCCATGGGAGTAATGTCCCAAACAGTCTACGTTTTGATCGTTCCCTGGAAGACCAGTAGTAGTTTCCGATGAACATCTGGAGGTTTTCTGTAATCTGTGGAGTATCAGAGTGTTGATGAAACACAGAAAATGCATCGGGATTGAATACAACAGTCACCATGCGCACTTCCCTCCCAGGGAGTAATTTCTCAAACAATCTACGCTTTGATTGTTCCCTGGAAGACCAGTAGTAGTTTCCGATGCACTTCTGGTGGCATTCTGTAATGTCTAGACTATCAGAGTGTTGATGAAACACAGTAATTGCCTCGGGATTGAATAAAACAGTCACCATGCTCACTTTCCTCCATGGGAGTAATGTCTCAAGCAGTCTACGCTTTGATCGTTCCCGGAAAGACCAGTATTACTTTCCGATGCACATCTGGAGGCATTCTGTAATCTGTGGACTATCAGAGTGTTGATGAAACACAGAAATTCCATCGGGATTGCATACAACAGTCACCATGCGCTGTTTCTTCCATAAAAGCAATGTCTCAAACGGTCTACGCTTTATTCGTTCCCTGGAAGACAAGTAGTAGTTTCCGATGCAGATCTGGAGGCATTCTGTAATCTGTGGACTATCAGAGGGTTGATGAAACACAGAAATTACATCGGGATTGAATAAAACAGTCACCATCCGCAATTTCCTCCATGGACGTAATGTCTGAAACAGTCTACGCTTTGATCGTTCCCAGGGAAGACCAGTAGTAGTTTCCGATTAACATCTGGAGGCATTCTGTAATCTGTGGACTATCAGAGTGTTGATGAAACACAGAAATTGCATCGGGATGGAATACAACAGTCACAATGCGCACTTTCCTCCACGGGAGGTATGTCTCAAACAGTCTGCGGTTTGATCGTTCCCTGGAAGACCAGTAGTAGTTTCCGATGCACATCTGGTGGCATTCTGTAATCTGAGGACTATCAGAGTGTTGATGAAACACAGAAATTGCATCGGGATTGAATACAATAGTCACCATGCGCACTTTCCTCAACGGTAGTAATGTCTCAAACAGTCTACGATTTGATCGTTCCCTGGAAGACCAGTAGTAGTTTCCGATGAACATCTTTAGGCATTCTGTAATCTGTTCACTATCACAGTGTTGATGAAACACAGAAATTGCATCGGGATTGAATACAACAGTCACCAAGCGCACATTCCTATACAGGTTTAAAGTCTCAAACAGTCTACGCTTTGATCGTTCCCTGGAAGACCAGTAGTAGTTTCCGATGCACATCTGGTGGCATACTGTAATTTGTAGACTATCAGAATGTTGATGAAACACAGAAAATGCATCGGGATTGAATACAACAGTCACCATGCGCACTTTATTCCATGGGAGGCATGTCTCAAACAGTCTTCCCTTTGATCGTTATCTGGAAGAGCAGCAGTAGTTTCCGTTACACATCAGGAGGCTTTCTGTAATCTGTGGACTATCAGAGTGTTGATGAAACACAGAAATTACATCTGGATTGAATACAACAGTCACCATGTGCACTTTCCTCCATGGGAGTAATTCTCAAGCTGTCTACGCTTTGATCGCTCCCTGGAAGACAGTAGTAGTTTCCGATGCACATCTCGTGGCATTCTGTAATCTGTGGACTATCAGAGTGTTGATGAAACACAGAAAATGCATCGGGATTGAATACAACATTCACCATGCGCACTTTCCTCCATGGGAGTAATGTCTCAAAGAGTTTACACATTGATCGTTCCCTGGAAGACGAGTAGTAGTTTCCGATGCACATCTGGAGGCATTCTGTAATCTGTGGACTATTAGAGTGTTGATGAAACACAGAAATTGCATCGGGATTGAATACAACAATCACCATGCGCACATTCCTCCATAAAAGTAATGTCTCAAACAGTCTACGCTTTGATCGTTCCCTGGAAGACCTGTAGTAGATTCCGATGAACATCTGGAGGCATTCTGTAATCTGTGGACTATCAGAGTGTTGATGAAACACAGATATTCCATCGGGATTGAATACAACAGTAACCATGCAAACTTTCCTCCATGGGAGTAATGTCTCAAACAGTCTACGCTTTGATCGTTCGCAGGAAGACCAGTAGTTGTTTGCGATGCACATCTGGAGGCATTCTGTAATCTGTGGACTATCAGAGTGTTGATGAAACACAGAAATTGCATCGGGATTGAATAAAACAGTCACCATGCGCAGTTTCCTCCATGGGAGTAATGTCTCAAACAGTCTTCGCTTTGATCGTTCCCTGGAAGACCAGTAGTAGTTTCCGATGCACATCTGGAGGCTTTCTGTAATCTGTTTACTATCAGAGTGTTGATGAAACACAGACATTGCCTCGGGATTGAATACAACAGTCAGCATGCGCACTTTCCTCCATGGGAGTAATTCTCAAACAGTCTACGATTTGATCGTTCCCTGGAGGACCAGTAGTAGTTTCCGATGCATATTTTACGCCATTCTGTAAACTGTGGACTATCAGAGTATTGATGAAACACAGAAAATGCATCGGGAATGAATACAACAGTCACCATGCGCACTTTCCTCCACGGGAGGTATGTCTCAAACAGTCTACGCTTTAATCGTTCCCTGGAAGACCAGTAGTAGTTTCGAAAGCACATCTGAAGGCATTCTGTTATCTGTGGACTATCACAATGTTGATGAAGCACAGAAATTGCATACGGATTGAATACAACAGTCACCATGCGGACTTTCCTATATGGAAGCAATGTCTCAAACAGTCTACGCTTTGATCGTTTCCTGGGAGTTCAGTAGTAGTTTTCGATGCACATCTGGTGGCATTTTGTAATCTGTAGACTATCAGAGTGTTGATGAAACACAGAAATTGCATCGGGATTGAATACAACAGTCACCATGCGCACATTCCTCCATGGGAGTAATGTCTCAAACAGACTACGCTTTGATCGTTCCCTGGAAGACCAGTAGTAGTTTCCGAACCACATCTGGAATCATTCTGTAATCTGTGGACCTTCAAAGTGTGGATTGAAACACAGAAATTGCCTTGGGATTGAATACAACAGTCACCATGCGCACTTTCCTTCATGGGAGTAAAGTCTCAAACAGTCTAAGCTTTGATCGTTCCCTGTAAGACCAGTAGTAGTAACCGATGCAAATCTGGAGGCATTCTGTAATCTGTGTAATATCAGAGTTTTGATGAAACACAGAAGTTGCATCGGGATTGAATACAACAGTCACCATGCGCACTTTCCTCCATGGAAGTAATGTCTCTAACAGTCTACGCCTTGATCATTCCCTGGAAGACCAGTAGTAGATTCCGATGCACATCTGGAGTCATTCTGTAATCTGTGGACTATCAGACTGTTGATGAAACACAGAAATTGCATCGGGATTGAATACAACGGTAACCATGCGCACTTTCCTCCATGGGAGTAATGTCTCAGGCAGTCTACGCTTTGATCGTTCCCTGGAAGACCAGTAGTAGTTTCCGAAGCACATCTGGACGCATTCTGTAATCTGTGGACTATCAGAGTGTTGATGAAACACAGAAATTGCATCGGGATTGAATAAAACAGTCACCATCCGCACTTTCCTCCATGGGTGTAATGTCTGAAACAGTCTACGCTTTGATCGTTCCCAGGAAGACCAGTAGTAGTTTCCGATTAACATCTGGAGTCATTCTGTAATCTGTGGACTATCAGAGTGTTGATGCAACACAGAAATTGCATCGGGATTGAATACAACAGTCACCATGCGCACTTTCCTCCATGGGAGTAATGTCCCAAACAGTCTACGCTTTGATCGTTCCCTGGAAGACCAGTAGTAGTTTCCGATGCACATCTGGATGCATTCTGTAATCTGTGGACTATCAGAGTGTTGATGAAACACAGAAATTGTATCGGGATTGAATACAACACTCACTATGTGCACCTTCCTCCATTTGAGTAATGTCTCAAACAGTCTACGCTTTGATCAATCCCTGGAAGACCAGTAGTAGTTTCCAATGCACATCTGGAGGCATTCTGTAATCTGTGGACTATCAGAGTGTTGATGAAACACAGAAATTGCTTCGGGATTGAATACAACAGTCACCATGCGCACTTTCCTCCATGGGAGTAATGTCCCAAAAAGTCTACGTTTTGATCGTTCCCTGGAAGACCAGCAGTAGCTTCCGATGAACATCTGGAGGCTTTCTGTAATCTGTGGAGTATCAGAGACTTGATGAAACACAGAAATTGCATCGGGATTGAATAAAACAGTCACCATCCGCAATTTCCTCCATGGGTGTAATGTCTGAAACAGTCTACGCTTTGATCGTTCCCTGGAAGACCAGTAGTAGTTTCCGATGCACATCTGGAGGCATTCTTTAATCTGTGGACTATCAGAGTGTTGATAAAACACAGAAATTGTATCACTGTTGAATACGACACTCACCATGTGCATCTTCCTCCATTTGAGTAATGTCTCAAACAGTCTACGCTTTGTTCGTTCCCTGGAAGACCAGTAGTAGTTTCCGATGCACATCTGGAGGCATTCTGTAATCTGTGGACTATCAGAGTGTTGATGAAACACAGACATTGCATCGGGATTGAATACAACAGTCACAATGCGCACTTTCCTCCATAGGAGTAATTCTCAAGCAGTCTAAGCACTGATCGTTCCCTGGAAGACCAGTAGTATTTCCTATGCACATCTGGTGGCATTCAGAAATCTATGGACTATCAGAGTATTGATGAAACTCAGAAATTGCATCGGGATTGAATACAACAGTCACCATGCGCTCTTTCCTCCACGGGAGGTATGTCTCAAACAGTCTGCGGTTTGATCGTTCCCTGGAAGACCAGTAGTAGTTTCCGATGCACATTTGGTGGCATTCTGTAATCTGTGAACTATCAGAGTGTTGATGAAACACAGAAATTGCATCGGGATTGAATACAACAGTCACCATGCGCACTTTCCTCAACGGTAGTAATGTCTCAAACAGTCAACGATTTGATCGTTCCCTAGAAGACCTGTAGTAGTTTCCGATGAACATCTTTAGGCATTCTGTAATCTGTTCACTATCAGAGTGTTGATGAAACACAGACATTGCATCGGGATTGAATAAAACAGTCACCATCCGCACTTTCCTCCATTGGTGTAATGTCTGAAACAGTCTACGCTTTGATCGCTCCCAGGAAGCCCAGTAGTAGTTTCCGATTACAATCTGGAGTCATTCTGTAATCTGTGGACTATCAGAGTGTTGATGCAACACACAAATTGCATCGGGATTGAATACAACAGTCACCATGCGCACTTTCCTCCATGGGAGTAATGTCCCAAACAGTCTACGCTTTGATCGTTCCCTGGAAGACCAGTAGTAGTTTCCGATGCACATCTGGATGCATTCTGTAATCTGTGGACTATCAGAGTGTTGATGAAACACAGAAATTGTATCGGGATTGAATACAACACTCACCATGTGCCCCTTCCTCCATTTGAGTAATGTCTCAAACAGTCTACACTTTGATCGTTCCCTGGAAGACCAGTAGTAGTTTCCAATGCACATCTGGAGGCATTCTGTAATCTGTGGACTATCAGAGTGTTGATGATACACAGAAATTGCTTCGGGATTGAATACAACAGTCACCATGCGCACTTTCCTCCATGGGAGTAATGTCCCAAACAGTCTACGTTTTGATCGTTCCCTGGAAGACCAGTAGTAGTTTCCGATGAACATCTGGAGGTTTTCTGTAATCTGTGGAGTATCAGAGTGTTGATGAAACACAGAAAATGCATCGGGATTGAATACAACAGTCACCATGCGCACTTCCCTCCCAGGGAGTAATTTCTCAAACAATCTACGCTTTGATTGTTCCCTGGAAGACCAGTAGTAGTTTCCGATGCACTTCTGGTGGCATTCTGTAATGTCTAGACTATCAGAGTGTTGATGAAACACAGTAATTGCCTCGGGATTGAATAAAACAGTCACCATGCTCACTTTCCTCCATGGGAGTAATGTCTCAAGCAGTCTACGCTTTGATCGTTCCCGGAAAGACCAGTATTACTTTCCGATGCACATCTGGAGGCATTCTGTAATCTGTGGACTATCAGAGTGTTGACGAAACACAGAAATTCCATCGGGATTGCATACAACAGTCACCATGCGCTGTTTCTTCCATAAAAGCAATGTCTCAAACGGTCTACGCTTTATTCGTTCCCTGGAAGACAAGTAGTAGTTTCCGATGCAGATCTGGAGGCATTCTGTAATCTGTGGACTATCAGAGGGTTGATGAAACACAGAAATTACATCGGGATTGAATAAAACAGTCACCATCCGCAATTTCCTCCATGGACGTAATGTCTGAAACAGTCTACGCTTTGATCGTTCCCAGGGAAGACCAGTAGTAGTTTCCGATTAACATCTGGAGGCATTCTGTAATCTGTGGACTATCAGAGTGTTGATGAAACACAGAAATTGCATCGGGATGGAATACAACAGTCACAATGCGCACTTTCCTCCACGGGAGGTATGTCTCAAACAGTCTGCGGTTTGATCGTTCCCTGGAAGACCAGTAGTAGTTTCCGATGCACATCTGGTGGCATTCTGTAATCTGAGGACTATCAGAGTGTTGATGAAACACAGAAATTGCATCGGGATTGAATACAATAGTCACCATGCGCACTTTCCTCAACGGTAGTAATGTCTCAAACAGTCTACGATTTGATCGTTCCCTGGAAGACCAGTAGTAGTTTCCGATGAACATCTTTAGGCATTCTGTAATCTGTTCACTATCACAGTGTTGATGAAACACAGAAATTGCATCGGGATTGAATACAACAGTCACCAAGCGCACATTCCTATACAGGTTTAAAGTCTCAAACAGTCTACGCTTTGATCGTTCCCTGGAAGACCAGTAGTAGTTTCCGATGCACATCTGGTGGCATACTGTAATTTGTAGACTATCAGAATGTTGATGAAACACAGAAAATGCATCGGGATTGAATACAACAGTCACCATGCGCACTTTATTCCATGGGAGGCATGTCTCAAACAGTCTTCCCTTTGATCGTTATCTGGAAGAGCAGCAGTAGTTTCCGTTACACATCAGGAGGCTTTCTGTAATCTGTGGACTATCAGAGTGTTGATGAAACACAGAAATTACATCTGGATTGAATACAACAGTCACCATGTGCACTTTCCTCCATGGGAGTAATTCTCAAGCTGTCTACGCTTTGATCGCTCCCTGGAAGACAGTAGTAGTTTCCGATGCACATCTCGTGGCATTCTGTAATCTGTGGACTATCAGAGTGTTGATGAAACACAGAAAATGCATCGGGATTGAATACAACATTCACCATGCGCACTTTCCTCCATGGGAGTAATGTCTCAAAGAGTTTACACATTGATCGTTCCCTGGAAGACGAGTAGTAGTTTCCGATGCACATCTGGAGGCATTCTGTAATCTGTGGACTATTAGAGTGTTGATGAAACACAGAAATTGCATCGGGATTGAATACAACAATCACCATGCGCACATTCCTCCATAAAAGTAATGTCTCAAACAGTCTACGCTTTGATCGTTCCCTGGAAGACCTGTAGTAGATTCCGATGAACATCTGGAGGCATTCTGTAATCTGTGGACTATCAGAGTGTTGATGAAACACAGATATTCCATCGGGATTGAATACAACAGTAACCATGCAAACTTTCCTCCATGGGAGTAATGTCTCAAACAGTCTACGCTTTGATCGTTCGCAGGAAGACCAGTAGTTGTTTGCGATGCACATCTGGAGGCATTCTGTAATCTGTGGACTATCAGAGTGTTGATGAAACACAGAAATTGCATCGGGATTGAATAAAACAGTCACCATGCGCAGTTTCCTCCATGGGAGTAATGTCTCAAACAGTCTTCGCTTTGATCGTTCCCTGGAAGACCAGTAGTAGTTTCCGATGCACATCTGGAGGCTTTCTGTAATCTGTTTACTATCAGAGTGTTGATGAAACACAGACATTGCCTCGGGATTGAATACAACAGTCAGCATGCGCACTTTCCTCCATGGGAGTAATTCTCAAACAGTCTACGATTTGATCGTTCCCTGGAGGACCAGTAGTCGTTTCCGATGCATATTTTACGCCATTCTGTAAACTGTGGACTATCAGAGTATTGATGAAACACAGAAAATGCATCGGGAATGAATACAACAGTCACCATGCGCACTTTCCTCCACGGGAGGTATGTCTCAAACAGTCTACGCTTTAATCGTTCCCTGGAAGACCAGTAGTAGTTTCGAAAGCACATCTGAAGGCATTCTGTTATCTGTGGACTATCACAATGTTGATGAAGCACAGAAATTGCATACGGATTGAATACAACAGTCACCATGCGGACTTTCCTATATGGAAGCAATGTCTCAAACAGTCTACGCTTTGATCGTTTCCTGGGAGTTCAGTAGTAGTTTTCGATGCACATCTGGTGGCATTTTGTAATCTGTAGACTATCAGAGTGTTGATGAAACACAGAAATTGCATCGGGATTGAATACAACAGTCACCATGCGCACATTCCTCCATGGGAGTAATGTCTCAAACAGACTACGCTTTGATCGTTCCCTGGAAGACCAGTAGTAGTTTCCGAACCACATCTGGAATCATTCTGTAATCTGTGGACCTTCAAAGTGTGGATTGAAACACAGAAATTGCCTTGGGATTGAATACAACAGTCACCATGCGCACTTTCCTTCATGGGAGTAAAGTCTCAAACAGTCTAAGCTTTGATCGTTCCCTGTAAGACCAGTAGTAGTAACCGATGCAAATCTGGAGGCATTCTGTAATCTGTGTAATATCAGAGTTTTGATGAAACACAGAAGTTGCATCGGGATTGAATACAACAGTCACCATGCGCACTTTCCTCCATGGAAGTAATGTCTCTAACAGTCTACGCCTTGATCATTCCCTGGAAGACCAGTAGTAGATTCCGATGCACATCTGGAGTCATTCTGTAATCTGTGGACTATCAGACTGTTGATGAAACACAGAAATTGCATCGGGATTGAATACAACGGTAACCATGCGCACTTTCCTCCATGGGAGTAATGTCTCAGGCAGTCTACGCTTTGATCGTTCCCTGGAAGACCAGTAGTAGTTTCCGAAGCACATCTGGAAGCAATCTGTTACCTGTGGACTATCAGGGTGTTGATGAAACACAGAAATTGCATCGGTATTGAATACAACAGTCACCACACGCACTTTCCTACGTAAAAGTAATTTCTCAAACAGTCTACGCTTTTATCGTTCCCTGGAAGACCAGTATTAGTTTCGAAAGCACATCTGAAGGCATTCTGTTATCTGTGGACTATCACAATGTTGATGAAACACAGAAATTGCATCGGGATTGAATACAACAGTCACCATGCGCACTTTTCTCCATGGGAGCCATGTCTCAAACAGTCTACGCTTTGATCGTTTCCTGGGAAACCAGTAGTTGTTTCCGATGCATATCTATTGGCATTTTGTGATCTGTAGACTATCAGAGTGTTGATGAAACACAGAAATTGCATCGGGATTGAATACAACAGTCACCATGCGCACTTTCCTCCATGGGAGTAATGTCCCAAACAGTCAACATTTTGATCGTTCCCTGGAAGACCAGTAGTAGTTTCCGATGAACATCTGAAGGCTTTCTGTAATCTGTGGAGTATCAGAGTGTTGATGAAACACATAAAATGCATCGGGATTGAATACAACAGTCACCATGCGCACTTCCCTCCCAGGGAGTAATTTCTCAAACAATCTACGCTTTGATTGTTCCCTGGAAGACCAGTAGTAGTTTCCGATGCACTTCTGGTGGCATTCTGTAATGTCTAGACTATCAGAGTGTTGATGAAACACAGTAATTGCCTCGGGATTGAATAAAACAGTCACCATGCTCACTTTCCTCCATGGGAGTAATGTCTCAAGCAGTCTACGCTTTGATCGTTCCCGGAAAGACCAGTATTACTTTCCGATGCACATCTGGAGGCATTCTGTAATCTGTGGACTATCAGAGTGTTGATGAAACACAGAAATTCCATCGGGATTGCATACAACAGTCACCATGCGCTGTTTCTTCCATAAAAGCAATGTCTCAAACGGTCTACGCTTTATTCGTTCCCTGGAAGACAAGTAGTAGTTTCCGATGCACATCTGGAGGCATTCTGTAATCTGTGGACTATCAGAGGGTTGATGAAACACAGAAATTACATCGGGATTGAATAAAACAGTCACCATCCGCAATTTCCTCCATGGGGGTAATGTCTGAAACAGTCTACGCTTTGATCGTTCAGAGGGAAGACCAGTAGTAGTTTCCGATTAACATCTGGAGGCATTCTGTAATCTGTGGACTTTCAGAGTGTTGATGCAACACAGAAATTGCATCGGAATTGAATACATCAGTCACCATGCGCACTTTCCTCCATAGGAGTAATGTCCCAAACAGTCTACAATTTGATCGTTCCCTGGAAGACCAGTAGTAGTTTCCGATGCACATCTGGATGCATTCTGTAATCTGTGGACTATCAGAGTGTTGATGAAACATAGAAATTGTATCGAGTTTGAATACAACACTCACCATGTGCACCTTCCTCCATTTGAGTAATGTCTCAAACAGTCTACGCTTTGATCGTTCCCTGGAAGACCAGTAGTAGTTTCCGATGCACATCTGGAGGAATTCTGTAATCTGTGGACTATCAGAGTGTTGATGAAACACAGAAATTGCTTCGGGATTGAATACAACAGTCACAATGCGCACTTTCCCCCATAGGAGTAATTCTCAAGCAGTCTACGCATTGATCGTTCCCTGGAAGACCAGTAGTATTTCCTATGCACATCTGGTGGCATTCTGTAATCTGTGGACTATCAGAGTGTTGATGAAACACAGAAATTGCATCGGGATTGAATACAACAGTCACCATGCGCACTTTCATCCATCTGAGTAATGTCTCAAGCAGTCTACGCTTTGATCGTTCCCGGGTAGACCAGTAGTAGTTTCCGAAGTACATCTCGTGGCATTCTGTAATCTGTGGACTATCAGAGTGTTGATAAAACACAGAAAATGCTTCGGGATTGAATACAACAGTCACCATGCGTACATTCCTCCATAAAAGTAATGTCTCAAACAGCCTACGCTTTGATCGTTTCCTGGAAGACCAGTAGTAGTTTCCGATGCACATCTGGAGGCATTCTGTAGTCTGTGTACTATCAGAGTCTTGATGAAACACAGAAATTGCATCGGGATTGAATACAACAGTCACCATGGGCTGTTTCTTCCATAAAAGCAATGTCTCAAACAGTCTACGCTTTATTCGTTCCCTGGAAGCCCAGTAGTAGTTTCCGATGCACATCTGGAGGCATTCTGTAATCTGTGGAGTATCAGAGACTTGATGAAACACAGAAATTGCATCGGGATTGAATAAAACAGTCACCATCCGCAATTTCCTCCATGGGTGTAATGTCTGAAACAGTCTACGCTTTGATCGTTCCCTGGAAGACCAGTAGTAGTTTCCGATGCACATCTGGAGGCATTCTTTAATCTGTGGACTATCAGAGTGTTGATAAAACACAGAAATTGTATCACTGTTGAATACGACACTCACCATGTGCATCTTCCTCCATGGGAGTAATGTCTCAAACAGTCTACGCTTTGTTCGTTCCCTGGAAGACCAGTAGTAGTTTCCGATGCACATCTGGAGGCATTCTGTAATCTGTGGACTATCAGAGTGTTGATGAAACACAGAAATTGCATCGGGATGGAATACAACAGTCACAATGCGCACTTTCCTCCACGGGAGGTATGTCTCAAACAGTCTGCGGTTTGATCGTTCCCTGGAAGACCAGTAGTAGTTTCCGATGCACATCTGGTGGCATTCTGTAATCTGAGGACTATCAGAGTGTTGATGAAACACAGAAATTGCATCGGGATTGAATACAACAGTCACCAAGCGCACATTCCTATACAGGTTTAAAGTCTCAAACAGTCTACGCTTTGATCGTTCCCTGGAAGACCAGTAGTAGTTTCCGATGCACATCTGGTGGCATACTGTAATTTGTAGACTATCAGAATGTTGATGAAACACAGAAAATGCATCGGGATTGAATACAACAGTCACCATGCGCACTTTATTCCATGGGAGTCATGTCTCAAACAGTCTTCGCTTTGATCGTTATCTGGAAGAGCAGCAGTAGTTTCCGTTACACATCAGGAGGCTTTCTGTAATCTGTGGACTATCAGAGTGTTGATGAAACACAGAAATTACATCTGGATTGAATACAACAAACACCATGTGCACTTTCCTCCATGGGAGTAATTCTCAAGCTGTCTACGCTTTGATCGTTCCCTGGAAGACAGTAGTAGTTTCCGATGCACATCTCGTGGCATTCTGTAATCTGTGGACTATCAGAGTGTTGATGAAACACAGAAAATGCATCGGGATTGAATACAACATTCACCATGCGCCCTTTCCTCCATGGGAGTAATGTCTCAAAGAGTTTACACATTGATCGTTCCCTGGAAGACGAGTAGTAGTTTCCGATGCACATCTGGAGGCATTCTGTAATCTGTGGACTATTAGAGTGTTGATGAAACACAGAAATTGCATCGGGATTGAATACAACAATAACCATGCGCACATTCCTCCATAAAAGTAATGTCTCAAACAGTCTACGGTTTGATAGTTCCCTGGAAGACCTGTAGTAGATTCCGATGAACATCTGGAGGCATTCTGTAATCTGTGGACTATCAGAGTGTTGATGAAACACAGATATTCCATCGGGATTGAATACAACAGTAACCATGCAAACTTTCCTCCATGGGAGTAATGTCTCAGACAGTCTACGCTTTGATCGTTCGCAGGAAGACCAGTAGTTGTTTGCGATGCACATCTGGAGGCATTCTGTAATCTGTGGACTATCAGAGTGTTGATGAAACACAGAAATTGCATCGGGATTGAATAAAACAGTCACCATGCGCGGTTTCCTCCATGGGAGTAATGTCTCAAACAGTCTTCGCTTTGATCGTTCCCTGGAAGACCAGTAGTAGTTTCCGATGCACATCTGGAGGCTTTCTGTAATCTGTTTACTATCAGAGTGTTGATGAAACACAGACATTGCCTCGGGATTGAATACAACAGTCAGCATGCGCACTTTCCTCCATGGGAGTATTTCTCAAACAGTCTACGATTTGATCGTTCCCTGGAGGACCAGTAGTAGTTTCCGATGCATATTTTACGCCATTCTGTAAACTGTGGACTATCAGAGTATTGATGAAACACAGAAAATGCATCGGGAATGAATACAACAGTCACCATGCGCACTTTCCTCCATGGGAGTAATGTCTCAAACAGTCTACGCTTTGATCGTTCCCTGGAAGACCTGTTGTAGTTTCCGATGCACATCTGGTGGCATTCTGTAATCTGCGGACTATCGGAGTGTTGATGAAACACAGAAATTGCTTCGGGATTGAATACAACAGTCACCATCCGCACTTTCCTGCATGGGATTAATTATCAAACAGTCTACGCTTTGATCGATCCCTGGAAGACCAGTAGTAGTTTCCGATGCACATCTCGTTGCATTCTGCAATTTGTGGACTATCAGAGTGTTGATGAAACACAGAAAATGCATCGGGATTGAATACAACAGTCACCATGCGCACTTTCCTCCATGGGAGTAATGTCTCAAAGAGTTTACATTTTGTTCGTTCCCTGGAGGACGAGTAGTAGTTTCCGATGCACATCTGGATTCATTCTGTAAGCTGTGGCCTATCAGCGTGTTGATGAAACACAGAAATTCCATCGGGATTGAATACAACTGTCACCATGCGCACATTCCTCCATTGGAGTAATGTCTCAAACAGTCTACGCTTTGATCGTTCCCTGGAAGACCAGTAGTTGTTTCCGATGCACATCTGGTGGCATTCTGTAATCTGTGGACTATCAGAGTGTTGATGAAACATAAAAATTGCATCGGGGTTGAATACAACAGTCACCATGCGACCTTTCCTCCACGAGAGTAATGTCTCAAACGGTCTACGCTTTAATCGTTCCCTGGAAGACCAGTAGTAGTTTCGAAAGCACATCTGAAGGCATTCTGTTATCTGTGGACTATCACAATGTTGATGAAGCACAGAAATTGCATACGGATTAAATACAACAGTCACCATGCGAACTTTCCTATATGGAAGCAATGTCTCAAACAGTCTACGCTTTGATCGTTTCCTGGGAGTTCAGTAGTAGTTTTCGATGCACATCTGGTGGCATTTTGTAATCTGTAGACTATCAGAGTGTTGATGAAACACAGAAATTGCATCGGGATTGAATACAACAGTCACCATGCGCACATTCCTCCATGGGATTAATGTCTCAAACAGACTACGCTTTGATCGTTCCCTGGAAGACCAGTAGTAGTTTCCGAAGCACATCTGGAATCATTCTGTAATCTGTGGACCTTCAAAGTGTGGATTGAAACACAGAAATTGCCTTGGGATTGAATACAACAGTCACCATGCGCACTTTCCTTCATGGGAGTAAAGTCTCAAACAGTCTAAGCTTTGATCGTTCCCTGTAAGACCAGTAGTAGTAACCGATGCAAATCTGGAGGCATTCTGTAATCTGTGTAATATCAGAGTTTTGATGAAACACAGAAGTTGCATCGGGATTGAATACAACAGTCACCATGCGCACTTTCCTCCATGGAAGTAATGTCTCTAACAGTCTACGCCTTGATCATTCCCTGGAAGACCAGTAGTAGTTTCCGATGCACATCTGGAGTCATTCTGTAATCTGTGGACTATCAGACTGTTGATGAAACACAGAAATTGCATCGGGATTGAATACAACGGTAACCATGCGCACTTTCCTCCATGGGAGTAATGTCTCAGGCAGTCTACGCTTTGATCGTTCCCTGGAAGACCAGTAGTAGTTTCCGAAGCACATCTGGAAGCAATCTGTTACCTGTGGACTATCAGGGTGTTGATGAAACACAGAAATTGCATCGGTATTGAATACAACAGTCACCATACGCACTTTCCTACGTAAAAGTAATTTCTCAAACAGTCTACGCTTTTATCGTTCCCTGGAAGACCAGTATTAGTTTCGAAAGCACATCTGAATTCATTCTGTTATCTGTGGACTATCACAATGTTGATGAAACACAGAAATTGCATCGGGATTGAATACAACAGTCACCATGCGCACTTTTCTCCATGGGAGCCATGTCTCAAACAGTCTACGCTTTGATCGTTTCCTGGGAAACAAGTAGTTGTTTCCGATGCATATCTGTTGGCATTTTGTGATCTGTAGACTATCAGAGTGTTGATGAAACACAGAAATTGCATCGGGATTGAATACAACAGTCACCATGCGCTCTTTCCTCCATGGGAGTAATGTCTCTAAAAGTCTACGCTTTGATCTTTCCCTGGAAGGCCAGTGGTAGCTTCCGATGCACATCTCGAGGCTTTCTGTAATATGTGGACTATTAGAGTGTTGATGAAACACAGAAATTGCATCGGGATTGAGTACAACAGTCACCATGCGCACTTTCCTCCATGGGAGTAATGTCTCAAACAGTCTACGCTTTGATCGTTCCCTGGAAAACCAGTAGTAGTTTCCGAAGCACATCTGGAGGCAATCTGTTGTCTGTGGATTATCAGAGTGTTGAGGAAACACAGAAATTGCATCGGGATTGAATACAACAGTCACCATGCGCACTTTCCTCCATGAGGGTAATTCTCAAACAGTCTACGCTTTCATTGTTCCCTGGAAGACCAGTAGTAGTGTCCGATGCTCATCTGGAATCATTCTGTAATCTGTGGACCTTCAAAGTGTGGATTGAAACAAAGAATTTGCCTCGGGATTGAATACACCAGTCACCATGCTCACTTTCCTCCATGGGAGTAATGTCTCTAACAGTCTACGCTTTGATCGTTCCCTGGAAGACCAGTAGTAGTTTCCGAAGCACATCTGGAGGCAATCTGTAATCTGTGGACTGCCAGAGTGTTGATGAGACACAGATATTGCAGCGGGATTGAATACAACAGACACCATGCCCACTTTCCACCATGGGGTATTTCTCAAACAGTCTACGCTTTGATCGTTCCCTGGAAGACCAGTAGTAGTTTCCGATGCACATCTCGAGGCATTTTGTAATCTCTGGACCTTTAAAGCGTGGATTGAAACACAGAAATTGCCTCGGGATTGAGTACAACAGTCACCATGCGCACTTTCCTCTATGGGAGTAATGTCTCAAACAGTCTACGCTTTGATCGTTCCCTGGAAAACCAGTAGTAGTTTCCGAAGCACATCTGGAGGCCATCTGTTGTCTGTGGACTTTCAGAGTGTTGAGGAAACACAGAAATTGCATCGGGATTGAATACAACAGTCACCATGCGCACTTTCCTCCATGGGGATAATTCTCAAACAGTCTACTCTTTGATCGTTCCCTTGAAGACCAGTAGTAGTTTCTGATGCACATCTGGAATCATTCTGTAATCTGTGGACCTACAAAGTGTGGATTGAAACACAGAAATTGCCTCCGGATTGAATACAACAGACACCATGCGCACATTCCTCCATGGGAGTAATGTCTCTAACAGTCTACGCTTTGATCGTTCCCTGGAAGACCAGTAGTAGTTTCCGAAGCACATCTGGAGGCAATCTGTAATCTGTGGACTGTCAGAGTGTTGATGAAACACAGATATTGCAGCGGAATTGAATACAACAGACACCATGCCCACTTTCCTCCATGGGGTAATTCTCAAACAGTCTACGCTTTGATCGTTCCCTGGAAGACCAGTAGTAGTTCCGATGCACATCTGGAGGCATTTTGAAATCTCTGGACCATTAAAGTGTGGATTGAAACACAAAAATTGCATCGGAATTGAATATAACAGTCACCATACGCACTTTCCTCCATGGGAGTAATGTCTCTATCAGTCTACGCTTTGATCGTTCCCTGGAAGACCAGTAGTAGTTTCCGAAGCACATCTGGCGGCAATCTGTAATCTGTGGACTGTCAGAGTGTTGATGAAACACAGATATTGCAGCGGGAATGAATACAACAGACACCATGCCCACTTTCCTCCATGGGGTAATTCTCAAACAGTCTACGCTTTGATCGTTCCCTGGAAGACCAGTAGTAGTTTCCGATGCACATCTGGAGGCATTTTGGAATCACTGGAACTTTAAAGTGTGAATTGAAACACAGAAATTGCCTGGGGATTGAATACAAAAGTCACTATGCGCACATTCCTTCATGGGAGTAATGTCTCCAACAGTCTACGCTTTGATCGTTCCCTGGAAGACCAGTAGTAGTTTCCGATGCACATCTGGAGGCAATCTGTTATCTGTGGAATATCAGAGTGTTGATGAAACACAGAAATTGCATCGGGATTGAATACAACAGTCACCATGCACACTTTCCTCCATAAAAGTAAAGTCTCAAACAGTATACGCTTTGATCATTCCCTGGAGACCAGTAGTAGTTTCCGATGCACATCTCGAACCATTCTGTAATCTGTGGACTATCTGAGTGTTGATGAAACACAGAAATTGCATCGGAATTGAATATAACAGTCACCATGCGTACTTTCCTCCATGGGAGTAACCCTGAAACAGTCTACGCTTTGATCGTTCCCTAGAAGACCAGTAGTAGTTTCCGATGCACATCTGGAAGAATTCTGTAATCTGTGGACTACCTGAGTGTTGATGAAACACAGAAATTGCATCGGAATTGAATATAACAGTCACCATGTGCACTTTCCTCCATGGGAGTAATGTCTCTAACAGTCTACGATTTGATCATTCCCTGGAATACCTGTAGTAGTTTCCGATGCACATCTGGAAGCATTCTGTAATCTGTGGACTATCTGAGTGTTGATGAAACACAGAAATTGCATCGGAATTGAATATAACAGTCACCATGCGCACTTTCCTCCATGGGAGTAATGTCTCTAATAGTCTACACTTTGATCGTTTCCTGGAAGTCCAGTAGTAGTTTCCGATGCACATCTGGAGGCTTTCTGTAATCTGAAGACTATCAGAGTGTTGATGAAACACAGAAATTGCATCGGGATTGAATACAACAGTCTCCTTGCGCAGTTTCCTCCATGGGAGTTATGTCTCAAACAGTCTACGCTTTGATCGTTCCCTGGAAGACCAGTAGTAGTTTCCGATGCACATCTGGAGGCATTCTGTAACCTGTGCACTACTAGAGTGTTGGTGAAACACAGAAATTCATCGGGATTGAATACAACAATCACCATGCGCACTTTCCTCCATGGGAGTAATGTCTCAAACAGTCTACGTTTTGATCGTTCCATTTAAGATCAGTAGTAGATTCCGATGCACATCTGGAGGCATACTGTAATCTGTGGACTATCAGAGTGTTGATGAAACACAGAAACTGCATCGGGATTGAATACAACAGTCACCATGCGCACCTTCCTCAATGGGAGTAATGTCTCTAATAGTCTACGCTTTGATCGTTCCCTGGAAGACCAGTAGTAGTTTGCGATGCCCATCTGGTGGCATTCTGTAATCTGTGGACTATCAGGGTGTTGATGAAACACAGAAATTGCATCGGGATTGAATACAACTGTCACCATGCGCACTTTCCTCCGTAAAAGTAATGTCTCAAACAGTCTACGCTTTGATCGTTTCCTGGGACTTCAGTAGTAGTTTCCGATGCACATCTGGTGGCATTTTGTAATCTGTGGACTATCTGAGTGTTGATGAAACACAGAAATTGCATCGGGATTGAATTCAACAGTCACCATGCGCACATTCCTCCATGGGAGTAATTGTCAAACAGTCTACGCTTTGATCGTTCCCTGGAGGACCAAAAGTAGTTTCCGATGCACATCTGGAGGCATTCTGTAATCTGTGGGCTATCAGAGTGTTGATTAAACACAGAAATTGCATCGGGATTGAATACAACAGTCACCATGCGCGCTTTCCTCAACGGGAGTAATGTCTCAAACAATCTACACTTTGATCACTCCCTGGAAGACCAGTAGTAGTTTCCGATACACATCTGGTGGCATTCTGTAATGTGTAGACTATCAGAGTGTTAATAAACACAGTAAATGCACCGGGATTCAATACAACAGGCACCATGCGCACTTTCCTCCATGGGAGTAATGTCTCTAATTGTCTACGCTTTGATCGTTCCCTGGAAGTCCAGTAGTAGTTTCCGATGCACATCTGGAGGCTTTCTGTATTCTGTGGACTATCAGAGTGTTGATGAAACACAGATATTGCATCGGGATTGAATACAACAGTCACCAACCGCATTTTCCTCCACGGGAGTAATGTCTCAAACGGTCAACGCTTTGATCGTTCACTGGAAGACCAGTAGTAGTTTCCGATGCACATCTGGTGGCATTCTGTAATCTGTAGACTATCAGAGTGTTGATGAAACACAGAAATTGCATCGGGATTGAATACAACAGTCACCATGCGCACTTTCCTCCATGGGAGCAATGTCTCAAACAGTCTACACTTTGATCGTTTCCTGGGAGTTCAGTAGTAGTTTCCGATGCACATCTGGTGGCATTTTGTTATCTGTATACTATCAGAGTGTTGATGAAACACTGAAACTGCATCGGGATTGAGTACAACAGTCACCATGCGCACTTTAATCCATGGGACTGATGTCTCAAACAGTCTACGCTTTGATCGTTCCCTGGAAGACCAGTAGTAGTTTCCGATGCACATCTGGAGGCAATCTGTTGTCTGTGGACTATCAGAGTGTTGATGAAACACAGAAATAGCATAGGGATTGAATACAACAGTCACCATGCGCTCTTTCCTCCATGGGAGTAAAGTCTCTAACAGTCTACGCATTGATCTTTCCCTGGAAGACCAGTGGCAGTTTCCGATGAACATCTCGAGGCTTTCTGTAATCTGTGGACTATCTGAGTGTTGATGAAACACAGAAATTGCATCGGAATTGAATATAACAGTCACCATGCGCACTTTCCTCCATGGGAGTAACCCTGAAACAGTCTACGCTTTGATCGTTCCCTAGAAGACCAGTAGTAGTTTCCGATGCACATCTGGAAGAATTCTGTAATCTGTGGACTACCTGAGTGTTGATGAAACACAGAAATTGCATCGGAATTGAATATAACAGTCACCATGTGCACTTTCCTCCATGAGAGTAATGTCTCTAACAGTCTACGATTTGATCATTCCCTGGAATACCTGTAGTAGTTTCCGATGCACATCTGGAAGCATTCTGTAATCTGTGGACTATCTGAGTGTTGATGAAACACAGAAATTGCATCGGAATTGAATATAACAGTCACCATGCGCACTTTCCTCCATGGGAGTAATGTCTCTAATAGTCTACATTTTGATCGTTCCATGGAAGTCCAGTAGTAGTTTCCGATGCACATCTGGAGGCTTTCTGTAATCTGAAGACTATCAGAGTGTTGATGAAACACAGAAATTGCATCGGGATTGAATACAACAGTCTCCTTGCGCAGTTTCCTCCATGGGAGTTATGTCTCAAACAGTGTACGCTTTGATCGTTCCCTGGAAGACCAGTAGTAGTTTCCGATCCACATCTGGAGGCATTCTGTAACCTGTGCACTACTAGAGTGTTGGTGAAACACAGAAATTCATCGGGATTGAATACAACAATCACCATGCGCACTTTCCTCCATGGGAGTAATGTCTCAAACAGTCTACGTTTTGATCGTTCCATTTAAGATCAGTAGTAGATTCCGATCCTCATCTGGAATCACTCTGTAATCTGTGGACCTTCAAAGTGTGGATTGAAACACAGAAATTGTCTCGGGATTGAATACAACAGTCACCATGCGCACTTTCCATCATGGGAGTAAGGTCTCAAACAGTCTAAGCTTTGATCGTTCCCTGGAAGACCAGTATTAGTTTCCGATGCACATCTGGAGTCATTCTGTAATCTGTGGACTATCAGAGTGTTGATGAAACACAGTAATTGCATCGGGACTGAATACAACGGTAACCATGCGCACTTTAATCCATGGGTGTAATGTCTCAAGCAGTCTACGCTTTGATCCTTCCCTGGTAAACCAGTAGTAGTTTGCGATGCCCATCTGGTGGCATTCTGTAATCTGTGGACTATCTGAGTGTTGATGAAACACAGAAATTGCGTCGCAATTGAATATAACAGTCACCATGCGCACTTTCCTCCATGGGAGTAATGTCTCTAACAGTCTACGATTTGATCATTCCCTGGAATACCTGTAGTAGTTTCCGATGCACATCTGGAAGCATTCTGTAATCTGTGGACTATCTGAGTGTTGATGAAACACAGAAATTGCATCGGAATTGAATATAACAGTCACCATGCGCACTTTCCTCTATGGGAGTAATGTCTCTAATAGTCTACACTTTGATCGTTCCCTGGAAGTCCAGTAGTAATTTCCGATGCACATCTGGAGGCTTTCTGTAATCTGTGGACTATCAGAGTGTTGATGAAACACAGAAATTACATCGGGATTGAATACAACAGTCTCCTGCCGCAGTTTCCTCCATGGGAGTTATGTCTCAAACAGTCTACGCTTTGATCGTTCCCTGGCAGACCAGTAGTAGTTTCCGATGCACTTCTGGAGGCATTCTGTAACCTGTGCACCACTAGAGTGTTGGTGAAACACAGAAATTCATCGTGATTGAATACAACAATTACCATGCGCACTTTCCTCCAAGGGAGTAATGTCTCAAACAGTCTACGTTTTGATCGTTCCATTTAAGATCAGTAGTAGATTCCGATGCACATCTGGAGGCATACTGTAATCTGTGGACTATCAGAGTGTTGATGAAACACAGAAATTGCATCGGGATTGAATACAACAGTCACCATGCGCACCTTCCTCAATGGGAGTAATGTCTCTAATAGTCTACGCTTTGATCGTTCCCTGGAAGACCAGTAGTAGTTTGCGATGGCCATCTGGTGGCATTCTGTGATCTGTGGACTATCTGGGTGTTGATGAAACACAGAAATTGCATCGGGATTGAATACAACTGTCACCATGCGCACTTTCCTCCGTAAAAGTAATGTCTCAAACAGTCTACGCTTTGATCGTTTCCTGGGACTTCAGTAGTACTTTCCGATGCACATCTGGTGGCATTTTGTAATCTGTATACTATCAGAGTATTGATGAAACACAGATATTGCATCGGGATTGAGTACAACAGTGACCATGCGCACTTTCCTCCACGGAACTAATGTCTCAAACAGTCTACGCTTTTATCGTTCCCTGGAAGACCAGTAGAAGTTTCCGAAGCACATCTGGAGGCAATCTGTTGTCTGTGGACTATCTGAGTGTTGATGAAACACAGAAATTGCATCGGGATTGAATTCAACAGTCACCATGCGCACATTCCTCCATGGGAGTAATTGTCAAGCAGTCTACGCTTTGATCGTTCCCTGGAGGACCAAAAGTAGTTTCCGATGCACATCTGGAGGCATTCTGTAATCTGTGGGCTATCAGAGTGTTGATGAAACACAGAAATTGCATCGGGATTGAATACAACAGTCACCATGCGCACTTTCCTCAACGGGAGTATTGTCTCAAACAATCTACGCTTTGATCATTCCCTGGAAGACCAGTAGTAGTTTCCGATACACATCTGGTGGCATTCTGTAATGTGTAGACTATCAGAGTGTTAATGAAACACAGTATATGCACCGGGATTCAATACAACAGTCACCATGCGCACTTTCCTCCATGGGAGTAATGTCTCTATTAGTCTACGCTTTGATCGTTCCCTGGAAGTCCAGTAGTAGTTCCCGATGAACATCTGGAGGCTTTCTGTAATCTGTGGACTATCAGAGTGTTGATGAAACACAGAAATTGCATCGGGATTGAATACAACAGTCTCCATGCGCAGTTTCCTCCATGGGAGTAATGTCTCAAACAGTCTACGCTTTGATCGTTCCCTGGAAGACCAGTAGTAGTTTCCGATGCACATCTGGAGGCAATCTGTTATCTATGGACTATTAGGGTGTTGGTGAAACACAGAAATTCATCGGGATTGAATACAACAATCACCATGCGCACCTTCCTCCATGGGAGTAATGTCTCAAACAGTCTACGTTTTGATCGTTCCATGGAAGATCAGTAGTAGATTCCGATGCACATCTGGAGGCATTCTGTAATCTGTGGACTATCAGACTGTTGATGAAACACAGAAATTGCATCGGGATTGAAGACAACAGTCACCATGCGCACCTCCCTCAATGGGAGTAATGTCTCTAATAGTCTACGCTTTGATCGTTCCCTGGAAGACCAGTAGTAGTTTCCGATGCACATCTCGAGGCTTTCTGTAATCTGTGGACTATCAGAGTGTTGATGAAACACAGATTTTGCATCGGGATTGAATACAACAGTCACCAACCGCATTTTCCTCCACGGGAGTAATGTCTCAAACCGTCAACGCTTTGATCGTTCACTGGAAGACCAGTAGTAGTTTCCGATGCACATCTGGTGGCATTCTGTAATCTGTAGACTATCATAGTGTTGATGAAACACAGAAATTGCATCGGTATTGAATACAACAGTCACCATGCGCACTTTCCTCCATGGGAGCAATGTCTCAAAGAGTCTACGCTTTGATCGTTTCCTGGGAGTTCAGTAGTAGTTTCCGATGCACATCTGGTGGCATTTTGTTATCTGTATACTATCAGAGTGTTGATGAAACACAGAAATAGCATAGGCATTGAATACAACAGTCACCATGCGCTCTTTCCTCCATGGGAGTAAAGTCTCTAACAGTCTACGCATTGATCTTTCCCTGGAAGACCAGTGGCAGTTTCCGATGCACATCTCGAGGCTTTCTGTAATCTGTGGACTATCAGAGCGTTGATGAAACACAGAAATTGCATCGGGATTGAGTACAACTGTCACCATGCGCACTTTCCTCCATGTAATTAATGTCTCTAACAGTCTACGCTTTGATCGTTCCCTGGAAGACCAGTAGTAGTTTCCGAAGCACATCTGGAAGCAATCTGTTACCTGTGGACTATCAGAGTGTTGATGAAACACAGAAATTGCATCGGGATTGCGTACAACAGACACCATGCGCACTTTCCTCCGTGGGACTAATGTCTCAAACAGTGTACGCTTTGATCGTTCCCTAGAAGACCAGTAGTAGTTTCCGAAGCAGATATGGAGGCAATCTGTTGTCTGTGGACCATCAGGGTGTTGATGAAACACAGAAATTGCAAAGGGATTGAATACAACAGTCACCATGCGCTGTCTCCTCCATGGGAGTAAAGTGTCTAACAGTCTACGCATTGATCTTTCCCTGGAAGGCCAGTGGTAGTTTCCGATGCACATCTCGAGGCTTTGTGTAATCTGTGGAATATCAGAGCGTTGATGAAACACAGAAATTGCATCGGGGTTGAATACAACAGTCACCATGCGCACTTTCCTACGTAAAAGTAATGTCTCAAACAGTGTACGCTTTGATCGTTCCCTGGAAGACCAGTATTAGTTTCGAAAGCACATCTGAAGGCATTCTGTTATCTGTAGACTATCACAATGTTGATGAACACAGATATTGCATCGGGATTGAATACAACAGTCACCAAGCGCACTTTTCTCCATGGGAGCCACGTCTCAAACAGTCTACGCTTTGGTCGTTTCCTGGGAGACCAGTAGTAGTTTCCGATGCACATCTGGTGGCATTTTGTGGTGTGTAGACTATCAGGGTGTTGATGAAACACAGAAATTGCATCGGGATTGAATACAACAGTCACCATGCGCTCTTTCCTCCATGGGAGTAATGTCTCTAAAAGTCTACGCTTTGATCATTCCCTGGAAGAACAGTGGTAGTTTCCGATGCACATCTGGAGGCATTCTGTAATCTGTGGACTATCAGACTGTTGATGAAACACAGAAATTGCATCGGGATTGAAGACAACAGTCACCATGCGCACCTCCCTCAATGGGAGTAATGTCTCTAATAGTCTACGCTTTGATCGTTCCCTGGAAGACCAGTAGTAGTTTCCGATGCACATCTCGAGGCTTTCTGTAACCTGTGGACTATCAGAGTGTTGATGAAACACAGATATTGCATCGGGATTGAATACAACAGTCACCAACCGCATTTTCCTCCACGGGAGTAATGTCTCAAACGGTCAACGCTTTGATCGTTCACTGGAATACCAGTAGTAGTTTCCGATGCACATCTGGTGGCATTCTGTAATCTGTAGACTATCAGATTGTTGATGAAACACAGAAATTGCATCGGGATTGAATACAGCAGTCACCATGCGCACTTTCCTCCATGGGAGCAATGTCTCAAACAGTCTACGCATTGATCATTCCCTGGAAGACCAGTGGCAGTTTCCGATGCACATCTCGAGGCTTTCTGTAATCTGTGGACTATCAGAGCGTTGATGAAACACAGAAATTGCATCGGGATTGAGTACAACAGTCACCATGCGCACTTTCTTCCATGGGATTAATGTCTCTAACAGTCTACGCTTTGATCGTTCCCTGGAAGACCAGTAGTAGTTTCCGAAGCACATCTGGAAGCAATCTGTTACCTGTGGACTATCAGAGTGTTGATGAAACACAGAAATTGCATCGGGATTGCGTACAACAGACACCATCCGCACTTTCCTCCGTGGGACTAATGTCTCAAACAGTGTACGCTTTGATCGTTCCCTGGAAGACCAGTAGTAGTTTCCGAAGCCCATCTGAAGGCAATCTGTTGTCTGTTGACTATCAGAGTGTTGATGAAACACAGAAATTGCAAAGGGATTGAATACAACAGTCACCATGCGCTCTTTCCTCCATGGGAGTAAAGTCTCTAACAGTCTACGCATTGATCTTTCCCTGGAAGGCCAGTGGTAGTTTCCGATGCACATCTCGAGGCTTTGTGTAATCTGTGGACTATCAGAGCGTTGATGAAACACAGAAATTGCATCGGGATTGAATACAACAGTCTCCATGCGCACTTTCCTCCATGGGGGTAATTCTCAAACAGTCTACGCTTTCATCGTTCCCTGGAAGACCAGTAGTAGTTTCCGATGCTCATCTGGAATCATTCTGTAATCTGTGGACCTTCAAAGTGTGGATTGAAGCACAGAAATTGTCTCGGGATTGAATACAACAGTCACCATGCGCACTTTCCTACGTAAAAGTAATGTCTCAAACAGTGTACGCTTTGATCGTTCCCTGGAAGACCAGTATTAGTTTCGAAAGCACATCTGAAGGCATTCTGTTATCTGTACACTATCACAATGTTGATGAAACACAGATATTGCATCGGGATTGAATACAACAGTCACCAAGCGCACTTTTCTCCATGGGAGACACGTCTCAAGCAGTCTACGCTTTGATCGTTCCCTGGAAGACCAGTATTAGTTACCGATGCACATCTGGAGGCATTCTGTAATCTGTGGACTATCAGAGTGTTGATGAAATACGGAAATTGCATCGGGATTGAATACAACAGTCACCATGCACACTTTCCTCCATAAAAGTAAAGTCTCAAACAGTCTACGCTTTGATCATTCCCTGGAAGACCAGTAGTAGTTTCCGATGCACATCTGGAAGCATTCTGTATTCTGTGGACTATCTGAGTGTTGATGAAACATAGAAATTGCATCGGAATTGAATATAACAGTCACCATGCGCACTTTCCTAAAAGGGAGCAGTGTCTCAAACAGTCTACGCTTTGATCGTTCCCTGGAAGACCAGTAGTAGTTTCCGATGCACATCTTGAGTCATTCTGTAATCTGTGGACCTTCAAAGTGTTGATGAAACACAGTAATTGCATCGGGATTGAATACTACAGTCACCATGCGAACTTTCCTCCAAGGTAGTAATGTCTCAAAGAGTCTACGATTTGATCGTTCCCTGGAAGACCAGTGTTAGTTTCCGATGCACATGTGGTGGCATTTTGTTATCTGTATACTATCAGAGTGTTGATGAAACACTGAAACTGCATCGGGATTGAGTACAACAGTCACCATGCGCACTTTCCTCCATGGGACTGATGTCTCAAACAGTCTACGCTTTGATCGTTCCCTGGAAGACCATTAGTAGTTTCCGAAGCACATCTGGAGGCAATCTGTTGTCTGTGGACTATCAGAGTGTTGATGAAACACAGAAATTGCATCGGGATTGAATTCAACAGTCACCATGCGCACTTACCTCCATGGGAGTAATGTCTCAAACAGTCTAGGCTTTGATCGTTCACTGGAAGACCAGCAGTAGTTTCCGATGCACATCTGGAGGCAGTCTGTAATCTGTGGTCTATCAGACTGTTGATGAAACACAGAAATTGCATCGGGATTGGCTACAGTCACCAAGTGCACTTACCTCCGTGGGAGTAATGTCTCAAACAGTCTACGCTTTAATCGTTCCCTGGAAGACCAGTAGTAGTTTCCGAAGCACATCTGAAGGCATTCTGTAATCTGTGGACTATCAGAGAGTTGATGAAACACAGAAAAAACATCGGGATTGAATACAACAGTCACCATGCGCACCTTCCTCCGTGGGAGTAATGTCTCAAACAGTCTACGCTTTGATCGTTCGCTGGAAGACCAGTAGTAGTTGCGATGCACGTCTCGTGGCATTCTGTAATCTGTAGACTATCAGAGTGTTGATGAAACACAGAAATTGCATCGGGATTGAATTCAACAGTCACCATGCGCACTTTCCTCCAAGGGAGCAGTGTCTCAAACAGTCTACGCTTTGATCGTTCCCTAGAAGACCAGTAGTAGTTTCCGATGCACATCTAGTGGCATTCTGTAATCTGTGGACTATCAGAGTGTTAATGAAACACAGAAATATCATCGGGATTGAGTACAACAGTGACCATGCGCTCTTTCCTCCATGGGAATAATGTCTCAAACAGTCTACGCTTTTATAGTTCCCTGGACGACCAGCAGTAGTTTCCAATGCACATCTAGTGGCATTCTGTAATCTGTAGACTATCAGAGTGTTGATGAAACGCAGACATTGCATCGGACATGAATGCAACAGTCACCATGCGCACTTTCCTCCATGGGAGTAACGTCTCAAACAGTCTACGCTTTGATCGTTTCCTGGAAGACCAGTAGTAGATTCCGATGCACATCTGGAGGCATTCTGTAATCGGTGGACTATCAGACTGTTGTTGAAACACAGCAATTGCATCGGGATTGAATACAACAGTCACAATGCGCACCTTTCACAATGGGAGTAATGTCTCAAAGTGTTTACGCTTTGATCGCCCCTGGAAGACCAGTAGTAGTTTCCGATGCACATCTGGAGGCATTCTGTAATCTCTGGTCCTTCAAAGTGTGGATTGAAACACAGAAATTGCCTCGGGATTGAATACAACAGGCACCATGCGCACTTTACTCCATGGGCGTGATGTCTCAAACGCTTTGATCGTTCCCTGGAAGACCAGTAGCAGTTACCGATGCACATCTGGAGGCATTCTGTAATCTGTGGACTATCAGAGTGTTGATGAAACACAGAAATTGCATCGGGATTGAATACAACAGTCACCATGCACACTTCCTTCCATAAAAGTAATGTCTCAAACAGTTTACGCTTTGATCATTCCCTGGAAGACCAGTAGTAGTTTCCGATGCACATCTGGAAGCATTCTGTAAACTGTGGACTATCAGGGTGTTGATGAAACACAGAAATTGTCTCGGGATTGATACAACAGTCACCATGCGCACTTTCCATCATGGGAGTAAAGTCTCAAACAGTCTAAGATTTGATCGTTCCCTGGAAGACCAGTATTAGTTTCCGATGCACATCTGGAGTCATTCTGTAATCTGTGGACTATCAGAGTGTTGATGAAACACAGTAATTGCATCGGGACTGAATACAACGGTAACCATGCGCACTTTCCTCCATGGGTGTAATGTCTCAAGCAGTCTACACTTTGATCTTTCCCTGGAAAACCAGTAGTAGTTTGCGATGCCCATCTGGTGGCATTCTGTATTCTGTGGACTATCAGGGTGTTGATGAAACACAGAAATTGCATCGGGATTGAATACAACAGTCACCATGCGCACTTTCCTACGTAAAAGTAATGTCTCAAACAGTGTACGCTTTGATCCTTCCCTGGAAGACCAGTATTAGTTTCGAAAGCACATCTGAAGGCATTCTGTTATCTGTAGACTATCACAATGTTGATGAACACAGATATTGCATCGGGATTGAATACAACAGTCACCAAGCGCACTTTTCTCCATGGGAGCCACGTCTCAAACAGTCTACGCTTTGGTCGTTTCCTGGGAGACCAGTAGTAGTTTCCGATGCACATCTGGAGGCAATCTGTTGTCTGTGGACTATCAGAGTGTTGATGAAACACAGAAATAGCATAGGGATTGAATACAACAGTCACCATGCGCTCTTTCCTCCATGGGAGTAAAGTCTCTAACAGTCTACGCATTGATCATTCCCTGGAAGACCAGTGGCAGTTTCCGATGCACATCTCGAGGCTTTCTGTAATCTGTGGACTATCAGAGCGTTGATGTAACACAGAAATTGCATCGGGATTGAGTACAACAGTCACCATGCGCACTCTCTTCCATGGGATTAATGTCTCTAACAGTCTACGCTTTGATCGTTCCCTGGAAGACCAGTAGTAGTTTCCGAAGCACATCTGGAAGCAATCTGTTACCTGTGGACTATCAGAGTGTTGATGAAACACAGAAATTGCATCGGGATTGCGTACAACAGTTACAATGTGCACTTTCCTCCATGGGAGTAATTCTCAAACAGTCTACGATTTGATCGTTCCCTGGAAGACCAGTAGTAGTTTCCGATGCACATCTGGAATCATTCTGTAATCTGTGGACCTTCAAAGTGTGCATTGAAACACAGAAATTGTCTCGGGATTGAATACAACAGTCACCATGCGCACTTTCCTACGTAAAAGTAATGTCTCAAACAGTGTACGCTTTGATCGTTCCCTGGAAGACCAGTATTAGTTTCAAAAGCACATCTGAAGGCATTCTGTTATCTGTAGACTATCACAATGTTGATGAAACACAGATATTGCATCGGGATTGAATACAACAGTCACCAAGCGCACTTTTCTCCATGGGAGCCACGTCTCAAACAGTCTACGCTTTGATCGTTCCCTGGAAGACCAGTAGTAGTTACCGATGCACATCTGGAGGCATTCTGTAATCTGTGGACTATCAGAGTGTTGATGAAACACGGAAATTGCATCGGGATTGAATACAACAGTCACCATGCACACTTTCCTCCATAAAAGTAAAGTCTCAAACAGTCTACGCTTTGATCATTCCCTGGAAGACCACTAGTAGTTTCCGATGCACATCTGGAAGCATTCTGTATTCTGTGGACTATCTGAGTGTTGATGAAACATAGAAATTGCATCGGAATTGAATATAACAGTCACCATGCGCACTTTCCTAAAAGGGAGCAGTGTCTCAAACAGTCTACGCTTTGATCGTTCCCTGGAAGACCAATAGTAGTTTCCGATGCACATCTTGAGTCATTCTGTAATCTGTGGACCTTCAAAGTGTTGATGAAACACAGTAATTGCATCGGGATTGAATACTACAGTCACCACGCGAACTTTTCTCCAAGGTAGTAATGTCTCAAAGAGTCTACGATTTGATCGTTCCCTGGAAGACCAGTGTTAGTTTCCGATGCACATCTGGAGGCATTCTGTAATCTGTGGACTATCTGAGTGTTGAAGAAACACAGAAATTGCATCGGAATTGAATATAACGATCACCATGCGCACTTTCCTCCATGGGAGTAACCCTGACACAGGGTACGCTTTGATCGTTCCCTAGAAGACCAGTAGTAGTTTCCGATGCACATCTGGAGGCATTCTGTAATCTGTGGACTATCAGAGTGTTGATGAAACACAGATATATCATCGGGATTCAATACAACAGTCACCATGCGCACTTTCCTCCAAGGGAGCAGTGTCTCAAACAGTCTACGCTTTTATCGTTCCCTGGAAGACCAGTAGTAGTTTCCGATGCACATCTGGAGGCATTCTGTAATCTGTGGCCCTTCAAAGTGTTGATGAAACACAGAAATTGCATCGGGATTGAATTCAACAGTCACCATGCGCACTTCCTCCATGGGAGTAATGTCTCAAACAGTCTACGCTTTGATCGTTCCCTGGAAGACCAGCAGTAGTTTCCGATGCACATCTGGAGGCAGTCTGTAATCTGTGGTCTATCAGACTGTTGATGAAACACAGAAATTGCATCGGGATTGACTACAGTCACCAAGTGCACTTACCTCCGTGGGAGTAATGTCTCAAACAGTCTACGCTTTAATCGTTCCCTGGAAGACCAGTAGTAGTTTCCGAAGCACATCTGGAGTCATTCTGTAATCTGTGGACTATCAGAGTGTTGATGAAACACAGAAATAACATCGGGATTGAATACAACAGTCACCATGCGCACCTTCCCCCGTGGGAGTAATGTCTCAAACAGTCTACGCTTTGATCGTTCGCTGGAAGACCAGTAGTAGTTGCGATGCACGTCTCGTGGCATTCTGTAAACTGTAGACTATCAGAGTGTTGATGAAACACAGAAATTGCATCCGGATTGAATACCCAGTCACCATGCGCACTTTCCTCCAAGGGAGCAGTGTCTCAAACAGTCTACGCTTTGATCGTTCCGTAGAAGACCAGTAGTAGTTTCCGATGCACATCTAGTGGCTTTCTGTAATCTGTAGACTATCAGAGTGTTGATGAAACACAGACATTGCGTCGGAAATGAGTGCAACAGTCACCATGTGCACTTTCCTCCATGGGAGTAACGTCTCAAACAGTCTACGCTTTGATCGTTTCCTGGAAGACCAGTAGTAGTTTCTGATGCACATCTGGAGGCATTCTGTAATCGGTGGACTATCAGACTGTTGTTGAAACACAGCAATTGCATCGGGATTGAATACAACAGTCACAATGCGCACCTTTCACAATGGGAGTAATGTCTCAAAGTGTTTACGCTTTGATCGCTCCTATAAGACCAGTAGTAGTTTCCGATGCACATCTCGAGGCTTTCTGTAATCTGTGGACTATCAGAGTGTTAATGAAACACAGAAATATCATCGGGATTGAGTACAACAGTGACCATGCGCACTTTCCTCCATGGGAATAATGTCTCAAACAGTCTACGCTTTTATAGTTCCCTGGACGACCAGCAGTAGTTTCCAATGCACATCTAGTGGCATTCTGTAATCTGTAGACTATCAGAGTGTTGATGAAACGCAGACATTGCATCGGACATGAATGCAACAGTCACCATGCGCACTTTCCTCCATGGGAGTAACGTCTCAAACAGTCTACGCTTTGATCGTTTCCTGGAAGACCAGTAGTAGTTTCCGATGCATATCTGGAGGCATTCTGTAATCTGTGGACTATCATAGTGTTGATGAAACACAGAAATTGCATCGGGATTGAATACAACAGTCACCATGCGCACTTTCCTCCATAAAAGTAATGTCTCAAACAGTCTACGCTTTGATCGTTCCCTGGAAGACGAGTAGTAGTTTCCGAAGCACATCTGGAGGCAATCTGTAATCTGAGGACTATCAGAGTGTTTATGAAACACAGATATTGCAACGGGATTGAATACAACAGACATTATGCCCTCTTTCCACCATGGGGTAATTCTCAAACAGTCTACGCTTTGATCGTTCCCTTGAAGACCAGTAGTAGTTTCCGATGCACATCTGGAGGCATTCTGTAATCTCTGGTCCTTCAAAGTGTGGATTGAAACACAGAAATTGCCACGGGATTGAATACAACAGGCACCATGCGCACTTTACTCCATGGGCGTGATGTCTCAAAGGCTTTGATCGTTCCCTGGAAGACCAGTAGTAGTTACCGATGCACATCTGGAGGCATTCTGTAATCTGTGGACTATCAGAGTGTTGATGAAACACAGAAATTGCATCGGGATTGAATACAACAGTCACCATGCACACTTCCTTCCATAAAAGTAATGTCTCAAACAGTCTACGCTTTGATCATTCCCTGGAAGACCAGTAGTAGTTTCCGATGCACATCTGGAAGCATTCTGTAATATGTGGTCTATCTGAGTGTTGTTGAAACACAGAAATTGCATCGGAATTGAATATAACAGTCAGCATTCGCACTTTCCTCCATTGTAGTAATGTCTCTAACAGTCTACGATTTGATTATTTCCTGGAAGACCATTAATAGTTTCCGATGCATATCTGGATGCATTCTGTAATCTGTGGACTAGCTGAGTGTTGATGAAACACAGAAATTGCATCGGAATTGAATATAACAGTCACCATGCGCACTTTCCTCCATGGGAGTAACCCTCAGAGAGTCTACGCTTTGATCGTTCCCGAGAAGACCAGTAGTAGTTTCCAATGCAAATCTGGAGGCATTCTGTAATCTGTGGACTATCAGAGTGTTGACGAAACACAGATATTGCATCGGGATTCAATACAACAGTTACCATGCGCACTCTCCTCCAAGAGAGCAGTGTCTCAAACAGTCTACGCTTTGATCGTTCCCTGGAAGACCAGTAGTAGTTTCCGAAGCACATCTGGAGGTAATCTGTTGTCTGTGGACTATCAGAGTGTTGATGAAACAGAGAAATTGCAAAGGGATTGAATACAACAGTCACCATGCGCACTTTCCTCCATGGGGGTACTTCTCAAACAGTCTACGCTTTCATCGTTCCCTGGAAGACCAGTAGTAGTTTCCGATGCTCATCTGTAATCATTCTGTAATCTGTGGACCTTCAAAGTGTTGATTGAAACACAGAAATTGCCTCGGGATTGAATACAACAGTCACTATGCGCACTTTCCTCCATGGAAGTAATGTCTCTAACAGTCTACGCTTTGTTCGTTCCCTGGAAGACCAGTAGTAGTTTCCGAAGCACATCTGGAAGCAATCTGTTACCTGTGGACTATCAGAGTGTTGATGAAACACAGAAATTGCATCGGGATTGAATACAACAGTCACCATGCGCACTTTCCTCCATGGGGGTAATTCTCAAACAGTCTACAATTTGATCGTTCCCTGGAAGACCAGTAGTAGTTAACGATGCACATCTGGTGGCATTCAGTAATCTGTGGACTATCATAGTGTTGGTGAAACACAGAAATAGCATCGGGATTGAATACAACAGACACCATGTGCACTTTCATGCATGGGAGTAATGTCTGAAACAGTCTACGCTTTGATCGTTCCCAGGAAGACCAGTGGTAGTTTCCGATGCACATCTCGAGGTTTTGTGTAATCTGTGGACTATCAGAGCGTTGATGAAACAAAGAAATTGCATCGGGATTGAATACAACAGTCACCATGCGCACTTTCCTCCATTGGGGTACTTCTCAAACAGTCTACGCTTTCATCGTTCCCTGGAAGACCAGTAGTAGTTTCCGATGCTCATCTGGATTCATTCTGTAATATGTGGACCTTCAAAGTGTGGATTGAAACACAGAAATTGTCTCGGGATTGAATACAACAGTCACCATGCGCACTTTCCATCATGGGAGTAAAGTCTCAAACAGTCTAAGCTTTGATCGTTCCCTGGAAGACCAGTATTAGTTTCCGATGCACATCTGGAGTCATTCTGTAATCTGTGGACTATCAGAGTGTTGATGAAACACAGTAATTGCATCGGGATTGAATAAAACGGTAGCCATGCGCACTTTCCTCCATGGGTGTAATGTCTCAAGCAGTCTACGCTTTGATCTTTCCCTGGAAAACCAGTAGTAGTTTGCGATGCCCATCTGGTGGCATTCTGTAATCTGTGGACTATCAGGGTGTTGATGAAACACAGAAATTGCATCGGGATTGAATACAACAGTCACCATGCGCACTTTCCTACGTAAAAGTAATGTCTCAAACAGTCTACGCTTTGATCGTTCCCTGGAAGACCAGTATTAGTTTCGAAAGCACATCTGAAGGCATTCTGTTATCTGTAGACTATCACAATGTTGATGAAACACAGATATTGCATCGGGATTGAATACAACAGTCACCAAGCGCACTTTTCTCCATGGGAGCCACGTCTCAAACAGTCTACGCTTTGGTCGTTTCCTGGGAGACCAGTAGTAGTTTCCGATGCACATCTGGTGGCATTTTGTGATCTGTAGACTATCAGAGTGTTGATGAAACACAGAAATTGCATTGGGATTGAGTACAACAGTCACCATGCGCACTTTCCTCCAAGGGAGTAATGTCTCAAACAGTCTACGCTTTGATCGTTCGCTGGAAGACCAGTAGTAGTTGCGATGCACGTCTCGTGGCATTCTGTAATCTGTATACAATCAGAGTGTTGAGGAAACACAGATATTGCATCGGGATTGAATTCAACAGTCACCATGCGCACTTTCCTCCGTGGGAGTAATGTCTCAAACAGTCTACGCTTTGATCGTTCCCTAGAAGACCAGTAGTAGTTTCCGAAGCACACCTGGAGGCAATCTGTTGTCTGTGGACTATCAGAGTGTTGAGGAAACACAGTAATTGCATCGGGTCTGAATACATCAGTCACCATGCGCACTTTCCTCCATGAGGGTTATTCTCAAACAGTCTACGCTTTCATTGTTCCCTGGAAGACCAGTAGTAGTTTCCGATGCACATCTGGAATCATTCTGTAATCTGTGGACCTTCAAAGTGTGGATTGAAGCACAGAAATTGCCTCGGGATTGAATACAACAGTCACCATGCACTCTTTCCTCCAAGGGAGCAGTGTCTCAAACAGTCTACGCATTGATCGTTCCCTAGAAGACCAGTAGTAGTTTCCGAAGCACATCTGGAGGCATTCTGTAATCTGTGGACTATCAGAGTGTTGATGAAACACAGAAATAACATCGGGATTGTATACAACAGTCACCATGCGCACCTTCCTCCGTGGGAGTAATGTCTCAAACAGTCTACGCTTTGATCGTTCGCTGGAAGACCAGTAGTAGTTGCGATGCACGTCTCGTGGCATTCTGTAATCTGTATACAATCAGAGTGTTGAGGAAACACAGATATTGCATCGGGATTGAATTCAACAGTCACCATGCGCACTTTCCTCCGTGGGAGTAATGTCTCAAACAGTCTACGCTTTGATCGTTCCCTAGAAGACCAGTAGTAGTTTCCACAGCACATCTGGAGGCATTCTGTAATCTGTGGACCTTCAAAGTGTTGATGAAACACAATAATTGCATCGGGATTGAATACAACAGTCACCATGCGCACTTTCCTCCATGGTAGTAATGTCACAAACAGTCTACGCTTTGATCGTACCCTGGAAGACCTGTGTTAGTTTCCGATGCACATCTGGAGGTATTCTGTAATGTGTGGACTATCAGAGTGTTGATGAAACACAGAAATTGCATTAGGATTGAATACCCAGTCACCATGCGCACTTTCCTCCAAGGGAGCAGTGTCTCAAACAGTCTACGCATTGATCGTTCCCTAGAAGACCAGTAGTAGTTTCCGATGCACATCTAGTGGCATTCTGTAATCTGTAGACTATCAGAGTGTTGATGAAACACAGACATTGCATCGGAAATGAATGCAACAGTCACTATGCGCACTTTCCTCCATGGGAGTAACGTCTCAAAGAGTCTACGCTTTGATCGTTTCCTGGAAGACCAGTAGTAGTTTCCGATGCACATCTGGATGCATTCTGTAATCTGTAGACTATCAGAGTGTTGATGAAACACAGAAATTGCAACGGTATTGAATACAACAGTCACCATGCGCATTTCCTCCATGGGAGTAATGTCTCAAACAGTCTACGCTTTGATCGCTCCCTGGAAGACCAGATGTAGTTTCCGATGCACATCTGGATGCATTCTATAATCTGTGGACTATCAGACTGTTGATGAAACACAGAAATTGCATCGGGATTGAATACAACATTTACCAAGCGCACTTTCCTCCATGGGAGTAATGTCTCAAACAGTCTACGGTTTGATCGTTCACTGGAAGACCAGTAGTACTTTCCGATGCATATCTGGAGGCATTCTGTAATCTGTGGACTATCATAGTGTTGATGAAACACAGATATTGCATCGGAATTGAATATAACAGTCACCATGCGCACTATCCTCCATGGGAGTAACCCCGAAACAGTCTACGCTTTTATCGTTCCCTAGAAGACCAGTAGTAGTTTCCGATGCATATCTGGAGGCATTCTGTAATCTGTGGACTATCAGAGTGTTGACGAAACACAGATATTGCATCGGGATTCAATACAACAGTCACCATGCGCTTTCTCCTCCAAGGAAGCAGTGTCTCAAACAGTCTACGCTTTGATCGTTCCCTGGAAGACCAGTAGTAGTTTCCGATGCACATATGGAGGCATTCTGTTATCTGTGGACCTTCAAAGTGTTGATGAAACACAATAATTGCATCTGGATTGAATACCCAGTCACCATGCGCACTTTCCTCCACGGGAGTAATGTCTCAAACAGTCTACGCTTTGATCGTTTCCTGGAAGACCAGTAGTAGTTTCCGATGCACATCTGGATGCATTCTGTAATCTGTAGACTATCAGAGTGTTGATGAAACACAGAAATTGCATCGGGATTGAATACAACAGTCACCATGCGCATTTCCTCCATGGGAGTAATGTCTCAAACAGTCTACGCTTTGATCGCTCCCTGGAAGACCAGAAGTAGTTTAAGATGCACATCTGGAGGCATTCTATAATCTGTGTACTATCAGAGTGTTGATGAAACACAGAAATTGCATCGGGATTGAATACAACAGTCACCATGCGCATTTCCTCCATGGGAGTAATGTCTCAAACAGTCTACGCTTTGATCGCTCCCTGGAAGACCAGAAGTAGTTTAAGATGCACATCTGGAGGCATTCTATAATCTGTGTACTATCAGACTGTTGATGAAACACAGAAATTGCATCGGGATTGAATACAACATTCACCAAGCGCACTTTCCTCCATGGGAGTAATGTCTCAAACAGTCTACGGTTTGATCGTTCACTGGAAGACCAGTAGTAGTTTCCGATGCAGGTCTCGTAGCATTCTCTAATCTGTGGACTATCAGAGTGTTGATGAAACACAGAAATTGCATCGGGATTTAATACAACAGTCACCATGCGCACTTTCCTCCATGGGAGTAATGTCTCAAACAGTCTACGCTTTGATCGTACCCTGGAAGACCAGTGTTAGTTTCCGATGCACATCTGGAGGCATTCTGTAATCTGTGGACTATCAGAGTGTTGATGAAACACAGAAATTGCATCCGGATTGAATACCCAGACACCATGCGCACTTTCCTCCACCGGAGTAATGTCTCAAACAGTCTACGCTTTGATCATTCCCTGGATGACCAGTAGTAGTTTCCGATGCACATCTGGAAGCATTCTGTAATCTCTCTACTATCTGAGTGTTGATGAAACACAGATATTGCATCGTTGTTGAATATAACTGCCACCATGCGCACTTTCCTCCATGGGAGTAACCCCAAAACAGTCTACGCTTTGATCGTTGCCTCGAAGACCAGTAGTAGTTTCCGATGCACATCTGGAGGCATTCTGTAATCTGTGGATTATCAGAGTGTTGATGAAAGACATATATTGCATTGGGATTCAATACAACAGTCACCATGCGCACTTTCCTCCAAGGGAGCAGTGTCTCAAACAGTCTATGCTTTGATCGTTCCCTAGAAGACCAGTAGTAGTTTCCGATGCACATCTAGTGGCATTCTGTAATCTGTAGACTATCAGAGTGTTGATGAAACACAGACATTGCATCGGAAATGAATGCAACAGTCACCATGCGCACCTACCTCCATGGGAGTAACGTCTCAAACAGTCTACGCTTTGATCGTTCCCAAGAAGACCAGTAGTAGTTTCCGATGCACATCTGGAGGCATTCTGTAATCGGTGGACTATCAGACTGTTGTTGAAACACGGCAATTGCATCGGGATTGAATACAACAGTCACCATGCGCACCTTTCACAATGGGAGTAATGTCTCAAAGTCTTTACGCTTTGATCGTCCCCTGGAAGACCAGTAGTAGTTTCCGATGCACATCTGGTGGCATTCTGTAATCTGTCGACTGTTTGAGTGTTGATGAAGCACAGAAATTGCATCGGGATTGAATACAACAGTCACCATGCACACTTTCTTCCATAAAAGTAATGTCTTATACAGTCTACGCTTTGATCATTCCCTGGAAGACTAGTAGTAGTTTCCGATGCATATCTGGATGCATTCTGTAATCTGTGGACTATCTGAGTGTTGATGAAACACAGAAATTGCATCGGAATTGAATATAACAGTCACCATGCGCACTTTCGTCCATGGGAGTAACCTTGAAACAGTCTACGCTTTGATCGTTCCCTAGAAGACCAGTAGTAGTTTCCGATGCATATCTGGAGGCATTCTGTAATCTGTGGACTATCAGAGTGTTGACGAAACACAGATATTGCATCGGGATTCAATACAACAGTCACCATGCGCACTCTCCTCCAAGGGAGCAGTGTCTCAAACACTCTACGCTTTGATAGTTCCCTGGAAGACCAGTAGTAGTTTCCGATGCACATATGGAGGCATTCTGTTATCTGTGGACCTTCAAAGTGTTGATGAAACACAATAATTGCATCTGGATTGTATACCCAGTCACCATGCGCACTTTCCTCCACGGGAGTAATGTCTCAAACAGTCTACGCTTTGATCGTTTCCTGGAAGACCAGTAGTAGTTTCCGATGCACATCTGGATGCATTCTGTAATCTGTAGACTATCAGAGTGTTGATGAAACACAGAAATTGCATCGGGATTGAATACAACAGTCACCATGCGCATTTCCTCCATGGGAGTAATATCTCAAACAGTCTACGCTTTGATCGCTCCCTGGAAGACAAGAAGTAGTTTCCGATGCACATCTGGAGGCATTCTACAATCTGTGGACTATCAGACTGTTGATGAAACACAGGAATTGCAACGGGATTGAATACAACATTCACCAAGCGCACTTTCCTCCATTGGAGTAACGTCTCAAACAGTCTACGCTTTGATCGCTCCCTGGAAGACCAGTAGTAGTTTCCGAAACACATCTGGAGGCATTCTGTAATCTGTGTACTATCAGAGTGTTGATGAAACACAGAGATTGCATCGGGATTGAATACAACAGTCACCATGCGCACTTTCCTCCATGGATGTAATTCTCAAACAGTCTACGCTTTGATCGTTCCCTGGAAGACCAGTAGTAGTTTCCGATGCACATCTGGAGGCATTCTGTAATCTGTGGACTATCAGAGTGTTGATGGAACACAGAAATGGCATCGGATTCAATACAAAAGTCACCATGCGCACTTTCCTCCATGCGAACAGTGTCTCAAACAGTCTACGCTTTGATCGTTCCCCGGAAGACCAGTAGTAGCTTCCGATGCACATCTGGTGGCATTCTGTAATCTGTGGACTATCAGAGTGTTGATGAAACACAGAAATTGCATCGGGATTGAATACAACAGTCATCATGCGCACTTTCCTCCATGGGAGTAATGTCTCAAACAGTCTACGCTTTGATCGTTCCCTGGAAGACCAGCAGAGGTTTCCGATGCACATCTGGAGGCATTCTGTAATCTGTGGACTATCAGACTGTTGATGAAACACAGAAATTGCATCGGGATTGACTACAACAGTCACCATGCGCACTTACCTCCATGGGAGTAATGTCTCAAACAGTCTACGCTTTGATCGTACCCTGGAAGACCAGCAGTAGTTTCCGATGCACATCTGGAGGCATTCTGTAATCTGTGGACTATCAGACTGTTGATGAAACACAGAAATTGCATCGGGATTGACTACAGTCACCAAGTGCACTTTCCTCCGTGGGAGTAATGTCTCAAACAGTCTACGCTTTGATCGTTCCCTGGAAGACCAGTAGTAGTTTCCGAAGCACATCTGGAGGAATTCTGTAATCTGTGGAGTATCAGAGTGTTGATGAAACACAGAAATTGCATCGGGATTGAATACCCAGTCACCATGCGCACTCTCCTCCACGGGAGTAAAGTCTCAAACAGTCTACGCTTTGATCATTCCCTGGAAGACCCGTAGTAGTTTCCGATGCACATCTGGAAGCATTCTGTAATCTGTGGACTATCTGAGTGTTGATGAAACACAGAAATTGCATCGGAATTGAATATAACGGTCACCATGCGCACTTTCCTCCATGGGAGTAACCCTGAAACAGTCTACGGTTTGATCGTTCCCTAGAAGACCAGTAGTAGTTTCAGATGCACATCTGGAGGCATTCTGTAATCTGTGGACTATCAGAGTGTTGATGAAAGACAGATATTGCATCGGGATTCAATACAACAGTCACCATGCGCACTGTCCTCCAAGGGAGCAGTGTCTCAAACAGTCTACGATATGATCCTTCCCTGGAAGACCAGTAGTAGTTTCTGATGCACATCTGGAGGCATTCTGTAATCTGTGGACCTTCAAAGTTTTGATGAAACGCAATAATTGCATCGGGATTGAATACAACAGTCACCATGCGCACTTTCCTCCATGGTAGTGATGTCTCAAACAGTCTACGCTTTGATCGTTCCCTGGAAGACCAGTGTTTGTTGCCGATGCACATCTGGAGGCATTCTGTAATCTGTGGACTATCAGAGTGTTGATGAAACACAGAAATTGCATCGGGATTTAATACAACAGTTACCATGCACACATTCCTCCATAAACGTAATGTCTCGAACAGTCTACACTTTGATCATTCCCTGGAAGACCAGTAGTAGTCTCCGATGCACATCTGGAGGCATTCTGTAATCTGTGGACTATCTGAGTGTTAATGAAACACAGAAATTGCGACAGGATTGAATACAACAGTCACCATGCGCACTTTCCTCCATGGGAATAATGTCTCAAAGAGTCTACGCTTTGATAGTTCCCTGGAAGAACAGTAGTAGTTTCCGATGCACATCTAGTGGCATTCTGTAATCTGTAGACTATCATAGTGTTGATGAGACACAGAAATTGCATCGGAAATGAATGCAACAGTCACCATGCGCAACATTCCTCCATGGGAGTAACGTCTCAAACAGTCTACTCTTTGATCGTTTCCTGGAAGACCAGTAGTAGTTTCCGATGCACATCTGGAGGCATTCTGTAATCGGTGGACTATCAGACTGTTGTTGAAACACAGAAATTACATAGGGATTGAATACAACAGTCACCATGCGAACCTTTCACAATGGGAGTAATGTCTCAAAGTCTTTACGCTTTGATCGTCCCCTGGAAGACCAGTAGTAGTTTCCGATGCACATCTGGTGGCATTCTGTAATCTGTCGACTATTTGAGTGTTGATGAAACACAGAAATTGCATCGGGATTGAATACAACAGTCACCATGCGCACTTTCCTCCATGGGAAAAATGTCTCTAACAGTCTACGCTTTGATCGTTCCCTGGAAGACCAGCAGTAGTTTCCGATGCACATCGCGAGGCTTTCTGTAATCTGTGGACTATCAGAGTGTTGATGAAACACAGAAATTGCATCGGGATTGAGTACAACAGTCACCATGCGCACCTTCCTCCATGGGAATTATGTCTCAAACAGTCTACGATTTGATCGTTAGCTGGATGCCAGTAGTAGTTTGTGATGCATATCTGGTGGCATTCTGTAATCTGTGGACTATCATAGTGTTGATGAAACACATAAATAGCATCGGGATTGGATACAACAGTCACCATGCGCACTTTCCTCCATAAAAGTAATGTCTCAAACAGTCTACGCTTTGATCGTTCCCTGGAAGACCAGTAGTAGTTTCCGAAGCACATCTGGAGGCAATATGTAATCTGTGGACTATCAGAGGGTTGATGAAACACAGATATTGCAGCGTTATTGAATACAACAGACACCATGCCCTCTTTCCTCCATGGGGTAATTCTCACACATTCTACGTTTTGATCGTCCCCTGGATGACCTGCAGTAGTTTCCGATGCACATCTGGAGGCAATCTGTTATCTGTGGACTATCTGAGTGTTGATGAAACACAGAAATTGCATCGGAATTGAATATAACAGTCACCATGCGCACTTTCGTCCATGGGAGTAACCTTGAAACAGTCTACGCTTTGATCGTTCCCTAGAAGACCAGTAGTAGTTTCCGATGCATATCTGGAGGCATTCTGTAATCTGTGGACTATCAGAGTGTTGACGAAACACAGATATTGCATCGGGATTCAATACAACAGTCACCATGCGCATTTCCTCCATGGGAGTAATATCTCAAACAGTCTACGCTTTGATCGCTCCCTGGAAGACCAGAAGTAGTTTCCGATGCACATCTGGAGGCATTCTATAATCTGTGGACTATCAGACTGTTGATGAAACACAGAAATTGCATCGGGATTGAATACAACATTCACCAAGCGCACTTTCCTCCATTGGAGTAATGTCTCAAACAGTCTACGCTTTGATCGTTCCCTTGAAGACCAGTATTAGTTTCCGATGCACATCTGGAGGCATTCTGTAATCTGTGGACTATCAGAGTGTTGATGGAACACAGAAATGGCATCGGATTCAATACAAAAGTCACCATGCGCACTTTCCTCCATGGATGTAATTCTCAAACAGTCTACGCTTTGATCGTTCCCTGGAAGACCAGTAGTAGTTTCCGATGCACATCTGGAGGCATTCTGTAATCTGTGGACCTTCAAAGTGTGTATTGAAACACAGAAATTGCCTCGGGATTGAATACAAGAGTCACCATGCGCACTTTCCACCATGGGAGTAATGTCTCAAACAGTCTACGCTTTGATCGTTCCCTGGAAGACCAGTAGTACTTACCGATGCACATCTGGAGGCATTCTGTAAACTGTGGACTATCTGAGGGTTGATGAAAGACAGATATTGCGCCGGGATTGAATACGTCACCATGCGCACTTTCCTCCATGGAAGTAATGTCTCAAACAGTCTACGCTTTGATCGTTCCCTTGAAGACCAGTATTAGTTTCCGATGCACATCTGGAGGCATTCTGTAATCTGTGGACTATCAGAGTGTTGATGGAACACAGAAATGGCATCGGATTCAATACAAAAGTCACCATGCGCACTTTCCTCCATGCGAACAGTGTCTCAAACAGTCTACGCTTTGATCGTTCCCCGGAAGACCAGTAGTAGCTTCCGATGCACATCTGGTGGCATTCTGTAATCTGTGGACTATCAGAGTGTTGATGAAACACAGAAATTGCATCGGGATTGAATACAACAGTCATCATGCGCACTTTCCTCCATGGGAGTAATGTCTCAAACAGTCTACGCTTTGATCGTTCCCTGGAAGACCAGCAGAGGTTTCCGATGCACATCTGGAGGCATTCTGTAATCTGTGGACTATCAGACTGTTGATGAAACACAGAAATTGCATCGGGATTGAATACAACAGTCACCATGCGCACTTACCTCCATGGGAGTAATGTCTCAAACAGTCTACGCTTTGATCGTACCCTGGAAGACCAGCAGTAGTTTCCGATGCACATCTGGAGGCATTCTGTAATCTGTGGACTATCAGACTGTTGATGAAACACAGAAATTGCATCGGGATTGACTACAGTCACCAAGTGCACTTTCATCCGTGGGAGTAATGTCTCAAACAGTCTGCGCTTTGATCGTTCCCTGGAAGACCAGTAGTAGTTTCGGAAGCACATCTGGAGGAATTCTGTAATCTGTGGAGTATCAGAGTGTTGATGAAACACAGAAATTGCATCGGGATTGAATACCCAGTCACCATGCGCACTCTCCTCCACGGGAGTAAAGTCTCAAACAGTCTACGCTTTGATCATTCCCTGGAAGACCCGTAGTAGTTTCCGATGCACATCTGGAAGCATTCTGTAATCTGTGGACTATCTGAGTGTTGATGAAACACAGAAATTGCATCGGAATTGAATATAACGGTCACCATGCGCACTTTCCTCCATGGGAGTAACCCTGAAACAGTCTACGGTTTGATCGTTCCCTAGAAGACCAGTAGTAGTTTCAGATGCACATCTGGAGGCATTCTGTAATCTGTGGACTATCAGAGTGTTGATGAAAGACAGATATTGCATCGGGATTCAATACAACAGTCACCATGCGCACTGTCCTCCAAGGGAGCAGTGTCTCAAACAGTCTACGATTTGATCCTTCCCTGGAAGACCAGTAGTAGTTTCTGATGCACATCTGGAGGCATTCTGTAATCTGTGGACGTTCAAAGTTTTGATGGAACACAATAATTGCATCGGGATTGAATACAACAGTCACCATGCGCACTTTCCTCCATGGTAGTAATGTCTCAAACAGTCTACGCTTTGATCGTTCCCATGAAGACCAGTGTTTGTTGCCGATGCACATCTGGAGGCATTCTGTAATCCGTGGACTATCAGAGTGTTGATGAAACACAGAAATTGCATCGGGATTTAATACAACAGTTACCATGCACACATTCCTCCATAAACGTAATGTCTCGAACAGTCTACACTTTGATCATTCCCTGGAAGACCAGTAGTAGTATCCGATGCACATCTGGAGGCATTCTGTAATCTGTGGACTATCTGAGTGTTAATGAAACACAGAAATTGCGGCAGGATTGAATACAACAGTCACCATGCGCACTTTCCTCCATGGGAATAATGTCTCAAAGAGTCTACGCTTTGATAGTTCCCTGGAAGAACAGTAGTAGTTTCCGATGCACATCTAGTGGCATTCTGTAATCTGTAGACTATCAGAGTGTGGATGAGACACAGAAATTGCATCGGAAATGAATGCAACAGTCACCATGCGCACTTTCCTCCATGGAAGTAATGTCTCAAAGTCTTTACGCTTTGATCGTCCCCTGGAAGACCAGTAGTAGTTTCCGATGCACCTCTGGTGGCATTCTGTAATCTGTCGACTACTTGAGTGTTGATGAAACACAGAAATTGCATCGGGATTGAATACAACAGTCACCATGCGCACTTTCCTCCATGGGAAAAATGTCTCTAACAGTCTACGTTTTGATCGTTCCCTGGAAGACCAGCAGTAGTTTCCGATGCACATCTCGAGGCTTTCTGTAATCTGTGGACTATCAGAGTGTCGATGAAACACAGAAATTGCATCGGGATTGAGTACAACAGTCACCATGCGCACTTTCCTCCATGGGAATTATGTCTCAAACAGTCTACGATTTGATCGTTAGCTGGATGCCAGTAGTAGTTTGTGATGCATATCTGGTGGCATTCTGTAATCTGTGGACTATCATAGTGTTGATGAAACACATAAATAGCATCGGGATTGGATACAACAGTGACCATGCGCACTTTCCTCCATAAAAGTAATGTCTCAAACAGTCTACGCTTTGATCGTTCCCTGGAAGACCAGTAGTAGTTTCCGAAGCACATCTGGACGCAATATGTAATCTGTGGACTATCAGAGGGTTGATGAAACACAGATATTGCAGCGGGATTGAATACAACAGACACCATGCCCTCTTTCCTCCATGGGGTAATTCTCAAACAGTCTACGCTTTGCTCGTTCCCTGGAAGACCTGCAGTAGTTTCCGATGCACATCTGGAGGCATTCTGTAATCTCTGGACCTTCAAAGTGTGGATTGAAAAACAGAAACTGCCTCGGGATTGAATACAACAGTCACCATGCGCACTTTCCTTCATGGGAGTAATGTCTCCAACAGTCTACGCTTTGATCGTTCCCTGGAAGACCTGCAGTAGTTTCCGATGCACATCTGGAGGCATTCTGTAATCTCTGGACCTCCAAAGTGTGGATTGAAACACAGAAATTGCCTCGGGATTGAATACAACAGTCACCATGCGCACTTTCCTCCATGGGAGTAATGTCTCCAACAGTCTACGCTTTGATCGTTCCCTGGAAGACCAGTAGTAGTTTCCGATGCACATCTGGAGGCAATCTGTTATCTGTGGACTATCAGAGTGTTGATGAAACACAGAAATTGCATCGGGATTGAATACAACAGTCACCATGGGCACTTTCGTCCATGGGGACAATTCTCAAACAGTCTACGCTTTGATCGTTCCCTTGAAGACCAGTAGTAGTTTCCGATGCACATCTGGAAGCATTCTGTAATCTGTGGACTATCTGAGTGTTGATGAAACACAGAAATTGCATCGGAATTGAATATAACTGTCACCATGCGCACTTTCCTCCATGGGAGTAACCCTGAAACAGTCTACGGTTTGATCGTTCCCTAGAAGACCAGTAGTAGTTTCAGATGCACATCTGGAGGCATTCTGTAATCTGTGGACTATCAGAGTGTTGATGAAAGACAGATATTGCATCGGGATTCAATACAACAGTCACCATGCGCACTGTCCTCCAAGGGAGCAGTGTCTCAAACAGTCTACGATTTGATCCTTCCCTGGAAGACCAGTAGTAGTTTCTGATGCACATCTGGAGGCATTCTGTAATCTGTGGACGTTCAAAGTTTTGATGGAACACAATAATTGCATCGGGATTGAATACAACAGTCACCATGCGCACTTTCCTCCATGGTAGTAATGTCTCAAACAGTCTACGCTTTGATCGTTCCCATGAAGACCAGTGTTTGTTGCCGATGCACATCTGGAGGCATTCTGTAATCCGTGGACTATCAGAGTGTTGATGAAACACAGAAATTGCATCGGGATTTAATACAACAGTTACCATGCACACATTCCTCCATAAACGTAATGTCTCGAACAGTCTACACTTTGATCATTCCCTGGAAGACCAGTAGTAGTCTTCGATGCACATCTGGAGGCATTCTGTAATCTGTGGACTATCTGAGTGTTAATGAAACACAGAAATTGCGGCAGGATTGAATACAACAGTCACCATGCGCACTTTCCTCCATGGGAATAATGTCTCAAAGAGTCTACGCTTTGATAGTTCCCTGGAAGAACAGTAGTAGTTTCCGATGCACATCTAGTGGCATTCTGTAATCTGTAGACTATCAGAGTGTGGATGAGACACAGAAATTGCATCGGAAATGAATGCAACAGTCACCATGCGCACTTTCCTCCATGGGAGTAATGTCTCAAAGTCTTTACGCTTTGATCGTCCCCTGGAAGACCAGTAGTAGTTTCCGATGCACCTCTGGTGGCATTCTGTAATCTGTCGACTACTTGAGTGTTGATGAAACACAGAAATTGCATCGGGATTGAATACAACAGTCACCATGCGCACTTTCCTCCATGGGAAAAATGTCTCTAACAGTCTACGTTTTGATCGTTCCCTGGAAGACCAGCAGTAGTTTCCGATGCACATCTCGAGGCTTTCTGTAATCTGTGGACTATCAGAGTGTCGATGAAACACAGAAATTGCATCGGGATTGAGTACAACAGTCACCATGCGCACTTTCCTCCATGGGAATTATGTCTCAAACAGTCTACGATTTGATCGTTAGCTGGATGCCAGTAGTAGTTTGTGATGCATATCTGGTGGCATTCTGTAATCTGTGGACTATCATAGTGTTGATGAAACACATAAATAGCATCGGGATTGGATACAACAGTGACCATGCGCACTTTCCTCCATAAAAGTAATGTCTCAAACAGTCTACGCTTTGATCGTTCCCTGGAAGACCAGTAGTAGTTTCCGAAGCACATCTGGACGCAATATGTAATCTGTGGACTATCAGAGGGTTGATGAAACACAGATATTGCAGCGGGATTGAATACAACAGACACCATGCCCTCTTTCCTCCATGGGGTAATTCTCAAACAGTCTACGCTTTGCTCGTTCCCTGGAAGACCTGCAGTAGTTTCCGATGCACATCTGGAGGCATTCTGTAATCTCTGGACCTTCAAAGTGTGGATTGAAAAACAGAAACTGCCTCGGGATTGAATACAACAGTCACCATGCGCACTTTCCTCCATGGGAGTAATGTCTCCAACAGTCTACGCTTTGATCGTTCCCTGGAAGACCTGCAGTAGTTTCCGATGCACATCTGGAGGCATTCTGTAATCTCTGGACCTCCAAAGTGTGGATTGAAACACAGAAATTGCCTCGGGATTGAATACAACAGTCACCATGCGCACTTTCCTCCATGGGAGTAATGTCTCCAACAGTCTACGCTTTGATCGTTCCCTGGAAGACCAGTAGTAGTTTCCGATGCACATCTGGAGGCAATCTGTTATCTGTGGACTATCAGAGTGTTGATGAAACACAGAAATTGCATCGGGATTGAATACAACAGTCACCATGGGCACTTTCGTCCATGGGGACAATTCTCAAACAGTCTACGCTTTGATCGTTCCCTTGAAGACCAGTAGTAGTTTCCGATGCACATCTGGAATCATTCTGTAATCTGTATACTGTCTGAGTGTTGATGAAACACAGAAATTGCATCGGAATTGAATATAACAGTCAGCATTCGCACTTTCCTCCAAATTAGCAGTGTCTCAAACAGTCTACGCTTTGATCGTTCCCTGGAAGACCAGTAGTAGTTTCCGATGCACATATGGAGGCATTCTGTAATCTGTGGACCTTCAAAAGTGTTGATGAAACACAATAATTCCATCTGGATTGAATACCCAGTCACCATGAGCACTTACCTCCACGGGAGTAATGTCTCAAACAGTCTACGCTTTGATCGTTCCCTGGAAGACCAGTAGTAGTTTCCGAAGCACATCTGGAGGAATTCTGTAATCTGTGGAGAATCAGACTGTTGTTGAAACACAGAAATTGCATCGGGATAGAATACAAGTCACCATGTGCACCTTTCACCATGGGAGTAATGTCTCAAAGTCTTTAGGCTTTGATCGTCCCCTGGAAGACCAGTAGTAGTTTCCGATGCACATCTGGTGGCATTCTGTAATCTGTCGACTATTTGAGTGTTGATGAAACATAGAAATTGCATCGGGATTGAATACAACAGTCACCATGCGCACTTTCCTCCATGGGAGTAATGTCTCTAACAGTCTACGCTTTGATCGTTCCCTGGAAGACCAGTAGTAGTTTCCGATGCACATCTCGAGGCTCTCTGTAATCTGTGGACTATCAGAGTGTTGATGAAACACAGAAATTGCATCGGGATTGAGTACAACATTCACCATGAACACTTTCCTCCATGGGAATAATGTCTCAAACAGTCTACACTTTGATCGTTAGCTGGAAGCCAGTAGTAGTTTCTGATGCATATCTGGAGGCATTCTGTAATCTGTGGACTATCATAGTGTTGATGAAACACAGAAATTGCATCGGGATTGAATACAACAGTCACCATGCGCACTTTCCTCCATAAAAGTAATGCCTCAAGCAGTCTACGCTTTGATCGTTCCCTTGAAGACCAGTATTAGTTTCCGATGCACATCTGGAGGCATTCTGTAATCTGTGGACTATCAGAGTGTTGATGGAACACAGAAATGGCATCGGATTCAATACAAAAGTCACCATGCGCACTTTCCTCCATGCGAACAGTGTGTCAAACAGTCTACGCTTTGATCGTTCCCCGGAAGACCAGTAGTAGCTTCCGATGCACATCTGGTGGCATTCTGTAATCTGTGGACTATCAGAGTGTTGATGAAACACAGAAATTGCATCGGGATTGAATACAACAGTCATCATGCGCACTTTCCTCCATGGGAGTAATGTCTCAAACAGTCTACGCTTTGATCGTTCCCTGGAAGACCAGCAGAGGTTTCCGATGCACATCTGGAGGCATTCTGTAATCTGTGGACTATCAGACTGTTGATGAAACACAGAAATTGCATCGGGATTGAATACAACAGTCACCATGCGCACTTACCTCCATGGGAGTAATGTCTCAAACAGTCTACGCTTTGATCGTACCCTGGAAGACCAGCAGTAGTTTCCGATGCACATCTGGAGGCATTCTGTAATCTGTGGACTATCAGACTGTTGATGAAACAAAGAAATTGCATCGGGATTGACTACAGTCACCAAGTGCACTTTCCTCCGTGGGAGTAATGTCTCAAACAGTCTGCGCTTTGATCGTTCCCTGGAAGACCAGTAGTAGTTTCGGAAGCACATCTGGAGGAATTCTGTAATCTGTGGAGTATCAGAGTGTTGATGAAACACAGAAATTGCATCGGGATTGAATACCCAGACACCATGCGCACTTTCCTCCATGGGTTAATTCTCAAACAGTCTACGCTTTGATCGTTCCCTGGAAGACCTGTAGTAGTTTCCGATGCACATCTGGAGGCATTCTGTAATCTCTGGACCTTCAAAGTGTGGATTGAAACACAGAAATTGCCTCGTGATTGAATACAACAGTCACCATGCGCACTTTCCTCCATGGGAGTAATGTCTCCAACAGTCTACGCTTTGATCGTTCCCTGGAAGACCAGTAGTAGTTTCCGATGCACATATGGAGGCATTCTGTAATCTGTAGACTATCAGAGTGTTGATGAAACACAGAAATTGCGTCGGGATTGAATACAACAGTCACCAAGTGAACTTTCCTCCGTGGGAGTAATGTCTCAAACAGTCTACGCTTTGATCGTTCCCTGGAAGACCAGTAGTAGTTTCCGAAGCACATCTGGAGGAATTCTGTAATCTGTGGAGAATCGGACTGTTGTTGAAACACAGAAATTGCATCGGGATTGAATACAACAGTCACCATGCGCACCTTTCACAATGGGAGTAATGTCTCAAAGTCTTTACGCTTTGATCGTCCCCTGGAAGACCAGTAGTAGTTTCCGATGCACATCTGGTGGCATTCTGTAATCTGTCGACTATTTGAGTGTTGATGAAACACAGAAATTGCATCGGGATTGAATACAACAGTCACCATGCGCACTTTCCTCCATAGGAGTAATGTCTCTAACAGTCTACGCTTTGATCGTTCCCTTGAAGACCAGTATTAGTTTCCGATGCACATCTGGAGGCATTCTGTAATCTGTGGACTATCAGAGTGTTGATGGAACACAGAAATGGCATCGGATTCAATACAAAAGTCACCATGCGCACTTTCCTCCATGCGAACAGTGTCTCAAACAGTCTACGCTTTGATCGTTCCCCGGAAGACCAGTAGTAGCTTCCGATGCACATCTGGTGGCATTCTGTAATCTGTGGACTATCAGAGTGTTGATGAAACACAGAAATTGCATCGGGATTGAATACAACAGTCATCATGCGCACTTTCCTCCATGGGAGTAATGTCTCAAACAGTCTACGCTTTGATCGTTCCCTGGAAGACCAGCAGAGGTTTCCGATGCACATCTGGAGACATTCTGTAATCTGCGGACTATCAGACTGTTGATGAAACACAGAAATTGCATCGGGATTGAATACAACAGTCACCATGCGCACTTACCTCCATGGGAGTAATGTCTCAAACAGTCTACGCTTTGATCGTACCCTGGAAGACCAGCAGTAGTTTCCGATGCACATCTGGAGGCATTCTGTAATCTGTGGACTATCAGACTGTTGATGAAACACAGAAATTGCATCGGGATTGACTACAGTCACCAAGTGCACTTTCCTCCGTGGGAGTAATGTCTCAAACAGTCTGCGCTTTGATCGTTCCCTGGAAGACCAGTAGTAGTTTCGGGAGCACATCTGGAGGAATTCTGTAATCTGTGGAGTATCAGAGTGTTGATGAAACACAGAAATTGCATCGGGATTGAATACCCAGACACCATGCGCACTTTCCTCCACGGGAGTAAAGTCTCAAACAGTCTACGCTTTGATCATTCCCTGGAAGACCCGTAGTAGTTTCCGATGCACATCTGGAAGCATTCTGTAATCTGTGGACTATCTGAGTGTTGATGAAACACAGAAATTGCATCGGAATTGAATATAACTGTCACCATGCGCACTTTCCTCCATGGGAGTAACCCTGAAACAGTCTACGGTTTGATCGTTCCCTAGAAGACCAGTAGTAGTTTCAGATGCACATCTGGAGGCATTCTGTAATCTGTGGACTATCAGAGTGTTAATGAAAGACAGATATTGCATCGGGATTCAATACAACAGTCACCATGCGCACTGTCCCCCAAGGGAGCAGTGTCTCAAACAGTCTACGATTTGATCCTTCCCTGGAAGACCAGTAGTAGTTTCTGATGCACATCTGGAGGCATTCTGTAATCTGTGGACGTTCAAAGTTTTGATGGAACACAATAATTGCATCGGGATTGAATACAACAGTCACCATGCGCACTTTCCTCCATGGTAGTAATGTCTCAAACAGTCTACGCTTTGATCGTTCCCATGAAGACCAGTGTTTGTTGCCGATGCACATCTGGAGGCATTCTGTAATCTGTGGACTATCAGAGTGTTGATGAAACACAGAAATTGCATCGGGATTTAATACAACAGTTACCATGCACACATTCCTCCATAAACGTAATGTCTCGAACAGTCTACACTTTGATCATTCCCTGGAAGACCAGTAGTAGTCTCTGATGCACATCTGGAGGCATTCTGTAATCTGTGGACTATCTGAGTGTTAATGAAACACAGAAATTGCGACAGGATTGAATACAACAGTCACCATGCGCACTTTCCTCCATGGGAATAATGTCTCAAAGAGTCTACGCTTTGATAGTTCCCTGGAAGAACAGTAGTAGTTTCCGATGCACATCTAGTGGCATTCTGTAATCTGTAGACTATCAGAGTGTGGATGAGACACAGAAATTGCATCGGAAATGAATGCAACAGTCACCATGCGCAACATTCCTCCATGGGAGTAACGTCTCAAACAGTCTACTCATTGATCGTTTCCTGGAAGACCAGTAGTAGTTTCCGATGCACATCTGGAGGCATTCTGTAATCGGTGGACTATCAGACTGTTGTTGAAACACAGAAATTACATAGGGATTGAATACAACAGTCACCATGCGAACCTTTCACAATGGGAGTAATGTCTCAAAGTCTTTACGCTTTGATCGTCCCCTGGAAGACCAGTAGTAGTTTCCGATGCACATCTGGTGGCATTCTGTAATCTGTCGACTACTTGAGTGTTGATGAAACACAGAAATTGCATCGGGATTGAATACAACAGTCACCATGCGCACTTTCCTCCATGGGAAAAATGTCTCTAACAGTCTACGTTTTGATCGTTCCCTGGAAGACCAGCAGTAGTTTCGAATGCACATCTCGAGGCTTTCTGTAATCTGTGGACTATCAGAGTGTTGATGAAACACAGAAATTGCATCGGGATTGAGTACAACAGTCACCATGCGCACTTTCCTCCATGGGAATTATGTCTCAAACAGTCTACGATTTGATCGTTAGCTGGATGCCAGTAGTAGTTTGTGATGCATATCTGGTGGCATTCTGTAATCTGTGGACTATCATAGTGTTGATGAAACACATAAATAGCATCGGGATTGGATACAACAGTGACCATGCGCACTTTCCTCCATAAAAGTAATGTCTCAAACAGTCTACGCTTTGATCGTTCCCTGGAAGACCAGTAGTAGTTTCCGAAGCACATCTGGACGCAATATGTAATCTGTGAACTATCAGAGGGTTGATGAAACACAGATATTGCAGCGGGATTGAATACAACAGACACCATGCCCTCTTTCCTCCATGGGGTAATTCTCAAACAGTCTACGCTTTGCTCGTTCCCTGGAAGACCTGCAGTAGTTTCCGATGCACATCTGGAGGCATTCTGTAATCTCTGGACCTTCAAAGTGTGGATTGAAACACAGAAATTGCCTCGGGATTGAATACAACAGTCACCATGCGCACTTTCCTCCATGGGAGTAATGTCTCCAACAGTCTACGCTTTGATCGTTCCCTGGAAGACCTGCAGTAGTTTCCGATGCACATCTGGAGGCATTCTGTAATCTCTGGACCTCCAAAGTGTGGATTGAAACACAGAAATTGCCTCGGGATTGAATACAACAGTCACCATGCGCACTTTCCTCCATGGGAGTAATGTCTCCAACAGTCTACGCTTTGATCGTTCCCTGGAAGACCAGTAGTAGTTTCCGATGCACATCTGGAGGCAATCTGTTATCTGTGGACTATCAGAGTGTTGATGAAACACAGAAATTGCATCGGGATTGAATACAACAGTCACCATGCGCACTTTCGTCCATGGGGACAATTCTCAAACAGTCTACGCTTTGATCGTTCCCTTGAAGACCAGTAGTAGTTTCCGATGCACATCTGGAATCATTCTGTAATCTGTATACTGTCTGAGTGTTGATGAAACACAGAAATTGCATCGGAATTGAATATAACAGTCAGCATTCGCACTTTCCTCCATTGTAGTAATGTCTCTAACAGTCTACGATTTGATTATTCCCTGGAAGACCAGTAGTAGTTTCCGATGCACATCTGGAAGCATTCTGTAATCTGTGGACTATCTGAGTGTTGATGAACCACAAAAATTGCATCGGAATTGAATATAACAGTCACCATGCGCACTTTCCTCCAAATTAGCAGTGTCTCAAACAGTCTACGCTTTGATCGTTCCCTGGAAGACCAGTAGTAGTTTCCGATGCACATATGGAGGCATTCTGTAATCTGTGGACCTTCAAAAGTGTTGATGAAACACAATAATTCCATCTGGATTGAATACCCAGTCACCATGAGCACTTACCTCCACGGGAGTAATGTCTCAAACAGTCTACGTTTTGATCGTTCCCTGGAAGACCAGTAGTAGTTTCCGATGCACATCTGGTGGCATGCTGTAATCTGTAGACTATCAGAGTGTTGATGAAACACAGAAATTGCATCGGGATTGAATACAACAGTCACCAAGTGAACTTTCCTCCGTGGGAGTAATGTCTCTAACAGTCTACGCTTTGATCGTTCCCTGGAAGACCAGTAGTAGTTTCCGAAGCACATCTGGAGGAATTCTGTAATCTGTGGAGAATCAGACTGTTGTTGAAACACAGAAATTGCATCGGGATAGAATACAAGTCACCATGTGCACCTTTCACCATGGGAGTAATGTCTCAAAGTCTTTAGGCTTTGATCGTCCCCTGGAAGACCAGTAGTAGTTTCCGATGCACATCTGGTGGCATTCTGTAATCTGTCGACTATTTGAGTGTTGACGAAACATAGAAATTGCATCGGGATTGAATACAACAGTCACCATGCGCACTTTCCTCCATGGGAGTAATGTCTCTAACAGTCTACGCTTTGATCGTTCCCTGGAAGACCAGTAGTAGTTTCCGATGCACATCTCGAGGCTCTCTGTAATCTGTGGACTATCAGAGTGTTGATGAAACACAGAAATTGCATCGGGATTGAATACAACAGTCACCATGCGCACTTTCCTCCATAAAAGTAATGCCTCAAGCAGTCTACGCTTTGATCGTTCCCTGGAAGACCAGTAGTAGTTTCCGAAGCACATCTGGAGGAAATCTGTAATCTGTGGACTATCAGAGTGTTGATGAAACACAGATATTGCAGCGGGATTGAATACAACAGACACCATGCCCTCTTTCCTCCATGGGTTAATTCTCAAACAGTCTACGCTTTGATCGTTCCCTGGAAGACCTGTAGTAGTTTCCGATGCACATCTGGAGGCATTCTGTAATCTCTGGACCTTCAAAGTGTGGATTGAAACACAGAAATTGCCTCGTGATTGAATACAACAGTCACCATGCGCACTTTCCTCCATGGGAGTAATGTCTCCAACAGTCTACGCTTTGATCGTTCCCTGGAAGACCAGTAGTAGTTTCCGATGCACATATGGAGGCATTCTGTAATCTGTGGACCTTCAAAAGTGTTGATGAAACACAATAATTGCATCTGGATTGAATGCCCAGTCACCATGAGCACTTTCCTCCACGGGAGTAATGTCTCAAACAGTCTACGCTTTGATCGTTCCCTGGAAGACCAGTAGTAGTTTCCGATGCACATCTGGTGGCATTCTGTAATCTGTAGACTATCAGAGTGTTGATGAAACACAGAAATTGCGTCGGGATTGAATACAACAGTCACCAAGTGAACATTCCTCCGTGGGAGTAATGTCTCAAACAGTCTACGCTTTGATCGTTCCCTGGAAGACCAGTAGTAGTTTCCGAAGCACATCTGGAGGAATTCTGTAATCTGTGGAGAATCGGACTGATGTTGAAACACAGAAATTGCATCGGGATTGAATACAACAGTCACCATAGGCACCTTTCACAATGGGAGTAATATCTCAAAGTCTTTACGCTTTGATCGTCCCCTGGAAGACCAGTAGTAGTTTCCGATGCACATCTGGTGTCATTCTGTAATCTGTCGACTATTTGAGTGTTGATGAAACACAGAAATTGCATCGGGATTGAATACAACAGTCACCATGCGCACTTTCCTCCATAGGAGTAATGTCTCTAACAGTCTACGCTTTGATCGTTCCCTGGAAGACCAGTAGTAGTTTCCGATGCACATCTCGAGGCTTTCTGTTATCTGTGGACTATCAGAGTGTTGATGAAACACAGAAATTGCATCGGGATTGAGTACAACATTCACTATGCGCACTTTCCTCCATGGGAGTAATGTCTCAAACAGTCTACGCTTTGATCGTTAGCTGGAAGCCAGTAGTAGTTTCTGATGCATATCTGGAGGCATTCTGTAATCTGTGGACTATCATAGTGTTGATGAAACAAAGAAATTGCATCGGGATTGAATACGACAGTCACCATGCGCACTTTCCTCCATAAAAGTAATGTCTCAAACAGTCCACGCTTTGATCGTTCCCTGGAAGACCAGTAGTAGTTTCCGAAGCACATGTGGAGGCATTCTGTAATCTTTGGACCTTCAAAGTGTGTATTGAAACACAGAAATTGCTTCGGGATTGAATACAAAAGTCACCATGCGCACTTTCCACCATGGGAGTAATGTCTCAAACAGTCTACGCTTTGATCGTTCCCTGGAAGACCAGTAGTAGTTACCGATGCACATCTGGAGGCATTCTGTAATCTGTGGACTCTCAGAGTGTTGATGAAACACAGAAATTGCATCGGGATTGAATACAACGGTCACAATGCGCACTTTCCTCCATGGGAGTAATCTCTCAAACAGTCTACGTTTTGATCGTTCCCCGGAAGACCAGCAGTAGTTTCCGATGCACATCTGGAAGCATTCTGTAATCTGTGGTCTATCAGACTGTTGATAAAACACAGAAATTGCATCGGGATTGACTACAGTCCCCAAGTGCACTTTCCTCCGTCTGAGTAATGTCTCAAACAGTCTACGCTTTGATCGTTCCCTGGAAGACCAGTAGTAGTTCCGATGCACATCTGGAGGCATTCTGTAATCAGTGGACTGTAAGAGTGTTGATGAAACACAGAAATTGCATCGGGATTGAATACAACAGTCGCCATGCGCACTTTCCTCCACGGGAGGTATGTCTCAAACTGACTATGCTTTGATCGTTCTCTGGAAGACCGGTAGTAGTTTCCGATGCACATCTGGTGGCATTCTGTAATCTGTGTACTATCAGAGTGTTGAGGAAACACAAAAATTGCATCGGAATTGAATACAACAGGCACCATGCGCACTTTCCTCCAGGGAAGTAATGTCTGTAACAGTCTACGCTTTGTTCATTCCCTGGAAGACCAGTAGTAGTTTCCGATGCACATCTGGAGGCATTCTGTTATCTGTGAACTATCTGAGTGTTGATGAAACACAGAAATTATATCGTGATTGAATACAACAGTCACCATGAGAACGTTCCTCCATGGGAGTAATGTCTCAAACATTCTATGCTTTGATCGTTCCCTGGAAGACCAGTAGTAGTTTCCGATGCTCATCTTGAGGCATTCTGTAATCTGTGGACTATCAGAGTGTTAATGAAACACAGAAATTGCATCGGGACTGAATACAACAGTCACCATTCGCACTTTCCTTTATGGGAGTAATGACTCAAACAGTCTACGTTTTGATCGTTCCGTGGAAGACCAGTAGTAGTTTCCGATGCACATCTGAAGACAATCTGTAATCTGTGGACTATCAGAGTGTTGATGAAACACAGAAATTGCATCGGGATTGAATACAACAGTCACCATGCGCACTTTCCTCCATGGGAGTAATGTCTCCAACAGTTTACGCTTTGATCGTTCCCTGGAAGAACAGTAGTAGTTTACGATGCACATCTGGAGGCATTCTGTAACCTCTGGACCTTCAAATTGTGGATTGAAACACAGAAATTGCCTCGGGATTGAATACAACAGTCACCATGCGCACTTTCCTCCATGGGAGTAATGTCTCCAACAGTCTACGCTTTGATCGTTCCCTGGAAGACCAGTAGTAGTTTCCGATGCACATCTGGAGGCAATCAGTTATCTGTGGACTATCAGAGTGTTGATGAAACACAGAAATTGCATCGGGATTGAATACAACAGTCACCATGCGCACTTTCCTCCATGGGGATAATTCTCAAACAGTCTACGCTTAGATCGTTCCCTTGAAGACCAGTAGTAGTTTCCGATGCACATCTGGAAGCATTCTGTAATCTGTGGACTATCTGAGTGTTGATGAACCACAGAAATTGCATCGGAATTGAATATAACAGCCACCATGCGCACTTTCCTCCAAATTAGCAGTGTCTTAAACAGTCTACGCTTTGATCGTTCCCTGGAAGACCAGTAGTAGTTTCCGATGCACATATGGAGGCATTCTGTAATCTGTGGACTATCATAGTGTTGATGAAACACAGAAATTGCATCGGGATTGAAAACAACAGTCACCATGCGCACTTTCCTCCATAAAAGTAATGTCTCAAACAGTCTACGCTTTGATAGTTCCCTGGAAGACCAGTAGTAGTTTCCGAAGCACATCTGGAGGCAATCTGTAATCTGTGGACTATCAGAGTGTTAATGAAACACAGATATTGCAGCGGGATTGAATACAACAGACACCATGCCCTCATTCCTACATGGGGTAATTCTCAAACAGTCTACGCTTTGATCGTTCCCTGGAAGACCTGTAGTAGTTTCCGATGCACATCTGGTGGCATTCTGTAATCTGTAGACTATCAGAGTGTTGATGAAACACAGAAATTGCATCGGGATTGAATACAACTGTCACCAAGTGAACTTTCCTCCAGGGGAGTAATGTCTCAAACAGTCTACGCTTTGATCGTTCCCTGGAAGACCAGTAGTGGTTTCCGAAGCACATCTGGAGGAATTCTGTAATCTGTGGAGAATCAGAGTGTTGATGAAACAGAGAAATTGCATCGGGATTGAATACAACAGTCACCATGCGCACTTTCCTCCATGGCAGTAATGTCTAAAACTGTCTACGCTTTGATCGTTCCCTGGAAGATCAGTAGTAGTTTCCGTAGCACATCTGGAGGCATTCTGTAATCTGTGGACTATCAGAGTGTTGATGAAACACAGAAATTGCATCGGTATTGAATACAACAGCCACCATGCGCACTTTCCTCCATGGGGTTAATTCTCAAACAGTCTATGCTTTGATCGTTCCCTGGAAGGCCAGTAGCAGTTTCCGATGCACAACTGGAGGCATTCTGTAATCTGTGTACCTTCAAAGTGTGTATTGATACACAGAAATTGCCTCGGGATTGAATACAAAAGTCACCATGCGCACTTTCCACCATGGGAGTAATGTCTCAAACAGTCTACGCTTTGATCGTTCCCTGGAAGACCAGTAGTAGTTACCGATGCTCATCTGGAGGCATTCTGTAATCTGTGGACTATCATAGTGTTGATGAAACACAGAAATTGCATCGGGATTGATAACAACAGTCACCATGCGCACTTTCCTCCATAAAAGTAATGGGTCAAACAGTCTACGCTTTGATCGTTCCCTGGAAGATCAGTAGTAGTTTCTGTAGCACATCTGGAGGCAATCTGTAATCTGTGGACTATCAGAGTGTTGATGAAACACAGAAATGGCATCGGGATTCAATACAACTATCACCATGCGCACTTTCCTCCATGCGAACAGTGTCTCAAACAGTCTACGCTTTGATCGTTCCCTGGAAGACCAGTAGTAGTTTCCGATGCACATCTGGTGGCATTCTGTAATCTGTGGACTATCAGAGTATTGATGAAACACAGAAATTGCATCGGGATTGAATACAACAGTCACCATTCGCACTTTCCTTTATGGGAGTAATGACTCAAACAGTCTACGTTTTGATCGTTCCCGGGAAGACCAGTAGTAGTTTCCGATGCACATCTGAAGACAATCTGTAATCTGTGGACTATCAGAGTGTTGATGAAACACAGAAATTGCCTCGGGATTGAATACAACAGTCACCATGCGCACTTTCCTCCATGGGAGTAATGTCTCCAACAGTCTACGCTTTGATCGTTCCCTGGAAGACCAGTAGTAGTTTCCGATGCACATCTGGAGGCAATCTGTTATCTGTGGACGATCAGAGTGTTGATGAAACACAGAAATTGCATCGGGATTGAATACAACAGTCACCATGCGCACTTTCCTCCATGGGGATAATTCTCAAACAGTCTACGCTTAGATCGTTCCCTTGAAGACCAGTAGTAGTTTCCGATGCACATCTGGAAGCATTCTGTAATCTCTGGCCTATCTGAGTGTTGATGAACCACAGAAATTGCATCGGAATTGAATATAACAGTCACCATGCGCACTTTCCTCCAAATTAGCAGTGTCTTAAACAGTCTACGCTTTGATCGTTCCCTGGAAGACCAGTAGTAGTTTCCGATGCACATATGGGTCATTCTGTAATCTGTGGACTATCATAGTGTTGATGAAACACAGAAATTGCATCGGGATTGAAAACAACAGTCACCATGCGCACTTTCCTCCATAAAAGTAATGTCTCAAACAGTCTACGCTTTGATAGTTCCCTGGAAGACCAGTAGTAGTTTCCGAAGCACATCTGGAGGCAATCTGTAATCTGTGGACTATCAGAGTGTTAATGAAACACAGATATTGCAGCGGGATTGAATACAACAGACACCATGCCCTCATTCCTACATGGGGTAATTCTCAAACAGTCTACGCTTTGATCGTTCCCTGGAAGACCTGTAGTAGTTTCCGATGCACATCTGGTGGCATTCTGTAATCTGTAGACTATCAGAGTGTTGATGAAACACAGAAATTGCATCGGGATTGAATACAACTGTCACCAAGTGAACTTTCCTCCAGGGGAGTAATGTCTCAAACAGTCTACGCTTTGATCGTTCCCTGGAAGACCAGTAGTAGTTTCCGAAGCACATCTGGAGGAATTCTGTAATCTGTGGAGAATCAGAGTGTTGATGAAATAGAGAAATTGCATCGGGATTGAATACAACAGTCACCATGCGCACTTTCCTCCATGGCAGTAATGTCTCAAACTGTCTACGCTTTGATCGTTCCCTGGAAGATCAGTAGTAGTTTCCGTAGCACATCTGGAGGCATTCTGTAATCTGTGGACTATCATAGTGTTGATGAAACACAGAAATTGCATCGGGATTGAAAACAACAGTCACCATGCGCACTTTCCTCCATAAAAGTAATGGGTCAAACAGTCTACGCTTTGATCGTTCCCTGGAAGACCTGTAGTAGTTTCCGATGCACATCTGGTGGCATTCTGTAATCTGTAGACTATCAGAGTGTTGATGAAACACAGAAATTGCATCGGGATTGAATACAACTGTCACCAAGTGAACTTTCCTCCAGGGGAGTAATGTCTCAAACAGTCTACGCTTTGATCGTTCCCTGGAAGATCAGTAGTAGTTTCCGATGCACATCTGGAGGCATTCTGTAATCTGTGAAGTATCTGAGTGTTGATGAAACACAGAAATTGCGTCGGGATTGAATACAACAGTCACCATGCGCACTTTCCTATATGGGAGTAATGTCTCATACAGTCTAGGATTTGATCGTTCCCTGGAAGAGCAGTAGTAGTTTACGATGCACATCTGGAGGCATTCTGTAATCTGTGGACTATCAGACTGTTGATGAAACACAGAAATTGCATCGGGATTGAGTACAACAGTCACCATGCCCACTTTCCTCCACGGGAGGTATGTCTCAAACTGACTACGCTTTGATCGTTCCCTGGAAGACCAGTAGTAGTTCCCGATGCACATCTGGTGGCATTCTGTAATCTGTGGACTATCAGAGTGTTGATGAAACACAAAAATTGCATCGGAATTGAATACAACAGGCACCATGCGCACTTTCCACCATGGGAGTAATGTCTCTAACAGTCTACGATTTGATCGTTCCCTGGAAGACCAGTAGTAGTTTCCTATGCACATCTGCAGGCGTTCTGTAATCTGTGGACTATCAGAGTGCTGATGAAACACAGAAATTGCATCGCGATTGAATACAACAGTCACCATGAGAACGTTTCTCCATGGGAGTAATGTCTCAAACAGTCTATGCTTTGATCGTTCCCTGGAAGACCAGTAGTAGTTTCCGATGCTCATCTTGAGGCATTCTGTAATCTGTGGACTATCAGAGTGTTAATGAAACACAGAAATTGCATCGGGACTGAATACAACAGTCACCATTCGCACTTTCCTTTATGGGAGTAATGACTCAAACAGTCTACGTTTTGATCGTTCCCTGGAAGACCAGTAGTAGTTTCCGATGCACATCTGAAGACAATCTGTAGTCTGTGGACTATCAGAGTGTTGATGAAACACAGAAATTGCATCGGGATTGAATACAACAGTCACCATGCGCACTTTCCTATATGGGGGTAATGTCTCATACAGTCTAGGATTTGATCGTTCCCTGGAAGAGCAGTAGTAGTTTACGATGCACATCTGGAGGCATTCTGTAATCTGTGGACTATCAGACTGTTGATGAAACACAGAAATTGCATCGGGATTGAGTACAACAGTCACCATGCCCACTTTCCTCCATGGGAATAATGTCTCAAACAGTCTACGCTTTGATCGTTAGCTGGAAGTCAGTAGTAGTTTCTGATGCATATCTGGAGGCATTCTGTAATCTGTGGACTATCATAGTGTTGATGAAACACAGAAATTGCATCGGGATTGAATACAACAGTCACCATGCGCACTTTCCTCCATAAAAGTAATGTCTCAAACAGTCTACGCATTGATCGTTCCCTGGAAGACCAGTAGTAGTTTCCGAAGCACATCTGGAGGCAATCTGAAATCTGTGGACTATCAGAGTGATGATGAAACACAGATATTGGAGCGGGATTGAATACAACAGACACCATGCACTCTTTCCTCCATGGGGTATTCTCAAACAGTCTACGCTTTGATCGTTCCCAGGGAGACCTGTAGTAGTTTCCGATGCACATCTGGAGGCATTCTGTAATCTCTGGACCTTCAAAGTGTGGATTGAAACACAGAAATTGCCTCGGGATTGAATACAACAGTCACCATGCGCACTTTCCTCCATGTTGATAATTCTCAAACAGTCTACGCTTTGATCGTTCCCTGGAAGGCCAGTAGTAGTTTCCGATGCACATCTGGAGGCATTCTGTAATCTGTGGACTATCTGAGTGTTGATGAAACACAGAAATTGCGTCGGGATTTAATACAACAGTCACCATGCGCACTTTCCTCCATGGGGATAATTCTCAAACAGTCTACGCTTTGATCGTTCCCTGGAAGGCCAGTAGTAGTTTCCGATGCACATCTGGAGGCATTCTGTAATCTGTGGACTATCTGAGTGTTGATGAAACACAGAAATTGCGTCGGGATTTAATACTACAGTCACCATGCGCACTTTCCTCCATGGAAGTAATGTCTCAAACAGTCTACGCTTTGATCGTTACCTCGAAGACCAGTAGTAGTTTCCGATGCACATCTGGAGGCATTCTGTAATCTGTGGTCTATCAGACTGTTGATGAAACACAGAAATTGCATCGGGATTGAATATAACAGTCAGCATTCGCACTTTCCTCCATTGTAGTAATGTCTCTAACAGTCTACGATTTGATTATTCCCTGGAAGACCAGTAGTAATTTCCGATGCACATCTGGAAGCATTCTGTAATCTGTGGACTATCTGAGTGTTGATGAACCACAGAAATTGCATCGGAATTGAATATAACAGTCACCATGCGCACTTTCCTCCAAGGGAGCAGTGTCTCAAACAGTCTACGCTTTGATCGTTCCCTGGACGACCAGTAGTAGTTTCCGATGCACATATGGAGGCATTCTGTAGTCTGTGGACTTTCAAAATGTTGATGAAACACAATAATTGCATCTGGATTGAATACCCAGTCACCATGCGCACTTTCCTCCACGGGAGTAATGTCTCAAACAGTCTACGCTTTGATCGTTCCCTGGGAGACCAGTAGTAGTTCCGATGCACGTCTCGTGGCATTCTGTAATCTGTGGGGTATCAGAGTGTTGATGAAACACAGAAATAGAATCGGGATTGAATACAACAATCACCATGCGCACTTTCCACCATGGGAGTAATGTCTCAAACAGTCTACGCTTTGATCGTTCCCTGGAAGACCAGTAGTAGTTTCCGATGCACATCTGGTGGCATTCTGTAATCTGTGCAATATCAGGGTGTTGATGAAACACAAAAATTGCATCGGAATTGAATACAACAGGCACCATGCGCACTTTCCTCCATGGGAGTAATGTCTCTAACAGTCTACGATTTGATCGTTCCCTGGAAGACCAGTAGTAGTTTCCTATGCACATCTGCAGGCGTTCTGTAATCTGTGGACTATCAGAGTGCTGATGAAACACAGAGATTGCATTGGGATTGAATACAACAGTCACCATGAGAACGTTCCTCCATGGGAGTAATGTCTCAAACAGTCTATGCTTTGATCGTTCCCTGGAAGACCAGTAGTAGTTTCCGATGCTCATCTTGAGGCATTCTGTAATCTGTGGACTATCAGAGTGTTAATGAAACACAGAAATTGCATCGGGACTGAATACAACAGTCACCATTCGCACTTTCCTTTATGGGAGTAATGACTCAAACAGTCTACGTTTTGATCGTTCCCGGGAAGACCAGTAGTAGTTTCCGATGCACATCTGAAGACAATCTGTAATCTGTGGACTATCAGAGTGTTGATGAAACACAGAAATTGCATCGGGATTGAATACAACAGTCACCATGCGCACTTTCCTTCATGGGAGTAATGTCTCATACAGTCTACGTTTTGATCGTTCCCTGGAAGAGCAGTAGTAGTTTACGATGCACATCTGGAGGCATTCTGTAATCTGTGGACTATCAGACTGTTGATGAAACACAGAAATTGCATCGGGATTGAATACAACAGTCACCATGCGCACTTTCCTCCACCGGAGGTATGTCTCAAACTGACTACGCTTTGATCGTTCCCTGGAAGACCAGTAGTAGTTTCCGATGCACATCTGGTGGCATTCTGTAATCTGTGGACTATCAGAGTGTTGATGAAACACAAAAATTGCATCGGAATTGAATACAACAGGCACCATGCGCACTTTCCTCCATGGGAGTAATGTCTCTAACAGTCTACGATTTGATCGTTCCCTGGAAGACCAGTAGTAGTTTCCTATGCACATCTGCAGGCGTTCTGTAATCTGTGGACTATCAGAGTGCTGATGAAACACTGAAATTGCATCGGGATTGAATACAACAGTCACCATGAGAACGTTCCTCCATGGGAGTAATGTCTCAAACAGTCTATGCTTTGATCGTTCCCTGGAAGACCAGTAGTAGTTTCCGATGCTCATCTTGAGGCATTCTGTAATCTGTGGACTATCAGAGTGTTAATGAAACACAGAAATTGCATCGGGACTGAATACAACAGTCACCATTCGCACTTTCCTTTATGGGAGTAATGACTCAAACAGTCTACGTTTTGATCGTTCCCTGGAAGACCAGTAGTAGTTTCCGATGCACATCTGAAGACAATCTGTAATCTGTGGACTATCAGAGTGTTGATGAAACACAGAAATTGCATTGGGATTGAATACAACAGTCACCATGCGCACTTTCCTCCATGGGAGTAATGTCTCATACAGTCTACGTTTTGATCGTTCCCTGGAAGAGCAGTTGTAGTTTACGATGCACATCTGGAGGCATTCTGTAATCTGTGGACTATCAGACTGTTGATGAAACACAGAAATTGCATCGGGATTGAGTACAACAATCACCATGCCCACTTTCCTCCATGGGAATAATGTCTCAAACAGTCTACGCTTTGATCGTTAGCTGGAAGTCAGTAGTAGTTTCTGATGCATATCTGGAGGCATTCTGTAAACTGTGGACTATCATAGTGTTGATGAAACACAGAAATTGTATCGGGATTGAATACAACAATCACCATGCGCACTTTCCTCCATAAAGGTAATGTCTCAAACAGTCTACGCATTGATCGTTCCCTGGAAGACCAGTAGTAGTTTCCGAAGCACATCTGGAGGCAATCTGAAATCTGTGGACTATCAGAGTGATGATGAAACACAGATATTGGAGCGGGATTGAATACAACAGACACCATGAACTCTTTCCTCCATGGGGTAATTCTCAAACAGTCTACGCTTTGATCGTTCCCTGGGAGACCTATAGTAGTTTCCGATGCACATCTGGAGGCATTCTGTAATCTCTGGACCTTCAAAGTGTGGATTGAAACACAGAAATTGCCTCGGGATTGAATACAACAGTCACCATGCGCATTTTCCTCCATGGGAGTAATGTCTCCAACAGTCTACGCTTTGATCGTTCCCTGGAAGACAAGTAGTAGTTTCCAATGCACATCTGGAGGCAATCTGTTATCTGTGGACTATCAGAGTGTTGATGAAACACAGAAATTGCATCGGGATTGAATACAACAGTCACCATGCGCACTTTCCTCCATGGGGATAATTCTCAAACAGTCTACGCTTTGATCGTTCCCAGGAAGGCCAGTAGTAGTTTCCAATGCACATCTGGAGGCATTCTGTAATCTGTGGACTATCTGAGTGTTGATGAAACACAGAAATTGCGTCGGGATTTAATAAAACAGTCACCATGCGCACTTTCCTCCATGGAAGTAATGTCTCAAACAGTCTACGCTTTGATCGTTCCCTCGAAGACCAGTAGTAGTTTCCGATGCACATCTGGAGGCATTCTGTAATCTGTGGTCTATCAGACTGTTGATGAAACACAGAAATTGCATCGGGATTGAATATAACAGTCAGCATTCGCACTTTCCCCCATTGTAGTAATGTCTCTAACAGTCTACGATTTGATTATTCCCTGGAAGACCAGTAGTAGTTTCCGATGCACATCTGGAAGCATTCTGTAATCTGTGGACTATCTGAGTGTTGATGAACCACAGAAATTGCATCGGAATTGAATATAACAGTCACCATGCGCACTTTCCTCCAAGGGAGCTGTGTCTCAAACAGTCTACGCTTTGATTATTCCCTGGAAGACCAGTAGTAGTTTCCGATGCACATCTGGAAGCATTCTGTAATCTGTGGACTATCTGAGTGTTGATGAACCACAGAAATTGCATCGGAATTGAATATAACAGTCACCATGCGCACTTTCCTCCAAGGGAGCAGTGTCTCAAACAGTCTACGCTTTGATCGTTCCCTGGAAGACCAGTAGTAGTTTCCGATGCACATATGGAGGCATTCTGTAATCTGTGGACTTTCAAAGTGTTGATGAAACACAATAATTGCATCTGGATTGAATACCCAGTCACCATGCGCACTTTCCTCCACGGGAGTAATGTCTCAAACAGTCTACGCTTTGATCGTTCCCTGGGAGACCAGTAGTAGTTCCGATGCACGTCTCGTGGCATTCTGTAATCTGTGGAGTATCAGAGTGTTGATGAAACACAGAAATAGAATCGGGATTGAATACAACAGACACCATGCGCACTTTCCTCCATGGGAGAAATGTCTCAAACTGTCTACGCTTTGATCGTTCCCTGGAAGACCAGTAGTAGTTTCCGCAGCACATCTGGAGGCATTCTGTAATCTGTGGACTATCAGAGTGTTGATGAAACACAGATATTGCATCGGGATTGAATACAACAGCCACCAAGCGCACTTTCCTCCATGGGGGTAATTCTCAAACAGTCTATGCTTTGATCGTTCCCTGGAAGGCCAGTAGCAGTTTCCGATGCTCATCTGGAGGCATTCTGTAATCTGTGTACCTTCAAAGTGTGTATTGAAACACAGTAATTGCCTAGGGATTGAATACAAAAGTCACCATGCGCACTTTCCACCATGGGAGTAATGTCTCAAACAGTCTACGCTTTGATCGTTCCCTGGAAGACCAGTAGTAGTTACCGATGCACATCTGGAGGCATTCTGTAATCTGTGAACTATCTGAGTGTTGATGAAACACAGAAATTGCGTCGGGATTGAATACAACAGTCACCATGCGCCCTTTTCTCCATGGAAGTAATGTCTCAAACAGTCTACGCTTCGATCGTTCCCTTGAAGACCAGTAGTAGTTTCCGATGCTCATCTGGAGGCAATCTGTAATCTGTGGACTATCAGAGTGTTGATGGAACACAGAAATGGCATCGGGATTCAATACAACAGTCACCATGCACACTTTCCTCCATGCGAACAGTGTCTCAAACAGTCTACGCTTTGATCGTTCCCTGGAAGACCAGTAGTAGTTTCCGATGCACATCTGGAGGCATTCTGTAATCTGTGGTCTATCAGACTGTTGATGAAACACAGAAATTGCATCGGGATTGACTACAGTCACTAAGTGCACTTTCCTCTGTCTGAGTAATGTCTCAAACAGTCTACGCTTTGATCGTTCCCTGGAAGACCAGTAGTAGTTCCGATGCACATCTGGAGGCATTCTGTAATCAGTGGTCTGTCAGAGTGTTGATGAAACACAGAAATTGCATCGGGATTGAATACAACAGTCACCATGCGCACTTTCCTCCATGGGAGTAATGTCTCAAACAGTCTACGCTTTGATCGTTCCCTGGAAGACCAGCAGTAGTTTCCGATGCACATCTGGAGGCATTCTGTAATCTGTGGTCTATCAGACTGTTGATGAAACACAGAAATTGCATCGGGATTGAATATAACAGTCAGCATTCGCACTTTCCTCCATTGTAGTAATGTCTCTAACAGTCTACAATTTGATTATTCCCTGGGAGACCAGTAGTAGTTTCCGATGCACATCTGGAAGCATTCTGTAATCTGTGGACTATCTGTGTGTTGATGAACCACAGAAATTGCATCGGAATTGAATATAACAGTCACCATGCGCACTTTCCTCCAATGGAGCAGTGTCTCAAACAGTCTACGCTTTGATCGTTCCCTAGAAGACCAGTAGTAGTTTCCGATATACATATGGAGGCATTCTGTAATCTGTGGACGTTCAAAGTGTTGATGAAACACAATAATTGCATCTGGATTGAATACCCAGTCACCATGCGCACTTTCCTCCACGGGAGTAATGTCTCAAACAGTCTACGCTTTGATTGTTCCCTGGGAGACCAGTAATAGTTCCGATGCACGTCTCGTGGCATTCTGTAATCTGTGGACTATCAGAGTGTTGAAGAAACACAGAAATTGCATCGGGATTGAATACAACAGCCACCATGCGCACTTTCCTCCGTGGGGGTAATTCTCAAACAGTCTATGCTTTGATCGTTCCCTGGAAGGCCAGTAGCAGTTTCCGATGCACATCTGGAGGCATTCTGTAATCTGTGTACCTTCAAAGTGTGTATTGAAACACAGAAATTGCCTCGCGATTGAATACAAAAGTCACCATGCGCACTTTCCACCATGGGAGTAATGTCTCAAACAGTCTACGCTTTGATCGTTCCCTGGAAGACCAGTAGTAGTTTCCGATGCCCATCTGGTGGCATTCTGCAATCTGTGGACTATCAGAGTGTTGATGAATCACATAAATTGCATCGGGATTAAATACAACAGTCATCATGCGCACTCTCCTCCATGGGAGTAATGTCTCTAACAGCCTACGCTTTGATCATTCCCTGGAAGACCAGTAGTAGTTTCCGATGCACATCTGGAGGCAATCTGTAATCTGTGAACTATCTGAGTGTTGATGAAACACAGAAATTGCATCGGGATTACATACAACAGTCATCATGCGCACTTTCCTCCATGGGAGTAATGTCTCTAACAGTCTACGTTTTGATCGTTCCCTGGAAGAGCAGTAGTAGTTTACGATGCACATCTGGAGGCATTCTGTAATCTGTGGACTATCAGACTGTTGATGAAACACAGAAATTGCATCGGGATTGAATACAACAGTCACCATGCGCACTTTCCGCCATGGGAGTAATGTCTCCAACAGTCTACGCTTTGATCGTTCCCTGGAAGACAAGTAGTAGTTTCCGATGCACATCTGGAGGCAATCTGTTATATGTGGACTATCAGAGTGTTGATGAAACACAGAAATTGCATCGGGATTGAATACAACAGTCACCATGCGCACTTTCCTCCATGGGGATAATTCTCAAACAGTCTACGCTTTGATCGTTCCCTGGAAGGCCAGTAGTAGTTTCCGATGCACATCTGGAGGCATTCTGTAATCTGTGGTCTATCAGACTGTTGATGAAACACAGAAATTGCATCGGGATTGAATATAACAGTCAGCATTCGCACTTTCCTCCATTGTAGTAATGTCTCTAACAGTCTACGATTTGATTATTCCCTGGAAGACCAGTAGTAGTTTCCGATGCACATCTGGAAGCATTCTGTAATCTGTGGACTATCTGAGTGTTGATGAACCACAGAAATTGCATCGGAATTGAATATAACAGTCACCATGCGCACTTTCCTCCAAGGGAGCAGTGTCTCAAACAGTCTACGCTTTGATCGTTCCCTGGAAGACCAGTAGTAGTTTCCGATGCACATATGGAGGCATTCTGTAATCTGTGGACTTTCAAAGTGTTGATGAAACACAATAATTGCATCTGGATTGAATACCCAGTCACCATGCGCACTTTCCTCCACGGGAGTAATGTCTCAAACAGTCTACGCTTTGATCGTTCCCTGGGAGACCAGTAGTAGTTCCGATGCACGTCTCGTGGCATTCTGTAATCTGTGGAGTATCAGAGTGTTGATGAAACACAGAAATAGAATCGGGATTGAATACAACAGTCACCATGCGCACTTTCCACCATGGGAGTAATGTCTCAAACAGTCTACGCTTTGATCGTTCCCTGGAAGACCAGTAGTAGTTTCCGATGCAAATCTGGTGGCATTCTGTAATCTGTGGACTATCAGAGTGTTGATGAAACACAAAAATTGCATCGGAATTGAATACAACAGGCACCATGCGCACTTTCCTCCATGGGAGTAATGTCTCTAACAGTCTACGATTTGATCGTTCCCTGGAAGACCAGTAGTAGTTTCCTATGCACATCTGCAGGCGTTCTGTAATCTGTGGACTATCAGAGTGCTGATGAAACACAGAGATTGCATTGGGATTGAATACAACAGTCACCATGAGAACGTTCCTCCATGGGAGTAATGTCTCAAACAGTCTATGCTTTGATCGTTCCCTGGAAGACCAGTAGTAGTTTCCGATGCTCATCTTGAGTCATTCTGTAATCTGTGGACTATCAGAGTGTTAATGAAACACAGAAATTGCATCGGGACTGAATACAACAGTCACCATTCGCACTTTCCTTTATGGGAGTAATGACTCAAACAGTCTACGTTTTGATCGTTCCCGGGAAGACCAGTAGTAGTTTCCGATGCACATCTGAAGACAATCTGTAATCTGTGGACTATCAGAGTGTTGATGAAACACAGAAATTGCATCGGGATTGAATACAACAGTCACCATGCGCACTTTCCTCCATGGGAGTAATGTCTCATACAGTCTACGTTTTGATCGTTCCCTGGAAGAGCAGTAGTAGTTTACGATGCACATCTGGAGGCATTCTCTAATCTGTGGACTATCAGACTGTTGATGAAACACAGAAATTGCATCGGGATTGAATACAATAGTCACCATGCGCACTTTCCTCCACGGGAGGTATGTCTCAAACTGACTACGCTTTGATCGTTCCCTGGAAGACCAGTAGTAGTTTCCGATGCACATCTGGTGGCATTCTGTAATCTGTGGACTATCAGAGAGTTGATGAAACACAAAAATTGCATCGTAATTGAATACAACAGGCACCATGCGCACTTTCCTCCATGGGAGTAATGTCTCTAACAGTCTACGATTTGATCGTTCCCTGGAAGACCAGTAGTAGTTTCCTATGCACATCTGCAGGCGTTCTGTAATCTGTGGACTATCAGAGTGCTGATGAAACACAGAAATTGCATCGGGATTGAATACAACAGTCACCATGAGAACGTTCCTCCATGGGAGTAATGTCTCAAACAGTCTATGCTTTGATCGTTCCCTGGAAGACCAGTAGTAGTTTCCGATGCTCATCTTGAGGCATTCTGTAATCTGTGGACTATCAGAGTGTTAATGAAACACAGAAATTGCATCGGGACTGAATACAACAGTCACCATTCGCACTTTCCTTTATGGGAGTAATGACTCAAACAGTCTACGTTTTGATCGTTCCCTGGAAGACCAGTAGTAGTTTCCGATGCACATCTGAAGACAATCTGTAATCTGTGGACTATCAGAGTGTTGATGAAACACAGAAATTGCATCGGGATTGAATACAACAGTCACCATGCGCACTTTCCTCCATGGGAGTAATGCCTCATACAGTCTACGTTTTGATCGTTCCCTGGAAGATCAGTTGTAGTTTACGATGCACATCTGGAGGCATTCTGTAATCTGTGGACTATCAGACTGTTGATGAAACACAGATATTGAATCGGGATTGAGTACAACAATCACCATGCCCACTTTCCTCCATGGGTATAATGTCTCAAACAGTCTACGCTTTGATCGTTAGCTGGAAGTCAGTAGTAGTTTCTGATGCATATCTGGAGGCATTCTGTAAACTGTGGACTATCATGGTGTTGATGAAACACAGGAATTGCATCGGGATTGAATACAACAGTCATCATGCGCACTTTCCTCCATAAAGGTAATGTCTCAAACAGTCTACGCATTGATCGTTCCCTGGAAGACCAGTAGTAGTTTCCGAAGCACATCTGGAGGCAATCTGAAATCTGTGGACTATCAGAGTGATGATGAAACACAGATATTGGAGCGGGATTGAATACAACAGACACCATGAACTCTTTCCTCCATGGGGTAATTCTCAAACAGTCTACGCTTTGATCGTTCACTGGGAGACCTGTAGTAGTTTCCGATGCACATCTGGAGGCATTCTGTAATCTCTGGACCTTCAAAGTGTGGATTGAAACACGGAAATTGCCTCGGGATTGAATACAACAGTCACCATGCGCATTTTCCTCCATGGGAGTAATGTCTCCAACAGTCTACGCTTTGATCGTTCCCTGGAAGACAAGTAGTAGTTTCCGATGCACATCTGGAGGCAATCTGTTATCTGTGGACTATCAGAGTGTTGATGAAACACAGAAATTGCATCGGGATTGAATACAACAGTCACCATGCGCACTTTCCTCCATGGGGATAATTCTCAAACAGTCTACGCTTTGATCGTTCCCAGGAAGGCCAGTAGTAGTTTCCGATGCACATCTGGAGGCATTCTGTAATCTGTGGACTATCTGAGTGTTGATGAAACACAGAAATTGCGTCGGGATTTAATACAACAGTCACCATGCGCACTTTCCTCCATGGAAGTAATGTCTCAAACAGTCTACGCTTTGATCGTTCCCTCGAAGACCAGTAGTAGTTTCCGATGCACATCTGGAGGCATTCTGTAATCTGTGGTCTATCAGACTGTTGATGAAACACAGAAATTGCATCGGGATTGAATATAACAGTCAGCATTCGCACTTTCCTCCATTGTAGTAATGTCTCTAACAGTCTACGATTTGATTATTCCCTGGAAGACCAGTAGTAGTTTCCAATGCACATCTGGAAGCATTCTGTAATCTGTGGACTATCTGAGTGTTGATGAACCACAGAAACTGCATCGGAATTGAATATAACAGTCACCATGCGCACTTTCCTCCAAGGGAGCAGTGTCTCAAACAGTCTACGCTTTGATCGTTCCCTGGAAGACCAGTAGTAGTTTCCGATGCACATATGGAGGCATTCTGTAATCTGTGGACTTTCAAAGTGTTGATGAAACACAATAATTGCATCTGGATTGAATACCCAGTCACCATGCGCACTTTCCTCCACGGGAGTAATGTCTCAAACAGTCTACGCTTTGATCGTTCCCTCGAAGACCAGTAGTAGTTTCCGATGCACATCTGGAGGCATTCTGTAATCTGTGGTCTATCAGACTGTTGATGGAACACAGAAATGGCATCGGGATTCAATACAACAGTCACCATGCACACTTTCCTCCATGCGAACAGTGTCTCAAACAGTCTACGCTTTGATCGTTCCCTGGAAGACCAGTAGTAGTTTCCGATGCACATCTGGAGGCATTCTGTAATCTGTGGTCTATCAGACTGTTGATGAAACACAGAAATTGCATCGGGATTGACTACAGTCACCAAGTGCACTTTCCTCCGTCTGAGTAATGTCTCAAACAGTCTACGCTTTGATCGTTCCCTGGAAGACCAGTAGTAGTTCCGATGCACATCTGGAGGCATTCTGTAATCAGTGGTCTGTCAGAGTGTTGATGAAACACAGAAATTGCATCGGGATTGAATACAACAGTCACCATGCGCACTTTCCTCCATGGCAGTAATGTCTCAAACAGTCTACGCTTTGATCGTTCCCTGGAAGACCAGCAGTAGTTTCCGATGCACATCTGGAGGCATTCTGTAATCTGTGGTCTATCAGACTGTTGATGAAACACAGAAATTGCATCGGGATTGAATATAACAGTCAGCATTCGCACTTTCCTCCATTGTAGTAATGTCTCTAACAGTCTACAATTTGATTATTCCCTGGAAGACCAGTAGTAGTTTCCGATGCACATCTGGAAGCATTCTGTAATCTGTGGACTATCTGAGTGTTGATGAACCACAGAAATTGCATCGGAATTGAATATAACAGTCACCATGTGCACTTTCCTCCAATGGAGCAGTGTCTCAAACAGTCTACGCTTTGATCGTTCCCTGGAAGACCAGTAGTAGTTTCCGATGCACATATGGAGGCATTCTGTAATCTGTGGACGTTCAAAGTGTTGATGAAACACAATAATTGCATCTGGATTGAATACCCAGTCACCATGCGCACTTTCCTCCACGGGAGTAATGTCTCAAACAGTCTACGCTTTGATTGTTCCCTGGGAGACCAGTAAGAGTTCCGATGCACGTCTTGTGGCATTCTATAATCTGTGGACTATCAGACTGTTGATGAAACACAGAAATTGCATCGGGATTGAATACAACAAACACCATGCGCACTTTCCTCCATGGGGGTAATTCTCAAACAGTCTATGCTTTGATCGTTCCCTGGAAGGCCAGTAGCAGTTTCCGATGCACATCTGGAGGCATTCTGTAATCTGTGTACCTTCAAAGTGTGTATTGAAACACAGAAATTGCCTCGCGATTGAATACAAAAGTCACCATGCGCACTTTCCACCATGGGAGTAATGTCTCAAACAGTCTACGCTTTGATCGTTCCCTGGGAGACCAGTAGTAATTTTCGATGCACATCTGGTGGCATTCTGCAATCTGTGGACTATCAGAGTGTTGATGAATCACATAAATTGCATCGGGATTAAATACAACAGTCATCATGCGCACTCTCCTCCATGGGAGTAATGTCTCTAACAGCCTACACTTTGATCATTCCCTGGAAGACCAGTAGTAGTTTCCGATGCACATCTGGAGGCAATCTGTAATCTGTGAACTATCTGAGTGTTGATGAAACACAGAAATTGCGTCGGGATTTAATACAACAGTCACCATGCGCACTTTCCTCCATGGAAGTAATGTCTCAAACAGTCTACGCTTTGATCGTTCCCTCGAAGACCAGTAGTAGTTTCCGATGCCCATCTGGTGGCATTCTGCAATCTGTGGACTATCAGAGTGTTGATGAAACACAGAAATTGCATCGGGATTGAATACAACGGTCACCATGCGCACTTTCCTCCATGGGAGTAATGTCCCAAACAGTCTACGCTTTGATCGTTCCCTGGAAGACTAGCAGTAGTTTCCGATGCATATCTGGAGGCATTCTGTAATCTGTGGTCTATCAGGCTGTTGATGAAACACAGAAATTGCATCGGGATTGACTACAGTCACCAAGTGCACTTTCCTCCGTCTGAGTAATGTCTCAAACAGTCGACGCTTTGATCGTTCCCTGGAAGACCAGTAGTAGTTCCGATGCACATCTGGAGGCATTCTGTAATCAGTGGTCTGTCAGAGTGTTGATGAAACACAGAAATTGCATCGGGATTGAATACAACAGTCACCATGCGCACTTTCCTATACGGGAGGTATGTCTCAAACAGACTACGCTTTGATCGTTCCCTGGAAGACCAGTAGTAGTTTCCGATGCACATCTGGTTTCATTCTGTAATCTGTGGACTATCAGAGTGTTGATGAAACACAAAAATTGCATCGGAATTGAATACAACAGGCACCATGCGCACTTTCCTCCATGGAAGTAATGTCTCTAATAGTCTACGATTTGATCGTTCCCTGGAAGACCAGTAGTAGTTTCCTATGCACATTTGCAGGCATTCTGTAATCTGTGGACTATCAGAGTGCTGATGAAACACAGAAATTGCATCGGGACTGAATACAACAGTCACCATTCGCACTTTCCTTTATGGGAGTAATGACTCAAACAGTCTATGTTTTGATCGTTCCCTGGAAGACGAGTAGTAGTTTCCGATGCACATCTGGAGACAATCTGTAATCTGTGGACTATCAGAGTGTCGATGAAACACAGAAATTTCATCGGGATTGAATACAACAGTCACCATGCGCACTTTCCTCCATGGGAGTAATGTCTCATACAGTCTACGTGTTGATCGTTCCCTGGAAGAGCAGTAGTAGTTTACGATGCACATCTGGCGGCATTCTGTAATCTGTGGACTATCCGACTGTAGATGAAACACAGAAATTGCATCGGGATTGAATACAACAGGCACCATGCTCATTTTCCTCCATGGGCGTAATGTCTCAAGCAGTCTATTCTTTGATCGTACCCTGGAAGACGTGAAGTAGTTTCCGATGCACATCTGGAGGCATTCTGCAATCTGTGGACTATCAGACTGTTGATGAAACTGAGAAATTCCATCGGGATTGAATACAACAGTCACCATCCCCACTCTCCTCCATGGGAGTAATTCTCAAACAGGCTACGCTTTGATCGTTCCTTGGAAGACCAGTAGTAGTTTCCGATGCACATCTGGTGGTATTCTGTAATCTGTGGACCTTCAAAGTGTTGATGAATCACAGAAATTGCATCGGGATTGAATACAAGAGTCACCATGCGCACTTTCCTCCATGGGAGTAATGTCTGAAACAGTCTACGCTTTGATCGCTCCCAGGAAGACCAGTAGTAGTTTCCTATGCACATCTGGAGACAATCTGTAATCTGTGGACTATCAGAGTGTTGATAAAACACAGAAATTGCATCGGGATTGAATACAACAGTCCCCACGCGCACTTTCCACCATGGGAGAAATGTCTCTAACAGTCTACGCTTTGATCGTTCCCTGGAAGACCAGTAGTAGTTTCAGATGCACATCTGGAGGCATTCTGTAATCTGTGGACTATCATAGTGCTGATGAAACACAGATATTGCATCGGGATTGAATACAACAGTCACCACACGCACTTTCCACCATGGGAGAAATGTCTCTAACAGTCTACGCTTTGATCGTTCCCTGGAAGACCAGTAGTAGTTTCCGAAGCACATCTGGAGGCATTCTGTAATCTGTGGACTATCAGAGTAATGATGAAACACAGAAATTGCATCGGGATTAAATTCAACAGTCATCATGCGCACTTTCCTCCATGGCAGTAATGTCTGTAACAGTCTACGCTTTGATCGTTCCCTGGAAGACCAGTAGTAGTTTCCGATGCACATCTGGAGGCAATCTGTAATCTGTGAACTATCTGAGTGTTGATGAAACACAGAAATTGCGTCGGGATTTAATACAACAGTCACCATGCGCACTTTCCTCCATGGAAGTAATGTCTCAAACAGTCTACGCTTTGATCGTTCCCTCGAAGACCAGTAGTAGTTTCCGATGCCCATCTGGTGGCATTCTGCAATCTGTGGACTATCAGAGTGTTGATGAAACACAGAAATTGCATCGGGATTGAATACAACGGTCACCATGAGCACTTTCCTCCATGGGAGTAATGTCTCAAACAGTCTACGCTTTGATCGTTCCCTGGAAGACTAGCAGTAGTTTCCGATGCATATCTGGAGGCATTCTGTAATCTGTGGTCTATCAGACTGTTGATGAAACACAGAAATTGCATCGGGATTGACTACAGTCACCAAGTGCACTTTCCTCCGTCTGAGTAATGTCTCAAACAGTCTACGCTTTGATCGTTTCCTGGAAGACCAGTAGTAGTTCAGATGCACATCTGGAGGCATTCTGTAATCAGTGGTCTGTCAGAGTGTTGATGAAACACAGAAATTGCATCGGGATTGAATACAACAGTCACCATGCGCACTTTCCTCCACGGGAGGTATGTCTCAAACAGACTACGCTTTGATCGTTCCCTGGAAGACCAGTAGTAGTTTCCGATGCACATCTGGTTTCATTCTGTAATCTGTGGACTATCAGAGTGTTGATGAAACACAAAAATTGCATCGGAATTGAATACAACAGGCACCATGCGCACTTTCCTCCATGGAAGTAATGTCTCTAACAGTCTACGATTTTATCGTTCCCTGGAAGACCAGTAGTAGTTTCCTATGCACATTTGCAGGCATTCTGTAATCTGTGGACTATCAGAGTGCTGATGAAACACAGAAATTGCATCGGGACTGAATACAACAGTCACCATTCGCACTTTCCTTTATGGGAGTAATGACTCAAACAGTCTATGTTTTGATCGTTCCCTGGAAGACGAGTAGTAGTTTCCGATGCACATCTGGAGACAATCTGTAATCTGTGGACTATCAGAGTGTCGATGAAACACAGAAATTTCATCGGGATTGAATACAACAGTCACCATGCGCACTTTCCTCCATGGGAGTAATGTCTCATACAGTCTACGTGTTGATCGTTCCCTGGAAGAGCAGTACTAGTTTACGATGCACATCTGGCGGCATTCTGTAATCTGTGGACTATCCGACTGTAGATGAAACACAGAAATTGCATCGGGATTGAATACAACAGGCACCATGCTCATTTTCCTCCATGGGCGTAATGTCTCAAGCAGTCTATTCTTTGATCGTACCCTGGAAGACGAGAAGTAGTTTCCGATGCACATCTGGAGGCATTCTGCAATCTGTGGACTATCAGACTGTTGATGAAACTGAGAAATTCCATCGGGATTGAATACAACAGTCACCATCCGCACTCTCCTCCATGGGAGTAATTCTCAAACAGGCTACGCTTTGATCGTTCCTTGGAAGACCAGTAGTAGTTTCAGATGCACATCTGGAGTCATTCTGTAATCTGTGGACTATCACAGTGCTGATGAAACACAGAAATTGCATCGGGATTGAATACAACAGTCACCACACGCACTTTCCGACATGGGAGAAATGTCTCTAACAGTCTACGCTTTGATCGTTCCCTGGAAGACCAGTAGTAGTTTCCGATGCACATCTGGAGGCATTCTGTAATCTGTGGACTATCAGAGTATTGATGAAACACAGAAATTGTATCGGGATTAAATTCAACAGTCATCATGCGCACTTTCCTCCATGGCAGTAATGTCTGTAACAGTCTACGCTTTGATCGTTCCCTGGAAGACCAGTAGTAGTTACCGATGCACATCTGTAGGCATTCTGTAATCTGTGTACTATCAGAGTGTTGATGAATCATATGAATTGCATCGGGATTAAATACAACAGTCATCATGCCCACTTTCCTCCATGGGAGTAATGTCTCTAACAGTCTACGCTTTGATCATTCCCTGGAAGACCAGTAGTAGTTTCCGATGCCCATCTGGTGGCATTCTGCAATCTGTGGACTATCAGAGTGTTGATGAAACACAGAAATAGCATCGGGATTGAATACAACGGTCACCATGCGCACTTTCCTCCATGGGAGTAATGTCTCAAACAGTCTACGCTTTGATCGTTCCCTGGAAGACCAGCAGTAGTTTCCGATTCACTTCTGGAGGCATTCTGTAATCTGTGGTCTATCAGACTGTTGATGAAACACAGAAAATGCATCGGGATTGACTACAGTCACCAAGTGCACTTTCCTCCGTGGGAGTAATGTCTCAAACAGTCTACGCTTTGAAAATTCCCTGGAAGACCTGTAGTAGTTCCGATGCACATCTGGAGGCATTCTGTAATCAGTGGTCTGTCAGAGTGTTGATGAAACACAGAAATTGCATCGCGATTGAATACAACAGTCACCATGCGCACTTTCCTCCATGGGAGTAATGTCTCAAACAGTCTACGCTTTGATCGTTCCCTGGAGACCAGCAGTAGTTTCCGATGCACATCTGGAGGCATTCTGTAATCTGTGGTCTATCAGACTGTTGATGAAACACAGAAATTGCATCGGGATTGAATATAACAGTCTGCATTCGCATTTTCCTCCATTGTAGTAATGTCTCTAACAGTCTACGATTTCATTATTCCCTGGAAGACCAGTAGTAGTTTCCGATGCACATCTGGAAGCATTCTGTAATCTGTGGACTATCTGAGTGTTGATGAACCACAGAAATTGCATCGGAATTGAATATAACAGTCACCATGCGCACTTTCCTCCAAGGGAGCAGTGTCTCAAACAGTCTACGCTTTGATCGTTCCCTGGAAGACCAGTAGTAGTTTCCGATGCACATGTGGAGGCATTCTGTAATCTGTGGACGTTCAAAGTGTTGATGAAACACAATAATTGCATCTGGATTGAATACCCAGTCACCATGCGCACTTTCCTCCACGGGAGTAATGTCTCAAACAGTCTACGCTTTGATTGTTCCCTGGGAGACCAGTAATAGTTCCGATGCACGTCTCGTGCCATTCTGTAATCTGTGTACTATCAGAGTGTTGATGAAACACAGAAATTGCATGGGCATTGAATACAACAGCCACCATGCGCACTTTCCTCCATGGGGGTAATTCTCAAACAGTCTATGCTTTGATCGTTCCCTGGAAGGCCAGTAGCAGTTTCCGATGCACATCTGGAGGCATTCTATAATCTGTGTACCTTCAAAGTGTGTATTGAAACACAGAAATTGCCTCGGGATTGAATACAAAAGTCACCATGCGCACTTTCCACCATGGGAGTAATGTCTCAAACAGTCTACGCTTTGATCGTTCCCTGGAAGACCAGTAGTAGTTACCGATGCACATCTGGAGGCCTTCTGTAATCTGTGACCTATCTGCGTGTTGATGAAACACAGAAATTGCGTCGGGATTGAATACAACAGTCACCATGCGCCCTTTTCTCCATGGAAGTAATGTCTCAAACAGTCTACGCTTTGATCGTTCCCTTGAAGACCAGTAGTAGTTTCCGATGCTCATCTGGAGGCAATCTGTAATCTGTGGACTATCAGAGTGTTGATGGAACACAGAAATGGCATCGGGATTCAATACAACAGTCACCATGCACACTTTCCTCCATGCGAACAGTGTCTCAAACAGTCTACTCTTTGATCGTTCCCTGGAAGACCAGTAGTAGTTTCCGATGCACAACTGGAGGCATTCTGTAATCTGTGAACTATCTGAGTGTTGATGAAACACAGAAATTGCATCGGGACTGAATACAACAGTCACCATTCGCACTTTCCTTTATGGGAGTAATGACTCAAACAGTCTATGTTTTGATCGTTCCCTGGAAGACGAGTAGTAGTTTCCGATGCACATCTGGAGACAATCTGTAGTCTGTGGACTATCAGAGTGTCGATGAAACACAGAAATTTCATCGGGATTGAATACAACAGTCACCATGCGCACTTTCCTCCATGGGAGTAATGTCTCATACAGTCTACGTGTTGATCGTTCCCTGGAAGAGCAGTAGTAGTTTACGATGCACATCTGGCGGCATTCTGTAATCTGTGGACTATCCGACTGTAGATGAAACTGAGAAATTCCATCGGGATTGAATACAACAGTCACCATCCGCACTCTCCTCCATGGGAGTAATTCTCAAACAGGCTACGCTTTGATCGTTCCTTGGAAGACCAGTAGTAGTTTCCGATGCACATCTGGAGGCATTCTGTAATCTGTGGACTATCAGAGTATTGATGAAACACAGAAATTGCATCGGGATTAAATTCAACAGTCATCATGCGCACTTTCCTCCATGGCAGTAATGTCTGTAACAGTCTACGCTTTGATCGTTCCCTGGAAGACCAGTAGTAGTTACCGATGCACATCTGTAGGCATTCTGTAATCTGTGTACTATCAGAGTGTTGATGAATCATATAAATTGCATCGGGATTACATACAACAGTCATCATGCGCACTTTCCTCCATGGGAGTAATGTCTCTAACAGTCTACGCTTTGATCATTCCCTGGAAGACAAGTAGTAGTTTCCGATGCCCATCTGGTGGCATTCTGCAATCTGTGGACTATCAGAGTGTTGATGAAACACAGAAATTGCATCGGGATTGAATACAACGGTCACCATGAGCACTTTCCTCCTTGGGAGTAATGTCTCAAACAGTCTACGCTTTGATGGTTCCCTGGAAGACCAGCAGTAGTTTCCGATTCACTTCTGGAGGCATTCTGTAATCTGTGGTCTATCAGACTGTTGATGAAACACAGAAATTGCATCGGGATTGACTACAGTCACCAAGTGCACTTTAGTCCGTGGGAGTAATGTCTCAAACAGTCTACGCTTTGATAATTCCCTGGAAGACCAGTAGTAGTTCCGATGCCCATCTGGTGGCATTCTGCAATCTGTGGAGTATGAGAGTGTTGATGAAACACAGAAATTGCATCGGGATTGAATACAACTGTCACCTTGCGCACCTTCCTCCGTGGGAGTAATGTCTCAAACAGTCTACGCTTTGATCGTTCCCTGGAAGACCAGTAGTAGTTTCCGATGCAAATCTAGTTGCATTCTGTAATCTGTGGACTATCAGAGTGTTGATGAATCACAGTAATTGCATCGGGATTGAATACAACAGTCACCAAAAGCACTTTCCTCTATAAAAGTTATGTCTCAAACAGTCTACGCTTTGATCGGTCTCTGGAAGACCAGTAGTAATTTCCGAAGCACATCTGGAGGCAATCTGTAATTAGTGGACTGTCAGAGTGTTGATGAAACACAGAAATTGCATCGGGATTTAATACAACAGTCACCATTCGTACTTTCCTCCACGGGAGGTATGTCTCAAACAGACTACGCTTTGATCGTTCCCTGGAAGACCAGTAGTAGTTTCCGATGCCCATCTGGTGGCATTCTGTAATCTGTGGACTATCAGAGTGTTGATGAAACAAAGATATTGCATCGTGATTGAGTACAGGAGGCACCATGCGCACTTTCCTCCATGGAAGTAATGTCTCTAACAGTCTACGATTTGATCGTTCCCTGGAAGACCAGTAGTAGTTTCCTATGCACATCTGGATGCATTCTGTAATCTGTGGACTATCAGAGTGCTGATGAAACACAGAAATTGCATCGGGATTGAATACAAGAGTCACCATGAGAACGTTCCTCCATGGGAGTAATGTCTCAAACAGTCTACGCTTTGATCGTTCCCTGGAAGACCAGTAGTAGTTTCCGATGCAAATCTCGTTGCATTCTGTAATCTGTGGACTATCAGATTGTTGATGAATCACAGTAATTGCATCGGGATTGAATACAACAGTCACCAAAAGCACTTTCCTCTATAAAAGTTATGTCTCAAACAGTCTACGCTTTGATCGTTCTCTGGAAGACCAGTAGTAATTTCCGAAGCACATCTGGAGGCAATCTGTAATAAGTGGACTGTCAGAGTGTTGATGAAACACAGAAATTGCATCGGGATTTAATACAACAGTCACCATTCGTACTTTCCTCCACGGGAGGTATGTCTCAAACAGACTACGCTTTGATCGTTCCCTGGAAGACCAGTAGTAGTTTCCGATGCCCATCTGGTGGCATTCTGTAATCTGTGGACTATCAGAGTGTTGATGAAACAAAGATATTGCATCGTGATTGAGTACAGGAGGCACCATGCGCACTTTCCTCCATGGAAGTAATGTCTCTAAGAGTCTACGATTTGATCGTTCCCTGGAAGACCAGTAGTAGTTTCCTATGCACATCTGGATGCATTCTGTAATCTGTGGACTATCAGAGTGCTGATGAAACACAGAAATTGCGTCGGGATTGAATACAAGAGTCACCATGAGAACGTTCCTCCATGGGAGTAATGTCTCAAACAGTCTATGCTTTGATCGCTCCCTGGAATATCAGTAGTATTTTCCGATGCTCATCTTGAGGCATTCTGTAATCTGTGGACTATCAGAGTGTTAATAAAACACAGAAATTGCATCGGGACTGAATACAACAGTCACCATTCGCACTTTCCTTTATGGGAGTAATGACTCAAACAGTCTACGTTTTGATCGTTCCCGGGAAGACCAGTAGTAGTTTCCGATGCACATCTGAAGACAATCTGTAATCTGTGGACTATCAGAGTGTTGATGAAACACAGAAATTGCATCGGGATTGAATACAACAGTCACCATGCGCACTTTCCTCCATGGGAGTAATGTCTCATACAGTCTACGTTTTGATCGTTCCCTGGAAGAGCAGTAGTAGTTTACGATGCACATCTGGAGGCATTCTGTAATCTGTGGACTATCAGACTGTTGATGAAACACAGAAATTGCATCGGGATTGAATACAACAGTCACCATGCGCACTTTCCTCCACGGGAGGTATGTCTCAAACTGACTACGCTTTGATCGTTCCCTGGAAGACCAGTAGTAGTTTCCGATGCACATCTGGTGGCATTCTGTAATCTGTGGACTATCAGAGTGTTGATGAAACACAAAAATTGCATCGGAATTGAATACAACAGGCACCATGCGCACTTTCCTCCATGGGAGTAATGTCTCTAACAGTCTACGATTTGATCGTTCCCTGGAAGACCAGTAGTAGTTTCCTATGCACATCTGCAGGCGTTCTGTAATCTGTGGACTATCAGAGTGCTGATGAAACACAGAAATTGCATCGGGATTGAATACAACAGTCACCATGAGAACGTTCCTCCATGGGAGTAATGTCTCAAACAGTCTATGCTTTGATCGTTCCCTGGAAGACCAGTAGTAGTTTCCGATGCTCATCTTGAAGGCATTGTGTAATCTGTGGACTATCAGATTGTTAATGAAACACAGAAATTGCATCGGAACTGAATACAACAGTCACCATTCGCACTTTCCTTTATGGGAGTAATGACTCAAACAGTCTACGTTTTGATCGTTCCCTGGAAGACCAGTAGTAGTTTCCGATGCACATCTGAAGACAATCTGTAATCTGTGGACTATCAGAGTGTTGATGAAACACAGAAATTGCATCGGGATTGAATACAACAGTCACCATGCGCACTTTCCTCCATGGGAGTAATGTCTCATACAGTCTACGTTTTGATCGTTCCCTGGAAGAGCAGTTGTAGTTTACGATGCACATCTGGAGGCATTCTGTAATCTGTGGACTATCAGACTGTTGATGAAACACAGAAATTGCATCGGGATTGAGTACAACAATCACCATGCCCACTTTCCTCCATGGGAATAATGTCTCAAACAGTCTACGCTTTGATCGTTAGCTGGAAGTCAGTAGTAGTTTCTGATGCATATCTGGAGGCATTCTGTAAACTGTGGACTATCGTAGTGTTGATGAAACACAGAAATTGCATCGGGATTGAATACAACAGTCACCATGCGCACTTTCCTCCATAAAGGTAATGTCTCAAACAGTCTACGCATTGATCGTTCCCTGGAAGACCAGTAGTAGTTTCCGAAGCACATCTGGAGGCAATCTGAAATCTGTGGACTATCAGAGTGATGATGAAACACAGATATTCGAGCGGGATTGAATACAACAGACACCATGAACTCTTTCCTCCATGGGGTAATTCTCAAACAGTCTACGCTTTGATCGTTCCCTGGGAGACCTGTAGTAGTTTCCGATGCACATCTGGAGGCATTCTGTAATCTCTGGACCTTCAAAGTGTGGATTGAAACACAGAAATTGCCTCGGGATTGAATACAACAGTCACCATGCGCATTTTCCTCCACGGGAGTAATGTCTCCAACAGTCTACGCTTTGATCGTTCCCTGGAAGACAAGTAGTAGTTTCCGATGCACATCTGGAGGCAATCTGTTATCTGTGGACTATCAGAGTGTTGATGAAACACAGAAATTGCATCGGGATTGAATACAACAGTCACCATGCGCACTTTCCTCCATGGGGATAATTCTCAAACAGTCTACGCTTTGATCGTTCCCAGGAAGGCCAGTAGTAGTTTCCGATGCACATCTGGAGGCATTCTGTAATCTGTGGACTATCTGAGTGTTGATGAAACACAGAAATTGCGTCGGGATTTAATACAACAGTCACCATGCGCACTTTCCTCCATGGAAGTAATGTCTCAAACAGTCTACGCTTTGATCGTTCCTTCGAAGACCAGTAGTAGTTTCCGATGCACATCTGGAGGCATTCTGTAATCTGTGGTCTATCAGACTGTTGATGAAACACAGAAATTGCATCGGGATTGAATATAACAGTCAGCATTCGCACTTTCCTCCATTGTAGTACTGTCTCTAACAGTCTACGATTTGATTATTCCCTGGAAGACCAGTAGTAGTTTCCGATGCACATCTGGAAGCATTCTGTAATCTGTGGACTATCTGAGTGTTGATGAAACACCGAAATTGCGTCGGGATTTAATACAACAGTCACCATGCGCACTTTCCTCCAAGGGAGCAGTGTCTCAAACAGTCTACGCTTTGATCGTTCCCTGGAAGACCAGTAGTAGTTTCCGATGCACATATGGAGGCATTCTGTAATCAGTGGACTTTCAAAGTGTTGATGAAACACAATAATTGCATCTGGATTGAATACCCAGTCACCATGCGCACTTTCCTCCACGGGAGTAATGTCTCAAACAGTCTACGCTTTGATCGTTCCCTGGGAGACCAGTAGTAGTTCCGATGCACGTCTCGTGGCATTCTGTAATCTGTGGAGTATCAGAGTGTTGATGAAACACAGAAATAGAATCGGGATTGAATACAACAGACACCATGCGCACTTTCCTCCATGGGAGAAATGTCTCAAACTGTCTACGCTTTGATCGTTCCCTGGAAGACCAGTAGTAGTTTCCGCAGCACATCTGGAGGCATTCTGTAATCTGTGGACTATCAGAGTGTTGATGAAACACAGAAATTGCATCGGGATTGAATACAACAGCCACCATGCGCACTTTCCTCCATGGGGGTAATTCTCAAACAGTCTATGCTTTGATCGTTCTCTGGAAGGCCAGTAGCAGTTTCCGATGCACATCTGGAGGCATTCTGTAATCTGTGTACCTTCAAAGTGTGTATTGAAACACAGAAATTGCCTAGGGATTGAATACAAAAGTCACCATGCGCACTTTCCACCATGGGAGTAATGTCTCAAACAGTCTACGTTTTGATCGTTCCCTGGAAGACCAGTAGTAGATACCGATGCACATCTGGAGGCATTCTGTAATCTGTGAAATATCTGAGTGTTGATGAAACACAGAAATTGCGTCGGGATTGAATACAACAGTCACCATGCGCCCTTTTCTCCATGGAAGTAATGTCTCAAACAGTCTACGCTTTGATCGTTCCCTTGAAGACCAGTAGTAGTTTCCGATGCTCATCTGGAGGCAATCTGTAATCTGTGGACTATCAGAGTGTTGATGGAACACAGAAATTGCGTCGGGATTGAATACAACAGTCACCATGCGCCCTTTTCTCCACGGGAGTAATGTCTCAAACAGTCTACGCTTTGATCGTTCCCTGGGAGACCAGTAGTAGTTTCCGATGCACATCTGGAGGCATTCTGTAATCTGTGGTCTATCAGACTGTTGATGAAACACAGAAATTGCATCGGGATTGACTACAGTCACCAAGTGCACTTTCCTCCGTCTGAGTAATGTCTCAAACAGTCTACGCTTTGATCGTTCCCTGGAAGACCAGTAGTAGTTCCGATGCACATCTGGAGGCATTCTGTAATCAGTGGTCTGTCAGAGTGTTGATGAAACACAGAAATTGCATCGGGATTGAATACAACAGTCACCATGCGCACTTTCCTCCATGGGAGTAATGTCTCAAACAGTCTACGCTTTGATCGTTCCCTGGAAGACCAACAGTAGTTTCCGATGCACATCTGGAGGCATTCTGTAATCTGTGGTCTATCAGACTGTTGATGAAACACAGAAATTGCATCGGGATTGAATATAACAGTCAGCATTCGCACTTTCCTCCATTGTAGTAATGTCTCTAACAGTCTACAATTTGATTATTCCCTGGAAGACCAGTAGTAGTTTCCGATGCACATCTGGAAGCATTCTGTAACCTGTGGACTATCTGAGTGTTGATGAACCACAGAAATTGCATCGGAATTGAATATAACAGTCACCATGCGCACTTTCCTCCAATGGAGCAGTGTCTCAAACAGTCTACGCTTTGATCGTTCCCTGGAAGACCAATAGTAGTTTCCGATGCACATATGGAGGCATTCTGTAATCTGTGGACGTTCAAAGTGTTGATGAAACACAATAATTGCATCTGGATTGAATACCCAGTCACCATGCGCACTTTAATCCACGGGAGTCATGTCTCAAACAGTCTACGCTTTGATTGTTCCCTGGGAGACCAGTAATAGTTCCGATGCACGTCTCGTGGCATTCTGTAATCTGTGGACTATCAGAGTGTTGATGAAACACAGAAATTGCATCGGGATTGAATACAACAGCCACCATGCGCACTTTCCTCCATGGGGGTAATTCTCAAACAGTCTATGCTTTGATCGTTCCCTGGAAGGCCAGTAGCAGTTTCCGATGCACATCTGGAGGCAATCTGTAATCTGTGAACTATCTGAGTGTTGATGAAACACAGAAATTGCATCGGGATTACATACAACAGTCATCATGCGCACTTTCCTCCATGGGAGTAATGTCTCTAACAGTCTACGTTTTGATCGTTCCCTGGAAGAGCAGTAGTAGTTTACGATGCACATCTGGAGGCATTCTGTAATCTGTGGACTATCAGACTGTTGATGAAACACAGAAATTGCATCGGGATTGAATACAACAGTCACCATGCGCACTTTCCTCCACGGGAGGTATGTCTCAAACTGACTACGCTTTGATCGTTCCCTGGAAGACCAGTAGTAGTTTCCGATGCACATCTGGTGGCATTCTGTAATCTGTGGACTATCAGAGTGTTGATGAAACACAAAAATTGCATCGGAATTGAATACAACAGGCACCATGCGCACTTTCCTCCATGGGAGTAATGTCTCTAACTGTCTACGATTTGATCGTTCCATGGAAGACCAGTAGTAGTTTCCTATGCACATCTGCAGGCGTTCTGTAATCTGTGGACTATCAGAGTGCTGATGAAACACAGAAATTGCATCGGGATTGAATACAACAGTCACCATGAGAAAGTTTCTCCATGGGAGTAATGTCTCAAACAGTCTATGCTTTGATCGTTCCCTGGAAGACCAGTAGTAGTTTCCGATGCTCATCTTGAGGCATTCTGTAATCTGTGGACTATCAGAGTGTTAATGAAACACAGAAATTGCATCGGGACTGAATACAACAGTCACCATTCGCACTTTCCTTTATGGGAGTAATGACTCAAACAGTCTACGTTTTGATCGTTCCCTGGAAGACCAGTAGTAGTTTCCGATGCACATCTGAAGACAATCTGTAGTCTGTGGACTATCAGAGTGTTGATGAAACACAGAAATTGCATCGGAATTGAATACAACAGTCACCATGCGCACTTTCCTCCATGGGAGTAATGTCTCATACAGTCTAGGATTTGATCGTTCCCTGGAAGAGCAGTAGTAGTTTACGATGCACATCTGGAGGCATTCTGTAATCTGTGGACTATCAGACTGTTGATGAAACACAGAAATTGCATCGGGATTGAGTACAACAGTCACCATGCCCACTTTCCTCCATGGGAATAATGTCTCAAACAGTCTACGCTTTGATCGTTAGCTGGAAGTCAGTAGTAGTTTCTGATGCATTTCTGGAGGCATTCTGTAATCTGTGGACTATCATAGTGTTGATGAAACACAGAAATTGCATCGGGATTGGATACAACAGTCACCATGCGCACTTTCCTCCATAAAAGTAATGTCTCAAACAGTCTACGCATTGATCGTTCCCTGGAAGACCAGTAGTAGCTTCCGAAGCACATCTGGAGGCAATCTGAAATCTGTGGACTATCAGAGTGATGATGAAACACAGATATTGGAGCGGGATTGAATACAACAGACACCATGCCCTCTTTCCTCCATGGGGTAATTCTCAAACAGTCTACGCTTTGATCGTTCCCTGGGAGACCTGTTGTAGTTTCCGATGCACATCTGGAGGCATTCTGTAATCTCTGGACCTTCAAAGTGTGGATTGAAACACAGAAATTGCCTCGGGATTGAATACAACAGTCACCATGCGCACTTTCCTCCATGGGAGTAATGTCTCCAACAGGCTACGCTTTCATCGTTCCCTGGAAGACAAGTAGTAGTTTCCGATGCACATCTGAAGGCAATCTGTTATCTGTGGACTATCAGAGTGTTGATGAAACACAGAAATTGCATCGGGATTGAATACAACAGTCACCATGCGCACTTTCCTCCATGGGAGTAGTGTCCAAACAGTCTACGCTTTGATCGTTCCCTGGAAGGCCAGTAGTAGTTTCCGATGCACATCTGGAGGCATTCTGTAATCTGTGGACTATCTGAGTGTTGATGAAACACAGAAATTGCGTCGGGATTTAAGACTACAGTCACCATGCGCACTCCATGGAAGTAATGTCTCAAGCAGTCTACGCTTTGATCGTTCCCTCGAAGACCAGTAGTAGTTTCCGATGCACATCTGGAGGCATTCTGTAATCTGTGGACTATCAGACTGTTGATGAAACACAGAAATTGCATCGGGATTGAGTACAACAGTCACCATGCCCACTTTCCTCCATGGGAATAATGTCTCAAACAGTCTACGCTTTGATCGTTCCCTGGAAGACCAGTAGTAGTTTCCGATGCACATATGGAGGCATTCAGTAATCTGTGGACTTTCAAAGTGTTGATGAAACACAATAATTGCATCTGGATTGAATACCCAGTCACCATGCGCACTTTCCTCCACGGGAGTAATGTCTCAAACAGTCTACGCTTTGATCGTTCCCTGGGAGACCAGTAGTAGTTCCGATGCACGTCTCGTGGCATTCTGTAATCTGTGGAGTATCAGAGTGTTGATGAAACACAGAAATAGAATCGGGATTGAATACAACAGTCACCATGCGCACTTTCCACCATGGGAGTAATGTCTCAAACAGTCTACGCTTTGATCGTTCCCTGGAAGACCAGTAGTAGTTTCCGATGCACATCTGGTGGCATTCTGTAATCTGTGGACTATCAGAGTGTTGATGAAACACAAAAATTGCATCGGAATTGAATACAACAGGCACCATGCGCACTTTCCTCCATGGGAGTAATGTCTCTAACAGTCTACGATTTGATCGTTCCCTGGAAGACCAGTAGTAGTTTCCTATGCACATCTGCAGGCGCTCTGTTATCTGTGGACTATCAGAGTGCTGATGAAACACAGAGATTGCATTGGGATTGAATACAACAGTCACCATGAGAACGTTCCTCCATGGGAGTAATGTCTCAAACAGTCTATGCTTTGATCGTTCCCTGGAAGACCAGTAGTAGTTTCCGATGCTCATTTTGAGGCATTCTGTAATCTGTGGACTATCAGAGTGTTAATGAAACACAGAAATTGCATCGGGACTGAATACAACAGTCACCATTCGCACTTTCCTTTATGGGAGTAACGACTCAAACAGTCTACGTTTTGATCGTTCCCGGGAAGACCAGTAGTAGTTTCCGATGCACATCTGAAGACAATCTGTAATCTGTGGACTATCAGAGTGTTGATTTAACACAGAAATTGCATCGGGATTGAATACAACAGTCACCATGCGCACTTTCCTCCATGGGAGTAATGTCTCATACAGTCTACGTTTTGATCGTTCCCTGGAAGAGCAGTAGTAGTTTACGATGCACATCTGGAGGCATTCTGTAATCTGTGGACTATCAGACTGTTGATGAAACACAGAAATTGCATCGGGATTGAATACAACAGTCACCATGCGCACTTTCCTCCACGGGAGGTATGTCTCAAACTGACTACGCTTTGATCGTTCCCTGGAAGACCAGTAGTAGTTTCCGATGCACATCTGGTGGCATTCTGTAATCTGTGGACTATCAGAGTGTTGATGAAACACAAAAATTGCATCGTAATTGAATACAACAGGCACCATGCGCACTTTCCTCCATGGGAGTAATGTCTCTAACAGTCTACGATTTGATCGTTCCCTGGAAGAATAGTAGTAGTTTCCTATGCACATCTGCAGGCGTTCTGTAATCTGTGGACTATCAGAGTGCTGATGAAACACAGAAATTGCATCGGGATTGAATACAACAGTCACCATGTGAACGTTCCTCCATGGGAGTAATGTCTCAAACAGTCTATGCTTTGATAGTTCCCTGGAAGACCAGTAGTAGTTTCCGATGCTCATCTTGAGGCATTCTGTTATCTGTGGACTATCAGAGTGTTAATGAAACACAGAAATTGCATCGGGACTGAATACAACAGTCACCATTCGCACTTTCCTTTATGGGAGTAATGACTCAAACAGTCTACGTTTTGATCGTTCCCTGGAAGACCAATAGTAGTTTCCGATGCACATCTGAAGACAATCTGTAATCTGTGGACTATCAGAGTGTTGATGAAACACAGAAATTGCATCGGGATTGAATACAACAGTCACCATGCGCACTTTCCTCCATGGGAGTAATGTCTCATACAGTCTACGTTTTGATCGTTCCCTGGAAGAGCAGTTGTAGTTTACGATGCACATATGGAGGCATTCTGTAATCTGTGGACTATCAGACTGTTGATGAAACACAGAAATTGAATCGGGATTGAGTACAACAATCACCATGCCCACTTTCCTCCATGGGAATAATGTCTCAAACAGTCTACGCTTTGATCGTTAGCTGGAAGTCAGTAGTAGTTTCCGATGCACATCTGGTGGCATTCTGTAATCTGTGGACTATCAGAGTGTTGATGAAACACAGAAATTGCATCGTAATTGAATACAACAGGCACCATGCGCACTTTCCTCCATGGGGATAATTCTCAAACAGTCTACGCTTTGATCGTTCCCAGGAAGGCCAGTAGTAGTTTCCGATGCACATCTGGAGGCATTCTGTAATCTGTGGACTATCTGAGTGTTGATGAAACACAGAAATTGCGTCGGGATTTAATACAACAGTCACCATGCGCACTTTCCTCCATTGAAGTAATGTCTAAAACAGTCTACGCTTTGATCGTTCCCTCGAAGACCAGTAGTAGTTTCCGATGCACATCTGGAGGCATTCTGTAATCTGTGGTCTATCAGACTGTTGATGAAACACAGAAATTGCATCGGGATTGAATATAACAGTCAGCATTCGCACTTTCCTCCATTGTAGTAATGTCTCTAACAGTCTACGATTTGATTATTCCCTGGAAGACCAGTAGTAGTTTCCAATGCACATCTGGAAGCATTCTGTAATCTGTGGACTATCTGAGTGTTGATGAACCACAGAAATTGCATCGGAATTGAATATAACAGTCACCATGCGCACTTTCCTCCAAGGGAGCAGTGTCTCAAACAGTCTACGCTTTGATCGTTCCCTGGAAGACCAGTAGTAGTTTCCGATGCACATATGGAGGCATTCTGTAATCTGTGGACTTTCAAAGTGTTGATGAAACACAATAATTGCATCTGGATTGAATACCCAGTCACCATGCGCACTTTCCTCCACGGGAGTAATGTCTCAAACAGTCTACGCTTTGATCGTTCCCTGGGAGACCAGTAGTAGTTCCGATGCACGTCTCGTGGCATTCTGTAATCTGTGGAGTATCAGAGTGTTGATGAAACACAGAAATAGAATCGGGATTGAATACAACAGACACCATGCGCACTTTCCTCCATGGGAGAAATGTCTCAAACTGTCTACGCTTTGATCGTTCCCTGGAAGACCAGTAGTAGTTTCCGCAGCACATCTGGAGGCATTCTGTAATCTGTGGACTATCAGAGTGTTGATGAAACACAGAAATTGCATCGGGATTGAATACAACAGCCACCATGCGCACTTTCCTCCATGGTGGTAATTCTCAAACAGTCTATGCTTTGATCGTTCCCTGGAAGGCCAGTAGCAGTTTCCGATGCACATCTGGAGGCATTCTGTAATCTGTGTACCTTCAAAGTGTGTATTGAAACACAGAAATTGCCTAGGGATTGAATACAAAAGTCACCATGCGCACTTTCCACCATGGGAGTAATGTCTCAAACAGTCTACGCTTTGATCGTTCCCTGGAAGACCAGTAGTAGTTTCCAATGCCCATCTGGTGGCATTCTGCAATCTGTGGACTATCAGAGTGTTGATGAATCACATAAATTGCATCGGGATTAAATACAACAGTCATCATGCGCACTCTCCTCCATGGGAGTAATGTCTCTAACAGCCTACGCTTTGATCATTCCCTGGAAGACCAGTAGTAGTTTCCGATGCACATCTGGAGGCAATCTGTAATCTGTGAACTATCTGAGTGTTGATGAAACACAGAAATTGCGTCGGGATTTAATACAACAGTCACCATGCGCACTTTCCTCCATGGAAGTAATGTCTCAAACAGTCTACGCTTTGATCGTTCCCTCGAAGACCAGTAGTAGTTTCCGATGCACATCTGGAGGCATTCTGTAATCTGTGGTCTATCAGACTGTTGATGAAACACAGAAATTGCATCGGGATTGAATATAACAGTCAGCATTCGCACTTTCCTCCATTGTAGTACTGTCTCTAACAGTCTACGATTTGATTAATCCCTGGAAGACCAGTAGTAGTTTCCGATGCCCATGTGGTGGCATTCTGCAATCTGTGGACTATCAGAGTGTTGATGAAACACAGACATTGCATCGGGATTGAATACAACAGTCACCATTCGCACTTTCCTTTATGGGAGTAATGACTCAAACAGTCTATGTTTTGATCGTTCCCTGGAAGACGAGTAGTAGTTTCCGATGCACATCTGGAGACAATCTGTAATCTGTGGACTATCAGAGTGTCGATGAAACACAGAAATTTCATCGGGATTGAATACAACAGTCACCATGCGCACTTTCCTCCATGGGAGTAATGTCTCATACAGTCTACGTGTTGATCGTTCCCTGGAAGAGCAGTAGTAGTTTACGATGCACATCTGGCGGCATTCTGTAATCTGTGGACAATCCGACTGTAGATGAAACACAGATATTGCATCGGGATTGAATACAACAGGCACCATGCTCATTTTCCTCCATGGGCGTAATGTCTCAAGCAGTCTATTCTTTGATCGTACCCTGGAAGACGTGAAGTAGTTTCCGATGCACATCTGGAGGCATTCTGCAATCTGTGGACTATCAGACTGTTGATGAAACTGAGAAACTCCATCGGGATTGAATACAACAGTCACCATCCCCACTCTCCTCCATGGGAGTAATTCTCAAACAGGCTACGCTTTGATCGTTCCTTGGAAGACCAGTAGTAGGTTCCGATGCACATCTGGTGGTATTCTGTAATCTGTGGACCTTCAAAGTGTTGATGAATCACAGAAATTGCATCGGGATTGAATACAAGAGTCAACATGCGCACTTTCCTCCATGGGAGTAATGTCTGAAACAGTCTACGCTTTGATCGCTCCAAGGAAGACCAGTAGTAGTTTCTGATGCACATCTGGAGACAATCTGTAATCTGTGGACTATCAGAGTGTTGATGAAACACAGAAATTGCATCGGGATTGAATACAACAGTCCCCACGCGCACTTTCCACCATGGGAGAAATGTCTCTAACAGTCTACGCTTTGATCGTTCCCTGGAAGACCAGTAGTAGTTTCAGATGCACATCTGGAGGCATTCTGTAATCTGTGGACTATCATAGTGCTGATGAAACACAGAAATTGCCTCGGGATTGAATACAACAGTCACCACACGCACTTTCCACCATGGGAGAAATGTCTCTAACAGTCTACGCTTTGATCGTTCCCTGGAAGACCAGTAGTAGTTTCCGATGCACATCTGGAGGCATTCTGTAATCTGTGGACTATCAGAGTATTGATGAAACACAAAAATTGCATCGGGATTAAATTCAACAGTCATCATGCGCACTTTCCTCCATGGCAGTAATGTCTGTAACAGTCTACGCTTTCATCGTTCCCTGGAAGACCAGTAGTAGTTTCCGATGCACATCTGGAGGCAATCTGTAATCTGTGAACTATCTGAGTGTTGATGAAACACAGAAATTGCGTCGGGATTTAATACAACAGTCACCATGCGCACTTTCCTCCATGGAAGTAATGTCTCAAACAGTCTACGCTTTGATCGTTCCCTCGAAGACCAGTAGTAGTTTCCGATGCCCATCTGGTGGCATTCTGCAATCTGTGGACTATCAGAGTGTTGATGAAACACAGAAATTGCATCGGGATTGAATACAACGGTCACCATGCGCACTTTCCTCCATGGGAGTAATGTCTCAAACAGTCTACGCTTTGATCGTTCCCTGGAAGACTAGCAGTAGTTTCCGATGCATATCTGGAGGCATTCTGTAATCTGTGGTCTATCAGACTGTTGATGAAACACAGAAATTGCATCGGGATTGACTACAGTCACCAAGTGCACTTTCCTCCGTCTGAGTAATGTCTCAAACAGTCTACGCTTTGATCGTTCCCTGGAAGACCAGTAGTAGTTCCGATGCACATCTGGAGGCATTCTGTAATCAGTGGTCTGTCAGAGTGTTGATGAAACACAGAAATTGCATCGGGATTGAATACAACAGTCACCATGCGCACTTTCCTCCACGGGAGGTATGTCTCAAACAGACTACGCTTTGATCGTTCTCTGGAAGACCAGTAGTAGTTTCCGATGCACATCTGGTTTCATTCTGTAATCTGTGGACTATCAGAGTGTTGATGAAACACAAAAATTGCATCGGAATTGAATACAACAGGCACCATGCGCACTTTCCTCCATGGAAGTAATGTCTCTAACAGTCTATGTTTTGATCGTTCCCTGGAAGACGAGTAGTAGTTTCCGATGCACATCTGGAGACAATCTGTAATCTGTGGACTATCAGAGTGTCGATGAAACACAGAAATTTCATCGGGATTGAATACAACAGTCACCATGCGCACTTTCCTCCATGGGAGTAATGTCTCATACAGTCTACGTGTTGATTGTTCCCTGGAAGAGCAGTAGTAGTTTACGATGCACATCTGGCGGCATTCTGTAATCTGTGGACTATCCGACTGTAGATGAAACACAGAAATTGCATCGGGATTGAATACAACAGGCACCATGCTCATTTTCCTCCATGGGCGTAATGTCTCAAGCAGTCTATTTTTTGATCGTACCCTGGAAGACGTGAAGTAGTTTCCGATGCACATCTGGAGGCATTCTGCAATCTGTGGACTATCAGACTGTTGATGAAACTGAGAAATTCCATCGGGATTGAATACAACAGTCACCATCCGCACTCTCCTCCATGGGAGTAATTCTCAAACAGGCTACGCTTTGATCGTTCCTTGGAAGACCAGTAGTAGTTTCCGATGCACATCTGGTGGTATTCTGTAATCTGTGGACCTTCAAAGTGTTGATGAATCACAGAAATTGCATCGGGATTGAATACAAGAGTCACCATGCGCACTTTCCTCCATAAAGGTAATGTCTCAAACAGTCTACGCATTGATTGTTCCCTGGAAGACCAGTAGTAGTTTCCGAAGCACAACTGGAGGCAATCTGAAATCTGTGGACTATCAGAGTGTTGATGAAACACAGAAATTGCATCGGGATTGAATACAACAGTCCCCACGCGCACTTTCCACCATGGGAGAAATGTCTCTAACAGTCTACGCTTTGATCGTTCCCTGGAAGACCAGTAGTAGTTTCAGATGCACATCTGGAGGCATTCTGTAATCTGTGGACTATCATAGTGCTGATGAAACACAGAAATTGCCTCGGGATTGAATACAACAGTCACCACACGCACTTTCCACCATGGGAGAAATGTCTCTAACAGTCTACGCTTTGATCGTTCCCTGGAAGACCAGTAGTAGTTTCCGATGCACATCTGGAGGCATTCTGTAATCTGTGGACTATCAGAGTATTGATGAAACACAAAAATTGCATCGGGATTAAATTCAACAGTCATCATGCGCACTTTCCTCCATGGCAGTAATGTCTGTAACAGTCTACGCTTTCATCGTTCCCTGGAAGACCAGTAGTAGTTTCCGATGCACATCTGGAGGCAATCTGTAATCTGTGAACTATCTGAGTGTTGATGAAACACAGAAATTGCGTCGGGATTTAATACAACAGTCACCATGCGCACTTTCCTCCATGGAAGTAATGTCTCAAACAGTCTACGCTTTGATCGTTCCCTCGAAGACCAGTAGTAGTTTCCGATGCCCATCTGGTGGCATTCTGCAATCTGTGGACTATCAGAGTGTTGATGAAACACAGAAATTGCATCGGGATTGAATACAACGGTCACCATGCGCACTTTCCTCCATGGGAGTAATGTCTCAAACAGTCTACGCTTTGATCGTTCCCTGGAAGACTAGCAGTAGTTTCCGATGCATATCTGGAGGCATTCTGTAATCTGTGGTCTATAAGACTGTTGATGAAACACAGAAATTGCATCGGGATTGACTACAGTCACCAAGTGCACTTTCCTCCGTCTGAGTAATGTCTCAAACAGTCTACGCTTTGATCGTTCCCTGGAAGACCAGTAGTAGTTCCGATGCACATCTGGAGGCATTCTGTAATCAGTGGTCTGTCAGAGTGTTGATGAAACACAGAAATTGCATCGGGATTGAATACAACAGTCACCATGCGCACTTTCCTCTACGGGAGGTATGTCTCAAACAGACTACGCTTTGATCGTTCCCTGGAAGACCAGTAGTAGTTTCCGATGCACATCTGGTTTCATTCTGTAATCTGTGGACTATCAGAGTGTTGATGAAACACAAAAATTGCATCGGAATTGAATACAACAGGCACCATGCGCACTTTCCTCCATGGAAGTAATGTCTCTAACAGTCTATGTTTTGATCGTTCCCTGGAAGACGAGTAGTAGTTTCCGATGCACATCTGGAGACAATCTGTAATCTGTGGACTATCAGAGTGTCGATGAAACACAGAAATTTCATCGGGATTGAATACAACAGTCACCATGCGCACTTTCCTCCATGGGAGTAATGTCTCATACAGTCTACGTGTTGATTGTTCCCTGGAAGAGCAGTAGTAGTTTACGATGCACATCTGTGCGGCATTCTGTAATCTGTGGACTATCCGACTGTAGATGAAACACAGAAATTGCATCGGGATTGAATACAACAGGCACCATGCTCATTTTCCTCCATGGGCGTAATGTCTCAAGCAGTCTATTTTTTGATCGTACCCTGGAAGACGAGAAGTAGTTTCCGATGCACATCTGGAGGCATTCTGCAATCTGTGGACTATCAGACTGTTGATGAAACTGAGAAATTCCATCGGGATTGAATACAACAGTCACCATCCGCACTCTCCTCCATGGGAGTAATTCTCAAACAGGCTACGCTTTGATCGTTCCTTGGAAGACCAGTAGTAGTTTCCGATGCACATCTGGTGGTATTCTGTAATCTGTGGACCTTCAAAGTGTTGATGAATCACAGAAATTGCATCGGGATTGAATACAAGAATCACCATGCGCACTTTCCTCCATAAAGGTAATGTCTCAAACAGTCTACGCATTGATTGTTCCCTGGAAGACCAGTAGTAGTTTCCGAAGCACAACTGGAGGCAATCTGAAATCTGTGGACTATCAGAGTGTTGATGAAACACAGAAATTGCATCGGGATTGAATACAACAGTCCCCACGCGCACTTTCCACCATGGGAGAAATGTCTCTAACAGTCTACGCTTTGATCGTTCCCTGGAAGACCAGTAGTAGTTTCAGATGCACATCTGGAGGCATTCTGTAATCTGTGGACTATCATAGTGCTGATGAAACACAGAAATTGCATCGGGATTGAATACAACAGTCACCACACGCACTTTCCACCATGGGAGAAATGTCTCTAACAGTCTACGCTTTGATCGTTCCCTGGAAGACCAGTAGTAGTTTCCGATGCACATCTGGAGGCATTCTGTAATCTGTGGACTATCAGAGTATTGATGAAACACAGAAATTGCAACGGGATTAAATTCAACAGTCATCATGCGCACTTTCCTCCATGGCAGTAATGTCTGTAACAGTCTACGCTTTGATCGTTCCCTGGAAGACCAGTAGTAGTTACCGATGCACATCTGTAGGCATTCTGTAATCTGTGTACTATCAGAGTGTTGATGAATCATATAAATTGCATCGGGATTAAATACAACAGTCATCATGCGCACTTTCCTCCATGGGAGTAATGTCTCTAACAGTCTACGCTTTGATCATTCCCTGGAAGACCAGTAGTAGTTTCCGATGCCCATCTGGTGGCATTCTGCAATCTGTGGACTATCAGAGTGTTGATGAAACACAGAAATTGCATCGGGATTGAATACAACGGTCACCATGCTCACTTTCCTCCATGGGAGTAATGTCTCAAACAGTCTACGCTTTGATCGTTCCCTGGAAGACCAGCAGTAGTTTCCGATTCACTTCTGGAGGCATTCTGTAATCTGTGGTCTATCAGACTGTTGATGAAACACAGAAATTGCATCGGGATTGAATATAACAGTCAGCATTCGCACTTTCCTCCATTGTAGTAATGTCTCTAACAGTCTACGATTTGATTATTCCCTGGAAGACCAGTAGTAGTTTCCGATGCACATCTGGAAGCATTCTGTAATCTTTGGACTATCTGAGTGTTGATGAACCACAATAATTGCATCGGAATTGAATATAACAGTCACCATGCGCACTTTCCTCCAAGGGAGCAGTGTCTCAAACAGTCTACGCTTTGATCGTTCCCTGGAACACCAGTAGTAGTTTCCGATGCACATATGGAGGCATTCTGTAATCTGTGGACGTCCAAAGTGTTGATGAAACACAATAATTGCATCTGGATTGAATACCCAGTCACCGTGCGCACTTTCCTCCACGGGAGTAATGTCTCAAACAGTCTACGCTTTGATTGTTCCCTGGGAGACCAGTAAAAGTTCCGATGCACGTCTCGTGCCATTCTGTAATCTGTGGACTATCAGAGTGTTGATGAAACACAGAAATTGCATCGGCATTGAATACAACAGCCACCATGCGCACTTTCCTCCATGGGGGTAATTCTCAAACAGTCTATGCTTTGATCGTTCCCTGGAAGGCCAGTAGCAGTTTCCGATGCACATCTGGAGGCATTCTGTAATCTGTGTACCTTCAAAGTGTGTATTGAAACACAGAAATTGCCTCGGGATTGAATACAAAAGTCACCATGCGCACTTTCCACCATGGGAGTAATGTCTCAAACAGTCTACGCTTTGATCGTTCCCTGGAAGACCAGTAGTAGTTCCCGATGCACATCTGGAGGCATTCTGTAATCTGTGACCTATCTGAGTGTTGATGAAACACAGAAATTGCGTCGGGATTGAATACAACAGTCACCATGCGCCCTTTTCTCATTGGAAGTAATGTCTCAAACAGTCTACGCTTTGATCGTTCCCTTGAAGACCAGTAGTAGTTTCCGATGCTCATCTGGAGGCAATCTGTAATCTTTGGACTATCAGAGTGTTGATGGAACACAGAAATGGCATCAGGATTCAATACAACAGTCACCATGCACACTTTCCTCCATGCGAACAGTGTCTCAAACAGTCTACTCTTTGATCGTTCCCTTGAAGACCAGTAGTAGTTTCCGATGCACAACTGGAGGCATTCTGTAATCTGTGGACTATCAGAGTGTTGATGAATCACATAAATTGCATCGGGATTAAATACAACAGTCATCATGCGCACTCTCCTCCATGGGAGTAATGTCTCTAACAGCCTACGCTTTGATCTTTCCCTGGAAGACCAGTAGTAGTTTCCGATGCACATCTGGAGGCATTCTGTAATCTGTGAACTATCTGAGTGTTGATGAAACACAGAAATTGCGTCGGGATTTAATACAACAGTCACCATGCGCACTTTCCTCCATGGAAGTAATGTCTCAAACAGTCTACGCTTTGATCGTTCCCTCGAAGACCAGTAGTAGTTTCCGATGCCCATCTGGTGGCATTCTGCAATCTGTGGACTATCAGAGTGTTGATGAAACACAGAAATTGCATCGGGATTGAATACAACGGTCACCATGCGCACTTTCCTCCATGTGAGTAATGTCTCAAACAGTCTACGCTTTGATCGTTCCCTGGAAGACCAGCAGTAGTTTCCGATTCACTTCTGGAGGCATTCTGTAATCTGTGGACTATCAGAGTGTTGATGAAACACAGAAATTGCATCGGCATTGAATACAACAGCCACCATGCGCACTTTCCTCCATGGGGGTAATTCTCAAACAGTCTATTCAAACAGTCTACGCTTTGATAATTCCCTGGAAGACCAGTAGTAGTTCCGATGCACATCTGGAGGCATTCTGTAATCAGTGGTCTGTCAGAGTGTTGATGAAACACAGAAATTGCATCGGGATTGAATACAACAGTCACCATGCGCACTTTCCTCCATGGGAGTAATGTCTCAAACAGTCTACGCTTTGATCGTTCCCTGGAAGACCAGCAGTAGTTTCCGATGCACATCTGGAGGCATTCTGTAATCTGTGGTCTATCAGACTGTTGATGAAACACAGAAATTGCATCGGGATTGAATATAACAGTCAGCATTCGCACTTTCCTCCATTGTAGTTATGTCTCTAACAGTCTACGATTTGATTATTCCCTGGAAGACCAGTAGTAGTTTCCGATGCACATCTGGAAATATTCTGTAATCTGTGGACTATCTGAGTGTTGATGAACCACAGAAATTGCATCGGAATTGAATATAACAGTCACCATGCGCACTTTCCTCCAAGGGAGCAGTGTCTCAAACAGTCTACGCTTTGATCGTTCCCTGGAAGACCAGTAGTAGTTTCCGATGCACATATGGAGGCATTCTGTAATCTGTGGACGTTCAAAGTGTTGATGTAACACAATAATTGCATCTGGATTGAATACCCAGTCACCATGCGCACTTTCCTCCACGGGAGTAATGTCTCAAACAGTCTACGCTTTGATTGTTCCCTGGGAGACCAGTAATAGTTCCGATGCACGTCTCGTGCCATTCTGTAATCTGTGGACTATCAGAGTGTTGATGAAACACAGAAATTGCATCGGCATTGAATACAACAGCCACCATGCGCACTTTCTTCCATGGGGGTAATTCTCAAACAGTCTATGCTTTGATCGTTCCCTGGAAGGCCAGTAGCAGTTTCCGATGCACATCTGGAGGCATTCTGTAATCTGTGTACCTTCAAAGTGTGTATTGAAACACAGAAATTGCCTCGGGATTGAATACAAAAGTCACCATGCGCACTTTCCTCCATGGGAGTAATGTCTATAACAGTCTACGTTTTGATCATTCCCTGGAAGACCAGTAGTAGTTTCCGATGCCCACCTGGTGGCATTCTGCAATCTGTGGACTATCAGAGTGTTGATGAAACACAGAAATTGCATCGGGATTGAATACAACGGTCACCATGCGCACTTTCCTCCATGGGAGTAATGTCTCAAACAGTCTACGCTTTGATCGTTCCCTGGAAGACCAGCAGTAGTTTCCGATTCACTTCTGGAGGCATTCTGTAATCTGTGGTCTATCAGCCTGTTGATGAAACACAGAAATTGCATCGGGATTGACTACAGTCACCAAGTGCACTTTCCTCCATGGGAGTAATGTCTCAAACAGTCTACGCTTTGATAATTCCCTGGAAGACCAGTAGTAGTTCCGATGCACATCTGGAGGCATTCTGTAATCAGTGGTCTGTCAGAGTGTTGATGAAACACAGAAATTGCATCGGGATTGAATACAACAGTCACCATGCGCACTTTCCTCCATGGGAGTAATGTCTCAAACAGTCTACGCTTTGATCGTTCCCTGGAAGACCAGCAGTAGTTTCCGATGCACATCTGGAGGCATTCTGTAATCTGTGGTCTATCAGACTGTTGATGAAACACAGAAATTGCATCGGGATTGAATATAACAGTCAGCATTCGCACTTTCCTCCATTGTAGTTATGTCTCTAACAGTCTACGATTTGATTATTCCCTGGAAGACCAGTAGTAGTTTCCGATGCACATCTGGAAATATTCTGTAATCTGTGGACTATCTGAGTGTTGATGAACCACAGAAATTGCATCGGAATTGAATATAACAGTCACCATGCGCACTTTCCTCCAAGGGAGCAGTGTCTCAAACAGTCTACGCTTTGATCGTTCCCTGGAAGACCAGTAGTAGTTTCCGATGCACATATGGAGGCATTCTGTAATCTGTGGACGTTCAAAGTGTTGATGTAACACAATAATTGCATCTGGATTGAATACCCAGTCACCATGCGCACTTTCCTCCACGGGAGTAATGTCTCAAACAGTCTACGCTTTGATTGTTCCCTGGGAGACCAGTAATAGTTCCGATGCACGTCTCGTGCCATTCTGTAATCTGTGGACTATCAGAGTGTTTATGAAACACAGAAATTGCATCGGCATTGAATACAACAGCCACCATGCGCACTTTCCTCCATGGGGGTAATTCTCAAACAGTCTATGCTTTGATCGTTCCCTGGAAGGCCAGTAGCAGTTTCCGATGCACATCTGGAGGCATTCTGTAATCTGTGTACCTTCAAAGTGTGTATTGAAACACAGAAATTGCCTCGGGATTGAATACAAAAGTCACCATGCGCACTTTCCACCATGGGAGTAATGTCTCAAACAGTCTACGCTTTGATCGTTCCCTGGAAGACCAGTAGTAGTTACCGATGCACATCTGGAGGCATTCTGTAATCTGTGACCTATCTGAGTGTTGATGAAACACAGAAATTGCGTCGGGATTGAATACAACAGTAACCATGCGCCCTTTTCTCCATGGAAGTAATGTCTCAAACAGTCTACGCTTTGATCGCTCCCTTGAAGACCAGTAGTAGTTTCCGATGCTCAGCTGGAGGCAATCTGTAATCTGTGGACTATCAGAGTGTTGATGGAACACAGAAATGGCATCGGGATTCAATACAACAGTCACCATGCACACTTTCCTCCATGCGAACAGTGTCTCAAACAGTCTACTCTTTGATCGTTCCCTGGAAGACCAGTAGTAGTTTCCGATGCACAACTGGAGGCATTCTGTAATCTGTGGACTATCAGAGTGTTGATGAATCACATAAATTGCATCGGGATTAAATACAACAGTCATCATGCGCACTCTCCTGCATGGGAGTAATGTCTCTAACAGCCTACGCTTTGATCTTTCCCTGGAAGACCAGTAGTAGTTTCCGATTCACATCTGGTGGCATTCTGTAATCTGTGAACTATCTGAGTGTTGATGAAACACAGAAATTGCGTCGGGATTTAATACAACAGTCACCATGCGCACTTTCCTCCATGGAAGTAATGTCTCAAACAGTCTACGCTTTGATCGTTCCCTCGAAGACCAGTAGTAGTTTCCGATGCCCATCTGGTGGCATTCTGCAATCTGTGGACTATCAGAGTGTTGATGAAACACAGAAATTGCATCGGGATTGAATACAACGGTCACCATGCGCACTTTCCTCCATGGGAGTAATGTCTCAAACAGTCTACGCTTTGATCGTTCCCTGGAAGACCAGTAGTAGTTCCGATGCACATCTGGAGGCATTCTGTAATCAGTGGTCTCTCAGAGTGTTGATGAAACACAGAAATTGCATCGGGATTGAATACAACAGTCACAATGCGCACTTTCCTCCAAGGGAGGTATGTCTCAAACAGACTACGCTTTGATCGTTCCCTGGAAGACCAGTAGTAGTTTCCGATGCACATCTGGTTTCATTCTGTAATCTGTGGACTATCAGAGTGTTGATGAAACACAAAAATTGCATCGGAATTGAATACAACAGGCACCATGCGCACTTTCCTCCATGGAAGTAATGTCTCTAACAGTCTACGATTTGATCGTTCCCTGGAAGACCAGTAGTAGTTTCCTATACACTTTTGCAGGCATTCTGTAATCTGTGGTCTATCAGACTGTTGATGAAACACAGAAATTGCATCGGGATTGAATATAACAGTCAGCATTCGCACTTTCCTCCATTGTAGTTATGTCTCTAACAGTCTACGATTTGATTATTCCCTGGAAGACCAGTAGTAGTTTCCGATGCACATCTGGAAATATTCTGTAATCTGTGGACTATCTGAGTGTTGATGAACCACAGAAATTGCATCGGAATTGAATATAACAGTCACCATGCGCACTTTCCTCCAAGGGAGCAGTGTCTCAAACAGTCTACGCTTTGATCGTTCCCTGGAAGACCAGTAGTAGTTTCCGATGCACATATGGAGGCATTCTGTAATCTGTGGACGTTCAAAGTGTTGATGTAACACAATAATTGCATCTGGATTGAATACCCAGTCACCATGCGCACTTTCCTCCATGGGAGTAATGTCTCAAACAGTCTACGCTTTGATTGTTCCCTGGGAGACCAGTAATAGTTCCGATGCACGTCTCGTGCCATTCTGTAATCTGTGGACTATCAGAGTGTTGATGAAACACAGAAATTGCATCGGCATTGAATACAACAGCCACCATGCGCACTTTCCTCCATGGGGGTAATTCTCAAACAGTCTATTCAAACAGTCTACGCTTTGATAATTCCCTGGAAGACCAGTAGTAGTTCCGATGCACATCTGGAGGCATTCTGTAATCAGTGGTCTGTCAGAGTGTTGATGAAACACAGAAATTGCATCGGGATTGAATACAACAGTCACCATGCGCACTTTCCTCCATGGGAGTAATGTCTCAAACAGTCTACGCTTTGATCGTTCCCTGGAAGACCAGTAGTAGTTTCCGATGCAAATCTCGTTGCATTCTGTAATCTGTGGACTATCAGAGTGTTGATGAATCACAGTAATTGCATCGGGATTGAATACAACAGTCACCAAAAGCACTTTCCCCTATAAAAGTTATGTCTCAAACAGTCTACGCTTTGATCGTTCTCTGGAAGACCAGTAGTAATTTCCGAAGCACATCTGGAGGCAATCTGTAATAGGTGGACTGTCAGAGTGTTGATGAAACACAGAAATTGCATCGGGATTTAATACAAGAGTCACCATTCGTACTTTCCTCCACGGGAGGTATGTCTCAAACAGACTACGCTTTGATCGTTCCCTGGAAGACCAGTAGTAGTTTCCGATGCCCATCTGGTGGCATTCTGTAATCTGTCGACTATCAGAGTGTTGATGAAACAAAGATATTGCATCGTGATTGAGTACAGGAGGCACCATGCGCACTTTCCTCCATGGAAGTAATGTCTCTAACAGTCTACGATTTGATCGTTCCCTGGAAGACCAGTAGTAGTTTCCTATGCACATCTAGATGCATTCTGTAATCTGTGGACTATCAGAGTGCTGATGAAACACAGAAATTGCATCGGGATTGAATACAAGAGTCACCATGAGAACGTTCCTCCATGGGAGTAATGTCTCAAACAGTCTATGCTTTGATCGCTCCCTGGAATATCAGTAGTAGTTTCCGATGCTCATCTTGAGGCATTCTGTAATCTGTGGACTATCAGAGTGTTAATGAAACACAGATATTGCATCGGGACCGAATACAACAATCACCATGCGCACTTTCCTCCTAGGGAGTATTGTCTCAGACAGTCTACGCTTTAATCGTTCCCAGGAAGACCAGTAGTAGTTTCAGATACTCATCTGGAGGCATTCTGTAATCTGTGGACTATCAGAGTGTTGATGAAACTCAGAAAATGCATCGGGATTGTGTAAAACAGTCACCATGTGCACTTTCCTCCATGTGAGTAATTCTAATACAGGCTACGCTTTGATCGTTCCCTGGAAGACCAGTAGTAGTTTCCGATGCACATCTGGAGGCATTCTGCAATCTGTGGACTCTCAGACTGTTGATGAAACACAGAAATTACATCAGGATTGAATACAAAAGTCACCATTCGCACTTTCCTCCATGTGAGTATTGTCTCAAACAGTCTATTTTTTGATCGTTCCCTGGAAGACCAGTAGTAGTTTCCGATGCACATCTGGAGGCATTCTGTAATCTGTGGACTATCAGAGTTCTGATGAAACACAGAAATTGCATCGGGATTGAATACAACGGTCCCCACGCGCACTTTCCACCATGGGAGAAATGTCTCTAACAGTCTACGCTTTGATCGTTCCCTGGAAGACCAGTAGTAGTTTCCGATGCACATCTGGAGGCATTCTGTAATCTGTGGACTATCAGAGTATTGATGAAACACAGAAATTGCATCGGGATTAAATTCAACAGTCATCATGCGCACTTTCCTCCATTCCAGTAATGTCTGTAACAGTCTACGCTTTGATCGTTCCCTGGGAGACCAGTAGTAGTTACCGATGCACATCTGTAGGCATTCTGTAATATGTGTACTATCAGAGTGTTGATGAATCATATAAATTGCATCGGGATTAAATACAACAGTCATCATGCGCACTTTCCTCCATGGGAGTAATGTCTATAACAGTCTACGCTTTGATCATTCCCTGGAAGACCAGTAGTAGTTTCCGATGCCCATCTGGTGGCATTCTGCAATCTGTGGACTATCAGAGTGTTGATGAAACACAGATATTGCATAGGGATTGAATACAACGGTCACCATGCGCACTTTCCTCCATGGGAGTAATGTCTCAAACAGTCTACGCTTTGATCGTTCCCTGGTAGACCAGCAGTAGTTTCCGATTCACTTCTGGAGGCATTCTGTAATCTGTGGTCTATCAGACTGTTGATGAAACACAGAAATTGCATCGGGATTGACTACAGTCACCAAGTGCACTTTCCTCCATGGGAGTAATGTCTCAAACAGTCTACGCTTTGATCGTTCCCTGGAAGACCAGCAGTAGTTTCCGATGCACATCTGGAGGCATTCTGTAATCTGTGGTCTATCAGACTGTTGATGAAACACAGAAATTGCATCGGGATTGAATATAACAGTCAGCATTCGCACTTTCCTCCATTGTAGTTATGTCTCTAACAGTCTACGATTTGATTATTCCCTGGAAGACCAGTAGTAGTTTCCGATGCACATCTGGAAATATTCTGTAATCTGTGGACTATCTGAGTGTTGATGAACCACAGAAATTGCATCGGAATTGAATATAACAGTCACCATGCGCACTTTCCTCCAAGGGAGCAGTGTCTCAAACAGTCTACGCTTTGATCGTTCCCTGGAAGACCAGTAGTAGTTTCCGATGCACATATGGAGGCATTCTGTAATCTGTGGACGTTCAAAGTGTTGATGTAACACAATAATTGCATCTGGATTGAATACCCAGTCACCATGCGCACTTTCCTCCACGGGAGTAATGTCTCAAACAGTCTACGCTTTGATTGTTCCCTGGGAGACCAGTAATAGTTCCGATGCACGTCTCGTGCCATTCTGTAATCTGTGGACTATCAGAGTGTTGATGAAACACAGAAATTGCATCGGCATTGAATACAACAGCCACCATGCGCACTTTCCTCCATGGGGGTAATTCTCAAACAGTCTATTCAAACAGTCTACGCTTTGATAATTCCCTGGAAGACCAGTAGTAGTTCCGATGCACATCTGGAGGCATTCTGTAATCAGTGGTCTGTCAGAGTGTTGATGAAACACAGAAATTGCATCGGGATTGAATACAACAGTCACCATGCGCACTTTCCTCCATGGGAGTAATGTCTCAAACAGTCTACGCTTTGATCGTTCCCTGGAAGACCAGCAGTAGTTTCCGATGCACATCTGGAGGCATTCTGTAATCTGTGGTCTATCAGACTGTTGATGAAACACAGAAATTGCATCGGGATTGAATATAACAGTCAGCATTCGCACTTTCCTCCATTGTAGTTATGTCTCTAACAGTCTACGATTTGATTATTCCCTGGAAGACCAGTAGTAGTTTCCGATGCACATCTGGAAATATTCTGTAATCTGTGGACTATCTGAGTGTTGATGAACCACAGAAATTGCATCGGAATTGAATATAACAGTCACCATGCGCACTTTCCTCCAAGGGAGCAGTGTCTCAAACAGTCTACGCTTTGATCGTTCCCTGGAAGACCAGTAGTAGTTTCCGATGCACATATGGAGGCATTCTGTAATCTGTGGACGTTCAAAGTGTTGATGTAACACAATAATTGCATCTGGATTGAATACCCAGTCACCATGCGCACTTTCCTCCACGGGAGTAATGTCTCAAACAGTCTACGCTTTGATTGTTCCCTGGGAGACCAGTAATAGTTCCGATGCACGTCTCGTGCCATTCTGTAATCTGTGGACTATCAGAGTGTTGATGAAACACAGAAATTGCATCGGCATTGAATACAACAGCCACCATGCGCACTTTCTTCCATGGGGGTAATTCTCAAACAGTCTATGCTTTGATCGTTCCCTGGAAGGCCAGTAGCAGTTTCCGATGCACATCTGGAGGCATTCTGTAATCTGTGTACCTTCAAAGTGTGTATTGAAACACAGAAATTGCCTCGGGATTGAATACAAAAGTCACCATGCGCACTTTCCTCCATGGGAGTAATGTCTATAACAGTCTACGTTTTGATCATTCCCTGGAAGACCAGTAGTAGTTTCCGATGCCCATCTGGTGGCATTCTGCAATCTGTGGACTATCAGAGTGTTGATGAAACACAGAAATTGCATCGGGATTGAATACAACGGTCACCATGCGCACTTTCCTCCATGGGAGTAATGTCTCAAACAGTCTACGCTTTGATCGTTCCCTGGAAGACCAGCAGTAGTTTCCGATTCACTTCTGGAGGCATTCTGTAATCTGTGGTCTATCAGACTGTTGATGAAACACAGAAATTGCATCGGGATTGACTACAGTCACCAAGTGCACTTTCCTCCATGGGAGTAATGTCTCAAACAGTCTACGCTTTGATAATTCCCTGGAAGACCAGTAGTAGTTCCGATGCACATCTGGAGGCATTCTGTAATCAGTGGTCTGTCAGAGTGTTGATGAAACACAGAAATTGCATCGGGATTGAATACAACAGTCACCATGCGCACTTTCCTCCATGGGAGTAATGTCTCAAACAGTCTACGCTTTGATCGTTCCCTGGAAGACCAGCAGTAGTTTCCGATGCACATCTGGAGGCATTCTGTAATCTGTGGTCTATCAGACTGTTGATGAAACACAGAAATTGCATCGGGATTGAATATAACAGTCAGCATTCGCACTTTCCTCCATTGTAGTTATGTCTCTAACAGTCTACGATTTGATTATTCCCTGGAAGACCAGTAGTAGTTTCCGATGCACATCTGGAAATATTCTGTAATCTGTGGACTATCTGAGTGTTGATGAACCACAGAAATTGCATCGGAATTGAATATAACAGTCACCATGCGCACTTTCCTCCAAGGGAGCAGTGTCTCAAACAGTCTACGCTTTGATCGTTCCCTGGAAGACCAGTAGTAGTTTCCGATGCACATATGGAGGCATTCTGTAATCTGTGGACGTTCAAAGTGTTGATGTAACACAATAATTGCATCTGGATTGAATACCCAGTCACCATGCGCACTTTCCTCCACGGGAGTAATGTCTCAAACAGTCTACGCTTTGATTGTTCCCTGGGAGACCAGTAATAGTTCCGATGCACGTCTCGTGCCATTCTGTAATCTGTGGACTATCAGAGTGTTTATGAAACACAGAAATTGCATCGGCATTGAATACAACAGCCACCATGCGCACTTTCCTCCATGGGGGTAATTCTCAAACAGTCTATGCTTTGATCGTTCCCTGGAAGGCCAGTAGCAGTTTCCGATGCACATCTGGAGGCATTCTGTAATCTGTGTACCTTCAAAGTGTGTATTGAAACACAGAAATTGCCTCGGGATTGAATACAAAAGTCACCATGCGCACTTTCCACCATGGGAGTAATGTCTCAAACAGTCTACGCTTTGATCGTTCCCTGGAAGACCAGTAGTAGTTACCGATGCACATCTGGAGGCATTCTGTAATCTGTGACCTATCTGAGTGTTGATGAAACACAGAAATTGCGTCGGGATTGAATACAACAGTAACCATGCGCCCTTTTCTCCATGGAAGTAATGTCTCAAACAGTCTACGCTTTGATCGCTCCCTTGAAGACCAGTAGTAGTTTCCGATGCTCATCTGGAGGCAATCTGTAATCTGTGGACTATCAGAGTGTTGATGGAACACAGAAATGGCATCGGGATTCAATACAACAGTCACCATGCACACTTTCCTCCATGCGAACAGTGTCTCAAACAGTCTACTCTTTGATCGTTCCCTGGAAGACCAGTAGTAGTTTCCGATGCACAACTGGAGGCATTCTGTAATCTGTGGACTATCAGAGTGTTGATGAATCACATAAATTGCATCGGGATTAAATACAACAGTCATCATGCGCACTCTCCTCCATGGGAGTAATGTCTCTAACAGCCTACGCTTTGATCTTTCCCTGGAAGACCAGTAGTAGTTTCCGATTCACATCTGGAGGCATTCTGTAATCTGTGAACTATCTGAGTGTTGATGAAACACAGAAATTGCGTCGGGATTTAATACAACAGTCACCATGCGCACTTTCCTCCATGGAAGTAATGTCTCAAACAGTCTACGCTTTGATCGTTCCCTCGAAGACCAGTAGTAGTTTCCGATGCCCATCTGGTGGCATTCTGCAATCTGTGGACTATCAGAGTGTTGATGAAACACAGAAATTGCATCGGGATTGAATACAACGGTCACCATGCGCACTTTCCTCCATGGGAGTAATGTCTCAAACAGTCTACGCTTTGATCGTTCCCTGGAAGACCAGTAGTAGTTCCGATGCACATCTGGAGGCATTCTGTAATCAGTGGTCTCTCAGAGTGTTGATGAAACACAGAAATTGCATCGGGATTGAATACAACAGTCACAATGCGCACTTTCCTCCAAGGGAGGTATGTCTCAAACAGACTACGCTTTGATCGTTCCCTGGAAGACCAATAGTAGTTTCCGATGCACATCTGGTTTCATTCTGTAATCTGTGGACTATCAGAGTGTTGATGAAACACAAAAATTGCATCGGAATTGAATACAACAGGCACCATGCGCACTTTCCTCCATGGAAGTAATGTCTCTAACAGTCTACGATTTGATCGTTCCCTGGAAGACCAGTAGTAGTTTCCTATACACTTTTGCAGGCATTCTGTAATCTGTGGTCTATCAGACTGTTGATGAAACACAGAAATTGCATCGGGATTGAATATAACAGTCAGCATTCGCACTTTCCTCCATTGTAGTTATGTCTCTAACAGTCTACGATTTGATTATTCCCTGGAAGACCAGTAGTAGTTTCCGATGCACATCTGGAAATATTCTGTAATCTGTGGACTATCTGAGTGTTGATGAACCACAGAAATTGCATCGGAATTGAATATAACAGTCACCATGCGCACTTTCCTCCAAGGGAGCAGTGTCTCAAACAGTCTACGCTTTGATCGTTCCCTGGAAGACCAGTAGTAGTTTCCGATGCACATATGGAGGCATTCTGTAATCTGTGGACGTTCAAAGTGTTGATGTAACACAATAATTGCATCTGGATTGAATACCCAGTCACCATGCGCACTTTCCTCCACGGGAGTAATGTCTCAAACAGTCTACGCTTTGATTGTTCCCTGGGAGACCAGTAATAGTTCCGATGCACGTCTCGTGCCATTCTGTAATCTGTGGACTATCAGAGTGTTGATGAAACACAGAAATTGCATCGGCATTGAATACAACAGCCACCATGCGCACTTTCCTCCATGGGGGTAATTCTCAAACAGTCTATTCAAACAGTCTACGCTTTGATAATTCCCTGGAAGACCAGTAGTAGTTCCGATGCACATCTGGAGGCATTCTGTAATCAGTGGTCTGTCAGAGTGTTGATGAAACACAGAAATTGCATCGGGATTGAATACAACAGTCACCATGCGCACTTTCCTCCATGGGAGTAATGTCTCAAACAGTCTACGCTTTGATCGTTCCCTGGAAGACCAGCAGTAGTTTCCGATGCACATCTGGAGGCATTCTGTAATCTGTGGTCTATCAGACTGTTGATGAAACACAGAAATTGCATCGGGATTGAATATAACAGTCAGCATTCGCACTTTCCTCCATTGTAGTTATGTCTCTAACAGTCTACGATTTGATTATTCCCTGGAAGACCAGTAGTAGTTTCCGATGCACATCTGGAAATATTCTGTAATCTGTGGACTATCTGAGTGTTGATGAACCACAGAAATTGCATCGGAATTGAATATAACAGTCACCATGCGCACTTTCCTCCAAGGGAGCAGTGTCTCAAACAGTCTACGCTTTGATCGTTCCCTGGAAGACCAGTAGTAGTTTCCGATGCACATATGGAGGCATTCTGTAATCTGTGGACGTTCAAAGTGTTGATGTAACACAATAATTGCATCTGGATTGAATACCCAGTCACCATGCGCACTTTCCTCCACGGGAGTAATGTCTCAAACAGTCTACGCTTTGATTGTTCCCTGGGAGACCAGTAATAGTTCCGATGCACGTCTCGTGCCATTCTGTAATCTGTGGACTATCAGAGTGTTGATGAAACACAGAAATTGCATCGGCATTGAATACAACAGCCACCATGCGCACTTTCTTCCATGGGGGTAATTCTCAAACAGTCTATGCTTTGATCGTTCCCTGGAAGGCCAGTAGCAGTTTCCGATGCACATCTGGAGGCATTCTGTAATCTGTGTACCTTCAAAGTGTGTATTGAAACACAGAAATTGCCTCGGGATTGAATACAAAAGTCACCATGCGCACTTTCCTCCATGGGAGTAATGTCTATAACAGTCTACGTTTTGATCATTCCCTGGAAGACCAGTAGTAGTTTCCGATGCCCATCTGGTGGCATTCTGCAATCTGTGGACTATCAGAGTGTTGATGAAACACAGAAATTGCATCGGGATTGAATACAACGGTCACCATGCGCACTTTCCTCCATGGGAGTAATGTCTCAAACAGTCTACGCTTTGATCGTTCCCTGGAAGACCAGCAGTAGTTTCCGATTCACTTCTGGAGGCATTCTGTAATCTGTGGTCTATCAGACTGTTGATGAAACACAGAAATTGCATCGGGATTGACTACAGTCACCAAGTGCACTTTCCTCCATGGGAGTAATGTCTCAAACAGTCTACGCTTTGATAATTCCCTGGAAGACCAGTAGTAGTTCCGATGCACATCTGGAGGCATTCTGTAATCAGTGGTCTGTCAGAGTGTTGATGAAACACAGAAATTGCATCGGGATTGAATACAACAGTCACCATGCGCACTTTCCTCCATGGGAGTAATGTCTCAAACAGTCTACGCTTTGATCGTTCCCTGGAAGACCAGCAGTAGTTTCCGATGCACATCTGGAGGCATTCTGTAATCTGTGGTCTATCAGACTGTTGATGAAACACAGAAATTGCATCGGGATTGAATATAACAGTCAGCATTCGCACTTTCCTCCATTGTAGTTATGTCTCTAACAGTCTACGATTTGATTATTCCCTGGAAGACCAGTAGTAGTTTCCGATGCACATCTGGAAATATTCTGTAATCTGTGGACTATCTGAGTGTTGATGAACCACAGAAATTGCATCGGAATTGAATATAACAGTCACCATGCGCACTTTCCTCCAAGGGAGCAGTGTCTCAAACAGTCTACGCTTTGATCGTTCCCTGGAAGACCAGTAGTAGTTTCCGATGCACATATGGAGGCATTCTGTAATCTGTGGACGTTCAAAGTGTTGATGTAACACAATAATTGCATCTGGATTGAATACCCAGTCACCATGCGCACTTTCCTCCACGGGAGTAATGTCTCAAACAGTCTACGCTTTGATTGTTCCCTGGGAGACCAGTAATAGTTCCGATGCACGTCTCGTGCCATTCTGTAATCTGTGGACTATCAGAGTGTTTATGAAACACAGAAATTGCATCGGCATTGAATACAACAGCCACCATGCGCACTTTCCTCCATGGGGGTAATTCTCAAACAGTCTATGCTTTGATCGTTCCCTGGAAGGCCAGTAGCAGTTTCCGATGCACATCTGGAGGCATTCTGTAATCTGTGTACCTTCAAAGTGTGTATTGAAACACAGAAATTGCCTCGGGATTGAATACAAAAGTCACCATGCGCACTTTCCACCATGGGAGTAATGTCTCAAACAGTCTACGCTTTGATCGTTCCCTGGAAGACCAGTAGTAGTTACCGATGCACATCTGGAGGCATTCTGTAATCTGTGACCTATCTGAGTGTTGATGAAACACAGAAATTGCGTCGGGATTGAATACAACAGTAACCATGCGCCCTTTTCTCCATGGAAGTAATGTCTCAAACAGTCTACGCTTTGATCGCTCCCTTGAAGACCAGTAGTAGTTTCCGATGCTCATCTGGAGGCAATCTGTAATCTGTGGACTATCAGAGTGTTGATGGAACACAGAAATGGCATCGGGATTCAATACAACAGTCACCATGCACACTTTCCTCCATGCGAACAGTGTCTCAAACAGTCTACTCTTTGATCGTTCCCTGGAAGACCAGTAGTAGTTTCCGATGCACAACTGGAGGCATTCTGTAATCTGTGGACTATCAGAGTGTTGATGAATCACATAAATTGCATCGGGATTAAATACAACAGTCATCATGCGCACTCTCCTCCATGGGAGTAATGTCTCTAACAGCCTACGCTTTGATCTTTCCCTGGAAGACCAGTAGTAGTTTCCGATGCACATCTGGAGGCATTCTGTAATCTGTGAACTATCTGAGTGTTGATGAAACACAGAAATTGCGTCGGGATTTAATACAACAGTCACCATGCGCACTTTCCTCCATGGAAGTAATGTCTCAAACAGTCTACGCTTTGATCGTTCCCTCGAAGACCAGTAGTAGTTTCCGATGCCCATCTGGTGGCATTCTGCAATCTGTGGACTATCAGAGTGTTGATGAAACACAGAAATTGCATCGGGATTGAATACAACGGTCACCATGCGCACTTTCCTCCATGGGAGTAATGTCTCAAACAGTCTACGCTTTGATCGTTCCCTGGAAGACCAGTAGTAGTTCCGATGCACATCTGGAGGCATTCTGTAATCAGTGGTCTCTCAGAGTGTTGATGAATCACAGAAATTGCATCGGGATTGAATACAACAGTCACAATGCGCACTTTCCTCCAAGGGAGGTATGTCTCAAACAGACTACGCTTGGATCGTTCCCTGGAAGACCAATAGTAGTTTCCGATGCACATCTGGTTTCATTCTGTAATCTGTGGACTATCAGAGTGTTGATGAAACACAAAAATTGCATCGGAATTGAATATAACAGTCAGCATTCGCACTTTCCTCCATTGTAGTTATGTCTCTAACAGTCTACGATTTGATTATTCCCTGGAAGACCAGTAGTCGTTTCCGATGCACATCTGGAGGCATTCTGTAATCTGTGGACTATCAGAGTATTGATGAAACACAGAAATTGCATCGGGATTACATACAACAGTCATCATGCGCACTTTCCTCCATGGGAGTAATGTCTCTAACAGTCTACGCTTTGATCATTCCCTGGAAGACCAGTAGTAGTTTCCGATGCCCATCTGGTGGCATTCTGCAATCTGTGGACTATCAGAGTGTTGATGAAACACAGAAATTGCATCGGGATTGAATACAACGATCACCATGCGCACTTTCCTCCATGGGAGTAATGTCTCAAACAGTCTACGCTTTGATGGTTCCCTGGAAGACCAGCAGTAGTTTCCGATTCACTTCTGGAGGCATTCTGTAATCTGTGGTCTATCAGACTGTTGATGAAACACAGAAATTGCATCGGGATTGACTACAGTCACCAAGTGCACTTTCCTCCGTGGGAGTAATGTCTCAAACAGTCTACGCTTTGATAATTCCCTGGAAGACCAGTAGTAGTTCCGATGCCCATCTGGTGGCATTCTGCAATCTGTGGAGTATCAGAGTGTTGATGAAACACAGAAATTGCATCGGGATTGAATACAACTGTCACCATGCGCACCTTCCTCCGTGGGAGTAATGTCTCAAACAGTCTACGCTTTGATCGTTCCCTGGAAGACCAGTAGTAGTTTCCGATGCAAATCTCGTTGCATTCTGTAATCTGTGGACTATCAGAGTGTTGATGAGTCACAGTAATTGCATCGGGATTGAATACAACAGTCACCAAAAGCACTTTCCTCTATAAAAGTTATGTCTCAAACAGTCTTCGCTTTGATCGTTCTCTGGAAGACCAGTAGTAATTTCCGAAGCACATCTGGAGGCAATCTGTAATAAGTGGACTGTCAGAGTGTTGATGAAACACAGAAATTGCATCGGCATTTAATACAACAGTCACCATTCGTACTTTCCTCCACGGGAGGTATGTCTCAAACAGACTTCGCTTTGATCGTTCCCTGGAAGACCAGTAGTTGTTTCCGATGCCGATCTGGTGGCATTCTGAAATCTGTGGACTATCAGAGTGTTGATGAAACAAAGATATTGCATCGTGATTGAGTACAGGATGCACCATGCGCACTTTCCTCCATGGAAGTATTGTCTCTAACAGTCTACGATTTGATCGTTCCCTGGAAGACCAGTAGTAGTTTCCTATGCACATCTAGATGCATTCTGTAATCTGTGGACTATCAGAGTGCTGATGAAACACAGAAATTGCATCGGGATAGAATACAAGAGTCACCATGAGAACGTTCCTCCATGGGAGTAATGTCTCAAACAGTCTATGCTTTGATCGCTCCCTGGAATATCAGTAGTAGTTTCCGATGCTCATCTTGAGGCATTCTGTAATCTGTGGACTATCAGAGTGTTAATGAAACACAGATATTGCATCGGGACCGAATACAACAGTCACCATGCGCACATTCCTTTATGGGAGTAATGTCTCAAACAGTCTATGCTTTAATCGTTCCCTGGAAGACCAGTAGTAGTTTCCGATGCACATCTGGAGACATTCTGTAATCTGTGGACTATCAGAGTGTTGATGAAACACAGAAATTGCATCGGGATTGAATACAACAATCACCATGCGCACTTTCCTCCTAGGGAGTATTGTCTCAGACAGTCTACGCTTTAATCGTTCCCAGCAAGACCAGTAGTAGTTTCAGATACTCATCTGGAGGCATTCTGTAATCTGTGGACTATCAGAGTGTTGATGAAACTCAGAAAATGCATCGGGATTGTGTAAAACAGTCACCATGTGCACTTTCCTCCATGTGAGTAATTCTAATACAGGCTACGCTTTGATCGTTCCCTGGAAGACCAGTAGTAGTTTCCGATGCACATCTGGAGGCATTCTGCAATCTGTGGACTCTCAGACTGTTGATGAAACACAGAAATTGCATCAGGATTGAATACAAAAGTCACCATTCGCACTTTCCTCCATGTGAGTATTGTCACAAACAGTCTATTTTTTGATCGTTCCCTGGAAGACCAGTAGTAGTTTCCGATGCACATCTGGAGGCATTCTGTAATCTGTGGACTATCAGAGTTCTGATGAAACACAGAAATTGCATCGGGATTGAATACAACGGTCCCCACGCGCACTTTCCACCATGGGAGAAATGTCTCTAACAGTCTACGCTTTGATCGTTCCCTGGAAGACCAGTAGTAGTTTCCGATGCACATCTGGAGGCATTCTGTAATCTGTGGACTATCAGAGTATTGATGAAACACAGAAATTGCATCGGGATTAAATTCAACAGTCATCATGCGCACTTTCCTCCATGGAAGTAATGTCCCTAACAGTCTACGATTTGATCGTTCCCTGGAAGACCAGTAGTTGTTTCCTATGCACATTTGCAGGCATTCTGTAATCTGTGGACTATCAGAGTGCTGATGAAACACAGAAATTGCATCGGGACTGAATACAACAGTCACCATTCGCACTTTCCTTTATGGGAGTAATGACTCAAACAGTCTATGTTTTGATCGTTCCCTGGAAGACGAGTAGTAGTTTCCGATGCACATCTGGAGACAATCTGTAATCTGTGGACTATCAGAGTGTCGATGAAACACAGAAATTTCATCGGGATTGAATACAACAGTCACCATGCGCACTTTCCTCCATGGGAGTAATGTCTCATACAGTCTACGTGTTGATCGTTCCCTGGAAGAGCAGTAGTAGTTTACGATGCACATCTGGCGGCATTCTGTAATCTGTGGACTATCCGACTGTAGATGAAACTGAGAAATTCCATCGGGATTGAATACAACAGTCACCATCCGCACTCTCCTCCATGGGAGTAATTCTCAAACAGGCTACGCTTTGATCGTTCCTTGGAAGACCAGTAGTAGTTTCCGATGCACATCTGGAGGCATTCTGTAATCTGTGGACTATCAGAGTATTGATGAAACACAGAAATTGCATCGGGATTAAATTCAACAGTCATCATGCGCACTTTCCTCCATGGCAGTAATGTCTGTAACAGTCTACGCTTTGATCCTTCCCTGGAAGACCAGTAGTAGTTACCGATGCACATCTCTAGGCATTCTGTAATCTGTGTACTATCAGAGTGTTGATGAATCATATAAATTGCATCGGGATTACATACAACAGTCATCATGCGCACTTTCCTCCATGGGAGTAATGTCTCTAACAGTCTACGCTTTGATCATTCCCTGGAAGACCAGTAGTAGTTTCCGATGCCCATCTGGTGGCATTCTGCAATCTGTGGACTATCAGAGTGTTGATGAAACACAGAAATTGCATCGGGATTGAATACAACGGTCACCATGCGCACTTTCCTCCATGGGAGTAATGTCTCAAACAGTCTATGCTTTGATGGTTCCCTGGAAGACCAGCAGTAGTTTCCGATTCACTTCTGGAGGCATTCTGTAATCTGTGGTCTATCAGACTGTTGATGAATCACAGAAATTGCATCGGGATTGACTACAGTCACCAAGTGCACTTTCCTCCGTGGGAGTAATGTCTCAAACAGTCTACGCTTTGATAATTCCCTGGAAGACCAGTAGTAGTTCCGATGCCCATTTGGTGGCATTCTGGAATCTGTGGAGTATCAGAGTGTTGATGAAACACAGAAATTGCACCGGGATTGAATACAACTGTCACCATGCGCACCTTCCTCCGTGGGAGTAATGTCTCAAACAGTCTACGCTTTGATCGTTCCCTGGAAGACCAGTAGTAGTTTCCGATGCAAATCTCGTTGCATTCTGTAATCTGTGGACTATCAGAGTGTTGATGAATCACAGTAATTGCATCGGGATTGAATACAACAGTCACCAAAAGCACTTTCCTCTAAAAAAGTTATGTCTCAAACAGTCTACGCTTTGATCGTTCTCTGGAAGACCAGTAGTAATTTCCGAAGCACATCTGGAGGCAATCTGTAATAAGTGGACTGTCAGAGTGTAGATGAAACACAGAAATTGCATCGGGATTTAATACAACAGTCACCATTCGTACTTTCCTCCACGGGAGGTATGTCTCAAACAGACTACGCTTTGATCGTTCCCTGGAAGACCAGTAGTAGTTTCCGATGCCCATCTGGTGGCATTCTGTAATCTGTGGACTATCAGAGTGTTGATGAAACAAAGATATTGCATCGTGATTGAGTACAGGAGGCACCATGCGCACTTTCCTCCATGGAAGTAATGTCTCTAACAGTCTACGATTCGATCGTTCCCTGGAAGACCAGTAGTAGTTTCCTATGCACATCTGGATGCATTCTGTAATCTGTGGACTATCAGAGTGCTGATGAAACACAGAAATTGCATCGGGATTGAATACAAGAGTCACCATGAGAACGTTCCTCCATGGGAGTAATGTCTCAAACAGTCTATGCTTTGATCGCTCCCTGGAATATCAGTAGTAGTTTCCGATGCTCATCTTGAGGCATTCTGTAATCTGTGGACTATCAGAGTGTTAATGAAACACAGATATTGCATCGGAACCGAATACAACAGTCACCATGCGCACATTCCTTTATGGGAGTAATGTCTCAAACAGTCTATGCTTTAATCGTTCCCTGGAAGACCAGTAGTAGTTTCCGATGCACATCTGGAGACATTCTGTAATCTGTGGACTATCAGAGTGTTGATGAAACACAGAAATTGCATCGGGATTGAATACAACAATCATCATGCGCACTTTCCTCCTAGGGAGTATTGTCTCAGACAGTCTACGCATTAATCGTTCCCAGGAAGACCAGTAGTAGTTTCAGATACTCATCTGGAGGCATTCTGTAATCTGTGGACTATCAGAGTGTTGATGAAACTCAGAAAATGCATCGGGATTGTGTAAAACAGTCACCATGTGCACTTTCCTCCATGTGAGTAATTCTAATACAGGCTACGCTTTGATCGTTCCCTGGAAGACCAGTAGTAGTTTCAGATGCACATCTGGAGGCATTCTGTAATCTGTGGACTATCATAGTGCTGATGAAATACAGAAATTGCATCGGGATTGAATACAACAGTCACCATGCGCACTTTCCTCCATGGAAGTAATGTCTCTAACAGCCTATGCTTTGATCGTTCCCTGGAAGACCAGTAGTAGTTTCCGATGCACATCTGGAGGCATTCTGTAATCTGTGGGCTATCAGAGTGTTGATGAAACACAGAAATTGCATCGGGATTGAATACAGCCGTCACCATGCGCACTTTCCTCCATGGAAGTAATGTCTCTAACAGTCTATGCTTTGATCGTTCCCTGGAAGACCAGTTGTAGTTTCCGATGCACATCTGGAGGCATTCTGTAATCTGTGGGCTATCAGAGTGTTGATGAAACACAGAAATTGCATCGGGATTGAATAAAGCCGTCACCATTCGCACTTTCCTCCATGGAAGTAATGTCTCTAACAGTCTACGCTTCGATCATTCTTTGGAAGGCCAGTAGTAGTTTCCAATGCACATCTGGAGGCATTCTGTAATCTGTGGACTATCAGAGTGCTGATGAAACACAGAAATTGCATCAGGATTGAATACAACTGTCACCTTGAAAACTTTTATCCATGGCAGTAATGCCTCAAACAGTCTATGCTTTGATCGTTCCCTGGAAGACCAGTGGTAGTTTCGGATGCACATCTGGAGGCATTCTGCAATCTGTGGACTACCAGAGTGTTGATGAAACACAGAAATAGCATCGGGACCGAATACAACAGTCACCATGCGCACTTTCCTTTATGGGAGTAATGTCTCAAACTGTCTACGCTTTGATCGTTTACTGGAAGACCAGTAGTAGTTTCCGATGCACATCTGGAGGCAATCTGTAATCTGTGGACTATCAGAGTGTTGATGAAACACATAAATTGCATCGGAATTGAATACAACAGTCACCTTGCGCACTTTCCTCCATGGGAGTAATGTCTCAAACAGTCTACGTTTTGATCGTTCCCTTTAAGACCAGTAGTAGTTTACGATGCACATCTGGAGGCATTCTGTAGTCTGTGGACTCTCAGACTGTTGATGAAACACAAATATTTGCATCGGGATTAAATACAACAGGCACCATGCGCACTTTCCTCCATGGGAGTAATGTCTTAAACAGTCTATTCTTTGATCGTACCCTGGAAGACCAGAAGTAGTTTCCGATGCACATCTGGAGGCATTCTGTAATCTGTGGACTATCAGAGTGTTGATGAAACACAGAAATTGCATCGGGATTAAATACAACTGTCACCATGCGCACTTTCCTCCATGGGAGTATTGACTCAAACAGTCTACGCTTTGGTCGTTCCAAGGAAGACCAGTAGTAGTTTCCGATGCACATCTGGAGGCATTCTGTAATCTGTGGACTAACAGTGTGGTGATGAAACACAGAAAATGCATCGGGATTGAGTAAAACAGTCACCATGCGCACTTTACTTCATGGGAAAAATGTCTCAAACATTCTACGCTTTGATCGTTACCTTTAAGGCCAGTAGTAGTTTCCGATGCACATCTGGAGGCTTTCTGTAATCTGTGGACTATCAGAGTTTTGATGAAACACAGATATTGCATCGGGATTGAATACAACAGTCACCATGCGCACCTTCCTCCATGGGAGTAATGTCTCAAACAGTTTACGCTTTGATCGTTCCCTGGAAGACCAGTAGTAGTTTCCGATACACGTCTGGTGGCATTCTGTAATCTGTGGACTATCTGAGTGTTGATGAAACACAGAAATGGCATCGGGATTCAATACAACAGTCACCATGCGCACTTTCCTCCATGGGAGTATTGTCTCAGACAGACTACGCTTTGGTTGTTCCCAGGAAGACCAGTAGTAATTTCCGATGCACATCTGGAGGCATTCTATAATCTGTGGACTATCAGAGTGTTGATGAAACACAGATAATGCATCGGGATTGAGTAAAACAGTCACCATGTGCACTTTCTTCCATGTGAGTAATTCTCATACAGGCTACGCTTTGATCGTTCCCTGGTTGACCAGTAGTAGTTTACGATACACATCTGGAGGCATTCTGTAATCTGTGGATTATCAGACTGTTGATGAAACACAGAAATTGCATCGGGATTGAATACAATAGTCACCATGCGCACTTTCCTCTATGGGAGTAATGTCTGAAACAGTCTACGCTTTGATCGTACCTAGGAAGACCAGTGGTAGTTTCCGATGCACATCTTTAGACAATCTATAATATGTGGACTATCAGAGTGTTAATGAAACACAGAAATTGCAACGGGATTGAATACAACAGTCACCATGCGCACTTTCCTCCATGGGGGTAATTCTCAAACAGTCTACGCTTTGATCGTTCCGTGGAAGACCAGTAGGAGTTTCCGATGCACATCTGGAGGTATTCTGTAATCTGTGGCCTATCAGAGTGTTGATGAAACACAGATATTGCATCGGGATTGAATACAACAGTCACCATGCGCACTTTCCTCCACGGGAGTAATGTCTCAAACAGTCTACGCTTTGATTCTTCCCTGCGAGACCAGTAATAGTTCCGATGCACGTCTCGTGCCATTCTGTAATCTGTGGACTATCAGAGTGTTGATGAAACACAGAAATTGCATCGGCATTGAATACAACAGCCACCATGCGCACTTTCCTCCATGGGGGTAATTCTCAAACAGTCTATGCTTTGATCGTTCCCTGGAAGGCCAGTAGCAGTTTCCGATGCACATCTGGAGGCATTCTGTAATCTGTGTACCTTCAAAGTGTGTATTGAAACACAGAAATTGCCTCGGGATTGAATACAAAGTCACCATGCGCACTTTCCACCATGGGAGTAATGTCTCAAACAGTATACGCTTTGATCGTTCCCTGGAAGACCAGTAGTAGTTACCGATGCACATCTGGAGGCATTCTGTGATCTGTGACCTATCTGAGTGTTGATGAAACACAGAAATTGCGTCGGGATTGAATACAACAGTCACCATGCGCCCTTTTCTCCATGGAAGTAATGTCTCAAACAGTCTACGCTTTGATCGTTCCCTTGAAGACCAGTAGCAGTTTCCGATGCTCATATGGAGGCAATCTGTAATCTGTGGACTATCAGAGTGTTGATGGAACACAGAAATTGCATCGGGATTCAATACAACAGTCACCATGCACACTTTCCTCCATGCGAACAGTGTATCAAACAGTCTACTCTTTGATCGTTCCCTGGAAGACCAGTAGTAGTTTCCGATGCACAACTGGAGGCATTCTGTAATCTGTGGACTATCAGAGTGTTGATGAATCACATAAATTGCATCGGGATTAAATACAACAGTCATCATGCGCACTCTCCTCCATGGGAGTAATGTCTCTATCAGCCTACGCTTTGATCTTTCCCTGGAAGACGAGTAGTGGTTTCCGATGCACATCTGGAGGCATTCTGTAATCTGTGAACTATCTGAGTGTTGATGAAACACAGAAATAGCGTCGGGATTTAATACAACAGGCACCATGCGCACTTTCCTCCATGGGAGTAATGTCTTAAACAGTCTATTCTTTGATCGTACCCTGGAAGACCAGAAGTAGTTTCCGATGCACATCTGGAGGCATTCTGTAATCTGTGGACTATCAGAGTGTTGATGAAACACAGAAATTGCATCGGGATTAAATACAACTGTCACCATGCGCACTTTCCTCCATGGGAGTATTGTCTAAACAGTCTACGCTTTGGTCGTTCCAAGGAAGACCAGTAGTAGTTTCCGATGCACATCTGGAGGCATTCTGTAATCTGTGGACTAACAGAGTGGTGATGAAACACAGAAAATGCATCGGGATTGAGTAAAACAGTCACCATGCGCACTTTACTTCATGGGAAAAATGTCTCAAACATTGTACGCTTTGATCGTTACCTTTAAGGCCAGTAGTAGTTTCCGATGCACATCTGGAGGCATTCTGTAATCTGTGGACTATCAGAGTTTTGATGAAACACAGATATTGCATCGGGATTGAATACAACAGTCACCATGTGCACCTTTCTCCATGGGAGTAATGTCTCAAACAGTTTACGATTTGATCGTTCCCTGGAAGACCAGTAGTAGTTTCCGATACACGTCTGGTGGCATTCTGTAATCTGTGGACTATCTGAGTGTTGATGAAACACAGAAATGGCATCGGGATTCAATACAACAGTCACCATGCGCACTTTCCTCCATGGGAGTATTGTCTCAGACAGACTACGCTTTGGTTGTTCCCAGGAAGACCAGAAGTAATTTCCGATGCACATCTGGAGGCATTCTATAATCTGTGGACTATCAGAGTGTTGATGAAACACAGATAATGCATCGGGATTGAGTAAAACAGTCACCATGTGCACTTTCTTCCATGTGAGTAATTCTCATACAGGCTACGCTTTGATCGTTCCCTGGTTGACCAGTAGTAGTTTACGATACACATCTGGAGGCATTCTGTAATCTGTGGATTATCAGACTGTTGATGAAACACAGAAATTGCATCGGGATTGAATACAATAGTCACCATGCGCACTTTCCTCTATGGGAGTAATGTCTGAAACAGTCTACGCTTTGATCGTACCTAGGAAGACCAGTGGTAGTTTCCGATGCACATCTGGAGGCATTCTGTAATCTGTGGACTATCAGAGTATTGATGAACCACAGAAATGGCATCGGGATTCAATACAACAGTCACCATGCGCACTTTCCTCCATGGGAGTATTGTCTCAGACAGACTACGCTTTGGTTGTTCCCAGGAAGACCAGTAGTAATTTCCGATACACATCTGGAGGCATTCTATAATCTGTGGACTATCAGAGTGTTGATGAAACACAGATAATGAAACGGGATTGAATACAACAGTCACCATGCGCACTTTCCTCCATGGGGGTAATTCTCAAACAGTCTACGCTTTGATCGTTCCGTGGAAGACCAGTAGGAGTTTCTGATGCACATCTGGATTTATTCTGTAATCTGTGGCCTATCAGAGTGTTGATGAAACACAGATATTGCATCGGGATTGAATACAACAGTCACCATGCGCACTTTCCTCCATGGGAGTAATGTCTCAAACAGTCTACGGTTTGATTGTTTCCTGGAATACCAGTAGTAGTTTCCGATGCACATCTGGAGGCATTCAGTAATCAGTGGACTATCAGAGTGTTGATGAAACACAGAAATTGCATCGGGACTGAATACAACAGTCACCATGTGCACTTTCCTCCATGGGAGTAATGTCTCAAACAGTCTACTCTTTGATCGTTCACTGGAAGACCAGTAGTAGTTTCCGAAGCAATCTGGAGGCATTCTGTAATCTGTGGACTATCAGAGTGTTGATGAAACACAGAAATTGCATCGGGATAGAATACAACAGTCACCATGCGCACTTTCCTTTATGGGGTAATTCTCAAACAGTCTACGCTTTTATCGTTCCGTGGAAGACCAGTAGTAGTTTCCGATGCACGTCTGGAGGCATTCTGTAATCTGTGGACCTTCAAAGTGTGTATCAAAACACAGAAATTACATCGGGATTGAATATAACAGTCACCATGTGCACTTTCCTCTATGGGAGTAATGTCTGAAACAGTCTACGCTTTGATCGCTCCCAGGAAGACCAGTAGTAGTTTCCGATGCACATCTGGAGACAATCTGTAATCTGTGGACTATCATAGTGCTGATGAAACACAGAAATTGCATCGGGATTGAATACAACAGTCACCACACGCACTTTCCACCATGGGAGAAATGTCTCTAACAGTCTACGCTTTGATCGTTCCCTGGAAGACCAGTAGTAGTTTCCGATGCACATCTGGAGGCATTCTGTAATCTGTGGACTATCAGAGTATTGATGAAACACAGAAATAGCATCGGGATTAAATTCAACAGTCATCATGCGCACTTTCCTCCATGGCAGTAATGTCTGTAACAGTCTACGCTTTGATCGTTCCCTGGAAGACCAGTAGTAGTTACCGATGCACATCTGTAGGCATTCTGTAATCTGTGTACTATCAGAGTGTTGATGAATCATATAAATTGCATCGGGATTAAATACAACAGTCATCATGCGCACTTTCCTCCATGGGAGTAATGTCTCTAACAGTCTACGCTTTGATCATTCCCTGGAAGACCAGTAGTAGTTTCCGATGCCCATCTGGTGGCATTCTGCAATCTGTGGACTATCAGAGTGTTGATGAAAAACAGAAATTGCATCGGGATTGAATACAATTGTCACCATGCGCACTTTCCTCCATGGGAGTAATGTCTCAAACAGTCTACGCTTTGATCGTTCCCTGGAAGACCTGCAGTAGTTTCCGATTCACTTCTGGAGGCATTCTGTAATCTGTGGTCTATCAGACTGTTGATGAAACACAGAAATTGCATCGGGATTGACTACAGTCACCAAGTGCACTTTCCTCCGTGGGAGTAATGTCTCAAACAGTCTACGCTTTGATAATTCCCTGGAAGACCAGTAGTAGTTCCGATGCACATCTGGAGGCATTCTGTAATCAGTGGTCTGTCAGAGTGTTGATGAAACACAGAAATTGCATCGGGATTGAATACAACAGTCACCATGCGCACTTTGCTCCATGGGAGTAATGTCTCAAACAGTCTACGCTTTGATCGTTCCCTGGAGACCAGCAGTAGTTTCCGATGCACATCTGGAGGCATTCTGTAATCTGTGGTCTATCGGACTGTTGATGAAACACAGAAATTGCATCGGGATTGAGTATAACAGTCAGCATTCGCACTTTCCTCCATTGTAGTAATGTCTCTAACAGTCTACGATCTGATTATTCCCTGGAAGACCAGTAGTAGTTTCCGATGCACATCTGGAAGCATTCTGTAATCTGTGGACTATCTGAGTGTTGATGAACCACAGAAATTGCATCGGAATTGAATATAACAGTCACCATGCGCACTTTCCTCCAAGGGAGCAGTGTCTCAAACAGTCTACGCTTTGATCGTTCCCTGGAAGACCAGTAGTAGTTTCCGATGCACATATGGATACATTCTGTAATCTGTGGACGTTCAAAGTGTTGATGAAACACAGTAATTGCATCTGGATTGAATACCCAGTCACCATGCGCACTTTCCTCCACGGGAGTAATGTCTCAAACAGTCTACGCTTTGATTGTTCCCTGGGAGACCAGTAATAGTTCCGATGCACGTCTCGTGCCATTCTGTAATCTGTGGACTATCAGAGTGTTGATGAAACACAGAAATTGCATCGGCATTGAATACAACAGCCACCATGCGCACTTTCCTCCATGGAGGTAATTCTCAAACAGTCTATGCTTTGATCGTTCCCTGGAAGGCCAGTAGCGGTTTCCGATGCACATCTGGAGGCATTCTGTAATCTGTGTACCTTCAAAGTGTGTATTGAAACACAGAAATTGCCTCGGGATTGAATACAAAGTCACCATGCGCACTTTCCACCATGGGAGTAATGTCTCAAACAGTCTACGCTTTGATCGTTCCCTGGAAGAACAGTAGTAGTTACCGATGCACATCTGGAGGCATTCTGTAATCTGTGACCTATCTGAGTGTTGATGAAACACAGAAATTGCGTCGGGATTTAATACAACAGTCACCATGCGCCCTTTTCTCCATGGAAGTAATGTCTCAAACAGTCTACGCTTTGATCGTTCCCTTGAAGACCAGTAGTAGTTTCCGATGCTCATATGGAGGCAATCTGTAATCTGTGGACTATCAGAGTGTTGATGGAACACAGAAATGGCATCGGGATTCAATACAACAGTCACCATGCACACTTTCCTCCATGCGAACAGTGTCTCAAACAGTCCACTCTTTGATCGTTCCCTGGAAGACCAGTAGTAGTTTCCGATGCACATCTGGAGGCATTCTGTAATCTGTGGTCTATCAGACTGTTGATGAAACACAGAAATTGCATCGGGATTGAATATAACAGTCAGCATTCGCACTTTCCTCCATTGTAGTAATGTCTCTAACAGTCTACGATCTGATTATTCCCTGGAAGACCAGTAGTAGTTTCCGATGCACATCTGGAAGCATTCTGTAATCTGTGGACTATCTGAGTGTTGATGAACCACAGAAATTGCATCGGAATTGAATATAACAGTCACCATGCGCACTTTCCTCCAAGGGAGCAGTGTCTCAAACAGTCTACGCTTTGATCGTTCCCTGGAAGACCAGTAGTAGTTTCCGATGCACATATGGATACATTCTGTAATCTGTGGACGTTCAAAGTGTTGATGAAACACAGTAATTGCATCTGGATTGAATACCCAGTCACCATGCGCACTTTCCTCCACGGGAGTAATGTCTCAAACAGTCTACGCTTTGATTGTTCCCTGGGAGACCAGTAATAGTTCCGATGCACGTCTCGTGCCATTCTGTAATCTGTGGACTATCAGAGTGTTGATGAAACACAGAAATTGCATCGGCATTGAATACAACAGCCACCATGTGCACTTTCCTCCATGGAGGTAATTCTCAAACAGTCTATGCTTTGATCGTTCCCTGGAAGGCCAGTAGCAGTTTCCGATGCACATCTGGAGGCATTCTGTAATCTGTGTACCTTCAAAGTGTGTATTGAAACACAGAAATTGCCTCGGGATTAAATACAACAGTCATCATGCGCACTCTCCTCCATGGGAGTAATGTCTCTAACAGCCTACGCTTTGATCTTTCCCTGGAAGACCAGTAGTAGTTTCCGATGCACATCTGGAGGCATTCTGTAATCTGTGAACTATCTGAGTGTTGATGAAACACAGAAATTGCGTCGGGATTTAATACAACAGTCACCATGCGCACTTTCCTCCATGGAAGTAATGTCTCAAACAGTCTACGCTTTGATCGTTCCCTCGAAGACCAGTAGTAGTTTCCGATGCCCATCTGGTGGCATTCTGCAATCTGTGGACTATCAGAGTGTTGATGAAACACAGAAATTGCATCGGGATTGAATACAACGGTCACCATGCGCACTTTCCTCCAAGGGAGTAATGTCTCAAACAGTCTACGCTTTGATCGTTCCCTGGAAGACCAGTAGTAGTTCCGATGCACATCTGGAGGCATTCTGTAATCAGTGGTCTGTCAGAGTGTTGATGAAACACAGAAATTGCGTCGGGATTGAATACAACAGTCACAATGCGCACTTTCCTCCAAGGGAGGTATTTCTCAAACAGACTACGCTTTGATCGTTCCCTGGAAGACCAGTAGTAGTTTCCGATGCACATCTGGTTTCATTCTGTAATCTGTGGACTATCAGACTGTTGATGAAACACAAAAATTGCATCGGAATTGAATACAACAGGCACCATGCGCACTTTCCTCCATGGAAGTAATGTCTCTAACAGTGTACGATTTGATCGTTCCCTGGAAGACCAGTAGTAGTTTCCTATGCACATTTGCAGGCATTCTGTAATCTGTGGCCTATCAGAGTGCTGATGAAACACAGAAATTGCATCGGGACTGAATACAACAGTCACCATTCGCACTTTCCTTTATGGGAGTAATGACTCAAACAGTCTATGTTTTGATCGTTCCCTGGAAGACGAGTAGTAGTTTCCGATGCACATCTGGAGACAATCTGTAATCTGTGGACTATAAGAGTGTCGATGAAACACAGAAATTTCATCGGGATTGAATACAACAGTCACCATGCGCACTTTCCTCCATGGGAGTAATGTCTCATACAGTCTACGTGTTGATCGTTCCCTGGAAGAGCAGTAGTAGTTTACGATGCACATCTGGCGGCATTCTGTAATCTGTGGACTATCCGACTGTAGATGAAACTGAGAAATTCCATCGGGATTGAATACAACAGTCACCATACGCACTCTCCTCCATGGGAGTAATTCTCAAACAGGCTACGCTTTGATCGTTCCTTGGAAGACCAGTAGTAGTTTCCGATGCACATCTGGAGGCATTCTGTAATCTGTGGACTATCAGAGTATTGATGAAACACAGAAATTGCATCGGGATTAAATTCAACAGTCATCATGCGCACTTTCCTCCATGGCAGTAATGTCTGTAACAGTCTACGCTTTGATCGTTCCCTGGAAGACCAGTAGTAGTTACCGATGCACATCTGTAGGCATTCTGTAATCTGTGTACTATCAGAGTGTTGATGAATCATATAAATTGCATCGGGATTACATACAACAGTCATCATGCGCACTTTCCTCCATGGGAGTAATGTCTCTAACAGTCTACGGTTTGATCATTCCCTGGAAGACCAGTAGTAGTTTCCGATGCCCATCTGGTGGCATTCTGCAATCTGTGGACTATCAGAGTGTTGATGAAACACAGAAATTGCATCGGGATTGAATACAACGGTCACCATGCGCACTTTCCTCCTTGGGAGTAATGTCTCAAACAGTCTACGCTTTGATGGTTCCCTGGAAGACCAGCAGTAGTTTCCGATTCACTTCTGGAGGCATTCTGTAATCTGTGGTCTATCAGACTGTTGATGAAACACAGAAATTGCATCGGGATTGACTACAGTCACCAAGTGCACTTTCCTCCGTGGGAGTAATGTCTCAAACAGTCTACGCTTTGATAATTCCCTGGAAGACCAGTAGTAGTTCCGATGCCCATCTGGTGGCATTCTGCAATCTGTGGAGTATCAGACTGTTGATGAAACACAGAAATTGCATCGGGATTGAATACAACTGTCACCATGCGCACCTTCCTCCGTGGGAGTAATGTCTCAAACAGTCTACGCTTTGATCGTTCCCTGGAAGACCAGTAGTAGTTTCCGATGCAAATCTCGTTGCATTCTGTAATCTGTGGACTATCAGAGTGTTGATGAATCACAGTAATTGCATCGGGATTGAATACAACAGTCACCAAATGCACTTTCCTCTATAAAACTTATGTCTCAAACAGTCTACGCTTTGATCGTTCTCTGGAAGACCAGTAGTAATTTCCGAAGCACATCTGGAGGCAATCTGTAATAAGTGGACTGTCAGAGTGTTGATGAAACACAGAAATTGCATCGGGATTTAATACAACAGTCACCATTCGTACTTTCCTCCACGGGAGGTATGTCTCAAACAGACTACGCTTTGATCGTTCCCTGGAAGACCAGTAGTAGTTTCCGATGCCCATCTGGTGGCATTCTGTAATCTGTGGACTATCAGAGTGTTGATGAAACAAAGATATTGCATCGTGATTGAGTACAGGAGGCACCATGCGCACTTTCCTCCATGGAAGTAATGTCTCTAACAGTCTACGCTTCGATCATTCTTTGGAAGGCCAGTAGTAGTTTCCAATGCACATCTGGAGGCATTCTGTAATCTGTGGACTATCAGAGTGCTGATGAAACACAGAAATTGCATCAGGATTGAATACAACTGTCACCTTGAAAACTTTTATCCATGGCAGTAATGCCTCAAACAGTCTATGCTTTGATCGTTCCCTGGAAGACCAGTGGTAGTTTCGGATGCACATCTGGAGGCATTCTGCAATCTGTGGACTACCAGAGTGTTGATGAAACACAGAAATAGCATCGGGACCGAATACAACAGTCACCATGCGCACTTTCCTTTATGGGAGTAATGTCTCAAACTGTCTACGCTTTGATCGTTTACTGGAAGACCAGTAGTAGTTTCCGATGCACATCTGGAGGCAATCTGTAATCTGTGGACTATCAGAGTGTTGATGAAACACATAAATTGCATCGGAATTGAATACAACAGTCACCTTGCGCACTTTCCTCCATGGGAGTAATGTCTCAAACAGTCTACGTTTTGATCGTTCCCTTTAAGACCAGTAGTAGTTTACGATGCACATCTGGAGGCATTCTGTAGTCTGTGGACTCTCAGACTGTTGATGAAACACAAATATTTGCATCGGGATTAAATACAACAGGCACCATGCGCACTTTCCTCCATGGGAGTAATGTCTTAAACAGTCTATTCTTTGATCGTACCCTGGAAGACCAGAAGTAGTTTCCGATGCACATCTGGAGGCATTCTGTAATCTGTGGACTATCAGAGTGTTGATGAAACACAGAAATTGCATCGGGATTAAATACAACTGTCACCATGCGCACTTTCCTCCATGGGAGTATTGACTCAAACAGTCTACGCTTTGGTCGTTCCAAGGAAGACCAGTAGTAGTTTCCGATGCACATCTGGAGGCATTCTGTAATCTGTGGACTAACAGTGTGGTGATGAAACACAGAAAATGCATCGGGATTGAGTAAAACAGTCACCATGCGCACTTTACTTCATGGGAAAAATGTCTCAAACATTCTACGCTTTGATCGTTACCTTTAAGGCCAGTAGTAGTTTCCGATGCACATCTGGAGGCTTTCTGTAATCTGTGGACTATCAGAGTTTTGATGAAACACAGATATTGCATCGGGATTGAATACAACAGTCACCATGCGCACCTTCCTCCATGGGAGTAATGTCTCAAACAGTTTACGCTTTGATCGTTCCCTGGAAGACCAGTAGTAGTTTCCGATACACGTCTGGTGGCATTCTGTAATCTGTGGACTATCTGAGTGTTGATGAAACACAGAAATGGCATCGGGATTCAATACAACAGTCACCATGCGCACTTTCCTCCATGGGAGTATTGTCTCAGACAGACTACGCTTTGGTTGTTCCCAGGAAGACCAGTAGTAATTTCCGATGCACATCTGGAGGCATTCTATAATCTGTGGACTATCAGAGTGTTGATGAAACACAGATAATGCATCGGGATTGAGTAAAACAGTCACCATGTGCACTTTCTTCCATGTGAGTAATTCTCATACAGGCTACGCTTTGATCGTTCCCTGGTTGACCAGTAGTAGTTTACGATACACATCTGGAGGCATTCTGTAATCTGTGGATTATCAGACTGTTGATGAAACACAGAAATTGCATCGGGATTGAATACAATAGTCACCATGCGCACTTTCCTCTATGGGAGTAATGTCTGAAACAGTCTACGCTTTGATCGTACCTAGGAAGACCAGTGGTAGTTTCCGATGCACATCTTTAGACAATCTATAATATGTGGACTATCAGAGTGTTAATGAAACACAGAAATTGCAACGGGATTGAATACAACAGTCACCATGCGCACTTTCCTCCATGGGGGTAATTCTCAAACAGTCTACGCTTTGATCGTTCCGTGGAAGACCAGTAGGAGTTTCCGATGCACATCTGGAGGTATTCTGTAATCTGTGGCCTATCAGAGTGTTGATGAAACACAGATATTGCATCGGGATTGAATACAACAGTCACCATGCGCACTTTCCTCCACGGGAGTAATGTCTCAAACAGTCTACGCTTTGATTCTTCCCTGCGAGACCAGTAATAGTTCCGATGCACGTCTCGTGCCATTCTGTAATCTGTGGACTATCAGAGTGTTGATGAAACACAGAAATTGCATCGGCATTGAATACAACAGCCACCATGCGCACTTTCCTCCATGGGGGTAATTCTCAAACAGTCTATGCTTTGATCGTTCCCTGGAAGGCCAGTAGCAGTTTCCGATGCACATCTGGAGGCATTCTGTAATCTGTGTACCTTCAAAGTGTGTATTGAAACACAGAAATTGCCTCGGGATTGAATACAAAGTCACCATGCGCACTTTCCACCATGGGAGTAATGTCTCAAACAGTATACGCTTTGATCGTTCCCTGGAAGACCAGTAGTAGTTACCGATGCACATCTGGAGGCATTCTGTAATCTGTGACCTATCTGAGTGTTGATGAAACACAGAAATTGCGTCGGGATTGAATACAACAGTCACCATGCGCCCTTTTCTCCATGGAAGTAATGTCTCAAACAGTCTACGCTTTGATCGTTCCCTTGAAGACCAGTAGCAGTTTCCGATGCTCATATGGAGGCAATCTGTAATCTGTGGACTATCAGAGTGTTGATGGAACACAGAAATTGCATCGGGATTCAATACAACAGTCACCATGCACACTTTCCTCCATGCGAACAGTGTATCAAACAGTCTACTCTTTGATCGTTCCCTGGAAGACCAGTAGTAGTTTCCGATGCACAACTGGAGGCATTCTGTAATCTGTGGACTATCAGAGTGTTGATGAATCACATAAATTGCATCGGGATTAAATACAACAGTCATCATGCGCACTCTCCTCCATGGGAGTAATGTCTCTATCAGCCTACGCTTTGATCTTTCCCTGGAAGACGAGTAGTGGTTTCCGATGCACATCTGGAGGCATTCTGTAATCTGTGAACTATCTGAGTGTTGATGAAACACAGAAATAGCGTCGGGATTTAATACAACAGGCACCATGCGCACTTTCCTCCATGGGAGTAATGTCTTAAACAGTCTATTCTTTGATCGTACCCTGGAAGACCAGAAGTAGTTTCCGATGCACATCTGGAGGCATTCTGTAATCTGTGGACTATCAGAGTGTTGATGAAACACAGAAATTGCATCGGGATTAAATACAACTGTCACCATGCGCACTTTCCTCCATGGGAGTATTGTCTAAACAGTCTACGCTTTGGTCGTTCCAAGGAAGACCAGTAGTAGTTTCCGATGCACATCTGGAGGCATTCTGTAATCTGTGGACTAACAGAGTGGTGATGAAACACAGAAAATGCATCGGGATTGAGTAAAACAGTCACCATGCGCACTTTACTTCATGGGAAAAATGTCTCAAACATTGTACGCTTTGATCGTTACCTTTAAGGCCAGTAGTAGTTTCCGATGCACATCTGGAGGCATTCTGTAATCTGTGGACTATCAGAGTTTTGATGAAACACAGATATTGCATCGGGATTGAATACAACAGTCACCATGTGCACCTTTCTCCATGGGAGTAATGTCTCAAACAGTTTACGATTTGATCGTTCCCTGGAAGACCAGTAGTAGTTTCCGATACACGTCTGGTGGCATTCTGTAATCTGTGGACTATCTGAGTGTTGATGAAACACAGAAATGGCATCGGGATTCAATACAACAGTCACCATGCGCACTTTCCTCCATGGGAGTATTGTCTCAGACAGACTACGCTTTGGTTGTTCCCAGGAAGACCAGAAGTAATTTCCGATGCACATCTGGAGGCATTCTATAATCTGTGGACTATCAGAGTGTTGATGAAACACAGATAATGCATCGGGATTGAGTAAAACAGTCACCATGTGCACTTTCTTCCATGTGAGTAATTCTCATACAGGCTACGCTTTGATCGTTCCCTGGTTGACCAGTAGTAGTTTACGATACACATCTGGAGGCATTCTGTAATCTGTGGATTATCAGACTGTTGATGAAACACAGAAATTGCATCGGGATTGAATACAATAGTCACCATGCGCACTTTCCTCTATGGGAGTAATGTCTGAAACAGTCTACGCTTTGATCGTACCTAGGAAGACCAGTGGTAGTTTCCGATGCACATCTGGAGGCATTCTGTAATCTGTGGACTATCAGAGTATTGATGAACCACAGAAATGGCATCGGGATTCAATACAACAGTCACCATGCGCACTTTCCTCCATGGGAGTATTGTCTCAGACAGACTACGCTTTGGTTGTTCCCAGGAAGACCAGTAGTAATTTCCGATACACATCTGGAGGCATTCTATAATCTGTGGACTATCAGAGTGTTGATGAAACACAGATAATGAAACGGGATTGAATACAACAGTCACCATGCGCACTTTCCTCCATGGGGGTAATTCTCAAACAGTCTACGCTTTGATCGTTCCGTGGAAGACCAGTAGGAGTTTCTGATGCACATCTGGATTTATTCTGTAATCTGTGGCCTATCAGAGTGTTGATGAAACACAGATATTGCATCGGGATTGAATACAACAGTCACCATGCGCACTTTCCTCCATGGGAGTAATGTCTCAAACAGTCTACGGTTTGATTGTTTCCTGGAATACCAGTAGTAGTTTCCGATGCACATCTGGAGGCATTCAGTAATCAGTGGACTATCAGAGTGTTGATGAAACACAGAAATTGCATCGGGACTGAATACAACAGTCACCATGTGCACTTTCCTCCATGGGAGTAATGTCTCAAACAGTCTACTCTTTGATCGTTCACTGGAAGACCAGTAGTAGTTTCCGAAGCAATCTGGAGGCATTCTGTAATCTGTGGACTATCAGAGTGTTGATGAAACACAGAAATTGCATCGGGATAGAATACAACAGTCACCATGCGCACTTTCCTTTATGGGGTAATTCTCAAACAGTCTACGCTTTTATCGTTCCGTGGAAGACCAGTAGTAGTTTCCGATGCACGTCTGGAGGCATTCTGTAATCTGTGGACCTTCAAAGTGTGTATCAAAACACAGAAATTACATCGGGATTGAATATAACAGTCACCATGTGCACTTTCCTCTATGGGAGTAATGTCTGAAACAGTCTACGCTTTGATCGCTCCCAGGAAGACCAGTAGTAGTTTCCGATGCACATCTGGAGACAATCTGTAATCTGTGGACTATCATAGTGCTGATGAAACACAGAAATTGCATCGGGATTGAATACAACAGTCACCACACGCACTTTCCACCATGGGAGAAATGTCTCTAACAGTCTACGCTTTGATCGTTCCCTGGAAGACCAGTAGTAGTTTCCGATGCACATCTGGAGGCATTCTGTAATCTGTGGACTATCAGAGTATTGATGAAACACAGAAATAGCATCGGGATTAAATTCAACAGTCATCATGCGCACTTTCCTCCATGGCAGTAATGTCTGTAACAGTCTACGCTTTGATCGTTCCCTGGAAGACCAGTAGTAGTTACCGATGCACATCTGTAGGCATTCTGTAATCTGTGTACTATCAGAGTGTTGATGAATCATATAAATTGCATCGGGATTAAATACAACAGTCATCATGCGCACTTTCCTCCATGGGAGTAATGTCTCTAACAGTCTACGCTTTGATCATTCCCTGGAAGACCAGTAGTAGTTTCCGATGCCCATCTGGTGGCATTCTGCAATCTGTGGACTATCAGAGTGTTGATGAAAAACAGAAATTGCATCGGGATTGAATACAATTGTCACCATGCGCACTTTCCTCCATGGGAGTAATGTCTCAAACAGTGTACGCTTTGATCGTTCCCTGGAAGACCTGCAGTAGTTTCCGATTCACTTCTGGAGGCATTCTGTAATCTGTGGTCTATCAGACTGTTGATGAAACACAGAAATTGCATCGGGATTGACTACAGTCACCAAGTGCACTTTCCTCCGTGGGAGTAATGTCTCAAACAGTCTACGCTTTGATAATTCCCTGGAAGACCAGTAGTAGTTCCGATGCACATCTGGAGGCATTCTGTAATCAGTGGTCTGTCAGAGTGTTGATGAAACACAGAAATTGCATCGGGATTGAATACAACAGTCACCATGCGCACTTTGCTCCATGGGAGTAATGTCTCAAACAGTCTACGCTTTGATCGTTCCCTGGAGACCAGCAGTAGTTTCCGATGCACATCTGGAGGCATTCTGTAATCTGTGGTCTATCGGACTGTTGATGAAACACAGAAATTGCATCGGGATTGAGTATAACAGTCAGCATTCGCACTTTCCTCCATTGTAGTAATGTCTCTAACAGTCTACGATCTGATTATTCCCTGGAAGACCAGTAGTAGTTTCCGATGCACATCTGGAAGCATTCTGTAATCTGTGGACTATCTGAGTGTTGATGAACCACAGAAATTGCATCGGAATTGAATATAACAGTCACCATGCGCACTTTCCTCCAAGGGAGCAGTGTCTCAAACAGTCTACGCTTTGATCGTTCCCTGGAAGACCAGTAGTAGTTTCCGATGCACATATGGATACATTCTGTAATCTGTGGACGTTCAAAGTGTTGATGAAACACAGTAATTGCATCTGGATTGAATACCCAGTCACCATGCGCACTTTCCTCCACGGGAGTAATGTCTCAAACAGTCTACGCTTTGATTGTTCCCTGGGAGACCAGTAATAGTTCCGATGCACGTCTCGTGCCATTCTGTAATCTGTGGACTATCAGAGTGTTGATGAAACACAGAAATTGCATCGGCATTGAATACAACAGCCACCATGCGCACTTTCCTCCATGGAGGTAATTCTCAAACAGTCTATGCTTTGATCGTTCCCTGGAAGGCCAGTAGCGGTTTCCGATGCACATCTGGAGGCATTCTGTAATCTGTGTACCTTCAAAGTGTGTATTGAAACACAGAAATTGCCTCGGGATTGAATACAAAGTCACCATGCGCACTTTCCACCATGGGAGTAATGTCTCAAACAGTCTACGCTTTGATCGTTCCCTGGAAGAACAGTAGTAGTTACCGATGCACATCTGGAGGCATTCTGTAATCTGTGACCTATCTGAGTGTTGATGAAACACAGAAATTGCGTCGGGATTTAATACAACAGTCACCATGCGCCCTTTTCTCCATGGAAGTAATGTCTCAAACAGTCTACGCTTTGATCGTTCCCTTGAAGACCAGTAGTAGTTTCCGATGCTCATATGGAGGCAATCTGTAATCTGTGGACTATCAGAGTGTTGATGGAACACAGAAATGGCATCGGGATTCAATACAACAGTCACCATGCACACTTTCCTCCATGCGAACAGTGTCTCAAACAGTCCACTCTTTGATCGTTCCCTGGAAGACCAGTAGTAGTTTCCGATGCACATCTGGAGGCATTCTGTAATCTGTGGTCTATCAGACTGTTGATGAAACACAGAAATTGCATCGGGATTGAATATAACAGTCAGCATTCGCACTTTCCTCCATTGTAGTAATGTCTCTAACAGTCTACGATCTGATTATTCCCTGGAAGACCAGTAGTAGTTTCCGATGCACATCTGGAAGCATTCTGTAATCTGTGGACTATCTGAGTGTTGATGAACCACAGAAATTGCATCGGAATTGAATATAACAGTCACCATGCGCACTTTCCTCCAAGGGAGCAGTGTCTCAAACAGTCTACGCTTTGATCGTTCCCTGGAAGACCAGTAGTAGTTTCCGATGCACATATGGATACATTCTGTAATCTGTGGACGTTCAAAGTGTTGATGAAACACAGTAATTGCATCTGGATTGAATACCCAGTCACCATGCGCACTTTCCTCCACGGGAGTAATGTCTCAAACAGTCTACGCTTTGATTGTTCCCTGGGAGACCAGTAATAGTTCCGATGCACGTCTCGTGCCATTCTGTAATCTGTGGACTATCAGAGTGTTGATGAAACACAGAAATTGCATCGGCATTGAATACAACAGCCACCATGTGCACTTTCCTCCATGGAGGTAATTCTCAAACAGTCTATGCTTTGATCGTTCCCTGGAAGGCCAGTAGCAGTTTCCGATGCACATCTGGAGGCATTCTGTAATCTGTGTACCTTCAAAGTGTGTATTGAAACACAGAAATTGCCTCGGGATTAAATACAACAGTCATCATGCGCACTCTCCTCCATGGGAGTAATGTCTCTAACAGCCTACGCTTTGATCTTTCCCTGGAAGACCAGTAGTAGTTTCCGATGCACATCTGGAGGCATTCTGTAATCTGTGAACTATCTGAGTGTTGATGAAACACAGAAATTGCGTCGGGATTTAATACAACAGTCACCATGCGCACTTTCCTCCATGGAAGTAATGTCTCAAACAGTCTACGCTTTGATCGTTCCCTCGAAGACCAGTAGTAGTTTCCGATGCCCATCTGGTGGCATTCTGCAATCTGTGGACTATCAGAGTGTTGATGAAACACAGAAATTGCATCGGGATTGAATACAACGGTCACCATGCGCACTTTCCTCCAAGGGAGTAATGTCTCAAACAGTCTACGCTTTGATCGTTCCCTGGAAGACCAGTAGTAGTTCCGATGCACATCTGGAGGCATTCTGTAATCAGTGGTCTGTCAGAGTGTTGATGAAACACAGAAATTGCGTCGGGATTGAATACAACAGTCACAATGCGCACTTTCCTCCAAGGGAGGTATTTCTCAAACAGACTACGCTTTGATCGTTCCCTGGAAGACCAGTAGTAGTTTCCGATGCACATCTGGTTTCATTCTGTAATCTGTGGACTATCAGACTGTTGATGAAACACAAAAATTGCATCGGAATTGAATACAACAGGCACCATGCGCACTTTCCTCCATGGAAGTAATGTCTCTAACAGTGTACGATTTGATCGTTCCCTGGAAGACCAGTAGTAGTTTCCTATGCACATTTGCAGGCATTCTGTAATCTGTGGCCTATCAGAGTGCTGATGAAACACAGAAATTGCATCGGGACTGAATACAACAGTCACCATTCGCACTTTCCTTTATGGGAGTAATGACTCAAACAGTCTATGTTTTGATCGTTCCCTGGAAGACGAGTAGTAGTTTCCGATGCACATCTGGAGACAATCTGTAATCTGTGGACTATAAGAGTGTCGATGAAACACAGAAATTTCATCGGGATTGAATACAACAGTCACCATGCGCACTTTCCTCCATGGGAGTAATGTCTCATACAGTCTACGTGTTGATCGTTCCCTGGAAGAGCAGTAGTAGTTTACGATGCACATCTGGCGGCATTCTGTAATCTGTGGACTATCCGACTGTAGATGAAACTGAGAAATTCCATCGGGATTGAATACAACAGTCACCATACGCACTCTCCTCCATGGGAGTAATTCTCAAACAGGCTACGCTTTGATCGTTCCTTGGAAGACCAGTAGTAGTTTCCGATGCACATCTGGAGGCATTCTGTAATCTGTGGACTATCAGAGTATTGATGAAACACAGAAATTGCATCGGGATTAAATTCAACAGTCATCATGCGCACTTTCCTCCATGGCAGTAATGTCTGTAACAGTCTACGCTTTGATCGTTCCCTGGAAGACCAGTAGTAGTTACCGATGCACATCTGTAGGCATTCTGTAATCTGTGTACTATCAGAGTGTTGATGAATCATATAAATTGCATCGGGATTACATACAACAGTCATCATGCGCACTTTCCTCCATGGGAGTAATGTCTCTAACAGTCTACGGTTTGATCATTCCCTGGAAGACCAGTAGTAGTTTCCGATGCCCATCTGGTGGCATTCTGCAATCTGTGGACTATCAGAGTGTTGATGAAACACAGAAATTGCATCGGGATTGAATACAACGGTCACCATGCGCACTTTCCTCCTTGGGAGTAATGTCTCAAACAGTCTACGCTTTGATGGTTCCCTGGAAGACCAGCAGTAGTTTCCGATTCACTTCTGGAGGCATTCTGTAATCTGTGGTCTATCAGACTGTTGATGAAACACAGAAATTGCATCGGGATTGACTACAGTCACCAAGTGCACTTTCCTCCGTGGGAGTAATGTCTCAAACAGTCTACGCTTTGATAATTCCCTGGAAGACCAGTAGTAGTTCCGATGCCCATCTGGTGGCATTCTGCAATCTGTGGAGTATCAGACTGTTGATGAAACACAGAAATTGCATCGGGATTGAATACAACTGTCACCATGCGCACCTTCCTCCGTGGGAGTAATGTCTCAAACAGTCTACGCTTTGATCGTTCCCTGGAAGACCAGTAGTAGTTTCCGATGCAAATCTCGTTGCATTCTGTAATCTGTGGACTATCAGAGTGTTGATGAATCACAGTAATTGCATCGGGATTGAATACAACAGTCACCAAATGCACTTTCCTCTATAAAACTTATGTCTCAAACAGTCTACGCTTTGATCGTTCTCTGGAAGACCAGTAGTAATTTCCGAAGCACATCTGGAGGCAATCTGTAATAAGTGGACTGTCAGAGTGTTGATGAAACACAGAAATTGCATCGGGATTTAATACAACAGTCACCATTCGTACTTTCCTCCACGGGAGGTATGTCTCAAACAGACTACGCTTTGATCGTTCCCTGGAAGACCAGTAGTAGTTTCCGATGCCCATCTGGTGGCATTCTGTAATCTGTGGACTATCAGAGTGTTGATGAAACAAAGATATTGCATCGTGATTGAGTACAGGAGGCACCATGCGCACTTTCCTCCATGGAAGTAATGTCTCTAACAGTCTACGATTTGATCGTTCCCTGGAAGACCAGTAGTAGTTTCCTATGCACATCTGGATGCATTCTGTAATCTGTGGACTATCAGAGTGCTGATGAAACACAGAAATTGCATCGGGATTGAATACAAGAGTCACCATGAGAACGTTCCTCCATGGGAGTAATGTCTCAAACAGTCTATGTTTGATCGCTCCCTGGAATATCAGTAGTAGTTTCCGATGCTCATCTTGAGGCATTCTGTAATCTGTGGACTATCAGAATGTTAATGAAACACAGATATTGCATCGGGACCGAATACAACAGTCACCATGCGCACATTCCTTTATGGGAGTAATGTCTCAAACAGTCTATGCTTTAATCGTTCCCTGGAAGACCAGTAGTAGTTTCCGATGCACATCTGGAGACATTCTGTAATCTGTGGACTATCAGAGTGTTGATGAAACACAGAAATTGCATCGGGATTGAATACAACAATCACCATGCGCACTTTCCTCCTAGGGAGTATTGTCTCAGACAGTCTACGCTTTAATCGTTCCCAGGAAGACCAGTAGTAGTTTCAGATACTCATCTGGATGCATTCTGTAATCTGTGGACTATCAGAGTGTTGATGAAACTCAGAAAATGCATCGGGATTGTGTAAAACAGTCACCATGTGCACTTTCCTCCATGTGAGTAATTCTAATACAGGCTACGCTTTGATCGTTCCCTGGAAGACCAGTAGTAGTTTCCGATGCACACCTGGAGGCATTCTGCAATCTGTGGACTCTCAGACTGTTGATGAAACACAGAAATTGCATCAGGATTGAATACAAAAGTCACCATTCACACTTTCCTCCATGTGAGTATTGTCTCAAACAGTCTATTTTTTGATCGTTCCCTGGAAGACCAGTAGTAGTTTCCGATGCACATCTGGAGGCATTCTGTAATCTGTGGACTATCAGAGTATTGATGAAACACAGAAATTGCATCGGAATTAAATTCAACAGTCAACATGCGCACTTTCCTCCATTCCAGTAATGTCTGTAACAGTCTACGCTTTGATCGTTCCCTGGAAGACCAGTAGTAGTTACCGATGCACATCTGTAGGCATTCTGTAATATGTGTACTATCAGAGTGTTGATGAATCATATAAATTGCATCGGGATTAAATACAACAGTCATCATGCGCACTTTCCTCCATGGGAGTAATGTCTCTAACAGTCTACGCTTTTATCATTCCCTGGAAGACCAGTAGTAGTTTCCGATGCCCATCTGGTGGCATTCTGCAATCTGTGGACTATCAGAGTGTTGATGAAACACAGAAATTGCATCGGGATTGAATACAACGGTCACCATGCGCACTTTCCTCCATGGGAGTAATGTCTCAAACAGTCTACGCTTTGATCGTTCCCTGGAAGACCAGCAGTAGTTTCCGATTCACTTCTGGAGGCATTCTGTAATCTGTGGTCTATCAGACTGTTGATGAAACACAGAAATTGCATCGGGATTGACTACAGTCACCAAGTGCACTTTCCTCCATGGGAGTAATGTCTCAAACAGTCTACGCTTTGATAATTCCCTGGAAGACCAGTAGTAGTTCCGATGCACATCTGGAGGGATTCTGTAATCAGTGGTCTGTCAGAGTGTTGATGAAACACAGAAATTGCATCGGGATTGAATACAACAGTCACCATGCGCACTTTCCTCCATGGGAGTAATGTCTCAAACAGTCTACGCTTTGATAATTCCCTGGAAGACCAGTAGTAGTTTCCGATGCACATCTGGAAGCATTCTGTAATCTGTGGACTATCTGAGTGTTGATGAACCACAGAAATTGCATCGGAATTGAATATAACAGTCACCATGCGCACTTTCCTCCAAGGGAGCAGTGTCTCAAACGGTCTACGCTTTGATTGTTCCCTGGGAGACCAGTAATAGTTCCGATGCACGTCTCGTGCCATTCTGTAATCTGTGGACAATCAAGTGTTGATGAAACACAGAAATTGCATCGGCATTGAATACAACAGCCACCATGCGCACTTTCCTCCATGGGGGTAATTCTCAAACAGTCTATGCTTTGATCGTTCCCTGGAAGGCCAGTAGCAGTTTCCGATGCACATCTGGAGGCATTCTGTAATCTGTGTACCTTCAAAGTGTGTATTGAAACACAGAAATTGCCTCGGGATTGAATACAAAAGTCACCATGCGCACTTTCCACCATGGGAGTAATGTCTCAAACAGTCCACGCTTTGATCGTTCCCTGGAAGACCAGTAGTAGTTACCGATGCACATCTGGAGGCATTCTGTAATCTGTGACCTATCTGAGTGTTGATGAAACACAGAAATTGCGTCGGGATTGAATACAACAGTCACCATGCGCCCTTTTCTCCATGGAAGTAATGTCTCAAACAGTCTACGCTTTGATCGTTCCCTTGAAGACCAGTAGTAGTTTCCGATGCTCATCTGGAGGCAATCTGTAATCTGTGGACTATCAGAGTGTTGATGGAACACAGAAATGGCATCGGGATTCAATACAACAGTCACCATGCACTCTTTCCTCCATGCGAACAGTGTCTCAAACAGTGTACTCTTTGATCGTTCCCTGGAAGACCAGTAGTAGTTTCCGATGCACAACTGGAGGCATTCTGTAATCTGTGGACTATCAGAGTGTTGATGAATCACATAAATTGCATCGGGATTAAATACAACAGTCATCATGCGCACTCTCCTCCATGGGAGTAATGTCTCTAACAGCCTACGCTTTGATCTTTCCCTGGAAGACCAGTAGTAGTTTCCGATGCACATCTGGAGGCATTCTGTAATCTGTGAACTATCTGAGTAATGATGAAACACTGAAATTGCGTCGGGATTTAATACAACAGTCACCATGCGCTCTTTCCTCTATGGGAGTAATGTCTCAAACAGTCTACGCTTTGATCGTTCCCTGGAAGACCAGTAGTAGTTTCCTATGCACATTTGCAGGCATTCTGTAATCTGTGGACTATCAGAGTGCTGATGAAACACAGAAATTGCATCGGGACTGAATACAAGTCACCATTCGCACTTTCCTTTATGGGAGTAATGACTCAAACAGTCTATGTTTTGATCGTTCCCTGGAAGACGAGTCGTAGTTTCCGATGCACATCTGGAGACAATCTGTAATCTGTGGACTATCAGAGTGTCGATGAAACACAGAAATTTCATCGGGATTGAATACAACAGTCACCATGCGCACTTTAATCCATGGGAGTAATGTCTCATACAGTCTACGTGTTGATCGTTCCCTGGAAGAGCAGTAGTAGTTTACGATGCACATCTGGCGGCATTCTGTAATCTGTGGACTATCCGACTGTAGATGAAACTGAGAAATTCCATCGGGATTGAATACAACAGTCACCATCCGCACTCTCCTCCATGGGAGTAATTCTCAAACAGGCTACGCTTTGATCGTTCCTTGGAAGACCAGTAGTCGTTTCCGATGCACATCTGGAGGCATTCTGTAATCTGTGGACTATCAGAGTATTGATGAAACACAGAAATTGCATCGGGATTAAATTCAACAGTCATCATGCGCACTTTCCTCCATGGCAGTAATGTCTCTAACAGTCTACGCTTTGATCGTTCCCTGGAAGACCAGTAGTAGTTACCGATGCACATCTGTAGGCATTCTGTAATCTGTGTACTATCAGAGTGTTGATGAATCATATAAATTGCATCGGGATTACATACAACAGTCATCATGCGCACTTTCCTCCATGGGAGTAATGTCTCTAACAGTCTACGCTTTGATCATTCCCTGGAAGACCAGTAGTAGTTTCCGATGCCCATCTGGTGGCATTCTGCAATCTGTGGACTATCAGATTATTGATGAAACACAGAAATTGCATCGGTATTGAATACAACGGTCACCATGAGCACTTTCCTCCATGGGAGTAATGTCTCAAACAGTCTATGCTTTGATCGTTCCCTGGAAGACCAGTAGTAGTTTCCGATGCCCATCTGGTGGCATTCTGCAATCTGTGGACTATCAGAGTGTTGATGAAACACAGAAATTGCATCGGGATTGAATACAACGGTCACCATGCGCACTTTCCTCCATGGGAGTAATGTCTCAAACAGTCTACGCTTTGATCGTTCCCTGGAAGACCAGCAGTAGTTTCCGATTCACTTCTGGAGGCATTCTGTAATCTGTGGTCTATCAGACTGTTGATGAAACACAGAAATTGCATCGGGATTGACTACAGTCACCAAGTGCACTTTCCTCCATGGGAGTAATGTCTCAAACAGTCTACGCTTTGATAATTCCCTGGAAGACCAGTAGTAGTTCCGATGCACATCTGGAGGGATTCTGTAATCAGTGGTCTGTCAGAGTGTTGATGAAACACAGAAATTGCATCGGGATTGAATACAACAGTCACCATGCGCACTTTCCTCCATGGGAGTAATGTCTCAAACAGTCTACGCTTTGATAATTCCCTGGAAGACCAGTAGTAGTTTCCGATGCACATCTGGAAGCATTCTGTAATCTGTGGACTATCTGAGTGTTGATGAACCACAGAAATTGCATCGGAATTGAATATAACAGTCACCATGCGCACTTTCCTCCAAGGGAGCAGTGTCTCAAACGGTCTACGCTTTGATTGTTCCCTGGGAGACCAGTAATAGTTCCGATGCACGTCTCGTGCCATTCTGTAATCTGTGGACAATCAAGTGTTGATGAAACACAGAAATTGCATCGGCATTGAATACAACAGCCACCATGCGCACTTTCCTCCATGGGGGTAATTCTCAAACAGTCTATGCTTTGATCGTTCCCTGGAAGGCCAGTAGCAGTTTCCGATGCACATCTGGAGGCATTCTGTAATCTGTGTACCTTCAAAGTGTGTATTGAAACACAGAAATTGCCTCGGGATTGAATACAAAAGTCACCATGCGCACTTTCCACCATGGGAGTAATGTCTCAAACAGTCCACGCTTTGATCGTTCCCTGGAAGACCAGTAGTAGTTACCGATGCACATCTGGAGGCATTCTGTAATCTGTGACCTATCTGAGTGTTGATGAAACACAGAAATTGCGTCGGGATTGAATACAACAGTCACCATGCGCCCTTTTCTCCATGGAAGTAATGTCTCAAACAGTCTACGCTTTGATCGTTCCCTTGAAGACCAGTAGTAGTTTCCGATGCTCATCTGGAGGCAATCTGTAATCTGTGGACTATCAGAGTGTTGATGGAACACAGAAATGGCATCGGGATTCAATACAACAGTCACCATGCACTCTTTCCTCCATGCGAACAGTGTCTCAAACAGTGTACTCTTTGATCGTTCCCTGGAAGACCAGTAGTAGTTTCCGATGCACAACTGGAGGCATTCTGTAATCTGTGGACTATCAGAGTGTTGATGAATCACATAAATTGCATCGGGATTAAATACAACAGTCATCATGCGCACTCTCCTCCATGGGAGTAATGTCTCTAACAGCCTACGCTTTGATCTTTCCCTGGAAGACCAGTAGTAGTTTCCGATGCACATCTGGAGGCATTCTGTAATCTGTGAACTATCTGAGTAATGATGAAACACTGAAATTGCGTCGGGATTTAATACAACAGTCACCATGCGCTCTTTCCTCTATGGGAGTAATGTCTCAAACAGTCTACGCTTTGATCGTTCCCTGGAAGACCAGTAGTAGTTTCCTATGCACATTTGCAGGCATTCTGTAATCTGTGGACTATCAGAGTGCTGATGAAACACAGAAATTGCATCGGGACTGAATACAAGTCACCATTCGCACTTTCCTTTATGGGAGTAATGACTCAAACAGTCTATGTTTTGATCGTTCCCTGGAAGACGAGTCGTAGTTTCCGATGCACATCTGGAGACAATCTGTAATCTGTGGACTATCAGAGTGTCGATGAAACACAGAAATTTCATCGGGATTGAATACAACAGTCACCATGCGCACTTTAATCCATGGGAGTAATGTCTCATACAGTCTACGTGTTGATCGTTCCCTGGAAGAGCAGTAGTAGTTTACGATGCACATCTGGCGGCATTCTGTAATCTGTGGACTATCCGACTGTAGATGAAACTGAGAAATTCCATCGGGATTGAATACAACAGTCACCATCCGCACTCTCCTCCATGGGAGTAATTCTCAAACAGGCTACGCTTTGATCGTTCCTTGGAAGACCAGTAGTCGTTTCCGATGCACATCTGGAGGCATTCTGTAATCTGTGGACTATCAGAGTATTGATGAAACACAGAAATTGCATCGGGATTAAATTCAACAGTCATCATGCGCACTTTCCTCCATGGCAGTAATGTCTCTAACAGTCTACGCTTTGATCGTTCCCTGGAAGACCAGTAGTAGTTACCGATGCACATCTGTAGGCATTCTGTAATCTGTGTACTATCAGAGTGTTGATGAATCATATAAATTGCATCGGGATTACATACAACAGTCATCATGCGCACTTTCCTCCATGGGAGTAATGTCTCTAACAGTCTACGCTTTGATCATTCCCTGGAAGACCAGTAGTAGTTTCCGATGCCCATCTGGTGGCATTCTGCAATCTGTGGACTATCAGATTATTGATGAAACACAGAAATTGCATCGGTATTGAATACAACGGTCACCATGAGCACTTTCCTCCATGGGAGTAATGTCTCAAACAGTCTACGCTTTGATGGTTCCCTGGAAGACCAGCAGTAGTTTCCGATTCACTTCTGGAGGCATTCTGTAATCTGTGGTCTATCAGACTGTTGATGAAACACAGAAATTGCATCGGGATTGACTACAGTCACCAAGTGCACTTTCCTCCGTGGGAGTAATGTCTCAAACAGTCTACGCTTTGATAATTCCCTGGAAGACCAGTAGTAGTTCCGATGCCCATCTGGTGGCATTCTGCAATCTGTGGAGTATCAGAGTGTTGATGAAACACAGAAATTGCATCGGGATTGAATACAACTGTCACCATGCGCACCTTCCTCCGTGGGAGTAATGTCTCAAACAGTCTACGCTTTGATCGTTCCCTGGAAGACCAGTAGTAGTTTCCGATGCAAATCTCGTTGCATTCTGTAATCTGTGGACTATCAGAGTGTTGATGAATCACAGTAATTGCATCGGGATTGAATACAACAGTCACCATAAGCACTTTCCTCTATAAAAGTTATGTCTCAAACAGTCTACGCTTTGATCGTTCTCTGGAAGACCAGTAGTAATTTCCGAAGCACATCTGGAGGCAATCTGTAATAAGTGGACTGTCAGAGTGTTGATGAAACACAGAAATTGCATCGGGATTTAATACAACAGTCACCATTCGTACTTTCCTCCACGGGAGGTATGTCTCAAACAGACTACGCTTTGATCGTTCCCTGGAAGACCAGTAGTAGTTTCCGATGCCCATCTGGTGGCATTCTGTAATCTGTGGACTATCAGAGTGCTGATAAAACACAGAAATAGCATCGGGATTGAATACAAGAGTCACCATGAGAACGTTCCTCCATGGCAGTAATGTCTCAAACAGTCTATGCTTTGATCGCTCCCTGGAATATCAGTAGTAGTTTCCGATGCTCATCTTGAGGCATTCTGTAATCTGTGGACTATCAGAGTGTTAATGAAACACAGATATTGCATCGGGACCGAATACAACAGTCACCATGCGCACATTCCTTTATGGGAGTAATGTCTCAAACAGTCTATGCTTTAATCGTTCCCTGGAAGACCAGTAGTAGTTTCCGATGCACATCTGGAGACATTCTGTAATCTGTGGACTATCAGAGTGTTGATGAAACACAGAAATTGCATCGGGATTGAATACAACAATCACCATGCGCACTTTCCTCCTAGGGAGTATTGTCTCAGACAGTCTAAGCTTTAATCGTTCCCAGGAAGACCAGTAGTAGTTTCAGATACTCATCTGGAGGCATTCTGTAATCTGTGGACTATCAGAGTGTTGATGAAACTCAGAAAATGCATCGGGATTGTGTAAAACAGTCACCATGTGCACTTTCCTCCATGTGAGTAATTCTAATACAGGCTACGCTTTGATCGTTCCCTGGAAGACCAGTAGTAGTTTCCGATGCACATCTGGAGGCATTCTGCAATCTGTGGACTCTCAGACTGTTGATGAAACACAGAAATTGCATCAGGATTGAATACAAAAGTCACCATTCGCACTTTCCTCCATGTGAGTATTGTCTCAAACAGTCTATTTTTTGATCGTTCCCTGGAAGACCAGTAGTAGTTTCCGATGCACATCTGGAGGCATTCTGTAATCTGTGGACTATCAGAGTTCTGATGAAACACAGAAATTGCATCGGGATTGAATACAACGGTCCCCACGCGCACTTTCCACCATGGGAGAAATGTCTCTAACAGTCTACGCTTTGATCGTTCCCTGGAAGACCAGTAGTAGTTTCCGAAGCACATCTGGAGGCATTCTGTAATCTGTGGACTATCAGAGTATTGATGAAACACAGAAATTGCATCGGAATTAAATTCAACAGTCATCATGCGCACTTTCCTCCATTCCAGTAATGTCTGTAACAGTCTACGCTTTGATCGTTCCCTGGAAGAGCAGCAGTAGTTTCCGATTCACTTCTGGAGGCATTCTGTAATCTGTGGTCTATCAGACTGTTGATGAAACACAGAAATTGCATCGGGATTGACTACAGTCACCAAGTGCACTTTCCTCCATGGGAGTAATGTCTCAAACAGTCTACGCATTGATAATTCCCTGGAGGACCAGTAGTAGTTCCGATGCACATCTGGAGGGATTCTGTAATCAGTGGTCTGTCAGAGTGTTGATGAAACACAGAAATTGCATCGGGATTGAATACAACAGTCACCATGCGCACTTTCCTCCATGGGAGTAATGTCTCAAACAGTCTACGCTTTGATAATTCCCTGGAAGACCAGTAGTAGTTTCCGATGCACATCTGGAAGCATTCTGTAATCTGTGGACTATCTGAGTGTTGATGAACCACAGAAATTGCATCGGAATTGAATATAACAGTCACCATGCGCACTTTCCTCCAAGGGAGCAGTGTCTCAAACAGTCTACGCTTTGATCGTTCCCTGGAAGACCAGTAGTAGTTTCCGATGCACATATGTAGGCATTCTGTAATCTGTGGACGTTCAAAGTGTTGATGAAACACAATAATTGCATCTGGATTGAATACCCAGTCACCATGCGCACTTTCCTCCACGGGAGTAATGTCTCAAAGAGTCTACGCTTTGATTGTTCCCTGGGAGACCAGTAATAGTTCCGATGCACGTCTCGTGCCATTCTGTAATCTGTGGACTATCAGAGTGTTGATGAAACACAGAAATTGCATCGGCATTGAATACAACAGCCACCATGCGCACTTTCCTCCATGGGGGTAATTCTCAAACAGTCTATGCTTTGATCGTTCCCTGGAAGGCCAGTAGCAGTTTCCGATGCACATCTGGAGGCATTCTGTAATCTGTGTACCTTCAAAGTGTGTATTGAAACACAGAAATTGCCTCGGGATTGAATACAAAAGTCACCATGCGCACTTTCCACCATGGGAGTAATGTCTCAAACAGTCTACGCTTTGATCGTTCCCTGGAAGACCAGTAGTAGTTACCGATGCACATCTGGAGGCATTCTGTAATCTGTGACCTATCTGAGTGTTGATGAAACACAGAAATTGCGTCAGGTTTGAATACAACAGTCACCATGAGCCCTTTTCTCCATGGAAGTAATGTCTCAAACAGTCCACGCTTTGATCGTTCCCTTGAAGACCAGTAGTAGTTTCCGATGCTCATCTGGAGGCAATCTGTAATCTGTGGACTATCAGAGTGTTGATGCAACACAGAAATGGCATCGGGATTCAATACAACAGTCACCATGCACTCTTTCCTCCATGCGAACAGTGTCTCAAACAGTCTACTCTTTGATCGTTCCCTGGAAGACCAGTAGTAGTTTCCGATGCACAACTGGAGGCATTCTGTAATCTGTGGACTATCAGAGTGTTGATGAATCTCATAAATTGCATCGGGATTAAATACAACAGTCATCATGCGCACTCTCTTCCATGGGAGTAATGTCTCTAACTGCCTACGCTTTGATCTTTCCCTGGAAGACCAGTAGTAGTTTCCGATGCACATCTGGAGGCATTCTGTAATCTGTGAACTATCTGAGTGTTGATGAAACACAGAAAATGCATCGGGATTGAATAAATCAGTCACCATTCGCACTTTCCTTTATGGGAGTGATGACTCAAACAGTCTATGTTTTGATCGTTCCCTGAAAGACGAGTAGTAGTTTCCGATGCACATCTGGAGACAATCTGTAATCTGTGGACTATCAGAGTGTCGATGAAACACAGAAATTTCATCGGGATTGAATACAACAGTCACCATGCGCACTTTCCTCCATGGGAGTAATGTCTCATACAGTCTACGTGTTGATCGTTCCCTGGAAGAGCAGTAGTAGTTTACGATGCCCATCTGGTGGCATTCTGTAATCTGTGGACTATCAGAGTGTTGATGAAACAAAGATATTGCATCGTGATTGAGTACAGGATGCACCATGCGCACTTTCCTCCATGGAAGTAATGTCTCTAACAGTCTACGATTTGATCATTCCCTGGAAGACCAGTAGTAGTTTCCTATGCACATCTGGATGCATTCTGTAATCTGTGGACTATCAGAGTGCTGATGAAACACAGAAATTGCATCGGGATTGAATACAAGAGTCACCATGAGAACGTTCCTCCATGGCAGTAATGTCTCAAACAGTCTATGCTTTGATCGCTCCCTGGAATATCAGTAGTAGTTTCCGATGCTCATCATGAGGCATTCTGTAATCTGTGGACTATCAGAGTGTTAATGAAACACAGATATTGCATCGGGACCGAATACAACAGTCACCATGCGCACATTCCTTTATGGGAGTAATGTCTCAAACAGTCGATGCTTTAATCGTTCCCTGGAAGACCAGTAGTAGTTTCCGATGCACATCTGGAGACATTCTGTAATCTGTGGACTATCAGAGTGTTGATGAAACACAGAAATTGCATCGGGATTGAATACAACAATCACCATGCGCACTTTCCTCCTAGGGACTATTGTCTCAGACAGTCTACGCTTTAATCGTTCCCAGGAAGACCAGTAGTAGTTTCAGATACTCATCTGGAGGCATTCTGTAATCTGTGGACTATCAGAGTGTTGATGAAACTCAGAAAATGCATCGGGATTGTGTAAAACAGTCACCATGTGCACTTTCCTCCATGTGAGTAATTCTAATACAGGCTACGCTTTGATCGTTCCCTGGAAGACCAGTAGTAGTTTCCGATGCACATCTGGAGCCATTCTGCAATCTGTGGACTCTCAGACTGTTGATGAAACACAGAAATAGCATCAGGATTGAATACAAAAGTCACCATTCGCACTTTCCTCCATGTGAGTGTTGTCACAAACAGTCTATTTTTTGATCGTTCCCTGGAAGACCAGTAGTAGTTTCCGATGCACATCTGGAGGCATTCTGTAATCTGTGGACTATCAGAGTTCTGATGAATCACAGAAATTGCATCGGGATTGAATACAACGGTCCCCACGCGCACTTTCCACCATGGGAGAAATGTCTCTAACAGTCTACGCTTTGATCGTTCCCTGGAAGACCACTAGTAGTTTCCGATGCACATCTGGAGGCATTCTGTAATCTGTGGACTATCAGAGTATTGATGAAACACAGAAACTGCATCGGGATTAAATTCAACAGTCATCATGCGCACTTTCCTCCATGGCAGTAATGTCTGTAACAGTCTACGCTTTGATCGTTCCCTGGAAGACCAGTAGTAGTTACCGATGCACATCTGTAGGCATTCTGTAATCTGTGTACTATCAGAGTGTTGATGAATCATATAAATTGCATCGGGATTATATACAACAGTCATCATGCGCACTTTCCTCCATGGGAGTAATGTCTCTAACAGTCTACGCTTTGATCATTCCCTGGAAGACCAGTAGTAGTTTCCGATGCCCATCTGGTGGCATTCTGCAATCTGTGGACTATCAGTGTGTTGATGAAACACAGAAATTGCATCGGGATTGAATACAACGGTCACCATGCGCACTTTCCTCCATGGGAGTAATGTCTCAAACAGTCTACGCTTTGATCGTTCCCTGGAAGACCAGCAGTAGTTTCCGATTCACTTCTGGAGGCATTCTGTAATCAGTGGTCTGTCAGAGTGTTGATGAAACACAGAAATTGCATCGGGATTGAATACAACAGTCACCATGCGCACTTTCCTCCATGGGAGTAATGTCTCAAACAGTCTACGCTTTGATCGTTCCCTGGAAGACCAGCTGTAGTTTCCGATGCACATCTGGAGGCATTCTGTAATCTGTGGTCTATCAGACTGTTGATGAAACACAGAAATTGCATCGGGATTGAATATAACAGTCAGCATTCGCACTTTCCTCCATTGTAGTAATGTCTCTAACAGTCTACGATTTGATTATTCCCTGGAAGACCAGTAGTAGTTTCCGATGCACATCTGGAAGCATTCTGTAATCTGTGGACTATCTGAGTGTTGATGAACCACAGAAATTGCATCGGAATTGAATATAACAGTCACCATGCGCACTTTCCTCCAAGGGAGCAGTGTCTCAAACAGTCTATGCTTTGATCGTTCCCTGGAAGACCAGTAGTAGTTTCCGATGCACATATGGAGGCATTCTGTAATCTGTGGACGTTCAAAGTGTTGATGAAACACAATAATTGCATCTGGATTGAATACCCAGTCACCATGCGCACTTTCCTCCACGGGAGTAATGTCTCAAACAGTCTACGCTTTGATTGTTCCCTGGGAGACCAGTAATAGTTCCGATGCACGTCTCGTGCCATTCTGTAATCTGTGGACTATCAGAGTGTTGATGAAACACAGAAATTGCATCGGCATTGAATACAACAGCCACCATGCGCACTTTCCCTAATGGGGGTAATTCTCAAACAGTCTATGCTTTGATCGTTCCCTGGAAGGCCAGTAGCAGTTTCCGATGCACATCTGGAGGCATTCTGTAATCTGTGTACCTTCAAAGTGTGTATTGAAACACAGAAATTGCCTCGGGATTGAATACAACAGTCACCATGCGCACTTTCCACCATGGGAGTAATGTCTCAAACAGTCTACGCTTTGATCGTTCCCTGGAAGACCAGTAGTAGTTACCGATGCACATCTGGAGGCATTCTGTAATCTGTGACCTATCTGAGTGTTGATGAAACACAGAAATTGCGTCAGGATTGAATACAACAGTCACCATATGCCCTTTTCTCCATGGAAGTAATGTCTCAAACAGTCTACGCTTTGATCGTTCCCTTGAAGACCAGTAGTAGTTTCCGATGCTCATATGGAGGCAATCTGTAATCTGTGTACTATCAGAGTGTTGATGAATCATATAAATTGCATCGGGATTATATACAACAGTCATCATGCGCACTTTCCTCCATGGGAGTAATGTCTCTAACAGTCTACGCTTTGATCATTCCCTGGAAGACCAGTAGTAGTTTCCGATGCCCATCTGGTGGCATTCTGCAATCTGTGGACTATCAGTGTGTTGATGAAACACAGAAATTGCATCGGGATTGAATACAACGGTCACCATGCGCACTTTCCTCCATGGGAGTAATGTCTCAAACAGTCTACGCTTTGATCGTTCCCTGGAAGACCAGCAGTAGTTTCCGATTCACTTCTGGAGGCATTCTGTAATCAGTGGTCTGTCAGAGTGTTGATGAAACACAGAAATTGCATCGGGATTGAATACAACAGTCACCATGCGCACTTTCCTCCATGGGAGTAATGTCTCAAACAGTCTACGCTTTGATCGTTCCCTGGAAGACCAGCAGTAGTTTCCGATGCACATCTGGAGGCATTCTGTAATCTGTGGTCTATCAGACTGTTGATGAAACACAGAAATTGCATCGGGATTGAATATAACAGTCAGCATTCGCACTTTCCTCCATTGTAGTAATGTCTCTAACAGTCTACGATTTGATTATTCCCTGGAAGACCAGTAGTAGTTTCCGATGCACATCTGGTAGCATTCTGTAATCTGTGGACTATCTGAGTGTTGATGAACCACAGAAATTGCATCGGAATTGAATATAACAGTCACCATGCGCACTTTCCTCCAAGGGAGCAGTGTCTCAAACAGTCTATGCTTTGATCGTTCCCTGGAAGACCAGTAGTAGTTTCCGATGCACATATGGAGGCATTCTGTAATCTGTGGACGTTCAAAGTGTTGATGAAACACAATAATTGCATCTGGATTGAATACCCAGTCACCATGCGCACTTTCCTCCACGGGAGTAATGTCTCAAACAGTCTACGCTTTGATTGTTCCCTGGGAGACCAGTAATAGTTCCGATGCACGTCTCGTGCCATTCTGTAATCTGTGGACTATCAGAGTGTTGATGAAACACAGAAATTGCATCGGCATTGAATACAACAGCCACCATGCGCACTTTCCCTAATGGGGGTAATTCTCAAACAGTCTATGCTTTGATCGTTCCCTGGAAGGCCAGTAGCAGTTTCCGATGCACATCTGGAGGCATTCTGTAATCTGTGTACCTTCAAAGTGTGTATTGAAACACAGAAATTGCCTCGGGATTGAATACAACAGTCACCATGCGCACTTTCCACCATGGGAGTAATGTCTCAAACAGTCTACGCTTTGATCGTTCCCTGGAAGACCAGTAGTAGTTACCGATGCACATCTGGAGGCATTCTGTAATCTGTGACCTATCTGAGTGTTGATGAAACACAGAAATTGCGTCAGGATTGAATACAACAGTCACCATATGCCCTTTTCTCCATGGAAGTAATGTCTCAAACAGTCTACGCTTTGATCGTTCCCTGGAAGACCAGTAGTAGTTTCCTATGCACATTTGCAGGCATTCTGTAATCTGTGGACTATCAGAGTGCTGATGAAACACAGAAATTGCATCGGGACTGAATACAACAGTCACCATTCGCACTTTCCTTTATGGGAGTAATGACTCAAACAGTCTATGTTTTGATCGTTCCCTGGAAGACGAGTAGTAGTTTCCGATGCACATCTGGAGACAATCTGTAATCTGTGGACTATCAGAGTGTCGATGAAACACAGAAATTTCATCGGGATTGAATACAACAGGCACCATGCGCACTTTCCTCCATGGGAGTAATGTCTCATACAGTCTACTCTTTGATCGTTCCCTGGAAGAGCAGTAGTAGTTTACGATGCACATCTGGCGGCATTCTGTAATCTGTGGACTATCCGACTGTAGATGAAACTGAGAAATTCCATCGGGATTGAGCACAACAGTCACCATCCGCACTCTCCTCCATGGGAGTAATTCTCAAACAGGCTACGCTTTGATCGTTCCTTGGAAGACCAGTAGTAGTTTCCGATGCACATCTGGAGGCATTCTGTAATCTGTGGACTATCAGAGTATTGATGAAACACAGAAATTGCATCGGGATTAAGTTCAACAGTCATCATGCGCACTTTCCTCCATGGCAGTAATGTCTGTAACAGTCTACGCTTTGATCGTCCCCTGGAAGACCAGTAGTAATTACCGATGCACATCTGTAGGCATTCTGTAATCTGTGTACTATCAGAGTGTTGATGAATCATATAAATTGCATCGGGATTACATACAACAGTCATCATGCGCACTTTCCTTCATGGGAGTAATGTCTCTAACAGTCTACGCTTTGATCATTCCCTGGAAGACCAGTAGTAGTTTCCGATGCCCATCTGGTGGCATTCTGCAATCTGTGGACTATCAGAGTGTTGATGAAACACAGAAATTGCATCGGGATTGAATACAACGGTCACTATGCGCACTTTCCTCCATGGGAGTAATGTCTCAAACAGTCTACGCTTTGATGGTTCCCTGGAAGACCAGCAGTAAATTCCGATTCACTTCTGGAGGCATTCTGTAATCTGTGGTCTATCAGACTGTTGATGAAACACAGAAATTGCATCGGGATTGACTACAGTCACCAAGTGCACTTTCCTCCGTTTGAGTAATGTCTCAAACAGTCTACGCTTTGATAATTCCCTGGAAGACCAGTAGTAGTTCCGATGCCCATCTGGTGGCATTCTGCAATCTGTGGAGTATCAGAGTGTTGATGAAACACAGAAACTGCATCGGGATTGAATTCAACTGTCACCATGCGCACCTTCCTCCGTGGGAGTAATGTCTCAAACAGTCTACGCTTTGATCGTTCCTTGGAAGACCAGTAGTAGTTTCCGATGCAAATCTCGTTGCATTCTGTAATCTGTGGACTATCAGAGTGTTGATGAATCACAGTAATTGCATCGGGATTGAATACAACAGTCACCAAAAGCACTTTCCTCTATAAAAGTTATGTCTCAAACAGTCTACGCTTTGATCGTTCTCTGGAAGACCAGTAGTAATTTCCGAAGCACATCTGGAGGCAATCTGTAATACGTGGACTGTCAGAGTGTTGATGAAACACAGAAATTGCATCGGGATTTAATACAACAGTCACCATTCGTACTTTCCTCCACGGGAGGTATGTCTCAAACAGACTACGCTTTGATCGTTCCCTGGAAGACCAGTAGTAGTTTCCGATGCCCATCTGGTGGCATTCTGTAATCTGTGGACTATCAGAGTGTTGATGAAACAAAGAAATTGCATCGTGATTGAGTACAGGAGGCACCATGCGCACTTTCCTCCATGGAAGTAATGTCTCTAACAGTCTACGATTTGATCGTTCCCTGGAAGACCAGTAGTAGTTTCCTATGCACATCTGGATGCATTCTGTAATCTGTGGACTATCAGAGTGCTGATGAAACACAGAAATTGCTTCGGGATTGAATACAAGAGTCACCATGAGAACGTTCCTCCATGGGAGTAATGTCTCAAACAGTCTATGCTTTGATCGCTCCCTGGAATATCAGTAGCAGTTTCCGATGCACATCTGGAGGCATTCTGTAATCTGTGTACCTTCAAAGTGTGTATTGAAACACAGAAATTGCCTCGGGATTGAATACAACAGTCACCATGCGCACTTTCCACCATGGGAGTAATGTCTCAAACAGTCTACGCTTTGATCGTTCCCTGGAAGACCAGTAGTAGTTACCGATGCACATCTGGAGGCATTCTGTAATCTGTGACCTATCTGAGTGTTGATGAAACACAGAAATTGCGTCAGGATTGAATACAACAGTCACCATATGCCCTTTTCTCCATGGAAGTAATGTCTCAAACAGTCTACGCTTTGATCGTTCCCTTGAAGACCAGTAGTAGTTTCCGATGCTCATATGGAGGCAATCTGTAATCTGTGTACTATCAGAGTGTTGATGAATCATATAAATTGCATCGGGATTATATACAACAGTCATCATGCGCACTTTCCTCCATGGGAGTAATGTCTCTAACAGTCTACGCTTTGATCATTCCCTGGAAGACCAGTAGTAGTTTCCGATGCCCATCTGGTGGCATTCTGCAATCTGTGGACTATCAGTGTGTTGATGAAACACAGAAATTGCATCGGGATTGAATACAACGGTCACCATGCGCACTTTCCTCCATGGGAGTAATGTCTCAAACAGTCTACGCTTTGATCGTTCCCTGGAAGACCAGCAGTAGTTTCCGATTCACTTCTGGAGGCATTCTGTAATCAGTGGTCTGTCAGAGTGTTGATGAAACACAGAAATTGCATCGGGATTGAATACAACAGTCACCATGCGCACTTTCCTCCATGGGAGTAATGTCTCAAACAGTCTACGCTTTGATCGTTCCCTGGAAGACCAGCAGTAGTTTCCGATGCACATCTGGAGGCATTCTGTAATCTGTGGTCTATCAGACTGTTGATGAAACACAGAAATTGCATCGGGATTGAATATAACAGTCAGCATTCGCACTTTCCTCCATTGTAGTAATGTCTCTAACAGTCTACGATTTGATTATTCCCTGGAAGACCAGTAGTAGTTTCCGATGCACATCTGGTAGCATTCTGTAATCTGTGGACTATCTGAGTGTTGATGAACCACAGAAATTGCATCGGAATTGAATATAACAGTCACCATGCGCACTTTCCTCCAAGGGAGCAGTGTCTCAAACAGTCTATGCTTTGATCGTTCCCTGGAAGACCAGTAGTAGTTTCCGATGCACATATGGAGGCATTCTGTAATCTGTGGACGTTCAAAGTGTTGATGAAACACAATAATTGCATCTGGATTGAATACCCAGTCACCATGCGCACTTTCCTCCACGGGAGTAATGTCTCAAAGAGTCTACGCTTTGATTGTTCCCTGGGAGACCAGTAATAGTTCCGATGCACGTCTCGTGCCATTCTGTAATCTGTGGACTATCAGAGTGTTGATGAAACACAGAAATTGCATCGGCATTGAATACAACAGCCACCATGCGCACTTTCCTCCATGGGGGTAATTCTCAAACAGTCTATGCTTTGATCGTTCCCTGGAAGGCCAGTAGCAGTTTCCGATGCACATCTGGAGGCATTCTGTAATCTGTGTACCTTCAAAGTGTGTATTGAAACACAGAAATTGCCTCGGGATTGAATACAACAGTCACCATGCGCACTTTCCACCATGGGAGTAATGTCTCAAACAGTCTACGCTTTGATCGTTCCCTGGAAGACCAGTAGTAGTTACCGATGCACATCTGGAGGCATTCTGTAATCTGTGACCTATCTGAGTGTTGATGAAACACAGAAATTGCGTCAGGATTGAATACAACAGTCACCATATGCCCTTTTCTCCATGGAAGTAATGTCTCAAACAGTCTACGCTTTGATCGTTCCCTGGAAGACCAGTAGTAGTTTCCTATGCACATTTGCAGGCATTCTGTAATCTGTGGACTATCAGAGTGCTGATGAAACACAGAAATTGCATCGGGACTGAATACAACAGTCACCATTCGCACTTTCCTTTATGGGAGTAATGACTCAAACAGTCTATGTTTTGATCGTTCCCTGGAAGACGAGTAGTAGTTTCCGATGCACATCTGGAGACAATCTGTAATCTGTGGACTATCAGAGTGTCGATGAAACACAGAAATTTCATCGGGATTGAATACAACAGGCACCATGCGCACTTTCCTCCATGGGAGTAATGTCTCATACAGTCTACTCTTTGATCGTTCCCTGGAAGAGCAGTAGTAGTTTACGATGCACATCTGGCGGCATTCTGTAATCTGTGGACTATCCGACTGTAGATGAAACTGAGAAATTCCATCGGGATTGAGCACAACAGTCACCATCCGCACTCTCCTCCATGGGAGTAATTCTCAAACAGGCTACGCTTTGATCGTTCCTTGGAAGACCAGTAGTAGTTTCCGATGCACATCTGGAGGCATTCTGTAATCTGTGGACTATCAGAGTATTGATGAAACACAGAAATTGCATCGGGATTAAGTTCAACAGTCATCATGCGCACTTTCCTCCATGGCAGTAATGTCTGTAACAGTCTACGCTTTGATCGTCCCCTGGAAGACCAGTAGTAATTACCGATGCACATCTGTAGGCATTCTGTAATCTGTGTACTATCAGAGTGTTGATGAATCATATAAATTGCATCGGGATTACATACAACAGTCATCATGCGCACTTTCCTTCATGGGAGTAATGTCTCTAACAGTCTACGCTTTGATCATTCCCTGGAAGACCAGTAGTAGTTTCCGATGCCCATCTGGTGGCATTCTGCAATCTGTGGACTATCAGAGTGTTGATGAAACACAGAAATTGCATCGGGATTGAATACAACGGTCACTATGCGCACTTTCCTCCATGGGAGTAATGTCTCAAACAGTCTACGCTTTGATGGTTCCCTGGAAGACCAGCAGTAAATTCCGATTCACTTCTGGAGGCATTCTGTAATCTGTGGTCTATCAGACTGTTGATGAAACACAGAAATTGCATCGGGATTGACTACAGTCACCAAGTGCACTTTCCTCCGTTTGAGTAATGTCTCAAACAGTCTACGCTTTGATAATTCCCTGGAAGACCAGTAGTAGTTCCGATGCCCATCTGGTGGCATTCTGCAATCTGTGGAGTATCAGAGTGTTGATGAAACACAGAAACTGCATCGGGATTGAATTCAACTGTCACCATGCGCACCTTCCTCCGTGGGAGTAATGTCTCAAACAGTCTACGCTTTGATCGTTCCTTGGAAGACCAGTAGTAGTTTCCGATGCAAATCTCGTTGCATTCTGTAATCTGTGGACTATCAGAGTGTTGATGAATCACAGTAATTGCATCGGGATTGAATACAACAGTCACCAAAAGCACTTTCCTCTATAAAAGTTATGTCTCAAACAGTCTACGCTTTGATCGTTCTCTGGAAGACCAGTAGTAATTTCCGAAGCACATCTGGAGGCAATCTGTAATACGTGGACTGTCAGAGTGTTGATGAAACACAGAAATTGCATCGGGATTTAATACAACAGTCACCATTCGTACTTTCCTCCACGGGAGGTATGTCTCAAACAGACTACGCTTTGATCGTTCCCTGGAAGACCAGTAGTAGTTTCCGATGCCCATCTGGTGGCATTCTGTAATCTGTGGACTATCAGAGTGTTGATGAAACAAAGAAATTGCATCGTGATTGAGTACAGGAGGCACCATGCGCACTTTCCTCCATGGAAGTAATGTCTCTAACAGTCTACGATTTGATCGTTCCCTGGAAGACCAGTAGTAGTTTCCTATGCACATCTGGATGCATTCTGTAATCTGTGGACTATCAGAGTGCTGATGAAACACAGAAATTGCTTCGGGATTGAATACAAGAGTCACCATGAGAACGTTCCTCCATGGGAGTAATGTCTCAAACAGTCTATGCTTTGATCGCTCCCTGGAATATCAGTAGTAGTTTCCGATGCTCATCTTGAGGCATTCTGTAATCTGTGGACTATCAGAGTGTTAATGAAACACAGATATTGCATCGGGACCGAATACAACAGTCACCATGCGCACATTCCTTTATGGGAGTAATGTCTCAAACAGTCTATGCTTTAATCGTTCCCTGGAAGACCAGTAGTAGTTTCCGATGCACATATGGAGGCAATCTGTAATCTGTGTACTATCAGAGTGTTGATGAATCATATAAATTGCATCGGGATTATATACAACAGTCATCATGCGCACTTTCCTCCATGGGAGTAATGTCTCTAACAGTCTACGCTTTGATCATTCCCTGGAAGACCAGTAGTAGTTTCCGATGCCCATCTGGTGGCATTCTGCAATCTGTGGACTATCAGTGTGTTGATGAAACACAGAAATTGCATCGGGATTGAATACAACGGTCACCATGCGCACTTTCCTCCATGGGAGTAATGTCTCAAACAGTCTACGCTTTGATCGTTCCCTGGAAGACCAGCAGTAGTTTCCGATTCACTTCTGGAGGCATTCTGTAATCAGTGGTCTGTCAGAGTGTTGATGAAACACAGAAATTGCATCGGGATTGAATACAACAGTCACCATGCGCACTTTCCTCCATGGGAGTAATGTCTCAAACAGTCTACGCTTTGATCGTTCCCTGGAAGACCAGCAGTAGTTTCCGATGCACATCTGGAGGCATTCTGTAATCTGTGGTCTATCAGACTGTTGATGAAACACAGAAATTGCATCGGGATTGAATATAACAGTCAGCATTCGCACTTTCCTCCATTGTAGTAATGTCTCTAACAGTCTACGATTTGATTATTCCCTGGAAGACCAGTAGTAGTTTCCGATGCACATCTGGTAGCATTCTGTAATCTGTGGACTATCTGAGTGTTGATGAACCACAGAAATTGCATCGGAATTGAATATAACAGTCACCATGCGCACTTTCCTCCAAGGGAGCAGTGTCTCAAACAGTCTATGCTTTGATCGTTCCCTGGAAGACCAGTAGTAGTTTCCGATGCACATATGGAGGCATTCTGTAATCTGTGGACGTTCAAAGTGTTGATGAAACACAATAATTGCATCTGGATTGAATACCCAGTCACCATGCGCACTTTCCTCCACGGGAGTAATGTCTCAAAGAGTCTACGCTTTGATTGTTCCCTGGGAGACCAGTAATAGTTCCGATGCACGTCTCGTGCCATTCTGTAATCTGTGGACTATCAGAGTGTTGATGAAACACAGAAATTGCATCGGCATTGAATACAACAGCCACCATGCGCACTTTCCTCCATGGGGGTAATTCTCAAACAGTCTATGCTTTGATCGTTCCCTGGAAGGCCAGTAGCAGTTTCCGATGCACATCTGGAGGCATTCTGTAATCTGTGTACCTTCAAAGTGTGTATTGAAACACAGAAATTGCCTCGGGATTGAATACAACAGTCACCATGCGCACTTTCCACCATGGGAGTAATGTCTCAAACAGTCTACGCTTTGATCGTTCCCTGGAAGACCAGTAGTAGTTACCGATGCACATCTGGAGGCATTCTGTAATCTGTGACCTATCTGAGTGTTGATGAAACACAGAAATTGCGTCAGGATTGAATACAACAGTCACCATATGCCCTTTTCTCCATGGAAGTAATGTCTCAAACAGTCTACGCTTTGATCGTTCCCTGGAAGACCAGTAGTAGTTTCCTATGCACATTTGCAGGCATTCTGTAATCTGTGGACTATCAGAGTGCTGATGAAACACAGAAATTGCATCGGGACTGAATACAACAGTCACCATTCGCACTTTCCTTTATGGGAGTAATGACTCAAACAGTCTATGTTTTGATCGTTCCCTGGAAGACGAGTAGTAGTTTCCGATGCACATCTGGAGACAATCTGTAATCTGTGGACTATCAGAGTGTCGATGAAACACAGAAATTTCATCGGGATTGAATACAACAGGCACCATGCGCACTTTCCTCCATGGGAGTAATGTCTCATACAGTCTACTCTTTGATCGTTCCCTGGAAGAGCAGTAGTAGTTTACGATGCACATCTGGCGGCATTCTGTAATCTGTGGACTATCCGACTGTAGATGAAACTGAGAAATTCCATCGGGATTGAGCACAACAGTCACCATCCGCACTCTCCTCCATGGGAGTAATTCTCAAACAGGCTACGCTTTGATCGTTCCTTGGAAGACCAGTAGTAGTTTCCGATGCACATCTGGAGGCATTCTGTAATCTGTGGACTATCAGAGTATTGATGAAACACAGAAATTGCATCGGGATTAAGTTCAACAGTCATCATGCGCACTTTCCTCCATGGCAGTAATGTCTGTAACAGTCTACGCTTTGATCGTTCCCTGGAAGACCAGTAGTAATTACCGATGCACATCTGTAGGCATTCTGTAATCTGTGTACTATCAGAGTGTTGATGAATCATATAAATTGCATCGGGATTACATACAACAGTCATCATGCGCACTTTCCTTCATGGGAGTAATGTCTCTAACAGTCTACGCTTTGATCATTCCCTGGAAGACCAGTAGTAGTTTCCGATGCCCATCTGGTGGCATTCTGCAATCTGTGGACTATCAGAGTGTTGATGAAACACAGAAATTGCATCGGGATTGAATACAACGGTCACTATGCGCACTTTCCTCCATGGGAGTAATGTCTCAAACAGTCTACGCTTTGATGGTTCCCTGGAAGACCAGCAGTAAATTCCGATTCACTTCTGGAGGCATTCTGTAATCTGTGGTCTATCAGACTGTTGATGAAACACAGAAATTGCATCGGGATTGACTACAGTCACCAAGTGCACTTTCCTCCGTTTGAGTAATGTCTCAAACAGTCTACGCTTTGATAATTCCCTGGAAGACCAGTAGTAGTTCCGATGCCCATCTGGTGGCATTCTGCAATCTGTGGAGTATCAGAGTGTTGATGAAACACAGAAACTGCATCGGGATTGAATTCAACTGTCACCATGCGCACCTTCCTCCGTGGGAGTAATGTCTCAAACAGTCTACGCTTTGATCGTTCCTTGGAAGACCAGTAGTAGTTTCCGATGCAAATCTCGTTGCATTCTGTAATCTGTGGACTATCAGAGTGTTGATGAATCACAGTAATTGCATCGGGATTGAATACAACAGTCACCAAAAGCACTTTCCTCTATAAAAGTTATGTCTCAAACAGTCTACGCTTTGATCGTTCTCTGGAAGACCAGTAGTAATTTCCGAAGCACATCTGGAGGCAATCTGTAATACGTGGACTGTCAGAGTGTTGATGAAACACAGAAATTGCATCGGGATTTAATACAACAGTCACCATTCGTACTTTCCTCCACGGGAGGTATGTCTCAAACAGACTACGCTTTGATCGTTCCCTGGAAGACCAGTAGTAGTTTCCGATGCCCATCTGGTGGCATTCTGTAATCTGTGGACTATCAGAGTGTTGATGAAACAAAGAAATTGCATCGTGATTGAGTACAGGAGGCACCATGCGCACTTTCCTCCATGGAAGTAATGTCTCTAACAGTCTACGATTTGATCGTTCCCTGGAAGACCAGTAGTAGTTTCCTATGCACATCTGGATGCATTCTGTAATCTGTGGACTATCAGAGTGCTGATGAAACACAGAAATTGCTTCGGGATTGAATACAAGAGTCACCATGAGAACGTTCCTCCATGGGAGTAATGTCTCAAACAGTCTATGCTTTGATCGCTCCCTGGAATATCAGTAGTAGTTTCCGATGCTCATCTTGAGGCATTCTGTAATCTGTGGACTATCAGAGTGTTAATGAAACACAGATATTGCATCGGGACCGAATACAACAGTCACCATGCGCACATTCCTTTATGGGAGTAATGTCTCAAACAGTCTATGCTTTAATCGTTCCCTGGAAGACCAGTAGTAGTTTCCGATGCACATCTGGAGACATTCTGTAATCTGTGGACTATCAGAGTGTTGATGAAACACAGAAATTGCATCGGGATTGAATACAACAATCACCATGCGCACTTTCCTCCTAGGGAGTATTGTCTCAGACAGTCTACGCTTTAATCGTTGCCAGGAAGACCAGTAGTTGTTTCAGATACTCATCTGGAGGCATTCTGTAATCTGTGGACTATCAGAGTGTTGATGAAACCCAGAAAATGCATCGGGATTGTGTAAAACAGTCGCCATGTGCACTTTCCTCCATGTGAGTAATTCTAATACAGGCTACGCTTTGATCGTTCCCTGGAAGACCAGTAGTAGTTTCCGATGCACATCTGGAGGCATTCTGCAATCTGTGGACTCTCAGACTGTTGATGAAACACAGAAATTGCATCAGGATTGAATACAAAAGTCACCATTCGCACTTTCCTCCATGGGAGTATTGTCTCAAACAGTCTATTTTTTGATCGTTCCCTGGAAGACCAGTAGTAGTTTCCGATGCACATCTGGAGGCATTCTGTAATCTGTGGACTATCAGAGTTCTGATGAAACACAGAAATTGCATCGGGATTGAATACAACGGTCCCCACGCGCACTTTCCACCATGGGAGTAATGTCTCTAACAGTCTACGCTTTGATCGTTCCCTGGAAGACCAGTAGTAGTTTCAGATGCACATCTGGAGGCATTCTGTAATCTGTGGACTATCATACTGCTGATGAAATACAGAAATTGCATCGGGATTGAATACAACAGTCACCATGCGCACTTTCCTCCATGGAAGTAATGTCTCTAACAGTCTATGCTTTGATCGTTCCCTGGAAGACCAGTAGTAGTTTCCGATGCACATCTGGAGGCATTCTGTAATCTGTGGGCTATCAGAGTGTTGATGAAACACAGAAATTGCATCGGGATTGAATACAGCCGTCACCATGCGCACTTTCCTCCATGGAAGTAATGTCTCTAACAGTCTATGCTTTGATCGTTCCCTGGAAGACCAGTTGTAGTTTCCGATGCACATCTGGAGGCATTCTGTAATCTGTGGGCTATCAGAGTGTTGATGAAACACAGAAATTGCATCGGGATTGAATAAAGCCGTCACCATTCGCACTTTCCTCCATGGAAGTAATGTCTCTAACAGTCTACGCTTCGATCATTCTTTGGAAGGCCAGTAGTAGTTTCCAATGCACATCTGGAGGCATTCTGTAATCTGTGGACTATCAGAGTGCTGATGAAACACAGAAATTGCATCAGGATTGAATACAACTGTCACCATGAAAACTTTTATCCATGGCAGTAATGCCTCAAACAGTCTATGCTTTGATCGTTCCCTGGAAGACCAGTGGTAGTTTCGGATGCACATCTGGAGGCATTCTGCAATCTGTGGACTACCAGAGTGTTGATGAAACACAGAAATAGCATCAGGACCGAATACAACAGTCACCATGCGCACTTTCCTTTATGGGAGTAATGTCTCAAACTGTCTACGCTTTGATCGTTTACTGGAAGACCAGTAGTAGTTTCCGATGCACATCTGGATTCAATCTGTAATCTGTGGACTATCAGAGTGTTGATGAAACACATAAATTGCATCGGAATTGAATACAACAGTCACCTTGCGCACTTTCCTCCATGGGAGTAATGTCTCAAACAGTCTACGTTTTGATCGTTCCCTTTAAGACCAGTAGTAGTGTACGATGCACATCTGGAGGCATTCTGTAGTCTGTGGACTCTCAGACTGTTGATGAAACACAAAAATTTGCATCGGGATTAAATACAACAGGCACCATGCGCACTTTCCTCCATGGGAGTAATGTCTTAGACAGTCTATTCTTTGATCGTACCCTGGAAGACCAGAAGTAGTTTCCGATGCACATCTGGAGGCATTCTGTAATCTGTGGACTATCAGAGTGTTGATGAAACACAGAAATTGCATCGGGATTAAATACAACTGTCAGCATGCGCACTTTCCTCCATGGGAGTATTGTCTCAAACAGTCTACGCTTTGGTCGTTCCAAGGAAGACCAGTAGTAGTTTCCGATGCACATCTGGAGGCATTCTGTAATCTGTGGACTAACAGAGTGGTGATGAAACACAGAAAATGCATCGGGATTGAGTAAAACAGTCACCATGCGCACTTTCCTTCATGGGAAAAATGTCTCAAACATTCTACGCTTTGATCGTTACCTTTAAGGCTAGTAGTAGTTTCCGATGCACATCTGGAGGCATTCTGAAATCTGTGGACTATCAGAGTTTTGATGAAACACAGATATTGCATCGGGATTGAATACAACAGTCACCATGCGCACCTTCCTCCATGGGAGTAATGTCTCAAACAGTTTACGCTTTGATCGTTCCCTGGAAAACCAGTAGTAGTTTCCGATACACGTCTGGTGGCATTCTGTAATCTGTGGACTATCTGAGTGTTGATGAAACACAGAAATGGCATCGGGATTCAATACAACAGTCACCATGCGCACTTTCCTCCATGGGAGTATTGTCTCAGACAGACTACGCTTTGGTTGTTCCCAGGAAGACCAGTAGTAATTTCCGATGCACATCTGGAGGCATTCTATAATCTGTGGACTATCAGAGTGTTGATGAAACACAGATAATGCATCGGGATTGAGTAAAACAGTCACCATGAGCACTTTCTTCCATGTGAGTAATTCTCATACAGGCTACGCTTTGATCGTTCCCTGGTTGACCAGTAGTAGTTTACGATACACATCTGGAGGCATTCTGTAATCTGTGGATTATCAGACTGTTGATGAAACACAGAAATTGCATCGGGATTGAATACAATAGTCACCATGCGCACTTTCCTCTATGGGAGTAATGTCTGAAACAGTCTACGCTTTGATCGTACCTAGGAAGACCAGTGGTAGTTTCCGATGCACATCTGGAGACAATCTGTAATATGTGGACTATCAGAGTGTTAATGAAACACAGAAATTGCAACGGGATTCAATACAACAGTCACCATGCGCACTTTCCTCCATGGGGGTAATTCTCAAACAGTCTACGCTTTGATCGTTCCGTGGAAGACCAGTAGGAGTTTCCGATGCACATCTGGAGGTATTCTGTAATCTGTGGCCTATCAGAGTGTTGATGAAACACAGATATTGCATCGGGATTGAATACAACAGTCACCATGCGCACTTTCCTCCATGGGAGTAATGTCTCAAACAGTCTACGGTTTGATTGTTCCCTGGAAGACCAGTAGTAGTTTCCGATGCACATCTGGAGGCATTCAGTAATCTGTGGACTATCAGAGTGTTGATGAAACACAGAAATTGCATCGGGACTGAATACAACAGTCACCATGCGCACTTTCCTCCATGGGAGTAATGTCTCAAACAGTCTACTCTTTGATCGTTCACTGGAAGACCAGTAGTAGTTTCCGAAGCAAGTCTGGAGGCATTCTGTAATCTGTGGACTATCAGAGTGTTGATGAAACACAGAACTTGCATCGGGATTGAATACAACAGTCACCATGCGCACTTTCCTTTATGGGGTAATTCTCAAACAGTCTACGCTTTTATCGTTCCGTGGAAGACCAGTAGTAGTTTCCGATGCACGTCTGGAGGCATTCTGTAATCTGTGGACCTTCAAAGTGTGTATCAAAACACAGAAATTACATCGGGATTGAATATAACAGTCACTATGTGCACTTTCCTCTATGGGAGTAATGTCTGAAACAGTCTACGCTTTGATCGTACCTAGGAAGACCAGTAGTTGTTTCCGATGCACATCTGGAGACAATCTGTATTCTGTGGACTATCTGAGTGTTGATGAAACACAGAAATTATATCGGGATTGAATACAACAGTCACCATGCGCACTTTCCTTCATGGGAAAAATGTCTCAAACAGTCTACGCTTTGGTCTTTCCCTTGAAGGCCAGAAGTAGATTCCGATACACATCTGGAGGTATTCTGTAATCTGTGGCCTATCAGAGTGTTGATGAAACACAGAAATTGCATCGGGATTGAATACAACAGTCACCATGCGCACTTTCCTCCATGGGAGTAATGTCTCAAACAGTCTACGCTTTGATCGTTTCCTGGAAGACCAGTAGTAGTACCGATGCACATCTGGAGGCATTTTGTAATCAGTGGACTATCAGAGAGTTGATGAAACACAGAAATTGCATCGGGATTGAATACAACAGTCACCATGCGCACTTTCCTCCATGGGAGTAATGTCTATAACAGTCTACGCTTTGATAATTCCCTGGAAGACCAGTAGAAGTTTCCAATGCACATCTGGAGGCATTCTGTAATCTGTGGACTATCTGAGTGTTGATCAAACAAAAATATTAAATCGGGATTGAATACAACAGTCACCATGCGCACTTTCCTTCATGGGAAAAATGTCTCAAACAGTCTACGCTTTGGTCTTTCCCTTGAAGGCCAGAAGTAGATTCCGATACACATCTGGAGGTATTCTGTAATCTGTGGCCTATCAGAGTGTTGATGAAACACAGAAATTGCATCGGGATTGAATACAACAGTCACCATGCGCACTTTCCTCCATGGGAGTAATGTCTCTAACAGTCTATGCTTTCATCGTTCCCTGGAAGACCAGTAGTAGTTTCCGATGCACACCTGGAGGCATTCTGTAATCTGTGGGCTATCACAGTGTTGATGCAACACAGAAATTGCATCGGGATTGAATACAGCCGTCACCATGCGCACTTTCCTCCATGGAAGTAATGTCTCTAACAGTCTATGCTTTGATCGTTCCCTGGAAGACCAGTAGTAGTTTCCGATGCACATCTGGAGGCATTCTGTAATCTGTGGGCTATCAGAGTGTTGATGAAACACAGAAATTGCATCGGGATTGAATAAAGCCGTCACCATGCGCACTTTCCTCCATGGAAGTAATGTCTCTAACAGTCTACGCTTCGATCATTCTTTGGAAGGCCAGTAGAAGTTTCCAATGCACATCTGGAGGCATTCTGTAATCTGTGGAGTATCAGAGTGCTGATGAAACACAGAAATTGCATCAGGATTGAATACAACTGTCACCATGAAAACTTTTATCCATGGCAGTAATGCCTCAAACAGTCTATGCTTTGATCGTTCCCTGAAAGACCAGTGGTAGTTTCGGATACACATCTGGAGGCATTCTGCAATCTGTGGACTACCAGAGTGTTGATGAAACACAGAAATAGCATCGGGACCGAATACAACAGTCACCATGCGCACTTTCCTTTATGGGAGTAATGTCTCAAACTGTCTACGCTTTGATCGTTTACTGGAAGACCAGTAGTAGTTTCCGATGCACATCTGGAGACAATCTATAATATGTGGACTATCAGAGTGTTAATGAAACACAGAAATTGCAACGGGATTGAATACAACAGTCACCATGCGCACTTTCCTCCATGGGGGTAATTCTCAAACAGTCTACGCTTTGATCGTTCCGTGGAAGACCAGTAGGAGTTTCCGATGCACATCTGGAGGTATTCTGTAATCTGTGGCCTATCAGAGTGTTGATGAAACACACATATTGCATCGGGATTGAATACAACAGTCACCATGCGCACTTTCCTCCATGGGAGTAATGTCTCAAACAGTCTACGGTTTGATTGTTCCCTGGAAGACCAGTAGTAGTTTCCGATGCACATCTGGAGGCATTCAGTAATCTGTGGACTATCAGAGTGTTGATGAAACACAGAAATTGCATCGGGACTGAATACAACAGTCACCATGCGCACTTTCCTCCATGGGAGTAATGTCTCAAACAGTCTACTCTTTGATCGTTCACTGGAAGACCAGTAGTAGTTTCCGAAGCAAGTCTGGAGGCATTCTGTAATCTGTGGAATATCAGAGTGTTGATGAAACACAGAAATTGCATCGGGATTGAATACAACAGTCACCATGCGCACTTTCCTTTATGGGGTAATTCTCAAACAGTCTACGCTTTTATCGTTCCGTGGAAGACCAGTAGTAGTTTCCGATGCACGTCTGGAGGCATTCTGTAATCTGTGGACCTTCAAAGTGTGTATCAAAACACAGAAATTACATCGGGATTGAATATAACAGTCACTATGTGCACTTTCCTCTATGGGAGTAATGTCTGAAACAGTCTACGCTTTGATCGTACCTAGGAAGACCAGTAGTTGTTTCCGATGCACATCTGGAGACAATCTGTATTCTGTGGACTATCTGAGTGTTGATGAAACACAGATATTATATCGGGATTGAATACAACAGTCACCATGCGCACTTTCCTTCATGGGAAAAATGTCTCAAACAGTCTACGCTTTGGTCTTTCCCTTGAAGGCCAGAAGTAGATTCCGATACACATCTGGAGGTATTCTGTAATCTGTGGCCTATCAGAGTGTTGATGAAACACAGAAATTGCATCGGGATTGAATACAACAGTCACCATGCGCACTTTCCTCCATGGGAGTAATGTCTCAAACAGTCTACGCTTTGATCGTTTCCTGGAAGACCAGTAGTAGTACCGATGCACATCTGGAGGCATTTTGTAATCAGTGGACTATCAGAGAGTTGATGAAACACAGAAATTGCATCGGGATTGAATACAACAGTCACCATGCGCACTTTCCTCCATGGGAGTAATGTCTATAACAGTCTACGCTTTGATAATTCCCTGGAAGACCAGTAGAAGTTTCCAATGCACATCTGGAGGCATTCTGTAATCTGTGGACTATCTGAGTGTTGATCAAACAAAAATATTAAATCGGGATTGAATACAACAGTCACCATGCGCACTTTCCTTCATGGGAAAAATGTCTCAAACAGTCTACGCTTTGGTCTTTCCCTTGAAGGCCAGAAGTAGATTCCGATACACATCTGGAGGTATTCTGTAATCTGTGGCCTATCAGAGTGTTGATGAAACACAGAAATTGCATCGGGATTGAATACAACAGTCACCATGCGCACTTTCCTCCATGGGAGTAATGTCTCAAACAGTCTACGTTTTGATCGTTCCCTTTAAGACCAGTAGTAGTTAACGATGCACATCTGGAGGCATTCTGTAGTCTGTGGACTCTCAGAATGTTGATGAAACACAAAAATTTGCATCGGGATTAAATACAACAGGCACCATGCGCACTTTCCTTCATGGGAGTAATGTCTTAAACAGTCTATACTTTGATCGTACCCTGGAAGACCAGAAGTAGTTTCCGATGCACATCTGGAGGCATTCTGTAATCTGTGGACTATCAGAGTGTTGATGAAACACAGAAATTGCATCGGGATTAAATACAACTGTCACCATGCGCACTTTCCTCCATGGGAGTATTGTCTCAAACAGTCTACGCTTTGGTCGTTCCAAGGAAGACCAGTAGTAGTTTCCGATGCACATCTGGAGGCATTCTGTAATCTGTCGACTAACAGAGTGGTGATGAAACACAGAAAATGCATCGGGATTGAGTAAAACAGTCACCATGTGCACTTTCTTCCATGTGAGTAATTCTCATACAGGCTACGCTTTGATCGTTCCCTGGTTGACCAGTAGTAGTTTCCGATGCACATCTGGAGGCATTCTGTAGTCTGTGGATTATCAGACTGTTGATGAAACACAGAAATTGCATCGGGATTGAATACAATAGTCACCATGCGCACTTTCCTCTATGGGAGTAATGTCTGAAACAGTCTACGCTTTGATCGTACCTAGGAAGACCAGTGGTAGTTTCCGATGCACATCTGGAGACAATCTGTAATATGTGGACTATCAGAGTGTTAATGAAACACAGAAATTGCAACGGGATTGAATACAACAGTCACCATGCGCACTTTCCTCCATGGGGGTAATTCTCAAACAGTCTACGCTTTGATCGTTCCGTGGAAGACCAGTAGGAGTTTCCGATGCACATCTGGAGGCATTGTGTATCTGTGGATCTTCAAAGTGTGGATTGAAACACAGAAATTGCCTCGGGATTGAATACAACAGTCACCATGCGCACTTTCCTCCATGGGGGTAATTCTCAAACAGTCTACGCTTTGATCGTTCCGTGGAAGACCAGTAGGAGTTTCCGATGCACATCTGGAGGCATTGTGTATCTGTGGATCTTCAAAGTGTGGATTGAAACACAGAAATTGCCTCGGGATTGAATACAACAGTCACCATGCGCACTTTCCTCCATGGGAGTAATGTCTATAACAGTCTACGCTTTGATCATTCCCTGGAAGACCAGTAGAAGTTTCCAATGCACATCTGGAGGCATTCTGTAATCTGTGGACTATCTGAGTGTTGATCAAACAAAACAATTAAATCGGGATTGAATACAACAGTCACTATGCGCACTTTCCTTCATGGGAAAAATGTCTCAAACATTCTACGCTATGATCGTTCCCTTGAAGGCCAGTAGTAGTTTCCGATGCACATCTGGAGGTATTCTGTAATCTGTGGCCTATCAGAGTGTTGATGAAACACAGATATTGCATCGGGATTGAATACAACAGTCACCATGCGCACTTTCCTCCATGGAAGTAATGTCTCAAACAGTCTACGGTTTGATTGTTCCCTGGAAGACCAGTAGTAGTTTCCGATGCACATCTGGAGGCATTCAGTAATCTGTGGACTATCAGAGTGTTGATGAAACACAGAAATTGCATCGGGACTGAATACAACAGTCACCATGCGCACTTTCCTCCATGGGAGTAATGTCTCAAACAGTCTACTCTTTGATCGTTCACTGGAAGACCAGTAGTAGTTTCCGAAGCAAGTCTGGAGGCATTCTGTAATCTGTGGACTATCAGAGTGTTGATGAAACACAGAAATTGCATCGGGATTGAATACAACAGTCACCATGCGCACTTTCCTTCATGGGAAAAATGTCTCAAACAGTCTACGCTTTGGTCTTTCCCTTGAAGGCCAGAAGTAGATTCCGATACACATCTGGAGGTATTCTGTAATCTGTGGCCTATCAGAGTGTTGATGAAACACAGAAATTGCATCGGGATTGAATACAACAGTCACCATGCGCACTTTCCTCCATGGGAGTAATGTCTCAAACAGTCTACTCTTTGATCGTTCACTGGAAGACCAGTAGTAGTTTCCGAAGCAAGTCTGGAGGCATTCTGTAATCTGTGGACTATCAGAGTGTTGATGAAACACAGAAATTGCATCGGGATTGAATACAACAGTCACCATGCGCACTTTCCTCCATGGGAGTAATGTCTATAACAGTCTACGCTTTGATAATTCCCTGGAAGACCAGTAGGAGTTTCCAATGCACATCTGGAGGCATTCTGTAATCTGTGGACTATCTGAGTGTTGATCAAACAAAAATATTAAATCGGGATTGAATACAACAGTCACCATGCGCACTTTCCTTCTGGGAAAAATGTCTCAAACATTCTACGCTTTGATCGTTCCCTTGAAGGCCAGTAGTAGTTTCCGATGCACATCTGGAGGCATTCTGTAATCTGTGGACTAACAGAGTGGTGATGAAACACAGAAAATGCATCGGGATTGAGTAAAACAGTCACCATGCGCACTTTCCTTCATGGGAAAAATGTCTCAAACATTCTACGCTTTGATCGTTACCTTTAAGGCCAGTAGTAGTTTCCGATGCACATCTGGAGGCATTCTGTAATCTGTGGATTATCAGAGTTTTGATGAAACACAGATATTGCATCGGGATTGAATACAACAGTCACCATGCGCACCTTCCTCCATGGGAGTAATGTCTCAAACAGTTTACGCTTTGATCGTTCCCTGGAAGACCAGTAGTAGTTTCCGATACACGTCTGGTGGCATTCTGTAATCTGTGGACTATCTGAGTGTTGATGAAACACAGAAATGGCATCGGGATTCAATACAACAGTCACCATGCGCACTTTCCTCCATGGGAGTATTGTCTCAGACAGACTACGCTTTGGTTGTTCCCAGGAAGACCAGTAGTAATTTCCGATGCACATCTGGAGGCATTCTATAATCTGTGGACTATCAGAGTGTTGATGAAACACAGGTAATGCATCGGGATTGAGTAAAACAGTCACCATGTGCACTTTCTTCCATGTGAGTAATTCTCATACAGGCTACGCTTTGATCGTTTCCTGGTTGAGTAGTAGTAGTTTCCGATGCACATCTGGAGGCATTCTGTAATCTGTGGATTATCAGACTGTTGATGAAACACAGAAATTGCATCGGGATTGAATACAATAGTCACCATGCGCACTTTCCTCTATGGGAGTAATGTCTGAAACAGTCTACGCTTTGATCGTACCTAGGAAGACCAGTGGTAGTTTCCGATGCACATCTGGAGACAATCTGTAATATGTGGACTATCAGAGTGTTAATGAAACACAGAAATTGCAACGGGATTGAATACAACAGTCACCATGCGCACTTTCCTCCATGGGGGTAATTCTCAAACAGTCTACGCTTTGATCGTTCCGTGGAAGACCAGTAGGAGTTTCCGATGCACATCTGGAGGCATTGTGTTTCTGTGGATCTTCAAAGTGTGGATTGAAACTCAGAAATTGCCTCGGGATTGAATACAATAGTCACCATGCGGACTTTCCTCCATGGGATTAATGTCTCAAACAGTATACGCTTTGATCCTTTCCTGGAAGACCAGTAGTAGTACCGATGCACATCTGGAGGCATTTTGTAATCTGTGGACTATCAGAGAGTTGATGAAACACAGAAATTCCATCGGGATTGAATACAACAGTCACCATGCGCACTTTCCTCCATGGGAGTAATGTCTATAACAGTCTACGCTTTGATAATTCCCTGGAAGACCAGTAGAAGTTTCCAATGCACATCTGGAGGCATTCAGTAATCTGTGGACTATCTGAGTGTTGATCAAACAAAAAAATTAAATCGGGATTGAATACAACAGTCACCATGCGCACTTTCCTTCATGGGAAAAATGTCTCAAACATTCTACGATTTGATCGTTCCCTTGAAGACCAGTAGTAGTTTCCGATGCACATCTGGAGGTATTCTGTAATCTGTGGCCTATCAGAGTGTTGATGAAACACAGATATTGCATCGGGATTGAATACAACAGTCACCATGCGCACTTTCCTCCATGGGAGTAATGTCTCAAACAGTCTACGGTTTGATTGTTCCCTGGAAGACCAGTAGTAGTTTCCGATGCACATCTGGAGGCATTCAGTAATCTGTGGACTATCAGAGTGTTGATGAAACACAGAAATTGCATCGGGACTGAATACAACAGTCACCATGCGCACTTTCCTCCATGGGAGTAATGTCTCAAACAGTCTACTCTTTGATCGTTCACTGGAAGACCAGTAGTAGTTTCCGAAGCAAGTCTGGAGGCATTCTGTAATCTGTGGACTATCAGAGTGTTGATGAAACACAGAAATTGCATCGGGATTGAATACAACAGTCACCATGCGCACTTTCCTTTATGGGGTAATTCTCAAACAGTCTACGCTTTTATCGTTCCGTGGAAGACCAGTAGTAGTTTCCGATGCACGTCTGGAGGCATTCTGTAATCTGTGGACCTTCAAAGTGTGTATCAAAACACAGAAATTACATCGGGATTGAATATAACAGTCACCATGTGCACTTTCCTCTATGGGAGTAATGTCTGAAACAGTCTACGCTTTGATTGTACCTAGGAAGACCAGTAGTTGTTTCCGATGCACATCTGGAGACAATCTGTATTCTGTGGACTATCTGAGTGTTGATGAAACACAGAAATTATATCGGGATTGAATACAACAGTCACCATGCGCACTTTCCTTCATGGGAAAAATGTCTCAAACAGTCTACGCTTTGGTCTTTCCCTTGAAGGCCAGAAGTAGATTCCGATACACATCTGGAGGTATTCTGTAATCTGTGGCCTATCAGAGTGTTGATGAAACACAGAAATTGCATCGGGATTGAATACAACAGTCAGCATGCGCACTTTCCTCCATGGGGGTAATTCTCAAACAGTCTACGCTTTTATCGTTCCATGGAAGACCAGTAGTAGTTTCCGATGCACGTCTGGTGCATTCTGTAATCTGTGGACCTTCAAAGTGTGTATCAAAACACAGAAATTACATCGGGATTGAATATAACAGTCACCATGTGCACTTTCCTCTATCGGAGTAATGTCTGAAACAGTCTACGCTTTGATCGTACCTAGGAAGACCAGTAGCTGTTTCCGATGAACATCTGGAAACAATCTGTATTCTGTGGACTATCTGAGTGTTGATGAAACACAGAAATTATATCGGGATTGAATACAACAGTCACCATGCGCACTTTCCTTCATGGGAAAAATGTCTCAAACAGTCTACGCTTTGGTCTTTCCCTTGAAGGCCAGAAGTAGATTCCGATACACATCTGGAGGTATTCTGTAATCTGTGGCCTATCAGAGTGTTGATGAAACACAGAAATTGCATCGGGATTGAATACAACAGTCACCATGCGCACTTTCCTCCATGGGAGTAATGTCTCAAACAGTCTACGCTTTGATCGTTTCCTGGAAGACCAGTAGTAGTACCGATGCACATCTGGAGGCATTTAGTAATCAGTGGACTAACAGAGTGGTGATGAAACACAGAAAATGCATCGGGATTGAGTAAAACAGTCACCATGCGCACTTTCCTTCATGGGAAAAATGTCTCAAACATTCTACGCTTTGATCGTTCCCTTGAAGGATAGTAGTAGTTTCCGATGCACATCTGGATGCATTCAGTAATCTGTGGACTATCAGAGTGTTGATGAAACACAGAAATTGCATCGGGACTGAATACAACAGTCACCATGCGCACTTTCCTCCATGGGGGTAATGTCTCAAACAGTCTACGTTTTGATCGTTCTCTGGAAGACCAGTAGTAGTTTCCGAAGCAAGTCTGGAGGCATTCTGTAATCTGAAGAGTATCTGAGTGTTGATGAAATACAGAAATTGCATCGGGATTGAATACAACAGTCACCATGCGCACTTTCCTCCATGGAAGTAATGTCTCTAACAGTCTACGCTTTGATAACTCCCTGGAAGACCAGTAGTAGTTTCTAATGCACATCTGGAGGCATTCTGTAATCTGTGGACTATCTGAGTGTTGATCAAACAAAAAAATTACATCGGCATTGAATACAACAGTCACCATGCGCACTTTCCTTCATGGGAAAAATGTCTCCAACATTCTACGCTTTGATCGTTCCCTTGAAGGATAGTAGTAGTTTCCGATGCACATCTGGATGCATTCAGTAATCTGTGGACTATCAGAGTGTTGATGAAACACAGAAATTGCATCGGGACTGAATACAACAGTCACCATGCGCACTTTCCTCCATGGGGGTAATGTCTCAAACAGTCTACTCTTTGATCGTTCTCTGGAAGACCAGTAGTAGTTTCCGAAGCAAGTCTGGAGGCATTCTGTAATCTGATGAGTATCTGAGTGTTGATGAAACACAGAAATTGCATCGGGATTGAATACAACAGTCACCATGCGCACTTTTCTCCATGGGAGTAATGTCTCAAACAGTCTACGTTTTGATCGTTCCCTGGAAGACCAGTAGTAGTTTACGATGCACATCTGGAGACAATCTGTAATCTGTGGACTATCAGAGTGTTGATGAAACACAGAAATTGCATCGGGATTGTATACAACAGTCACCATGCGCACTTTCCTCCATGGGAGTAATGTCTCAAACAGTCTACTCTTTGATCGTTCACTGGAAGACCAGTAGTAGTTTCCGAAGCAAGTCTGGAGGCATTCTGTAATCTGTGGACTATCAGAGTGTTGATGAAACACAGAAATTGCATCGGGATTGAATACAACAGTCACCATGCGCACTTTCCTCCATGGGAGTAATGTCTATAACAGTCTACGCTTTGATAATTCCCTGGAAGACCAGTAGAAGTTTCCAATGCACATCTGGAGGCATTCTGTAATCTGTGGACTATCTGAGTGTTGATCAAACAAAAATATCAAATCGGGATTGAATACAACAGTCACCATGCGCACTTTCCTTCTGGGAAAAATGTCTCAAACATTCTACGCTTTGATCGTTCCCTTGAAGGCCAGTAGTAGTTTCCGATGCACATCTGGAGGCATTCTGTAATCTGTGGACTAACAGAGTGGTGATGAAACACAGAAAATGCATCGGGATTGAGTAAAACAGTCACCATGCGCACTTTCCTTCATGGGAAAAATGTCTCAAACATTCTACGCTTTGATCGTTACCTTTAAGGCCAGTAGTAGTTTCCGATGCACATCTGGAGGCATTCTGTAATCTGTGGATTATCAGAGTTTTGATGAAACACAGATATTGCATCGGGATTGAATACAACAGTCACCATGCGCACCTTCCTCCATGGGAGTAATGTCTCAAACAGTTTACGCTTTGATCGTTCCCTGGAAGACCAGTAGTAGTTTCCGATACACGTCTGGTGGCATTCTGTAATCTGTGGATTATCTGAGTGTTGATGAAACACAGAAATGGCATCGGGATTCAATACAACAGTCACCATGCGCACTTTCCTCCATGGGAGTATTGTCTCAGACAGACTACGCTTTGGTTGTTCCCAGGAAGACCAGTAGTAATTTCCGATGCACATCTGGAGGCATTCTGTAATCTGTGGATTATCAGACTGTTGATGAAACACAGAAATTGCATCGGGATTGAATACAATAGTCACCATGCGCACTTTCCTCTATGGGAGTAATGTCTGAAACAGTCTACGCTTTGATCGTACCTAGGAAGACCAGTGGTAGTTTCCGATGCACATCTGGAGACAATCTGTAATATGTGGACTATCAGAGTGTTAATGAAACACAGAAATTGCAACGGGATTGAATACAACAGTCACCATGCGCACTTTCCTCCATGGGGGTAATTCTCAAACAGTCTACGCTTTGATCGTTCCGTGGAAGACCAGTAGGAGTTTCCGATGCACATCTGGAGGCATTGTGTTTCTGTGGATCTTCAAAGTGTGGATTGAAACTCAGAAATTGCCTCGGGATTGAATACAATAGTCACCATGCGGACTTTCCTCCATGGGATTAATGTCTCAAACAGTATACGCTTTGATCCTTTCCTGGAAGACCAGTAGTAGTACCGATGCACATCTGGAGGCATTTTGTAATCTGTGGACTATCAGAGAGTTGATGAAACACAGAAATTCCATCGGGATTGAATACAACAGTCACCATGCGCACTTTCCTCCATGGGAGTAATGTCTATAACAGTCTACGCTTTGATAATTCCCTGGAAGACCAGTAGAAGTTTCCAATGCACATCTGGAGGCATTCAGTAATCTGTGGACTATCTGAGTGTTGATCAAACAAAAAAATTAAATCGGGATTGAATACAACAGTCACCATGCGCACTTTCCTTCATGGGAAAAATGTCTCAAACATTCTACGATTTGATCGTTCCCTTGAAGACCAGTAGTAGTTTCCGATGCACATCTGGAGGTATTCTGTAATCTGTGGCCTATCAGAGTGTTGATGAAACACAGATATTGCATCGGGATTGAATACAACAGTCACCATGCGCACTTTCCTCCATGGGAGTAATGTCTCAAACAGTCTACGGTTTGATTGTTCCCTGGAAGACCAGTAGTAGTTTCCGATGCACATCTGGAGGCATTCAGTAATCTGTGGACTATCAGAGTGTTGATGAAACACAGAAATTGCATCGGGACTGAATACAACAGTCACCATGCGCACTTTCCTCCATGGGAGTAATGTCTCAAACAGTCTACTCTTTGATCGTTCACTGGAAGACCAGTAGTAGTTTCCGAAGCAAGTCTGGAGGCATTCTGTAATCTGTGGACTATCAGAGTGTTGATGAAACACAGAAATTGCATCGGGATTGAATACAACAGTCACCATGCGCACTTTCCTTTATGGGGTAATTCTCAAACAGTCTACGCTTTTATCGTTCCGTGGAAGACCAGTAGTAGTTTCCGATGCACGTCTGGAGGCATTCTGTAATCTGTGGACCTTCAAAGTGTGTATCAAAACACAGAAATTACATCGGGATTGAATATAACAGTCACCATGTGCACTTTCCTCTATGGGAGTAATGTCTGAAACAGTCTACGCTTTGATTGTACCTAGGAAGACCAGTAGTTGTTTCCGATGCACATCTGGAGACAATCTGTATTCTGTGGACTATCTGAGTGTTGATGAAACACAGAAATTATATCGGGATTGAATACAACAGTCACCATGCGCACTTTCCTTCATGGGAAAAATGTCTCAAACAGTCTACGCTTTGGTCTTTCCCTTGAAGGCCAGAAGTAGATTCCGATACACATCTGGAGGTATTCTGTAATCTGTGGCCTATCAGAGTGTTGATGAAACACAGAAATTGCATCGGGATTGAATACAACAGTCAGCATGCGCACTTTCCTCCATGGGGGTAATTCTCAAACAGTCTACGCTTTTATCGTTCCATGGAAGACCAGTAGTAGTTTCCGATGCACGTCTGGTGCATTCTGTAATCTGTGGACCTTCAAAGTGTGTATCAAAACACAGAAATTACGTCGGGATTGAATATAACAGTCACCATGTGCACTTTCCTCTATCGGAGTAATGTCTGAAACAGTCTACGCTTTGATCGTACCTAGGAAGACCAGTAGCTGTTTCCGATGAACATCTGGAAACAATCTGTATTCTGTGGACTATCTGAGTGTTGATGAAACACAGAAATTATATCGGGATTGAATACAACAGTCACCATGCGCACTTTCCTTCATGGGAAAAATGTCTCAAACAGTCTACGCTTTGGTCTTTCCCTTGAAGGCCAGAAGTAGATTCCGATACACATCTGGAGGTATTCTGTAATCTGTGGCCTATCAGAGTGTTGATGAAACACAGAAATTGCATCGGGATTGAATACAACAGTCACCATGCGCACTTTCCTCCATGGGAGTAATGTCTCAAACAGTCTACGCTTTGATCGTTTCCTGGAAGACCAGTAGTAGTACCGATGCACATCTGGAGGCATTTAGTAATCAGTGGACTAACAGAGTGGTGATGAAACACAGAAAATGCATCGGGATTGAGTAAAACAGTCACCATGCGCACTTTCCTTCATGGGAAAAATGTCTCAAACATTCTACGCTTTGATCGTTCCCTTGAAGGATAGTAGTAGTTTCCGATGCACATCTGGATGCATTCAGTAATCTGTGGACTATCAGAGTGTTGATGAAACACAGAAATTGCATCGGGACTGAATACAACAGTCACCATGCGCACTTTCCTCCATGGGGGTAATGTCTCAAACAGTCTACGTTTTGATCGTTCTCTGGAAGACCAGTAGTAGTTTCCGAAGCAAGTCTGGAGGCATTCTGTAATCTGAAGAGTATCTGAGTGTTGATGAAATACAGAAATTGCATCGGGATTGAATACAACAGTCACCATGCGCACTTTCCTCCATGGAAGTAATGTCTCTAACAGTCTACGCTTTGATAACTCCCTGGAAGACCAGTAGTAGTTTCTAATGCACATCTGGAGGCATTCTGTAATCTGTGGACTATCTGAGTGTTGATCAAACAAAAAAATTACATCGGCATTGAATACAACAGTCACCATGCGCACTTTCCTTCATGGGAAAAATGTCTCCAACATTCTACGCTTTGATCGTTCCCTTGAAGGATAGTAGTAGTTTCCGATGCACATCTGGATGCATTCAGTAATCTGTGGTCTATCAGAGTGTTGATGAAACACAGAAATTGCATCGGGACTGAATACAACAGTCACCATGCGCACTTTCCTCCATGGGGGTAATGTCTCAAACAGTCTACTCTTTGATCGTTCTCTGGAAGACCAGTAGTAGTTTCCGAAGCAAGTCTGGAGGCATTCTGTAATCTGATGAGTATCTGAGTGTTGATGAAACACAGAAATTGCATCGGGATTGAATACAACAGTCACCATGCGCACTTTTCTCCATGGGAGTAATGTCTCAAACAGTCTACGTTTTGATCGTTCCCTGGAAGACCAGTAGTAGTTTACGATGCACATCTGGAGACAATCTGTAATCTGTGGACTATCAGAGTGTTGATGAAACACAGAAATTGCATCGGGATTGTATACAACAGTCACCACGCGCACTTTCCAACATGGGAGAAATGTCTCTAACAGTCTACGCTTTGATCGTTCCCTGGATGACCAGTAGTAGTTTCCGATGCACATCTGGAGGCATTCTGTAATCTGTGGACTATCAGAGTGTTGATGAAACACAGAAATTGCATCGGGATTGAATAAAGCCGTCACCATGCGCACTTTCCTCCATGGAAGTAATGTCTCTAACAGTCTACGCTTTGATAATTCCCTGGAAGACCAGTAGTAGTTTGTAATGCACATCTGGAGGCATTCTGTAATCTGTGGACTATCTGAGTGTTGATCAAACAAAAAAATTACATCGCGATTGAATACAACAGTTACCATGCGCACTTTCCTTCATGGGAAAAATGTCTCAAACATTCTACGCTTTGATCGTTCCCTTGAAGGCCAGTAGTAGTTTCCGATGCACATCTGGAGGCATTCAGTAATCTGTGGTCTATCATAGTGTTGATGAAACACAGAAATTGCATCGGGACTGAATACAACAGTCACCATGCGCACTTTCCTCCATGGGAGTAATGTCTCAAACAGTCTACTCTTTGATCGTTCTCTAGAAGACCAGTAGTAGTTTCCGAAGCAAGTCTGGCGGCATTCTGTTATCTGTGGACTATCAGAGTGTTGATGAAACACAGAAATTGCATCGGGATTGAATACAACAGGCACCACGCGCACTTTCCTCCATGGGGGTAATTCTCAAACAGTCTACGCATTTATCGTTCCGTGGAAGACCAGTAGTTGTTTCCGATGCACGTCTGACGGCATTCTGTAATCTGTGGACCTTCAAAGTGTGTATCAAAACACAGAAATTGCATCGGGATTGAATACAACAGTCACCATGCGCACTTTCCTCCATGGGAGTAATGTCTCAAACAGTCTACGTTTTGATCGTTCTCTGGAAGACCAGTAGTAGTTTCCGAAGCAAGTCTGGAGGCATTCTGTAATCTGAAGAGTATCTGAGTGTTGATGAAATACAGAAATTGCATCGGGATTGAATACAACAGTCACCATGCGCACTTTCCTCCATGGAAGTAATGTCTCTAACAGTCTACGCTTTGATAACTCCCTGGAAGACCAGTAGTAGTTTCCGAAGCAAGTCTGGAGGCATTCTGTAATCTGATGAGTATCTGAGTGTTGATGAAACACAGAAATTGCATCGGGATTGAATACAACAGTCACCATGCGCACTTTCCTCCATGGGGGTAATGTCTCAAACAGTCTACGTTTTGATCGTTCCCTGGAAGACCAGTAGTAGTTTACGATGCACATCTGGAGGCATTCTGTAGTCTGTGGACTATCACACTGTTGATGAAACACAGAAATTGCATCGGGATTGAATACAACAGGTACCATGCGCACTTTCCTCCATGGGAGTAATGTCTCAAACAGGCTATTCTTTGATCGTTCCCTGGAAGACCAGTAGTAGTTCCCGATGCACATCTGGAGGCAGTCTGTAGTCTGTGGACTATCAGAATATTGATGAAACACAGAAAATTGCATGGGGATTGAATACAGCCGTCACCATGCGCACTTTCCTCCATGGAAGTAATGTCTCTAACAGTCTATGCTTTGATCGTTCCCTGGAAGACCAGAAGTAGTTTCCGATGCACATCTGGAGGCATTCTGTAATCTGTGGACTATCAGAGTGTTGATGAAACTCAGAAAATGCATCGGGACTGAGTAAAACAGTCACCATGTGCACTTTCCTCCATGTGAGTAAGTCTAATACAGGCTACGCTTTGATCGTTCCCTGGAAGACCAGTAGGAGTTTCCGATGCACATCTGGAGGCATTCTGTAATCCGTGGACTATCTGAGTGTTGATGGAACACAGAAATTGCATCGGGATTGGATACAACAGTCTTTATGCGCACTTTCCTCCATGGGAGTAATGTCTCAAACAGTCTACGTTTTGATCGTTCCCTGGAAGACCATTAGTAGTTTACGATGCACATCTGGAGACAATCTGTGATCTGTAGACTATCAGAGTGTTGATGAAACACAGAAATTGCATCGGGATTGAATACAACAGTCACCACGCGCACTTTCCACCATGGGAGAAATGTCTCTAACAGTCTACGCTTTGATCGTTCCCTGGAAGACCAGTAGTAGTTTCCGATGCACATCTGGAGGCATTCTGTAATCTGTGGACTATCAGAGTGGTAATGAAACACAGAAATTGCATCGGGATTGAATAAAGCCGTCACCATGCGCACTTCCCTCCATGGGGGTAATGTCTCAAACATTCTAGGTTTTGATCGTTCCCTGGAAGACCAGTAGAAGTTTACGATGCACATCTGGAGGCATTCTGTAGTCTGTGGACTATCACACTGTTGATGAAACACAGATATTGCATCGGGATTGAATACAACAGTCACCATGCGCACTTTCCTTCATGGGAAAAATGTCTCAAACATTCTTCGCTTTGATCGTTCCCTTCAAGGCCAGTCGTAGTTTCTGATGCACATCTTGAGGCATTCAGTAATCTGTGGACTATCAGAGTGTTGATGAAACACAGAAATTGCATCGGGACTGAATACTACAGTCACCATGCGCACTTTCCTCCATGGGAGTAATGTCTCAAACAGTCTACTCTTTGATCGTTCTCTTTAAGACCAGTAGTAGTTTCCGAAGCAAGTCTGGAGGCATTCTGTAATCTGTGGACTATCAGAGTGTTGATGAAACACAGAAATTGCATCGGGATTGAATAAAGCCGCCACCATGCGCACTTTCCTCCATGGAAGTAATGTCTCAAACAGTCTACTCTTTGATCGTTCTCTGGAAGACCAGTAGTAGTTTCCAAAGCAAGTCTGGACGCATTCTGTAATGTGTGGACTATCAGAGTGTTGATGAAACACAGAAATTGCATCGGGATTGAATACAACAGTCACCATGCGCACTTTCCTCCATGGGGGTATTTCTCAAACAGTCTACGCTTTGATAATTCCCTGGAAGACCAGTAGTAGTTTCTAATGCACATCTGGAGGCATTCTGTAATCTGTGGACTATCTGAGTGTTGATCAAACAAAAAAATTACATCGGCATTGAATACAACAGTCACCATGCGCACTTTCCTTCATTTGAAAAATGTCTCAAACATTCTACGCTTTGATCGTTTCCTTGAAGGGTAGTAGTAGTTTCCGATGCACATCTGGATGCATTCAGTAATCTGTGGACTATCAGAGTGTTGATGAAACACAGAAGTTGCATCGGGACTGAATACAACAGTCACCATGTGCACTTTCCTCCATGTGAGTAAGTCTAATACAGGCTACGCTTTGATCGTTCCCTGGAATACCAGTAGGAGTTTCCGATGCACATCTGGAGGCATTCTGTAATCCGTGGACTATCTGAGTGTTGATGGAACACAGAAATTGCATCGGGATTGGATACAACAGTCTTTATGCGCACTTTCCTCCATGGGAGTAATGTCTCAAACAGTCTACGTTTTGATCGTTCCCTGGAAGACCAGTAGTAGTTTACGATGCACATCTGGAGACAATCTGTGATCTGTAGACTATCAGAGTGTTGATGAAACACAGAAATTGCATCGGGATTGAATACAACAGTCACCACGCGCACTTTCCACCATGGGAGAAATGTCTCTAACAGTCTACGCTTTGATCGTTCCCTGGAAGACCAGTAGTAGTTTCCGATGCACATCTGGAGGCATTCTGTAATCTGTGGACTATCAGAGTGGTAATGAAACACAGAAATTGCATCGGGATTGAATAAAGCCGTCACCATGCGCACTTCCCTCCATGGAAGTAATGTCTCTAACAGTCTACGCTTTGATCGTTCCCTGGAAGACCAGTAGTAGTTTCCGATGCACATCTGGAGGCATTCTGTAATCTGTGGACTATCAGAGTGTTGATGAAACACAGAAATTGCATCGGGATTGAATAAAGCAGTCACCATGCGCACTTTCCTCCATGGAAGTAATGTCTCTAACAGTCTACGCTTTGATAATTCCCTGGAAGACCAGTAGTAGTTTCTAATGCACATCTGGAGGCATTCTGTAATCTGTGGACTATCTGAGAGTTGATCAAACAAAAAAATTATATCGGCATTGAATACAACAGTCACCATGCGCACTTTCCTTCATGGGAAAAATGTCTCAAACATTTTACGCTTTGATCGTTCCCTTGAAGGCCAGTAGTAGTTTCCGATGCACATCTGGATGCATTCAGTAATCTGTGGACTAGCAGAGTGTTGATGAAACACAGAAATTGCATCGGGACTGAATACAACAGTCAACATGCGCACTTTCCTCCATGGGAGTAATGTCTCAAACTGTCTACTCTTTGATCGTTCTCTGGAAGACCAGTAGTAGTTTCCGAATCAAGTCTGGAGGCATTCTGTAACCTGTGGACTATCAGAGTGTTAATGAAACACAGAAATTGCATCGGGATTGAATACAACAGTCACCATGCGCACTTTCCTCCATGGGGGTAATGTCTCAAACATTCTAGGTTTTGATCGTTCCCTGGAAGACCAGTACAAGTTTACGATGCACATCTGGAGGCATTCTGTAGTCTGTGGACTATCACACTGTTGATGAAACACAGAAATTGCATCGGGATTGAATACAACAGGCACCCTGCACACTATCCTCCATGGGAGTAATGTCTCTAACAGTCTATGCTTTGATCGTTCCCTGGAAGACCAGTAGTAGTTTCCGATGCACATCTGGAGGCATTCTGTAATCTGTGGGCTATCAGAGTGTTGATGAAACACAGATATTGCATCGGGATTGAATACAGCAGTCTCCATGCGCACTTTCCTCCATGGAAGTAATGTCTATAACAGTCTATGCTTTGATCGTTCCCTGGAAGACCAGTAGTAGTTTCCGATGCACATCTGGAGGCATTCTGTAATCTGTGGGCTATCAGAGTGTTGGTGAAACACAGAAATTGCATCGGGATTGAATACAACAGTGACCATGCGCACTTTCCTCCATGGGAGTATTGTCTCATACAGTCTACACTTTGGTCGTTCCCAGGAAGACCAGTAGTAGTTTCCGATGCACATCTGGAGGCATTCTGTAATCTGTGGACTATCATAGTGCTGATGAAACACAGAAATTGCATCGGGATTGAATACAACAGTCACCACGCGCACTTTCCACCAGGGGTGAAATGTCTCAAACTGTCTACGCTTTGATCGTTCCCTGGAAGACCAGTAGTAGTTTCCGATGCACATCTGGAGGCAGTCTGTAATCTGTGGACTATCAGAGTATTGATGAAACACAGAAATTGCATCGGGATTGAATACAGCCGTCACCATGCGCACTTTCCTCCATGGAAGTAATGTCTCTAACAGTCTATGCTTTGATCGTTCCCTGGAAGACCAGTAGTAGTTTCCGATGCACATCTGGAGGCGTTCTGTAATCTGTGGGCTATCAGAGTGTTGATGAAACACAGAAATTGCATCGGGATTGAATACAACAGTCACCATGCGCACTTTCCTCCTTGGGAGTAATGTCTCAAACAGTCTACGTTTTGATCGTTCCCTGGAAGACCAGTAGTAGTTTACGATGCACATCTGGAGGCATTCTGTAGTCTGTGGACTATCAGACTGTTGATGAATCACAGAAATTGCATCGGGATTGAATACAACACTCACCATGCGCACTTTCCTCCTTGGGAGTAATGTCTCAAACAGGCTATTCTTTGATCGTTCCCTGGAAGAGCAGTAGTAGTTCCCGATGCACATCTGGAGGCAGTCTGTAATCTGTGGACTATCTGAGTATTGATGAAACACAGAAATTGCATCGGGATTGAATACAGCCGTCACCATGCGCACTTTCCCCCATGGGAGTAATGTCTCAAACAGTCTACGTTTTGATCGTTCCCTGGAAGACCAGTAGTAGTTTACGATGCACATCTGGAGACAATCTGTAATCTGTGGACTATCAGAGTGTTGATGAAACACAGAAATTGCATCGGGATTGAATAAAGCCGTCACCATGCGCACTTTCCTTCATTGAAGTAATGTCTCTAACAGTCTACTCTTTGATCGTTCCCTGGAAGACCAGTAGTAGTGTCCGATGCACATCTGGAGGCATTCTGTAATCTGTGGACTATCAGAGTGTTGATGAAACACAGAAATTGCATCGGGATTGAATAAAGCCGTCACCATGCGCACTTTCCTCCATGGAAGTAATGTCTCTAACAGTCTACGCTTTGATAATTCCCTGGAAGACCAGTAGCAGTTTCTAATGCACATCTGGAGGCATTCTGTAATCTGTGGACTATCTGAGTGTTGATCAAACAAAAAAATTACATCGGGATTGAATACAGCAGTCACCATGCGCACTTTCCTTCATGGGAAAAATGTCTCAAACATTCTACGATTTGATCGTTCCCTTGAAGGCCAGTAGTAGTTTCCGATGCACATCTGGAGGTCTTCTGTAATCTGTGGCCTATCAGAGTGTTGATGAAACACAGAAATTGCATCGGGATTGAATACAAGTGTCACCATGCGCACTTTCCTCCATAGGAGTAATGTCTCAAACAGTCTACGTTTTGATCGTTCCCTGGAAGACCAGTAGTAGTTTACGATGCACATCTGGAGACAATCTGTAATCTGTGGACTATCAGAGTGTTGATGAAACACAGAAATTGCATTGGGATTGAATACAACAATCACCACACCCACTTTCCACCATGGGAGAAATGTCTCTAACAGTCTACGCTTTGATCGTTCCCTGGAAGACCAGTAGTAGTTTCCGATGCACATCTGGAGGCATTCTGTAATCTGTGGACTATCAGAGTGTTGATGAAACACAGAAATTGCATCGGGATTAAATAAAGCCGTCACCATGCGCACTTTCCTCCATGGAAGTAATGTCTCTAACAGTCTACGCTTTGATAATTCCCTGAAAGACCAGTAGCAGTTTCTAATGAACATCTGGAGGCATTCTGTAATCTGTGGACTATCTGAGTGTTGATCAAACAAAAAAATTACATCGGGATTGAATACAACAGTCACCATGCGCACTTTCCTTCATGGGAAAAATGTCTCAAACATTCTTCGCTTTGATCGTTCCCTTCAAGGCCAGTCGTAGTTTCTGATGCACATCTTGAGGCATTCAGTAATCTGTGGACTATCAGAGTGTTGATGAAACACAGAAATTGCATCGGGACTGAATACTACAGTCACCATGCGCACTTTCCTCCATGGGAGTAATGTCTCAAACAGTCTACTCTTTGATCGTTCTCTTTAAGACCAGTAGTAGTTTCCGAAGCAAGTCTGGAGGCATTCTGTAATCTGTGGACTATCAGAGTGTTGATGAAACACAGAAATTGCATCGGGATTGAATAAAGCCGTCACCATGCGCACTTTCCTCCATGGAAGTAATGTCTCTAACAGTCTACGCTTTGATCGTTCACTGGAAGACCAGTAGTAGTTTCCGATGCACATCTGGAGGCATTCTGTAATCTGTGGACTATCAGAGTGTTGATGAAACACAGAAATTGCATCGGGATTGAATACAACAGTCACCATGCGCACTTTCCTCCATGGGGGTATTTCTCAAACAGTCTACGCTTTGATAATACCCTGGAAGACCAGTAGTAGTTTCTAATGCACATCTGGAGGCATTCTGTAATCTGTGGACTATCTGAGTGTTGATCAAACAAAAAAATTACATCGGCATTGAATACAACAGTCACCATGCGCACTTTCCTTCATGGGAAAAATGTCTCAAACATTCTACGCTTTGATCGTTTCCTTGAAGGATAGTAGTAGTTTCCGATGCTCATCTGGATGCATTCAGTAATCTGTGGACTATCAGAGTGTTGATGAAACACAGAAATTGCATCGGGACTGAATACAACAGTCACCATGTGCACTTTCCACCATGTGAGTAAGTCTAATACAGGCTACGCTTTGATCGTTCCCTGGAAGACCAGTAGGAGTTTCCGATGCACATCTGGAGGCATTCTGTAATCCGTGGACTATCTGAGTGTTGATGGAACACAGAAATTGCATCGGGATTGGATACAACAGTCTTTATGCGCACTTTCCTCCATGGGAGTAATGTCTCAAACAGTCTACGTTTTGATCGTTCCCTGGAAGACCAGTAGTAGTTTACGATGCACATCTGGAGACAATCTGTGATCTGTAGACTATCAGAGTGTTGATGAAACACAGAAATTGCATCGGGATTGAATACAACAGTCACCACGCGCACTTTCCACCATGGGAGAAATGTCTCTAACAGTCTACGCTTTGATCGTTCCCTGGAAGACCAGTAGTAGTTTCCGATGCACATCTGGAGGCATTCTGTAATCTGTGGACTATCAGAGTGGTAATGAAACACAGAAATTGCATCGGGATTGAATAAAGCCGTCACCATGCGCACTTCCCTCCATGGAAGTAATGTCTCTAACAGTCTACGCTTTGATCGTTCCCTGGAAGACCAGTAGTAGTTTCCGATGCACATCTGGAGGCATTCTGTAATCTGTGGACTATCAGAGTGTTGATGAAACACAGAAATTGCATCGGGATTGAATAAAGCAGTCACCATGCGCACTTTCCTCCATGGAAGTAATGTCTCTAACAGTCTACGCTTTGATAATTCCCTGGAAGACCAGTAGTAGTTTCTAATGCACATCTGGAGGCATTCTGTAATCTGTGGACTATCTGAGAGTTGATCAAACAAAAAAATTATATCGGCATTGAATACAACAGTCACCATGCGCACTTTCCTTCATGGGAAAAATGTCTCAAACATTTTACGCTTTGATCGTTCCCTTGAAGGCCAGTAGTAGTTTCCGATGCACATCTGGATGCATTCAGTAATCTGTGGACTAGCAGAGTGTTGATGAAACACAGAAATTGCATCGGGACTGAATACAACAGTCAACATGCGCACTTTCCTCCATGGGAGTAATGTCTCAAACTGTCTACTCTTTGATCGTTCTCTGGAAGACCAGTAGTAGTTTCCGAATCAAGTCTGGAGGCATTCTGTAACCTGTGGACTATCAGAGTGTTAATGAAACACAGAAATTGCATCGGGATTGAATACAACAGTCACCATGCGCACTTTCCTCCATGGGGGTAATGTCTCAAACATTCTAGGTTTTGATCGTTCCCTGGAAGACCAGTAGAAGTTTACGATGCACATCTGGAGGCATTCTGTAGTCTGTGGACTATCACACTGTTGATGAAACACAGAAATTGCATCGGGATTGAATACAACAGGCACCCTGCACACTTTCCTCCATGGGAGTAATGTCTCTAACAGTCTATGCTTTGATCGTTCCCTGGAAGACCAGTAGTAGTTTCCGATGCACATCTGGAGGCATTCTGTAATCTGTGGGCTATCAGAGTGTTGATGAAACACAGAAATTGCATCGGGATTGAATACAGCCGTCTCCATGCGCAATTTCCTCCATGGAAGTAATGTCTATAACAGTCTATGCTTTGGTCGTTCCCTGGAAGACCAGTAGTAGTTTCCGATGCACATCTGGAGGCATTCTGTAATCTGTGGGCTATCAGAGTGTTGGTGAAACACAGAAATTGCATCGGGATTGAATACAACAGTGACCATGCGCACTTTCCTCCATGGGAGTATTGTCTCATACAGTCTACACTTTGGTCGTTCCCAGGAAGACCAGTAGTAGTTTCCGATGCACATCTGGAGGCATTCTGTAATCTGTGGACTATCATAGTGCTGATGAAACACAGAAATTGCATCGGGATTGAATACAACAGTCACCACGCGCACTTTCCACCAGGGGTGAAATGTCTCAAACTGTCTACGCTTTGATCGTTCCCTGGAAGACCAGTAGTAGTTTCCGATGCACATCTGGAGGCAGTCTGTAATCTGTGGACTATCAGAGTGTTGATGAAACACAGAAATTGCATCGGGATTGAATACAGCCGTCACCATGCGCACTTTCCTCCATGGAAGTAATGTCTCTAACAGTCTATGCTTTGATCGTTCCCTGGAAGACCAGTAGTAGTTTCCGATGCACATCTGGAGGCGTTCTGTAATCTGTGGGCTATCAGAGTGTTGATGAAACACAGAAATTGCATCGGGATTGAATACAACAGTCACCATGCGCACTTTCCTCCTTGGGAGTAATGTCTCAAACAGTCTACGTTTTGATCGTTCCCTGGAAGACCAGTAGTAGTTTCCGATGCACATCTGGAGGCATTCTGTAATCTGTGGACTATCAGAGTGTTGATGAAACACAGAAATTGCATCGGGATTAAATAAAGCCGTCACCATGCGCACTTTCCTCCATGGAAGTAATGTCTCTAACAGTCTACGCTTTGATAATTCCCTGAAAGACCAGTAGCAGTTTCTAATGAACATCTGGAGGCATTCTGTAATCTGTGGACTATCTGAGTGTTGATCAAACAAAAAAATTACATCGGGATTGAATACAACAGTCACCATGCGCACTTTCCTTCATGGGAAAAATGTCTCAAACATTCTTCGCTTTGATCGTTCCCTTCAAGGCCAGTCGTAGTTTCTGATGCACATCTTGAGGCATTCAGTAATCTGTGGACTATCAGAGTGTTGATGAAACACAGAAATTGCATCGGGACTGAATACTACAGTCACCATGCGCACTTTCCTCCATGGGAGTAATGTCTCAAACAGTCTACTCTTTGATCGTTCTCTTTAAGACCAGTAGTAGTTTCCGAAGCAAGTCTGGAGGCATTCTGTAATCTGTGGACTATCAGAGTGTTGATGAAACACAGAAATTGCATCGGGATTGAATAAAGCCGTCACCATGCGCACTTTCCTCCATGGAAGTAATGTCTATAACAGTCTATGCTTTGGTCGTTCCCTGGAAGACCAGTAGTAGTTTCCGATGCACATCTGGAGGCATTCTGTAATCTGTGGGCTATCAGAGTGTTGGTGAAACACAGAAATTGCATCGGGATTGAATACAACAGTGACCATGCGCACTTTCCTCCATGGGAGTATTGTCTCATACAGTCTACACTTTGGTCGTTCCCAGGAAGACCAGTAGTAGTTTCCGATGCACATCTGGAGGCATTCTGTAATCTGTGGACTATCATAGTGCTGATGAAACACAGAAATTGCATCGGGATTGAATACAACAGTCACCACGCGCACTTTCCACCAGGGGTGAAATGTCTCAAACTGTCTACGCTTTGATCGTTCCCTGGAAGACCAGTAGTAGTTTCCGATGCACATCTGGAGGCAGTCTGTAATCTGTGGACTATCAGAGTGTTGATGAAACACAGAAATTGCATCGGGATTGAATACAGCCGTCACCATGCGCACTTTCCTCCATGGAAGTAATGTCTCTAACAGTCTATGCTTTGATCGTTCCCTGGAAGACCAGTAGTAGTTTCCGATGCACATCTGGAGGCGTTCTGTAATCTGTGGGCTATCAGAGTGTTGATGAAACACAGAAATTGCATCGGGATTGAATACAACAGTCACCATGCGCACTTTCCTCCTTGGGAGTAATGTCTCAAACAGTCTACGTTTTGATCGTTCCCTGGAAGACCAGTAGTAGTTTCCGATGCACATCTGGAGGCATTCTGTAATCTGTGGACTATCAGAGTGTTGATGAAACACAGAAATTGCATCGGGATTAAATAAAGCCGTCACCATGCGCACTTTCCTCCATGGAAGTAATGTCTCTAACAGTCTACGCTTTGATAATTCCCTGAAAGACCAGTAGCAGTTTCTAATGAACATCTGGAGGCATTCTGTAATCTGTGGACTATCTGAGTGTTGATCAAACAAAAAAATTACATCGGGATTGAATACAACAGTCACCATGCGCACTTTCCTTCATGGGAAAAATGTCTCAAACATTCTTCGCTTTGATCGTTCCCTTCAAGGCCAGTCGTAGTTTCTGATGCACATCTTGAGGCATTCAGTAATCTGTGGACTATCAGAGTGTTGATGAAACACAGAAATTGCATCGGGACTGAATACTACAGTCACCATGCGCACTTTCCTTCATGGGAAAAATGTCTCAAACATTCTACGCTTTGATCGTTTCCTTGAAGGATAGTAGTAGTTTCCGATGCACATCTGGATGCATTCAGTAATCTGTGGACTATCAGAGTGTTGATGAAACACAGAAATTGCATCGGGACTGAATACAACAGTCACCATGTGCACTTTCCTCCATGTGAGTAAGTCTAATACAGGCTACGCTTTGATCGTTCCCTGGAAGACCAGTAGGAGTTTCCGATGCACATCTGGAGGCATTCTGTAATCCGTGGACTATCTGAGTGTTGATGGAACACAGAAATTGCATCGGGATTGGATACAACAGTCTTTATGCGCACTTTCCTCCATGGGAGTAATGTCTCAAACAGTCTACGTTTTGATCGTTCCCTGGAAGACCAGTAGTAGTTTACGATGCACATCTGGAGACAATCTGTGATCTGTAGACTATCAGAGTGTTGATGAAACACAGAAATTGCATCGGGATTGAATACAACAGTCACCACGCGCACTTTCCACCATGGGAGAAATGTCTCTAACAGTCTACGCTTTGATCGTTCCCTGGAAGACCAGTAGTAGTTTCCGATGCACATCTGGAGGCATTCTGTAATCTGTGGACTATCAGAGTGGTAATGAAACACAGAAATTGCATCGGGATTGAATAAAGCCGTCACCATGCGCACTTCCCTCCATGGAAGTAATGTCTCTAACAGTCTACGCTTTGATCGTTCCCTGGAAGACCAGTAGTAGTTTCCGATGCACATCTGGAGGCATTCTGTAATCTGTGGACTATCAGAGTGTTGATGAAACACAGAAATTGCATCGGGATTGAATAAAGCAGTCACCATGCGCACTTTCCTCCATGGAAGTAATGTCTCTAACAGTCTACGCTTTGATAATTCCCTGGAAGACCAGTAGTCGTTTCTAATGCACATCTGGAGGCATTCTGTAATCTGTGGACTATCTGAGAGTTGATCAAACAAAAAAATTATATCGGCATTGAATACAACAGTCACCATGCGCACTTTCCTTCATGGGAAAAATGTCTCAAACATTTTACGCTTTGATCGTTCCCTTGAAGGCCAGTAGTAGTTTCCGATGCACATCTGGATGCATTCAGTAATCTGTGGACTAGCAGAGTGTTGATGAAACACAGAAATTGCATCGGGACTGAATACAACAGTCAACATGCGCACTTTCCTCCATGGGAGTAATGTCTCAAACTGTCTACTCTTTGATCGTTCTCTGGAAGACCAGTAGTAGTTTCCGAATCAAGTCTGGAGGCATTCTGTAACCTGTGGACTATCAGAGTGTTAATGAAACACAGAAATTGCATCGGGATTGAATACAACAGTCACCATGCGCACTTTCCTCCATGGGGGTAATGTCTCAAACATTCTAGGTTTTGATCGTTCCCTGGAAGACCAGTAGAAGTTTACGATGCACATCTGGAGGCATTCTGTAGTCTGTGGACTATCACACTGTTGATGAAACACAGAAATTGCATCGGGATTGAATACAACAGGCACCCTGCACACTTTCCTCCATGGGAGTAATGTCTCTAACAGTCTATGCTTTGATCGTTCCCTGGAAGACCAGTAGTAGTTTCCGATGCACATCTGGAGGCATTCTGTAATCTGTGGGCTATCAGAGTGTTGATGAAACACAGAAATTGCATCGGGATTGAATACAGCCGTCTCCATGCGCAATTTCCTCCATGGAAGTAATGTCTATAACAGTCTATGCTTTGGTCGTTCCCTGGAAGACCAGTAGTAGTTTCCGATGCACATCTGGAGGCATTCTGTAATCTGTGGGCTATCAGAGTGTTGGTGAAACACAGAAATTGCATCGGGATTGAATACAACAGTGACCATGCGCACTTTCCTCCATGGGAGTATTGTCTCATACAGTCTACACTTTGGTCGTTCCCAGGAAGACCAGTAGTAGTTTCCGATGCACATCTGGAGGCATTCTGTAATCTGTGGACTATCATAGTGCTGATGAAACACAGAAATTGCATCGGGATTGAATACAACAGTCACCACGCGCACTTTCCACCAGGGGTGAAATGTCTCAAACTGTCTACGCTTTGATCGTTCCCTGGAAGACCAGTAGTAGTTTCCGATGCACATCTGGAGGCAGTCTGTAATCTGTGGACTATCAGAGTGTTGATGAAACACAGAAATTGCATCGGGATTGAATACAGCCGTCACCATGCGCACTTTCCTCCATGGAAGTAATGTCTCTAACAGTCTATGCTTTGATCGTTCCCTGGAAGACCAGTAGTAGTTTCCGATGCACATCTGGAGGCGTTCTGTAATCTGTGGGCTATCAGAGTGTTGATGAAACACAGAAATTGCATCGGGATTGAATACAACAGTCACCATGCGCACTTTCCTCCTTGGGAGTAATGTCTCAAACAGTCTACGTTTTGATCGTTCCCTGGAAGACCAGTAGTAGTTTACGATGCACATCTGGAGGCATTCTGTAGTCTGTGGACTATCAGACTGTTGATGAATCACAGAAATTGCATCGGGATTGAATACAACACTCACCATGCGCACTTTCCTCCTTGGGAGTAATGTCTCAAACAGGCTATTCTTTGATCGTTCCCTGGAAGAGCAGTAGTAGTTCCCGATGCACATCTGGAGGCAGTCTGTAATCTGTGGACTATCAGAGTATTGATGAAACACAGAAATTGCATCGGGATTGAATACAGCCGTCACCATGCGCACTTTCCCCCATGGGAGTAATGTCTCAAACAGCCTACGTTTTGATCGTTCCCTGGAAGACCAGTAGTAGTTTACGATGCACATCTGGAGACAATCTGTAATCTGTGGACTATCAGAGTGTTGATGAAACACAGAAATTGCATCGGGATTGAATAAAGCCGTCACCATGCGCACTTTCCTTCATTGAAGTAATGTCTCTAACAGTCTACTCTTTGATCGTTCCCTGGAAGACCAGTAGTAGTGTCCGATGCACATCTGGAGGCATTCTGTAATCTGTGGACTATCAGAGTGTTGATGAAACACAGAAATTGCATCGGGATTGAATAAAGCCGTCACCATGCGCACTTTCCTCCATGGAAGCAATGTCTCTAACAGTCTACGCTTTGATAATTCATTGGAAGACCAGTAGCAGTTTCTAATGCACATCTGGAGGCATTCTGTAATCTGTGGACTATCTGAGTGTTGATCAAACAAAAAAATTACATCGGGATTGAATACAACAGTCACCATGCGCACTTTCCTTCATGGGAAAAATGTCTCAAACATTCTACGCTTTGATCGTTCCCTTGAAGGCCAGTAGTAGTTTCCGCTGCACATCTGGAGGTCTTCTGTAATCTGTGGCCTATCAGAGTGTTGATGAAACACAGAAATTGCATCGGGATTGAATACAAGAGTCACCATGCGCACTTTCCTCCATGGGAGTAATGTCTCAAACAGTCTACGTTTTGATCGTTCCCTGGAAGACCAGTAGTAGTTTACGATGCACATCTGGAGACAATCTGTAATCTGTGGACTATCAGAGTGTTGATGAAACACAGATATTGCATTGGGATTGAATACAACAATCACCACACGCACTTTCCACCATGGGAGAAATGTCTCTAACAGTCTACGCTTTGATCGTTCCCTGGAGGACCTGTAGTAGTTTCCGATGCACATCTGGAGGCATTCTGTAATCTGTGGACTATCAGAGTATTGATGAAACACAGAAATTGCATCGGGATTAAATAAAGAAGTCACAATGCGCACTTTCCTCCATGGAAGTAATGTCTCTAACAGTCTACGCTTTGATAATTCCCTGAAAGACCAGTAGCAGTTTCTAATGCACATCTGGAGGCATTCTGTAATCTGTGGACTATCTGAGTGTTGATCAAACAAAAAAATTACATCGGGATTGAATACAACAGTCACCATGCGCACTTTCCTTCAGGGGAAAAATGTCTCAAACATTCTTCGCTTTGATTGTTCCCTTGAAGGCCAGTCGTAGTTTCTGATGCACATCTTGAGGCATTCAGTAATCTGTGGACTATCAGAGTGTTGATGAAACACAGAAATTGCATCGGGATTGAATACAACAGTCACCACGCGCACTTTCCACCATGGGAGAAATGTCTCTAACAGTCTACGCTTTGATCGTTCCCTGGAAGACCAGTAGTAGTTTCCGATGCACATCTGGAGGCATTCTGTAATCTGTGGACTATCAGAGTGTTGATGAAACACAGAAATTGCATCGGGATTGAATAAAGCCGTCACCATGCGCACTTTCCTCCATGGAAGTAATGTCTCTAACAGTCTACGCTTTGATCGTTCACTGGAAGACCAGTAGTAGTTTCCGATGCACATCTGGAGGCATTCTGTAATCTGTGGACTATCAGAGTGTTGATGAAACACAGAAATTGCATCGGGATTGAATAAAGCCGCCACCATGCGCACTTTCCTCCATGGAAGTAATGTCTCAAACAGTCTACTCTTTGATCGTTCTCTGGAAGACCAGTAGTAGTTTCCAAAGCAAGTCTGGACGCATTCTGTAATGTGTGGACTATCAGAGTGTTGATGAAACACAGAAATTGCATCGGGATTGAATACAACAGTCACCATGCGCCCTTTCCTCCATGGGGGTATTTCTCAAACAGTCTACGCTTTGATAATTCCCTGGAAGACCAGTAGTAGTTTCTAATGCACATCTGGAGGCATTCTGTAATCTGTGGACTATCTGAGTGTTGATCAAACAAAAAAATTACATCGGCATTGAATACAACAGTCACCATGCGCACTTTCCTTCATGGGAAAAATGTCTCAAACATTCGACGCTTTGATCGTTTCCTTGAAGGATAGTAGTAGTTTCCGATGCACATCTGGATGCATTCAGTAATCTGTGGACTTTCAGAGTGTTGATGAAACGCAGAAATTGCATCGGGACTGAATACAACAGTCACCATGTGCACTTTCCTCCATGTGAGTAAGTCTAATACAGGCTACGCTTTGATCGTTCCCTGGAAGACCAGTAGGAGTTTCCGATGCACATCTGGAGGCATTCTGTAATCCGTGGACTATCTGAGTGTTGATGGAACACAGAAATTGCATCGGGATTGGATACAACAGTCTTTATGGGCACTTTCCTCCATGGGAGTAATGTCTCAAACAGTCTACGTTTTGATCGTTCCCTGGAAGACCAGTAGTAGTTTACGATGCACATCTGGAGACAATCTGTGATCTGTAGACTATCAGAGTGTTGATGAAACACAGAAATTGCATCGGGATTGAATACAACAGTCACCATGCGCACTTTCCACCATGGGAGAAATGTCTCTAACAGTCTACGCTTTGATCGTTCCCTGGAAGACCAGTAGTAGTTTCCGATGCACATCTGGAGGCATTCTGTAATCTGTGGACTATCAGAGTGGTAATGAAACACAGAAATTGCATCGGGATTGAATAAAGCCGTCACCATGCGCACTTCCCTCCATGGAAGTAATGTCTCTAACAGTCTACGCTTTGATCGTTCCCTGGAAGACCAGTAGTAGTTTCCGATGCACATCTGGAGGCATTCTGTAATCTGTGGACTATCAGAGTGTTGATGAAACACAGAAATTGCATCGGGATTGAATAAAGCAGTCACCATGCGCACTTTCCTCCATGGAAGTAATGTCTCTAACAGTCTACGCTTTGATAATTCCCTGGAAGACCAGTAGTAGTTTCTAATGCACATCTGGAGGCATTCTGTAATCTGTGGACTATCTGAGAGTTGATCAAACAAAAAAATTATATCGGCATTGAATACAACAGTCACCATGCGCACTTTCCTTCATGGGAAAAATGTCTCAAACATTTTACGCTTTGATCGTTCCCTTGAAGGCCAGTAGTAGTTTCCGATGCACATCTGGATGCATTCAGTAATCTGTGGACTAGCAGAGTGTTGATGAAACACAGAAATTGCATCGGGACTGAATACAACAGTCACCATGCGCACTTTCCTCCATGGGAGTAATGTCTCAAACTGTCTACTCTTTGATCGTTCTCTGGAAGACCAGTAGTAGTTTCCGAAGCAAGTCTGGAGGCATTCTGTAACCTGTGGACTATCAGAGTGTTGATGAAACACAGAAATTGCATCGGGATTGAATACAACAGTCACCATGCGCACTTTCCTCCATGGGGGTAATGTCTCAAACATTCTAGGTTTTGATCGTTCCCTGGAAGACCAGTAGAAGTTTACGATGCACATCTGGAGGCATTCTGTAGTCTGTGGACTATCACACTGTTGATGAAACACAGAAATTGCATCGGGATTGAATACAACAGGCACCCTGCACACTTTCCTCCATGGGAGTAATGTCTCTAACAGTCTATGCTTTGATCGTTCCCTGGAAGACCAGTAGTAGTTTCCGATGCACATCTGGAGGCATTCTGTAATCTGTGGGCTATCAGAGTGTTGATGAAACACAGAAATTGCATCGGGATTGAATACAGCCGTCTCCATGCGCACTTTCCTCCATGGAAGTAATGTCTATAACAGTCTATGCTTTGATCGTTCCCTGGAAGACCAGTAGTAGTTTCCGATGCACATCTGGAGGCATTCTGTAATCTGTGGGCTATCAGAGTGTTGGTGAAACACAGAAATTGCATCGGGATTGAATACAACAGTGACCATGCGCACTTTCCTCCATGGGAGTATTGTCTCATAAAGTCTACACTTTGGTCGTTCCCAGGAAGACCAGTAGTAGTTTCCGATGCACATCTGGAGGCATTCTGTAATCTGTGGACTATCATAGTGCTGATGAAACACAGAAATTGCATCGGCATTGAATACAACAGTCACCACGCGCACTTTCCACCATGGGAGAAATGTCTCAAACTGTCTACGCTTTGATCGTTCCCTGGAAGACCAGTAGTAGTTTCCGATGCACATCTGGAGGCAGTCTGTAATCTGTGGACTATCAGAGTATTGATGAAACACAGAAATTGCATCGGGATTGAATACAGCCGTCTCCATGCGCACTTTCCTCCATGGAAGTAATGTCTCTAACAGTCTATGCTTTGATCGTTCCCTGGAAGACCAGTAGTAGTTTCCGATGCACATCTGGAGGCGTTCTGCAATCTGTGGGCTATCAGAGTGTTGATGAAACACAGAAATTGCATCGGGATTGAATACAACAGTCAGTATGCGCACTTTCCTCCTTGGGAGTAATGTCTCAAACAGTCTACGTTTTGATCGTTCCCTGGAAGACCAGTAGTAGTTTACGATGCACATCTGGAGGCATTCTGTAGTCTGTGGACTATCAGACTGTTGATGAATCACAGAAATTGCATCGGGATTGAATACAACACTCACCATGCGCACTTTCCTCCTTGGGAGTAATGTCTCAAACAGTCTACGTTTTGATCGTTCCCTGGAAGACCAGTAGTAGTTTACGATGCACATCTGGAGGCATTCTGTAGTCTGTGGACTATCAGACTGTTGATGAATCACAGAAATTGCATCGGGATTGAATACAACAGGCACCATGCGCACTTTTCTCCATGGGAGTAATGTCTCAAACAGGCTATTCTTTGATCGTTCCCTGGAAGACCAGTAGTAGTTCCCGATGCACATCTGGAGGCAGTCTGTAATCTGTGGACTATCAGAGTATTGATGAAACACAGAAATTGCATCGGGATTGAATACAGCCGTCACCATGCGCACTTTCCCCCATGGGAGTAATGTCTCAAACAGTCTACGTTTTGATCGTTCCCTGGAAGACCAGTAGTAGTTTACGATGCACATCTGGAGACAATCTGTAATCTGTGGACTATCAGAGTGTTGATGAAACACAGAAATTGCATCGGGATTGAATAAAGCCGTCACCATGCGCACTTTCCTTCATTGAAGTAATGTCTCTAACAGTCTACTCTTTGATCGTTCCCTGGAAGACCAGTAGTAGTGTCCGATGCACATCTGGAGGCATTCTGTAATCTGTGGACTATCAGAGTGTTGATGAAACACAGAAATTGCATCGGGATTGAATAAAGCCGTCACCATGCGCACTTTCCTCCATGGAAGTAATGTCTCTAACAGTCTACGCTTTGATAATTCCCTGGAAGACCAGTAGCAGTTTCTAATGCAAATCTGGAGGCATTCTGTAATCTGTGGACTATCTGAGTGTTGATCAAACAAAAAAATTACATCGGGATCGAATACAACAGTCACCATGCGCACTTTCCTTCATGGGAAAAATGTCTCATACATTCTACGCTTTGATCGTTCCCTTGAAGGCCAGTAGTAGTTTCCGATGCACATCTGGAGGTATTCTGTAATCTGTGGCCTATCAGAGTGTTGATGAAACACAGAAATTGCATCGGGATTGAATACAAGAGTCACCATGCGCACTTTCCTCCATGGGAGTAATGTCTCAAACAGTCTACGTTTTGATCGTTCCCTGGAAGACCAGTAGTAGTTTACGATGCACATCTGGAGGCATTCTGTAATCTGTGGACTATCATAGTGCTGATGAAACACAGAAATTGCATCGGGATTGAATACAACAGTCACCACGCGCACTTTCCACCATGGGAGAAATGTCTCAAACTGTCTACGCTTTGATCGTTCCCTGGAAGACCAGTAGTAGTTTCCGATGCACATCTGGAGGCAGTCTGTAATCTGTGGACTATCAGAGTATTGATGAAACACAGAAATTGCATCGGGATTGAATACAGCCGTCTCCATGCGCACTTTCCTCCATGGAAGTAATGTCTCTAACTGTCTATGCTTTGATCGTTCCCTGGAAGACCAGTAGTAGTTTCCGATGCACATCTGGAGGCGTTCTGTAATCTGTGGGCTATCAGAGTGTTGATGAAACACAGAAATTGCATCGGGATTGAATACAACAGTCACCATGGGCACTTTCCTCCTTGGGAGTAATGTCTCAAACAGTCTACGTTTTGATCGTTCCCTGGAAGACCAGTAGTAGTTTACGATGCACATCTGGAGGCATTCTGTAGTCTGTGGACTATCAGACTGTTGATGAATCACAGAAATTGCATCGGGATTGAATACAAAACTCACCATGCGCACTTTCCTCCTTGGGAGTAATGTCTCAAACAGTCTACGTTTTGATCGTTCCCTGGAAGACCAGTAGTAGTTTACGATGCACATCTGGAGGCATTCTGTAGTCTGTGGACTATCAGACTGTTGATGAATCACAGAAATTGCATCGGGATTGAATACAACAGGCACCATGCGCACTTTTCTCCATGGGAGTAATGTCTCAAACAGGCTATTCTTTGATCGTTCCCTGGAAGACCAGTAGTAGTTCCCGATGCACATCTGGAGGCAGTCTGTAATCTGTGGACTATCAGAGTATTGATGAAACACAGAAATTGCATCGGGATTGAATACAGCCGTCACCATGCGCACTTGCCCCTATGGGAGTAATGTCTCAAACAGTCTACGTTTTGATCGTTCCCTGGAAGACCAGTAGTAGTTTACGATGCACATCTGGAGACAATCTGTAGTCTGTGGACTATCAGACTGTTGATGAATCACAGAAATTGCATCGGGATTGAATACAAAACTCACCATGCGCACTTTCCTCCTTGGGAGTAATGTCTCAAACAGTCTACGTTTTGATCGTTCCCTGGAAGACCAGTAGTAGTTTACGATGCACATCTGGAGGCATTCTGTAGTCTGTGGACTATCAGACTGTTGATGAATCACAGAAATTGCATCGGGATTGAATACAACAGGCACCATGCGCACTTTTCTCCATGGGAGTAATGTCTCAAACAGGCTATTCTTTGATCGTTCCCTGGAAGACCAGTAGTAGTTCCCGATGCACATCTGGAGGCAGTCTGTAATCTGTGGACTATCAGAGTGTTGATGAAACACAGAAATTGCATCGGGATTGAATAAAGCCGTCACCATGCGCACTTTCCTTGATTGAAGTAATGTCTCTAACAGTCTACTCTTTGATCGTTCCCTGGAAGACCAGTAGTAGTGTCCGATGCTCATCTGGAGGCATTCTGTAATGTGTGGACTATCAGAGTGTTGATGAAACACAGAAATTGCATCGGGATTGAATAAAGCCGTCACCATGCGCACTTTCCTCCATGGAAGTAATGTCTCTAACAGTCTACGCTTTGATAATTCCCTGGAAGACCAGTAGCAGTTTCTAATGCACATCTGGAGGCATTCTGTAATCTGTGGACTATCTGAGTGTTGATCAAACAAAAAAATTACATCGGGATTGAATACAACAGTCACCATGCGCACTTTCCTTCATGGGAAAAATGTCTCAAACATTCTACGCTTTGATCGTTCCCTTGAAGGCCAGTAGTAGTTTCCGATGCACATCTGGAGGTATTCTGTAATCTGTGGCCTATCGGAGTGTTGATGAAACACAGAAATTGCATCGGGATTGAATACAAGAGTCACCATGCGCACTTTCCTCCATGGGAGTAATGTCTCAAACAGTCTACGTTTTGATCGTTCCCTGGAAGACCAGTAGTAGTTTACGATGCACATCTGGAGACAATCTGTAATCTGTGGACTATCAGAGTGTTGATGAAACACAGAAATTGCATTGGGATTGAATACAACAATCACCACACGCACTTTCCACCATGGGAGAAATGTCTCTAACAGTCTACGCTTTGATCGTTCTCTTTAAGACCAGTAGTAGTTTCCGAAGCAAGTCTGGAGGCATTCTGTAATCTGTGGACTATCAGAGTGTTGATGAAACACAGAAATTGCATCGGGATTGAATACAACAGTCACCATGCGCACTTTCCTCCATGGGGGTATTTCTCAAACAGTCTACGCTTTTATCGTTCCGTGGAAGACCAGTAGTAGTTTACGATGCACATCTGGAGACAATCTGTAATCTGTGGACTATCAGAGTGTTGATGAAAAACAGAAATTTCATCGGGATTGAATACAACAGTCACCACGCGCACTTTCCACCATGGGAGAAATGTCTCTAACAGTCTACGCTTTGATCGTTCCCTGGAAGACCAGTAGTAGTTTCCGATGCACATCTGGAGGCATTCTGTAATCTGTGGACTATCAGAGTGTTGATGAAACACAGAAATTGCATCGGGATTGAATAAAGCCGTCACCATGCGCACTTTCCTCCATGGAAGTAATGTCGCAAACAGTCTACTCTTTGATCGTTCTCTGGAAGATCAGTAGTAGTTTCCAAAGCAAGTCTGGACGCATTCTGTATTGTGTGGACTATCAGAGTGTTGATGAAACACAGAAATTGCATCGGGATTGAATACAACAGTCGCCATGCGCACTTTCCTCCATGGGGGTATTTCTCAAACAGTCTACGCTTTTATCGTTCCGTGGAAGACCAGTAGTAGTTTCCGATGCACGTCTGGAGGCATTCTGTAATCTGTGGACCTCCAAAGTGTGTATCAAAACACAGAAATTGCATCCGGATTGAATATAACAGTCGCCATGCGCACTTTCCTCCATGGGAGTAATGTCTCAAACAGTGTACGTTTTGATCGTTCCCTGGAAGACCAGTAGTAGTTTACGATGCACATCTGGAGACAATCTGTAATCTGTGGACTATCAGAGTGTTGATGAAACACAGAAATTGCATCGGGATTGAATAAAGCCGTCACCATGCGCACTTTCCTCCATGGAAGTAATGTCTCTAACAGTCTACGCTTTGATCGTTCCCTGGAAGACCAGTAGTAGTTTCCGATGCACATCTGGAGGCATTCTGTAATCTGTGGACTATCAGAGTGTTGATGAAACACAGAAATTGCATCGGGATTGAATAAAGCCGTCACCATGCGCACTTTCCTCCATGGAAGTAATGTCTCTAACAGTCTACGCTTTTATAATTCCCTGGAAGACCAGTAGCAGTTTCTAATGCACATCTGGAGGCACTCTGTAATCTGTGGACTATCTGAGTGTTGATCAAACAAAAAAACTACATCGGGATTGAATACAACAGTCACCAGGCGCACTTTCCTTCATGGGAAAAATGTCTCAAACATTCTACGTTTTGATCGTTCCCTTGAAGGCCAGTAGTACTTTCCGATGCACATCTGGAGGCATTCAGTAATCTGTGGACTATCAGAGTGTTGATGAAACACTGAAATTGCATCGGGACTGAATACAACAGTCACCATGCGCACTTTCCTCCATGGGAGTAATGTCTCAAACAGTCTACTCTTTGATCGTTCTCTGGAAGACCAGTAGTAGTTTCCGAAGCAAGTCTGGAGGCATTCTGTAATCTGTGGACTATCAGAGTGTTGATGAAACACAGAAATTGCATCGGGATTGAATACAACAGGCACCATGCGCACTTTCCTCCATGGGAGTACTGTCTCTAACAGTCTACGCTTTGATCGTTCCCTGGAAGGCCAGTAGTAGTTTACGATGCACATCTGGAGGCATTCTGTAATCTGTGGACTATCATAGTGCTGATGAAACACAGAAATTGCATCGGGATTGAATACAACAGTCACCACGCGCACTTTCACCATGGGAGAAATGTCTCAAACTGTCTAGGCTTTGATCGTTCCCTGGAAGACCAGTAGTAGTTTCCGATGCACATCTGGAGGCAGTCTGTAATCTGTGGACTATCAGAGTATTGATGAAACACAGAAATTGAAACGGGATTGAATACAGCCGTCACCATGCGCACTTTCCTCCATGGAAGTAATGTCTCTAACAGTCTATGCTTTGATCGTTCCCCGGAAGACCAGTAGTAGTGTCCGATGCACATCTGGAGGCATTCTGTAATCTGTGGACTATCAGAGTGTTGATGAAACACAGAAATTGCATCGGGATTGAATACAACAGTCACCATGCGCACTTTCCTCCATGGGGGTAATTCTCAAACAGTCTACGCATTTATCGTTCCGTGGAAGACCAGTAGTAGTTTCCGATGCACGTCTGGAGGCATTCTGTAATCTGTGGACCTTCGAAGTGTGTATCAAAACACAGAAATTGCATCGGGATTGAATACAACAGTCACCATGCGCACTTTCCTCCATGGGAGTAATGTCTCAAACAGTCTACGTTTTGATCGTTCCCTGGAAGACCAGTAGTAGTTTATGATGCACATCTGGAGATAATCTGTAATCTGTGGACTATCAGAGTGTTGATGAAACACAGAAATTGCATCGGGATTGAATACAACAGTCACCACGCGCACTTTCCACCATGGGAGAAATGTCTCTAACAGTCTACGCTTTGATCGTTCCCTGGAAGGCCAGTAGTAGTTTCCGATGCACATCTGGAGGCATTCTGTAATCTGTGGACTATCAGAGTGTTGATGAAACACAGAAATTGCATCGGGATTGAATAAATCAGTCACCATGTGCACTTTCCTCCATGGAAGTAATGTCTCTAACAGTCTACGCTTTGATAATTAGCTGGAAGGCCAGTAGTAGTTTCTAATGCACATCTGGAGGCATTCTGTAATCTGTGGACTATCTGAGTGTTGATCAAACAAAAAAATTACATCGGCATTGAATACAACAGTCACCATGCGCACTTTCCTTCATGGGAAAAATGTCTCAAACAATCTACGCTTTGATCGTTCCCTTGAAGGCCAGTAGTAGTTTCCGATGCACATCTGGATGCATTCAGTAATCTGTGGACTATCAGAGTGTTGATGAAACACAGAAATTGCATCGGGACTGAATACAACAGTCACCATGCGCACTTTCCTCCATGGGAGTAATGTCTCAAACAGTCTACTCTTTGATCGTTCTCTGGAAGACCAGTAGTAGTTTCCGAAGCAAGTCTGGAGGCATTCTGTAATCTGTGGACTATCAGAGTGTTGATGAAACACAGAAATTGCATCGGGATTGAATACAACAGTCACCATGCGCACTTTCCTCCATGGGGGTAATGTCTCAAACAGTCTACGTTTTGATCGTTCCCTGGAAGACCAGTAGTAGTTTACGATGCACATCTGGAGGCATTCTGTATATCTGTGGATTATCACACTGTTGATGAAACACAGAAATTGCATCGGGATTGAATACAACAGTCACCATGCGCACTTTCCTCCTTCGGAGTAATGTCTCAAACAGTCTACGTTTTGATCGTTCCCTGGAAGACCAGTAGTAGTTTACGATGCACATCTGGAGGCATTCTGTAGTCTGTGGACTATCAGACTGTTGATGAATCACAGAAATTGCATCGGGATTGAATACAACAGGCACCATGCGCACTTTCCTCCATGGGAGTAATGTCTCAAACAAGGCTATTCTTTGATCGTTCCCTGGAAGACCAGTAGTAGTTCCCGATGCACATCTGGAGGCATTCTGTAATCTGTGGGCTATCAGAGTGTTGATGAATCACAGAAATTGCATCGGGATTGAATACAACAGTCACCATGCGCACTTTCCTTCATGGGAAAAATGTCTCAAACAATCTACGCTTTGATCGTTCCCTTGAAGGCCAGTAGTAGTTTCCGATGCACATCTGGATGCATTCAGTAATCTGTGGACTATCAGAGTGTTGATGAAACACAGAAATTGCATCGGGACTGAATACAACAGTCACCATGCGCACTTTCCTCCATGGGCGTAATGTCTCAAACAGTCTACGTTTTGATCGTTCCCTGGAAGACCAGTAGTAGTTTACGATGCACATCTGGAGGCATTCTGTAGTCTGTGGACTATCAGACTGTTGATGAATCACAGAAATTGCATCGGGATAGAATACAACAGGCACCATTCGCACTTTCCTCCATGGGAGTAATGTCTCAAACAAGGCTATTCTTTGATCGTTCCCTGGAAGACCAGTAGTAGTTCCCGATGCACATCTGGAGGCATTCTGTAATCTGTGGGCTATCAGAGTGTTGATGAATCACAGAAATTGCATCGGGATTGAATACAACAGTCACCATGCGCACTTTCCTCCATTGGAGTATTGTCTCATACAGTCTACACTTTGGTCGTTCCCAGGAAGACCAGTAGTAGTTTACGATGCACATCTGGAGGCATTCTGTAATCTGTGGACTATCATAGTGCTGATGAAACACAGAAATTGCATCGGGATTGAATACAACAGTCACCACGCGCACTTTCCACCATGGGAGAAATGTCTCAAACTGTCTACGCTTTGATCGTTCCCTGGAAGACCAGTAGTAGTTTCCGATGCACATCTGGAGGCAGTCTGTAATCTGTGGACTATCAGAGTATTGATGAAACACAGAAATTGCATCGGGATTGAATACAGCCGTCACCATGCGCACTTTCCTACATGGAAGTAATGTCTCTAACAGTCTATGCTTTGATTGTTCCCTGGAAGACCAGTAGTAGTTTCCGATGCACATCTGGAGGCGTTCTGTAATCTGTGGGCTATCAGAGTGTTGATGAAACACAGAAATTGCATCGGGATTGAATACAACAGTCACCATGCGCACTTTCCTCCTTGGGAAAAATGTCTCAAACAGTCTACGTTTTGATCGTTCCCTGGAAGACCAGTAGTAGTTTACGATGCACATCTGGAGGCATTCTGTAGTCTGTGGACTATCAGACTGTTGATGAATCACAGAAATTGCATCGGGATTGAATACAACAGGCACCATGCGCACTTTCCTCCATGGGAGTAATGTCTCAAACAGGCTATTCTTTGATCGTTCCCTGGAAGACCAGTAGTAGTTCCCGATGCACATCTGGAGGCAGTCTGTAATCTGTGGACTATCAGAGTATTGATGAAACACAGAAATTGCATCGGGATTGAATACAGCCGTCACCATGCGCACTTTCCTCCATGGAAGTAATGTCTCTAACAGTCGATGCTTTGATCGTTCCCTGGAAGACCAGAAGTAGTTTCCGATGCACATCTGGAGGCATTCTGTAGTCTGTGGACTATCAGAGTGTTGATGAAACTCAGAAAATGCATCGGGATTGAATACAACAGTCACCATGCGCACTTTCCTCCTTGGGAGTAATGTCTCAAACAGTCTACGTTTTGATCGTTCCCTGGAAGACCAGTAGTAGTTTACGATGCACATCTGGAGGCATTCTGTAGTCTGTGGACTATCAGACTGTTGATGAATCACAGAAATTGCATCGGAATTGAATACAACAGGCACCATGCGCACTTTCCTCCATGGGAGTAATGTCTCAAACAGGCTATTCTTTGATCGTTCCCTGGAAGACCAGTAGTAGTTCCCGATGCACATCTGGAGGCAGTCTGTAATCTGTGGACTATCAGAGTATTGATGAAACACACAAATTGCATCGGGATTGAATACAGCCGTCACCATGCGCACTTTCCTCCATGGAAGTAATGTCTCTAACAGTATATGCTTTGATCGTTCCCTGGAAGACCAGAAGTAGTTTCCGATGCACATCTGGAGGCATTCTGTAATCTGTGGCCTATCAGAGTGTTGATGAAACTCAGAAAATGCATCGGGATTGAGTAAAACAGTCACCATGTGCACTTTCCTCCATGTGAGTAATTCTAATACAGGCTACGCTTTGATCGTTCCCTGGAAGACCAGTAGTAGTTTGCGATGCACATCTGGAGGCATTCTGTAATCCGTGGACTATCAGAGTGTAGATGAAACACAGAAATTGCATCGGGATTGAATACAGCAGTCTTCATGCGCACTTTCCTCCATGGGAGTAATGTCTCAAACAGTCTACGCTTTGATCGTTCCCTGGAAGACCAGTAGTAGTTTCCGATGCATATCTGGAGGCATTCTGTAATCTGTGGACTATCAGAGTGTTGATGAAACACAGAAATTGCATCGGGATTGAATAAAGCCGTCACCATGCGCACTTTCCTTCATTGAAGTAATGTCTCTAACAGTCTACTCTTTGATCGTTCCCTGGAAGACCAGTAGTAGTTTCCGATGCACATCTGGAGGCATTCTGTAATCTATGGACTATCAGAGTGTTGATGAAACACAGAAATTGCATCGGGATTGAATAAAGCCGTCACCATGCGCACTTTCCTCCATGGAAGTAATGTCTCAAACAGTCTACGCTTTGATCGTTCCCTTGAAGGCCAGTAGTAGTTTCCGATGCACATCTGGAGGTATTCTGTAATCTGTGGCCTATCAGAGTGTTGATGAAACACAGAAATTGCATCGGGATTGATTACAACAGTCACCATGCGCACTTTCCTCCATGGGAGTAATGTCTCAAACAGTCTACGTTTTGATCGTACCCTGGAAGACCAGTAGTAGTTTACGATGCACATCTGGAGACAATCTGTAATCTGTGGACTATCAGAGTGTTGATGAAACACAGAAATTGCATTGGGATTGAATACAACAGTCACCACGCGCACTTTCCACCATGGGAGAAATGTCTCTAACAGTCTACGCTTTGATCGTTCCCTGGAAGACCAGTAGTAGTTTCCGATGCACATCTGGAGGCATTCTGTTATCTGTGGACTATCAGAGTGTTGATGAAACACAGAAATTGCATCGGGATTGAATAAAGCCGTCACCATGCGCACTTTCCTCCATGGAAGTAATGTCTCTAACAGTCTACGCTTTGATAATTCCCTGAAAGACCAGTAGCAGTTTCTAATGCACACCTGGAGGCATTCTGTAATCTGTGGACTATCTGAGTGTTGATCAAACAAAAAAATTACATCGGGATTGAATACAACAGTCACCATGCGCACTTTCCTTCATGGGAAAAATGTCTCAAACATTCTACGCTTAAATCGTTCCCGTGAAGGCCAGTAGTACTTTCCGATGCACATCTGGAGGCATTCAGTAATCTGTGGACTATCAGAGTGTTGATGAAACACTGAAATTGCATCGGGACTGAATACAACGGTCACCATGCGCACTTTCCTCCATGGGAGTAATGTCTCAAACAGTCTACTCTTTGATCGTTCTCTGGAAGACCAGTAGTAGTTTCCGAAGCAAGTCTGGAGGCATTCTGTAATCTGTGGACTATCAGATTGTTGATGAAACACAGAAATTGCATCGGGATTGAATACAACAGTCACCATGCGCACTTTCCTCCATGGTGGTAATGTCTCAAACAGTCTACGTTTTGATCGTTCCCTGGAAGACCAGTAGTAGTTTACGATGCACATCTGGAGGCATTCTGTAGTCTGTGGACTATCACACTGTTGCTCAAACACAGAAATTGCATCGGGATTGAATACAACTGGCACCATGCGCACTTTCCTCCATGGGAGTAATGTCTCTAAGAGTCTATGCTTTGATCGTTCCCTGGAAGACCAGTAGTAGTTTCCGATGCACAACTGGAGGCATTCTGTAATCTGTGGGCTATCAGAGTGTTGATGAAACACAGAAATTGCATCGGGATTGAATACAACAGTCACCATGCGCACTTTCCTCCATGGGAGTAATGTCTCAAACAGTCTACGTTTTGATCGTTCCCTGGAAGACCAGTAGAAGTTTACGATGCACATCTGGAGGCATTCTGTAGCCTGTGGACTATCAGACTGTTGATGAAACACAGAAATTGCATCGGGATTGAATACAACAGGTACCATGCGCACTTTCCTCCATGGGAGTAATGTCTCAAACAGGCTATTCCTTGATCGTTCCCTGGAAGACCAGTAGTAGTTCCCGATGCACATCTGGAGGCAGTCTGTAATCTGTGGACTATCAGAGTATTGATGAAACACAGAAATTGCATCGGGACTGAATACAGCCGTCACCATGCGCACTTTCCTCCATGGAAGTAATGTCTCTAACAGTCTATTCCTTGATCGTTCCCTGGAAGACCAGTAGTAGTTCCCGATGCACATCTGGAGGCATTCTGTAATCTGTGGACTATCAGAGTGTTGATGAAACTCAGAAAATGCATCGGGATTGAGTAAAACAGTCACCATATGCACTTTTCTCCATGTGAGTAATTCTAATACAGGCTACGCTTTGATCGTTCCCTTGAACACCAGTAGTAGTTTCCGATGCACATCTGGAGGCATTCTGAAATCCGTGGACTATCAGAGTGTTGATGAAACACAGAAATTGCATCGGGATTGAATACAACAGGCACCATGTGCACATTCCTCCATGGGAGTAATGTCTCAAACAGGCTATTCCTTGATCGTTCCCTGGAAGACCAGTAGCAGTTTCTTGTGCACATCTGGAGGCATTCTGTAATCTGTGGACTATCTGAGTGTTGATCAAACAAAAAAATTACATCGGGATTGAATACAACAGTCACCATGCGCACTTTCCTTCATGGGAAAAATGTCTCAAACATTCTACGCTTTGATCGTTCCCTTGAAGGCCAGTAGTAGTTTCCGATGCACATCTGGAAGTATTCTGTAATCTGTGGATTATCAGAGTGTTGATGAAACACAGAAATTGCATCGGGACTGAATACAACAGTCACCATGCGCACTTTCCTCCATGGGAGTAATGTCTCAAACAGTCTACGCTTTGATCGTTCTCTGGAAGACCAGTAGTAGTTTCCGAAGCAAGCCTGGAGGCATTCTGTAATATGTGGAGTATCAGAGTGTTGATGAAACACAGAAATTGCATCGCGATTGAATACAACAGTCACCATCCGCGCTTTTCTCCATCGGAGTAATATCTGAAACAGTCTACGCTTTGATCGTTCCCTGGAATACCAGTAGTAGTTTCCGATGCACATCAGGAGGCATTCTGTAATCTGTGGACCTTCAAAGTGTTGATGAAACACAGAAATTGCATCGGTAGTGAATACGTCAGTCACGATTCGCCCTTTCCTCCGTGGGAGTAATGTGTGGTTCAGTCTACGCTTGGATCGTTCTTAGGAATATTAGTAGTAGTTTCCGATGCGCATCTGTAGGTATTCTGCAATCTGTGGATTATCAGAGTGTTGATGAAACACAGAAATTGCATCGGGATTGAATACTACAGTCACCATGCGCACTTTTCTCCATGGGAGTAATGTCTCAAACAGTCTATGCTTAGATCGTTCCCTGGAAGACCAGTAGTAATTTCCGATGCACATCTGGACTCATTCTGTAATCTCTGGACTATCAGAGTGTTGATGAAGCACAGAAATTGCATCTGGATTGAATACAACAGTCACAATGCGCACTTTCCTCCGTGGGAGTAATGTCTCAAACAGTCTACGCTTTGATCGTTCCCTGGAATATGAGTAGTAGTTTCCGATGCGCATCTGGAGGTATTCTGTAATCTGTAGACTTTCAGAGTGTTGATGAAACACAGAAATTTTATCGGGATCGAATGCAACAGTCACCATGCGCACTTTCCTGCATGGGAGTAATGTCTCAAACAGTCTACGCTTTGATCGTTCTTGGAAGACAGTAGTAGTTTCCGATGCACATCTGGACTCATTCTGTAATCTGTGGACTATCAGAGTGTTGATGAAGCACAGAAATTGCATCGGGATTGAATACAACAGTCACAATGCGCACTTTCCTCCATGGGAGTAATGTCTCAAACAGTCTACGCTTTGATCGTTCCATGGAATATCAGTAGTAGTTTCCGATGCGCATCTGGAGGTATTCTGCAATCTGTGGACTATCAGAGTGTTGATGAAACACAGAAATTCCATCGGGATTGAATACAACAGTCACCATGCGCACTTTCCTCCATGGGAGTAATTCTCAAACAGTCTACGCTTTGATCGTTCCCTGGAAGACCAGTAGTAGTTTCCGATGCACATCTGGTGGCATTCTGTAATCTGTGGACTATCAGAGCGTTGATGAAACACAGAAATTGCATCGGGATTCAATACAACAGTCACCATGCGCACTTTCCTCCTTGGGACTAATGTCTCAGACAGTGTACGCTTTGATCGTTCTCTAGAAGACCAGTAGTAGTTTCCGATGCACATCTGATGGCATTCTGTAATCTGTGGACTATCAGAGTGTTTATGGAACACAGAAATTGCATCGGGATTGAATACAACAGTCACCATGCGCACTTTCCTCCATTGGAGTCATGTATCAAACAGTCTACGCTTTGATCGTTCCTGGAATACCAGTAGTAGTTTCCGATGCACATCTGGAAGCATTCTGTAATCTGTGGACCTTCAAAATGTTGATGGAACACAGAAATTGCATCGAGATTGAATACAACAGTCACCATGCGCACTTTTCTCCATGGGAGTAATGTCTCAAACAGTCTACGCTTTGATCGTTCCCTGGAAGACCAGTAGTGGTTTCCGATGCACATCTGGTGGCATTCTGTAATCTGTGGACTAGCAGAGTGTTGATGATACACAGATATTGCATCGGGATTGAATACAACAGTCACCATGCGCACTTTCCTCCATGGGGGTAATGTCTCAAACAGTCTACGCGTTGATCGTTCCCTGGAAGACCAGTAGCTGTTTCCGATGCAAATCTGGTGGCATTCTGTAATCTGTGGACTATCAAAGTGTTGATGAAACACAGAAAATGCATCGGGATTAAATACAACAGTCACCATGTGCACTTTTCTCCACGTGAGTGATATCTCAAACAGTCTACGCTTTGATCGTTCCCTGGAATACCAATAGTAGATTCCGATGCACATCTAGTGGCATTCTGTAATCTGTGGACTATCAGAGTGTTGATGAAACACAGAAATAGCATCGGGATTGAATACAACAGTCACCATGCGCACTTTCTTCCATGGGAGTAATGTCTCAAATAGTCTACGCTTTGATCGTTCCCTGGAAGTCCAGTAGTAGTCTTCGATACACATCTGGTGGCATTCTGTAATCTGTGGACTATCAGAGTGTTGGTGAAACACAGAAATAGCATCGGGATTGAATACAACAGTCACCATGCGCACTTACCTCCATGGGAGTAATGTCTCAAACAGTCTACGCTTTCATCGTTCCCTGGAAGACCAGTAGCAGTTTCCGATGCACATCTGGTGGCATTCTGTAATCTGTGGACTATCAGAGTGTTGATGAAACACAGAAATTGCATCGGGAATGAATACAACAGTCACCATGCGCCCTTTCCTCCATGGGAGTAATGTCTCAAACAGTCTACGCTTTGATCCTTCCCTGGAATACCACTAGTAGTTTCCGATGCACATCTGGAGGCATTCTGTAATCTGTGGACTATCAGAGCGTTGATGAAACACAGAAATAGCATCGGGATTCAATACAACAGTCACCATGCGCACATTCCTCCATGGGAGTAATGTCTCAAACAGTCTACGCTTTGAACGTTCCCTGGAAGACCAGTGGTAGTCTCCGATGCACACCTGGTGGCATTCTGTAATCTGTGGACTAACAGAGTGTTGATGAAACACAGAAATTGCATCGGGATTGAATACACCAGTCAATATTCGCACTTTCCTCAATGGGAGTAATGTCTCAAACAGTCTACGCTTTGATCGTCCCCTGGAAGACCAGTAGTAATTTCCGACGCACACCTGGTGGCATTCTGTAATCTGTGGACTATCAGAGTAATGATCAAACACAGAAATAGCATCGGGATTGAATACAACAGTCACCATGCGCACTTTCCTCCACGGGAGTAATGTCTCAGACAGTCTACGATTTGATCGTTCTCTGAAAGACCAGTAGTAGCTTCCGATGCACATCTGATGGCATTCTGTAATCTGTGGACTATCAGAGTGTTGATGAAACACAGAAATTGCATCGGGATTGAATACAACAGTCACCATGCGCACTTTCATCCATGGGAGTAATGTCTCAAACAGTCTACGCTTTGATCGTTCCCTGGAAGACCAGTAGTAGTCTCCGATGCACACCTGGTGGCATTCTGTTATCTGTGGACTAACAGAGTGTTGATGAAACACAGAAATTGCATCGGGATTGAATGCAATAGTCAATATTCGCACTTTCCTCCATGGGAGTAACGTCTCAATCAATCTACGCTTTGATCGTTCCCTGGAAGACCAGTAGTAATTTCCGACGCACACCTGGTGGCATTCTGTAACCTGTGGACATTCAGAGTGATGATGAAACACAGAAATAGCATCGGGATTGAATGCAACAGTCACCATGCGCACTTTCCTCCATGGGAGTAATGTCTCAGACAGTCTACGATTTGATCGTTCTCTGAAAGATTAGTAGTTGTTTCCGATGCACATCTGATGGCATTCTCTAATCTGTGGACTATCAGAGTGTTGATGAAACACAGAAATTCCATCGGGATTGAATACAACAGTCATCATGCGCACTTTCTTCCATGGGAGTAATGTCTCAAACAGTCTACGATTGGGTCGTTCATTGGTTGACCAGTAGTAGTTTCCGATGCACATCTGGAGGCATTCTGTAATCTGTGGACTATCAGAGTGCTGATGAAACACAGAAATTGCATCGGGATTGGATACAACAGTCACCATGCGCACTTTCCTCCACGGGAGTGATATCTCAAACAGTGTACGCTTTGATCGTTCCCTGGAATACCAGTAGTAGTTTCCGATGCACATCTGGTGGCTTTCTGTATTCTGTGGACTATCAGATTGTTGATGAAACAGAGAAATAGCATCAGGATTGCATACAACAGGCACCATGCGGTCTTTCCTCAATGGGAGTAATGTCACAAACAGTCTACGCTTTGATCGTTCCCTGGTAGACCAGCAGTAGTTTCCGATGCAAATCTGGTGGCATTCTGTAATCTGTGGACTATCAGAGTGTTGATGAAACACAGAAAATGCATCGGGATTAAATAGAACAGTCACAATGTGTACTTTTCTCCACGTGAGTGATATCTCAAACTGTCTACGCTTTGATCGTTCCCTGGAATACCAGTAGTAGATTCCGATGCACATCTGGTGGCATTCTGTAATCTGTGGACTATCAGAGTGTTGATTAAACACAGAAATTGCATCGGGATTGAATACAACAATCACCATGCGCACTTTCTTCCATGGGAGTAATGTCTCAAATAGTCTACGCTTTAATCGTTCCCTGGAAGACCAGTAGTAGTCTCCGATACACATCTGGTGGCGTTCTGTAATCTGTGGACTACCAGAGTGTTGATGAAACACAGAAATTGCAACGGGATTGAATACAACAGTGAATACTCGCACTTTCCTCATTGGGAGTAATGTCTCAAACAGTCTACGTTTTGATCGTCCCCTGGAAGACCAGTAGTAATTTCCGATGCACATCTGGTGGCATACTGTAATCTGTGGACTATCAGAGTGTTGGTGAAACACAGAAATACCATCGGGATTGAATACAACAGTCACCATGCGCACTTACCTCCATGGGAGTATGTCTCAAACAGTCTACGCTTTGATCGTTCCCTGGAAGACCAGTAGTAGTTTCGGATGCACATCTGGTGCCATTCTGTAATCTGTGGACTATCAGAGTAATGATGAAACACAGAAATAGCATCGGGATTGAATACAACAGTCACCATGCGCACTTTCCTATATGGGAGTAATGTCTCAGACAGTCTACGATTTGATCGTTCTCTGAAAGACCAGTAGTAGTTTCAGATGCACATCTGATGGCATTCTGTAATCAGTGGACTATCAGAGTGTTGATGAAACACAGAAATTCCATCGGGATTGAATACAGCAATCACCATGCGCACTTTCCTCCATGGGAGTAATGTCTCAAACAGCCTACGATTTGATCGTTCCCTGGAAGACCAGTAGTAGTTTACGATGCACATCTGGAGACAATCTGTAATCTGTGGACTATCAGAGTGTTGATGAAACACAGAAATTGCATCGGGATTGAATACAACAGTCACCACGCGCACTTTCCACCATGGGAGAAAAGTCTCTAACAGTCTACGCTTTGATCGTTCCCTGGAAGACCAGTAGTAGTTTCCGATGCACATCTGGAGGCATTCTGTAATCTGTGGACTATCAGAGTGTTGATGAAACACAGAAATTGCATCGGGATTGAATAAAGCCGTCACCATGCGCACTTTCCTCCATGGAAGTAATGTCTCTAACAGTCTACGCTTTGATAATTCCCTGGAAGACCAGTAGCAGTTTCTAATGCACATCTGGAGGCATTATGTAATCTGTGGACTATCTGAGTGTTGATCAAACAAAAAAATACATCGGGATTGAATACAACAGTCACCATGCGCACTTTTCTTCATGGGAAAAATGTCTAAAACATTCTAAGCTTTGATCGTTCCTTTGAAGGCCAGTAGTAGTTTGCGATGCACATCTGGAGGCATTCTGTAATCTGTGGACTATCAGAGTGTTGATGAAACACAGAAATTGCATCGGGACTGAATACAACAGTCACCATGCGCACTTTCCTCCATGGGAGTAATGTCTCAAACAGTCTACTCAATGATCGTTCTCTGGAAGACCAGTAGTAGTTTCCGAAGCGAGTCTGGAGGCATTCTGTAATATGTGGACTATCACAGTGTTGATGAACCACAGAAATTGCATCGGGATTAAATACAACAGTCACCATGCGCACTTTCCTCCATGGGAGTAATGTCTCAAACAGTCTATGCTTAGATCGTTCCCTGGAAGACCAGTAGTAATTTCCGATGCACATCTGGACTCATTCTGTAATCTGTGGACTATCAGAGTGTTGATGAAGCACAGAAATTGCATCGCGATTGAATACAACAGTCACAATGCGCACTTTCCTCCATGGGAGTAATGTCTCAAACAGTCTACGCTTTGATCGTTCCCTGGAATATCAGTAGTAGTTTCCGATGCGCATCTGGAGGTATTCAATAATCTGTGGACTATCAGAGTGTTGATGAAACACAGAAATTGCATCGGGATCGAATACAACAGTCACCATGCGCACTTTCCTCCTCGGGAATAATGTCTCAGACAGTCTACGCTTTGATCGTTCTCTAGAAGACCAGTAGTAGTTTCCGATGCGCATCTGATGGCAATCTGTAATCTGTGGACTATCAGAGTGTTTATGGAACACAGAAATTGCATCGGGATTGAATACAACATTCACCATGCGCACTTTCCTCGATGGGAGTAATGTCTCAAACAGTGTACGATTTGATCGTTCCCTGGAAGACCAGTAGCAGTTTCCGATGCACATCTGGTGGCATTTTGTAATCTGTGGACTATCAGAGTGTTGATGAAACACAGAAATTGCATCGGGATTGAATACAACAGTCACCATGCGCACTTTCCTCCATGGGAGTCATGTATCAAACAGTCTACGCTTTGATCGTTCCTGGAATACCAGTAAGAGTTTCCGATGCACATCTGGTGGCATTCTGTAATCTATGGACTATCAGAGTGTTGATGAAACACAGAAGTTGCATCGGGATTGAATACAACAGTCACCATGTGAACTTTCCTATACTGGAGTAATGTCTCAAACAGCCTATGTTTTGATCGTTCCCTGGAAGGCCAGTAGTAGTTTCCGATGCACATCTGGAATCATTCTGTAATCTGTGGACCTTCAAAATGTTGATGAAACACAGAAATTGCATCGGGAGTGAATACAACAGTCATAATCCGCACTTTCCTCCATGGGAGTAACGTCTGAAACAGTATACGCTTTGATCGTTCCCAGGAAGACGAGTAGTACTTTCCGATGCACATTTGGAGGCAACCTGTAGTCTGTGGACTATCAGAGAGTTGATGAAAGTCAGAAATTTCATCGAGATTGAATACAACAGTCACCATGCGCACTTTTCTCCATGGGAGTAATGTTTCAAACAGTCTACGTTTTGATTGTTCCCTGGAAGACTAGTAGTAGTTTTCGATGCACATCTGGAGGCATTCTGTAATCTATGGACTATCAGAGTGTTGATGAAACACAGAAATTCCATCGGGATTGCATACAACTGACACCATGCGCACTTTCCTCCATGGGAGTAATGTCTCAAACAGTCTACGCTTTGATCGTTCCCTGGAAGACCAGTAGTAGTTTCCGACGCACATCTGGTGGCATTCTGTAATCTGTGGACTATCAGAGTGTTGATGATACACAGATATTGCATCGAGATTGAATACAACAGTCACCATGCGCACTTTCCTCCATGGGAGTAATGTCTCAAACAGTCTACGCGTTGATCGTTCTCTGGAAGACCAGTAGTGGTTTCCGATGCAAATCTGGTGGCATTCTGTAATCTGTGGACTATCAGAGTGTTGATGAAACACAGAAATTGCATCGGGTTTGAATACAACAGTCACCATGCACACTTTCCTCCACGGGAGTGATATCTCAAACAGTCTACGCTTTGATCCTTCCCTGGAATACCACTAGTAGTTTCCGATGCACATCTGGTGGCATTCTGTAATCTGTGTACTATCACAGTGTTGATGAAACACAGAAATAGCATCGGGATTGAATACAACAGTGACCATGCCCACTTTCCTCCATGGGAGTAATGTCTCAAACAGACTACGCTTTGATCGTTCCCGGGAAGACCAGTAGTAGTCTCCGATGCACACCTGGTGGCATTCTGTAATCTGTGGACTAACAGAGTGTTGATGAAACACAGAAATTTCATCGGGATTGAATACAACAGTCAATATTCGCACTCTCCTCCATGGGAGTAATGTCTCAAAGAGTCTACTTTTTGATCGTGCCCTGGAAGACCAGTAGTAGTTTCCGATGCACATCTGGAGGCATTCTGTAATCTGTGGACTATCAGAGCGTTGATGAAACACAGAAATAGCATCGGGATTCAATACAACAGTCACCATGCGCACTTTCCTCCATGGGAGTAATGTCTCAAACAGTCTACGCTTTGATCGTTCCCTGGAAGACCAGTGGTAGTCTCCGATGCACACCTGGTGGCATTCTGTAATCTGTGGACTAACAGAGTGTTGATGAAACACAGAAATTGTATCGGGATTGAATACACCAGTCAATATTCGCACTTTCCTCAATGGGAGTAATGTCTCAAACAGTCTACGCTTTGATCGTCCCCTGGAAGACCAGTAGTAATTTCCGACGCACACCTGGTGGCATTCTGTAATCTGTGGACTATCAGAGTGTTGATGAAACACAGAAATTGCATCGGGATTGAATACAACAGTCACCATGCGCACTTTCTTCCATGGGAGTAATGTCTCAAACAGTCTACGCTTTGATCGTTCCCTGGAAGACCAGTAGTAATTTCCGATGCACATTTGGAGGCATTCTGTAATATGTGGACTATCAGAGTGTTGATGAAACACAGAAATTGCATCGCGATTCAATACAACAGTCACCATCCGCGCTTTTCTCCCTCGGAGTAATATCTGAAACAGTCTACGCTTTGATCGTTCCCTGGAATACCAGTAGTAGTTTCCGATGCACATCTATAGGCATTCTGTAATCTGTGGACCTTTAAAGTGTTGATGAAACACAGAAATTGCATCGGGAGTGAACACATCAGTCACAATCCGCCCTTTCCTACATGGGAGTATAGTGTGATACAGTCTTCGTTTGGATCGTTTCCAGGAAGACCAGTAGTAGTTTCCGATGCCCATCTGGTGGCATTCTGTAATCTGTGGACTTTCAGAGTGTTGATGAAACACAGAAATTGCATCGGGATTGAATACAACATTCACCATGCGCACTTTCCTGCATGGGAGTAATGTCTCAAACAGTGTACGCTTTGATCGTTCTTGGAAGACCAGTAGAAGTTTCCGATGCACATCTGGAGGCATTCTGTAATCTGTGGACTATCTCAGTGTTGATGAAACACAGAAATTGCATCGGGATTGAATACAACAGTCACCATGCCCACTTTCATCCATGGGAGTAATGTCTCAAACAGTCTACGATTTGATCGTTCCCTGGAAGACCAGTAGTAGTCTCCGATGCACTCCTGGTGGCATTCTGTAATCTGTGGACTAACAGAGTGTTGATGAAACACAGAAATTGCATCGGGATTGAATGCAATAGTCAATGTTCGCACTTTCCTCCATGGGAGTAATGTCTCAATCAGTCTACGCTTTGATCGTCCCCTGTAAGACCATTAGTAATTTCCGACGCACACCTGGTGGCATTCTGTAACCTGTGGACTATCAGAGTAATGATGAAACACAGAAATAGCATCGGGATTGAATGCAACAGTCACCATGCGCACTTTCCTCCATGGGAGTAATGTCTCAGACAGTCTACGATTTGATCGTTCTCTGAAAGACCAGTAGTAGTTTCCGATGCACATCTGATGGCATTCTGTAATCTGTGGACTATCAGAGCGTTGATGAAACACAGAAATTCCATCGGGATTGAATACAACAGTCATCATGCGCACTTTCCTCCATGGGAGTAATGTCTCAAACAGTCTACGATTGGATCGTTCATTGGTTGACCAGTAGTAGTTTCCGATGCACATCTGGAGGCATTCTGTAATCTGTGGACTATCAGAGTGTTGATGAAACACAGAAATTGCATCGGGATTGAATACAACAGTCACCATGCGCACTTTCCTCCACGGGAGTGATATCTCAAACAGTGTACGCTTTAATCGTTCCCTGGAATACCAGTAGTAGTTTCCGATGCACATCTGGTGGCTTTCTGTAATCTGTGGACTATCAGATTGTTAATGAAACAGAGAAATTGCATCAGGTTTGCATACAACAGGCACCATGCGGACTTTCCTCCATGGGAGTAATGTCACAAACAGTCTACGCTTTCATCGTTCCCTGGTAGACCAGCAGTAGTTTCCGATGCACATCTGGTGGCATTCTGTAATCTGTGGACCATCAGAGTGTTGATGAAACACAGAAATTCCATTGGGATTGAATACAACAGTCACCATGCGCACTTTCCTCCATGGGAGTAATGTCTCAAACAGTCTACGCTTTGATCGTTCCCTGGAATACCAGTAGTAATTTCCGATGCACATCTGGAGGCATTCTGTAATATGTGGACTATCAGAGTGTTGATGAAACACAGAAATTGCATCGGGATTGAATACAACAGTCACCATGCGCACTTTCCTCCATGGGAGTAATGTCTCAAACAGTCTACGCTTTGATCGTTCCCTGGAAGTCCAGTAGTAGTCTCCGATACATATCTGGTGGCGTTCTGTAATCTGTGGACTACCAGAGTGTTGATGAAACACAGAAATTGCAACGGGATTGAATACAACAGTGAATACTCGCACTTTCCTCCATTTGAGTAATGTCTCAAAGCGTCTACGCTTTGATCGTTCCCTTGAAGACCAGTAGTAATTTCCGATGCACATCTGGTGGCATACTGTAATCTGTGGACTATCAGAGTGTTGGTGAAACACAGAAATAGCATCGGGATTGAATACAACAGTCACCATGCGCACTTACCTCCATGGGAGTATGTCTCAAACAGTCTACGCTTTGATCGTTCCCTGTAAGACCAGTAGTAGTTTCCGATGCACATCTGGTGGCATTCTGTAATCTGTGGACTATCAGAGTGTTGATGAAACACAGAAATTGCATCGGGATTGAATACAACAGTCACCATGCGCACTTTCCTCCATGGGAGTAATGTCTCAAACAGTCTACGCTTTCATCGTTCCCTGGAAGACCAGTAGTAGTCTCCGATGCACACTTGGTGGCATTCTGTAATCTGTGGACTAACAGAGTGTTGATGAAACACAGAAATTGCATCGGGATTGAATACAACAGTCAATATTCGCACTTTCCTCCATGGGAGTAATGTCTCAAACAGTCTACGCTTTGATCGTCCCCTGGAAGACCAGTAGTAGTTTCCGATGCACATCTGGTGGCATTCTGTAATCTGTGGACTATCAGAGCGTTGATGAAACACAGAAATAGCATCGGGATTCAATACAACAGTCACCATGCGCACTTTCCTCCATGGGAGTAATGTCTCAAACAGTCTACGCTTTGATCGTTCCCTGGAAGACCAGTAGTAGTCTCCGATGCACACCTGGTGGCATTCTGTAATCTGTGGACTAACAGAGTGTTGATGAAACACAGAAATTGCATCGGGATTGAATACAACAGTCAATATTCGCACTTTCCTCAATGGGAGTAATGTCTCAAACAGTCTACGCTTTGATCGTCCCCTGGAAGACCAGTAGTAATTTCCGACGCACACCTGGTGGCATACTGTAATCTGTGGACTATCAGAGTAATGATGAAACACAGAAATAGCATCGGGATTGAATACAACAGTCACCATGCGCACTTTCCTATATGGGAGTAATGTCTCAGACAGTCTACGACTTGATCGTTCTCTGAAAGACCAGTAGTAGTCTCCGATGCACACCTGGTGGCATTCTGTAATCTGTGGACTAACAGAGTGTTGATGAAACACTGAAATTGCATCGGGATTGAATGCAACATTCACCATGCGCACTTTCCTCGATGGGAGTAATGTCTCAAACAGTGTACGATTTGATCGTTCCCTGGAAGACCAGTAGCAGTTTCCGATGCACATCTGGTGGCATTTTGTAATCTGTGGACTATCAGAGTGTTGATGAAACACAGAATTTGCATCGGGATTGAATACAACAGTCACCATGCGCACTTTCCTCCATGGGAGTCATGTATCAAACAGTCTACGCTTTGATCGTTCCTGGAATACCAGTAGTAGTTTCCGATGCACATCTGGTGGCATTCTGTAATCTATGGACTATCAGAGTGTTGATGAAACACAGAAATTCCATCGGGATTGCATACAACTGACACCATGCGCACTTTCCTCCATGGGAGTAATGTCTCAAACAGTCTACGCTTTGATCGTTCCCTGGAAGACCAGTAGTAGTTTCCGATGCACATCTGGTGGCATTCTGTAATCTGTGGACTATCAGAGTGTTGATGAAACACAGAAAATGCATCGGGATTAAATACAACAGTCACCACGCTCACTTTCTTCCATGGGAGTAATGTCTCAAATAGTCTACGCTTTGATCGTTCCTTGGAAGACCAGTGGTAGTTTCCGATGAACATCTGGTGGCATTCTGTAATCTGTGGACTGTGAGAGTGTTGATGAAACACAGAAATTGCATCGGGTTTGAATACAACAGTCACCATGCACACTTTCCTCCACGTGAGTGATATCTCAAACAGTCTACGCTTTGATCCTTCCCTGGAATACCACTAGTAGTTTCCGATGCACATCTGGTGGCATTCTGTAATCTGTGTACTATCACAGTGTTGATGAAACACAGAAATAGCATCGGGATTGAATACAACAGTGACCATGCCCACTTTCCTCCATGGGAGTAATGTCTCAAACAGACTACGCTTTGATCGTTCCCTGGAAGACCAGTAGTAGTCTCCGATGCACACCTGGTGGCATTCTGTAATCTGTGGACTAACAGAGTGTTGATGAAACACAGAAATTTCATCGGGATTGAACACAACAGTCAATATTCGCACTCTCCTCCATGGGAGTAATGTCTCAAAGAGTCTACGCTTTGATCGTCCCCTGGAAGACCAGTAGTAGTTTCCGATGCACATCTGGAGGCATTCTGTAATCTGTGGACTATCAGAGCGTTGATGAAACACAGAAATAGCATCGGGATTCAATACAACAGTCACCATGCGCACTTTCCTCCATGGGAGTAATGTCTCAAACAGTCTACGCTTTGATCGTTCCCTGGAAGACCAGTGGTAGTCTCCGATGCACACCTGGTGGCATTCTGTAATCTGTGGACTAACAGAGTGTTGATGAAACACAGAAATTGCATCGAGATTGAATACACCAGTCAATATTCGCACTTTCCTCAATGGGAGTAATGTCTCAAACAGTCTACGCTTTGATCGTCCCCTGGAAGACCTGTAGTAATTTCTGACGCACACCTGGTGGCATTCTGTAATCTGTGGACTATCAGAGTGTTGATGAAACACAGAAATTGCATCGGGATTGAATACAACAGTCACCATGCGCACTTTCTTCCATGGGAGTAATGTCTCAAACAGTCTACGCTTTGATCGTTCCCAGGAAGACCAGTAGTAATTTCCGATGCACATTTGGAGGCATTCTGTAATATGTGGACTATCAGAGTGTTGATGAAACACAGAAATTGCATCGCGATTCAATACAACAGTCACCATCCGCGCTTTTCTCCCTCGGAGTAATATCTGAATTAGTCTACGCTTTGATCGTTCCCTGGAATACCAGTAGTAGTTTCCGATGCACATCTATAGGCATTCTGTAATCTGTGGACCTTTAAAGTGTTGATGAAACACAGAAATTGCATCGGGAGTGAATACATCAGTCACAATCCGCCCTTTCCTACATGGGAGTATAGTGTGATACAGTCTTCGTTTGGATCGTTTCCAGGAAGACCAGTAGTAGTTTCCGATGCCCATCTGGTGGCATTCTGTAATCTGTGGACTTTCAGAGTGTTGATGAAACACAGAAATTGCATCGGGATTGAATACAACATTCACCATGCGCACTTTCCTGCATGGGAGTAATGTCTCAAACAGTGTACGCTTTGATCGTTCTTGGAAGACCAGTAGTAGTTTCCGATGCACATCTGGAGGCATTCTGTAATCTGTGGACTATCTCAGTGTTGATGAAACACAGAAATTGCATCGGGATTGAATACAACAGTCACCATGCCCACTTTCATCCATGGGAGTAATGTCTCAAACAGTCTACGCTTTGATCGTTCCCTGGAAGACCAGTAGTAGTCTCCGATGCACACCTGGTGGCATTCTGTAATCTGTGGACTAACAGAGTGTTGATGAAACACAGAAATTGCATCGGGATTGAATGCAATAGTCAATATTCGCACTTTCCTCCATGGGAGTAATGTCTCAATCAGTCTACGCTTTGATCGTCCCCTGTAAGACCATTAGTAATTTCCGACGCACACATGGTGGCATTCTGTAACCTGTGGACTATCAGAGTAATGATGAAACACAGAAATAGCATCGGGATTGAATGAAACAGTCACCATGCGCACTTTCCTCCATGGGAGTAATGTCTCAGACAGTCTACGATTTGATCGTTCTCTGAAAGACCAGTAGTAGTTTCCGATGCACATCTGATGGCATTCTGTAATCTGTGGACTATCAGAGCGTTGATGAAACACAGAAATTCCATCGGGATTGAATACAACAGTCATCATGCGCACTTTCCTCCATGGGAGTAATGTCTCAAACAGTCTACGATTGGATCGTTCATTTGTTGACCAGTAGTAGTTTCCAATGCACATCTGGAGGCATTCTGTAATCTGTGGACTATCAGAGTGTTGATGAAACACAGAAATTGCATCGGGATTGAATACAACAGTCACCATGCGCACTTTCCTCCACGGGAGTGATATCTCAAACAGTGTACGCTTTGATCGTTCCCTGGAATACCAGTAGTAATTTCCGATGCACATCTGGAGGCATTCTGTAATATGTGGACTATCAGAGTGTTGATGAAACACAGAAATTGCATCGGGATTGAATACAACAGTCACCATGCGCACTTTCCTCCTTGGGAGTAATGTCTCAAACAGTCTACGCGTTGATCGTTCCCTGGAAGACCAGTAGTGGTTTCCGATGCAAATCTGGTGGCATTCTGTAATCTGTGGACCATCAGAGTGTTGATGAAACACAGAAAATGCATCGGGATTAAATACAACAGTCACAATGTGCACTTTTCTCCACGTGAGTGATATCTCAAACTGTCTACGCTTTGATCGTTCCCTGGAATACCAGTAGTAGTCTCCGATACATATCTGGTGGCGTTCTGTAATCTGTGGACTACCACAGTGTTGATGAAACACAGAAATTGCAACGGGATTGAATACAACAGTGAATACTCGCACTTTCCTCCATTTGAGTAATGTCTCAAAGCGTCTACGCTTTGATCGTTCCCTGGAAGACCAGTAGTAATTTTCGATGCACATCTGGTGGCATACTGTAATCTGTGGACTATCAGAGTGTTGGTGAAACACAGAAATAGCATCGGGATTGAATACAACAGTCACCATGCGCACTTACCTCCATGGGAGTATGTCTCAAACAGTCTACGCTTTGATCGTTCCCTGTAAGACCAGTAGTAGTTCCGATGCACATCTGGTGGCATTCTGTAATCTGTGGACTATCAGAGTGTTGATGAAACACAGAAATTGCATCGGGATTGAATACAACAGTCACCATGCGCACTTTCCTCCATGGGAGTAATGTCTCAAACAGTCTACGCTTTGATCGTTCCCTGGAAGACCAGTAGTAGTCTCCGATGCACACTTGGTGGCATTCTGTAATCTGTGGACTAACAGAGTGTTGATGAAACACAGAAATGTCATCGGGATTGAATACAACAGTCACTATTCGCACTTTCCTCCATGGGAGTAATGTCTCAAACAGTCTACGCTTTGATCGTCCCCTGGAAGACCAGTAGTAGTTTCCGATGCACATCTGGTGGCATTCTGTAATCTGTGGACTATCAGAGCGTTGATGAAACACAGAAATAGCATCGGGATTCAATACAACAGTCACCATGCGCACTTTCCTCCATGGGAGTAATGTCTCAAACAGTCTACGCTTTGATCGTTCCCTGGAAGACCAGTAGTAGTCTCCAATGCACACCTGGTGGCATTCTGTAATCTGTGGACTAACAGAGTGTTGATGAAACACAGAAATTGCATCGGGATTGAATACAACAGTCAATATTCGCACTTTCCTCAATGGGAGTAATTTCTCAAACAGTGTACGCTTTGATCGTCCCCTGGAAGACCAGTAGTAATTTCCGACGCACACCTGGTGGCATACTGTAATCTGTGGACTATCAGAGTAATGATGAAACACAGAAATAGCATCGGGATTGAATACAACAGTCACCATGCGCACTTTCCTATATGGGAGTAATGTCTCAGACAGTCTACGACTTGATCGTTCTCTGAAAGACCAGTAGTAGTCTCCGATGCACACCTGGTGGCATTCTGTAATCTGTGGACTAACAGAGTGTTGATGAAACACTGAAATTGCATCGGGATTGAATGCAATAGTCAATATTCGCACTTTCCTCCATGGGAGTAATGTCTCAATCAGTCTACGCTTTGATCGTCCCCTGGAAGACCAGTAGTAATTTCCGACGCACACCTGGTGTCATTCTGTAACCTGTGGACTATCAGAGTGTTGATGAAACACAGAAATTGCATCGGGATTGAATACAACAGTCACCATGCGCACTTTCCTCCATGGGAGTATGTCTCAAACAGTCTACGCTTTGATCGTTCCCTGGAAGACCAGTAGTAGTTTCCGATGCACATCTGGTGGCATTCTGTAATCTGTGGACTATCAGAGTGTTGATGAAACACAGAAATTGCATCGGGATTGAATACAACAGTCACCATGCGCACTTTACTCCATGGGAGTAGTGTCTCAAACAGTCTACGCTTTGATCGTTCCCTGTAAGACCAGTAGTAGTTTCCGATGCACATCTGGTGGCATTCTGTAATCTGTGGACTGTGAGAGTGTTGATGAAACACAGAAATTGCATCGGGTTTGAATACAACAGTCACAATGCACACTTTCCTCCACGGGAGTGATATCTCAACAGTCTACGCTTTGATCCTTCCCTGGAATACCACTAGTAGTTTCCGATGCACATCTAGTGGCATTCTGTAATCTGTGTACTATCAGAGTGTTGATGAAACAGAGAAATTGCATCAGGATTGAATACAACAGTTACCATGCGCACTTTCCTCCGTGGGAGTAATGTCTCAAACAGTCTACGCTTTGATCGTTCCCTGGAAGACCAGTAGTTGTCTCCGATGCACACTTGGTGGCATTCTGTAATCTGTGGACTAACAGAGTGTTGATGAAACACAGAAATTGCAACGGGATTGAATACAACAGTGAATACTCGCACTTTCCTCCATTTGAGTAATATCTCAAAGCGTCTACGCTTTGATCGTTCCCTGGAAGACCAGTAGAAATTTACGATGCACATCTGGTGGCATACTGTAATCTGTGGACTATCAGAGCGTTGATGAAACACAGAAATAGCATCGGGATTCAATACAACAGTCACCATGCGCACTTTCCTCCATGGGAGTAATGTCTCAAACAGTCTACCCTTTGATCGTTCCCTGGAAGACCAGTAGTAGTCTCCGATGCACACCTGGTGGCATTCTGTAATCTGTGTACTATCAGAGAGTTGATGAAACACAGAAATAGCATCGGGATTTAATACAACAGTCACCATGCGCACTTTCCACCATGTGAGTAATGTCTCAAACAGTCTACGCTTTGATTGTTCCCTGGAAGACCAGTAGTAGTCTCCGATGCACACCTGATGGCATTCTGTAATCTGTGGACTAACAGAGTGTTGATGAAACACAGAAATTGCATCGGGATTGAATACAACAGTCAATATTCGCACTTTCCTCAATGGGAGTAATGTCTCAATCAGTCTACGCTTTGATCGTCCCCTGGAAGACCAGTAGTAATTTCCGACGCACACCTGGTGGCATTCTGTAGTCTGTGGACTATCAGAGTAATGATGAAACACAGAAATAGCATCGGGATTGAATACAACACTCACCATGCGCACTTTCCTATATGGGAGTAATGTCTCAGACAGTCTACGACTTGATCGTTCTCTGAAAGACCAGTAGTAGTCTCCGATGCACACCTGGTGGCATTCTGTAATCTGTGGACTAACAGAGTGTTGATGAAACACAGAAATTGCATCGGGATTGAATGCAATAGTCAATATTCGCACTTTCCTCCATATGAGTAATGTCTCAATCAGTCTACGCTTTGATCGTCCCCTGGAAGACCAGTAGTAATTTCCGACGCACACCTGGTGGCATTCTGTAACCTGTGGACTATCAGAGTAATGATGAAACACAGAAATAGCATCGGGATTGAATGCAACAGTCACCATGCGCACTTTCCTCCATGGGAGTAATGTCTCAGACAGTCAACGATTAGATCATTCTCTGAAAGACCAGTAGTAGTTTCCGATGCACATCTGATGGCATTCTGTAATCTATGGACTATCAGAGTGTTGATGAAACACAGAAATTCCATCGGGATTGAATACAACAGACATCATGCGCACTTTCCTCCATGGGAGTAATGTCTCAAACAGTCCACGATTGGATCGTTCATTGGTTGACCAGTAGTAGTTTCCGATGCACATCTGGAGGCATTCTGTAATCTGTGGACTATCAGAGTGTTGATGAAACACAGAAATTGCATCGGGATTGAATACAACAGTCACCATGCGCACTTACCTCCATGGGAGTATGTCTCAAACAGTCTACGCTTTGATCGTTCCCTGGAAGACCAGTAGTAGTTTCCGATGCACATCTGGTGGCATTCTGTAATCTGTGGACTATCAGAGTGTTGATGAAACACAGAAATTGCATCGGGATTGAATACAACAGTCACCATGCGCACTTTCCTCCATGGGAGTAATGTCTCAAACAGTCTACGCTTTGATCGTTCCCTGGAAGACCAGAAGTAGTTTACGATGCACATCTGGTGGCATTCTGTAATCTGTGGACTGTGAGAGTGTTGATGAAACACAGAAATTGCATCGGGTTTGAATACAACAGTCACCATGCACACTTTCCTCCACGGGAGTGATATCTCACAGTCTACGCTTTGATCCTTCCCTGGAATACCACTAGTAATTTTTTCGATGCACATCTGGTGGCATTCTGTAATCTGTGTACTTTCAGAGTGTGGATGAAACACAGAAATAGCATCGGGATTGAATACAACAGTTACCATGCGCACTGTCCTCCATGGGAGTAATGTCTCAAACAGTCTACGCTTTGATCGTTCCCTGGAAGACCAGTAGTAGTCTCCGATGCACACTTGGTGGCATTCTGTAATCTGTGGACTAACAGAGTGTTGATGAAACACAGAAATGTCATCGGGATTGAATACAACAGTCAATATTCGCACTTTCCTCAATGGGAGTAATGCCTCAAACAGTCTACGCTTTGATCGTCCCCTGGAAGACCAGTAGTAATTTCCGACGCACACCTGGTGGCATTCTGTAATCTGTGGACTATCAGAGCGTTGATGAAACACAGAAATAGCATCGGGATTCAATACAACAGTCACCATGCGCACTTTCCTCCATGGGAGTAATGTCTCAAACAGTCTACCCTTTGATCGTTCCCTGGAAGACCAGTAGTAGTCTCCGATGCACACCTGGTGGCATTCTGTAATCTGTGGACTAACAGAGTGTTGATGAAACACAGAAATTGCATCGGGATTGAATACAACAGTCAATATTCGCACTTTCCTCAATGGGAGTAATGCCTCAAACAGTCTACGCTTTGATCGTCCCCTGGAAGACCAGTAGTAATTTCCGACGCACACCTGGTGGCATTCTGTAATCTGTGGAATATCAGAGTAATGATGAAACACAGAAATAGCATCGGGATTGAATACAACAGTCACCATGCGCACTTTCTTCCATGGGAGTAATGTCTCAAATAGTCTACGCTTTGATCGTTCCCTGGAAGACCAGTAGTAGTCTCCGATACACATCTGGTGGCGTTCTGTAATCTGTGGACTACCAGAGTGTTGATGAAACACAGAAATTGCAACGGGATTGAATACAACAGTGAATACTCGCACTTTCCTCCAATTGAGTAATATCTCAAAGCGTCTACGCTTTGATCGTTCCCTGGAAGACCAGTAATAATTTCCGATGCACATCTGGTGGCATACTGTGATCTGTGGACTATCAGAGTGTTGGTGAAACACAGAAATAGCATCGGGATTGAATACAACAGTCACCATGCGCACTTACCTCCATGTGAGTATGTCTCAAACAGTCTACGCTTTGATCGTTCGCTGGAAGACCAGTAGTAGTTTCCGATGCACATCTGGTGGCATTCTGTAATCTGTGGACTATCAGAGTGTTGATGAAACACAGAAATTGCATCGGGATTGAATACAACAGTCACCATGCGCACTTTCCTCCATGGGAGTAATGTCTCAAACAGTCTACGCTTTGATCGTTCCCTGGAAGACCAGTAGTAGTTTCCGATGCACATCTGGTGGCATTCTGTAATCTGTGGACTGTGAGAGTGTTGATGAAACACAGAAATTGCATCGGGTTTGAATACAACAGTCACCATGCACACTTTCCTCCACGGGAGTGATATCTCAACAGTCTACGCTTTGATCCTTCCCTGGAATACCACTAGTAATTTTTTCGATGCACATCTGGTGGCATTCTGTAATCTGTGGACTAACAGAGTGTTGATGAAACACAGAAATAGCATCGGGATTGAATACAACAGTTACCATGCGCACTTTCCTCCATGGGAGTAATGTCTCAAACAGTCTACGCTTTGATCGTTCCCTGGAAGACCAGTAGTAGTCTCCGATGCACACTTGGTGGCATTCTGTAATCTGTGGACTAACAGAGTGTTGATGAAACACAGAAATGTCATCGGTATTGAATACAACAGTCAATATTCGCACTTTCCTCCATAGAAGTAATGTCTCAAACAGTCTACGCTTTGATCGTCCCCTGGAAGCCCAGTAGTAGTTTCCGATGCACATCTGGTGGCATTCTGTAATCTGTGGACTATCAGAGCGTTGATGAAACACAGAAATAGCATCGGGATTCAATACAACAGTCACCATGCGCACTTTCCTCCATGGGAGTAATGTCTCAAACAGTCTACGCTTTGATCGTTCCCTGGAAGACCAGTAGTAGTCTCTGATGCACACCTGGTGGCATTCTGTAATCTGTGGACTAACAGAGTGTTGATGAAACACAGAAATTGCATCGGGATTGAATACAACAGTCAATATTCGCACTTTCCTCAATGGGAGTAATGCCTCAAACAGTCTACGCTTTGATCGTCCCCTGGAAGACCAGTAGTAATTTCCGACGCACACCTGGTGGCATTCTGTAATCTGTGGAATATCAGAGTAATGATGAAACACAGAAATAGCATCGGGATTGAATACAACAGTCACCATGCGCACTTTCTTCCATGGGAGTAATGTCTCAAATAGTCTACGCTTTGATCGTTCCCTGGAAGACCAGTAGTAGTCTCCGATACACATCTGGTGGCGTTCTGTAATCTGTGGACTACCAGAGTGTTGATGAAACACAGAAATTGCAACGGGATTGAATACAACAGTGAATACTCGCACTTTCCTCCATTTGAGTAATATCTCAAAGCGTCTACGCTTTGATCGTTCCCTGGAAGACCAGTAATAATTTCCGATGCACATCTGGTGGCATACTGTAATCTGTGGACTATCAGAGTGTTGGTGAAACACAGAAATAGCATCGGGATTGAATACAACAGTCACCATGCGCACTTACCTCCATGGGAGTATGTCTCAAACAGTCTACGCTTTGATCGTTCCCTGGAAGACCAGTAGTAGTTTCCGATGCACATCTGGTGGCATTCTGTAATCTGTGGACTATCAGAGTGTTGATGAAACACAGAAATTGCATCGGGATTGAATACAACAGTCACCATGCGCACTTTCCTACATGGGAGTAATGTCTCAAACAGTCTACGCTTTGATCGTTCCCTGGAAGACCAGTAGTAGTTTCCGATGCACATCTGGTGGCATTCTGTAATCTGTGGACTGTGAGAGTGTTGATGAAACACAGAAATTGCATCGGGTTTGAATACAACAGTCACCATGCACACTTTCCTCCACGTTAGTGATATCTCAACAGTCTACGCTTTGATCCTTCCCTGGAATACCACTAGTAATTTTTTCGATGCACATCTGGTGGCATTCTGTAATCTGTGTACTATCAGAGTGTTGATGAAACACAGAAATAGCATCGGGATTGAATACAACAGTTACCATGCACACTTTCCTCCATGGGAGTAATGTCTCAAACAGTCTACGCTTTGATCGTTCCCTGGAAGACCAGTAGTAGTCTCCGATGCACACCTGGTGGCATTCTGTAATCTGTGGACTAACAGAGTGTTGATGAAACACAGAAATGTCATCGGGATTGAATACAACAGTCAATATTCGCACTTTCCTCCATAGAAGTAATGTCTCAAACAGTCTACGCTTTGATCGTCCCCTGGAAGACCAGTAGTAGTTTCCGATGCACATCTGGTGGCATTCTGTAATATGTGGACTATCAGAGCGTTGATGAAACACAGAAATAGCATCGGGATTCAATACAACAGTCACCATGCGCACTTTCCTCCATGGGAGTAATGTCTCAAACAGTCTACGCTTTGATCGTTCCCTCCGATACACATCTGGTGGCGTTCTGTAATCTGTGGACTACCAGAGTGTTGATGAAACACAGAAATTGCAACGGGATTGAATACAACAGTGAATACTCGCACTTTCCTCCATTTGAGTAATATCTCAAAGCGTCTACGCTTTGATCGTTCCCTGGAAGACCAGTAATAATTTCCGATGCACATCTGGTGGCATACTGTAATCTGTGGACTATCAGAGTGTTGGTGAAACACAGAAATAGCATCGGGATTGAATACAACAGTCACCATGCGCACTTACCTCCATGGGAGTATGTCTCAAACAGTCTACGCTTTGATCGTTCCCTGGAAGACCAGTAGTAGTTTCCGATGCACATCTGGTGGCATTCTGTAATCTGTGGACTATCAGAGTGTTGATGAAACACAGAAATTGCATCGGGATTGAATACAACAGTCACCATGCGCACTTTCCTCCATGGGAGTAATGTCTCAAACAGTCAACGCTTTGATCGTTCCCTGGAAGACCAGTAGTAGTTTCCGATGCACATCTGGTGGCATTCTGAAATCTGTGGACTGTGAGAGTGTTGATGAAACACAGAAATTGCATCGGGTTTGAATACAACAGTCACCATGCACACTTTCCTCCACGGGAGTGATATCTCAACAGTCTACGCTTTGATCCTTCCCTGGAATACCACTAGTAATTTTTTCGATGCACATCTGGTGGCATTCTGTAATCTGTGTACTATCAGAGTGTTGATGAAACACAGAAATAGCATCGGGATTGAATACAACAGTTACCATGCGCACTTTCCTCCATGGGAGTAATGTCTCAAACAGTCTACGCTTTGATTGTTCCCTGGAAGACCAGTAGTAGTCTCCGATGCACACTTGGTGGCATTCTGTAATCTGTGGACTAACAGAGTGTTGATGAAACACAGAAATGTCATCGGGATTGAATACAACAGTCAATAATCGCACTTTCCTCCATAGAAGTAATGTCTCAAACAGTCTACGCATTGATCGTCCCCTGGAAGACCAGTAGTAGTTTCCGATGCACATCTGGTGGCATTCTGTAATCTGTGGACTATCAGAGCGTTGATGAAAGACAGAAATAGCATCGGGATTCAATACAACAGTCACCATGCGCACTTTCCTCCATGGGAGTAATGTCTCAAACAGTCTACGCTTTGATCGTTCCCTGGAAGACCAGTAGTAGTCTCCGATGCACACCTGGTGGCATTCTGTAATCTGTGGACTAACAGAGTGTTGATGAAACACAGAAATTGCATCGGGATTGAATACAACAGTCAATATTCGCACTTTCCTCAATGGGAGTAATGCCTCAAACAGTCTACGCTTTGATCGTCCCCTGGAAGACCAGTAGTAATTTCCGACGCACACCTGGTGGCATTCTGTAATCTGTGGAATATCAGAGTAATGATGAAACACAGAAATAGCATCGGGATTGAATACAACAGTCACCATGCGCACTTTCATCCATGGGAGTAATGTCTCAAATAGTCTACGCTTTGATCGTTCCCTGGAAGACCAGTAGTAGTCTCCGATACACATCTGGTGGCGTTCTGTAATCTGTGGACTACCAGAGTGTTGATAAAACACAGAAATTGCAACGGGATTGAATACAACAGTGAATACTCGCACTTTCCTCCATTTGAGTAATATCTCAAAGCGTCTACGCTTTGATCGTTCCCTGGAAGACCAGTAATAATTTCCGATACACATCTGGTGGCATACTGTAATCTGTGGACTATCAGAGTGTTGGTGAAACACGGTTATAGCATCGGGATTGAATACAACAGTCACCATGCGCACTTACCTCCATGGGAGTATGTCTCAAACAGTCTACGCTTTGATCGTTCCCTGGAAGACCAGTAGTAGTTTCCCATGCACATCTGGTGGCATTCTGTAATCTGTGGACTATCAGAGTGTTGATGAAACACAGAAATTGCATCGGGATTGAATACAACAGTCACCATGCGCACTTTCCTCCATGGGAGTAATGTCTCAAACAGTCTACGCTTTGATCGTTCCCTGGAAGACCAGTAGTAGTTTCCGATGCACATCTATTGGCATTCTGTAATCTGTGGACTGTGAGAGTGTTGATGAAACACAGAAATTGCATCGGGTTTGAATACAACAGTAACCATGCACACTTTCCTCCACGGGAGTGATATCTCAACAGTCTACGCTTTGATCCTTCCCTGGAATACCACTAGTAATTTTTTCGATGCACATCTGGTGGCATTCTGTAATCTGTGTACTATCAGAGTGTTGATGAAACACAGAAATAGCATCGGGATTGAATACAACAGTTACCATGCGCACTTTCCTCCATGGGAGTAATGTCTCAAACAGTCTACGCTTTGATCGTTCCCTGGAAGACCAGTAGTAGTCTCCGATGCACACTTGGTGGCATTCTGTAATCTGTGGACTAACAGAGTGTTGATGAAACACAGAAATGTCATCGGGATTGAATACAACAGTCAATATTCGCACTTTCCTCCATAGAAGTAATGTCTCAAACAGTCTACGCTTTGATCGTCCCCTGGAAGACCAGTAGTAGTTTCCGATGCACATCTGGTGGCATTCTGTAATCTGTGGACTATCAGAGCGTTGATGAAACACAGAAATAGCATCGGGATTCAATACAACAGTCACCATGCGCACTTTCCTCCATGGGAGTAATGTCTCAAACAGTCTACGCTTTGATCGTTCCCTGGAAGACCAGTAGTAGTCTCCGATGCACACCTGGTGGCATTCTGTAATCTGTGGACTAACAGAGTGTTGATGAAACACAGAAATTGCATCGGGATTGAATACAACAGTCTATATTCGCACTTTCCTCAATGGGAGTAATGCCTCAAACTGTCTACGCTTTGATCGTCCCCTGGAAGACCAGTAGTAATTTCCGACGCACACCTGGTGGCATTCTGTAATCTGTGGACTATCAGAGTAATGATGAAACACAGAAATAGCATCGGGATTGAATACAACAGTCACCATGCGCACTTTCCTATATGGGAGTAATTTCTCAGACAGTCTACGATTTGATCGTTTTCTGAAAGACCAGTAGTAGTTTCCGATGCACATCTGATGGCATTATGTAATCTGTGGACTATCAGAGTGTTGATGAAACACAGAAATTCCATCGGGATTGAATACAACAGTCACCATGCGCACTTTCCTCCATGGGAGTAATGTCTCAAACAGTCTACGATTGGATCGTTCATTGGTTGACCAGTAGTAGTTTCCGATGCACATCTGGAGGCATTCTGTAATCTGCGGACTATCAGATTGTTGATGAAACACAGAAATTGCATCGGGATTGAATACAACAGTCACCATGCGCACTTTCTTCCATGGGAGTAATGTCTCAAACAGTCTACGCTTTGATCGTTCCCTGGAAGACCAGTAGTAATTTCCGATTCACATCTGGAGGCATTTTGTAATATGTGGACTATCAGAGTGTTGATGAAACACAAAAATTGCATCGCGATTCAATACAACAGTCACCATCCGCGCTTTTCTCCCTCGGAGTAATATCTGAAACAGTCTACGCTTTGATCGTTCCCTGGAAGACCAGTAGTAATTTCCGATGCACATCTGGTGGCATACTGTAATCTGTGGACAATCAGAGTGTTGGTGAAACACAGAAATAGCATCGGGATTGAATACAACAGTCACCATGCGCACTTACCTCCATGGGAGTATGTCTCAAACAGTCTACGCTTTGATCGTTCCCTGGAAGACCAGTAGTAGTTTCTGATGCACATCTGGTGGCATTCTGTAATCTGTGGACTATCAGAGTGTTGATGAAACACAGAAATTGCATCGGGATTGAATACAACAGTCACCATGCGCACTTTCCTCCATGGGAGTAATGTCTCAAACAGTCTACGCTTTGATCGTTCCCTGGAAGACCAGTAGTAGTTTCCGATGCACATCTGGTGGCATTCTGAAATCTGTGGACTGTGAGAGTGTTGATGAAACACAGAAATTGCATCGGGTTTGAATACAACAGTCACCATGCACACTTTCCTCCACGGGAGTGATATCTCAACAGTCTACGCTTTGATCCTTCCCTGGAATACCACTAGTAATTTTTTCGATGCACATCTGGTGGCATTCTGTAATCTGTGTACTATCAGAGTGTTGATGAAACACAGAAATAGCATCGGGATTGAATACAACAGTTACCATGCGCACTTTCCTCCATGGGAGTAATGTCTCAAACAGTCTACGCTTTGATCGTTCCCTGGAAGACCAGTAGTAGTCTCCGATGCACACTTGGTGGCATTCTGTAATCTGTGGACTAACAGAGTGTTGATGAAACACAGAAATGTCAGCGGGATTGAATACAACAGTCAATATTCGCACATTCCTCCATAGAAGTAATGTCTCAAACAGTCTACGCTTTGATCGTCCCCTGGAAGACCAGTAGTAGTTTCCGATGCACATCTGGTGGCATTCTGTAATCTGTGGACTATCAGAGCGTTGATGAAACACAGAAATAGCATCGGAATTCAATACAACAGTCACCATGCGCACTTTCCTCCATGGGAGTAATGTCTCAAACAGTCTACGCTTTGATCGTTCCCTGGAAGACCAGTAGTAGTCTCCGATGCACACCTGGTGGCATTCTGTAATCTGTGGACTAACAGAGTGTTGATGAAACACAGAAATTGCATCGGGATTGAATACAACAGTCAATATTCGCACTTTCCTCAATGGGAGTAATGCCTCAAACAGTCTACGCTTTGATCGTCCCCTGGAAGACCAGTAGTCATTTCCGACGCACACCTGGTGGCATTCTGTAATCTGTGCACTATCAGAGTAATGATGAAACACAGAAATAGCATCGGGATTGAATACAACAGTCACCATGCGCACTTTCTTCTATGGGAGTAATGTCTCAAATAGTCTACGCTTTGATCGTTCCCTGGAAGACCAGTAGTAGTCTCCGATACACATCTGGTGGCGTTCTGTAATCTGTGGACTACCAGAGTGTTGATGAAACACAGAAATTGGAACGGGATTGAATACAACAGTGAATACTCGCACTTTCCTCCATTTGAGTAATATCTCAAAGCGTCTACGCTTTGATCGTTCCCTGGAAGAGCAGTAGTAATTTCCGATGCACATCTGGTGGCATACTGTAATCTGTGGACTATCAGAGTGTTGGTGAAACACAGAAATAGCATCGGGATTGAATACAACAGTCACCATGCGCACCTACCTCCATGGGAGTATGTCTCAAACAGTCTACGCTTTGATCGTTCCCTGGAAGACCAGTAGTAGTTTCCGATGCACATCTGGTGGCATTCTGTAATCTGTGGACTATCAGAGTGTTGATGAAACACAGAAATTGCATCGGGATTGAATACAACAGTCACCATGCGCACTTTCCCCCATGGGAGTAATGTCTCAAACAGTCTACGCTTTGATCGTTCCCTGGAAGACCAGTAGTAGTTTTCTGATGCACATCTGGTGGCATTCTGTAATCTGTGGACTGTGAGAGTGTTGATGAAACACAGAAATTGCATCGGGTTTGAATACAACAGTCACCATGCACACTTTCCTCCACGGGAGTGATATCTCAACAGTCTACGCTTTGATCCTTCCCTGGAATACCACTAGTAATTTTTTCGATGCACATCTGGTGGCATTCTGTAATCTGTGTACTATCAGTGTGTTGATGAAACACAGAAATAGCATCGGGATTGAATACAACAGTTACCATGCGCACTTTCTTCCATGGGGGTAATGTCTCAAACAGTCTACGCTTTGATCGTTCCCTGGAAGACCAGTAGTAGTCTCCGATGCACACTTGGTGGCATTCTGTAATCTGTGGACTAACAGAGTGTTGATGAAACACAGAAATGTCATCGGGATTGAATACAACAGCCAATATTCGCACTTTCCTCCATAGATGTAATGTCTCAAACAGTCTACGCTTTGATCGTCCCCTGGAAGACCAGTAGTAGTTTCCGATGCACATCTGGTGGCATTCTGTAATCTGTGGACTATCAGAGCGTTGATGAAACACAGAAATAGCATCGGGATTCAATACAACAGTCACAATGCGCACTTTCCTCCATGGGAGTAATGTCTCAAACAGTCTACGCTTTGATCGTTCCCTGGAAGACCAGTAGTAGTCTCCGATGCACACCTGGTGGCATTCTGTAATCTGTGGACTAACAGAGTGTTGATGAAACACAGAAATTGCATAGGGATTGAATACAACAGTCAATATTCGCACTTTCCTCAATGGGAGTAATGCCTCAAACAGTCTACGCTTTGATCGTCCCCTGGAAGACCAGTAGTAATTTCCGACGCACACCTGGTGGCATTCTGTAATCTGTGGAATATCAGAGTAATGATGAAACACAGAAATAGCATCGGGATTGAATACAACAGTCACCATGCGCACTTTCTTCCATGGGAGTAATGTCTCAAATAGTCTACGCTTTGATCGTTCCCTGGAAGACCAGTAGTAGTCTCCGATACACATCTGGTGGCGTTCTGTAATCTGTGGACTACCAGAGTGTCGATGAAACACAGAAATTGCAACGGGATTGAATACAACAGTGAATACTCGCACTTTCCTCCATTTGAGTAATATCTCAAAGCGTCTACGCTTTGATCGTTCGCTGGAAGACCAGTAATAATTTCCGATGCACATCTGGTGGCATACTGTAATCTGTGGACTATCAGAGTGTTGGTGAAACACAGAAATAGCATCGGGATGGAATACAACAGTCACCATGCGCACTTACCTCCATGGGAGTATGTCTCAAACAGTCTACGCTTTGATCGTTCCCTGGAAGACCAATAGTAGTTTCCGATGCACATCTGGTGGCATTGTGTAATCTGTGGACTATCAGAGTGTTGATGAAACACAGAAATTGCATCGGGATTGAATACAACAGTCACCATGCGCACTTTCCTCCATGGGAGTAATGTCTCAAACAGTCTACGCTTTGATCGTTCCCTGGAAGACCAGTAGTAGTTTCCGATGCACATCTGGTGGCATTCTGTAATCTGTGGACTGTGAGAGTGTTGATGAAACACAGAAATTGCATCGGGTTTGAATACAACAGTCACCATGCACACTTTCCTCCATGGGAGTGATATCTCAACAGTCTACGCTTTGATCCTTCCCTGGAATACCACTAGTAATTTTTTCGATGCACATCCGGTGGCATTCTGTAATCTGTGTACTATCAGAGTGTTGATGAAACACAGAAATAGCATCGGAATTGAATACAACAGTTACCATGCGCACTTTCCTCCATGGGAGTAATGTCTCAAACAGTCTACGCTTTGATCGTTCCCTGGAAGACCAGTAGTAGTCTCCGATGCACACTTGGTGGCTTTCTGTAATCTGTGGACTAACAGAGTGTTGATGAAACACAGAAATGTCATCGGGATTGAATACAACAGTCAATATTCGCACTTTCCTCCATAGAAGTAATGTCTCAAACAGTCTACGCTTTGATCGTCCCCTGGAAGACCAGTAGTAGTTTCCGATGCACATCTGGTGGCATTCTGTAATCTGTGGACTATCAGAGCGTTGATGAAACACAGAAATAGCATCGGGATTCAATACAACAGTCACCATGCGCACTTTCCTCCATGGGAGTAATGTCTCAAACAGTCTACGCTTTGATCGTTCCCTGGAAGACCAGTAGTAGTCTCCGATGCACACCTGGTGGCATTCTGTAATCTGTGGACTAACAGAGTGTTGATGAAACACAGAAATTGCATCGGGATTGAATACAACAGTCAATATTCGCACTTTCCTCAATGGGAGTAATGCTTCAAACAGTCTACGCTTTGATCGTCCCCTGGAAGACCAGTTGTAATTTCCGACGCACACCTGGTGGCATTCTGTAATCTGTGGACTATCAGAGTAATGATGAGACACAGAAATAGCATCGGGATTGAATACAACAGTCACCATGTGCACTTTCCTATATGGGAGTAATGTCTCAGACAGTCTACGATTTGATCGTTCTCTGAAAGACCAGTAGTAGTTTCCGATGCACATCTGATGGCATTCTGTAATCTGTGGACTATCAGAGTGTTGATGAAACACAGAAATTCCATCGGGATTGAATACAACAGACACCATGTGCACTTTCCTCCATGGGAGTAATGTCTCAAACAGTCTACGATTGGATCGCTCATTGGTTGACCAGTAGTAGTTTCCGATGCACATCTGGAGGCATTCTGTAATCTGCGGACTATCAGATTGTTGATGAAACACAGAAATTGCATCGGGATTGAATACAACAGTCACCATGCGCACTTTCTTCCATGGGAGTAATGTCGCAAACAGTCTACGCTTTGATCGTTCCCTGGAATACCAGTAGTAATTTCCGATTCACATCTGGAGGCATTTTGTAATATGTGGACTATCAGAGTGTTGATGAAACACAGAAATTGCATCGCGATTCAATACAACAGTCACCATCCGCGCTTTTCTCCCTCGGAGTAATATCTGAAACAGTCTACGCTTTGATCGTTCCCTGGAATACCAGTAGTAATTTCCGATTCACATCTGGAGGCATTTTGTAATCTGTGGACTATCAGAGCGTTGATGAAACACAGAAATAGCATCGGGATTCAATAAAACAGTCACCATGCGCACTTTCTTCCATGGGAGTAATGTCTCAAATAGTCTACGCTTTGATCGTTCCCTGGAAGACCAGCAGTAGTCTCCGATACACATCTGGTGGCGTTCTGTAATCTGTGGACTACCAGAGTGTTGATGAAACACAGAAATTGCAACGGGATTGAATACAACAGTGAATACTCGCACTTTCCTCCATTTGAGTAATATCTCAAAGCGTCTACGCTTTGATCGTTCCCTGGAAGACCAGTAGTAGTTTCCGATGCACATCTGGTGGCATACTGTAATCTGTGGACAATCAGAGTGTTGGTGAAACACAGAAATAGCATCGGGATTGAATACAACAGTCACCATGCGCACTTACCTCCATGGGAGTATGTCTCAAACAGTCTACGCTTTGATCGTTCCCTGGAAGACCAGTAGTAGTTTCTGATGCACATCTGGTGGCATTCTGTAATCTGTGGACTATCAGAGTGTTGATGAAACACAGAAATTGCATCGGGATTGAATACAACAGTCACCATGCGCACTTTCCTCCATGGGAGTAATGTCTCAAACAGTCTACGCTTTGATCGTTCCCTGGAAGACCAGTAGTAGTTTCCGATGCACATCTGGTGGCATTCTGTAATCTGTGGACTACCAGAGCGTTGATGAAACACAGAAATAGCATCGGGTTTCAATACAACAGTCACCATGCGCACTTTCCTCCATGGGAGTAATGTCTCAAACAGTCTACGCTTTGATCGTTCCCTGGAAGACCAGTAGTAATTTCCGACGCACACCTGGTGGCATTCTGTAGTCTGTGGACTATCAGAGTAATGATGAGACACAGAAATAGCATCGGGATTGAATACAACAGTCACCATGTGCACTTTCCTATATGGGAGTAATGTCTCAGACAGTCTACGATTTGATCGTTCTCTGAAAGACCAGTAGTAGTTTCCGATGCACATCTGATGGCATTCTGTAATCTGTGGACTATCAGAGTGTTGATGAAACACAGAAATTCCATCGGGATTGAATACAACAGTCACCATGTGCACTTTCCTCCATGGGAGTAATGTCTCAAACAGTCTACGCTTTGATCGTTCCCTGGAAGACCAGTAGTAGTTTCCGATGCACATCTGGTGGCATTCTGTAATCTGTGGACTATCAGAGCGTTGATGAAACACAGAAATAGCATCGGGATTCAATACAACAGTCACCATGCACACTTTCCTCCACGGGAGTGATATCTCAACAGTCTACGCTTTGATCCTTCCCTGGAATACCACTAGTAATTTTTTCGATGCACATCTGGTGGCATTCTGTAATCTGTGTACTATCAGAGTGTTGATGAAACACAGAAATAGCATCGGGATTGAATACAACAGTTACCATGCGCACTTTCCTCCATGGGAGTAATGTCTCAAACAGTCTACGCTTTGATCGTTCCCTGGAAGACCAGTAGTAGTCTCCGATGCACACTTGGTGGCATTCTGTAATCTGTGGACTAACAGAGTGTTGATGAAACACAGAAATGTCAGCGGGATTGAATACAACAGTCAATATTCGCACTTTCCTCCATAGAAGTAATGTCTCAAACAGTCTACGCTTTGATCGTCCCCTGGAAGACCAGTAGTAATTTCCGATGCACATCTGGTGGCATTCTGTAATCTGTGGACTATCAGAGCGTTGATGAAACACAGAAATAGCATCGGGATTCAATACAACAGTCACCATGCGCACTTTCCTCCATGGGAGTAATGTCTCAAACAGTCTACGCTTTGATCGTTCCCTGGAAGACCAGTAGTAGTCTCCGATGCACACCTGGTGGCATTCTGTAATCTGTGGACTAACAGAGTGTTGATGAAACACAGAAATTGCATCGGGATTGAATACAACAGTCAATATTCGCACTTTCCTCAATGGGAGTAATGCCTCAAACAGTCTACGCTTTGATCGTCCCCTGGAAGACCAGTAGTCATTTCCGACGCACACCTGGTGGCATTCTGTAATCTGTGCACTATCAGAGTAATGATGAAACACAGAAATAGCATCGGGATTGAATACAACAGTCACCATGCGCACTTTCTTCTATGGGAGTAATGTCTCAAATAGTCTACGCTTTGATCGTTCCCTGGAAGACCAGTAGTAGTCTCCGATACACATCTGGTGGCGTTCTGTAATCTGTGGACTACCAGAGTGTTGATGAAACACAGAAATTGCAACGGGATTGAATACAACAGTGAATACTCGCACTTTCCTCCATTTGAGTAATATCTCAAAGCGTCTACGCTTTGATCGTTCCCTGGAAGAGCAGTAGTAATTTCCGATGCACATCTGGTGGTATACTGTAATCTGTGGACTATCAGAGTGTTGGTGAAACACAGAAATAGCATCGGGATTGAATACAACAGTCACCATGCGCACCTACCTCCATGGGAGTATGTCTCAAACAGTCTACGCTTTGATCGTTCCCTGGAAGACCAGTAGTAGTTTCCGATGCACATCTGGTGGCATTCTGTAATCTGTGGACTATCAGAGTGTTGATGAAACACAGAAATTGCATCGGGATTGAATACAACAGTCACCATGCGCACTTTCCTCCATGGGAGTAATGTCTCAAACAGTCTACGCTTTGATCGTTCCCTGGAAGACCAGTAGTAGTTTTCTGATGCACATCTGGTGGCATTCTGTAATCTGTGGACTGTGAGAGTGTTGATGAAACACAGAAATTGCATCGGGTTTGAATACAACAGTCACCATGCACACTTTCCTCCACGGGAGTGATATCTCAACAGTCTACGCTTTGATCCTTCCCTGGAATACCACTAGTAATTTTTTCGATGCACATCTGGTGGCATTCTGTAATCTGTGTACTATCAGTGTGTTGATGAAACACAGAAATAGCATCGGGATTGAATACAACAGTTACCATGCGCACTTTCTTCCATGGGGGTAATGTCTCAAACAGTCTACGCTTTGATCGTTCCCTGGAAGACCAGTAGTAGTCTCCGATGCACACTTGGTGGCATTCTGTAATCTGTGGACTAACAGAGTGTTGATGAAACACAGAAATGTCATCGGGATTGAATACAACAGCCAATATTCGCACTTTCCTCCATAGATGTAATGTCTCAAACAGTCTACGCTTTGATCGTCCCCTGGAAGACCAGTAGTAGTTTCCGATGCACATCTGGTGGCATTCTGTAATCTGTGGACTATCAGAGCGTTGATGAAACACAGAAATAGCATCGGGATTCAATACAACAGTCACCATGCGCACTTTCCTCCATGGGAGTAATGTCTCAAACAGTCTACGCTTTGATCGTTCCCTGGAAGACCAGTAGTAGTCTCCGATGCACACCTGGTGGCATTCTGTAATCTGTGGACTAACAGAGTGTTGATGAAACACAGAAATTGCATAGGGATTGAATACAACAGTCAATATTCGCACTTTCCTCAATGGGAGTAATGCCTCAAACAGTCTACGCTTTGATCGTCCCCTGGAAGACCAGTAGTAATTTCCGACGCACACCTGGTGGCATTCTGTAATCTGTGGAATATCAGAGTAATGATGAAACACAGAAATAGCATCGGGATTGAATACAACAGTCACCATGCGCACTTTCTTCCATGGGAGTAATGTCTCAAATAGTCTACGCTTTGATCGTTCCCTGGAAGACCAGTAGTAGTCTCCGATACACATCTGGTGGCGTTCTGTAATCTGTGGACTACCAGAGTGTTGATGAAACACAGAAATTGCAACGGGATTGAATACAACAGTGAATACTCGCACTTTCCTCCATTTGAGTAATATCTCAAAGCGTCTACGCTTTGATCGTTCCCTGGAAGACCAGTAATAATTTCCGATGCACATCTGGTGGCATACTGTAATCTGTGGACTATCAGAGTGTTGGTGAAACACAGAAATAGCATCGGGATGGAATACAACAGTCACCATGCGCACTTACCTCCATGGGAGTATGTCTCAAACAGTCTACGCTTTGATCGTTCCCTGGAAGACCAGTAGTAGTTTCCGATGCACATCTGGTGGCATTCTGTAATCTGTGGACTATCAGAGTGTTGATGAAACACAGAAATTGCATCGGGATTGAATACAACAGTCACCATGCGCACTTTCCTCCATGGGAGTAATGTCTCAAACAGTCTACGCTTTGATCGTTCCCTGGAAGACCAGTAGTAGTTTCCGATGCACATCTGGTGGCATTCTGTAATCTGTGGACTGTGAGAGTGTTGATGAAACACAGAAATTGCATCGGGTTTGAATACAACAGTCACCATGCACACTTTCCTCCATGGGAGTAATATCTCAACAGTCTACGCTTTGATCCTTCCCTGGAATACCACTAGTAATTTTTTCGATGCACATCCGGTGGCATTCTGTAATCTGTGTACTATCAGAGTGTTGATGAAACACAGAAATAGCATCGGAATTGAATACAACAGTTACCATGCGCACTTTCCTCCATGGGAGTAATGTCTCAAACAGTCTACGCTTTGATCGTTCCCTGGAAGACCAGTAGTAGTCTCCGATGCACACTTGGTGGCTTTCTGTAATCTGTGGACTAACAGAGTGTTGATGAAACACAGAAATGTCATCGGGATTGAATACAACAGTCAATATTCGCACTTTCCTCCATAGAAGTAATGTCTCAAACAGTCTACGCTTTGATCGTCCCCTGGAAGACCAGTAGTAGTTTCCGATGCACATCTGGTGGCATTCTGTAATCTGTGGACTATCAGAGCGTTGATGAAACACAGAAATAGCATCGGGATTCAATACAACAGTCACCATGCGCACTTTCCTCCATGGGAGTAATGTCTCAAACAGTCTACGCTTTGATCGTTCCCTGGAAGACCAGTAGTAGTCTCCGATGCACACCTGGTGGCATTCTGTAATCTGTGGACTAACAGAGTGTTGATGAAACACAGAAATTGCATCGGGATTGAATACAACAGTCAATATTCGCACTTTCCTCAATGGGAGTAATGCTTCAAACAGTCTACGCTTTGATCGTCCCCTGGAAGACCAGTAGTAATTTCCGACGCACACCTGGTGGCATTCTGTAATCTGTGGACTATCAGAGTAATGATGAGACACAGAAATAGCATCGGGATTGAATACAACAGTCACCATGTGCACTTTCCTATATGGGAGTAATGTCTCAGACAGTCTACGATTTGATCGTTCTCTGAAAGACCAGTAGTAGTTTCCGATGCACATCTGATGGCATTCTGTAATCTGTGGACTATCAGAGTGTTGATGAAACACAGAAATTCCATCGGGATTGAATACAACAGTCACCATGTGCACTTTCCTCCATGGGAGTAATGTCTCAAACAGTCTACGATTGGATCGCTCATTGGGTGACCAGTAGTAGTTTCCGATGCACATCTGGAGGCATTCTGTAATCTGCGGACTATCAGATTGTTGATGAAACACAGAAATTGCATCGGGATTGAATACAACAGTCACCATGCGCACTTTCTTCCATGGGAGTAATGTCGCAAACAGTCTACGCTTTGATCGTTCCCTGGAATACCAGTAGTAATTCCCGATTCACATCTGGAGGCATTTTGTAATATGTGGACTATCAGAGTGTTGATGAAACACAGAAATTGCATCGCGATTCAATACAACAGTCACCATCCGCGCTTTTCTCCCTCGGAGTAATAACTGAAACAGTCTACGCTTTGATCGTTCCCTGGAATACCAGTAGTAATTTCCGATTCACATCTGGAGGCATTTTGTAATCTGTGGACTATCAGAGCGTTGATGAAACACAGAAATAGCATCGGGATTCAATAAAACAGTCACCATGCGCACTTTCTTCCATGGGAGTAATGTCTCAAATAGTCTACGCTTTGATCGATCCCTGGAAGACCAGCAGTAGTCTCCGATACACATCTGGTGGCGTTCTGTAACCTGTGGACTACCAGAGTGTTGATGAAACACAGAAATTGCAACGGGATTGAATACAACAGTGAATACTCGCACTTTCCTCCATTTGAGTAATATCTCAAAGCGTCTACGCTTTGATCGTTCCCTGGAAGACCAGTAGTAGTTTCCGATGCACATCTGGTGGCATTCTGTAATCTGTGGACTATCAGAGTGTTGATGAAACACAGAAATTGCATCGGGATTGAATACAACAGTCACCATGCGCACTTTCCTCCATGGGAGTAATGTCTCAAACAGTCTACGCTTTGATCGTTCTCTGGAAGACCAGTAGTAGTTTCCGATGCACATCTGGTGGTATTCTGTAATCTGTGGACTATCAGAGTGTTGATGAAACACAGAAATTGCATCGGGATTGAATACAACAGTCACCATGCGCACTTTCCTCCATGGGAGTAATGTCTCAAACAGTCTACGCTTTGATCGTTCTCTGGAAGACCAGTAGTAGTTTCCGATGCACATCTGGTGGCATTCTGTAATCTGTGGACTGTGAGAGTGTTGATGAAACACAGAAATTGCATCGGGTTTGAATACAACAGTCACCATGCACACTTTCCTCCACGGGAGTGATATCTCAACAGTCTACGCTTTGATCCCTCCCTGGAATACCACTAGTAATTTTTTCGATGCACATCTGGTGGCATTCTGTAATCTGTGTACTATCAGAGTGTTGATGAAACACAGAAATAGCATCGGGATTGAATACAACAGTTACCATGCGCACTTTCCTCCATGGGAGTAATGTCTCAAACAGTCTACGCTTTGATCGTTCCCTGGAAGACCAGTAGTAGTCTCCGATGCACACTTGGTGGCATTCTGTAATCTGTGGACTAACAGAGTGTTGATGAAACACAGAAATGTCATCGGGATTGAATACAACAGTCAATATTCGCACTTTCCTCCATAGAAGTAATGTCTCAAACAGTCTACGCTTTGATCGTCCCCTGGAAGACCAGTAGTAGTTTCCGATGCACATCTGGTGGCATTCTGTAATCTGTGGACTATCAGAGCGTTGATGAAACACAGGAATAGCTTCGGGATTCAATACAACAGTCACCATGCGGACTTTCCTATATGGGAGTAATGTCTCAGACAGTCTACGATTTGATCGTTCTCTGAAAGACCAGTAGTAATTTCCGATTCACATCTGGAGGCATTTTGTAATATGTGGACTATCAGAGTGTTGATGAAACACAGAAATTGCATCGCGATTCAATACAACAGTCACCATCCGCGCTTTTCTCCCTCGGAGTAATATCTGAAACAGTCTACGCTTTGATCGTTCCCTGGAAGACCGGTAGTAGTTTCCTATGCACATCTATAGGCATTCTGTAATCTGTGGACCTTTAAAGTGTTGATGAAACACAGAAATTGCATCGGGGGTGAATACATCAGTCACAATCCGCCAGTTCCTACATGGGAGTAATGTGTGATACAGTCTACGCTTGGATCGTTTCCAGGAAGACCAGTAGTAGTTTCCGATGCCCATCTGGTGGCATTCTGTAATCTGTGGACTATCAGAGCGTTGATGAAACACAGAAATAGCATCGGGAATCAATACAACAGTCACCATGCGCACTTTCCTCCATGGGTGTAATGTCTCTAACAGTCTACGATTTGATCGTTCCCTGGAAGACTAATAGTAGTCTCCGATGCACACCTGGTGGCATTCTGTAATCTGTGGACTAACAGAGTGTTGATGAAACACAGAAATTGCATCGGGATTGAATGCAATAGTCAATATTCGCACTTCCCTCCATGGGAGTAATGTCTCAAACAATCTACGCTTTGATCGTCCCCTGGAAGACCAGTAGTAATTTCCGACGCACACCTGGTGGCATTCTGTAACCTGTGGACTATCAGAGTAATGATGAAACACAGAAATAGCATAGGGATTGAATGCAACAGTCACCATGCGCACTTTCCTCCATGGGAGTAATGTCTCAGACAGTCTACGATTTGATCGTTCTCTGAAAGACCAGTAGTAGTTTCCGATGCACATCTGGTGGCATTCTGTAATCTGTGGACTATCAGGGCGTTGATGAAACACAGAAATAGCATCGGGAATCAATACAACAGTCACCATGCGCACTTTCCTCCATGGGAGTAATGTCTCAAACAGTCTACGCTTTGATCGTTCCCTGGAAGACGAGTAGTAGTCTCCGATGCACACCTGGTGGCATTCTGTAATCTGTGGACTAACAGAGTGTTGATGAAACACAGAAATTGCATCGGGATTGAAGCAATAGTCAATATTCGCACTTTCCTCCATGGGAGTAATGTCTCAAACAGTCTACGCTTTGATCGTCCCCTGGAAGACCAGTAGTAATTTCCGACGCACACCTGGTGGCATTCTGTAACCAGTGGACTATCAGAGTAATGATGAAACACAGAAATAGCATCGGGATTGAATGCAACAGTCACCATGCGCACTTTCCTCCATGGGAGTAATGTCTCAGACAGTCTACGATTTGATCGTTCTCTGAAAGACCAGTAGTAGTTTCCGATGCACATCTGATGGCATTCTGTAATCTGTGGACTATCAGAGTGTTGATGAAACACAGAAATTCCATCGGGATTGAATACAACAGTCACCATGCGCACTTTCCTCCATTGGAGTAATGTCTCAAACAGTCTACGATTGGATCGTTCATTGGTTGACCAGTAGTAGTTTCCGATGCACATCTGGAGGCATTCTGTAATCTGTGGACTATCAGAGTGTTGATGAAACACAGAAATTGCATCGGGATTGAATACAACAGTCACCATGCACACTTTCCTCCACGGGAGTGATATCTCAAACAGTGTACGCTTTGATCGTTCCCTGGAATACCAGTAGTAGTTTCCGATGCACATCTGGTGGCATTCTGTAATCTGTGGACTATCAGATTGTTGATGAAACAGAGAAATTGCATCAGGATTGCATACAACAGGCACCATGCGGTCTTTCCTCCATGGGAGTAATGTCACAAACAGTCTACGCTTTGATCGTTCCCTGGAAGACCAGCAGTAGTTTCCGATGCACATCTGGTGGCATTCTGTAATCTGTGGACTATCAGAGTGTTGATGAAACACAGAAATTGCATCGGGATTGAATACAACAGTCACCATGCACACTTTCCTCCACGGGAGTGATATCTCAAACAGTGTACACTTTGATCGTTCCCTGGAATACCAGTAGTAGTTTCCGATGCACATCTGGAGGCATTCTGTAATCTGTGGACCTACAAAGTGTTGATGAAACACAGAAATTGCATCCGCAGTGAATACATCAGTCACAATCCGCCCTTTCCTACCTGGGAGTAACGTCTGAAACAGTCTACGCTTTGATCGTTCCCAGGAAGACGTGTAGTAGTTTCCGATGCACATCTGGAGGCAATCTGTAATCTGTGGACTATCAGAGTGTTGATGAAAATCAGAAATTGCATCGAGATTGAATACAACAGTCACCATGCGCACTTTTCTCCATGGGAGTAACGTCTCAAACAGTCTACGTTTTGATTGTACCCTGGAAGACTAGTAGTAGTTTTCGATGCACATCTGGAGGCATTCTGTAATCTGTGGACTATCAGAGTGCTGATGAAACACAGAAATTCCATCGGGATTGAATACAACAGTCGCCATGCGCCCTACCTCCATATGAGTAATGTCTCAACAGTCTACGATTTGATCGTTCCATGGAACACCGGTACTAGTTTCCGATGCACATCTGGAGGCAATCTGTAATCTGTGGACTATCAGAGTGTTGATGAAAATCAGAAATTGCATCGAGATTGAATACAACAGTCACCATGCGCACTTTTCTCCATGGGAGTAACGTCTCAAACAGTCTACGTTTTGATTGTACCCTGGAAGACTAGTAGTAGTTTTCGATGCACATCTGGAGGCATTCTGTAATCTGTGGACTATCAGAGTGTTGATAAAACACAGAAATTCCATCGGGATTGAATACAACAGTCACCATGCGCACTTTCCTCCAGGGGAGTAATGTCTCAAACAGTCTACGCTTGGATCGTTCCCTGGAAGACCAGTAGTAGTTTCCGATGCACATCTGGTGGCATTCTGTAATCTGTGGACCTTCAGAGTGTTGATGAAAATCAGAAATTGCATCGATATTGAATACAACAGTCACCATGAGTACTTTCCTCCATGGGAGTAATGTCTCAAACAGTCTACGTTTTGATTGTTCCTTGGAAGACCAGTAGTAGTTTTCGATGCACATCTGGAGGCATTCTGTAGTCTGTGGACTATCAGAGTGTTGATGAAACACAGAAATTCCATCGGGATTGTATACAACAGTCACCATGCGCACTTTCCTCCATGGGAATAATTCTCAAACAGTCTACGCTTTGATCGATCCCTGGAAGACCAGTAGTAGTTCCTGATGCACATCTGGTGGCATTCTGTAATCTGTGGACTATCAGAGTGTTGATGAAACACAGAAATTCCATTGGGATTGAATACAACAGTCACCATGCGCACTTTCCTCCATGGCAGTAATGTCTCAAACAGTCTACGCTTTGATCGTTCCCTGGAATACCAGTAGTAATTTCCGATGCACATCTGGAGGCATTCTGTAATATGTGGACTATCAGAGTGTTGATGAAACACAGAAATTGCATCGGGATTGAATACAACAGTCACCATGCGCACTTTCCTCCATGGGAGTAACGTCTCAAACAGTCTACGAGTTGATCGTTCCCTGGAAGAGCAGTAGTGGTTTCCGATGCAAATCTGGTGGCATTCTGTAATCTGTAGACTATCAGAGTGTTGATGAAACACAGAAAATGCATCGGGATTAAATACAACAGTCACAATGTGCACTTTTCTCCACGTGAGTGATATCTCAAACTGTCTACGCTTTGATCGTTCCCTGGAATACCAGTAGTAGATTCCGATGCACATCTGGTGGCATTCTGTAATCTGTGGACTATCAGAGTGTTGAAGAAACACAGAAATTGCATCGTTATTGAATACAACAGTCACCATGCGCACTTACTTCCATGGGAGTAATGTCTCAAATAGTCTACGCTTTGATCGTTCCCTGGAAGACCAGTAGTAGTCTCCGAAACACATCTGGTGGCATTCTGTAATCTGTGGACCATCAGATTGTTGATGAAAACCAGATATTGCATCGATACTGAATACAACAGTCACCATGAGTACTTTCCTCCATGGGAGTAATGTCTCAAACAGTCTACGTTTTGATTGTTCCCTGGAAGACCAGTAGTAGTTCTGGATGCACATCTGGAGGCATTCTGTAATCTGTGGACTATCAGAGTGTTGATGAAACACAGAAATTCCATCGGGATTGAATACAACAGTCACCATGCGCACTTTCCTCCATGGGAATAATTCTCAAACAGTCTACGCTTTGATCGATCCCAGGAAGACCAGTAGTAGTTTCTGATGCACATCTGGTGGCATTCTGTAATCTGTGGACTATCAGAGTGTTGATGAAACACAGAAATTCCATTGGGATTGAATACAACAGTCACCATGCGCACTTTCCTCCATGGGAGTAATGTCTCAAACAGTCTACGATTTGGTCGTACCCTGGAATACCAGTAGTAATTTCCGATGCACATCTGGAGGCATTCTGTAATATGTGGACTATCAGAGTGTTGATGAAACACAGAAATTGCATCGGGATTGAATACAACAGTCACCATGCGCACTTTTCTCCATGGGAGTATGTCTCAAACAGTCTACGCGTTAATCGTTCCCTGGAAGACCAGTAGTGGTTTCCGATGCAAATCTGGTGGCATTCTGTAATCTGTGGACTATCAGAGTGTTGATGAAACACAGAAAATGCATCGGGATTAAATACAACAGTCACAATGTGCACTTTTCTCCACATGAGCGATATCTCAAACTGTCTAAGATTTGATCGTTCCCTGGAATACCAGTTGTAGATTCCGATGCACATCTGGTGGCATTCTGTAATCTGTGGACTATCAGAGCGTTGATGAAACACAGAAATAGCATCGGGAATCAATACAACAGTCACCATGCGCACTTTCCTCCATGGGAGTAATGTCTCAAACAGTCTACGCTTTGATCGTTCCCTGGAAGACGAGTAGTAGTTTCCGATGCACACCTGGTGGCATTCTGTAATCTGTGGACTAACGGAGTGTTGATGAAACACAGAAATTGCATCGGGATTGAATGCAATAGTCAATATTCGCACTTTCCTCCATGGGAGTAATGTCTCAAACAGTCTACGTTTTCGTCGTCCCCTGGAAGACCAGTAGTAATTTCCGACGCACACCTGGTGGTTTTCTGTAACCTGTGGACTATCAGAGTAATGATGAAACACAGAAATATCATCGGGATTGAATGCAACAGTCACCATGCGCACTTTCCTCCATGGGAGTAATGTCTCAGACAGTCTACGATTTGATCGTTCTCTGAAAGACCAGTAGTAGTTTCCGATGCACATCTGATGGCATTTTGTAATCTGCGGACAATCAGAGTGTTGATGAAAAACAGAAATTCCATCGGGATTGAATACAACAGTCACAATGCGCACTTTCCTCCATGCGAGTAATGTCTCAAACAGTCTACGATTGGATCGTTCATTGGTTGACCAGTAGTAGTTTCCGATGCACAACTGGAGGCATTCTGTAATCTGTGGACTATCAGAGTGTTGATGAAACACAGAAGTAGCATCGGGATTGAATACAACAGTCACCATGCGCACTTTCCTCCATGGGAATAATGTCTCAAACAGTCTACGATTGGATCGTTCATTGGTTGACCAGTAGTAGTTTCCGATGCACATCTGGTGGCATTCTGTAATCTGTGGACTATCAGAGTGTTGATGAAACACAGAAATTCCATTGGGATTGAATACAACAGTCACCATGCGCACTTTCCTCCATGGGAGTAATGTTTCAAACAGTCTACGCGTTGATCGTTCCCTGGAAGACCAGTAGTGGTTTCCGATGCAAATCTGGTGGCATTCTGTAATCTGTGGACTATCAGAGTGTTGATGAAACACAGAAAATGCATCGGGATTAAATACAACAGTCACAATGTGCACTTTTCTCCACGTGAGTGATATCTCAAACTGTCTACGCTTTGATCGTTCCCAGGAATACCAGTAGTAGATTCCGATGCACATCTGGTGGCATTCTGTAATCTGTGGACTACCAGAGTGTTGATGAAACACAGAAATTGCAACGGGATTGAATACAACAGTGAATACTCGCACTTTCCTCCATTTGAGTAATGTCTCAAAGCGTCTACGCTTTGATCGTTCCCTGGAAGACCAGTAGTAATTTCCGATGCACAACTGGTGGCATACTGTAATCTGTGGAATATCAGAGTGTTGGTGAAACACAGAAATAGCATCGGGATTGAATACAACAGTCACCATGCGCACTTACCTCCATGGGAGTAATGTCTCAAACAGTCTACGCTTTGATCGTTCCCTGGAAGACCAGTAGTAGTTTCCGATGCACATCTGGTGGCATTCTGCAATCTGTGGCCTAACAGAGTGTTGATGAAACACAGAAATTGCATCGGGATTGAATACAACAGTCAATATTCGCACATTCCTCCATGGGAGTAATGTCTCAAAGGGTCTACGCTTTGATCGTTCCCTGGAAGACCAGTAGTAATTTCCGATGCACATTTGGTGGCATTCTGTAATCTGTGGACTATCAGAGTGTTGGTGAAACACAGAAATAGCATCAGGATAGAATACAACAGTCACCATGCGCACTTTCCTCCATGGGAGTAATGTCTCAAACAGTCTACGCTTGGATCGTTCCCTGGAAGACCAGTAGTAGTTTCCGATGCACATCTGGTGGCATTCTGTAATCTGTGGACCATCAGAGTGTTGATGAAAATCAGAAATTGCATCGATATTGAATACAACAGTCACCATGAGTACTTTCCTCCATGGGAGTAATGTCTCAGACAGTCTACGTTTTGATTGTTCCCTGGAAGACCAGTAGTAGTTTTCGATGCACATCTGGAGGCATTCTGTAATCTGTGGACTATCAGAGTGTTGATGAAACACAGAAATTCCATCGGGATTGAATACAACAGTCACCATGCGCACTTTCCTCCATGGGAATAATTCTCAAACAGTCTACGCTTTGATCGTTCCCTGGAATACCAGTAGTAATTTCCGATGCACATCTGGAGGCATTCTGTAATATGTGGACTATCAGAGTGTTGATGAAACACAGAAATTGCATCGGGATTGAATACAACAGTCACCATGCGCACTTTTCTCCATGGGAGTATGTCTCAAACAGTCTACGCGTTGATCGTTCCCTGGAAGACCAGTAGTGGTTTCCGATGCAAATCTGGTGGCATTCTGTAATCTGTGGACTATCAGAGTGTTGATGAAACACAGAAAATGCATCGGGATTAAATACAAGAGTCACAATGTGTACTTTTCTCCACGTGAGCGATATCTCAAACTGTCTACGCTTTGATCGTTCCCTGGAATACCAGTAGTAGATTCCGATGCACATCTGGTGGCATTCTGTAATCTGTGGACTATCAGAGCGTTGATGAAACACAGAAATAGCATCGGGAATCAATACAACAGTCACCATGCGCACTTTCCTCCATGGGAGTAATGTCTCAAACAGTCTACGTTTTGATCGTTCCCTGGAAGACGAGTAGTAGTCTCCGATGCACACCTGGTGACATTCTGTAATCTGTGGACTAACAGAGTGTTGATGAAACACAGAAATTGCATCGGGATTGAATGCAATAGTCAATATTCGCACTTTCCTCCATGGGAGTAATGTCTCAAACAGTCTACGTTTTCGTCGTCCCCTGGAAGACCAGTAGGAATTTCCGACGCACACCTGGTGGCATTCTGTAACCTGTGGACTATCAGAGTAATGATGAAACACAGAAATATCATCGGGATTGAATGCAACAGTCACCATGCGCACTTTCCTCCATGGGAGTAATGTCTCAGACAGTCTACGATTTGATCGTTCTCTGAAAGACCAGTAGTAGTTTCCGATGCACATCTGATGGCATTCTGTAATCTGCGGACAATCAGAGTGTTGATGAAAAACAGAAATTGCATCGGGATTGAATACAACAGTCACCATGCGCACTTTCCTCCATGGGAGTAATGTCTCAAACAGTCTACGATTGGATCCTTCATTGGTTGACCAGTAGTAGTTTCCGATGCACAACTGGAGGCATTCTGTAATCTGTGGACTATCAGAGTGTTGATGAAACACAGAAGTAGCATCGGGATTGAATACAACAGTCACCATGCGCACTTTCCTCCATGGGAATAATGTCTCAAACAGTCTACGATTGGATCGTTCATTGGTTGACCAGTAGTAGTTTCCGATGCACATCTGGAGGCATTCTGTAATCTGTGGACTATCAGAGTGTTGATGAAACACAGAAATTGCATCGCGACTGAATACAACAGTCACCACCCGCGCTCTTCTCCATCGGAGTAATATCTGAAACAGTCTACGCTTTGATCGTTCCCTGGAATACCAGTAGCAGCTTCCGATGCACATCTGGAGGCATTCTGTAATCTGTGGACCTACAAAGTGTTGATGAAACACAGAAATTGCATCGGGAGTGAATACATCAGTCACAATGCGCCCTTTTCTACATGGGAGTAACGTGTGATACAGTCTACGCTTGGATCGTTCCCAGGAAGACCAGTAGTAGTTTCCGATGCCCATCTGGTGGCATTCTGTAATCTGTGGACTTTCAGAGTGTTGATGAAAAACAGAAATTGCATCGGGATTGAATAAAACAGTCACCATGCGCACTTTCCTGCAAGGGAGTAATGTCTCAAACAGTTTACGCTTTGATGGTTCTTGGAAGACCAGTAGTAGTTTCCGATGCACATCTGGAGGCATTCTGTAATCTGTGGACTATCTGAGTGTTGATGAAACACAGAAATTGCATCGGGATTGAAAACAACAGTCACCATGCGCACTTTCATCCATGGGAGTAATGTCTCAAACAGTCTATGCTAAGATCGTTCCCTGGAAAACCAGTAGTAATTTCCGATGCACATCTTCAGTCATTCTGTAATCTGTGGACTATCAGAGTGTTGATGAACCTCAGAAATTGCATCGGGATTGAATACAACAGCTACAATGCTCACTTTCCTCCATGGGAGAAATGTCTCAAACAGTCTACGCTTTGATCGTTCACTCTAATATCAGTAGTAGTTTCCGATGCACATCTGGAGGCATTCTGTAATCTGTGGACTATCAGAGTGTTGATGAAACACTGATATTGAATCGGGATTGAATACAACATACTCCATCCGCACTCTCCTCCATGGTGGTAATGTCTGAAACAGTCTACGCTTTGATCGTTCCCAGGAAGACCATTAGTAGTTTCCGGTGCACATCTGGAAGCATTCTGTAATCTGTGGACCTTCAAAATGTTGGTGAAACACAGAAATTGCATCGGAAGTGAATACAACAGTCACCATCCGCACTTTCCTCCATTGGAGTAATGTCTCAAACAGTCTACGATTTGATCGTTCATTGGTTGACCAGTAGTAGTTTCCGATGCACATCTGGAGGCATTCTGTAATCTGTGGACAATCAGAGTGTTGATGAAAAACAGAAATTGCATCGGGATTGAATACAACAGTCACCATGCGCACTTTCCTCCATGGGAGTAATGTCTCAAACAGTCTACGATTGGATCCTTCATTGGTTGACCAGTAGTAGTTTCCGATGCACAACTGGAGGCATTCTGTAATCTGTGGACTATCAGAGTGTTGATGAAACACAGAAGTAGCATCGGGATTGAATACAACAGTCACCATGCGCACTTTCCTCCATGGGAATAATGTCTCAAACAGTCTACGATTGGATCGTTCATTGGTTGACCAGTAGTAGTTTCCGATGCACATCTGGAGGCATTCTGTAATCTGTGGACTATCAGAGTGTTGATGAAACACAGAAATTGCATCGCGACTGAATACAACAGTCACCACCCGCGCTCTTCTCCATCGGAGTAATATCTGAAACAGTCTACGCTTTGATCGTTCCCTGGAATACCAGTAGCAGCTTCCGATGCACATCTGGAGGCATTCTGTAATCTGTGGACCTACAAAGTGTTGATGAAACACAGAAATTGCATCGGGAGTGAATACATCAGTCACAATGCGCCCTTTTCTACATGGGAGTAACGTGTGATACAGTCTACGCTTGGATCGTTCCCAGGAAGACCAGTAGTAGTTTCCGATGCCCATCTGGTGGCATTCTGTAATCTGTGGACTTTCAGAGTGTTGATGAAACACAGAAATTGCATCGGGATTGAATACAACAGTCACCATGCGCACTTTCCTGCAAGGGAGTAATGTCTCAAACAGTTTACGCTTTGATGGTTCTTGGAAGACCAGTAGTAGTTTCCGATGCACATCTGGAGGCATTCTGTAATCTGTGGACTATCTGAGTGTTGATGAAACACAGAAATTGCATCGGGATTGAAAACAACAGTCACCATGCGCACTTTCATCCATGGGAGTAATGTCTCAAACAGTCTATGCTAAGATCGTTCCCTGGAAAACCAGTAGTAATTTCCGATGCACATCTTCAGTCATTCTGTAATCTGTGGACTATCAGAGTGTTGATGAACCTCAGAAATTGCATCGGGATTGAATACAACAGCTACAATGCTCACTTTCCTCCATGGGAGAAATGTTTCAAACAGTCTACGCTTTGATCGTTCACTCTAATATCAGTAGTAGTTTCCGATGCACATCTGGAGGCATTCTGTAATCTGTGGACTATCAGAGTGTTGATGAAACACTGATATTGAATCGGGATTGAATACAACATACTCCATCCGCACTCTCCTCCATGGTGGTAATGTCTGAAACAGTCTACGCTTTGATCGTTCCCAGGAAGACCATTAGTAGTTTCCGGTGCACATCTGGAAGCATTCTGTAATCTGTGGACCTTCAAAATGTTGGTGAAACACAGAAATTGCATCGGAAGTGAATACAACAGTCACCATCCGCACTTTCCTCCATTGGAGTAATGTCTCAAACAGTCTACGATTTGATCGTTCATTGGTTGACCAGTAGTAGTTTCCGATGCACATCTGGAGGCATTCTGTAATCTGTGGACAATCAGAGTGTTGATGAAACACAGAAATTGCATCGGGATTGAATACAACAGTCACCATGCTCACTTTCCTCCTCGGGAGTGATATCTCAAACAGTCTACGCTTTGATCGTTCCCTGGAATACCAGTACTAGTTTCCGATGCATATCTGGAGGCATTCTGTAATCTGTGGACTATCAGAGTGTTGATGAAACACTGAAATTGAATCGGAATTGAATACAACATTCACCATCCGCACTTTCCTCCATGTTAGTAATGTCTGAAGCAGTCTACGCTTTGATCGTTCCCAGGAAGAACATTACTAGTTTCCGGGGAACATCTGGAAGCATTCTGTAGTCTGTGGACCTTCAAAATGTTGATGAAACACAGTAATGGCATCGGGAGTGAATACAACAGTCACCATCCACACTTTCCTCCATGGGAGTAACGTCTGAAACAGTCTACGCTTTGATCGTTCCCTGGAATACCAGTAGTAGCTTCCGATGCACATCTGGAGGCATTCTGTAATCTGTGGACTGTCAGAGTGTTGATTAAACACTGAAATTGCATCGGGTTTGAATACAACAGTCACCATGCGCACTTTCCTCCATGGGGAAATGTCTAAAACAGTCTACGCTTTGATCGTTCCCTGGAAGACCAGTAGTAATTTCCGATGCACAGCTGGTGGCATTCTGTAATCTATGGACTATCAGAGTGTTGATGAAACACAGAAATTGCATCGGGATTGAATACAACAGTCACCATGCGCACTTTCCTCCATGGGAGTAATGTCTCAAACAGTCTACGCTTTGATCGTTCCCTGGAAAACCAGTAGTAGTTTCCGATGCCCATCTGGAGGCATTCTGTAATCTGTGGACCCTCAAAGTGTTGATGAAACACAGAAATTGCATCGAGTTTGAATACAACAGTCACCATCCGCACTTTCCTCCATGGCAGTAAGTCTCAAACAGTCTACGCTTTGATCGTTCCCAGGAAGACTAGTAGTTGTTTCCGATGCACATCTGGAGGCAATCTGTAATCTGTGGACTATCAGAGTGTCGATGAAACATAGTAATTGCATGGGATGGAATACAACAGTCACCATCCGCGCTTTTCTACATGGCAGTAATATCTTAAACAGTCTACGCTTTGATCGTTCCATGGAATACCAGTAGAAGTTTCCGATGCACATCTGGAGGCATTCTGTAGTCTGTGGACCTTCAAAGTGTTGATGAAACACAGAAATTGCATCGGGAGTGAATACAACAGTCACAATCCGCACTTTCCTCCATGGGAGTAAGGTCTGATACAGTCTATGATTTGATCGTTTCCGCGAAGACCAGTAGTAGTTTCCAATGCATATCTGGGGGCATTCTGAAATTTGTGGACTAACTGAGTGTTGATAAAACCCAGATATTGCAATGGGATTGAATACAACAGTCACCATGCGCACTTTCCTCCATGGGAGTAATGTCTCAAACAGTCTACGCTTTGATCGTTCCCAGGAAGACCAGTAGTAGTTTCCGATGCACATCTGGAAACAATCTGTAATCTGTGGACCATCAGAGTGTTGATGAAATATAGAAATTGCGTCGGGATGGAATACAACAGTCGCCATCCGCACTTTCCTCCATGGGAGTAATTCTCAAACAGTCTACGCTTTGATCGATCCCTGGAAGACCAGTAGTAGTTTCCGATGCACATCTGGTGGCATTCTGTAATCTGTGGACTATCAGAGTGTTGATGTAACACAGATATTGCAATGGGATTGAATACAACAGTCACCATGCGCACTTTCCTCCATGGGAGTAATGTCTCAAAGAGTGTACGATTTGATCGTTCCCTGGAAGACCAGTAGTAATTTCCGATGCACATCTGGTGGCATTCTGTAATCTGTGGACTATCAGAGAGTTGGTGAAACACAGAAATAGCATCGGGATTGAATACAACAGTCACCATGCGAACTTTCCTATACGGGAGTAGTGTCTCAAACAGCCTATGCTTTGATCGTTCCCTGGAAGACAAGTAGTAGTTTCCGATGCACATCTGGAGGCATTCTGTAATCTGTGGACTATCAGAGTGTTGATGAAACACTGAAATTGAATCGGGATTGAATACAACATTCACCATCCGCACTTTCCTCCATGTTAGTAATGTCTGAAACAGTCTACGCTTTGATCGTTCCCAGGAGACCATTACTAGTTTCCGGTGCACATCTGGAAACATTCTGTAATCTGTGGACCTTCAAAATGTTGATGAAACGCAGAAATTGCATTGGGAGTGAATACAACACCATCCGCACTTTCCTCCATGGGAGTAACGTCTGAAACAGTCAACGCTTTGATCGTTCCCTGGAATACCAGTAGTAGTTTCCGATGCACATCTGGAGGCATTCTGTAATCTGTGGACTGTCAGAGTGTTGATGAAACACAGAAATTGCATCGGGTTTGAATACAACAGTCACCATGCGCACTTACCTCCATGGGAGTAATGTCTCAAACAGTCTACGAGTTGATCGTTCCATGGAAGACCAGGAGTAGTTTCCGATGCACATCTGGTGGCATTTTGTAATCTGTGGACTATCAGAGTGTTGATGAAACACAGAAATTGCATCGGGATTGAATACAACAGTCACCATGCGCACTTTCCTCCATGGGAGTAATGTATCAAACAGTCTACGCTTTGATCGTTCCCTGGAAGACTAGTAGTAGTTTCCGATGCCCATCTGGAGGCACTCTGTAATCTGTGGACCCTCAAAGTGTTGATGAAACACAGAAGTTGCATCGAGTTTCAATACAACAGTCACCATCCGCACTTTCCTCCATGGCAGTAAGTCTCAAACAGTCTACGCTTTGATCGTTCCCAGGAAGACTAGTAGTAGTTTCCGATCCACATCTGGAGGCATTCTGTAATCTGTGGACTATCAGAGTGTGGATGAAACATAGTAATTGCATGGGATGGAATGCAACAGTCACCATCCGCACTTTTCTCCATGGCAGTAATATCTTAAACAGTCTACGCTTTGATCGTTCCATGGAATACCAGTAGAAGTTTCCGATGCACATCTGGAGGCATTCTGTAATCTGTGGACCTTCAAAGTGTTGATGAAACACAGAAATTGCATCGGGAGTGAATACAACAGTCACAATCCGCACTTTCCTCCATGGGAGTAATGTCTGATACAGTCTACGATTTGATCGTTTCCACGAAGACCAGTAGTAGTTTCCAATGCACATCTGGAGGCATTCTGTAATCTGTGGAGCTTCAAAGTGTTGTTGAAACACAGAAATTGCATCGGGAGTGAATACAACAGACACAATACGCACTTTCCTCCATGGGAGTAATGTCTGATACAGTCTACGCTTTGATCGTTCCCATTAAGACCAGTAGTAGTTTCCGATGCACATCTGGAGGCATTCTGTAATCTGTGGAGTAACTGAGTGTTGATAAAACGCAGAAATTGCAATGGGATTGAATACAACAGTCGCCATGCGCACTTTCCTCCATGGGAGTAATGTCTCAAACAGTCTACCTTTTGATCGATCCCTGGAAGACCAGTAGTAGTTTCCGATGCACATCTGGTGGCATTCTGTAATCTGTGGACTATCAGAGTGTTGATGAAACACAGAAATTGCATCGAGTTTGAGTACAACAGTCACCATCCGCACTTTCCTCCATGGGAGTAATGTCTCAAACAGTCTACTCTTTGATCGTTGTCTGGAAGACCAGTAGTAGTTTCCGAAGCAAGTCTGGAGGCATTCTGTAATCTGTGGACTATCAGAGTGTTGATGAAACATAGAAATTGCATGGGATGGAATACAACAGTCACCATCCGCACTTTTCTCCATGGCAGTAATATCTTAAACAGTCTACGCTTTGATCGTTCCATGGAATACCAGTAGAAGTTTCCGATGCACATCTGGAGGCATTCTGTAACCTGTGGACCTTCAAAGTGTTGATGAAACACAGAAATTGCATCGGGAGTGAATACAACAGACGAAATCCTCACTTTCCTCCATGGGAGTAATGTCTGATACAGTCTACGTTTTGATCGTTTCCAGGAAGGCCAGTAGTAGTTTCCAATTCACATCTGGAGGCATTCTGAAATTTGTGGACTAACTGAGTGTTGATAAAACACAGAAATTGCAATGGGATTGAATACAACAGTCACCATGCGCAATTTCCTCCATGGGAGTAATGTCTCAAACAGTCTACACTTTGATCGTTCCCAGGAAGACCAGTAGTAGTTTCCGATGCACATCTGGAGGCAATCTGTAATCTGTGAACCATCAGAGTGTTGATGAAACATAGAAATTGCATCGGGATGGAATACAAAAATCACCATCCGCACTTTTCTCCATGGGAGTAATATCTGAAACAGTCAACGCTTTGATAGTTCCATGGAATACCAGTAGTAGTTTCCCATGCACATCTGGAGGCATTCTGTAATCTGTGGACCTTCAAAGTGTTGATGAAACACAGAAATTGCATCGTGAGTGAATACAACAGACACAATTCGCACTTTCCTCCATGGGAGTAATGTCTGATACAGTCTATGCTTTGATCGTTCCCTTTAAGACCAGTAGTAGTTTCCGATGCACATCTGGAGGCATTCTGGAATCTGTGGACTAACTGAGTGTTAATAAAACACAGAAATTGCAATGGGATTGAATACAACAGTCACCAAGAGCATTTTCCTCCATGGGAGTAATGTCTCAAACAGTCTACGCTTTGATCGTACCCTGGGAGGCCAGTAGTAGATTCCCATGCACATCTGGAGGCATTCTGTAATCTGTGGACTAACTGAGTGTTGATCAAACACAGAAATTGCAATGGGATTGAATACAACAGTCACCATGCGCACTTTCCTCCATGGGAGTAATGTCTCAAACAGTCTACGCTTTGATCGTTCCCTGGAAGACCTGTAGTAGTTTCCGATGCACATCTGGTGGCATTCTGTAATCTGTGGACTATCATAGTGATGATGAAACACTGAAATTGAATCGGGATTGAATACAACAGTCACCATCCGCATTTTCCTCCATGGGAGTAATGTCTGAAACAGTCTACGCTTTGATCGTTCCCTGGAAGACCATTAGTAGTTTCCGGTGCACATCTGGAAGCATTCTGTAATCTGTGGACCTTCAAAATGTTGATGAAACACAGAAATTGCATCGGGAGTGAATACAACAGTCACCATCCGCACTTTCCTCCATGGGAGTAACGTCTGAAACAGTCTACGCTTTGATCGTTCCCAGGAAGACCAGTAGTAGTTTCCGATGCACATCTGGAGGCAATCTGTAATCTGTGGACTATCAGAGTGTTGATGAAAATCAGAAATTGCATCGGGATTTAATACAACAGTCACCATGCGCTCCTTCCTCCATAAGAGTAATGTCTCAAACAGTATACTTTTTTATTGTTCCCTGGAAGACCAGTAGTAGTTTTTGATGCACATCTGGAGGCATTCTGTAATCTGTGGACTATCAGAGTGTTGCTGAAACACAGAAATTGCATCGGGATTGAATACAACGGTCAATATTCGCACTTTCCTCCATGGGAGTAATGTCTCAAACAGTCTACGGTTTGATCGTTCCCTGGAAGACCAGTAGTAGTTTCCGATGCACATCTGGAGGCATTCTGTAATCTGTGGACTAACTGAGTGTTGATCAAACACAGAAATTGCAATGGGATTGAATACAACAGTCACCATGCGCACTTTCCTCCATGGGAGTAATGTCTCAAACAGTCTACGCTTTGATCGTTCCCAGGAAGACCAGTAGTAGTTTCCGATGCACATCTGGAGGCAATCTGTAATCTGTGGACTATCAGAGTGTTGATGAAAATCAGAAATTGCATCGGGATTTAGTACAACAGTCACCATGCGCTCCTTCCTCCATGGGAGTAATGTCTCAAACAGTATACTTTTTGATTGTTCCCTGGAAGACCAGTAGTAGTTTTTGATGCACATCTGGAGGCATTCTGTAATCTGTGGACTATCAGAGTGTTGCTGAAACACAGAAATTGCATCGGGAGTGAATACAACAGTCAAAATCCGCACTTTCCTCCATGGGAGTAATGTCTGATACAGTCTACGTTTTAATCGTTTCCAGGAAGACCAGTAGTAGTTTGTAATTCACATCTGGTGGCATTCAGAAATTTGTGGACTAACTGAGTGTTGATAAAACACAGAAAATGCAATGGGATTGAATACAACAGTCACCATGCGCAATTTCCTCCATGGGAGTCATGTGTCAAACAGTCTACGCTTTGATCGTTCCCAGAAAGACCAGTAGTAGTTTCCGATGCACATGTGGAGGCAATCTGTAATCTGTGGACCATCATAGTGTTGATGAAACATATAAATTGCATCGGGATGGAATACAACAATCACCATCCGCACTTTTCTCCACGGGAGTAATATCTGAAACAGTCTACGCTTGGATAGTTCCATGGAATACCAGTAGTAGTATCCGATGCACATCTGGAGGCATTCTGTAATCTGTGGACCTTCAAAGTGTTGTTGAAACACAGAAATTGCATCGGGAGTGAATACAACAGACACAATACGCACTTTCCTCCATGGGAGAAATGTCTGATACAGTCTACGCTTTGATCGTTCCCATTAAGACCAGTAGTAGTTTCCGATGCACATCTGGAGGCATTCTGGAATCTGTGGACTAACTGAGTGTTGATAAAACACAGAAACTGCAATGGGATTGAATACAACAGTCACCATGCGCACTTTCCTCCATGGGAGTAACGTCTGAAACAGTCTACGCTTTGATCGTTCCCAGGAAGACCAGTAGTAGTTTCCGATGCACATCTGGAGGCAATCTGTAATCTGTGGACTATCAGAGTATTGATGAAAATCAGAAATTTCATCGGGATTTAATACAACAGTCACCATGCGCACTTTCCTCCATGGGAGTAATGTCTGAAACAGTCTACGCTTTGATCGTTCCCTGGAAGACCATTAGTAGTTTCCGGTGCACATCTGGAAGCATTCTGTAATCTGTGGACCTTCAAAATGTTGATGAAACACAGAAATTGCATCGGGAGTGAATACAACAGTCACCATCCGCACTTTCCTCCATGGGAGTAACGTCTGAAACAGTCTACGTTTTGATCGTTCCCAGGAAGACCAGTAGTAGTTTCCGATGCACATCTGGATGCAATCTGTAATCTGTGGACTATCAGAGTATTGATGAAAATCAGAAATTTCATCGGGATTTAATACAACAGTCACCACGCGCACTTTCCTCCATGGGAGTAATGTCTCAAACAGTATACTTTTTGATTGTTCCCTGGAAGACCAGTAGTAGTTTTCGATGCACATCTGGAGGCATTCTGTAATCTGTGGACTATCAGAGTGTTGATGAAACACTGAAATTGAATCGGGATTGAATACAACAGTCACCATGCGCACTCTCCTCCATGGGAGTAATGTCTCAAACAGTATACGTTTTTATTGTTCCCTGGAAGACCAGTAGTAATTTTCGATGCACATCTGGAGGCATTCTGTAATCTGTGGACCTTCAAAGTGTTGATGAAACACAGAAATTGCATCGTGAGTGAATACAACAGCTACAATTCGCACTTTCCTCCATGGGAGTAATGTATCATACAGTCTATGCTTTGATCGTTCCCTTTAAGACCAGTAGTAGTTTCCGATGCACATCTGGAGGCATTCTGGAATCTGTGGACTAACTGAGTGTTAATAAAACACAGAAATTGCAATGGGATTGAATACAACAGTCACCAAGAGCACTTTCCTCCATGGGAGTAATGTCTCAAACAGTCTACGCTTTGATCGTACCCTGGGAGACCAGTAGTAGTTACCCATGCACATCTGGAGGCATTCTGTAATCTGTGGACTAACTGAGTGTTGATCAAACACAGAAATTGCAATGGGATTGAATACAACAGTCACCATGCGCACATTCCTCCATGGGAGTAATGTCTCAAACAGTCTACGCTTTGATCGTTCCCTGGAAGACCTGTAGTAGTTTCCGATGCACATTTGGTTTCATTCTGTAATCTGTGGACTATCATAGTGTTGATGAAACACTGAAATTGAATCGGGATTGAATACAACAGTCACCATCCGCACTTTCCTCCATGAGAGTAATGTCTGAAACAGTCTACGCTTTGATCGTTCCCTGGAAGACCATTAGTAGTTTCCGGTGCACATCTGGAAGCATTCTGTAATCTGTGGACCTTCAAAATGTTGATGAAACACAGAAATTGCATCGGGAGTGAATACAACAGTCACCATGCGCACTTTCCTCCATGGGAGTAACGTCTGAAACAGTCTACGCTTTGATCGTTCCCAGGAAGACCAGTAGTAGTTTCCGATGCACATCTGGAGGCAATCTGTAATCTGTGGACTATCAGAGTGTTGATGAAACACTGAAATTGAAACGGGATTGAATACAACAGTCACCATGCGCACTTCCCTCCATGGGATTAATGTCTGAAACATTCAACGATTTGATCGTTCCCTGGAACACCAGTAGTAGTTTCCTTTGCGTATATGGTGGCATTCTTTAATCTGTGGACTATCAGAGTGTTGATGAAACACAGAAATTGCATCGGGAGTGAATACAACAGTCAAAATCCGCACTTTCCTCCATGGGAGTAATATCTGAAACAGTCTACGCTTTGATAGTTCCATGGAATACCAGTAGTAGTTTCCGATGCACATCTGGAGGCATTCTATAATCTGTGGACTTTCAAAGTGTTGTTGAAACAAAGAAATTGCATCGGGAGTGAATACAACAGACACAATACGCACTTTCCTCCATGGGAGTAATGTCTGATACAGTCTACGCTTTGATCGTTCCCATTAAGACCAGTAGTGGTTTCCGATGCACATCTGGAGGCATTCTGGAATCTTTGGACTAACTGAGTGTTGATAAAACACAGAAATTGCAATGGGATTGAATACAACAGTCACCATGCGCACTTTCCTCCATGGGAGTAATGTCTCAAACAGTCTACGCTTTGATCGTTCCCTGGAAGACCAGTAGTAGTTTCCGATGCACATCTGGAGGCATTCTGTAATCTGTGGACTAACTGAGTGTTGATCAAACACAGAAATTGCAATGGGATTGAATACAACAGTCACCATGCGCACTTTCCTCCATGGGAGTAATGTCTCAAACAGTCTACGCTTTGATCGTTCCCTGGAAGACCTGTAGTAGTTTCCGATGCACATTTGGTTTCATTCTGTAATCTGTGGACTATCATAGTGTTGATGAAACACTGAAATTGATTCGGGATTGAATACAACAGTCACCATCCGCACTTTCCTCGATGGGAGTAATGTCTGAAACAGTCTACGCTTTGATCGTTCCCTGGAAGACCATTAGTAGTTTCCGGTGCACATCTGGAAGCACTCTGTAATCTGTGGACTAACTAAGTGTTGATGAAACACAGAAATTGCAAAGGGATTGAATACAACAGTCACCATGCGCACTTTCCTCCATGGGAGTTATGTCTCAAACAGTCTACGCTTTGATCTTTCCCTGGAAGACCAGTAGTAGTTTCCGATGCACATCTGGAGGCAATCTGTAATCTGTGGACTATCAGAGTATTGATGAAAATCAGAAATTTCATCGGGATTTAATACAACAGTCACCATGCGCACTTTCGTCCATGGGAGTAATGTCTCAAACAGTATACTTTTTGATTGTTCCCTGGATGACCAGTAGTAGTTTTCGATGCACATCTGGAGGCATTCTGTAATCTGTGGACTATCAGAGTGTTGATGAAACACTGAAATTGAATCGGGATTGAATACAACAGTCACCATGCGCACTTCCCTCCATGGGAGTAATGTCTGAAACAGTCTACGATTTGATCGTTCCCTGGAACACCAGTAGTAGTTTCCTTTGCGTATATGGTGGCATTCTTTAATCTGTGGACTATCAGAGTGTTGATGAAACACAGAAATTGCATCGGGATTGAATACAACATTCACCATGCGCACTTTCCTCCATGGGAGTAATGTCTCAAACAGTCTACGCTTTGATCGTTCCCTGGAAGACCAGTAGTAGTTTCCGACGCACATCTGGTGGCATTCTGGAATCTGTGGACTAACTGAGTGTTGATAAAACACAGAAATTGCAATGGGATTGAATACAACAGTCACCATGCGCATTTTCCTCCATGGGAGTAACGTCTGAAACAGTCTACGCTTTGATCGTTCAAAGGAAGACCAGTAGTAGTTTCCGATGCACATCTGGAGGCAATCTGTAATCTATGGACTATCAGAGTGTTGATGAAAAACAGAAATTGCTTTGGGATTGGATACAACAGTCACCATGCGCACTCTCCTCCATGGGAGTAATGTCTCAAACAGTATACGTTTTGATTGTTCCCTGGAAGACCAGTAGTAGTTTTCGATGCACATCTGGAGGCATTCTGTAATCTGTGGACTATCAGAGTGTTGATGAAACACTGAAATTGAATCGGAATTGAATACAACAGTCACCATGCGCACATTCCTCCATGGGAGTAATGTCTCAAACAGTCTACGCTTTGATCGTTCCCTGAAAGAATAGTAGTGGTTTCCGATGCACAACTGGTGGCATTCTGTAACCTGTGGATCATCAGAGTGTTGATGAAACACAGAGAATGCATCGGGATTGAATACAACAGTCACCATGCGCACTTTCCTCCACGGGAGTGATATCTCAAACAGTCTACGCTTTGATCGTTCCCTGGAATACCAGTAGTAGTTTCCGATGCACATCTGGTGGCATTCTGTAATCAGTGGACTATCAGAGTGTTGATGAAACACAGAAATAGCGTCGGGATTGAATACAACAAACACCATGCGTACTTTCCTCCATGGGAGTAATTTCTCAAACAGTCTACGCTTTGATCGTGACCTGGAAGAGCAGTAGTAGTTTCCGATGCACATCTGGTGGCATTCTGTAATCTGTGGACTAACAGAGTGTTGATGAAAGACAGAAATTACATCGGGATTGAATACAACGGTCAATATTCGCACTTTCCTCCATGGGAGTAATGTCTCAAACAGTCTACGCTTTGATCGTTCCCTGGAAGACCAGTAGTAATTTCCGATGCACATCTGGAGGCATTCTGTAATCTGTGGACTATCAGAGTGTTGATGAAACACAGTAATTGCATCGGATTGAATACAACAGTCACCATGCGCACTTTCCTCCATGGCAGTAATTCTCAAACATTCTACGCTTTGATCGTTCCCTGGAAGACCAGTAGTAGTTTCCGATTCACATCTGGTGGCATTCAGTAATCTGTGGACTATCAGAGTGTAGGTGAAACACAGAAATAGCATCGGGATTGAATACAACAGTCACCATGCGCACATTCCTACATGGAAGTAATGTCTCAAACAGTCTACGCTTTGCTCGTTCCCTGGAAGACCAGTAGAAGTTTCCGATGCACATCTGGTGGCATTCTGTAATCTATGGACTATCAGAGTGTTGATGAAACACAGAAATTTAATCGGGATTTAATACAACAGTCACCATGCGCACTTTCCTCCATGGGAGTAATGTCTCAAACAGTCTACGTTTTGATTGTTGCCTGGAATGCCAGTAGTAGTTTTCGATGCACAAATGGAGACATTCTGTAATCTGTGGACTATCAGAGTGTTGATGAAACACAGAAATTCCATCGGGATTGAATACAACAGTCACCATGCCAACTTTCCTCCATGGGAGTAATTCTCAAACAGTCTACGCTTTGATCGTTCCCTGGAAGCCCAGTAGTAGTTTCCGATGCACATCTGGTGGCATTCTGTAATCTGTGGACTATCAGAGTGTTGATGAAACACAGAAGTAGCATCGGGATTGAATACAACAGTCATCATGAGCACTTTCCTCCTTGGGACTAATGTCTCAAACAGTCTACGCTTTGATCGTTCACTGGAAGACCAGTAGTAGTTTTCGATGCACATCTGGTGGCATTCTGTAATCTGTGGACTATCAGAGTGTTGATGAAACACAGAAATTGCATAGGGATTGAATACAACAGTCACCATGCGCACTTCTCTAAAAGGGAGTAATGTCTCAAACAGTCTACGATTTGATCGTTCCCTGGAAGACCACTAGTAGTTTCCGATTCACATCTGGTGGCATTCAGTAATCTGTGGACTATCAGAGTGTAGGTGAAACACAGAAATAACATCGGGATTGAATACAACAGTCACCATGCGCACATTCCTCCATGGGAGTAATGTCTCAAACAGTCTACGCTTTGATTGTTCCCTGGAAGACCAGTAGAAGTTTCCGATGCACATCTGGTGGCATTCTGTAATCTATGGACTATCAGAGTGTTGATGAAACACAGAAATTTAATCGGGATTTAATACAACAGTCACCATGCGCACTTTTCTCCATGGGAGTAAAGTCTCAAACAGTCTACGTTTTCATTGTTCTCTGGAATGGCAGTAGTAGTTTTCGATGCACAAATGGAGGCATTCTGTAATCTGTGGACTATCAGAGTGTTGATGAAACACAGAAATTGCATCGGGATTGAATACAACAGTCACCATGCGCACTTTCCTCTATGGGAGTAATGTCTCAAACAGTCTACGCTTTGATCGTTCCCAGGAAGACCAGTAGTAGTTTCCGATGCACATCTGGAGGCATTCTGTAATCTGTGGACTAACTAAGTGTTGATGAAACACAGAAATTGCAAAGGGATTGAATACAACAGTCACCATTCGCACTTTCCTCCATGGGAGTAATGTCTCAAACAGTCTAAGCTTTGATCTTTCCCTGGAAGACCAGTAGTAGTTTCCGATGCACATCTGGTGGCATTCTGTAATCTGTGGACTATCATAGTGTTGATGAAACCCTGAAATTGAATCGGGATTGAATACAACAGTCACCATCCGCACTTTCCTCCATGGGAGTAATGTCTGAAACAGTCTACGCTTTGATCGTACCCTGGAAGACCATTAGTAGTTTCCGGTGCACATCTGGAAGCATTCTGTAATCTGTGGACCTTCAAAATGTTGATGAAACACAGAAATTGCATCGGGAGTGAATACAACAGTCACCATCCGCACTTTCCTCCATAGGAGTAACGTCTGAAACAGTCTACGCTTTGATCGTTCCCTGGAAGACCAGCAGAAGTATCCGATGCACATCTGGTGGCATTCTGTAATCTATGGACTATCAGAGTGGTGATGAAACACAGAAATAGCATCGGGATTGTATACAACAGTCACCATGCGCACTTTCCACCATAGGAGGAATGTCTCAAACAGTCTACGCTTTGATCGTTCCCTGGAAGACCAGTAGTAGTCTCCGATGCACTTCTGGTGGCATTCTGTAATCTGTGGAATAACAGAGTGTTGATGAAACACAGAAATTGCATCGGGATTGAATACAACAGTCAATATTCGCACTTTCCTCCATGGGAGTAATGTCTCAAACAGTCTACGCTATGATCGTTCCCTGGAAGACCAGTAGTAATTTTCGATGCTCATCTGGAGGCATTCTGTCATCTGTGGACTATCAGAGTGTTGATGAAACACAGAAATTGCATCGGGATTGAATACAACAGTCACCATGCGCACTTTCCTCCTTGGGAGTAATGTCTCAAACAGTCTACGCTTTGCTCGTTCCCTGGAAGACCAGTAGAAGTTTCCGATGCACATCTGGTGGCATTCTGTAATCTATGGGCTATCAGAGTGTTGATGAAACACAGAAATTTAATCGGGATTTAATACAACAGTCACCATGCGCACTTTCCTCCATGGGAGTAATGTCTCAAACAGTCTACGTTTTGATTGTTGCCTGGAATGCCAGTAGTAGTTTTCGATGCACAAATGGAGACATTCTGTAATCTGTGGACTATCAGAGTGTTGATGAAACACAGAAATTCCATCGGGATTGAATACAACAGTCACCATGCGCACTTTCCTCCATGGGAGTAATTCTCAAACAGTCTACGCTTTGATCGTTCCCTGGAAGCCCAGTAGTAGTTTCCGATGCACATCTGGTGGCATTCTGTAATCTGTGGACTATCAGAGTGTTGATGAAACACAGAAGTAGCATCGGGATTGAATACAACAGTCATCATGAGCACTTTCCTCCTTGGGAGTAATGTCTCAAACAGTCTACGCTTTGATCGTTCACTGGAAGACCAGTAGTAGTTTCCGATTCACATCTGGTGGCATTCAGTAATCTGTGGACTATCAGAGTGTAGGTGAAACACAGAGAATGCATCGGGATTGAATACAACAATCACCATGCGCACTTTCCTCCACGGGAGTGATATCTCAAACAGTCTACGCTTTGATCGTTCCCTGAAAGAATAGTAGTGGTTTCCGATGCACAACTGGTGGCATTCTGTAACCTGTGGATCATCAGAGTGTTGATGAAACACAGAGAATGCATCGGGATTGAATACAACAGTCACCATGCGCAATTTCCTCCACGGGAGTGATATCTCAAACAGTCTACGCTTTGATCGTTCCCTGGAATACCAGTAGTAGTTTCCGATGCACATCTGGTGGCATTCTGTAATCAGTGGACTATCAGAGTGTTGATGAAACACAGAAATAGCGTCGGGATTGAATACAACAAACACCATGCGTACTTTCCTCCATGGGAGTAATTTCTCAAACAGTCTACGCTTTGATCGTGACCTGGAAGAGCAGTAGTAGTTTCCGATGCACATCTGGTGGCATTCAGTAATCTGTGGACTAACAGAGTGTTGATGAAAGACAGAAATTACATCGGGATTGAATACAACGGTCAATATTCGCACTTTCCTCCATGGGAGTAATGTCTCAAACAGTCTACGCTTTGATTGTTGCCTGGAATGCCAGTAGTAGTTTTCGATGCACAAATGGAGACATTCTGTAATCTGTGGACTATCAGAGTGTTGATGAAACACAGAAATTCCATCGGGATTGAATACAACAGTCACCATGCGCACTTTCCTCCATGGGAGTAATTCTCAAACAGTCTACGCTTTGATCGTTCCCTGGAAGCCCAGTAGTAGTTTCCGATGCACATCTGGTGGCATTCTGTAATCTGTGGACTATCAGAGTGTTGATGAAACACAGAAGTAGCATCGGGATTGAATACAACAGTCATCATGAGCACTTTCCTCCTTGGGACTAATGTCTCAAACAGTCTACGCTTTGATCGTTCACTGGAAGACCAGTAGTAGTTTTCGATGCACATCTGGTGGCATTCTGTAATCTGTGGACTATCAGAGTGTTGATGAAACACAGAAATTGCATAGGGATTGAATACAACAGTCACCATGCGCACTTCTCTAAAAGGGAGTAATGTCTCAAACAGTCTACGATTTGATCGTTCCCTGGAAGACCAGTAGTAGTTTCCGATTCACATCTGGTGGCATTCAGTAATCTGTGGACTATCAGAGTGTAGGTGAAACACAGAAATAGCATCGGGATTGAATACAACAGTCACCATGCGCACATTCCTCCATGGGAGTAATGTCTCAAACAGTCTACGCTTTGATTGTTCCCTGGAAGACCAGTAGAAGTTTCCGATGCACATCTGGTGGCATTCTGTAATCTATGGACTATCAGAGTGTTGATGAAACACAGAAATTTAATCGGGATTTAATACAACAGTCACCATGCGCACTTTTCTCCATGGGAGTAAAGTCTCAAACAGTCTACGTTTTCATTGTTCTCTGGAATGGCAGTAGTAGTTTTCGATGCACAAATGGAGGCATTCTGTAATCTGTGGACTATCAGAGTGTTGATGAAACACAGAAATTGCATCGGGATTGAATACAACAGTCACCATGCGCACTTTCCTCTATGGGAGTAATGTCTCAAACAGTCTACGCTTTGATCGTTCCCAGGAAGACCAGTAGTAGTTTCCGATGCACATCTGGAGGCATTCTGTAATCTGTGGACTAACTAAGTGTTGATGAAACACAGAAATTGCAAAGGGATTGAATACAACAGTCACCATTCGCACTTTCCTCCATGGGAGTAATGTCTCAAACAGTCTAAGCTTTGATCTTTCCCTGGAAGACCAGTAGTAGTTTCCGATGCACATCTGGTGGCATTCTGTAATCTGTGGACTATCATAGTGTTGATGAAACCCTGAAATTGAATCGGGATTGAATACAACAGTCACCATCCGCACTTTCCTCCATGGGAGTAATGTCTGAAACAGTCTACGCTTTGATCGTACCCTGGAAGACCATTAGTAGTTTCCGGTGCACATCTGGAAGCATTCTGTAATCTGTGGACCTTCAAAATGTTGATGAAACACAGAAATTGCATCGGGAGTGAATACAACAGTCACCATCCGCACTTTCCTCCATAGGAGTAACGTCTGAAACAGTCTACGCTTTGATCGTTCCCTGGAAGACCAGCAGAAGTATCCGATGCACATCTGGTGGCATTCTGTAATCTATGGACTATCAGAGTGGTGATGAAACACAGAAATAGCATCGGGATTGTATACAACAGTCACCATGCGCACTTTCCACCATAGGAGGAATGTCTCAAACAGTCTACGCTTTGATCGTGACCTGGAAGAGCAGTAGTAGTTTCCGATGCACATCTGGTGGCATTCAGTAATCTGTGGACTAACAGAGTGTTGATGAAAGACAGAAATTACATCGGGATTGAATACAACGGTCAATATTCGCACTTTCCTCCATGGGAGTAATGTCTCAAACAGTCTACGCTTTGATCGTTCCCTGGAAGACCAGTAGTAATTTCCGATGCACATCTGGAGGCATTCTGTAATCTGTGGACTATCAGAGTGTTGATGAAACACAGTAATTGCATCGGATTGAATACAACAGTCACCATGCGCACTTTCCTCCATGGCAGTAATTCTCAAACATTCTACGCTTTGATCGTTCCCTGGAAGACCAGTAGTAGTTTCCGATTCACATCTGGTGGCATTCAGTAATCTGTGGACTATCAGAGTGTAGGTGAAACACAGAAATAGCATCGGGATTGAATACAACAGTCACCATGCGCACATTCCTACATGGAAGTAATGTCTCAAACAGTCTACGCTTTGCTCGTTCCCTGGAAGACCAGTAGAAGTTTCCGATGCACATCTGGTGGCATTCTGTAATCTATGGACTATCAGAGTGTTGATGAAACACAGAAATTTAATCGGGATTTAATACAACAGTCACCATGCGCACTTTCCTCCATGGGAGTAATGTCTCAAACAGTCTACGCTTTGATTGTTGCCTGGAATGCCAGTAGTAGTTTTCGATGCACAAATGGAGACATTCTGTAATCTGTGGACTATCAGAGTGTTGATGAAACACAGAAATTCCATCGGGATTGAATACAACAGTCACCATGCGCACTTTCCTCCATGGGAGTAATTCTCAAACAGTCTACGCTTTGATCGTTCCCTGGAAGCCCAGTAGTAGTTTCCGATGCACATCTGGTGGCATTCTGTAATCTGTGGACTATCAGAGTGTTGATGAAACACAGAAGTAGCATCGGGATTGAATACAACAGTCATCATGAGCACTTTCCTCCTTGGGACTAATGTCTCAAACAGTCTACGCTTTGATCGTTCACTGGAAGACCAGTAGTAGTTTTCGATGCACATCTGGTGGCATTCTGTAATCTGTGGACTATCAGAGTGTTGATGAAACACAGAAATTGCATAGGGATTGAATACAACAGTCACCATGCGCACTTCTCTAAAAGGGAGTAATGTCTCAAACAGTCTACGATTTGATCGTTCCCTGGAAGACCAGTAGTAGTTTCCGATTCACATCTGGTGGCATTCAGTAATCTGTGGACTATCAGAGTGTAGGTGAAACACAGAAATAGCATCGGGATTGAATACAACAGTCACCATGCGCACATTCCTCCATGGGAGTAATGTCTCAAACAGTCTACGCTTTGATTGTTCCCTGGAAGACCAGTAGAAGTTTCCGATGCACATCTGGTGGCATTCTGTAATCTATGGACTATCAGAGTGTTGATGAAACACAGAAATTTAATCGGGATTTAATACAACAGTCACCATGCGCACTTTTCTCCATGGGAGTAAAGTCTCAAACAGTCTACGTTTTCATTGTTCTCTGGAATGGCAGTAGTAGTTTTCGATGCACAAATGGAGGCATTCTGTAATCTGTGGACTATCAGAGTGTTGATGAAACACAGAAATTGCATCGGGATTGAATACAACAGTCACCATGCGCACTTTCCTCTATGGGAGTAATGTCTCAAACAGTCTACGCTTTGATCGTTCCCAGGAAGACCAGTAGTAGTTTCCGATGCACATCTGGAGGCATTCTGTAATCTGTGGACTAACTAAGTGTTGATGAAACACAGAAATTGCAAAGGGATTGAATACAACAGTCACCATTCGCACTTTCCTCCATGGGAGTAATGTCTCAAACAGTCTAAGCTTTGATCTTTCCCTGGAAGACCAGTAGTAGTTTCCGATGCACATCTGGTGGCATTCTGTAATCTGTGGACTATCATAGTGTTGATGAAACCCTGAAATTGAATCGGGATTGAATACAACAGTCACCATCCGCACTTTCCTCCATGGGAGTAATGTCTGAAACAGTCTACGCTTTGATCGTACCCTGGAAGACCATTAGTAGTTTCCGGTGCACATCTGGAAGCATTCTGTAATCTGTGGACCTTCAAAATGTTGATGAAACACAGAAATTGCATCGGGAGTGAATACAACAGTCACCATCCGCACTTTCCTCCATAGGAGTAACGTCTGAAACAGTCTACGCTTTGATCGTTCCCTGGAAGACCAGCAGAAGTATCCGATGCACATCTGGTGGCATTCTGTAATCTATGGACTATCAGAGTGGTGATGAAACACAGAAATAGCATCGGGATTGTATACAACAGTCACCATGCGCACTTTCCACCATAGGAGGAATGTCTCAAACAGTCTACGCTTTGATCGTTCCCTGGAAGACCAGTAGTAGTCTCCGATGCACTTCTGGTGGCATTCTGTAATCTGTGGAATAACAGAGTGTTGATGAAACACAGAAATTGCATCGGGATTGAATACAACAGTCAATATTCGCACTTTCCTCCATGGGAGTAATGTCCCAAACAGTCTACGCTATGATCGTTCCCTGGAAGACCAGTAGTAATTTTCGATGCTCATCTGGAGGCATTCTGTCATCTGTGGACTATCAGAGTGTTGATGAAACACAGAAATTGCATCGGGATTGAATACAACAGTCACCATGCGCACTTTCCTCCTTGGGAGTAATGTCTCAAACAGTCTACGCTTTGCTCGTTCCCTGGAAGACCAGTAGAAGTTTCCGATGCACATCTGGTGGCATTCTGTAATCTATGGGCTATCAGAGTGTTGATGAAACACAGAAATTTAATCGGGATTTAATACAACAGTCACCATGCGCACTTTCCTCCATGGGAGTAATGTCTCAAACAGTCTACGTTTTGATTGTTGCCTGGAATGCCAGTAGTAGTTTTCGATGCACAAATGGAGACATTCTGTAATCTGTGGACTATCAGAGTGTTGATGAAACACAGAAATTCCATCGGGATTGAATACAACCGTCACCATGCGCACTTTCCTCCATGGGAGTAATTCTCAAACAGTCTACGCTTTGATCGTTCCCTGGAAGCCCAGTAGTACTTTCCGATGCACATCTGGTGGCATTCTGTAATCTGTGGACTATCAGAGTGTTGATGAAACACAGAAGTAGCATCGGGATTGAATACAACAGTCATCATGAGCACTTTCCTCCTTGGGAGTAATGTCTCAAACAGTCTACGCTTTGATCGTTCACTGGAAGACCAGTAGTAGTTTCCGATTCACATCTGGTGGCATTCAGTAATCTGTTGACTATCAGAGTGTAGGTGAAACACAGAGAATGCATCGGGATTGAATACAACAATCACCATGCGCACTTTCCTCCACGGGAGTGATATCTCAAACAGTCTACGCTTTGATCGTTCCCTGGAATACCACTAGTGGTTTCCGATGCACATCTGGTGGCATTCTGTAATCAGTGGACTATCAGAGTGTAGGTGAAACACAGAAATAGCATCAGGATTGAATACAACAGTTACCATGCGCACATTCCTACATGGGAGTAATGTCTCAAGCAGTCTACGCTTTGCTCGTTCCCTGGAAGACCAGTAGAAGTTTCCGATGCACATCTGGTGGCATTCTGTAATCTATGGACTATCAGAGTGTTGATGAAACACAGAAATTTAATCGGGATTTAATACAACAGTCACCATGCGCACTTTCCTCCGTGGGAGTAATGTCTCAAACAGTCTACGTTTTGATTGTTGCCTGGAATGCCAGTAGTAGTTTTCGATGCACAACTGGTGGCATTCTGTAATCTGTAGATCATCAGAGTGTTGATGAAACACAGAGAATGCATCGGGATTGAATACAACAATCACCATGCGCACTTTCCTCCACGGGAGTGATATCTCAAACAGTCTACGCTTTGATCCTTCCCTGGAATACCACTAGTGGTTTCCGATGCACATCTGGTGGCATTCTGTAATCAGTGGACTATCAGAGTGTTGATGAAACACAGAAATAGCATCGGGATTGAATACAACAAACACCATGCGAACTTTACTCCATGGGAGTAATGTCTCAAACAGTCTACGCTTTGGTCGTTCCCTGGAAGAGCAGTAGTAGTTTCCGATGCACATCTGGTGGCATTCTGTAATCTGGGGACTAACAGAGTGTTGATGAAAGACAGAAATTGCATCGGGATGGAATACAACGGTCAATATTCGCACTTTCCTCCATGGGAGTAATGTCTCAAACAGTCTAAGCTTTTCTTTCCCTGGAAGAGCAGTAGTAGTTTCCGATGCACATCTGGTGGCATTTTGTAATCTGTGGACTATCAGAGTGTTGATGAAACACAGGAATTGCATCGGGATTGAATACAACAGTAACCATGCGCACTTTCCTCCATGGGAGTAATTCTCAAACATTCTACGCTTTGATCGTTCCCTGGAAGACCAGTAGTAGTTTCCGATTCACATCTGGTGGCATTCAGTAATCTGTGGACTATCAGAGTGTAGGTGAAACACAGATATAGCATCGAGATTGAATACAACAGTCACCATGCGCACCTTCCTCCATGGGAGTAATGTCTCAAACAGTCTACGCTTTGATTGTTCCCTGGAAGACCAGTAGAAGTTTCCGATGCACATCTGGTGGCATTCTGTAATCTATGGACTATCAGAGTGTTGATGAAACACAGAAATTTAATCGGGATTTAATACAACAGTCACCATGCGCACTTTTCTCCATGGGAGTAAAGTCTCAAACAGTCTACGTTTTCATTGTTCTCTGGAATGGCAGTAGTAGTTTTCGATGCACAAATGGAGGCATTCTGTAATCTGTGGACTATCAGAGTGTTGATGAAACACAGAAATTGCATCGGGATTGAATACAACAGTCACCATGCGCACTTTCCTCTATGGGAGTAATGTCTCAAACAGTCTACGCTTTGTTCGTTCCCAGGAAGACCAGTAGTAGTTTCCGATGCACATCTGGAGGCATTCTGTAATCTGTGGACTAACTAAGTGTTGATGAAACACAGAAATTGCAAAGGGATTGAATACAACAGTCACCATTCGCACTTTCCTCCATGGGAGTAATGTCTCAAACAGTCTAAGCTTTGATCTTTCCCTGGAAGACCAGTAGTAGTTTCCGATGCACATCTGGTGGCATTCTGTAATCTGTGGACTATCATAGTGTTGATGAAACCCTGAAATTGAATCGGGATTGAATACAACAGTCACCATCCGCACTTTCCTCCATGGGAGTAATGTCTGAAACAGTCTACGCTTTGATCGTACCCTGGACGACCATTAGTAGTTTCCGGTGCACATCTGGAAGCATTCTGTAATCTGTGGACCTTCAAAATGTTGATGAAACACAGAAATTGCATCGGGAGTGAATACAACAGTCACCATCCGCACTTTCCTCCATGGGAGTAACGTCTGAAACAGTCTACGCTTTGATCGTTCCCTGGAAGACCAGCAGAAGTATCCGATGCACATCTGGTGGCATTCTGTAATCTATGGACTATCAGAGTGTTGATGAAACACAGAAATAGCATCGGGATTGTATACAACAGTCACCATGCGCACTTTCCTCCATAGGAGGAATGTCTCAAACAGTCTACGCTTTGATCGTTCCCTGGAAGACCAGTAGTAGTCTCCGATGCACTTCTGGTGGCATTCTGTAATCTGTGGAATAACAGAGTGTTGATGAAACACAGAAATTGCATCGGGATTGAATACAACAGTCAATATTCGCACTTTCCTCCATGGGAGTAATGTCTCAAACAGTCTACGCTATGATCGTTCCCTGGAAGACCAGTAGTAATTTTCGATGCTCATCTGGAGGCATTCTGTCATCTGTGGACTATCAGAGTGTTGATGAAACACAGAAATTGCATCGGGATTGAATACAACAGTCAGCATGCGCACTTTCCTCCATGGGAGTAATGTCTCAAGAAGTCTACGTTTTGATCGTTCCCTGGAAGACCATTAGTAGTATCCGGTGCACATCTGGAGGCATTCTGTAATCTGTGGACTATCAGAGTGTTGTTAAAACACAGAAATTGCATCGGGATTGAATACAACAGTCACCATGCGCATTTTCCTCCATGGGAGTAACGTCTGAAACAGTCTACGCTTTGATCGTTCAAAGAAAGACCAGTAGTAGTTTCCGATGCACATGTGGTGGCATTCTGTAATCTGTGGACTATCAGAGAGTTGATGAAACACAGAAATACCATCGGGATTGAATACAACAGTCACCATGCGCACATTCCTCCATGGGAGTAATGTCTCAAACAGTCTACGGTTTGATCGTTCCCTGGAAGACCAGTAGAAGTTTCCGATGCACATCTGGTGGCATTCTGTAATCTATGGACTATCAGAGTGTTGATGAAACACAGAAATTTAATCGGGATTTAATACAACAGTCACCATGCGCACTTTCCTCCATGGGAGTAAAGTCTCAAACAGTCTACGTTTTCATTGTTCTCTGGGATGGCAGTAGTAGTTTTCGATGCACAAATGGAGGCATTCTGTAATCTGTGGACTATCAAAGTGTTGATGAAACACAGAAATTGCATCGGGATTGAATACAACAGTCACCATGCGCACTTTCCTCTATGGGAGTAATGTCTCAAACAGTCTACGCTTTGATCGTTCCCAGGAAGACCAGTAGTAGTTTCCGATGCACATCTGGAGGCATTCTGTAATCTGTGGACTAACTAAGTGTTGATGAAACACAGAAATTGCAAAGGGATTGAATACAACAGTCACCATGCGCACTTTCCTCCATGGGAGTAATGTCTCAAACAGTCTACGCTTTGATCTTTCCCTGGAAGACCAGTAGTAGTTTCCGATGCACATCTGGTGGCATTCTGTAATCTGTGGACTATCATAGTGTTGATGAAACAATGAAATTGAATCGGGATTGAATACAACAGTCACCATCCGCACTTCCCTCCATGGGAGTAATGTCTGAAACAGTCTACGCTTTGATCGTACCCTGGAAGACCAGTAGAAGTATCCGATGCACATCTGGTGTCATTCTGTAATCTATGGACTATCAGAGTGTTGATGAAACACAGAAATAGCATCGGGATTGTATACAACAGTCACCATGCGCACTTTCCTCCATGGGAGGAATGTCTCAAACAGTCTACGCTTTGATCGTTCCCTGGAAGACCAGTAGTAGTCTCCGATGCACATCTGGTGGCATTCTGTAATCTGTGGAATAACAGAGTGTTGATGAAACAGAGAAATTGCATCGGGATTGAATACAACAGTCAATATTCGCACTTTCCTCCATGGGAGTAATGTCTCAAACAGTCTACGCTATGATCGTTCCCTGGAAGACCAGTAGTAATTTTCGATGCTCATCTGGAGGCATTCTGTCATCTGTGGACTATCAGAGTGTTGATGAAACACAGAAATTGCATCGGGATTGAATACAACAGTCACCATGCGCACTTTCCTCCATGGGAGTAATGTCTCAAGAAGTCTACGTTTTGATCGTTCCCTGGAAGACCATTAGTAGTTTCCGGTGCACATCTGGAGGCATTCTGTAATCTGTGGACTATCAGAGTGTTGTTGAAACACAGATATTGCATCGCGATTGAATACAACAGTCACCATGCGCACTTTCCTCCATGGGAGTAATTCTCAAACATTCTACGCTTTGATCGTTCCCTGTAAGACCAGTAGTAGTTTCCGATGCACATCTGGTGGCATTCAGTAATCTGTGGACTATCAGAGTGTAGGTGAAACACAGAAATAGCATCGGGATTGAATACAACAGTCACCATCCGCACTTTCCTCAATGGGAGTAACGTCTGAAACAGTCTACGCTTTGATCGTTCCCTGGAAGACCAGTAGAAGTATCCGATGCACATCTGGTGGCATTCTGTAATCTATGGACTATCAGAGTGTTGATGAAACACAGAAATAGCATCGGGATTGTATACAACAGTCACCATGCGCCCTTTCCTCCATGGGAGGAATGTCTCAAACAGTCTACGCTTTGATCGTTCCCTGGAAGACCAGTAGTAGTCTCCGATGCACATCTGGTGGCATTCTGTAATCTGTGGAATAACAGAGTGTTGATGAAACACAGAAATTGCATCGGGATTGAATACAACAGTCAATATTCGCACTTTCCTCCATGGGAGTAATGTCTCAAACAGTCTACGCTATGATCGTTCCCTGGAAGACCAGTAGTAATTTTCGATGCTCATCTGGTGGCATTCTGTAATCTATGGACTATCAGAGTGTTGATGAAACACAGAAATTTAATCGGGATTTAATACAACAGTCACCATGCGCACTTTCCTCCATGGGAGTAATGTCTCAAACAGTCTACGCTTTGATTGTTCCCTGGAAGACCAGTAGAAGTTTCCAATGCACATCTGGTGGCATTCTGTAATCTATGGACTATCAGAGTGTTGATGAAACACAGAAATTTAATCGGGATTTAATACAACAGTCACCATGCGCACTTTTCTCCATGGGAGTAAAGTCTCAAACAGTCTACGTTTTCATTGTTCTCTGGAATGGCAGTAGTAGTTTTCGATGCACAAATGGAGGCATTCTGTAATCTGTGGACTACCAGAGTGTTGATGAAACACAGAAATTGCATCGGGATTGAATACAACAGTCACCATGCGCACTTTCCTCTATGGGAGTAATGTCTCAAACAGTCTACGCTTTGTTCGTTCCCAGGAAGACCAGTAGTAGTTTCCGATGCACATCTGGAGGCATTCTGTAATCTGTGGACTAACTAAGTGTTGATGAAACACAGAAATTGCAAAGGGATTGAATACAACAGTCACCATTCGCACTTTCCTCCAAGGGAGTAATGTCTCAAACAGTCTAAGCTTTGATCTTTCCCTGGAAGACCAGTAGTAGTTTCCGATGCACATCTGGTGGCATTCTGTAATCTGTGGACTATCATAGTGTTGATGAAACCCTGAAATTGAATCGGGATTGAATACAACAGTCACCATCCGCACTTTCCTCCATGGGAGTAATGTCTGAAACAGTCTACGCTTTGATCGTACCCTGGAAGACCATTAGTAGTTTCCGGTGCACATCTGGAAGCATTCTGTAATCTGTGGACCTTCAAAATGTTGATGAAACACAGAAATTGCATCGGGAGTGAATACAACAGTCACCATCCGCACTTTCCTCCATGGGAGTAACGTCTGAAACAGTCTACGCTTTGATCGTTCCCTGGAAGACCAGCAGAAGTATCCGATGCACATCTGGTGGCATTCTGTAATCTATGGACTATCAGAGTGTTGATGAAACACAGAAATAGCATCGGGATTGTATACAACAGTCACCATGCGCACTTTCCTCCATAGGAGGAATGTCTCAAACAGTCTACGCTTTGATCGTTCCCTGGAAGACCAGTAGTAGTCTCCGATGCACTTCTGGTGGCATTCTGTAATCTGTGGAATAACAGAGTGTTGATGAAACACAGAAATTGCATCGGGATTGAATACAACAGTCAATATTCGCACTTTCCTCCATGGGAGTAATGTCTCAAACAGTCTACGCTATGATCGTTCCCTGGAAGACCAGTAGTAATTTTCGATGCTCATCTGGAGGCATTCTGTCATCTGTGGACTATCAGAGTGTTGATGAAACACAGAAATTGCATCGGGATTGAATACAACAGTCACCATGCGCACTTTCCTCCATGGGAGTAATGTCTCAAGAAGTCTACGTTTTGATCGTTCCCTGGAAGACCATTAGTAGTATCCGGTGCACATCTGGAGGCATTCTGTAATCTGTGGACTATCAGAGTGTTGTTAAAACACAGAAATTGCATCGGGATTGAATACAACAGTCACCATGCGCATTTTCCTCCATGGGAGTAACGTCTGAAACAGTCTACGCTTTGATCGTACCCTGGAAGACCATTAGTAGTTTCCGGTGCACATCTGGAAGCATTCTGTAATCTGTGGACCTTCAAAATGTTGATGAAACACAGAAATTGCATCGGGAGTGAATACAACAGTCACCATCCGCACTTTCCTCCATTGGAGTAACGTCTGAAACAGTCTACGCTTTGATCGTTCCCTGGAAGACCAGCAGAAGTATCCGATGCACATCTGGTGGCATTCTGTAATCTATGGACTATCAGAGTGGTGATGAAACACAGAAATAGCATCGGGATTGTATACAACAGTCACCATGCGCACTTTCCACCATAGGAGGAATGTCTCAAACAGTCTACGCTTTGATCGTTCCCTGGAAGACCAGTAGTAGTTTCCGATGCACTTCTGGTGGCATTCTGTAATCTGTGGAATAACAGAGTGTTGATGAAACACAGAAATTGCATCGGGATTGAATACAACAGTCAATATTCGCACTTTCCTCCATGGGAGTAATGTCTCAAACAGTCTACGCTATGATCGTTCCCTGGAAGACCAGTAGTAATTTTCGATGCTCATCTGGAGGCATTCTGTCATCTGTGGACTATCAGAGTGTTGATGAAACACAGAAATTGCATCGGGATTGAATACAACAGTCACCATGCGCACTTTCCTCCTTGGGAGTAATGTCTCAAACAGTCTACGCTTTGCTCGTTCCCTGGAAGACCAGTAGAAGTTTCCGATGCACATCTGGTGGCATTCTGTAATCTATGGACTATCAGAGTATTGATGAAACACAGAAATTTAATCGGGATTTAATACAACAGTCACCATGCGCACTTTCCTCCATGGGAGTAATGTCTCAAACAGTCTACGTTTTGATTGTTGCCTGGAAGACCAGTAGTAATTTTCGATGCTCATCTGGAGGCATTCTGTAATCTGTGGACTATCAGAGTGTTGATGAAACACAGAAATTCCATCGGGATTGAATACAACAGTCACCATGCGCACTTTCCTCCATGGGAGTAATTCTCAAACAGTCTACGCTTTGATCGTTCCCTGGAAGCCCAGTAGTAGTTTCCGATGCACATCTGGTGGCATTCTGTAATCTGTGGACTATCAGAGTGTTGATGAAACACAGAAGTAGCATCGGGATTGAATACAACAGTCATCATGAGCACTTTCCTCCTTGGGAGTAATGTCTCAAACAGTCTACGCTTTGATCGTTCACTGGAAGACCAGTAGTAGTTTCCGATTCACATCTGGTGGCATTCTGTAATCTGTGGACTATCAGAGTGTAGTTGAAACACAGAGAATGCATCGGGATTGAATACAAAAATCACCATGCGCACTTTCCTCCACGGGAGTGATATCTCAAACAGTCTACGCTTTGATCGTTCCCTGGAATACCACTAGTGGTTTCCGACGCACATCTGGTGGCATTCTGTAATCAGTGGACTATCAGAGTGTAGGTGAAACACAGAAATAGCATCAGGATTGAATACAACAGTTACCATGCGCACATTCCTACATGGGAGTAATGTCTCAAGCAGTCTACGCTTTGCTCGTTCCCTGGAAGACCAGTAGAAGTTTCCGATGCACATCTGGTGGCATTCTGTAATCTATGGACTATCAGAGTGTTGATGAAACACAGAAATTTAATCGGGATTTAATACAACAGTCACCATGCGCACTTTCCTCCATGGGAGTAATGTCTCAAACAGTCTACGTTTTGATTGTTGCCTGGAATGCCAGTAGTAGTTTTCGATGCACAACTGGTGGCATTCTGTAATCTGTAGATCATCAGAGTGTTGATTAAACACAGAGAATGCATCGGGATTGAATACAACAATCACCATGCGCACTTTCCTCCACGGGAGTGATATCTCAAACAGTCTACGCTTTGATCCTTCCCTGGAATACCACTAGTGGTTTCCGATGCACATCTGGTGGCATTCTGTAATCAGTGGACTATCAGAGTGTTGATGAAACACAGAAATAGCATCGGGATTGAATACAACAAACACCATGCGAACTTTACTCCATGGGAGTAATGTCTCAAACGGTCTACGCTTTGGTCGTTCCCTGGAAGAGCAGTAGTAGTTTCCGATGCACATCTGGTGGCATTCTGTAATCTGGGGACTAACAGAGTGTTGATGAAAGACAGAAATTGCATCGGGATTGAATACAACGGTCAATATTCGCACTTTCCTCCATGGGAGTAATGTCTCAAACAGTCTAAGCTTTGATCTTTCCCTGGAAGAGCAGTAGTAGTTTCCGATTCACATCTGGTGGCATTCAGTAATCTGTGGACTATCAGAGTGTAGGTGAAACAAAGAAATAGCATCGAGATTGAATACAACAGTCACCATGCGCACCTTCCTCCATGGGAGTAATGTCTCAAACAGTCTACGCTTTGATTGTTCCCTGGAAGACCAGTAGAAGTTTCCGATGCACATCTGGTGGCATTCTGTAATCTATGGACTATCAGAGTGTTGATGAAACACAGAAATTTAATCGGGATTTAATACAACAGTCACCATGCGCACTTTTCTCCATGGGAGTAAAGTCTCAAACAGTCTACGTTTTCATTGTTCTCTGGAATGGCAGTAGTAGTTTTCGATGCACAAATGGAGGCATTCTGTAATCTGTGGACTATCATAGTGTTGATGAAACCCTGAAATTGAATCGGGATTGAATACAACAGTCACCATCCGCACTTTCCTCCATGGGAGTAACGTCTGAAACAGTCTACGCTTTGATCGTTCCCTGGAAGACCAGCAGAAGTATCCGATGCACATCTGGTGGCATTCTGTAATCTATGGACTATCAGAGTGTTGATGAAACACAGAAATAGCATCGGGATTGTATACAACAGTCACCATGCGCACTTTCCTCCATAGGAGGAATGTCTCAAACAGTCTACGCTTTGATCGTTCCCTGGAAGACCAGTAGTAGTCTCCGATGCACTTCTGGTGGCATTCTGTAATCTGTGGAATAACAGAGTGTTGATGAAACACAGAAATTGCATCGGGATTGAATACAACAGTCAATATTCGCACTTTCCTCCATGGGAGTAATGTCTCAAACAGTCTACGCTATGATCGTTCCCTGGAAGACCAGTAGTAATTTTCGATGCTCATCTGGAGGCATTCTGTCATCTGTGGACTATCAGAGTGTTGATGAAACACAGAAATTGCATCGGGATTGAATACAACAGTCACCATGCGCATTTTCCTCCATGGGAGTAACGTCTGAAACAGTCTACGCTTTGATCGTTCAAAGAAAGACCAGTAGTAGTTTCCGATGCACATGTGGTGGCATTCTGTAATCTGTGGACTATCAGAGAGTTGATGAAACACAGAAATACCATCGGGATTGAATACAACAGTCACCATGCGCACATTCCTCCATGGGAGTAATGTCTCAAACAGTCTACGGTTTGATCGTTCCCTGGAAGACCAGTAGAAGTTTCCGATGCACATCTGGTGGCATTCTGTAATCTATGGACTATCAGAGTGTTGATGAAACATAGAAATTTAATCGGGATTTAATACAACAGTCACCATGCGCACTTTCCTCCATGGGAGTAAAGTCTCAAACAGTCTACGTTTTCATTGTTCTCTGGAATGGCAGTAGTAGTTTTCGATGCACAAATGGAGGCATTCTGTAATCTGTGGACTATCAGAGTGTTGATGAAACACAGAAATTGCATCGGGATTGAATACAACAGTCACCATGCGCACTTTCCTCTATGGGAGTAATGTCTCAAACAGTCTACGCTTTGATCGTTCCCAGGAAGACCAGTAGTAGTTTCCGATGCACATCTGGAGGCATTCTGTAATCTGTGGACTAACTAAGTGTTGATGAAACACAGAAATTGCAAAGGGATTGAATACAACAGTCACCATGCGCACTTTCCTCCATGGGAGTAATGTCTCAAACAGTCTACGCTTTGATCTTTCCCTGGAAGACCAGTAGTAGTTTCCGATGCACATCTGGTGGCATTCTGTAATCTGTGGACTATCATAGTGTTGATGAAACCCTGAAATTGAATCGGGATTGAATACAACAGTCACCATCCGCACTTTCCTCCATGGGAGTAATGTCTGAAACAGTCTACGCTTTGATCGTACCCTGGAAGACCAGTAGAAGTATCCGATGCACATCTGGTGTCATTCTGTAATCTATGGACCATCAGAGTGTTGATGAAATACAGAAATAGCATCGGGATTGTATACAACAGTCACCATGCGCACTTTCCTCCATGGGAGGAATGTCTCAAACAGTCTACGCTTTGATCGTTCCCTGGAAGACCAGTAGTAGTCTCCGATGCACATCTGGTGGCATTCTGTAATCTGTGGAATAACAGAGTGTTGATGAAACAGAGAAATTGCATCGGGATTGAATACAACAGTCAATATTCGCACTTTACTCCATGGGAGTAATGTCTCAAACAGTCTACGCTATGATCGTTCCCTGGAAGACCAGTAGTAATTTTCGATGCTCATCTGGAGGCATTCTGTCATCTGTGGACTATCAGAGTGTTGATGAAACACAGAAATTGCATCGGGATTGAATACAACAGTCACCATGCGCACTTTCCTCCATGGGAGTAATGTCTCAAGAAGTCTACGTTTTGATCGTTCCCTGGAAGACCATTAGTAGATTCCGGTGCACATCTGGAGGCATTCTGTAATCTGTGGACTATCAGAGTGTTGTTGAAACACAGATATTGCATCGCGATTGAATACAACAGTCACCATGCGCACTTTCCTCCATGGGAGTAATTCTCAAACATTCTACGATTTGATCGTTCCCTGTAAGACCAGTAGTAGTTTCCGATGCACATCTGGTGGCATTCAGTAATCTGTGGACTATCAGAGTGTAGGTGAAACACAGAAATAGCATCGGGATTGAATACAACAGTCACCATCCGCACTTTCCTCAATGGGAGTAACGTCTGAAACAGTCTACGCTTTGATCGTTCCCTGGAAGACCAGTAGTAGTCTCCGATGCACATCTGGTGGCATTCTGTAATCTGTGGAATAACAGAGTGTTGATGAAACACAGAAATTGCATCGGGATTGAATACAACAGTCAATATTCGCACTTTCCTCCATGGGAGTAATGTCTCAAACAGTCTACGCTATGATCGTTCCCTGGAAGACCAGTAGTAATTTTCGATGCTCATCTGGTGGCATTCTGTAATCTATGGACTATCAGAGTGTTGATGAAACACAGAAATTTAATCGGGATTTAATACAACAGTCACCATGCGCAATTTCCTCCATGGGAGTAATGTCTCAAACAGTCTACGTTTCTATTGTTCTCTGGAATGGCAGTAGTAGTTTTCGATGCACAAATGGAGGCATTCTGTAATCTGTGGACTATCAGAGTGTTGATGAAACACAGAAATTGCATCGGGATTGAATACAACAGTCACCATGCGCACTTTCCTCCATGGGAGTAATTCTCAAACAGTCTACGCTTTGATCGTTCCCTGGAAGACCAGTAGTAGTTTCCGATGCACATCTGGTGGCATTCTGTAATCTGTGGACTATCAGAGTGTTGATGAAACACAGAAGTAGCATCGGGATTGAATACAACAGTCATCATGAGCACGTTCCTCCTTGGGAGTAATGTCTCAAACAGACTACGCTTTGATCGTGCACTGGAAGACCAGTAGTAGTTTTCGATGCACATCTGGTGGCATTGTGTAATCTGTGGACTATCAGAGTGTTGAAGAAACACAGAAATTCCATTTTGATTGAATACAACAGTCACCATGCGCACTTCTCTCCATGGGAGTAATGTCTCAAACAGTCTGCGATTTGATCGTTCCCTGGAACACCAGTAGTAGTTTCCGATGCACATGTGGTGGCATTCTGTAATCTGTGGACTATCAGAGAGTTGATGAAACACAGAAATAGCATCGGGATTGAATTCAACAGTCACAATTCTCACATTCCTCCATGTGAGTAATGTCTCAAACAGTCTACGTTCTGTTTGCTCCCTGAAAGACTAGTAGTGGTTTCCGATGCACAACTGGTGGCATTCTGTAATCTGTGGACTTTCAGAGTGTTGATGAAACACAGAGAATGCATCGGGATTGAATACAACAGTCACCATGCGCACTTTCCTCCACGGGAGTGATATCTCAAACCGTCTACGCTTTGATCGTTCCCTGGAATACCAGTATTAGTTTCCGATGCACATCTGGTGGCATTCTGTAATCTGTGGACTATCAGAGTGTTGATGAAACACAGAAATAGCATCGGGATTGTATACAACAGTCACCATGCGCACTTTCTTCCATGGGAGTAATGTCTCAAACAGTCTACGCTTTGATCGTTCCCTGGAAGACCAGTAGTAGTCTCCGATGCACATCTGGTGGCATTCTGTAATCTGTGGACTAACTGAGTGTTGATGAAACACAGAAATTGCATCGGGATTGAATACAACAGTCACCATGCGCACTTTCCTCCATGGGAGTAATGTCTCAAACAGTCTACGCTTTGATCGTTCCCTGGAAGACCAGTAGTAGTCTCCGATGCACATCTGGTGGCATTCTGTAATCTGTGGGCTAACAGAGTGTTGATGAAACACAGAAATTGCATCGGGATTGAATACAACAGTCAATATTCGAACTTTCCTCCATGGGGGTAATGTCTCAAACAGTCTACGCTATGATCGTTCCCTGGAAGACCAGTAGTAATTTTCGATGCACTTCTGGAGGCATTCTGTCATCTGTGGACTATCAGAGTTTTGATGAAACACAGAAATTGCATCGGGATTGAATACAACAGTCACCATGCGCACTTCCCTCCATGGGAGTAATGTCTCAAAGAATCTACGTTTTGATCGTTCCCTGGAAGACCATTAGTAGTCTCCGGTGCACATATGGAGGCATTCTGTAATCTGTGGACTACCAGAGTGTTGATGAAACACAGAAGTAGCATCGGGATTGAATACAACAGTCACCATGCGCACTTTCCTACATGGGAGTAATGCTCAAACATTCTACGCTTTGATCGTTCCCTGGAAGACCAGTAGTAGTTTCCGATGCACATCTGGTGGCATTCAGTAATCTGTGGACTATCAGAGTGTTGGTGAAAGACAGAAATAGCATCGGGATGAATACAACAGTCACCATTCGCACATTCCTCCAAGGGAGTAATGTCTCAAACAGTATACGTTTTGATTGTTCCCTGGAAGACCAGTAGTAGTTTTCGATGCACTTCTGGAGGCATTTTGTAATCTGTGGACTATCAGAGTGTTGTTGAAACACTGAAATTGAATCGGGATTGAATACAACAGTCACCATGCACACTTCCCTCCATGGGAGTAATGTCTCAAACAGTCTACGCTTTGATCGTTCCCTGGAATGCAGTAGTAGTTTCCAATGCACATCTGGTGGCATTCTGTAATCAGTGGACAATCAGAGTGTTGATGAAACACAGAAATAGCATCGGGATTGAATACAACAGTCACCATGCGCACTTTCCTCCATGGGAGTAATGTCTCAAACAGTCTACGCTTTGAACGTTCCCTGGAAGACCAGTAGCAGTTTCCGATGCACATCTGGTGGCATTCTGTGATATGTGGACTAACAGAGTGTTGATGAAACAGAGATTGCATCGGGATTTAATACAACAGTCAATATTCGCACTTTCCTCCATGGGAGTATTGTCTCAAACAGTCTACGCTTTGATCGTTCCCTGGAAGACCAGTAGTAATTTCCGATGCACATCTGGAGGCATTCTGTAATCTGTGGACTATCAGAGTGTTGATGAAACACAGAAATTGCATCGGGATTGAATACAACAGTCACCATGCGCACTTTCCTCCATGGGAGTAATTCTCAAACAGTCTACGCTTTGATCGTTCCCTGGAAGACCAGTAGTAGTTTCCGATGCACATCTGCTGGCATTCTGTAATCTGTGGACTATCAGAGTGTTGATGAAACACAGAAATTGCGTCGGGATTGAATACAACAGTCACCATGCGCACATTCCTCCATGGGAGTAATGTCTCAAACAGTCTACGCTTTGATCGTTCCCTGGAAGACCAGTAGAAGTTTCCGATGCACATCTGGTAGCATTCTGTAAACTATGGACTATCAGAGTGTTGATGAAACACAGAGATTGCATCGGGATTGAATACAACAGTCACCATGCGCACTTTCCTCCATGGGAGTATTGTCTCAAACAGTCTACGTTTTGATTGTTCCCTGGAAGACCAGTAGTAGTTTTCGATGCACAAATGGAGGCATTCTGTAATTTGTGGACTATCAGAGTGTTGATGAAACACAGAAATTCCATCGGGATTGAATACAACAGTCACCATGCGCACTTTCCTCCATGGCAGTAATTCTCAAACAGTTTACGCTTTGATCGTTCCCTGGAAGACCAGTAGTAGTTTCCGATGCACATCTGGTGGCATTCTGTAATCTGTGGACTATCAGAGTGTTGATGAAACATAGAAGTAGCATCGGTATTGAATACAACAGTCATCATGAGCATTTTCCTCTTTGGGAGTAATGTCTCTAACAGGCTACGCTTTGATCGTTCTCTGGAAGACCAGTAGTACTATTGGATGCACATCTGGAGGCATTCTGTAATCTGTGGACCACCAGAGTGTTGATGAAACAGAGAAATTGCATCGTGATTGAATACAACAGTCACCATGCGCACTTCCTTCCATGGGAGTAATGTCGCAAACAGTCTACGATTTGATCGTTCCCTGGAACACCAGTAGTAGTTTCCGATGCACATCTGGTGGCATTCTGTAATCTGTGGACTAACAGAGTGTTGATGAAACACAGAAATTGCATCGGGATTGAATACAACAGTCAATATTCGCACTTTCCTCCATGGGAGTAATGTCTCAAACAGTCTACGCTTTGATCGTTCCCTGGAAGACCAGTAGTAATTTTCGATGCACATCTGGAGGCATTCAGTAATCTGTGGACTATAAGAGTGTTGGTGAAACACAGAAATAGCATCGGGATTGAATACAACTGTCACCATGCGCACTTTCCTCCATGGGAGTAATTCTCAAACTTTCTACGCTTTGATCGTTCCCTGGATGACCAGTAGTAGTTTCCGATGCACATCTGGTGGCATTCAGTAATCTGTGGACTATAAGAGTGTTGGTGAAACACAGAAATAGCATCGGGATTGAATACAACTGTCACCATGCGCACTTTCCTCCATGGGAGTAATGTTTTAAACAGTCTACGATTTGATCGTTCCCTGGAAGACAATTAGTAGTTTCCGATGCACATCTGGTGGCATTTTGTAATCTGTGGACTATCAGAGTGTTGATGAAACACAGAAATTGCATCGGGATTGAATAGAACAGTCACCATGCGCACATTCCTCCATGGGAGTAATGTCTGAAACAGTCTACGCTTTGATCGTTCCCTGGAAGACAAGTAGAAGTTTCCGATGGACATCTGATAGCATTCTGTAATCTATGGACTATCAGAGTGTTGATGAAACACAGAAGTAGCATCGGGATTGAATACAACAGTCATCATGAACACATTCCTCCTTGGGAGTAATGTCTCAAACAGTCTACGCTTTGATCGTTCTCTGGAAGACCAGTAGTAGTTTTGGATGCACATCTGGTGGCATTCCGTAATCTGTGTACTATCAGAGAGTTGATGAAACACAGAAATTGCATCGGGATTGAATACAACAGTCACAGTGCGCACATTCCTCCATGTGAGTAATGTCTCAAATAGTCTACGCTTTGATCGTTCCCTGAAAGACCAGTAGTGGTTTCCGATGCACAACTGGTGGCATTCTGTAATCTGTAGACTATCAGAGTGTTGATGAAACACAGAGAATGCATTGGGATTGAATACAACAGTCACCATGAGCACTTTCCTCCACGGGAGTGATATCTCAAACAGTCTACGCTTTGATCGTTCCCAGGAATACCAGTAGTAGTTTCCGATGCACATCTGGTGGCATTCTGTATTCTGTGGACTATCAGAGTGTTGATGAAACACAGAAATAGCATCGGGATTGAATACAACAGTCACCATGCGCACTTTCCTCCATGGGAGTAATGTCTCGAAGTCTACGCTTTGATCGTTCCCTGGAAGACCAGTAGTAGTCTCCGATGCACATCTGGTGGCATACTGTAATCTGTGGACTAACAGAGTGTTGATGAAACACAGAAATTGCATCGGGATTGAATACAACAGTCAATTTTCTCACTTTCCTCCATGGGAGTAATGTCTCAAACAGTCTACGCTTTGATCGTTCCCTGGAATGCAGTAGTAGTTTCCAATGCACATCTGGTGGCATTCTGTAATCAGTGGACAATCAGAGTGTTGATGAAACACAGATATAGCATCGGGATTGAATACAACAGTCACCATTCGCACTTTCCTCCATGGGAGTAATGTCTCAAACAGTCTACGCTTTGAACGTTCCCTGGAAGACCAGTAGTAGTTTCCGATGCACATCTGGTGGCATTCTGTGATATGTGGACTAACAGAGTGTTGATGAAACAGAGATTGCATCGGGATTTAATACAACAGTCAATATTCGCACTTTCCTCCATGGGAGTATTGTCTCAAACAGTCTACGCTTTGATCGTTCCCTGGAAGACCAGTAGTAATTTCCGATGCACATCTGGAGGCATTCTGTAATCTGTGGACTATCAGAGTGTTGATGAAACACAGAAATTGCATCGGGATTGAATACAACAGTCACCATGCGCACTTTCCTCCATGGGACTAATTCTCAAACAGTCTACGCTTTGATCGTTCCCTGGAAGACCAGTAGTAGTTTCCGATGCACATCTGCTGGCATTCTGTAATCTGTGGACTATCAGAGTGTTGATGAAACACAGAAATTGCGTCGGGATTGAATACAACAGTCACCATGCGCACATTCCTCCATGGGAGTATTGTCTCAAACAGTCTACGTTTTGATTGTTCCCTGGAAGACCAGTAGTAGTTTTCGATGCACAAATGGAGGCATTCTGTAATTTGTGGACTAACAGAGTGTTGATGAAACACAGAAATTCCATCGGGATTGAATACAACAGTCACCATGCGCACTTTCCTCCATGGCAGTAATTCTCAAACAGTTTACGCTTTGATCGTTCCCTGGAAGACCAGTAGTAGTTTCCGATGCACATCTGGTGGCATTCTGTAATCTGTGGACTATCAGAGTGTTGATGAAACATAGAAGTAGCATCGGTATTGAATACAACAGTCATCATGAGCATTTTCCTCTTTGGGAGTAATGTCTCTAACAGTCTACGCTTTGATCGTTCTCTGGAAGACCAGTAGTACTTTTGGATGCACATCTGGAGGCATTCTGTAATCTGTGGACCACCAGAGTGTTGATGAAACAGAGAAATTGCATCGTGATTGAATACAACAGTCACCATGCGCACTTCCTTCAATGGGAGTAATGTCGCAAACAGTCTACGATTTGATCGTTCCCTGGAACACCAGTAGTAGTTTCCGATGCACATCTGGTGGCATTTTGTAATCTGTGGACTAGCAGAGTGTTGATGAAACACATGGAATGCATCGGGATTGATTACAACAGTCACCATGCGCAATTTCCTCCACGGGAGTAATATCTCAAACAGTCTACGACTTGATCGTTCCCTGGAATGCCAGTAGTAGTTTCCGATGCACATCTGGTGGCATTCTGTAATCTGTGGACTATCAGAGTGTTGATGAAACACAGAAATAGCATCGGGATTGAACACAACAGTCACCATGCGCACTTTCTTCCATGGAAGTAATGTCTTAAAGTCTACGCTTTGATCGTTCCCTGGAAGACCAGTAGTAGTCTCCGAGGCACATCTGGTGGCATTCTGTAATCTGTGGACTAACAGAGTGTTGATGAAACACAGAAATTGCATCGGGATTGAATACAACAGTCACCATGCGCACTTTCCTCCATGGGAGTAATGTCTGATACAATCTACGCTTTGATCGTTCCCTGGAAGACCATTAGTAGCTTCCGGTGCACATCTGGAAGCATTCTGTAATCTGTGGACCTTCAAAATGTTGATAAAACACAGAAATTGCATCGGGAGTGAATACAACAGTCACCATCCGCACTTTCCTCCAAGGGAGTAACGTCTGAAACAGACTACGCTTTGATCGTTCCCAGGAAGACCAGTAGTAGTTTCCGATGCACATCTGGAGGCAATCTGTAATCTGTGGACTATCAGAGTGTTGATGAAACACAGAAATTGCATCAACAGTCACCATGCGCACATTCCTCCATGGGAGTAATGTCTCAAACACTCTACGCTTTGATCGTTCCCTGAAAGACCAGTAGTGGTTTCCGATGCACAACTGGTGGCATTCTGTAATCTGTGGACCATCAGAGTGTTGATGAAACACAGAGAATGCATCGGGATTGAATACAACAGTCACCATGCGCACTTTCCCCCACGGGAGTGATATCACAAACAGTCTGCGCTTTGATCGTTCCCTGGAATGCAGTAGTAGTTTCCAATGCACATCTGGTGGCATTCTGTAATCAGTGGACTATCAGAGTGTTGATGACACACAGAAATAGCATCGGGATTGATTACAACAGACACCATGCGCACTTTCCTCCATGGGAGTAATGTTTTAAACAGTCTACGATTTGATCGGTCCCTGGAAGACAATTAGTAGTTTCCGATGCACATCTGGTGGCATTTTGTAATCTGTGGACTATCAGAGTGTTGATGAAACACAGAAATTGCATCGGGATTGAATAGAACAGTCATCATGCGCACATTCCTCCATGGGAGTAATGTCTGAAACAGTCTACGCTTTGATCGTTCCCTGGAAGACAAGTAGAAGTTTCCGATGCACATCTGGTAGCATTCTGTAATCTATGGACTATCAGAGTGTTGATGAAACAAAGAAATTTAATCGGGATTGAATACAACAGTCACCATGCGCTCTTTTCTCCATGGGAATATTGTCTCAAACAGTCTACGTTTTGATTGTTCCCTGGAAGACCAGTAGTAGTTTCCGATGCTCATCTGGTAGCATTCTTTAATCTGTGGACTATCAGAGTGTTGATGAAACACAGAAATTCCATCGGGATTGAATACAATAGTCACTATGCGCACATTCCTCCATGGGAATATTGTCTCAAACAGTCTACGTTTTGATTGTTCCCTGGAAGACCAATAGTAGTTTCCGATGCTCATCTGGTAGCATTCTTTAATCTGTGGACTATCAGAGTGTTGATGAAACACAGAAATTCCATCGGGATTGAATACAATAGTCACTATGCGCACATTCCTCCATGGGAGTAATTCTCAAACAGTCTACGCTTTGATCGTTCCCTGAAGGACCAGTAGTAGTTTCCGATGCACATCTGGAGGCATTCTGTAATCTGTGGACTATCAGAGTGTTGATGAAACACAGAAGTAGCATCGGGATTGAATACAACAGTCATCATGAACACATTCCTCCTTGGGAGTAATGTCTCAAACAGTCTACGCTTTGATCGTTCTCTGGAAGACCAGTAGTAGTTTTGGATGCACATCTGGTGGCATTCTGTAATCTGTGTACTATCAGAGAGTTGATGAAACACAGAAATTGCATCGGGATTGAATACAACAGTCACAATGCGCACATTCCTCCATGTGAGTAATGTCTCAAATAGTCTACGCTTTGATCGTTCCCTGAAAGACCAGTAGTGGTTTCCGATGCACAACTGGTGGCATTCTGTAATCTGTGGACTATCAGAGTGTTGATGAAACACAGAGAATGCATTGGGATTGAATACAACAGTCACCATGAGCACTTTCCTCCACGGGAGTGATATCTCAAACAGTCTACGCTTTGATCGTTCCCAGGAATACCAGTAGTAGTTTCTGATGCACATCTGGTGGCATTCTGTATTCTGTGGACTATCAGAGTGTTGATGAAACACAGAAATAGCATCGGGATTGAATACAACAGTCACCATGCGCACTTTCCTCCATGGGAGTAATGTCGCGAAGTCTACGCTTTGATCGTTCCCTGGAAGACCAGTAGTAGTCTCCGATGCACATCTGGTGGCATACTGTAATCTGTGGACTAACAGAGTGTTGATGAAACACAGAAATTGCATCGGGATTGAATACAACAGTCAATTTTCTCACTTTCCTCCATGGGAGTAATGTCTCAAACAGTCTACGCTTTGATAGTTCCCTGGAAGAGCAGTAGTAATTTCCGATGCACATCTGGAGGCATCTGTGGACTATCAGAGTGTTGATGAAACACAGAAATTGCATCGGGATTGAATACAACAGTCACCATGCGCACTTTTCTCCATGGGAGTAATGTCTCAAACAGTCTACGTTTTGATCGTTCGCTGGAAGACCAGTAGTAGTTTCCGAAGCACATCTGGTGGCATTTTGTAATCTGTGGACTATCAGAGTGTTGATGAAACACATGGAAAGCATCGGGATGGAATACAACAGTCTCCATGCGCAATTTCCTCCACGGGAGTAATATCTCAAACAGTCTACGACTTGATCGTTCCCTGGAATACCAGTAGTAGTTTCCGATGCACTTCTGGTGGCATTCTGTAATCTGTGGACTATCAGAGTGTTGATGAAACACAGAAATAGCATCGGGATTGAATACAACAGTCACCATGCGCACTTTCCTCCATGGAAGTAATGTCTCAAAGTCTACGCTTTGATCGTTCCCTGGAAGACCAGTAGTAGTCTCCGATGCACATCTGGTGGCATTCTGTAATCTGTGGACTAAGAGAGTGTTGATGAAACACAGAAATTGCATCGGGATTGAATACAACAGTCAATATTCGCACTTTCCTCCATGGGAGTAATGTCTCAAACAGTCTACGCTATGATCGTTCCCAGGAAGACCAGTAGTAATTTTCGATGCTCATCTGGAGGCATTCTGTCATCTGTGGACTATCAGAGTGTTGATGAAACACAGAAATTGCATCGGGATTGAATACAACAGTCACCATGCGCACTTTCCTCCATGGGAGTAATGTCTCAAGAAGTCTACGTTTTGATCGTTCCCTGGAAGACCATTAGTAGTTTCCGGTGCACATCTGGAGGCATTCTGTAATCTGTGGACTATCAGAGTGTTGTTGAAACACAGATATTGCATCGGGATTGAATACAACAGTCACCATGCGCACTTTCCTCCATGGGAGTAATTCTCAAACATTCTACGCTTTGATCGTTCCCTGTAAGACCAGTAGTAGTTTCCGATGCACATCTGTTGGCATTCAGTAATCTGTGGACTATCAGAGTGTAGGTGAAACACAGAAATAGCATCGGGATTGAATACAACAGTCACCATGCGCACATTCCTCCACGGGAGTAATGTCTCAAACAGTCTACGCTTTGATCGTTTCCTGGAAGACCAGTAGAAGTTTCCGATGCACATCTGGTGGCATTCTGTAATCTATGGACTATCAGAGTGTTGATGAAACACAGAAATTTAATCGGGATTTAATACAACAGTCACCATGCGCACTTTCCTCCATGGGAGTAATTCTCAAACAGTCTACGCTTTGATCGTTCCCTGGAAGACCAGTAGTAGTTTCCGATGCACATCTGGTGGCATTCTGTAATCTGTGGACTATCAGAGTGTTGATGAAACACAGAAGTAGCATCGGGATTGAATACAACAGTCATCATGAGCACTTTCCTCCTTGGGAGTAATGTCTCAAACAGTCTACGCTTTGATCGTGCACTGGAAGACCAGTAGTAGTTTTCGATGCACATCTGGTGGCATTGTGTAATCTGTGGACTATCAGAGTGTTGAAGAAACACAGAAATTGCATGGGGATTGAATACAACAGTCACCATGCGCACTTCTCTCCATGGGAGTAATGTCTCAAACAGTCTACGATTTGATCGTTCCCTGGAACACCAGTAGTAGTTTCCGATGCACATGTGGTGGCATTCTGTAATCTGTGGACTATCAGAGAGTTGATGAAACACAGAAATAGCATCGGGATTGAATACAACAGTCACAATTCTCACATTCCTCCATGTGAGTAATGTCTCAAACAGTCTACGCTCTGATCGCTCCCTGAAAGACCAGTAGTGGTTTCCGATGCACAACTTGTGGCATTCTGTAATCTGTGGACTATCAGAGTGTTGAAGAAACACAGAGAATGCATCGGGATTGAATACAACAGTCACCATGCGCACTTTCCTCCACGGGAGTGATATCTCAAACCGTCTACGCTTTGATCGTTCCCTGGAATACCAGTATTAGTTTCCGATGGACATCTGGTGGCATTCTGTTATCTGTGGACTATCAGAGTGTTGATGAAACACAGAAATAGCATCGGGATTGTATACAACAGTCACCATGCGCACTTTCTTCCATGGGAGTAATGTCTCAAACAGTCTACGCTTTGATCGTTCCCTGGAAGACCAGTAGTAGTCTCCGATGCACATCTGGTGGCATTCTGTAATCTGTGGGCTAACAGAATGTTGATGAAACACAGAAATTGCATCGGGATTGAATACAACAGTCACCATGCGCACTTTCCTCCATGGGAGTATTGTCTCAAACAGTCTACGCTTTGATCGTTCCCTGGAAGACCAGTAGTAGTCTCCGATGCACATCTGGTGGCATTCTGTAATCTGTGGGCTAACAGAGTGTTGATGAAACACAGAAATTGCATCGGGATTGAATACAACAGTCAATATTCGCACTTTCCTCCATGGGAGTAATGTCTCAAACAGTCTACGCTATGATCGTTCCCTGGAAGACCAGTAGTAATTTTCGATTCACTTCTGGAGGCATTCTGTCATCTGTGGACTATCAGAGTTTTGATGAAACACAGAAATTGCATCGGGATTGAATACAACAGTCACCATGCGCACTTCCCTCCATGGGAGTAATGTCTCAAAGAATCTACGTTTTGATCGTTCCCTGGAAGACCATTAGTAGTCTCCGGTGCACATCTGGAGGCATTCTGTAATCTGTGGACTATCAGAGTGTTGATGAAACACAGAAGTAGCATCGGGATTGAATACAACAGTCACCATGCGCACTTTCCTACATGGGAGTAATGCTCAAACATTCTACGCTTTGATCGTTCCCTGGAAGACCAGTAGTAGTTTCCGATGCACATCTGGTGGCATTCAGTAATCTGTGGACTATCAGAGTGTTGGTGAAAGACAGAAATAGCATCGGGATGAATACAACAGACACCATGCGCACTTTCATGCATGGGAGTAATGTCTGAAACAGTCTACGCTTTGATCGTTCCCAGGAAGACCAGTAGTAGTTTCCGATGCACATCTGGAGGCATTCTGTAATCTGTGGACTATCAGAGTGTTGATGAAAATCACAAATTGCATCGGGATTGAATACAACAGTCACCATGCGCACTTTCCTCCATGGGAGTAATGTCTCAAACAGTATACGTTTTGATTGTTCCCTGGAAGACCAGTAGTAGTTTTCGATGCACTTCTGGAGGCATTTTGTAATCTGTGGACTATCAGAGTGTTGTTGAAACACTGAAATTGAATCGGGATTGAATACAACAGTCACCATGCGCACTTCCCTCCATGGGAGTAATGTCTCAAACAGCCTACGCTTTGATCGTTCCCTGGAATGCAGTAGTAGTTTCCAATGCACATCTGGTGGCATTCTGTAATCAGTGGACAATCAGAGTGTTGATGAAACACAGAAATAGCATCGGGATTGAATACAACAGTCACCATGCGCACTTTCCTCCATGGGAGTAATGTCTCAAACAGTCTACGCTTTGAACGTTCCCTGGAAGACCAGTAGTAGTTTCCGATGCACATCTGGTGGCATTCTGTGATATGTGGACTAACAGAGTGTTGATGAAACAGAGATTGCATCAGGATTTAATACAACAGTCAATATCCGCACTTTCCTCCATGGGAGTATTGTCTCAAACAGTCTACGCTTTGATCGTTCCCTGGAAGACCAGTAGTATTTTCCGATGCACATCTGGAGGCATTCTGTAATCTGTGGACTATCAGAGTGTTGATGAAATACAGAAATTGCATCGGGATTGAATACAACAGTCACCATGCGCACATTCCTCCATGGGAGTAATTCTCAAACAGTCTACGCTTTGATCGTTCCCTGGAAGACCAGTAGTAGTTTCCGATGCACATCTGCTGGCATTCTGTAACCTGTGGACTATCAGAGTGTTGATGAAACACTGAAATTGCATCGGGATTGAATACAACAGTCACCATGCGCACATTCCTCCATGGGAGTAATGTCTCTAACAGTCTACGCTTTGATCGTTCCCTGGAAGACCAGTAGAAGTTTCCGATGCACATCTGGTAGCATTCTGTAAACTATGGACAATCAGAGTGTTGATGAAACACAGAGATTGCATCGGGATTGAATACAACAGTCACCATGCGCACTTTCCTCCATGGGAGTATTGTCTCAAACAGTCTACGTTTTGATTGTTCCCTGGAAGACCAGTAGTAGTTTTCGATGCACAAATGGAGGCATTCTGTAATTTGTGGACTATCAGAGTGTTGATGAAACACATGGAATGCATCGGGATTGATTACAACAGTCACCATGCGCAATTTCCTCCACGAGAGTAATATCTCAAACAGTCTACGACTTGATCGTTCCCTGGAATGCCAGTAGTAGTTTCCGATGCACATCTGGTGGCATTCTGTAATCTGTGGACTATCAGAGTGTTGATGAAACACAGAAATAGCATCGGGATTGAACACAACAGTCACCATGCGTACTTTCTTCCATGGAAGTAATGTCTCAAAGTCTACGCTTTGATCGTTCCCTGGAAGACCAGTAGTAGTCTCCGAGGCACATCTGGTGGCATTCTGTAATCTGTGGACTAACAGAGTGTTGATGAAACACAGAAATTGCATCGGGATTGAATACAACAGTCACCATGCGCACTTTCCTCCATGGGAGTAATGTCTGAAACAATCTACGCTTTGATCGTTCCCTGGAAGACCATTAGTAGCTTCCGGTGCACATCTGGAAGCATTCTGTAATCTGTGGACCTTCAAAATGTTGATAAAACACAGAAATTGCATCGGGAGTGAATACAACAGTCACCATCCGCACTTTCCTCCATGGGAGTAACGTCTGAAACAGACTACGCTTTGATCGTTCCCAGGAAGACCAGTAGTAGTTTCCGATGCACATCTGGAGGCAATCTGTAATCTGTGGACTATCAGAGTGTTGATGAAACACAGATATTGCATCAACAGTCACCATGCGCACATTCCTCCATGGGAGTAATGTCTCAAACACTCTACGCTTTGATCGTTCCCTGAAAGACCAGTAGTGGTTTCCGATGCACAACTGGTGGCATTCTGTAATCTGTGGACCATCAGAGTGTTGATGAAACACAGAGAATGCATCGGGATTGAATACAACAGTCACCATGCGCACTTTCCCCCACGGGAGTGATATCACAAACAGTCTACGCTTTGATCGTTCCCTGGAATGCAGTAGTAGTTTCCAATGCACATCTGGTGGCATTCTGTAATCAGTGGACTATCAGAGTGTTGATGAAACACAGAAATAGCATCGGGATTGATTACAACAGACACCATGCGCACTTTTCTCCATGGGAGTAATGTCTCAAACAGTCTACGCTTTGATCTTTCCCTGGAAGACCAGTAGTAGTTTCCGATGCACATCTGGTGGCATTCTGTAATCTGTGGACTAACAGAGTGTTGATGAAACACAGAAATTGCATCGGGATTGAATACAACAGTCAATATTCGCACTTTCCTCCATGGGAGTAATGTCTCAAACAGTCTACGCTTTGATAGTTCGATGGAAGACCAGTAGTAATTTTCGATGCACATCTGGAGGCATTCAGTAATCTGTGGACTATAAGAGTGTTGGTGAAACACAGAAATAGCATCGGGATTGAATACAACTGTCACCATGCACACTTTCCTCCATGGGAGTAATTCTCAAACTTTCTACGCTTTGATCGTTCCCTGGATGACCAGTAGTAGTTTCCGATGCACATCTGGTGGCATTCAGTAATCTGTGGACTATAAGAGTGTTGGTGAAACACAGAAATAGCATCGGGATTGAATACAACTGTCACCATGCGCACTTTCCTCCATGGGAGTAATGTTTTAAACAGTCTACGATTTGATCGTTCCCTGGAAGACAATTAGTAGTTTCCGATGCACATCTGGTGGCATTTTGTAATCTGTGGACTATCAGAGTGTTGATGAAACACAGAAATTGCATCGGGATTGAATAGAACAGTCACCATGCGCACATTCCTCCATGGGAGTAATGTCTGAAACAGTCTACGCTTTGATCGTTCCCTGGAAGACAAGTAGAAGTTTCCGATGCACATCTGGTAGCATTCTGTAATCTATGGACTATCAGAGTGTTGATGAAACACAGAAATTGCATCGGGATTGAATACAACAGTCACCATGCGCACTTCCCTCCATGGGAGTAATGTCTCAAACAGTCTACGATTTGATCGTTCCCTGGAACACCAGTAGTAGTTTCCGATGCACTTCTGGTGGCATTCTGTAATCTGTGTACTATCAGAGAGTTGATGAAACACAGAAATTGCATCGGCATTGAATACAACAGTCACAATGCGCACATTCCTCCATGTGAGTAATGTCTCAAATAGTCTACGCTTTGATCGCTCCCTGAAAGACCAGTAGTGGTTTCCGATGCACAACTGGTGGCATTCTGTAATCTGTGGACTATCAGAGTGTTGATGAAACACAGAGAATGCATTGGGATTGAATACAACAGTCACCATGAGCACTTTTCTCCACCGGAGTGATATCTCAAACAGTCTACGCTTTGATCGTTCCCAGGAATACCAGTAGTAGTTTCCGATGCACTTCTGGTGGCATTCTGTAATCTGTGGACTATCAGAGTGTTGATGAAACACAGAAATAGCATCGGGATTGAATACAACAGTCACCATGCGCACTTTCCTCCATGGAAGTAATGTCTCAAAGTCTACGCTTTGATCGTTCCCTGGAAGACCAGTAGTAGTCTCCGATGCACATCTGGTGGCATTCTGTAATCTGTGGACTAAGAGAGTGTTGATGAAACACAGAAATTCCATCGGGATTGAATACAACAGTCACCATGCGCACTTTCCTCCATGGGAGTAATGTCTGAAACAATCTACGCTTTGATCGTTCCCTGGACGACCATTAGTAGCTTCCGGTGCACATCTGGAAGCATTCTGTAATCTGTGGACCTTCAAAATGTTGATAAAACACATAAATTGCATCGGGATTGAATTCAACAGTCACCATGCGCACATACCTCCATGGGAGTAATGTCTGAAAGAGTCTACGCTTTGATCGTTCCCTGGAAGACCAGTAGTAATTTTCGATGCACATCTGGAGGCATTCTGCAATCTGTGGACTAACGGAGTGTGGATGAAACACAGAAATTGCATCGGGATTGAATACAACTGTCAATATTCGCACTTTCCTCCATGGGAGTAATGTCTCAAACAGTCTACGCTTTGATCGTTCCCTGGAAGACCAGTAGTAATTTTCGATGCACATCTGGAGGCATTCTGCAATCTGTGGACTATCAGAGTGTTCATGAAACATAGATATTGCATCTGGATTGAATACAAGAGTCACCACGCGCACTTTCCTCCATGGGAGTAATTCTCAAACTTTCTACGCTTTGTTCGGTCCGTGGAAGACCAGTAGTAGTTTCCGATGCACATCTGGTGGCATTCAGTAATCTGTGGACTATAAGAGTGTTGGTGAAACACAGAAATTGCATCGGGATTGAATACAACAGTCACCATGCGCACTTTCCTCCATGGGAGTAATGTCTCAAACAGTCTACGATTTGATCGTTCCCTGGAAGACAATTAGTAGTTTCCGATGCACATCTGGTGGCATTTTGTAATCTGTGGACTATCAGAGTGTTGATGAAACACAGAAATTGCATCGGGATTGAATACAACAGTCACCATGCGCACATTCCTCCATGGGAGTAATGTCTGAAAGAGTCTACGCTTTGATCGTTCCCTGGAAGACCAGTAGAAGTTTCCGATGCTCATCTGGTAGCATTCTGTAATCTATGGACTATCAGAGTGTTGATGAAACACAGAAATTGCATCGGGATTGAATACAACAGTCACCGTGCGCACTATCCTCCATGGGAGTATTGTCTCAAACAGTCTACGGTTTGATTGTTCCCTGGAAGACCAGTAGTAGTTTCCGATGCTCATCTGGTAGCATTCTGTAATCTGTGGACTATCAGAGTGTTGATGAAACACAGAAATTCCATCGGAATTGAATTCAACAGTCACTATGCGCACTTTCCTCCATGGGAGTAATTCTCAATCAGTCTACGCTTTGATCGTTCCCTGGAAGACCAGTAGTAGTTTCCGATGCACATCTGGAGGCATTCTGTAATCTGTGGACTATCAGAGTGTTGATGAAACACAGAAGTAGCATCGGGATTGAATACAACAGTCATCATGAGCACTTTCCTCCTTGGGAGTAATGTCTCAAACAGTCTACGCTTTGATCGTTCCCTGGAAGACCAGTAGTAGTTTTGGATGCACATCTGGTGGCATTCTGTAATCTGTGGACTATCAGAGTGTTGATGAAACACAGAAATTGCATCGTGATTGAATACAACAGTCACCATGCGCACTTCCCTCCATGGGAGTAATGTCTCAAACAGTCTACGATTTGATCGTTCCCTGGAACACCAGTAGTAGTTTCCGATGCACATCTGGTGGCATTCTGTAACCTGTGTACTATCAGAGAGTTGATGAAACACAGAAATTGCATCGGGATTGAATACAACAGTCACAATGCGCACATTCCTCCATGTGAGTAATGTCTCAAACAGTCTACGCTTTGATCGTTCAATGAAAGACCAGTAGTTGTTTCCGATGCACAACTGGTGGCATTCTGTAATCTGTGGACTATCAGAGTGTTGATGAAACACAGAGAATGCATCGGAATTGAATACAACAGTCACCATGAGCACTTTCCTCCACGGGAGTGATATCTCAAACAGTATACGCTTTGATCGTTCCCTGGAATACCAGCAGTAGTTTCCGATGCACATCTGGTGGCATTCTGTAATCTGTGGACTATCAGAGTGTTGATGAAACACAGATATAGCATCGGGATTGAATACAACAGTCACCATGCGCACTTTCCTCCATGGGAGTAATGTCTCAAAGTCTACGCTTTGATCGTTCCCTCGAAGACCAGTAGTAGTCTCCGATGCACATCTGGTGGCATTCTGTAATCTGTGGACTAACAGAGTGTTGATGAAACACAGAAATAGCATCGGGATTGAATACAACAGTCACCATGCGCACTTTCCTCCATGGAAGTAATGTCTCAAAGTCTACGCTTTGATCGTTCCCTGGAAGACCAGTAGTAGTCTCCGATGCACATCTGGTGGCATTCTGTAATCTGTGGACTAACAGAGTGTTGAAGAAACACAGAAATTGCATCGGGATTGAATACAACAGTCACCATGCGCACTTTCCTCCATGGGAGTAATGTCTGAAACAATCTACGCTTTGATCGTTCCCTGGAAGACCATTAGTAGCTTCCGGTGCACATCTAGAAGCATTCTGTAACCTGTGGACCTTCAAAATCTTGATAAAACACAGAAATTGCATCGGGAGTGAATACAACAGTCACCATCCGCACTTTCCTCCAAGGGAGTAACGTCTGAAACAGACTACGCTTTGATCGTTCCCAGGAAGACCAGTAGTAGTTTCCGATGCACATCTGGAGGCAATCTGTAATCTGTGGACTATCAGAGTGTTGATGAAACACAGATATTGCATCGGGATTGAATTCAACAGTCACCATGCGCACATTCCTCATGGGAGTAATGTCTCAAACAGTCTACGCTTTGATCGTTCCCTGAAAGACCAGTAGTGGTTTCCGATGCACAACTGGTGGCATTCTGTAATCTGTGGACCATCAGAGTGTTGATGAAACACAGAGATTGCATCGGGATTGAATACAACAGTGACCATGCGCACTTTCCCCCACGGGAGTGATATCACAAACAGTCTACGCTTTGATCGTTCCCTGGAATGCAGTAGTAGTTTCCGATGCACATCTGGTGGCATTCTGTAATCAGTGGACTATCAGAGTGTTGATGAAACACAGAAATAGCATCGTGATTGATTACGACAGTCACCATGCGCACTTTTCTCCATGGGAGTAATGTCTCAAACAGTCTACGCTTTGATCGTTCAATGGAAGACCAGTAGTAGTTTCCGATGCACATCTGGTGGCATTCTGTAATCTGTGGACTAACAGAGTGTTGATGAAACAGAGGAATTGCATCGGGATTGAATACAACAGTCAATATTCGCACTTACCTCCATGGGAGTAATGTCTCAAACAGTCTACGCTTAGATCGTTCCCTGGAAGACCAGTAGTAATTTTCGATGCACATCTGGAGGCATTCTGCAATCTGTGGACTATCAGAGTGTTGATGAAACACAGATATTGCATCGGGATTGAATACAACAGTCACCATGCGCACTTTCCTCCATGGGAGTAATTCTCAAACTTTCTACGCATTGTTCGGTCCCTGGAAGACCAGTAGTAGTTTCCGATGTACATCTGGTGGCATTCAGTAATCTGTGGACTATAAGAGTGTTGGTGAAACACAGAAATAGCATCGGGATTGAGTACAACAGTCACCATGCGCACTTTCCTCCATGGGAGTAATGTCTCAAACAGTATACGCTTTGATCGTTCCCTGGATAACCAGTAGTAGTTTCCGATGCACATCTGGTGGCATTCTGTAATCTGTGCACTATCAGAGAGTTGATGAAACACAGAAATTGCATCGGGATTGAATACAACAGTCACAATGCGCACATTCCTCCATGTGAGTAATGTCTCAAACAGTCTACGCTTTGATCGTACCCTGAAAGACCAGTAGTTGTTTCCGATGCACAACTGGTGGCATTCTGTAATCTGTGGACTATCAGAGTGTTGATGAAACACAGAGAATGCATCGGGATTGAATACAACAGTCACCATGAGCACTTTCCTCCATGGGAGTGATATCTCAAACAGTCTACGCTTTGATCGTTCCCTGGAATACCAGCAGTAGTTTCCGATGCACATCTGGTGGCAATCTGTAATCTGTGGACTATCAGAGTGTTGATGAAACACAGATATAGCATCGGGATTGAATACAACAGTCACCATGCGCACTTTCCTCCATGGGAGTAATGTCTCAAAGTCTACGCTTTGATCGTTCCCTCGAAGACCAGTAGTAGTCTCCGATGCACATCTGGTGACATTCTGTAATCTGATGACTAACAGAGTGTTGATGAAACACAGAAACTGCATCGGGTTTGAATACAACAGTCAATTTTCTCACTTTCCTCCATGGGAGTGATGTCTCAAACAGTCTACGCTTTGATAGTTCCCTGGAAGACCAGTAGTAATTTCCGATGCACATCTGGAGGCATTCTGTAATCTGTGGACTATCAGAGTGTTGATGAAACACATAAATTGCATCGGGATTGAATACAACAGTCACCATGCGCACTTTCCTCCATGGGAGTAATGTCTCAAACAGTCTACGTTTTCATCGTTCCCTGGAAGACCAGTAGTAGATTCCGATGCACATCTGGAGGCATTCTGTAATCTGTGGACTATCAGGGTGTTGATGAAACACTGATATTGCATCGGGATTGAATACAACAGTCACCATGCGCACTTTTCTCCATGGGAGTAATGTCTCAAACAGTCTACGCTTTGATCGTTCCCTGGAAGACCAGTAGTAGTTTCCGATGCACATCTGGTGGCATTCTGTAATCTGTGGACTAACAGGGTGTTGATGAAACAGAGAAATTGCTTCGGGATTGAATACAACAGTCAATATTCGCACTTTCCTCCATGGGAGTAATGTCTCAAACAGTATACGCTTTGATCGTTCCCTGGAAGACAAGTAGTAGTTTCCGATGCACATCTGGTGGCATTCAGTAATCTGTGGACTATCAGAGTGTTGGTGAAACACAGAAATAGCATCGGGATTGAATACAACAGTCACCATGCGCACTTTCCTCCATGGGAGTAATGTCTCAAACAGTCTACGATTTGATCGTTCCCTGGAAGACAATTAGTAGATTCCGATGCACATCAGGTGGCATTCTGTAATCTGTGGACTATCAGAGTGTTGATGAAACACAGAAATAGCATCGGGATTGAATACAACAGTCACCATGCGCACTTTCCTCCATGGAAGTAATGTCTCAAAGTCTACGCTTTGATCATTCCCTGGAAGACCAGTAGTAGTCTCCGATGCACACCTGGTGGCATTCTGTAATCTGTGGACTAACAGAGTGTTGATGAAACACAGAAATTGCATCGGGATTGAATACAACAGTCACAATGCGCACTTTCCTCCATGGGAGTAATGTCTGAAACAATCTACGCTTTGATCGTTCCCTGGAAGACCATTAGTAGCTTCCGGTGCACATCTGGAAGCATTCTGTAATCTGTGGACCTTCAAAATGTTGATAAAACACAGAAATTGCATCGGGAGTGAATACAACAGTCACCATCCGCACTTTCCTCCATGGGAGTAACGTCTGAAACAGACTACGCTTTGATCGTTCCCAGGAAGACCAGTAGTAGTTTCCGATGCACATCTGGAGGCAATCTGTAATCTGTGGACTATCAAAGTGTTGATGAAACACAGAAATTGCATCGGGATTGAATTCAACAGTCACCATGCGCACATTCCTCCATGGGAATAATGTCTCAAACAGTCTACGCTTTGATCGTTCCCTGAAAGACCAGTAGTGGTTTCCGATGCACAACTGGTGGCATTCTGTAATCTGTGGACCATCAGAGTGTTGATGAAACACAGAGATTGCATCGGGATTGAATACAACAGTCACCATGCGCACTTTCCCCCACGGGAGTGATATCACAAACAGTCTACGCTTTGATCGTTCCCTGGAATGCAGTAGTAGTTTCCGATGCACATCTGGTGGCATTCTGTAATCAGTGGACTATCAGAGTGTTGATGAAACACAGAAATAGCATCGGGATTGATTACAACAGTCACCATGCGCACTTTTCTCCATGGGAGTAATGTCTCAAACAGTCTACGCTTTGATCGTTCCCTGGAAGACCAGTAGCAGTTTCCGATGCACATCTGGTGGCATTCTGTAATCTGTGGACTAACAGAGTGTTGATGAAACAGAGAAATTGCATCGGGATTGAATACAACAGTCAATATTCTCACTTTCCTCCATGGGAGTAATGTCTCAAACTGTCTACGCTTTGATCGTTCCCTGGAAGACCAGTAGTAATTTTCGATGCACATCTGGAGGCATTCTGCAATCTGTGGACTATCAGAGTGTTGATGAAACACAGATATTGCATCGGGATTGAATACAACAGCACCATGCGCACTTTCCTCCATGGGAGTAATTCTCAAACTTTCTACGCTTTTTTCGGTCCCTGGAAGACCAGTAGTAGTTTCCGATGCACATCTGGTGGCATTCAGTAATCTGTGGACTATAAGAGTGTTGGTGAAACACAGAAATAGCATCGGGATTGAATACAACAGTCACCATGCGCACTTTCCTCCATGGGAGTAATGTCTCAAACAGTCTACGATTTGATCTTTCCCTGGAAGACCAGTAGTAGTTTCCGATGCACATCTGGTGGCATTTTGTAATCTGTGGACTATCAGAGTGTTGATGAAACACAGAAATTGCATCGGGATTGAATACAACAGTCACCATGCGCACATTCCTCCATGGGAGTAATGTCTGAAACAGTCTACGCTTTGATCGATCCCTGGAAGACCAGTAGAAGTTTACGATGCACATCTGGTAGCATTCTGTAATCTATGGACTATCAGAGTGTTGATGAAACACAAAAATTGCATCGGGATTGAATACAACAGTCATCATGAGCACATACCTCCTTGGGAGTAATGTCTCAAACAGTCTACGTTTTGATCGTTCTCTGGAAGACCAGTAGTAGTTTTGGATGCACATCTGGTGGCATTCTGTAATCTGTGGACTATCAGAGTGTTGATGAAACACAGAAATTGCATCGTGATTGAATACAACAGTCACCATGCGCACTTCCCTCCATGGGAGTAATGTGTCAAACAGTCTACGATTTGATCGTTCCCTGGATAACCAGTAGTAGTTTCCGATGCACATCTGGTGGCATTCTGTAATCTGTGCACTATCAGAGAGTTGATGAAACACAGAAATTGCATCGGGATTGAATACAACAGTCACAATGCGCACATTCCTCCATGTGAGTAATGTCTCAAACAGTCTACGCTTTGATCGTACCCTGAAAGACCAGTAGTTGTTTCCGATGCACAACTGGTGGCATTCTGTAATCTGTGGACTATCAGAGTGTTGATGAAACACAGAGAATGCATCGGGATTGAATACAACAGTCACCATGAGCACTTTCCTCCATGGGAGTGATATCTCAAACAGTCTACGCTTTGATCGTTCCCTGGAAGACAATTAGTAGATTCCGATGCACATCAGGTGGCATTCTGTAATCTGTGGACTATCAGAGTGTTGATGAAACACAGAAATAGCATCGGGATTGAATACAACAGTCACCATGCGCACTTTCCTCCATGGAAGTAATGTCTCAAAGTCTACGCTTTGATCATTCCCTGGAAGACCAGTAGTAGTCTCCGATGCACACCTGGTGGCATTCTGTAATCTGTGGACTAACAGAGTGTTGATGAAACACAGAAATTGCATCGGGATTGAATACAACAGTCACAATGCGCACTTTCCTCCATGGGAGTAATGTCTGAAACAATCTACGCTTTGATCGTTCCCTGGAAGACCATTAGTAGCTTCCGGTGCACATCTGGAAGCATTCTGTAATCTGTGGACCTTCAAAATGTTGATAAAACACAGAAATTGCATCGGGAGTGAATACAACAGTCACCATCCGCACTTTCCTCCATGGGAGTAACGTCTGAAACAGACTACGCTTTGATCGTTCCCAGGAAGACCAGTAGTAGTTTCCGATGCACATCTGGAGGCAATCTGTAATCTGTGGACTATCAAAGTGTTGATGAAACACAGAAATTGCATCGGGATTGAATTCAACAGTCACCATGCGCACATTCCTCCATGGGAATAATGTCTCAAACAGTCTACGCTTTGATCGTTCCCTGAAAGACCAGTAGTGGTTTCCGATGCACAACTGGTGGCATTCTGTAATCTGTGGACCATCAGAGTGTTGATGAAACACAGAGATTGCATCGGGATTGAATACAACAGTCACCATGCGCACTTTCCCCCACGGGAGTGATATCACAAACAGTCTACGCTTTGATCGTTCCCTGGAATGCAGTAGTAGTTTCCGATGCACATCTGGTGGCATTCTGTAATCAGTGGACTATCAGAGTGTTGATGAAACACAGAAATAGCATCGGGATTGATTACAACAGTCACCATGCGCACTTTTCTCCATGGGAGTAATGTCTCAAACAGTCTACGCTTTGATCGTTCCCTGGAAGACCAGTAGCAGTTTCCGATGCACATCTGGTGGCATTCTGTAATCTGTGGACTAACAGAGTGTTGATGAAACACAGAAATTGCATCGGGATTGAATACAACAGTCAATATTCTCACTTTCCTCCATGGGAGTAATGTCTCAAACTGTCTACGCTTTGATCGTTCCCTGGAAGACCAGTAGTAATTTTCGATGCACATCTGGAGGCATTCTGCAATCTGTGGACTATCAGAGTGTTGATGAAACACAGATATTGCATCGGGATTGAATACAACAGCACCATGCGCACTTTCCTCCATGGGAGTAATTCTCAAACTTTCTACGCTTTTTTCGGTCCCTGGAAGACCAGTAGTAGTTTCCGATGCACATCTGGTGGCATTCAGTAATCTGTGGACTATAAGAGTGTTGGTGAAACACAGAAATAGCATCGGGATTGAATACAACAGTCACCATGCGCACTTTCCTCCATGGGAGTAATGTCTCAAACAGTCTACGATTTGATCTTTCCCTGGAAGACCAGTAGTAGTTTCCGATGCACATCTGGTGGCATTTTGTAATCTGTGGACTATCAGAGTGTTGATGAAACACAGAAATTGCATCGGGATTGAATACAACAGTCACCATGCGCACATTCCTCCATGGGAGTAATGTCTGAAACAGTCTACGCTTTGATCGATCCCTGGAAGACCAGTAGAAGTTTACGATGCACATCTGGTAGCATTCTGTAATCTATGGACTATCAGAGTGTTGATGAAACACAAAAATTGCATCGGGATTGAATACAACAGTCATCATGAGCACATACCTCCTTGGGAGTAATGTCTCAAACAGTCTACGTTTTGATCGTTCTCTGGAAGACCAGTAGTAGTTTTGGATGCACATCTGGTGGCATTCTGTAATCTGTGGACTATCAGAGTGTTGATGAAACACAGAAATTGCATCGTGATTGAATACAACAGTCACCATGCGCACTTCCCTCCATGGGAGTAATGTGTCAAACAGTCTACGATTTGATCGTTCCCTGGATAACCAGTAGTAGTTTCCGATGCACATCTGGTGGCATTCTGTAATCTGTGCACTATCAGAGAGTTGATGAAACACAGAAATTGCATCGGGATTGAATACAACCGTCACAATGCGCACATTCCTCCATGTGAGTAATGTCTCAAACAGTCTACGCTTTGATCGTACCCTGAAAGACCAGTAGTTGTTTCCGATGCACAACTGGTGGCATTCTGTAATCTGTGGACTATCAGAGTGTTGATGAAACACAGAGAATGCATCGGGATTGAATACAACAGTCACCATGAGCACTTTCCTCCATGGGAGTGATATCTCAAACAGTCTACGCTTTGATCGTTCCCTCGAAGACCAGTAGTAGTCTCCGATGCACATCTGGTGGCATTCTGTAATCTGTGGACTAACAGAGTGTTGATGAAACACAGAAATTGCATCGGGATTGAATACAACAGTCAATTTTCTCACTTTCCTCCATGGGAGAAATGTCTCAAACAGTCTACGCTTTGATAGTTCCCTGGAAAACCAGTAGTAATTTCCGATGCACATCTGGAGGCATTCTGTAGTCTGTGGACTATCAGAGTGTTGATGAAACACAGAAATTGCATCGGGATTGAATACAACAGTCACCATGCGCACTTTCCTCCAGGGGAGTATTGTCTCAAACAGTCTACGTTTTGATTGTTCCCTGGAAGACCAGTAGTAGTTTTCGATGCACAAATGGAGGCATTCTGTAATCTGTGGACTATCAGAGTGTTGATGAAACACAGAAATTCCATCGGGATTGAATACAACAGTCACTATTCGCACTTTCCTCCATGGGAGTAATTCTCAATCAGTCTACGCTTTGATCGTTCCCTGAAAGACCAGTAGCAATTTCCGATGCACATCTGGTGGCATTCTGTAATCTGTGGACTATCAGAGTGTTGATGAAACACAGAAGTAGCATCGGGATTGAATACCACAGTCATCATGAGCACTTTCCTCCATGGAAGTAATGTCTCAAAGTCTACGCTTTGATCGTTCCCTGGAAGACCAGTAGTAGTCTCCGATGCACATCTGGTGGCATTCTGTAATCTGTGGACTAACAGAGTGTTGATGAAACACAGATATTGCATCGGGATTGAATACAACAGTCAATTTTCTCACTTTCCTCCATGGGAGTAATGTCTCAAACAGTCTACGATTTGATCGTTCCCTGGAAGACCAGTAGTAGTTTCCGATGCACATCTGGTGGCATTCTGTAATCTGTGGACTATCAGAGTGTTGATGAAACGCAGAAATTGCATCGGGATTGAATACAACAGTCACCATGCTCACGTTCCTCCATGGGAGTAATACTTAAAAACATTCTACGCTTTGATCGTTCCCTGGAAGACCAGTAGTAGTTTCCGATGCAAATCTGGTGACATTCTGTAATCTGTGGACTATCAGAGTGTTGATGAAACACAGAAATTGCATCGGGAATGAATTCAACAGTCACCATGGGCACATTCCTCCATGGGAGTAATGTCGCAAACAGTCTACGTTTTGATCGTTCCCTGAAAGACCAGTAGTGGTTTCCGATGCACAACTGGTGGCATTCTGTAATCTGTGGACCATCAGAGTGTTGATGAAACACAGAGAATGCATCGGGATTGAATACAACAGTTACCATGCGCACTTTCCTCCACGGGAGTGATATCACAAACAGTCTACGCTTTGATCGTTCCCTGGAATGCAGTAGTAGTCTCCGATGCACATCTGGTGGCATTCTGTAATCAGTGGACTATCAGAGTGTTGATGAAAAAGAGAAATAGCATCGGGATTGAATACAACAGTCTCCATGCGAACTTTTCTCCATGGGAGTAATGTCTCAAACAGTCTACGCTTTGATCGTTCCCTGGAAGACCAGTAGTAGTTTCCGATGCACATCTGGTGGCATTCTTTAATCTGTGGACTAACAGAGTGTTGATGAAACAGAGAAATGGCATCGGGATTGAATACAACAGTCAACATTCGCACTTTCCTCCATGGGAGTAATGTCTCAAACAGTCTACGCTTTGATCGTTCCCTGGAAGACCAGTAGTAGTTTCCGATGCACATCTGGTGGCATTCAGTAATCTGTGGACTATCAGAGTGTTGGTGAAACACAGAAATAGCATCGGGATTGAATACAACAGTCACCATGCGCACTTTCCCCCTTGGGAGTAATGTCTCAAACAGTCTACGATTTGATCGTTCCCTGAAAGACCAGTAGTAGTTTCCGATGCACATCTGGTGGCATTCTGTAATCTGTGGACTATCAGAGTGTTGATTAAACAAAGAAATTGCATCGTTATTGAATACAACAGTCACCATGCGCACATTCCTCCATGGGAGTAATGTCTCAAACAGTCTACGCTTTCATCGTTCCCTGGAAGACCAGTAGAAGTTTCCGATGCTCATCTGGTAGCATTCTGTAATCTATGGACTATCAGAGTGTTGATGAAACACAGAAATTGCATCGGGATTGAATACAACAGTCACCACGCGCACTTTTCACCATGGGAGTAATGTCTCAAACAGTCTACGCATTGATCGTTCCCTGGAAGACCAGTAGTAGTTTCCGATGCACAAATGGAGGCATTCTGTAATCTGTGGACTATCAGAGTGTTAATGAAACACAGAAATTCCATCGGGATTGAATACAACAGTCACCATGCGCAATTTCCTCCATGGGAGTAATGTCTCAAACAGTCTACGCTTTGATCGTTCCCTGGAAGACCAGTAGTAGTTTCCGATGCACATCTGGTGGCATTCTGTAATCTGTGGACTACCAGAGTGTTGATGAAACACAGAAGTAGCTTCGTGATTGAATACAACAGTCATCATGAGCACTTTCCTCCATGGGAGTAATGTCTCAAACAGTCTACGCTTTGATCGTTCTCTGGAAGACCAGTAGTAGTCTCCGATGCACATCTGGTGGCATTTTGTAATCTGTGGAGTATCAGAGTGTTGATGAAACCCAGAAATTGCATCGTGATTGAATACAACAGTCACCATGCGCACTTCGTTCCATGGGAGTAATGTCTCAAACAGTCTACGATTTGATCGTTCCCTGGAACACCAGTAGTAGTTTCCGATGCACATCTGGTGGCATTCTGTAATCTGTGGACTATCAGAGAGTTGATGAAACACAGAAATTGCATCGGGATTGAATACAACAGTCACCACGCGCACTTTTCAGCATGGGAGTAATGTCTCAAACAGTCTACGCATTGATCGTTCCCTGGAAGACCAGTAGTAGTTTCCGATGCACATCTGGTGGCATTCTGTAATCTGTGGACTAACAGAGTGTTGATGAAACAGAGAAATTGCATCGGGATTGAATACAACAGTCAATATTCGCACTTTCCTCCATGGGAGTAATGTCTCAAACAGTCTACGCTTTGATCGTTCCCTGGAAGACCAGTAGTAATTTCCGATGCACATCTGGAGGCACTCTGCAATCTGTGGACTATCAGAGTGTTGATGAAACACAGAAATTGCATCGGGATTGAATACAACAGTCACCATGCGCACTTTCCTCCATGGGAGTAATTCTCAAACTTTCTACGCTTTGGTCGTTCCCTGGAAGACAGGTAGTAGTTTCCGATGCACATCTGGTGGCATTCAGTAATCTGTGGACTATCAGAGTGTTGGTGAAACACAGAAATTCCATCGGGATTGATACAACAGTCACCATGCGCACTTTCCTCCATGAGAGTAATTCTCAAACAGTCTGCGCTTTGATCGTTCCCTGGAAGACCAGTAGTAGTTTCCGATGCACATCTGGTGGCATTCTGTAATCTGTGGACTATCAGAGTGTTGATGAAACACAGAAATTGCATCGGGATTGAATACAACAGTCTCCATGCGCACTTTCCTCCATGGGAGTAATTCTCAAACATTCTACGCTCTGATCGTTCCCTGGAAGACCAGTAGTAGTTTCCGATGCACATCATGTGACATTCGTAATCTGTGGACTATCAGAGTGTTGGTGAAACACAGATATAGCATCGGGATTGAATACAACAGTCACCATGCGCACCTCCCTCCATGGGAGTAATGTCTCAAACAGTCTACGATTTGATCGTTCCCTGAAAGACCAGTTTTAGTTTCCGATGCACATCTGGTGGCATTCTGTAATCTGTGGACTATCAGAGTGATGATGAAACACAGTAATTGCATCGTTATTGAATACAACAGTCACCATGCGCACATTCCTCCATGGGAGTAATGTCTCAAACAGTCTACGCTTTCATCGTTCCCTGGAAGACCAGTAGAAGTTTCCGATGCTCATCTGGTAGCATTCTGTAATCTATGGACTATCAGAGTGTTGATGAAACACAGAAATTGCATCGCGATTGAATACAACAGTCACCATGCGCACTTACCTAAATGGGAGTATTGTCTCAAACAGTCTACGATTTGATTGTTCCCTGGAAGACCAGTAGTAGTTTTCGATGCACAAATGGAGGCATTCTGTAATCTGTGGACTATCAGAGTGTTGATGAAACACAGATATTCCATCGGGATTAAATACAACAGTCACCATGCGCACTTTCCTCCATGGGAGTAATTCTCAAACAGTCTACGCTTTGATCGTTCCCTGGAAGACCAGTAGTAGTTTCCGATGCACATGTGGTGGCATTCTGTAATCTGTGGACTATCAGAGTGTTGATGAAACACAGAAGTAGCATCGGGATTGAATACAACAGTCATCATGAGCACTTTCCTCCATGGGGGTTATGTCTCAAACAGTCTACGCTTTGATCGTTCTCTGGAAGACCAGTAGTAGTTTTGGATGCACATCTGGTGGCATTCTGTAATCTGTGGACTATCAGAGTGTTGATGAAACACAGAAATTGCATCGGGATTGAATACAACAGTCAATTTTCTCACTTTCCTCCATGGGAGTAATGTCTCAAACAGTCTACGCTTTGATAGTTCCCTGGAAAACCAGTAGTAATTTCCGATGCACATCTGGAGGCATTCTGTAGTCTGTGGACTATCAGAGTGTTGATGAAACACAGAAATTGCATCGGGATTGAATACAACAGTCACCATGCGCACTTTCCTCCAGGGGAGTATTGTCTCAAACAGTCTACGTTTTGATTGTTCCCTGGAAGACCAGTAGTAGTTTTCGATGCACAAATGGAGGCATTCTGTAATCTGTGGACTATCAGAGTGTTGATGAAACACAGAAATTCCATCGGGATTGAATACAACAGTCACTATTCGCACTTTTCTCCATGGGAGTAATTCTCAAACAGTCTACGCTTTGATCGTTCCCTGAAAGACCAGTAGCAATTTCCGATGCACATCTGGTGGCATTCTGTAATCTGTGGACTATCAGAGTGTTGATGAAACACAGAAGTAGCATCGGGATTGAATACCACAGTCATCATGAGCACTTTCCTCCATGGAAGTAATGTCTCAAAGTCTACGCTTTGATCGTTCCCTGGAAGACCAGTAGTAGTCTCCGATGCACATCTGGTGGCATTCTGTAATCTGTGGACTAACAGAGTGTTGATGAAACACAGATATTGCATCGGGATTGAATACAACAGTCAATTTTCTCACTTTCCTCCATGGGAGTAATGTCTCAAACAGTCTACGATTTGATCGTTCCCTGGAAGACCAGTAGTAGTTTCCGATGCACATCTGGTGGCATTCTGTAATCTGTGGACTATCAGAGTGTTGATGAAACGCAGAAATTGCATCGGGATTGAATACAACAGTCACCATGCTCACGTTCCTACATGGGAGTAATACTTAAAAACATTCTACGCTTTGATCGTTCCCTGGAAGACCAGTAGTAGTTTCCGATGCAAATCTGGTGACATTCTGTAATCTGTGGACTATCAGAGTGTTGATGAAACACAGAAATTGCATCGGGAATGAATTCAACAGTCACCATGGGCACATTCCTCCATGGGAGTAATGTCGCAAACAGTCTACGTTTTGATCGTTCCCTGAAAGACCAGTAGTGGTTTCCGATGCACAACTGGTGGCATTCTGTAATCTGTGGACCATCAGAGTGTTGATGAAACACAGAGAATGCATCGGGATTGAATACAACAGTTACCATGCGCACTTTCCTCCACGGGAGTGATATCACAAACAGTCTACGCTTTGATCGTTCCCTGGAATGCAGTAGTAGTCTCCGATGCACATCTGGTGGCATTCTGTAATCAGTGGACTATCAGAGTGTTGATGAAAAAGAGAAATAGCATCGGGATTGAATACAACATTCTCCATGCGAACTTTTCTCCATGGGAGTAATGTCTCAAACAGTCTACGCTTTGATCGTTCCCTGGAAGACCAGTAGTAGTTTCCGATGCACATCTGGTGGCATTCTTTAATCTGTGGACTAACAGAGTGTTGATGAAACAGAGAAATGGCATCGGGATTGAATACAACAGTCAACATTCGCACTTTCCTCCATGGGAGTAATGTCTCAAACAGTCTACGCTTTGATCGTTCCCTGGAAGACCAGTAGTAGTTTCCGATGCACATCTGGTGGCATTCAGTAATCTGTGGACTATCAGAGTGTTGGTGAAACACAGAAATAGCATCGGGATTGAATACAACAGTCACCATGCGCACTTTCCCCCTTGGGAGTAATGTCTCAAACAGTCTACGATTTGATCGTTCCCTGAAAGACCAGTAGTAGTTTCCGATGCACATCTGGTGGCATTCTGTAATCTGTGGACTATCAGAGTGTTGATTAAACAAAGAAATTGCATCGTTATTGAATACAACAGTCACCATGCGCACATTCCTCCATGGGAGTAATGTCTCAAACAGTCTACGCTTTCATCGTTCCCTGGAAGACCAGTAGAAGTTTCCGATGCTCATCTGGTAGCATTCTGTAATCTATGGACTATCAGAGTGTTGATGAAACACAGAAATTGCATCGGGATTGAATACAACAGTCACCACGCGCACTTTTCTCCATGGGAGTAATGTCTCAAACAGTCTACGCATTGATCGTTCCCTGGAAGACCAGTAGTAGTTTCCGATGCACAAATGGAGGCATTCTGTAATCTGTGGACTATCAGAGTGTTAATGAAACACAGAAATTCCATCGGGATTGAATACAACAGTCACCATGCGCAATTTCCTCCATGGGAGTAATGTCTCAAACAGTCTACGCTTTGATCGTTCCCTGGAAGACCAGTAGTAGTTTCCGATGCACATCTGGTGGCATTCTGTAATCTGTGGACTACCAGAGTGTTGATGAAACACAGAAGTAGCTTCGTGATTGAATACAACAGTCATCATGAGCACTTTCCTCCATGGGAGTAATGTCTCAAACAGTCTACGCTTTGATCGTTCTCTGGAAGACCAGTAGTAGTCTCCGATGCACATCTGGTGGCATTTTGTAATCTGTGGAGTATCAGAGTGTTGATGAAACCCAGAAATTGCATCGTGATTGAATACAACAGTCACCATGCGCACTTCGTTCCATGGGAGTAATGTCTCAAACAGTCTACGATTTGATCGTTCCCTGGAACACCAGTAGTAGTTTCCGATGCACATCTGGTGGCATTCTGTAATCTGTGGACTATCAGAGAGTTGATGAAACACAGAAATTGCATCGGGATTGAATACAACAGTCACCACGCGCACTTTTCAGCATGGGAGTAATGTCTCAAACAGTCTACGCATTGATCGTTCCCTGGAAGACCAGTAGTAGTTTCCGATGCACATCTGGTGGCATTCTGTAATCTGTGGACTAACAGAGTGTTGATGAAACAGAGAAATTGCATCGGGATTGAATACAACAGTTAATATTCGCACTTTCCTCCAATGGAGTAATGTCTCAAACAGTCTACGCTTTGATCGTTCCCTGGAAGACCAGTAGTAATTTCCGATGCACATCTGGAGGCACTCTGCAATCTGTGGACTATCAGAGTGTTGATGAAACACAGAAATTGCATCGGGATTGAATACAACAGTCACCATGCGCACTTTCCTCCATGGGAGTAATTCTCAAACTTTCTACGCTTTGGTCGTTCCCTGGAAGACAGGTAGTAGTTTCCGATGCACATCTGGTGGCATTCAGTAATCTGTGGACTATCAGAGTGTTGGTGAAACACAGAAATTCCATCGGGATTGATACAACAGTCACCATGCGCACTTTCCTCCATGAGAGTAATTCTCAAACAGTCTGCGCTTTGATCGTTCCCTGGAAGACCAGTAGTAGTTTCCGATGCACATCTGGTGGCATTCTGTAATCTGTGGACTATCAGAGTGTTGATGAAACACAGAAATTGCATCGGGATTGAATACAACAGTCTCCATGCGCACTTTCCTCCATGGGAGTAATTCTCAAACATTCTACGCTCTGATCGTTCCCTGGAAGACCAGTAGTAGTTTCCGATGCACATCATGTGACATTCGTAATTTGTGGACTATCAGAGTGTTGGTGAAACACAGATATAGCATCGGGATTGAATACAACAGTCACCATGCGCACCTCCCTCCATGGGAGTAATGTCTCAAACAGTCTACGATTTGATCGTTCCCTGAAAGACCAGTTTTAGTTTCCGATGCACATCTGGTGGCATTCTGTAATCTGTGGACTATCAGAGTGATGATGAAACACAGTAATTGCATCGTTATTGAATACAACAGTCACCATGCGCACATTCCTCCATGGGAGTAATGTCTCAAACAGTCTACGCTTTCATCGTTCCCTGGAAGACCAGTAGAAGTTTCCGATGCTCATCTGGTAGCATTCTGTAATCTATGGACTATCAGAGTGTTGATGAAACACAGAAATTGCATCGCGATTGAATACAACAGTCACCATGCGCACTTACCTAAATGGGAGTATTGTCTCAAACAGTCTACGATTTGATTGTTCCCTGGAAGACCAGTAGTAGTTTTCGATGCACAAATGGAGGCATTCTGTAATCTGTGGACTATCAGAGTGTTGATGAAACACAGATATTCCATCGGGATTAAATACAACAGTCACCATGCGCACTTTCCTCCATGGGAGTAATTCTCAAACAGTCTACGCTTTGATCGTTCCCTGGAAGACCAGTAGTAGTTTCCGATGCACATCTGGTGGCATTCTGTAATCTGTGGACTATCAGAGTGTTGATGAAACACAGAAGTAGCATCGGGATTGAATACAACAGTCATCATGAGCACTTTCCTCCATGGGGGTTATGTCTCAAACAGTCTACGCTTTGATCGTTCTCTGGAAGACCAGTAGTAGTTTTGGATGCACATCTGGTGGCATTCTGTAATCTGTGGACTATCAGAGTGTTGATGAAACACAGAAATTGCATCGTGATTGATTACAACAGACACCATGCCCACTTCCCTCCATGGGAGTAATGTCTCAAACAGTCTACGATTTGATCGTTCCCTGGAACACCAGTAGTAGTTTCCGATGCACATCTGGTGGCATTCTGTAATCTGTGGACTATCAGAGAGTTGATGAAACACAGAAATTGCATGGGGATTGAATACAACAGTCACGTTCCGCACTTTTCTCCATAGGAGTAATGTCTCATACAGTCTACGCTTTGATCGTTCCCAGGAAGACCAGTATTAGTTTCCGATGCACATCTGGTGGCATTCTGTAATCTGTGGACTAACAGAGTGTTGATGAAACAGAGAAATTGCATCGGGATTGAATACAACAGTCAATATTCGCACTTTCCTCCATGGGAGTAATGTCTCAAACAGTCTACGCTTTGATCGTTCCCTGGAACACCAGTAGTAGTTTCCGATGCACATCTGGTGGCATTCAGTAATTTGTGGACTATCAGAGTGTTGGTGAAACACAGAAATTGCATCGGGATTGATACAACAGTCACCATGCGCACTTTCCTCCATGAGAGTAATTCTCAAACAGTCTACGCTTTGATCGTTCCCTGGAAGACCAGTAGTAGTTTCCGATGCACATCTGGTGGCATTCTGTAATCTGTGGACTATCAGAGTGTTGATGAAACACAGAAATTGCATCGGGATTGAATACAACAGTCACCATGCGCACTTTCCTCCATGGGAGTAATTCTCAAACATTCTACGCTCTGATCGTTCCCTGGAAGACCAGTAGTAGTTTCCGATGCACATCTGGTGACATTCGTAATCTGTGGACTATCAGAGTGTTGGTGAAACACAGATATAGCATCGGGATTGACTACAACAGTCACCATGCGCACTTCCCTCCATGGGAGTAATGTCTCAAACAGTCTACGATTTGATCGTTCCCTGAAAGACCAGTTTTAGTTTCCGATGCACATCTGGTGGCATTCTGTAATCTGTGGACTATCAGAGTGTTGATGAAACACAGAAATTGCATCGTTATTGAATACAACAGTCACCATGCGCACATTCCTCCATGGGAGTAATGTCTCAAACAGTCTACGCTTTCATCGTTCCCTGGAAGAGCAGTAGAAGTTTCCGATGCTCATCTGGTAGCATTCTGTAATCTATGGACTATCAGAGTGTTGATGAAACACAGAAATTGCATCGGGATTGAATACAACAGTCACCATGCGCACTTACCTAAATGGGAGTATTGTCTCAAACAGTCTACGTTTTGATTGTTCCCTGGAAGACCAGTAGTAGTTTTCGATGCACAAATGGAGGCATTCTGTAATCTATGGACTATCAGAGTGTTGATGAAACACAGATATTCCATCGGGATTAAATACAACAGTCACCATGCGCACTTTCCTCCATGGGAGTAATTCTCAAACAGTCTACTCTTTGATCGTTCCCTGGAAGACCAGTAGTAGTTTCCGTTGCACATCTGGTGGCATTCTGTAATCTGTGGACTATCAGAGTGTTGATGAAACACAGAAGTAGCATCGGGATTGAATACAACAGTCATCATGAGCACTTTCCTCCATGGGAGTTATGTCTCAAACAGTCTACGCTTTGATCGTTCTCTGGAAGACCAGTAGTAGTTTTGGATGCACATCTGGTGGCATTCTCTAATCTGTGGACTATCAGAGTGTTGATGAAACACAGAAATTGCATCGTGATTGATTACAACAGACACCATGCGCACTTCCCTCCATGGGAGTAATGTCTCAAACAGTCTACGATTTGATCGTTCACTGGAACACCAGTAGTAGTTTCCGATGCACATCTGGTGGCATTCTGTAATCTGTGGACTATCAGAGAGTTGATGAAACACAGAAATTGCATCGGGATTGAATACAACAGTCACCACGCGCACTTTTCACCATGGGAGTAATGTCTCAAACAGTCTACGCTTTGATCGTTCCCTGGAAGACCAGTAGTAGATTCCGATGCACATCTTGTGGCATTCTGTAATCTGTGGACTAACAGAGTGTTGATGAAACAGAGAAATTGCATCGGGATTGAATACAACAGTCAATATTTTCACTTTCCTCCATGGGAGTACTGTCTCAAACAGTCTACGCTTTGATCGTTCCCTGGAAGACCAGTAGTAATTTCCGATGCACATCTGGAGGCACTCTGCAATCTGTGGACTATCAGAGTGTTGATGAAACACAGAAATTGCATCGGGATTGAATACAACAGTCACCATGCGCACTCTCCTCCATGGGAGTAATTCTCAAACTTTCTACGCTTTGGTCGTTCCCTGGAAGACAAGTAGTAGTTTCCGATGCACATCTGGTGGCATTCAGTAATCTGTGGACTATCAGAGTGTTGGTGAAACACAGAAATTCCATCGGGATTGATACAACAGTCACCATGCGCACTTTCCTCCATGAGAGTAATTCTCAAACAGTCTACGCTTTGATCGTTCCCTGGAAGACCAGTAGTAGTTTCCGATGCACATCTGGTGGCATTCTGTAATCTGTGGACTATCAGAGTGTTGATGAAACACAGAAATTGCATCGGGATTGAATACAACAGTCACCATGCGCACTTTCCTCCATGGGAGTAATTCTCAAACATTCTACGCTTTGATCGTTCCCTAGAAGACCAGTAGTAGTTTCCGATGCACATCTGGTGGCATTCAGTAATCTGTGGACTATCAGAGTGTTGGTGAAACACAGATATAGCATCGGGATTGAATACAACAGTCACCATGCGCACTTCCCTCCATGGGAGTAATGTCTCAAACAGTCTACGATTTGATCGTTCCCTGAAAGACCAGTTTTAGTTTCCGATGCACATCTGGTGGCATTCTGTAATCTGTGGACTATCAGAGTGTTGTTGAAACACAGTAATTGCATCGTTATTGAATACAACAGTCACCATGCGCACATTCCTCCATGGGAGTAATGTCTCAAACAGTCTACGCTTTCATCGTTCCCTGGAAGACCAGTAGAAGTTTCCGATGCTCATCTGGTAGCATTCTGTAATCTATGGACTATCAGAGTGTTGATGAAACACAGAAATTGCATCGGGATTGAATACAACAGTCACCATGCGCACTTTCCTAAATGGGAGTATTGTCTCAAACAGTCTACGTTTTGATTGTTCCCTGGAAGACCAGTAGTAGTTTTCGATGCACAAATGGAGGCATTCTGTAATCTGTGGACTATCAGAGTGTTGATGAAACAGAGAAATTGCATCGGGATTGAATACAACAGTCAATATTCGCACTTTCCTCCATGGGAGTAATGTCTCAAACAGTCTACGCTTTGATCGTTCCCTGGAAGACCAGTAGTAATTTCCGATGCACATCTGGAGGCACTCTGCAATCTGTGGACTATCAGAGTGTTGATGAAACACAGAAATTGCATCGGGATTGAATACAACAGTCACCATGCGCACTTTCCTCCATGGGAGTAATTCTCAAACTTTCTACGCTTTGGTCGTTCCCTGGAAGACAAGTAGTAGTTTCCGATGCACATCTGGTGGCATTCAGTAATCTGTGGACTATCAGAGTGTTGGTGAAACACAGAAATTCCATCGGGATTGATACAACAGTCACCATGCGCACTTTCCTCCATGAGAGTAATTCTCAAACAGTCTGCGCTTTGATCGTTCCCTGGAAGACCAGTAGTAGTTTCCGATGCACATCTGGTGGCATTCTGTAATCTGTGGACTATCAGAGTGTTGATGAAACACAGAAATTGCATCGGGATTGAATACAACAGTCTCCATGCGCACTTTCCTCCATGGGAGTAATTCTCAAACATTCTACGCTCTGATCGTTCCCTGGAAGACCAGTAGTAGTTTCCGATGCACATCATGTGACATTCGTAATCTGTGGACTATCAGAGTGTTGGTGAAACACAGATATAGCATCGGGATTGAATACAACAGTCACCATGCGCACTTCCCTCCATGGGAGTAATGTCTCAAACAGTCTACGATTTGATCGTTCCCTGAAAGACCAGTTTTAGTTTCCGATGCACATCTGGTGGCATTCTGTAATCTGTGGACTATCAGAGTGATGATGTAACACAGTAATTGCATCGTTATTGAATACAACAGTCACCATGCGCACATTCCTCCATGGGAGTAATGTCTCAAACAGTCTACGCTTTCATCGTTCCCTGGAAGACCAGTAGAAGTTTCCGATGCTCATCTGGTAGCATTCTGTAATCTATGGACTATCAGAGTGTTGATGAAACACAGAAATTGCATCGCGATTGAATACAACAGTCACCATGCGCACTTACCTAAATGGGAGTATTGTCTCAAACAGTCTACGTTTTGATTGTTCCCTGGAAGACCAGTAGTAGTTTTCGATGCACAAATGGAGGCATTCTGTAATCTGTGGACTATCAGAGTGTTGATGAAACACAGATATTCCATCGGGATTAAATACAACAGTCACCATGCGCACTTTCCTCCATGGGAGTAATTCTCAAACAGTCTACGCTTTGATCGTTCCCTGGAAGACCAGTAGTAGTTTCCGATGCACATCTGGTGGCATTCTGTAATCTGTGGACTATCAGAGTGTTGATGAAACACAGAAGTAGCATCGGGATTGAATACAACAGTTATCATGAGCACTTTCCTCCATGGGAGTTATGTCTCAAACAGTCTACGCTTTGATCGTTCTCTGGAAGACCAGTAGTAGTTTTGGATGCACATCTGGTGGCATTCTGTAATCTGTGGACTATCAGAGTGTTGATGAAACACAGAAATTGCATCGTGATTGATTACAACAGACACCATGCCCACTTCCCTCCATGGGAGTAATGTCTCAAACAGTCAACGATTTGATCGTTCCCTGGAACACCAGTAGTAGTTTCCGATGCACATCTGGTGGCATTCTGTAATCTGTGGACTATCAGAGAGTTGATGAAACACAGTAATTGCATGGGGATTGAATACAACAGTCACGTTCCGCACTTTTCTCCATGGGAGTAATGTCTCATACAGTCTACGCTTTGATCGTTCCCTGGAAGACCAGTATTAGTTTCCGATGCACATCTGGTGGCATTCTGTAATCTGTGGACTAACAGAGTGTTGATGAAACAGAGAAATTGCATCGGGATTGAATACAACAGTCAATATTCGCACTTTCCTCCATGGGAGTAATGTCTCAAACAGTCTACGCTTTGATCGTTCCCTGGAACACCAGTAGTAGTTTCCGATGCACATCTGGTGGCATTCAGTAATTTGTGGACTATCAGAGTGTTGGTGAAACACAGAAATTGCATCGGGATTGATACAACAGTCACCATGCGCACTTTCCTCCATGAGAGTAATTCTCAAACAGTCTACGCTTTGATCGTTCCCTGGAAGACCAGTAGTAGTTTCCGATGCACATCTGGTGGCATTCTGTAATCTGTGGACTATCAGAGTGTTGATGAAACACAGAAATTGCATCGGGATTGAATACAACAGTCACCATGCGCACTTTCCTCCATGGGAGTAATTCTCAAACATTCTACGCTCTGATCGTTCCCTGGAAGACCAGTAGTAGTTTCCGATGCACATCTGGTGACATTCGTAATCTGTGGACTATCAGAGTGTTCGTGAAACACAGATATAGCATCGGGATTGAATACAACAGTCACCATGTGCACTTCCCTCCATGGGAGTAATGTCTCAAACAGTCTACGATTTGATCGTTCCCTGAAAGACCAGTTTTAGTTTCCGATGCACATCTGGTGGCATTCTGTAATCTGTGTACTATCAGAGTGTTGATGAAACACAGAAATTGCATCGTTATTGAATACAACAGTCACCATGCGCACATTCCTCCATGGGAGTAATGTCTCAAACAGTCTACGCTTTCATCGTTCCCTGGAAGACCAGTAGAAGTTTCCGATGCTCATCTGGTAGCATTCTGTAATCTATGGACTATCAGAGTGTTGATGAAACACAGAAATTGCATCGGGATTGAATACAACAGTCACCATGCGCACTTACCTAAATGGGAGTATTGTCTCAAACAGTCTACGTTTTGATTGTTCCCTGGAAGACCAGTAGTAGTTTTCGATGCACAAATGGAGGCATTCTGTAATCTGTGGACTATCAGAGTGTTGATGAAACACAGATATCCCATCGGGATTAAATACAACAGTCACCATGCGCACTTTCCTCCATGGGAGTAATTCTCAAACAGTCTACTCTTTGATCGTTCCCTGGAAGACCAGTAGTAGTTTCCGTTGCACATCTGGTGGCATTCTGTAATCTGTGGACTATCAGAGTGTTGATGAAACACAGAAGTAGCATCGGGATTGAATACAACAGTCATCATGAGCACTTTCCTCCATGGGAGTTATGTCTCAAACAGTCTACGCTTTGATCGTTCTCTGGAAGACCAGTAGTAGTTTTGGATGCACATCTGGTGGCATTCTCTAATCTGTGGACTATCAGAGTGTTGATGAAACACAGAAATTGCATCGTGATTGATTACAACAGACACCATGCGCACTTCCCTCCATGGGAGTAATGTCTCAAACAGTCTACGATTTGATCGTTCCCTGGAACACCAGTAGTAGTTTCCGATGCACATCTGGTGGCATTCTGTAATCTGTGGACTATCAGAGAGTTGATGAAACACAGAAATTGCATGGGGATTGAATACAACAGTCACGTTGCGCACTTTTCTCCATGGGAGTAATGTCTCATACAGTCTACGCTTTGATCGTTCCCTGGAAGACCAGTATTAGTTTCCGATGCACATCTGGTGGCATTCTGTAATCTGTGGACTAACAGAGTGTTGATGAAACAGAGAAATTGCATCGGGATTGAATACAACAGTCAATATTCGCACTTTCCTCCATGGGAGTAATGTCTCAAACAGTCTACGCTTTGATCGTTCCCTGGAAGACCAGTAGTAATTTCCGATGCACATCTGGAGGCACTCTGCAATCTGTGGACTATCAGAGTGTTGATGAAACACAGAAATTGCATCGGGATTGAATACAACAGTCACCATGCGCACTTTCCTCCATGGGAGTAATTCTCAAACTTTCTACGCTTTGGTCGTTCCCTGGAAGACAAGTAGTAGTTTCCGATGCACATCTGGTGGCATTCAGTAATCTGTGGACTATCAGAGTGTTGGTGAAACACAGAAATTCCATCGGGATTGATACAACAGTCACCATGCGCACTTTCCTCCATGAGAGTAATTCTCAAACAGTCTGCGCTTTGATCGTTCCCTGGAAGACCAGTAGTAGTTTCCGATGCACATCTGGTGGCATTCTGTAATCTGTGGACTATCAGAGTGTTGATGAAACACAGAAATTGCATCGGGATTGAATACAACAGTCTCCATGCGCACTTTCCTCCATGGGAGTAATTCTCAAACATTCTACGCTCTGATCGTTCCCTGGAAGACCAGTAGTAGTTTCCGATGCACATCATGTGACATTCGTAATCTGTGGACTATCAGAGTGTTGGTGAAACACAGATATAGCATCGGGATTGAATACAACAGTCACCATGCGCACTTCCCTCCATGGGAGTAATGTCTCAAACAGTCTACGATTTGATCGTTCCCTGAAAGACCAGTTTTAGTTTCCGATGCACATCTGGTGGCATTCTGTAATCTGTGGACTATCAGAGTGATGATGTAACACAGTAATTGCATCGTTATTGAATACAACAGTCACCATGCGCACATTCCTCCATGGGAGTAATGTCTCAAACAGTCTACGCTTTCATCGTTCCCTGGAAGACCAGTAGAAGTTTCCGATGCTCATCTGGTAGCATTCTGTAATCTATGGACTATCAGAGTGTTGATGAAACACAGAAATTGCATCGCGATTGAATACAACAGTCACCATGCGCACTTACCTAAATGGGAGTATTGTCTCAAACAGTCTACGTTTTGATTGTTCCCTGGAAGACCAGTAGTAGTTTTCGATGCACAAATGGAGGCATTCTGTAATCTGTGGACTATCAGAGTGTTGATGAAACACAGATATTCCATCGGGATTAAATACAACAGTCACCATGCGCACTTTCCTCCATGGGAGTAATTCTCAAACAGTCTACGCTTTGATCGTTCCCTGGAAGACCAGTAGTAGTTTCCGATGCACATCTGGTGGCATTCTGTAATCTGTGGACTATCAGAGTGTTGATGAAACACAGAAGTAGCATCGGGATTGAATACAACAGTTATCATGAGCACTTTCCTCCATGGGAGTTATGTCTCAAACAGTCTACGCTTTGATCGTTCTCTGGAAGACCAGTAGTAGTTTTGGATGCACATCTGGTGGCATTCTGTAATCTGTGGACTATCAGAGTGTTGATGAAACACAGAAATTGCATCGTGATTGATTACAACAGACACCATGCCCACTTCCCTCCATGGGAGTAATGTCTCAAACAGTCAACGATTTGATCGTTCCCTGGAACACCAGTAGTAGTTTCCGATGCACATCTGGTGGCATTCTGTAATCTGTGGACTATCAGAGAGTTGATGAAACACAGTAATTGCATGGGGATTGAATACAACAGTCACGTTCCGCACTTTTCTCCATGGGAGTAATGTCTCATACAGTCTACGCTTTGATCGTTCCCTGGAAGACCAGTATTAGTTTCCGATGCACATCTGGTGGCATTCTGTAATCTGTGGACTAACAGAGTGTTGATGAAACAGAGAAATTGCATCGGGATTGAATACAACAGTCAATATTCGCACTTTCCTCCATGGGAGTAATGTCTCAAACAGTCTACGCTTTGATCGTTCCCTGGAACACCAGTAGTAGTTTCCGATGCACATCTGGTGGCATTCAGTAATTTGTGGACTATCAGAGTGTTGGTGAAACACAGAAATTGCATCGGGATTGATACAACAGTCACCATGCGCACTTTCCTCCATGAGAGTAATTCTCAAACAGTCTACGCTTTGATCGTTCCCTGGAAGACCAGTAGTAGTTTCCGATGCACATCTGGTGGCATTCTGTAATCTGTGGACTATCAGAGTGTTGATGAAACACAGAAATTGCATCGGGATTGAATACAACAGTCACCATGCGCACTTTCCTCCATGGGAGTAATTCTCAAACATTCTACGCTCTGATCGTTCCCTGGAAGACCAGTAGTAGTTTCCGATGCACATCTGGTGACATTCGTAATCTGTGGACTATCAGAGTGTTCGTGAAACACAGATATAGCATCGGGATTGAATACAACAGTCACCATGTGCACTTCCCTCCATGGGAGTAATGTCTCAAACAGTCTACGATTTGATCGTTCCCTGAAAGACCAGTTTTAGTTTCCGATGCACATCTGGTGGCATTCTGTAATCTGTGTACTATCAGAGTGTTGATGAAACACAGAAATTGCATCGTTATTGAATACAACAGTCACCATGCGCACATTCCTCCATGGGAGTAATGTCTCAAACAGTCTACGCTTTCATCGTTCCCTGGAAGACCAGTAGAAGTTTCCGATGCTCATCTGGTAGCATTCTGTAATCTATGGACTATCAGAGTGTTGATGAAACACAGAAATTGCATCGGGATTGAATACAACAGTCACCATGCGCACTTACCTAAATGGGAGTATTGTCTCAAACAGTCTACGTTTTGATTGTTCCCTGGAAGACCAGTAGTAGTTTTCGATGCACAAATGTAGGCATTCTGTAATCTGTGGACTATCAGAGTGTTGATGAAACACAGATATCCCATCGGGATTAAATACAACAGTCACCATGCGCACTTTCCTCCATGGGAGTAATTCTCAAACAGTCTACTCTTTGATCGTTCCCTGGAAGACCAGTAGTAGTTTCCGTTGCACATCTGGTGGCATTCTGTAATCTGTGGACTATCAGAGTGTTGATGAAACACAGAAGTAGCATCGGGATTGAATACAACAGTCATCATGAGCACTTTCCTCCATGGGAGTTATGTCTCAAACAGTCTACGCTTTGATCGTTCTCTGGAAGACCAGTAGTAGTTTTGGATGCACATCTGGTGGCATTCTCTAATCTGTGGACTATCAGAGTGTTGATGAAACACAGAAATTGCATCGTGATTGATTACAACAGACACCATGCGCACTTCCCTCCATGGGAGTAATGTCTCAAACAGTCTACGATTTGATCGTTCCCTGGAACACCAGTAGTAGTTTCCGATGCACATCTGGTGGCATTCTGTAATCTGTGGACTATCAGAGAGTTGATGAAACACAGAAATTGCATGGGGATTGAATACAACAGTCACGTTGCGCACTTTTCTCCATGGGAGTAATGTCTCATACAGTCTACGCTTTGATCGTTCCCTGGAAGACCAGTATTAGTTTCCGATGCACATCTGGTGGCATTCTGTAATCTGTGGACTAACAGAGTGTTGATGAAACAGAGAAATTGCATCGGGATTGAATACAACAGTCAATATTCGCACTTTCCTCCATGGGAGTAATGTCTCAAACAGTCTACGCTTTGATCGTTCCCTGGAACACCAGTAGTAGTTTCCGATGCACATCTGGTGGCATTCTGTAATCTGTGGACTATCAGAGAGTTGATGAAACACAGAAATTGCATCGGGATTGAATACAACAGTCACCACGCGCACTTTTCACCATGGGAGTAATGTCTCAAACAGTCTACGCTTTGATCGTTCCCTGGAAGACCAGTAGTAGATTCCGATGCACATCTGGTGGCATTCTGTAATCTGTGGACTAACAGAGTGTTGATGAAACAGAGAAATTGCATCGGGATTGAATACAACAGTCAATATTTTCACTTTCCTCCATGGGAGTAATGTCTCAAACAGTCTACGCTTTGATCGTTCCCTGGAAGACCAGTAGTAATTTCCGATGCACATCTGGAGGCACTCTGCAATCTGTGGACTATCAGAGTGTTGATGAAACACAGAAATTGCATCGGGATTGAATACAACAGTCACCATGCGCACTCTCCTCCATGGGAGTAATTCTCAAACTTTCTACGCTTTGGTCGTTCCCTGGAAGACAAGTAGTAGTTTCCGATGCACATCTGGTGGCATTCAGTAATCTGTGGACTATCAGAGTGTTGGTGAAACACAGAAATTCCATCGGGATTGATACAACAGTCACCATGCGCACTTTCCTCCATGAGAGTAATTCTCAAACAGTCTACGCTTTGATCGTTCCCTGGAAGACCAGTAGTAGTTTCCGATGCACATCTGGTGGCATTCTGTAATCTGTGGACTATCAGAGTGTTGATGAAACACAGAAATTGCATCGGGATTAAATACAACAGTCACCATGCGCACTTTCCTCCATGGGAGTAATTCTCAAACATTCTACGCTTTGATCGTTCCCTAGAAGACCAGTAGTAGTTTCCGATGCACATCTGGTGGCATTCAGTAATCTGTGGACAATCAGAGTGTTGGTGAAACACAGATATAGCATCGGGATTGAATACAACAGTCACCATGCGCACTTCCCTCCATGGGAGTAATGTCTCAAACAGTCTACGATTTGATCGTTTCCTGAAAGACCAGTTTTAGTTTCCGATGCACATCTGGTGGCATTCTGTAATCTGTGGACTATCAGAGTGTTGTTGAAACACAGTAATTGCATCGTTATTGAATACAACAGTCACCATGCGCACATTCCTCCATGGGAGTAATGTCTCAAACAGTCTACGCTTTCATCGTTCCCTGGAAGACCAGTAGAAGTTTCCGATGCTCATCTGGTAGCATTCTGTAATCTATGGACTATCAGAGTGTTGATGAAACACAGAAATTGCATCGGGATTGAATACAACAGTCACCATGCGCACTTTCCTAAATGGGAGTATTGTCTCAAACAGTCTACGTTTTGATTGTTCCCTGGAAGACCAGTAGTAGTTTTCGATGCACAAATGGAGGCATTCTGTAATCTGTGGACTATCAGAGTGTTGATGAAACACAGATATTCCATCGGGATTAAATACAACAGTCACCATGCGCACTTTCCTCCATGGGAGTAATTCTCAAACAGTCTACGCTTTGATCGTTCCCTGGAAGACCAGTAGTAGTTTCCGATGCACATCTGGTGGCATTCTGTAATCTGTGGACTATCAGAGTGTTGATGAAACACAGAAGTAGCATCGGGATTGAATACAACAGTCATCATGAGCACTTTCCTCCATGGGAGTAATGTTTCAAACAGTCTACGCTTTGATCGTTCTCTGGAAGACCAGTAGTAGTTTCCGATGCACATCTGGTGGCATTCTGTAATCTGTGGACTATCAGAGTGTTGATGAAACACAGAAATTGCATCGTGATTGAATACAACAGACACCATGCGCACTTCCCTCCATGGGAGTAATGTCTCAAACTGTCTACGATTTGATCGTTCCCTGGAAGACCAGTAGTAGTTTCCGATGCACATCTGGTGGCATTCTGTAATCTGTGGACTATCAGAGAGTTGATGAAACACAGAAATAGCATCGGGTTGGAATACAACAGTCACCATGCGCACTTTCCTCCATGGGAGTAATGTCTCAAACAGTTTACGATTTGATCGTTCCCTGGAAGACAAATAGTAGTTTCCGATGCACATCTGGTGGCATTCTGTATTCTGTGGACAATCATAGTGATGATGAAACACAGAAATTGCATCGGGATTGAATACAACAGTCACCATGCGCACATTGCTCCAAGGGGGGTAATGTCTCAAACAGTCTACGATTTGATCGTTCCCTGGAAGACCAGTAGAAGTTTCCGATGCACAAATGGAGGCATTCTGTAATCTGTGGACTATCAGAGTGTTGATGAAACACAGAAATTACATCGGGATTGAATACAACAGTCACCATGGGCACTTTCCTCTATGGGAGTAATTCTCAAACAGTCTACGGTTTGATCGTTCCCTGGAAGACCAGTAGTAGTTTCCGATGCACATCTGGTGGCATTCTGTAATCTGTGGACTATCAGAGTATTGATGAAACTCAGAAGTAGCATCGGGATTGAATACAACAGTCGTCATGATCACTTTCCTCCATGGGAGTAATGTCTCAAACAGTCTACGCTTTGATCGTTCCCTGGAAGACCAGTTGTAGTTTTGGATGCACATCTGGTGGCATTCTGTAATCTGTGGACTATCAGAGTGTTGATGAAACACAGAAATTGCATCGTGATTGAATACAACAGTCACCATGCGCACTTCCCTCCATGGGAGTAATGTCTCAAACAGTCTACGATTTGATCGTTCCCTGGAACACCAGTAGTAGTTTTCGATGCACAAATGGAGGCATTCTGTAATCTGTGGACTATCAGAGTGTTGATGAAACACAGAAATTCCATCGGGATTGAATACAACAGTCACTATGCGAACTTTCCTCCATGGGAGTAATTCTCAAACAGTCTACGCTTTGATCGTTCCCTGGAAGACCAGTAGTAGTTTCCGATGTACATCTGGTGGCATTCTGTAATCTGTGGACTATCAGAGTGTTGATGAAACACAGAAGTAGCATCGGGATTGAATACAACAGTCATCATGAGCACTTTCCTCCTTGGGAGTAATGTCTCAAACAGTCTACGCTTTGATCGTTCTCTGGAAGACCAGTAGTAGTTATGGATGCACATCTGGTGGCATTCTGTAATCTGTGGACTATCAGAGTGTTGATGAAACACAGAAATAGCATCGTGATTGAATACAACAGTCACCATGCGCACTTCCCTCCATGGGAGTAATGTCTCAAACAGTCTACGATTTGATCGTTCCCTGGAACACCAGTAGTAGTTTCCGATGCACATCTGGTGGCATTCTGTAATCTGTGTACTATCAGAGAGTTGATGAAACACAGAAATTGCATCGGGATTGAATACAACAGTCAATATTCGCACTTTCCTCCATGTGAGTAATGTCTCAAACAGTCTACGCTTTGATCGTTCCCTGAAAGACCAGTAGTGTTTTCCGATGCACAACTGGTGGCATTCTGTAATCTGTGGACTATCAGAGTGTTGATGAAACACAGAGAATGCATCGGGATTGACTACAACAGTCACCATGAGCACTTTCCTCCACGGGAGTTATATCTCAAACAGTCTACGCTTTGATCGTTCACTGGAATACCAGTAGTAGTTTTCGATGCACATCTGGTGGCATTCTGTAATCTGTGGACTATCAGAGTGTTGATGAAACACAGAAATAGCATCGGGATTGAATACAACAGTCACCATGCGCACTTTCCTCCATGGGAGTAATGTCTCAAAGTCTACGCTTTGATCGTTCCCTGGAAGAACAGTAGTAGTCTCCGATGCACATCTGGTGGCATTCTGTAATCTGTGGACTAACAGAGTGTTGATGAAACACAGAAATTGCATCGGGATTGAATACAACAGTCAATATTCGCACTTTTCTCAATGTGAGTAATGTCTCAAACAGTCTACGCTTTGATCGTTCCCTGAAAGACCAGTAGTGTTTTCCGATGCACAACTGGTGGCATTCTGTAATCTGTGGACTATCAGAGTGTTGATGAAACACAGAGAATGCATCGGGATTGACTACAACAGTCCCCATGAGCACTTTCCTCCACGGGAGTGTTATCTCAAACAGTCTACGCTTTGATCGTTCACTGGAATACCAGTAGTAGTTTCCGATGCACATCTGGTGGCATTCTGTAATCTGTGGACTATCAGAGTGTTGATGAAACACAGAAATAGCATCGGGATTGAATACAACAGTCACCATGCGCACTTTCCTCCATGGGAGTAATGTCTCAAAGTCTACGCTTTGATCGTTCCCTGGAAGAAACAGTAGTAGTCTCCTATGCACATCTGGTGGCATTCTGATAATCTGTGGACTATCAGAGTGTTGATGAAACACAGAAATTGCATCGGGATTAAATACAACAGTCACCATGCGCACATTCCTCCATGGGAGTAATGTCTCAAACTGTCTACGCTTTCATCGTTCCCTGGAAGACCAGTAGAAGTTTCCGATGCTCATCTGGTAGCATTCTATAATCTATGGACTATCAGAGTGTTGATGAAACACAGAAATTGCATCGGGATTGATTACAACAGTCACCATGCGCACTTTCCTCCATGGGAGTATTGTCTCAAACAGTCTACGTTTTGATTGTTCCCTGGAAGACCAGTAGTAGTTTTCGATGTACAAATGGAGGCATTCTGTAAACTGTGGACTATCAGAGTGTTGATGAAACACAGAAATTCCATCGGGATTTAATACAACAGTCACCATGCCCACTTTCCTCCATGGGAGTAATTCTCAAACAGTCTACGCCTTGATCGTTCCCTGGAAGACCAGTAGTAGTTTCCGATGCACATCTGGTGGCATTCTGTAATCTGTGGACTATCAGAGTGTTGATGAAACAAAGAAGTAGCATCGGGATTGAATACAACAGTCATCATGAGCACTTTCCTCCATGGGAGTAATGTCTCAAACAGTCTACGCTTTGATCGTTCTCTGGAAGACCAGTAGTAGTTTTGGATGCACATCTGGTGGCATTCTGTAATCAGTGGACTATCAGAGTGTTGATGAAACACAGAAATTGCATCGTGCTTGAATACAACTGTCACCATGCGCACTTCCCTCCATGGGAGTTATGTCTCAAACAGTCTACGATTTGATCCTTCCCTGGAACACCAGTAGTAGTTTCCGATGCACATCTGGTGGCATTCTGTAATCTGTGGACTATCAGAGTGTTGATGACACACAGAAATAGCATCGGGATTGAATACAACAGTCAATTTTCTCACTTTCCTCCATGGGAGTAATGTCTCAAACAGTCTACGCTTTGATAGTTCCCTGGAAGACCAGTAGTAATTTCCGATGCACATCTGGAGGCATTCTGTAATCTGTGGACTATAAGAGTCTTGATGAAACACAGAAATTGCATCGGGATTGAATGCAACAGTCACGATGCGCACTTTCCTCCATGGGAGTAATGTCTCAAACAGTCTACGTTTTGATCGTTCCCTGGAACACCAGTAGTAGTTTCCGATGCACATCTGAAGGCATTCTGTAATCTGTGGACTATCAGAGTGTTGATGAAGCACAGAAATAGCATCGGGATTGAATACAACATTCACCATGCGCACTTTCCTCCATGGGAGTAATGTCTCAAACAGTCTACGCTTTGCTCGTTCCCTGGAAGACCAGTAGTAGTTTCCGATGCACATCTGGTGGCAATCTGTAATCTGTGGAATAACAGAGTGTTGATGAAACAGAGAAATTGCATCGGGATTGAATACAACAGTCAATATTCGCACTTTCCTACATGGGAGTAATGTCTCAAACAGTCTACGGTTTGATTGTTCCCTGGATGACCAGTAGTAACTTCCGATGCACATCTGGAGGCATTCTGCAATCTGTGGACTATCAGAGTGTTGATGAAACACAGAAATTGCATCGGGATTGAATACAACATTAATCATGCGCACTTTCCTCCATGGGAGTAATTCTCAAACTTTCTACGCTTTGATCGTTCCCTGGAAGACCAGTAGTAAATTCCGATGCACATCTGGTGGCACTCAGTAATCTGTGGACTATCAGAGTGTTGGTGAAACACAGAAATAGCATCGGGATTGAATACAACAGTCACCATGCGCACTTTCCTCCATGGGAGTAATGTCTCAAACAGTCTACGCTTTGCTCGATCCCTGGAAGACCAGTAATAGTTTCCGATGCACATCTGGTGGCATTCTGTAATCTGTGGAATAACAGAGTGTTGATGAAACAGAGAAATTGCATCGGGATTGAATACAACAGTCAATATTCGCACTTTCCTACATGGGAGTAATGTCTCAAACAGTCTACGCTTTGATCGTTCCCTGGAAGACCAGCAGTAATTTCCGATGCACATCTGGAGGCATTCTGCAATCTGTGGACTATCAGAGTGTTGATGAAACACAGAAATTGCATCGGGATTGTATACAACAGTCACCATACGCACTTTCCTCCATGGGAGTAATTATCAAACTTTCTACGCTTTGATCGTTCACTGGAAGACCAGTAGTAGTTTCCGATGCACATCTGGTGGCATTCAGTAGTCTGTGGACGATTAGAGTGTTGGTGAAACACAGAAATAGCATCGGGATTGAATACAACAGTCACCATGCGCACTTTCCTCCATGGGAGTAATGTCTCAAACAGTCTACGATTTGATCGTTCCCTGGATGACCAGTAGTAGTTTCCGATGCACATCTGGTGGCATTCTGTAATCTGTGGACTATCAGAGAGCTCATGAAACACAGAAATTGCATCGGGATTGAATACAACAGTCACAATGCGCACATTCCTCCATGATTGTAATGTCTCAAACAGTCTACGCTTTGATCGTTCCCTGAAAGACCAGTAGTGGTTTCCGATGCTCAACTGGTGGTATTCTGTAATCTGTGGACTATCAGAGTGTTGGTGAAACACAGAGAATGCATCGGGATTGAATACAACAGTCACCATGAGCACTTTCCTCCACGGGAGTGATATCTCAAACAGTCTACGCTTTGATCGTTCCCTGGAATACCCGTAGTAGTTTCCGATGCACACCTGGTGGCATTCTGTAATCTGTGGACTATCAGTGTGTTGATGAAACACAGAAATAGCATCGGGATTGAATACAACAGTCACCATGCGCACTTTCCTCCATCGGAGTAATGTCTCAAAGTCTACGCTTTGATCGTTCCCTGGAAGACCAGTAGTAGTCTCCGATGCACAACTGGTGGCATTCTGTAATCTGTGGACTAACAGAGTGTTGTTGAAACACAGAAATTGCATCGGGATTGAATACAACAGTCAATTTTCTCACTTTCCTCCATGGGAGTAATGTCTCAAACAATCTACGCTTTGATAAATCCCTGGAAGACCAGTAGAAATTTCCGATGCACATCTGGAGGCATTCTGTAATCTGTGGACTATCAGATTGTTGATGAAACACAGAAATTGCAACGATATTGAATACAACAGTCACCATGCGCCCATTCCTCCATGTGAGTAATGTCTCAAACAGTCTACGCTTTGATCGTTCCCTGGAAGACCAGCAGTAATTTCCGATGCACATCTGGAGGCATTCTGCAATCTGTGGACTATCAGAGTGTTGATGAAACACAGAAATTGCATCGGGATTGTATTCAACAGTCACCATACGCACTTTCCTCCATGGGAGTAATTATCAAACATTCTACGCTTTGATCGTTCCCTGGAAGACCAGTAGTAGTTTCCGATGCACATCTGGTGGCATTCAGTAGTCTGTGGACGATTAGAGTGTTGGTGAAACACAGAAATAGCATCGGGATTGAATACAACAGTCACCATGCGCACTTTCCTCCATGGGAGTAATGTCTCAAACAGTCTACGATTTGATCGTTCCCTGGATGACCAGTAGTAGTTTCCGATGCACATCTGGTGGCATTCTGTAATCTGTGGACTATCAGAGAGTTAATGAAACACAGAAATTGCATCGGGATTGAATACAACAGACACAATGCGCACATTCCTCCATGATTGTAATGTCTCAAACAGTCTACGCTTTGATCGTTCCCTGAAAGACCAGTAGTGGTTTCCGATGCTCAACTGGTGGTATTCTGTAATCTGTGGACTATCAGAGTGTTGATGAAACACAGAGAATGCATCGGGATTGAATACAACAGTCACCATGAGCACTTTCCTCCATGGGAGTGATATCTCAAACAGTCTACGCTTTGATCGTTCCCTGGAATACCCGTAGTAGTTTCCGATGCACACCTGGTGGCATTCTGTAATCTGTGGACTATCAGTGTGTTGATGAAACACAGAAATAGCATCGGGATTGGATACAACAGTCACCATGCGCACTTTCCTCCATCGGAGTAATGTCTCAAAGTCTACGCTTTGATCGTTCCCTGGAAGACCAGTAGTAGTCTCCGATGCACAACTGGTGGCATTCTGTAATCTGTGGACTAACAGAGTGTTGTTGAAACACAGAAATTGCATCGGGATTGAATACAACAGTCAATTTTCTGACTTTCCTCCATGGGAGTAATGTCTCAAACAATCTACGCTTTGATAAATCCCTGGAAGACCAGTAGAAATTTCCGATGCACATCTGGAGGCATTCTGTAATCTGTGGACTATCAGAGTGTTGATGAAACACAGAAATTGCAACGGGATTGAATACAACAGTCACCATGCGCACTTTCCTCCATGGGAGTAATGTCTCAAATAGTCTACGTTTTGATCGTTCCCTGGAAGACCGGTAGTAGTTTCCGATGCACATCTGGTGGCATTCTGTAATCTGTGGACTATCAGAGTGTTGGTGTAACACAGAAATTGCATCGGGATTGAATACAACAGTCACCATGCGCACGTTCCTCCATGGGAGTAATTCTCATACATTCTACGCTTTGATCGTTCCCTGGAAGACCAGTAGTAGTTTCCGATGCAGATCTGGTGGCATTCTGTAATCTGTGGACTATCAGAGTGTTGATGAAACACAGAAATTGCATCGGGATTGAATTCAACAGTCACCATGCGCACATTCCTCCATGGGAGTAATATCTCACACAGTCTACGCTTTGATCGTTCCCTGGAAGACCAGTAGTAGTTTCCGATGCACATCTGGCGGCATTCTCTAATCTGTGGACTATCAGAGTGTTGATGAAACACAGAAGTAGCATCGGGATTGAATACAACAGTCATCATGAGCACTTTCCTCCTTGGGAGTAATGTCGCAAACAGTCTACACTTTGATCGTTCTCTGGAAGACCAGTAGTAGTTTTGGATGCACATCTGGTGGCATTCTGTAATCTGTGGACTGTCAGAGTGTTGATGAAACACAGAAATTGCATCCTGATTGAATACAACAGTCACCATGCGCACTTCCCTCCATGGGAGTAATGTCTCAAACAGTCTACGATTTGATCGTTCCCTGGAACACCAGTAGTGGTTTCCGATGCACAACTGGTGGCATTCTGTAATCTGTGGACTATCAGAGTGTTGATGAAACACAGAGAATGCATCGGGATTGAATACAACAGTCAACATGCGCACTTTCCTTCATGGGAGTAATGTCTCAAACAGTCTACGCTTTGATCGTTCCCTGGAAGACCAGTAGTAGATACCGATAGACATCTGGTGGCATTCTGTAATCTGTGGACTATCAGAGTGTTCATGAAACACAGAAATTGCATCGGGATTAAATACAACAATCACCATGCGAACATTCCTCCATGGGAGTAATGTCTCAAACAGTCTACGCTTTGATCATTCCCTGGAAGACCAGTAGAAGTTTCCGATGCACATCTGAAGGCATTCTGTAATCTATGGACTATCAGAGTGTTGATGAAACACAGAAATTGCATCGGGATTGAATACAACAGTCAACATCCGCACTTTCTCCATGGGAGTAACGTCTGAAACATTCTACGCTTTGATCGTTTCCTGGACGACCAGTAGTAGTTTCCGATGCACATCTGGTGGCATTCTTAATCTGTGGACTATCAGAGTGTTAATGAAACACAGAAATAGCATCGGGATTGAATACATCAGTCACCATGCGCACTTTCCTCCATGGGAGTAACGTCTCAAACAGTCTACGCTTTGATCGTTCCCTGGAAGACCAGTAGTAGTTTCCGATGGACATCTGGTGGCATTCTGTAATCTGTGGACTACCAGAGTGTTGATGAAACACAGAAATTGCATCGGGATTGAATACAACAGTCACCATGCGCACTTTCCTCCATGGGAGTAATGTCTAAAGCAGTCTACGTTTTGATTGTTCCCCTTAAGACCAGTAGTAGTTTTCGATGCACATCTGGAGGCATTCTGTAATCTGTGGACTATCAGAGTGTTGATGAAACATAGAAATTCCATCGGGATTGAATACAACAGTCTCCATGCGCACATTCCTCCATGGGAGTAATGTCTCAAACAGTCTACGCTTTGATCGTTCCCTGGAAGACCAGTATAAGTTTCCGATGGACATCTGGTAGCATTCTGTTATCTATGGACTATCAGAGTGTTCATGAAACACAGAAATTGCATTGGGATTGAATACAACATTCACCATGCACACTTTCCTCCATGGGAGTATTGTCTCAAACAGTCTACGTTTTGATTGTTCCCTGGAAGACCAATAGTAGTTTTCGATGCACAAATGGAGGCATTCTGTAATCTTTGGACTATCAGAGTGTTGATGAAACACAGAAATTCCATCGGGATTGAATACAACAGTCACCATGCGCACTTTCCTCCATGGGAGTAATTTTCAAACAGTCTACGCTTTGATCGTTCCCTGGAAGACCAGTAGTAGTTTCCGATGCACATCTGGTGGCATTCTGTAATCTGTGGACTATCAGAGTGTTGATGAAACACAGAAGTAGCATCGGGATTGAATACAACAGTCATCATGAGCACTTTCCTCCTTGGGAGTAATGTCTCAAACAGTCTACGGTTTGATCGCTCCCTGGAACACCAGTAGTAGTTTCCGATGCACATCTGGTGGCATTCTGTAATCTGTTGACTATCAGAGAGTTGATGAAACACAGAAATTAAATCGGGATTGAATACAATAGTCACAATGCGCACATTCCTCCATGTGAGTAATGGCTCAAACAGTCTACGCTTTGATCGTTCCCTGAAAGACCAGTAGTGGTTTCCGATGCTCAACTGGTGGTATTCTGTAATCTGTGGACTATCAGAGTGTTGATGAAACACAGAGAATGCATCGGGATTGAATACAACAGTCACCATGAGCACTTTCCTCCATGGGAGTGATATCTCAAATAGTCTACGCTTTGATCGTTCTCTGGAATGCATTAGTAGTTTCCGATGCACATCTGGTGCCATTCTGTAATCAGTGGGCTATCAGAGTGTTGATGAAACACAGAAATAGCACTGGGATTGAATACAACAGTCACCATGCGCACTTTCCTCCATGGTAGTAATGTCTCAAACAGTCTACGCTTTGATCGATCCCTGGAAGAACAGCAGTAATTTCCGATGCACATCTGGAGGCATTCTGCAATCTGTGGACTATCAGAGTGTTGATGAAACACAGAAATTGCATCGGGATTGTATACAACAGTCACCATACGCACTTTCCTCCATGGGAGTAATTATCAAACATTCTACGCTTTGATCGTTCCCTGGAAGACCAGTAGTAGTTTCCGATGCACATCTGGTGGCATTCAGTAGTCTGTGGACGATTAGAGTGTTGGTGAAACACAGAAATAGCATCGGGATTGATAACAACAGTCACCATGCGCACTTTCCTCCATGGGAGTAATGTCTCAAACAGTCTACGATTTTATCGTTCCCTGGATGACCAGTAGTAGTTTCCGATGCACATCTGGTGGCATTCTGTAATCTGTGGACTATCAGAGAGTTGATGAAACACAGAAATTGCATCGGGATTGAATACAACAGTCACAATGCGCACATTCCTCCATGTTTGTAATGTCTCAAACAGTCTACGCTTTGATCGTTCCCTGAAAGACCAGTAGTGGTTTCCGATGCTCAACTGGTCGTATTCTGTAATCTGTGGACTATCAGAGTGTTGATGAAACACAGAGAATGCATCGGGATTGAATACAACAGTCACCATGAGCACTTTCCTCCACGGGAGTGTTATCTCAAACAGTCTACGCTTTGATCGTTCCCTGGAATACTCGTAGTAGTTTCCGATGCACACCTGGTGGCATTCTGTAATCTGTGGACTATCAGTGTGTTGATGAAACACAGAAATAGCATCGGGATTGAATACAACAGTCACCATGCGCACTTTCCTCCATCGGAGTAATGTCTCAAAGTCTACGCTTTGATCGTTCCCTGGAAGACCAGTAGTAGATACCGATCTACATCTGGTGGCAGTCTGTAATCTGTGGACTATCAGAGTGTTCATGAAACACAGAAATTGCATCGGGATTAAATACAACAGTCACCATGCGCACATTCCTCCATGGGAGTAATGTCTCAAACAGTCTACGCTTTGATCATTCCCTGGAAGACCAGTAGAAGTTTCCGATGCACATCTGGAGGCATTCTGTAATCTGTGGACTATCAGAGTGTTGATGAAACACAGAAATTGCAACGGGATTGAATACAACAGTCACCATGCGCACTTTCCTCCATGGGAGTAATGTCTCAAATAGTCTACGTTTTGATCGTTCCCTGGAAGACCGGTAGTAGTTTCCGATGCACATCTGGTGGCATTCTGTAATCTGTGGACTATCAGAGTGTTGGTGTAACACAGAAATTGCATCGCGATTGAATACAACAGTCACCATGCGCACTTTCCTCCACGGGAGTGAAATCTCAAACAGTCTACGCTTTGATCGGTCTCTGGAATGCAGTAGTAATTTCCGATGCACATCTGGTGCCATTCTGTAATCAGTGGGCTATCAGAGTGTTGATGAAACACAGAAGTAGCACTGGGATTGAATACAACAGTCACCATGCGCACTTTTCTCCATGGGAGTAATGTCTCAAACAGTCTACACTTTGATCGTTCCCTGGAAGACCAGTAGTAGTTTCCGATGCACATCTGGTGGCATTCTGTAATCTGTGGACTAACAGAGTGTTAATGAAACAGAGAAATTGCATCGGGATTGAATACAACAGTCAATATTCTTACTTTCCTCCATGGGAGTAATGTCTCAAACAGTCTACGCTTTGATCGTTCCCTGGAAGACCAGTAGTAGTTTCCGATGCACATCTGGTGGCATTCAGTAGTCTGTGGACTATCAGAGTGTTGGTGAAACACAGAAATAGCATCGGGATTGAATTCAACAGTCAACATGCGCACTTTCCTCCATGGGAGTAATGTCTCAAACATTCTACGATTTGATCGTTCCCTGGATGACCAGTAGTAGTTTCCGATGCACATCTGGTGGCATTCTGTAATCTGTGGACTATCAGAGTGTTGATGAAACACAGTAATTGCATCGGGATTGAATACAACAGTCACAATGCGCACTTTCCTCCATGTGAGTATTGTCTCAAACAGTGTACGTTTTGGTTGTTCCCTGGAAGACCAGTAGTAGTTTTCGATGCTCAAATGGAGGCATTCTGTAATCTGTGGACTATCAGAGTGTTGATGAAACACAGAAATTCCATCGGGATTGAATACAACAGTCACCATGCGCACTTACCTCCATGGGAGTAATTCTCAAACAGTCTACGCTTTGATCGTTCCCTGGAAGACCAGTAGTAGTTTCCGATGCACATCTGGCGGCATTCTCTAATCTGTGGACTATCAGAGTGTTGATGAAACACAGAAGTAGCATCGGGATTGAATACAACAGTCATCATGAGCACTTTCCTCCTTGGGAGTAATGTCGCAAACAGTCTACACTTTGATCGTTCTCTGGAAGACCAGTAGTAGTTTTGGATGCACATCTGGTGGCATTCTGTAATCTGTAAACTGTCAGAGTGTTGATGAAACACAGAAATTGCATCCTGATTGAATACAACAGTCACCATGCGCACTTCCCTCCATGGGAGTAATGTCTCAAACAGTCTACGATTTGATCGTTCCCTGGAACACCAGTAGTGGTTTCCGATGCATAACTGGTGGCATTCTGTAATCTGTGGACTATCAGAGTGTTGATGAAACACAGAGAATGCATCGGGATTGAATACAACAGTCAACATGCGCACTTTCCTTCATGGGAGTAATGTCTCAAACAGTCTACGCTTTGATCGTTTCCTGGAAGACCAGTAGTAGATACCGATGGACATCTGGTGGCATTCTGTAATCTGTGGACTATCAGAGTGTTCATGAAACACAGAAATTGCATCGGGATTAAATACAACAATCACCATGCGAACATTCCTCCATGGGAGTAATGTCTCAAACAGTCTACGCTTTGATCATTCCCTGGAAGACCAGTAGAAGTTTCCGATGCACATCTGAAGGCATTCTGTAATCTATGGACTATCAGAGTGTTGATGAAACACAGAAATTGCATCGGGATTGAATACAACAGTCACCATGCGCACTTTCCTCCATGGGAGTAATGTCTCAAACAGTATACGCTTTGATCGTTCCCAGGAAGACCAGTAGTAGTTTCCGATGCACATCTGGTGGCAATCTGTAATCTGTGGACTATCAGAGTGTTGATGAAACACAGAAATTGCATCGGGATTGAATACAAGAGTCACCATGCGCACTTTCCTCCATATGAGTAATGTCTCAAACAGTCTACGCGTTGATCGTTCCCTGGAAGACCAGTAGTGGTTTCCGATGCACAACTGGTGGCGTTCTGTAATCTGTAGACTATCAGAGTGTTGATGAAACACAGAAAATGCATCGGGATTAAATACAACAGTCACCATGTGCACTTTCCCCCACGTGAGTGATATTTCAAACAGTCTACGCTTTGATCGTTCCCTGGAATACCAGTAGTAGTTTCCGATGCACATCTGGTGGCATTCTGTAATCTGTGGACTATCAGAGAGTTGATGAAACACAGAAATAGCATCGGGATTGAATACAAGAGTCACCATGCGCACTTTCTTCCATGGGAGTAATGTCTCAAACAGTCTACGCTTTGATCTTTCCTGGAAGACCAGTAGTAGCCTCCGATACACATCTGGTGGCGTTCTGTAATCTGTGGACTACCAGAGTGTTCATGAAACACAGAAATTGCAACGGGATTGAATACAACAGTCAATACTCGCATTTCCTCCATGGGAGTAATGTCTCAAAGAGTGTACGCTTTGATCGTTCCCTGGAACACCAGTAGTAATTTCCGATGCACATCTGGTGGCATTCTGTAACCTGTGGACTATCAGAGTGTTGGTGAAACACAGAAATAGAATTGGGATTGAATACAACATTCACCATGCGCACTTACCTCCATGGGAGTAATGTCTCAAACAGTCTACGCTTTGATCGTTCCCTATAAGACCAGTAGTAGTTTCCGATGCACATCTGGTAGCATTCTGTAATCTGTGGACTATCAGAGTGTTGATGAAACACAGATATTGCATCCGGATTGAATACAACAGTCACCATGCGCACTTTCCTCCATGGGAGTAATGTCTCAAAGAGTGTACGCTTTGATCATCCCTTGGAGGACCAGTAGTAATTTCCGATGCACATCTGGTGGCATTCTGTAATCTGTGGACTATCAGAGTGTTGGTGAAACACAGAAATAGCATCGGGATTGAATACAACAGTCACCATGCGCACTTTCCTCCATGGGAGTAATGTCTCAAACAGTCTAGGGTTTGATCGCTCCCTGGAAGACCAGTAGTAGTTTCCGATGCACATCTGGAGGCATTCTGTAATCTGTGGACTATCAGAGTGTTGATGAAAAACAGAAATTGCATCGGGAGTGAATACAACAGTCACAATCCGCACTTTCCTCCATGGGAGTAATGTCTGATACAGTCTACGAATTGATCGTTTCCAGGAAGACCAGTAGTAGCTACCAATGCACATCTGGAGGCATTCCGAAATTTGTGGACTAACTGAGTGTTGATAAAACACAGAAATTGCAATGGGATTGAATACAACAGTCACCATGCGCACTTTCCTCCATGGGAGTAATGTCTCAAACAGTCTACGCTTTGATCGTTCCCAGGAAGACCAGTAGTAGTTTCCGATGCACATCTGGTGGCAATCTGTAATCTGTGGACTATCAGAGTGTTGATGAAACACAGAAATTGCATCGGGATTGAATACAACAGTCACCATGCGCACTTTCCTCCATGGGAGTAATTTCTCAAACGGTCTACGCTTTGATCGTTCCCAGGAAGACCAGTAGTAGTTTCCGATGCACATCTGGTGGCAATCTGTAATCTGTGGACTATCAGAGTGTTGATGAAACACAGAAATTGCATCGGGATTGAGTACAGCAGTCACCATGCGCACTTTCCTCCATGGGAGTAATGTCTCAAACAGTCTACGCGTTGATCGTTCCCTGGAAGACCAGTAGTGGTTTCCGATGCACAACTGGTGGCGTTCTGTAATCTGTAGACTATCAGAGTGTTGATGAAACACAGAAAATGCATCGGGATTAAATACAACAGTCACCATGTGCACTTTCCCCCACGAGAGTGATATCTCAAACAGTCTACGCTTTGATCGTTCCCTGGAATACCAGTAGTAGTTTCCGATGCACATCTGGAGGTATTCTGTAATCTGTGGTGTAGCCGGGTGTTGATAAAAGACAGAAATTGCATCGGGATTAAATACAACAGTCAGCATGCCCACTTTCCTCCATGGGAGTAATGTCTCAAACAGTCTAAGCTCTGATCGTTCCCTGGAAGACCAGTAGTAGTTTCGATTCACATCTGGAGGCATTCTGTAATCTGTGGACTATCAGAGTGTTGATGAAACACAGAAATTCCATCGGGATTGAATACAACAGTCACCATGCGCACTTTCCTCCATGGGAGTAATGTCTCAAACAGTCTACGTTTTGATCGTTCCCTGGAAGACCAGTAGTAGTTTCCGATGCACATCTGGAGGCATTCTGTAATCTCTGGACTATCAGTGTGTTGATGAAACACAGAAATTGCATCGGGATTGAATACAACAGTCACCATGCGCACTTTCCTCCATGGGAGTAATTCTCAAACTTTCTACGCTTTGATCGCTCCCTGGAAGACCAGTAGTAGTTTCCGATGCACATCTGGTGGCCTTCTGTAATCTGTGGACTATCAGAGTGTTGATGAAACACAGAAATAGCATCGGGATTGAATACAACAGTCACCATGCGCACTTTCCTCCATGGGAGTAATGTCTCAAACAGTCTACTCGTTGATCGTTCCCTGGAAGACCAGTAGTAGATACCGATGGACATCAGGTGGCATTCTGTAATCTGTGGACTATCAGAGTGTTCATGAAACACAGAAATTGCATCGGGATTAAATACAACAGTCACCATGCGCACATTCCTCCAAGGGAGTAATGTCTCAAACAGTCTACGCTTTGATCGTTCCCTGGAAGACCAGTAGTAGATACCGATGGACATCAGGTGGCATTCTGTAATCTGTGGACTATCAGAGTGTTCATGAAACACAGAAATTGAATCGGGATTGAATACAACAGTCACCATCCGCACTTTCCTCCATGGGAGTAACGTCTGAAACATTCTACGCTTTGATCGTTTCCTGGACGACCAGTAGTAGTTTCCGATGCACATCTGGTGGCATTCTGTAATCTGTGGACTATCAGAGTGTTGATGAAACACAGAAATAGCATCGGGATTGAATACAACAGTCACCATGCGCACTTTCCTCCATGGGAGCAACGTCTCAGACAGTCTACGCTTTGATCGTTCCCTGGAAGACCAGTAGTAGTTTCCGATGGACATCTGGTGGCATTCTGTAATCTGTGGACTACCAGAGTGTTGATGAAACACAGAAATTGCATCGGGATTGAATACAACAGTCGCTATGCGCACTTTCCTCCATGAGAGTAATGTCTCAAGCAGTCTACGTTTTGATTGTTCCCCTGAAGACCAGTAGTAGTTTTCGATGCACATCTGGAGGTATTCTGTAATCTGTGGACTATCAGAGTGTTGATGAAACACAGAAATTCCATCGGGATTGAATACAACAGTCACCATGCGCACTTTCCTCCATGGGAGTAATTTTCAAACAGTCTACGTTTTGATCGTTATCTGGAAGACCAGTAGTAGTTTCCGATGAACATCTAATGGCATTCTGTAATCGGTGGACTACCAGAGTGTTGATGAAAAACAGAAATAGCATCGGGATTGAATACAACAGTCATCATGAGCACTTTCCTCCTTAGGAGTAATGTCTCAAACAGTCTACACCTTGATCGTTCCCTGGAATACCAGTAGTAGTTTCCGATGCACATCTGGTGGCATTCTGTAATCTGTGGACTATCAGAGTGTTGATGAAACACAGATATAGCATCGGGATTGAATACAAGGGTCACCATGCGCACTTTCTTCCATGGGAGTAATATCTCAAACAGTCTACGCTTTAATCCTTCCAGGAAGAACAGTAGTAGTCTCCGATACACATCTGGTATCGTTCTGTAATCTGTGGACTTCCAGAGTGTTCATGAAACACAGAAATTGCAACGGGATTGAATACAACAGTCACCATGCGCACTTACCTCCATGGGAGTAATGTCTCAAACAGTCTACGCTTTGATCGTTCCCTGGAATACCAGTAGTAGTTTTCGATGCACATCTGGAGGCATTCTGTAATCTGTGGACTATCAAAGAGTTGATGAACACAGAAATTGCATCGGGATTGAATACAACAGTCAACATGCGCACATTCCTCTACGGGAGTAATGTCTCAAACAGTCTACGCTTTGATCGTTCCCTGGAAGACCAGTAGTAGTTTCTGATGCACATCTGGAGGTATTCTGTAATCTGTGATCTACCCGGGTGTTGATAAAAGACAGAAATTGCATCGGGATTAAATACAACACTCACCATGCCCACTTCCCTCCATGGGAGTAATGTCTCAAACAGTCTAAGTTCTGATCGTTCCCTGGGAGACCAGTAGTAGTTTCGTTTCACATCTGGAGGCATTCTGTAATCTGTGGTTCTTCAAAGTATTGATGAAACACAGAAATTGCATCGGGATTGAATACAACAATCACCATGGGCACTTTCCTCCATGAGAGTAATGTCTCAAAGAGTGTACGCTTTGATCGTTCCTTGGAAGACCAGTAGTAATTTCCGATGCACATCTGGTGGCATTCTGTAATCTGTGGACTATCAGAGTGTTGGTGAAACACAGAAATAGCATCGGGATTGAATACAACAGTCACCATGCGCACTTACCTCCATGGAAGTAATGTCTCAAACAGGCTACGCTTTGACCGTTAACTGGAAGACCAGTAGTAGTTTCCGATGCACATCTGGTGGATTTCTGTAATCTGTGGACTATCAGAGTGTTGATGAAACACAGAAATAGCATCGGGATTGAATACAACAGTCACCATGCGCACTTTCCTCCATGGGAGTAATGTCTCAAACAGTCTACGGTTTCATCGTTCCCTGGAAGACCAGTAGTAGTTTCCGATGCACATCTGGAAGCATTCTGTAATCTGTGGACTATCAGAGTGTTGAAGAAAAACAGAAATTGCATCGGGAGTGAATACAACAGTCACAATTCGCACTTTCCTCCATGGGAGTAATGTCTCAAACAGTCTACGATTTGATCGTTTCCAGGAAGACCAGTAGTAGTTTCCAATGCACATCTGGAGGCATTCTGAAATTTGTGGACTAACTGAGTGTTGATAAAACACAGAAATTGCAATGGGATTGAATACAACATTCACCATGCGCACTTTCCTCCATGGGAGTTATGTCTCAAACAGCCTACGCTTTGATCGTTCCCTGAAAGACCAGTAGTGGTTTCCGATGCTCAACTGGTGGTATTCTGTAATCTGTGGACTATCAGAGTGTTGATGAATCACAGAGAATGCATCGGGATTGAATACAACAGTCACCATGAGCACTTTCCTCCACGGGAGTGATATCTCAAACAGTCTACGCTTTGATCGTTCCCTGGAATACCAGTAGTAGTTTCCGATGCACATCTGGTGGCATTCTGTAATCTGTGGACTATCAGTGTGTTGATGAAACACAGAAATAGCATCAGGATTGAATACAACAGTCACCATGCGCACTTTCCTCCATGGGAGTAATGTCTCAAAGTCTACGCTTTGATCGTTCCCTGGAAGACCAGTAGTAGTCTCCGATGCACATCTGGTGGCATTCTGTAATCTGTCGACTAACAGAGTGTTGATGAAACACAGAAATTGCATCGGGATTGAATACAACAGTCAATTTTCTCACTTTCCTCCATGGGAGTAATGTCTCAAACAGTCTACGCTTTGATAGTTCCCTGGAAGACCAGTAGTAATTTCCGATGCACATCTGGAGGCATTCTGTAATCTGTGGACTATCAGAGTGTTGATGAAACACAGAAATAGCAACGGGATTGTATACAACAGTCATCATGAGCACTTTCCTCCTTGGGAGTAATGTCTCAAACAGTCTATGCTTTGATCGTTCTCTGGAAGACCAGTAGTAGTTTTGGATGCACATCTGGTGGCATTCTGTATTCTGTGGACTATCAGAGTGTTGATGAAACACAGAAATTGCATCGTGATTGAATACAACAGTCACCACGCGCACTTCCCTCCATGGGAGTAATGTCTCAAACTGTCTACGTTTGATCGTTCCCTGGCACACCAGTAGTAGTTTCCGATGCACATCTGATGGCATTCTGTAATCTGTGGACTATCAGAGAGTTGATGAAACACAGAAATTGCATCGGGATTGAATACAACAGTCACCATGCGCACTTTCCTTCACGGGAGTAATGTCTCAAACAGTCTACGCTTTGATCGTTCCCTGGAGACCAGTAGTAGATACCGATGGACATCTGGTGGCATTCTGTAATCTGTGGACTATCAGAGTGTTCATGAAACACAGAAATTGCGTCGGGATTAAATACAACAATCACCATGCGCACATTCCTCTATGGGAGTAATGTCTCAAACAGTCTACTCTTTGATCATTCCCTGGAAGACCAGTACAAGTTTCCGATGCACATCTGGTGGCATTCTGTAATCTATGGACTATCAGAGTGTTGATGAAACACGGAAATTGCATCGGGATTGAATACAACAGTCACCATCCGCACTTTCTCCATGGGAGTAACGTCTGAAACATTCTACGCTTTGATCGTTTCCTGGACGACCAGTAGTAGTTTCCGATGCACATCTGGTGGCATTCTGTAATCTGTGGACTATCAGAGTGTTGATGAAACACAGAAATTGCATCGGGATTGAACACAACAGTCACCATGCGCACATTCCTCCATGGGAGTAACGTCTCAAACAGCCTACGCTTTGATCGTTTCCTGGAAGACCAGTAGTACTTTCCGATGGACATCTGGTGGCATTCTGTAATCTGCGGACTACCAGAGTATTGATGAAACACAGAAATTGCATCGGGATTGAATACAACAGTCACCATGCGCACTTTCCTCCATGGGAGTAATGTCTAAAGCAGTCTACGTTTTGATTGTTCCCCTGAAGACCAGTAGTAGTTTTCGATGCACATCTGGAGGCATTCTGTAATCTGTGGACTATCAGAGTGTTGATGAAACACAGAAATTCCATCGGGATTGAATACAACAGTCACCATGCGCACTTTCCTCCATAGGAGTAATTTTCAAACAGTCTACGCTTTGTTCGTTATCTGGAAGACCTGTAGTAGTTTCCGATGCACATCTAATAGCATTCTGTAATCTGTGGCCTATCAGAGTGTTGATGAAAAACAGAAATAGCATCGGGATTGAATACAACAGTCATCATGAGCACTTTCCTCCTTGGGGGTAATGTCTCAAACAGTCTACGCTTTGATCTTTCCCTGGAATACCAGTAGTAGTTTCCGATGCACATCTGGTGGCATTCTGTAATCTGTGGACTATCAGAGTGTTGATGAAACACAGATATAGCATCGGGATTGAATACAACAGTCACCATGCGCACTTTCCTCCATGGGAGTAATGTCTCAAACAGTCTAGGGTTTGACCGCTCCCTGGAAGACCAGTAGTAGTTTCCGATGCACATCTGGAGGCATTCTGAAATTTGTGGACTAACTGAGTGTTGATAAAACACAGAAATTGCAATGGGATTGAATACAACAGTCAATACTCGCACCTTCCTCAATGGGAGTAATGTCTCAAACAGTCTACGCTTTGATCGTTCCCAGGAAGACCAGTAGTAGTTTCCGATGCACATCTGGTTTCAATCTGTAATCTGTGGACTATCAGAGTGTTGATGAAACACAGAAATTGATTCGGGATTGAATACAACAGTCACCATGCGCACATCCCTCCATGGGAGTAATGTCTCAAACAGTCTACGCGTTGATCGTTCCCTGGAAGACCAGTAGTGGTTTCCGATGCACAACTGGTGGCGTTCTGTAATCTGTAGACTATCAGAGTGTTGATGAAACACAGAAAATGCATCGGGATTAAATACAACAGTCACCATGTGCACTTTCCCCCACGTGAGTGATATCTCAAACAGTCTACGCTTTGATCGTTCCCTGGAATACCAGTAGAAGTTTCCGATGCAGATCTGGTGGCATTCTGTACTCTGTGGACTATCAGAGAGTTGATGAAACACAGAAATAGCTTCGGGATTGAATACAAGAGTCACCATGCGCACTTTCTTCCATGGGAGTAATGTCTCAAACAGTCTACGCTTTGATCCTTCCTGGAAGACCAGTAGTAGTCTCCGATACACATCTGGTGGCGTTCTGTAATCTGTGGACTACCAGAGTGTTCATGAAACACAGAAATTGCAACGGGATTGAATACAACAGTCAATACTCGCATTTCCTCCATGGGAAAATGTCTTAAAGAGTGTACGGTTTGATCGTTCCCTGGAACACCAGTAGTAATTTCCGATGCACATCTGGTGGCATTCTGTAACCTGTGGACTATCAGAGTGTTGGTGAAACACAGAAATAGCATCGGAATTGAATACAACAGTCACCATGCGCACTTACCTCCATGGGAGTAATGTCTCAAACAGTCTACGCTTTGATAGTTCCCTGGAAGACCAGTAGTAGTTTCCGATGCACATCTGGTAGCATTCTGTAATCTGTGGACTATCAGAGTATTGATGAAACACAGATATTGCATCCGGATTGAATACAACAGTCACCATGCGCACTTTCCTCCATGGGAGTAATGTCTCAAACAGTTTACGCGTTGATCGTTCCCTGGAAGACCAGTAGTGGTTTCTGACGCACAACTGGTGGCGTTCTGTAATCTGTAGACTATCAGAGTGTTGATGAAACACAGAAAATCCATCGGGATTAAATACAACAGTCACCATGTGCACTTTCCCCCACGTGAGTGATATTTCAAACAGTCTACGCTTTGATCGTTCCCTGGAATACCAGTAGTAGTTTCCGATGCACATCTGGTGGCATTCTGTACTCTGTGGACTATCAGAGAGTTGATGAAACACAGAAATAGCATCGGGATTGAATACAGGAGTCACCATGCGCACTTTCTTCCATGGGAGTAATGTCTCAAACAGTCTACGCTTTGATCCTTCCTGGAAGACCAGTAGTAGTCTCCGATACACATCTGGTGGCGTTCTGTAATCTGTGGACTACCAGAGTGTTCATGAAACACAGAAATTGCAACGGGATTGAATACAACAGTCAATACTCGCATTTCCTCCATGGGAAAATGTCTCAAACGGTGTACGCTTTGATCGTTCCCTGGAACACCAGTAGTAATTTCCGATGCACATCTGGTGGCATTCTGTAACCTGTGGACTATCAGAGTGTTGGTGAAACACAGAAATAGCATCGGAATTGAATACAACAGTCACCATGCGCACTTACCTCCATGGGAGTAATGTCTCAAACAGTCTACGCTTTGATCGTTCCCTGGAAGACCAGTAGTAGTTTCCGATGCACATCTGGTAGCATTCTGTAATCTGTGGACTATCAGAGTGTTGATGAAACACAGATATTGCATCCGGATTGATTACAACAGTCACCATGCGCACTTTCCTCCATGGGAGTAATGTCTCAAACAGTCTACGCGTTGATCGTTCCCTGGAAGAACAGTAGTGGTTTCCGATGCACAACTGGTGGAGTTCTGTAATCTGTAGACTATCAGAGTGTTGATGAAACACAGAAAATGCATCGGGATTAAATACAACAGTCACCATGTGCACTTTCCCCCACGTGAGTGATATCTCAAACAGTCTACGCTTTGATCGTTCCCTGGAATACCAGTAGTAGTTTCCGATGCACATGTGGTGGCATTCTGTAATCTGTGGACTATCAGAGAGTTGATGAAACACAGAAATAGAATCGGGATTGAATACAACAGTCACCATGCGCACATTCCTCCATGGGAGTAATGTCTCAAACAGTCTACGCTTTGATCATTACCTGGAAGACCAGTAGTAGTTTCCGATGCACATCTGTGTGGCATTCTGTAATCTGTGGACTATCAGAGTGTTGATGAAACGCAGAAATAGTATCGGGATTGAATACAAGAGTCACCATGCGCACTTTCTTCCATGGGAGTAATGTCTCAAACAGTCTACGCTTTGATCCTTCCTGGAAGACCAGTAGTAGTCTCCGATACACATCTGGTGGCGTTCTGTAATCTGTGGACTACCAGAGTGTTCATGAAACACAGAAATTGCAACGGGATTGAATACAACAGTCACCATGCGCACTTACCTCCATGGGAGTAATGTCTCAAACAGTCTAAGCTCTGATCGTTCCCTGGAAGACCAGTAGTAGTTTCGATTCACATCTGGAGGCATTCTGTAATTTGTGGACTATCAGAGTGTTGATGAAACACAGAAATTCCATCGGGATTGAATACAACAGTCACCATGCGCACTTTCCTCCATGGGAGTAATGTCTCAAACAGTCTACGTTTTGATCGTTCCCTGGAAGACCAGTAGTAGTTTCCGATGCACATCTGGAGGCATTCTGTAATCTCTGGACTATCAGTGTGTTGATGAAACACAAAAATTGCATCGGGATTGAATACAACAGTCACCATGCGCACTTTCCTCCATGGGAGTAATTCTCAAACTTTCCACGCTTTGATCGTTCCCTGGAAGACCAGTAGTAGTTTCCGATGCACATCTGGTGGCATTCTGTAATCTGTGGACTATCAGAGTGTTGATGAAACACAGAAATAGCATCGGGATTGAATACAACAGTCACCATGCGCACTTTCCTCCATGGGAGTAATGTCTGAAACAGTCTACTCTTTGATCGTTCCCTGGAAGACCAGTAGTAGATACCGATGGACATCAGGTGGCATTCTGTAATCTGTGGACTATCAGAGTGTTCATGAAACACAGAAATTGCATCGGGATTAAATACAACAGTCACCATGCGCACATTCCTCCAAGGAAGTAATGTCTCAAACAGTCTACGCTTTGATCGTTCCCTGGAAGACCAGTAGTAGATACCGATGGACATCAGGTGTCATTCTGTAATCTGTGGACTATCAGAGTGTTCATGAAACACAGAAATTGCATCGGGATTGAATACAACAGTCACCATCCGCACTTTCCTCCATGGGAGTAACGTCTGAAACATTCTACGCTTTGATCGTTTCCTGGACGACCAGTAGTAGTTTCCGATGCACATCTGGTGGCATTCTGTAATCTGTGGACTATCAGAGTGTTGATGAAACACAGAAATAGCGTCGGGATTGAATACAACAGTCACCATGCGCACTTTCCTTCATGGGAGCAACGTCTCAAACAGTCTACGCTTTGATCGTTCCCTGGAAGACCAGTAGCAGTTTCCGATGGACATCTGGTGGCATTCTGTAATCTGTGGACTACCAGAGTGTTGATGAAACACAGAAATTGCATCGGGATTGAATACAACAGTCACCATGCGCACTTTCCTCCATGCGAGTAATGTCTCAAGCAGTCTACGTTTTGATTGTTCCCCTGAAGAGCAGTAGTAGTTTTCGATGCACATCTGGAGGTATTCTGTAATCTGTGGACTATCAGAGTGTTGATGAAACACAGAAATTCCATCGGGATTGAATACAACAGTCACCATGCGCACTTTCCTCCATGGGAGTAATTTTCAAACAGTCTACGTTTTGATCGTTATCTGGAAGAACAGTAGTAGTTTCCGATGCACATCTAATGGCATTCTGTAATCGGTGGACTACCAGAGTGTTGATGAAAAACAGAAATAGCATCGGGATTGAATACAACAGTCATCATGAGCACTTTCCTCCTTAGGAGTAATGTCTCAAACAGTCTACACCTTGATCGTTCCCTGGAATACCAGTAGTAGTTTCCGATGCACATCTGGTGGCATTCTGTAATCTGTGGACTATCAGAGTGTTGATGAAACACAGATATAGCATCGGGATTGAATACAAGGGTCACCATGCGCACTTTCTTCCATGGGAGTAATATCTCAAACAGTCTACGCTTTAATCCTTCCAGGAAGAACAGTTGTAGTCTCCGATACACATCTGGTATCGTTCTGTAATCTGTGGACTTCCAGAGTGTTCATGAAACACAGAAATTGCAACGGGATTGAATACAACAGTCACCATGCGCACTTACCTCCATGGGAGTAATGTCTCAAACAGTCTACGCTTTGATCGTTCCCTGGAATACCAGTAGTAGTTTTCGATGCACATCTGGAGGCATTCTGTAATCTGTGGACTATCAAAGAGTTGATGATCAAAGAAATTGCATCGGGATTGAATACAACAGTCAACATGCGCACATTCCTCTACGGGAGTAATGTCTCAAACAGTCTACGATTTGATCGTTCCCTGGAAGACCAGTAGTAGTTTCTGATGCACATCTGGAGGTATTCTGTAATCTGTGATCTACCCGGGTGTTGATAAAAGACAGAAATTGCATCGGGATTAAATACAACACTCACCATGCCCACTTCCCTCCATGGGAGTAATGTCTCAAACAGTCTAAGTTCTGATCGTTCCCTGGGAGACCAGTAGTAGTTTCGTTTCACATCTGGAGGCATTCTGTAATCTGTGGTTCTTCAAAGTATTGATGAAACACAGAAATTGCATCGGGATTGAATACAACAATCACCATGGGCACTTTCCTCCATGAGAGTAATGTCTCAAAGAGTGTACGCTTTGATCGTTCCTTGGAAGACCAGTAGTAATTTCCGATGCACATCTGGTGGCATTCTGTAATCTGTGGACTATCAGAGTGTTGGTGAAACACAGAAATAGCATCGGGATTGAATACAACAGTCACCATGCGCACTTACCTCCATGGAAGTAATGTCTCAAACAGGCTACGCTTTGACCGTTAACTGGAAGACCAGTAGTAGTTTCCGATGCACATCTGGTGGATTTCTGTAATCTGTGGACTATCAGAGTGTTGATGAAACACAGAAATAGCATCGGGATTGAATACAACAGTCACCATGCGCACTTTCCTCCATGGGAGTAATGTCTCAAACAGTCTACGGTTTCATCGTTCCCTGGAAGACCAGTAGTAGTTTCCGATGCACATCTGGAAGCATTCTGTAATCTGTGGACTATCAGAGTGTTGAAGAAAAACAGAAATTGCATCGGGAGTGAATACAACAGTCACAATCCGCACTTTCCTCCATGGGAGTAATGTCTGATACAATCTACGATTTGATCGTTTCCAGGAAGACCAGTAGTAGTTTCCAATGCACATCTGGAGGCATTCTGAAATTTGTGGACTAACTGAGTGTTGATAAAACACAGAAATTGCAATGGGATTGAATACAACATTCACCATGCGCACTTTCCTCCATGGGAGTTATGTCTCAAACAGCCTACGCTTTGATCGTTCCCTGAAAGACCAGTAGTGGTTTCCGATGCTCAACTGGTGGTATTCTGTAATCTGTGGACTATCAGAGTGTTGATGAATCACAGAGAATGCATCGGGATTGAATACAACAGTCACCATGAGCACTTTCCTCCACGGGAGTGATATCTCAAACATTCTACGCTTTGATCGTTCCCTGGAATACCAGTAGTAGTTTCCGATGCACATCTGGTGGCATTCTGTAATCTGTGGACTATCAGTGTGTTGATGAAACACAGAAATAGCATCAGGATTGAATACAACAGTCACCATGCGCACTTTCCTCCATGGGAGTAATGTCTCAAAGTCTACGCTTTGATCGTTCCCTGGAAGACCAGTAGTAGTCTCCGATGCACATCTGGTGGCATTCTGTAATCTGTGGACTAACAGAGTGTTGATGAAACACAGAAATTGCATCGGGATTGAATACAACAGTCAATTTTCTCACTTTCCTCCATGGGAGTAATGTCTCAAACAGTCTACGCTTTGATAGTTCCCTGGAAGACCAGTAGTAATTTCCGATGCACATCTGGAGGCATTCTGTAATCTGTGGACTATCAGAGTGTTGATGAAACACAGAAATAGCAACGGGATTGTATACAACAGTCATCATGAGCACTTTCCTCCTTGGGAGTAATGTCTCAAACAGTCTACGCTTTGATCGTTCTCTGGAAGACCAGTAGTAGTTTTGGATGCACATCTGGTGGCATTCTGTATTCTGTGGACTATCAGAGTGTTGATGAAACACAGAAATTGCATCGTGATTGAATACAACAGTCACCATGCGCACTTCCCTCCATGGGAGTAATGTCTCAAACAGTCTACGTTTGATCGTTCCCTATCACACCAGTAGTAGTTTCCGATGCACATCTGATGGCATTCTGTAATCTGTGGACTATCAGAGAGTTGATGAAACACAGAAATTGCATCGGGATTGAATACAACAGTCACCATGCGCACTTTCCTTCACGGGAGTAATGTCTCAAACAGTCTACGCTTTGATCGTTCCCTGGAAGACCAGTAGTAGATACCGATGGACATCTGGTGGCATTCTGTAATCTGTGGACTATCAGAGTGTTCATGAAACACAGAAATTGCGTCGGGATTAAATACAACAATCACCATGCGCACATTCCTCTATGGGAGTAATGTCTCAAACAGTCTACTCTTTGATCATTCCCTGGAAGACCAGTACAAGTTTCCGATGCACATCTGGTGGCATTCTGTAATCTATGGACTATCAGAGTGTTGATGAAACACGGAAATTGCATCGGGATTGAATACAACAGTCACCATCCGCACTTTCTCCATGGGAGTAACGTCTGAAACATTCTACGCTTTGATCGTTTCCTGGACGACCAGTAGTAGTTTCCGATGCACATCTGGTGGCATTCTGTAATCTGTGGACTATCAGAGTGTTGATGAAACACAGATATTGCATCGGGATTGAACACAACAGTCACCATGCGCACATTCCTCCATGGGAGTAACGTCTCAAACAGTCTACGCTTTTATCGTTCCCTGGAAGACCAGTAGTAGTTTCCGATGGACATCTGGTGGCATTCTGTAATCTGCGGACTACCAGAGTATTGATGAAACACAGAAATTGCTTCGGGATTGAATACAACAGTCACCATGCGCACTTTCCTCCATGGGAGTAATGTCTAAAGCAGTCTACGTTTTGATTGTTCCCCTGAAGACCAGTAGTAGTTTTCGATGCACATCTGGAGGCATTCTGTAATCTGTGGACTATCAGAGTGTTGATGAAACACAGAAATTCCATCGGGATTGAATACAACAGTCACCATGCGCACTTTCCTCCATAGGAGTAATTTTCAAACAGTCTACGCTTTGTTCGTTATCTGGAAGACCTGTAATAGTTTCCGATGCACATCTAATAGCATTCTGTAATCTGTGGCCTATCAGAGTGTTGATGAAAAACAGAAATAGCATCGGGATTGAATACAACAGTCATCATGAGCACTTTCCTCTTTGGGAGTAATGTCTCAAACAGTCTACGCTTTGATCTTTCCCTGGAATACCAGTAGTAGTTTCCGATGCACATCTGGTGGCATTCTGTAATCTATGGACTATCAGAGTGTTGATGAAACACAGAAATTGATTCGGGATTGAATACAACAGTCACCATGCGCACATCCCTCCATGGGAGTAATGTCTCAAACAGTCTACGCGTTGATCGTTCCCTGGAAGACCAGTAGTGGTTTCCGATGCACAACTGGTGGCGTTCTGTAATCTGTAGACTATCAGAGTGTTGATGAAACACAGAAAATGCATCGGGATTAAATACAACAGTCACCATGTGCACTTTCCCCCACGTGAGTGATATCTCAAACAGTCTACGCTTTGATCGTTCCCTGGAATACCAGTAGAAGTTTCCGATGCAGATCTGGTGGCATTCTGTACTCTGTGGACTATCAGAGAGTTGATGAAACACAGAAATAGCTTCGGGATTGAATACAAGAGTCACCATGCGCACTTTCTTCCATGGGAGTAATGTCTCAAACAGTCTACGCTTTGATCCTTCCTGGAAGACCAGTAGTAGTCTCCGATACACATCTGGTGGCGTTCTGTAATCTGTGGACTACCAGAGTGTTCATGAAACACAGAAATTGCAACGGGATTGAATACAACAGTCAATACTCGCATTTCCTCCATGGGAAAATGTCTTAAAGAGTGTACGGTTTGATCGTTCCCTGGAACACCAGTAGTAATTTCCGATGCACATCTGGTGGCATTCTGTAACCTGTGGACTATCAGAGTGTTGGTGAAACACAGAAATAGCATCGGAATTGAATACAACAGTCACCATGCGCACTTACCTCCATGGGAGTAATGTCTCAAACAGTCTACGCTTTGATAGTTCCCTGGAAGACCAGTAGTAGTTTCCGATGCACATCTGGTAGCATTCTGTAATCTGTGGACTATCAGAGTATTGATGAAACACAGATATTGCATCCGGATTGAATACAACAGTCACCATGCGCACTTTCCTCCATGGGAGTAATGTCACAAACAGTTTACGCGTTGATCGTTCCCTGGAAGACCAGTAGTGGTTTCCGACGCACAACTGGTGGCGTTCTGTAATCTGTAGACTATCAGAGTGTTGATGAAACACAGAAAATCCATCGGGATTAAATACAACAGTCACCATGTGCACTTTCCCCCACGTGAGTGATATTTCAAACAGTCTACGCTTTGATCGTTCCCTGGAATACCAGTAGTAGTTTCCGATGCACATCTGGTGGCATTCTGTACTCTGTGGACTATCAGAGAGTTGATGAAACACAGAAATAGCATCGGGATTGAATACAGGAGTCACCATGCGCACTTTCTTCCATGGGAGTAATGTCTCAAACAGTCTACGCTTTGATCCTTCCTGGAAGACCAGTAGTAGTCTCCGATACACATCTGGTGGCGTTCTGTAATCTGTGGACTACCAGAGTGTTCATGAAACACAGAAATTCCAACGGGATTGAATACAACAGTCAATACTCGCATTTCCTCCATGGGAAAATGTCTCAAACGGTGTACGCTTTGATCGTTCCCTGGAACACCAGTAGTAATTTCCGATGCACATCTGGTGGCATTCTGTGACCTGTGGACTATCAGAGTGTTGGTGAAACACAGAAATAGCATCGGAATTGAATACAACAGTCACCATCCGCACTTACCTCCATGGGAGTAATGTCTCAAACAGTCTACGCTTTGATCGTTCCCTGGAAGACCAGTAGTAGTTTCCGATGCACATCTGGTAGCATTCTGTAATCTGTGGACTATCAGAGTGTTGATGAAACACAGATATTGCATCCGGATTGAATACAACAGTCACCATGCGCACTTTCCTCCATGGGAGTAATGTCTCAAACAGTCTACGCGTTGATCGTTCCCTGGAAGAACAGTAGTGGTTTCCGATGCACAACTGGTGGAGTTCTGTAATCTGTAGACTATCAGAGTGTTGATGAAACACAGAAAATGCATCGGGATTAAATACAACAGTCACCATGTGCACTTTCCCCCACGTGAGTGATATCTCAAACAGTCTACGCTTTGATCGTTCCCTGGAATACCAGTAGTAGTTTCCGATGCACATGTGGTGGCATTCTGTAATCTGTGGACTATCAGAGAGTTGATGAAACACAGAAATAGAATCGGGATTGAATACAACAGTCACCATGCGCACATTCCTCCATGGGAGTAATGTCTCAAACAGTCTACGCTTTGATCATTACCTGGAAGACCAGTAGTAGTTTCCGATGCACATCTGTGTGGCATTCTGTAATCTGTGGACTATCAGAGTGTTGATGAAACGCAGAAATAGTATCGGGATTGAATACAAGAGTCACCATGCGCACTTTCTTCCATGGGAGTAATGTCTCAAACAGTCTACGCTTTGATCCTTCCTGGAAGACCAGTAGTAGTCTCCGATACACATCTGGTGGCGTTCTGTAATCTGTGGACTACCAGAGTGTTCATGAAACACAGAAATTGCAACGGGATTGAATACAACAGTCACCATGCGCACTTACCTCCATGGGAGTAATGTCTCAAACAGTCTACGCTTTGATCGTTCCCTGGAAGACCAGTAGTAGTTTCTGATGCACATCGGGAGGTATTCTGTAATCTGTGGTCTAGCCGGGTGTTGATAAAAGACAGAAATTGCATCGGGATTAAATACAACAGTCACCATGCCCACTTTCCTCCATGGGAGTAATGTCTCAAACAGTCTAAGCTCTGATCGTTCCCTGGAAGACCAGTAGTAGTTTCGATTCACATCTGGAGGCATTCTGTAATCTGTGGTTCTTCTAAGTATTGATGAAACACAGAAATTGCATCGGGATTGAATACAACAATCACCATGAGCACTTTCCTCCATGGGAGTAATGTCTCAAAGAGTGTACGCTTTGATCGTTCCTTGGAAGACCAGTAGTAATTTCCGATGCACATCTGGTGGCATTCTGTAATCTGTGGACTATCAGAGTGTTGATGAAACACAGATATAGCATCGGATTGAATACAACAGTCACCATGCGCACTTTCCTCCATGGGAGTAATGTCTCAAACAGTCTAGGATTTGATCGCTCCCTGGAAGACCAGTAGTAGTTTCCGATGCACATCTGGAGGCATTCTGTAATCTGTGGACTATCAGAGTGTTGATGAAAAACAGAAATTGCATCGGGAGTGAATACAACAGTCACAATCCGCACTTTCCTCCATCGGAGTAATGTCTGATACAGTCTACGATTTGATGGTTTCCAGGAAGACCAGTAGTAGTTTCCAATGCACATCTGGAGGCATTCTGAAATTTGTGGACTAACTGAGTGTTGATAAAACACAGAAATTGCAATGGGATTGAATACAACAGTCACCTTGCGCACTTTCCTCCATGGGAGTAATGTCTCAAACAGTCTACGCTTTGATCGTTCCCTGGAACACCAGTAGTAGTTTCCGATGCACATCTGGTAGCATTCTGTAATCTGTGGACTATCAGAGTGTTGCTGAAACACAGATATTGCATCCGGATTGAATACAACAGTCACCATGCGCACTTTCCTCCATGGGAGTGATGTCTCATACAGTCTACGCGTTGATCGTTCCCTGGAAGACCAGTAGTGGTTTCCGATGCTCAACTGGTGGCGTTCTGTAATCTGTCGACTATCAGAGTGTTGATGAAACACAGAAAATGCATCGGGATTAAATACAACAGTCACCATGTGCACTTTCCCCCACGTGAGTGATATCTCAAACAGTCTACGCTTTGATCGTTCCCTGGAATACCAGTAGTAGTTTCCGATGCACATCTGGTGGCATTCTGTACTCTGTGGACTATCAGAAAGTTGATGAAACACAGAAATAGCATCGGGATTGAATACAGGAGTCACCATGCGCACTTTCTTATATGGGAGTAATGTCTCAAAAAGTCTACGCTTTGATCCTTCCTGGAAGACCAGTAGTAGTCTCCGATACACATCTGGTGGCGTTCTGTAATCTGTGGACTACCAGAGTGTTCATGAAACACAGAAATTGCAACGGGATTGAATACAACAGTCAATACTCGCATATCCTCCATGGGAAAATGTATCAAAGAGTGTACGCTTTGATCGTTCCCTGGAACACCAGTAGTAATTTCCGATGCACATCTGGTGGCATTCTGTAACCTGTGGACTATCAGAGTGTTGGTGAAACATAGAAATAGCATCGGAATTGAATACAACAGTCACCATGCGCACTTACCTCCATGGGAGTAATGTCTCAAACAGTCTACGCTTTGATCGTTCCCTGGAAGACCAGTAGTGGTTTCCGATGCACAACTGGTGGCGTTCTGTAATCTGTAGACTATCAGAGTGTTGATGAAACACAGAAAATGCATCGGGATTAAATACAACAGTCACCATGTGCACTTTCCCCCACGTGAGTGATATCTCAAACAGTCTACGCTTTGATCGTTCCCTGGAATACCAGTAGTAGTTTCCGATGCACATCTGGTGGCATTCTGTAATCTGTGGACTATCAGAGAGTTGATGAAACACAGAAATAGCATCGGGATTGAATACAACAGTCACCATGCGCACTTACCTCCATGGGAGTAATGTCTCAAACAGTCTATGCTTTGATCGTTCCCTGGAATACCAGTAGTAGTTTTCGATGCACATCTGGAGGCATTCTGTAATCTGTGGACTATCAGAGAGTTGATGAACACAGAAATTGCATCGGGATTGAATACAACAGTCAACATGCACACATTCCTCCATGGGAGTAATGTCTCAAACAGTCTACGCTTTGATCGTTCCCTGGAAGACCAGTAGTAGTTTCTGATGCACATCTGGAGGTATTCTGTAATCTGTGGTCTAGCCGGGTGTTAATAAAAGACAGAAATTGCATCGCGATTAAATACAACAGTCACCATGCCCACTTTCCTCCATGGGAGTAATGTCTCAAACAGTCTAAGCTCTGATCGTTCCCTGGAAGACCAGTAGCAGTTTCGATTCACATCTGGAGGCATTCTGTAATCTGTGGTTCTTCAAAGTATTGATGAAACACAGAAATTGCATCGGGATTGAATACAACAATCACCATGGGCACTTTCCTCCATGGGAGTAATGTCTCAAAGAGTGTACGCTTTGATCGTTCCTTGGAAGACCAGTAGTAATTTCCGATGCACATCTGGTGGCATTCTGTAATCTGTGGACAATCGGAGTGTTGGTGAAACACAGAAATAGCATCGGGATTGAATACAACAGTCACCATGCGCACTTTCCTCCATGGGAGTAATGTCTCAAACAGTCTAGGGTTTGATCGCTCCCTGGAAGACCAGTAGTAGTTTCCGATGCACATCTGGAGGCATTCTGTAATCTGTGGACTATCAGAGTGTTGATGAAACACAGATATAGCATCCGGATTGAATACAACAGTCACCATGCGCACTTTCCTCCATGGGAGTAATGTCTCAAACAGTCTACGCGTTGATCGTTCCCTGGAAGACCAGTAGTGGTTTCCGATGCACAACTGGTGGCGTTCTGTAATCTGTAGACTATCAGAGTGTTGATGAAACACAGAAAATGCATCGGGATTAAATACAACAGTCACCATGTGCACTTACCCCCACGTGAGTGATATCTCAAACAGTCTACGCTTTGATCGTTCCCTGGAATACCAGTAGTAGTTTCCGATGCACATCTGGTGGCATTCTGTAATCTGTGGACTATCAGAGAGTTGATGAAACACAGTAATAGCATCGGGATTGAATACAACAGTCACCATGCGCACTTACCTCCATGGGAGTAATGTCTCAAACAGTCTACGCTTTGATCGTTCCCTGGAATACCAGTAGTAGTTTTCGATGCACATCTGGAGGCATTCTGTAATCTGTGGACTATCAGAGAGTTGATGAACACAGAAATTGCATCGGGATTGAATACAACAGTCAACATGCGCACATTCCTCCATGGGAGTAATGTCTCAAACAGTCTACGCTTTGATCGTTCCCTGGAAGACCAGTAGTAGCTTCTGATGCACATCTGGAGGTATTCTGTAATCTGTGGTCTAGCCGGGTGTTGATAAAAGACAGAAATTGCATCGCGATTAAATACAACAGTCACCATGCCCACTTTCCTCCATGGGAGTAATGTCTCAAACAGTCTAAGCTCTGATCGTTCCCTGGAAGGCCAGTAGCAGTTTCGATTCACATCTGGAGGCATTCTGTAATCTGTGGTTCTTCAAAGTATTGATGAAACACAGAAATTGCATCGGGATTGAATACAACAATCACCATGGGCACTTTCCTCCATGGGAGTAATGTCTCAAAGAGTGTACGCTTTGATCGTTCCTTGGAAGACCAGTAGTAATTTCCGATGCACATCTGGTGGCATTCTGTAATCTGTGGACTATCGGAGTGTTGGTGAAACACAGAAATAGCATCGGGATTGAATACAACAGTCACCATGCGCACTTTCCTCCATGGGAGTAATGTCTCAAACAGTCTAGGGTTTGATCGCTCCCTGGAAGACCAGTAGTAGTTTCCGATGCACATCTGGAGGCATTCTGTAATCTGTGGACTATCAGAGTGTTGATGAAACACAGATATAGCATCCGGATTGAATACAACAGTCACCATGCGCACTTTCCTCCATGGGAGTAATGTCTCAAACAGTCTACGCGTTGATCGTTCCCTGGAAGACCAGTAGTGGTTTCCGATGCACAACTGGTGGCGTTCTGTAATCTGTAGACTATCAGAGTGTTGATGAAACACAGAAAATGCATCGGGATTAAATACAACAGTCACCATGTGCACTTTCCCCCACGTGAGTGATATCTCAAACAGTCTACGCTTTGATCGTTCCCTGGAATACCAGTAGTAGTTTCCGATGCACATCTGGTGGCATTCTGTAATCTGTGGACTATCAGAGAGTTGATGAAACACAGAAATAGCATCGGGATTGAATACAACAGTCACCATGCGCACTTACCTCCATGGGAGTAATGTCTCAAACAGTCTACGCTTTGATCGTTCCCTGGAATACCAGTAGTTGTTTTCGATGCACATCTGGAGGCATTCTGTAATCTGTGGACTATCAGAGAGTTGATGAACACAGAAATTGCATCGGGATTGAATACAACAGTCAAAATGCGCACATTCCTCCATGGGAGTAATGTCTCAAACAGTCTACGCTTTGATCGCTCCCTGGAAGACCAGTAGTAGTTTCTGATGCACATCTGGAGGTATTCTGTAATCTGTGGTCTAGCCGGGTGTTGATAAAAGACAGAAATTGCATCGGGATTAAATACAACAGTCACCATGCCCACTTTCGTCCATGGGAGTAATGTCTCAAACAGACTAAGCTCTGATCGTTCCCTGGAAGACCAGTAGCAGTTTCGATTCACATCTGGAGGCATTCTGTAATCTGTGGTTCTTCAAAGTATTGATGAATCACAGATATTGCATCGGGACTGAATACAACAATCACCATGGGCACTTTCCTCCATGGGAATAATGTCTCAAAGAGTGTACGCTTTGATCGTTCCTTGGAAGACCAGTAGTAATTTCCGATGCACATCTGGTGGCATTCTGTAATCTGTGGACTATCAGAGTGTTGGTGAAACACAGAAATAGCATCGGGATTGAATACAACAGTCACCATGCGCACTTTCCTCCATGGGAGTAATGTCTCAAACAGTCTAGGGTTTGATCGCTCCCTGGAAGACCAGTAGTAGTTTCCGATGCACATCTGGACGCATTCTGTAATCTGTGGACTATCAGAGTGTTGATGAAAAACGGAAATTGCATCGGGAGTGAATACAACAGTCACAATCCGCACTTTCCTCCATGGGAGTAATGTCTGATACAGTCTACGATTTGATCGTTTCCAGGAAGACCAGTAGTAGTTTCCAATGCACATCTGGAGGCAGTCTGAAATTTGTGGACTAACTGAGTGTTGATAAAACACAGAAATTGCAATGGGATTGAATACAACATTCACCATGCGCACTTTCCTCCATGGGAGTAATGTCTCAAACAGTCAACGCTTTGATCGTTCCCAGGAAGACCAGTAGTAGTTTCCGATGCACATCTGGTGGCAATCTGTAATCTGTGGACTATCAGAGTGTTGATGAAACACAGAAATTGCATCGGGATTGAATACAACAGTCACCATGCGCACATTCCTCCATGGGAGTAATGTCTCAAACAGTCTACGCGTTGATCGTTCCCTGGAAGACCAGTAGTGGTTTCCGATGCACAACTGGTGGCGTTCTGTAATCTGTAGACTATCAGAGTGTTGATGAAACACAGAAAATGCATCGGGATTAAATACAACAGTCACCATGTGCACTTTCCCCCACGTGAGTGATATCTCAAACAGTCTACGCTTTGATCGTTCCCTGGAATACTAGTAGTAGTTTCCGATGCACATCTGGTGGCATTCTGTACTCTGTGGACTATCAGAGAGTTGATGAAACACAGAAATAGCATCGGGATTGAATACAAGAGTCACCATGCGCAGTTTCTTCCATGGGAGTAATGTCTCAAACAGCCTACGCTTTGATCCTTCCTGGAAGACCAGTAGTAGTCTCCGATACACATCTGGTGGCGTTCTGTAATCTGTATACTACCAGAGTGTTCATGAAACACAGAAATTGCAACTGGATTGAATACAACAGTCAATACTCGCATTTCCTCCATGGGAAAATGTCTCAAAGAGTGTACGCTTTGATCGTTCCCTGGAACACCAGTAGTAATTTCCGATGCACATCTGGTGGCATTCTGTAACCTGTGGACTATCAGAGTGTTGGTGAAACACAGAAATAGCATCGGAATTGAATACAACAGTCACCATGCGCACTTACCTCCATGGGAGTAATGTCTCAAACAGTCTACGCTTTGATCGTTCCCTGGAAGACCAGTAGTAGTTTCCGATGCACATCTGGTAGCATTCTGTAATCTGTGGACTATCAGAGTGTTGATGAAACACAGATATTGCATCCGGATTGAATACAACAGTCACCATGCGCACTTTCCTCCATGGGAGTAATGTCTCAAACAGTCTACGCGTTGATCGTTCCCTGGAAGACCAGTAGTTGTTTCCGATGCACAACTGGTGGCATTCTGTAATCTGTGGACTATCAGAGTGTTGATGAAACACAGAGAATGCATCGGGATTGAATACAACAGTCACCATGCGCACTTTCCTCCATGGAAGTAATGTCTCAAACAGTCTACGCGTTGATCGTTCCCTGGAAGACCAGTAGTGGTTTCCGATGCACAACTGGTGGCGTTCTGTAATCTGTAGACTATCAGAGTGTTGATGAAACACAGAAAATTCATCGGGATTAAATACAACAGTCACCATGTGCACTTTCCCCCACGTGAGTGATATCTCAAACAGTCTACGCTTTGATCGTTCCCTGGAATACCAGTAGTAGTTTAAGATGCATATCTGGAGGCATTCTGTAATCTGTGGACTATCAGAGAGTTGATGATCACAGAAATTGCATCGGGATTGAATACAACAGTCAACATGCGCACATTCCTCCATGGGAGTAATGTCTCAAACAGTCTACGCTTTGATCGTTCCCTGGAAGACCAGTAGTAGTTTCTGATGCACATCTGGAGGTATTCTGTAATCTGTGGTCTAGCCGGGTGTTGATAAAAGACAGAAATTGCATCGGGATTAAATACAACAGTCACCAATGCCACTTTCCTCCATGGGAGTAATGTCTCAAACAGTCTAAGATCTGATCGTTCCCTGGAAGACCAGTAGCAGTTTCGATTCACATCTGGAGGCATTCTGTAATCTGTGGTTCTTCAAAGTATTGATGAAACACAGAAATTGCATCGGGATTGAATACAACAATCACCATGGGCACTTTCCTCCATGGGAGTAATGTCTCAAAGAGTGTACGCTTTGATCGTTCCTTGGAAGACCAGTAGTAATTTCCGATGCACATCTGGTGGCATTCTGTAATCTGTGGACTATCAGAGCGTTGGTGAAACACAGAAATAGCATCGGGATTGAATACAACAGTCACAATGCGCACTTTCCTCCATGGGAGTAATGTCTCAAACAGTCAAGGGTTTGGTCGCTCCCTGGAAGACCAGTAGTAGTTTCCGATGCACATCTGGAGGCATTCAGTAATCTGTGGACTATCAGAGTGTTGATGAAGAACAGAAAATGCATCGGGAGTGAATACAACAGTCACAATCCGCACTTTCCTCCATGGGAGTAATGTCTGATACAGTCTACGATTTGATCGTTTCCAGGAAGACCAGTAGTAGTTTCCAATGCACATCTGGAGGCATTCTGAAATTTGTGGACTAACTGAGTGTTGATAAAACACAGAAATTGCAATGGGATTGAATACAACAGTCACCATGCGCCCTTTCCTCCATGGGAGTAATGTCTCGAACAGTCTACGCTTTGATCGTTCCCAGGAGGACCAGTAGTGGTTTCCGATGCACATCTGGTGGCAATCTGTAATCTGTGTACTATCAGAGTGTTGATGAAACACAGAAATTGCATCCGGATTGAATACAACAGTCACCATGCGCACTTTCCTCCATGGGAGTAATGTCTCAAACAGTCTACGTTTTGATCGTTCCCTGGAAGACCAGTAGTAGTTTCCGATGCACATCTGGAGGCATTCTGTAATCTCTGGACTATCAGTGTGTTGATGAAACACAGATATTGCATCGGGATTGAACACAACAGTCACCATGCGCACTTTCCTCCATGGGAGTAATGTCTCAAACAGTCTACGCTTTGATCGTTCCCTGGAAGACCAGTAGTAGATACCGATCTACATCTGGTGGCATTCTGTAATCTGTGGACTATCTGAGTGTTCATGAAACACAGAAATTGCATCGGGATTAAATACAACAGTCACCATGCGCACATTCCTCCATACTAGTAATGTCTCAAACAGTCTACGCTTTGATCATTCCCTGGAAGACCAGTAGAAGTTTCCGATGCACATCTGGTGGCATTCTGCAATCTATGGACTATCAGAGTGTTGAATAAACACAGAAATTGCATCGGGATTGAATACAACAGTCACCATCCGCACTTTCCTCCATGGGAGTAACGTCTGAAACATTCTACGCTTTGATCGTTTCCTGGACGACCAGTAGTAGTTTCCGTTGCACATCTGGTGGCATTCTGTAATCTGTGGACTATCAGAGTGTTGATGAAACACAGAAATAGCATCGGGATTGAATACAACAGTCACCATGCGCACTTTCCCCCATGGGAGTAACGTCTCAAACAGTCTACGCTTTGATCGTTCCCTGGAAGAAAAGTAGCAGTTTCCGATGGACATTTGGTGGCATTCTGTAATCTGTGGACTACCAGAGTGTTGATGAAACACAGAAATTGCATCGGGATTGAATACAACAGTCACCATGCGCACTTTCCTCCATGGGAGTAATGTCTCAAGCAGTCTACGTTTTGATTGTTCCCCTGAAGACCAGTAGTGGTTTTCGATGCATATCTGGAGGCATTCTGTAATCTGTGGACTATCAGAGTGTTGATGAAACACAGAAATTCCATCGGGATTGAATACAACAGTCACCATGCGCACTTTCCTCCATGGGAGTAATTTTCAAACAGTCTACGCTTTGATCGTTATCTGGAAGACCAGTAGTAGTTTCCGATGCACATCTAATGGCATTCTGTAATCGGTGGACTACAAGAGTGCTGATGAAAAACAGAAATAGCATCGGGATTGAATACAACAGTCATCATGAGCACTTTCCTCCTTGGGAGTAATGTCTCAAACAGTCTCCGCTTTGATCGTTCCCTGGAATACCAGTAGTAGTTTCCGATGCACATCTGGTGGCAATCCGTAATCTGTGGACTATCAGGTGTTGAAGAAACACAGAAATTGCATCGGGAATGAATACAACAGTCACCATGCGCACATTCCTCCATGGGAGTAATGTCTCAAACAGTCTACGCGTTGATGGTTCCCTGGAAGACCAGTAGTGGTTTCCGATGCACATCTGGTGGCATTCTGTACTATGTGGACTATCAGAGAGTTGATGAAACACAGAAATAGCATCGGTATTGAATACAAGAGTCACCATGCGCACTTTCTTCCATGGGAGTAATGTCTCAAACAGTCTACGCTTTGATCCTTCCTGGAAGACCAGTAGTTGTTTCCGATGCACATCTGGTAGCATTCTGTAATCTGTGGACTATCAGAGTGTTGATGAAACACAGATATTGCATCCGGATTGAATACAACAGTCACCATGCGCACTTTCCTCCATGGGAGTAATGTCTCAAACAGTCTACGCGTTGATCGTTCCCTGCAAGACCAGTAGTAGTTTCCGATGCACAACTGGTGGCGTTCTGTAATCTGTAGACTATCAGAGTGTTGATGAAACACAGAAAATGCATCGGGATTAAATACAACAGTCACCATGTGCACTTTCCCCCACGTGAGTGATATCTCAAACAGTCTACGCTTTGATCGTTCCCTGGATTACCAGTAGTAGTTTCCGATGCACATCTGGTGGCATTCTGTAATCTGTGGACTATCAGAGAGTTGATGAAACACAGAAATAGCATCGGGATTGAATACAACAGTCACCATGCGCACATTCCTCCAAGGGAGTAATGTTTCAAACAGTCTACGCTTTGATCGTTCCCTGGAAGACCAGTAGTAGTTTCTGATGCACATCTGGAGGTATTCTGTAATCTGTGGTCTATCCGGGTGTTGATAAAAGACAGAAATTGCATCGGGATTAAATACAACAGTCACCATGCCCACTTCCCTCCATGGGAGTAATGTCTCAAACAGTCTAAGCTCTGATCGTTCCCTGGAAGACCAGTAGTAGTTTCGATTCACATCTGGAGGCATTCTGTAATCTGTGGTTCTTCAAAGTATTGATGAAACACAGAAATTGCATCGGGATTGAATACAACAATCACCATGGGCACTTTCCTCCATGGGAGTAATGTCTCGAAGAGTGTACGCTTTGATCGTTCCTTGGAAGACCAGTAGTAATTTCCGATGCACATCTGGTGGCATTCTGTAATCTGTGGACAATCAGAGTGTTGATGAAACACAGATATTGCATCATGATTGAATACAACAGTCACCATGCGCACTTTCCTCCATGGGAGTAATGTCTCAAACAGTCTAGGGTTTGATCGCTCCCTGGAAGATCAGTAGTAGTTTCCGTTGCACATCTGGAGGCATTCTGTAATCTGTGGACTGTCAGAGTGTTGATGAAAAACAGAAATTGCATCGGGAGTGAATACAACAGTCACAATCCGCACTTTCCTCCATGGGAGTAATGTCTGATACAGTCTACGATTTGATCGTTTCCAGGAAGACCAGTAGTAGTTTCCAATGCACATCTGGAGGCATTCTGAAATTAGTGGACTAACTGAGTGTTGATAAAACACAGAAATTGCAATGGGATTGAATACAACAGTCACCATGCGCACTTTCCTCCATGGGAGTAATGTCTCAAACAGTCTACGCTTTGATCGTTCCCAGGAAGACCAGTAGTAGTTTCCGATGCACATCTGGTGGCAATCTGTAATCTGTGGACTATCAGAGTGTTGATGAAACACAGAAATTGCATCGGGATTGAATACAACAGTCACCATGCGCAAATTCCTCCATGGGAGTAATGTCTCAAACAGTCTACGCGTTGATCGTTCCCTGGAAGACTAGTAGTGGTTTCCGATGCACAACTGGTGGCGTTCTGTAATCTGTAGACTATCAGAGTGTTGATGAAACACAGAAAATGCATCGGGATTAAATACAACAGTCACCATGTGCTTTTTCCCCCACGTGAGTGATATCTCAAACAGTCTACGCTTTGATCGTTCCCTGGAATACCAGTAGTAGTTTCCGATGCACATCTGGTGGCATTCTGTACTCTGTGGACTATCAGAGAGTTGATGAAACACAGAAATAGCATCGGGATTGAATACAAGAGTCACCATGCGCACTTTCTTCCATGGGAGTAATGTCTCAAACAGTCTACGCTTTGATCCTTCCTGGAAGACCAGTAGTAGTCTCCGATACACATCTGGTGGCGTTCTGTAATCTGTGGACTACCAGAGTGTTCATGAAACACAGAAATTGCAACGGGATTGAATACAACAGTCAATACTCGCATTTCCTCCATGGGAAAATGTCTCAAAGAGTGTACGCTTTGATCGTTCGCTGGAACACCAGTAGTAATTTCCGATGCACATCTGGTGGCATTCTGTAACCTGTGGACTATCAGAGTGTTGGTGAAACACAGAAATAGCATCGGAATTGAATACAACAGTCACCATGCGCACTTACCTCCATGGGAGTAATGTCTCAAACAGTCTACGCTTTGATCGTTCCCTGGAAGACCAGTAGTATTTTCCGATGCACATCTGGTAGCATTCTGTAATCTGTGGACTATCAGAGTGTTGATGAAACACAGATATTGCATCCGGATTGAATACAACAGTCACCATGCGCACTTTCCTCCATGGGAGTAATGTCTCAAACAGTCTAAGTTCTGATCGTTCCCTGGAAGACCAGTAGTAGTTTCGATTCACATCTGGAGGCATTCTGTAATCTGTGGTTCTTCAAAGTATTGATGAAACACAGAAATTGCATCGGGATTGAATACCACAATCACCATGGGCACTTTCCTCCATGAGAGTAATGTCTCAAAGAGTGTACGCTTTGATCGTTCCTTGGAAGACCAGTAGTAGTTTCCGATGCACATCTGGAGGCATTCTGTAATCTGTGGACTATCAGAGTGTTGATGGAAAACAGAAATTGCAACGGGAGTGAATACAACAGTCATCATGAGCACTTTCCTCCTTGGGAGTAATGTCTCAAACAGTCTCCGCTTTGATCGTTCCCTGGAATACCAGTAGTTGTTACCGATGCACATCTGGTGGCATTCTGTAATCTGTGGACTATCAGATTGTTGATGAAACGCAGAAATAGCATCGGGATTGAATACAACAGTCACCACGCGCACTTTCCCCCATGGGAGTAACGTCTCAAACAGTCTACGCTTTGATCGTTCCCTGGAAGAAAAGTAGCAGTTTCCGATGGACATTTGGTGGCATTCTGTAATCTGTGGACTACCAGAGTGTTGATGAAACACCGAAATTGCATCGGGATTGAATACAACAGTCACCATGCGCACTTTCCTCCATGGGAGTAATGTCTCAAGCAGTCTACGTTTTGATTGTTCCCCTGAAGACCAGTAGTGGTTTTCGATGCATATCTGGAGGCATTCTGTAATCTGTGGACTATCAGAGTGTTGATGAAACACAGAAATTCCATCGGGATTGAATACAACAGTCACCATGCGCACTTTCCTCCATGGGAGTAATTTTCAAACAGTCTACGCTTTGATCGTTATCTGGAAGACCAGTAGTAGTTTCCGATGCACATCTAATGGCATTCTGTAATCGGTGGACTACCAGAGTGTTGATGAAAAACAGAAATAGCATCGGGATTGAATACAACAGTCATCATGAGCACTTTCCTCCTTGGGAGTAATGTCTCAAACAGTCTCCGCTTTGATCGTTCCCTGGAATACCAGTAGTAGTTACCGATGCACATCTGGTGGCATTCTGTAATCTGTGGACTATCAGATTGTTGATGAAACGCAGAAATAGCATCGGGATTGAATACAAGAGTCACCATGCGCACTTTCTTCCATGTCAGTAATATCTCAAACAGTCTACGCTTTGATCCTTCCAGGAAGACCAGTAGTAGTTTCCGATGCACATCTGGTGGCAATCCGTAATCTGTGGACTATCAGGTGTTGAAGAAACACAGAAATTGCATCGGGAATGAATACAACAGTCACCATGCGCGCATTCCTCCATGGGAGTAATGTCTCAAACAGTCTACGCGTTGATCGTTCCCTGGAAGACCAGTAGTGGTTTCCGATGCACATCTGGTGGCATTCTGTACTATGTGGACTATCAGAGAGTTGATGAAACACAGAAATAGCATCGGTATTGAATACAAGAGTCACCATGCGCACTTTCTTCCATGGGAGTAATGTCTCAAACAGTCTACGCTTTGATCCTTCCTGGAAGACCAGTAGTTGTTTCCGATGCACATCTGGTAGCATTCTGTAATCTGTGGACTATCAGAGTGTTGATGAAACACAGATATTGCATCCGGATTGAATACAACAGTCACCATGCGCACTTTCCTCCATGGGAGTAATGTCTCAAACAGTCTACGCGTTGATCGTTCCCTGCAAGACCAGTAGTAGTTTCCGATGCACAACTGGTGGCGTTCTGTAATCTGTAGACTATCAGAGTGTTGATGAAACACAGAAAATGCATCGGGATTAAATACAACAGTCACCATGTGCACTTTCCCCCACGTGAGTGATATCTCAAACAGTCTACGCTTTGATCGTTCCCTGGAATACCAGTAGTAGTTTCCGATGCACATCTGGTGGCATTCTGTAATCTGTGGACTATCAGAGAGTTGATGAAACACAGAAATAGCATCGGGATTGAATACAACAGTCACCATGCGCACATTCCTCCAAGGGAGTAATGTCTCAAACAGTCTACGCTTTGATCGTTCCCTGGAAGACCAGTAGTAGTTTCTGATGCACATCTGGCGGTATTCTGTAATCTGTGGTCTATCCGGGTGTTGATAAAAGACAGAAATTGCATCGGGATTAAATACAACAGTCACCATGCCCACTTCCCTCCATGGGAGTAATGTCTCAAACAGTCTAAGCTCTGATCGTTCCCTGGATGACCAGTAGTAGTTTCGATTCACATCTGGAGGCATTCTGTAATCTGTGGTTCTTCAAAGTATTGATGAAACACAGAAATTGCATCGGGATTGAATACAACAATCACCATGGGCACTTTCCTCCATGGGAGTAATGTCTCGAAGAGTGTACGCTTTGATCGTTCCTTGGAAGACCAGTAGTAATTTCCGATGCACATCTGGTGGCATTCTGTAATCTGTGGACAATCAGAGTGTTGATGAAACACAGATATTGCATCATGATTGAATACAACAGTCACCATGCGCACTTTCCTCCATGGGAGTAATGTCTCAAACAGTCTAGGGTTTGATCGCTCCCTGGAAGATCAGTAGTAGTTTCCGTTGCACATCTGGAGGCATTCTGTAATCTGTGGACTGTCAGAGTGTTGATGAAAAACAGAAATTGCATCGGGAGTGAATACAACAGTCACAATCCGCACTTTCCTCCATGGGAGTAATGTCTGATACAGTCTACGATTTGATCGTTTCCAGGAAGACCAGTAGTAGTTTCCAATGCACATCTGGAGGCATTCTGAAATTAGTGGACTAACTGAGTGTTGATAAAACACGGAAATTGCAATGGGATTGAATACAACAGTCACCATGCGCACTTTCCTCCATGGGAGTAATGTCTCAAACAGTCTACGCTTTGATCGTTCCCAGGAAGACCAGTAGTAGTTTCCGATGCACATCTGGTGGAAATCTGTAATCTGTGGACTATCAGAGTGTTGATGAAACACAGAAAATGCATCGGGATTAAATACAACAGTCACCATGTGCTTTTTCCCCCACGTGAGTGATATCTCAAACAGTCTACGCTTTGATCGTTCCCTGGAATACCAGTAGTAGTTTCCGATGCACATCTGGTGGCATTCTGTACTCTGTGGACTATCAGAGAGTTGATGAAACACAGAAATAGCATCGGGATTGAATACAAGAGTCACCATGCGCACTTTCTTCCATGGGAGTAATGTCTCAAACAGTCTACGCTTTGATCCTTCCTGGAAGACCAGTAGTAGTCTCCGATACACATCTGGTGGCGTTCTGTAATCTGTGGACTACCAGAGTGTTCATGAAACACAGAAATTGCAACGGGATTGAATACAACAGTCAATACTCGCATTTCCTCCATGGGAAAATGTCTCAAAGAGTGTACGCTTTGATCGTTCGCTGGAACACCAGTAGTAATTTCCGATGCACATCTGGTGGCATTCTGTAACCTGTGGACCATCAGAGTGTTGGTGAAACACAGAAATAGCATCGGAATTGAATACAACAGTCACCATGCGCACTTACCTCCATGGGAGTAATGTCTCAAACAGTCTACGCTTTGATCGTTCCCTGGAAGACCAGTAGTATTTTCCGATGCACATCTGGTAGCATTCTGTAATCTGTGGACTATCAGAGTGTTGATGAAACACAGATATTGCATCCGGATTGAATACAACAGTCACCATGCGCACTTTCCTCCATGGGAGTAATGTCTCAAACAGTCTACGCGTTGATCGTTCCCTGGAAGACCAGTAGTCGTTTCCGATGCACAACTGGTGGCGTTCTGTAATCTGTAGACTATCAGAGTGTTGATGAAACACAGAATATGCTTCGGGATTAAATACAACGGTCACCATGTGCACTTTAACCCACGTGAGTGATATCTCAAACAGTCTACGCTTTGATCGTTCCCTGGAATACCAGTAGTAGTTTCCGATGCACATCTGGTGGCATTCTGTAATCTGTGGACTATCAGAGAGTTGATGAAACACAGATATAGCATCGGGATTGAATACAACAGTCACCATGCGCACATTCCTCCATGGGAGTAATGTCTCAAACAGTCTACGCTTTGATCGTTCCCTGGAAGACCAGTAGTAGTTTCTGATGCACATCTGGAGGTATTCTGTAATCTGTGGTCTAGCCGGGTGTTGATAAAAGACAGAAATTGCATCGGGATTAAATACAACAGTCACCATGCCCACTTTCCTCCATGGGAGTAATGTCTCAAACAGTCTAAGTTCTGATCGTTCCCTGGAAGACCAGTAGTAGTTACGATTCACATCTGGAGGCATTCTGTAATCTGTGGTTCTTCAAAGTATTGATGAAACACAGAAATTGCATCGGGATTGAATACCACAATCACCATGGGCACTTTCCTCCATGAGAGTAATGTCTCAAAGAGTGTACGCTTTGATCGTTCCTTGGAAGACCAGTAGTAGTTTCCGATGCACATCTGGAGGCATTCTGTAATCTGTGGACTATCAGAGAGTTGATGAACACAGAAATTGCATCGGGATTGAATACAACAGTCAACATGTGCACATTCCTCCACGGGAGTAATGTCTAAAACAGTCTACGTTTTGATCGTTCCCTGGAATACCAGTAGTAGTTTCCGATGCACATCTGGTGGCATTCTTTAATCTGTGGACTATCAGAGTGTTGATGAAACACAGAAATTGCATCGGGATTGAATACAACAGTCAACATGCGCACTTGCCTCCATGGGATTAATGTCTCAAACAGTCTACGCGTTGATCGTTCCCTGGAAGACCAGTAGTAGTTTCCGATGCACACCTGGTGGCGTTCTGCAATCTGTAGACTATCAGAGTGTTGATGAAACACAGAAAATGCATCGGGATTAAATACAACAGTCACCATGTGCACTTTCCCCCACGTGAGTGATATCTCAAACAGTCTACGCTTTGATCGTTCCCTGGAATACCAGTAGTAGTTTTCGATGCACATCTGGAGGCATTCTGTAATCTGTGGACTGTCAGAGAGTTAATGAACACAGAAATTGCATCGGGATTGAATACAACAGTCAACATGTGCACATTCCTCCACGGGAGTAATGTCTCAAACAGTGTACGCTTTGATCGTTCCCTGGAAGACCAGTAGTAGTTTCTGATGCACATCTGGAGGTATTCTGTAATCTGTGGTCTACCAGGGTGTTGATAAAGGACAGAAATTGCATCGGGATTAAATACAACAGTAACCATGCACACTTTCCTCCATGGGAGTAATGTCTCAAACATTCTAAGCTCTGATCGTTCTCTGGGAGACCAGTAGTAGTTTCGTTTCACATCTGGAGGCATTCTGTAATCTGTGGTTTTTCAAAGTATTGATGAAACACAGAAATTGCATCGGGATTGAATACAACAATCACCATGGCCACTTTCCTCCATGGGAGTAATGTCTCAAAGAGTGTACGCTTTGATCGTTCCTTGGAAGACCAGTAGTAGTTTCCAATGCACATCTGGAGGCATTCTGAAATTTGTGGACTAACTGAGTGTTGATAAAACACAGAAATTGCAATGGGATTGAATACAACAGTCACCATGCGCACTTTCCTCCATGGGAGTAATGTCTCGAACAGTCTACGCTTTGATCGTTACCAGGAGGGCCAGTAGTAGTTTCCGATGCACATCTGGTGGCAATCTGTAATCTGTGTACTATCAGAGTGTTGATGAAACACAGAAATTGCATCGGGATTGAATACAACAGTCACCATGCGCACTTTCCTCCATAGGAGTAATGTCTCAAACAGTCTACGCGTTGATCGTTCCCTGGAAGACCAGTAGTGGTTTCCGATGCACACCTGGTGGCGTTCTGTAATCTGTAGACTATCAGAGTGTTGATGAAACACAGAAAATGCATCGGGATTAAATACAACAGTCACCATGTGCACTTTCCCCCACGTGAGTGATATCTCAAACAGTCTACGCTTTGATCGTTCCCTGGAATACCAGTAGTAGTTTCCGATGCACATCTGGTGGCATTCTGTAATCAGTGGACTATCAGAGAGTTGATGAAACACAGATATAGCATCCGGATTGAATACAACAGTCACCATGCGCACTTTCCTCCATGGGAGTAATGTCTCAAACAGTCTAGGGTTTGATCGCTCCCTGGAAGACCAGTAGTAGTTTCCGATGCACATCTGGAGGCATTCTGTAATCTGTGGACTATCAGAGTGTTGATGAAAAACAGAAATTGCATCGGGAGTGAATACAACAGTCACAATCCGCACTTTCCTCCATGGGAGTAATGTCTGATACAGTCTACGATTTGATCGTTTCCAGGAAGACCAGTAGTAGTTTCCAATGCACATCTGGAGGCATTCTGAAATTTGTGGACTAACTGAGTGTTGATAAAACACAGAAATTGCAATGGGATTGAATACAACAGTCACCATGCGCACTTTCCTCCATGGGAGTAATGTCTCAAACAGTCTACGCTTTGATCGTTCCCAGGAAGACCAGTAGTAGTTTCTGATGCACATCTGGTGGCAATCTGTGATCTGTGGACTATCAGAGTGTTGATGAAACACAGAAATTGCATCGGGATTGAATACAACAGTCACCATGCGCACATTCCTCCATGGGAGTAATGTCTCAAACAGTCTACGCGTTGATCGTTCCCTGGAAGACCTGTAGTGGTTTCCGATGCACAACTGGTGGCGTTCTGTAATCTGTAGACTATCAGAGTGTTGATGAAACACAGAAAATGCATCGGGATTAAATACAACAGTCACCATGTGCACTTTCCCCCACGTGAGTGATATCTCAAACAGTCTACGCTTTGATCGTTCCCTGGAATACCAGTAGTAGTTTCCGATGCACATCTAATGGCATTCTGTAATCGGTGGACTACCAGAGTGTTGATGAAACACAGAAATTCCATCGGGATTGAATACAACAGTCACCATGCGCACTTTCCTCCATGGGAGTAATTTTCAAACAGTCTACGTTTTGATCGTTATCTGGAAGACCAGTAGTAGTTTCCGATGCACATCTAATGGCATTCTGTAATCGGTGGACTACCAGAGTGTTGATGAAAAACAGAAGTAGCATCGGGATTGAATACAACGGTCATCATGAGAACTTTCCTCCTTGGGAGTAATGTCTCAAACAGTCTACGCTTTGATCGTTCCCTGGAATACCAGTAGTAGTTTTCGATGCACATCTGGAGGCATTCTGTAATCTGTGGACTATCAGAGAGTTGATGAACACAGAAATTGCATCGGGATTGAATACAACAGTCAACATGTGCACATTCCTCCACGGGAGTAATGTCTAAAACAGTCTACGTTTTGATCGTTCCCTGGAATACCAGTAGTAGTTTCCGATGCACATCTGGTGGCATTCTTTAATCTGTGGACTATCAGAGTGTTGATGAAACACAGAAATTGCATCGGGATTGAATACAACAGTCAACATGCGCACTTGCCTCCATGGGATTAATGTCTCAAACAGTCTACGCGTTGATCGTTCCCTGGAAGACCAGTAGTAGTTTCCGATGCACACCTGGTGGCGTTCTGTAATCTGTAGACTATCAGAGTGTTGATGAAACACAGAAAATGCATCGGGATTAAATACAACAGTCACCATGTGCACTTTCCCCCACGTGAGTGATATCTCAAACAGTCTACGCTTTGATCGTTCCCTGGAATACCAGTAGTAGTTTCCGATGCACATCTGGTGGCATTCTGTAATCTGTGGACTATCAGAGAGTTGATGAAACACAGAAATAGCATCGGGATTGAATACAAGGGTTACCATGCGCACTTTCTTCCATGGGAGTAATGTCTCAAACAGTCTACGCTTTGATCCTTCCTGGAAGACCAGTAGTAGTCTCCGGTACACATCTGGTGGCGTTCTGTAATCTGTGGACTATCAGAGAGTTGATGAAACACAGAAATTGCAACGGGATTGAATACAACAGTCAATACTCCATGGGAGTAATGTCTCAAAGAGTATACGCTTTGATCGTTCCCTGGAACACCAGTAGTAATTTCCGATGCACATCTGGTGGCATTCTGTAACCTGTGGACTATCAGGGTGTTGGTGAAACACAGAAATAGCATCGGGATTGAATACAACAGTCACCATGCGCACTTACCTCCATGCGAGTAATGTCTCCAACAGTCTACGCTTTGATCGTTCCCTGGAAGACCAGTAGTAGTTTCCGATGCACATCTGGTAGCATTCTGTAATCTGTATACTATCAGAGTGTTGATGAAACACAGATATTGCATCCGGATTGAATACAACAGTCACCATGCGCACTTTCCTCCATGGGAGTAATGTCTCAAACAGTCTACGTTTTGATCGTTCCCTGGAAGACCAGTAGTAGTTTCCGATGCACATCTGGAGGCATTCTGTAATCTCTGGACTATCAGTGTGTTGATGAAACACAGAAATTGCATCGGGATTGAACACAACAGTCACCATGCGCACTTTCATCCATGGGAGTAATTCTCAAACTTTCTACGCTTTGATCGTTCCCTGGAAGATAAGTAGTAGTTTCCGATGCACATCTAATGGCATTCTGTAATCTGTGGACTATCAGAGTGTTGATGAAACACAGAAATAGCATCGGGATTGAATACAACAGTCACCATGCGCACTTTCCTCCATGGGAGTAATGTCTCAAACAGTCTACGCTTTGATCGTTCCCTGGAAGACCAGTAGTAGATACCGATCTACATCTGGTGGCAGTCTGTAATCTGTGGACTATCAGAGTGTTCATGAAACACAGAAATTGCATCGGGATTAAATACAACAGTCACCATGCGCACATTCCTCCATGGGAGTAATGTCTCAAACAGTCTACGCTTTGATCATTCCCTGGAAGACCAGTAGAAGTTTCCGATGCACATCTGGTGGCATTCTGTAATCTATGGGCTATCAGAGTGTTGATGAAACACAGAAATTGCATCGGGATTGAATACAACAGTCACCATCCGCACTTTCCTCCATGGGAGTAACGTCTGAAACATTCTACGCTTTGATCGTTTCCTGGACGACCAGTAGTAGTTTCCGATGCACATCTGGTGGCATTCTGTAATCTGTGGGCTATCAGAGTGTTGATGAAACACAGAAATAGCATCGGGATTGAATACAACAGTCACCATGCGGACTTTCCTCCATGGGAGTAACGTCTCAAACAGTCTACGCTTTGATCGTTCCCTGGAAGAAAAGTAGTAGTTTCCGATGGACATCTGGTGGCATTCTGTAATCTGTGGACTACCAGAGTGTTGATGAAACACAGAAATTGCATCGGGATTGAATACAACAGTCACCATGCGCACTTTCCTCCATGGGAGTAATGTCTCAAGCAGTCTACGTTTTGATTGTTCCCCTGAAGACCAGTAGTAGTTTTCGATGCACATCTGGTGGCATTCTGTAATCTGTGGACTACCAGAGTGTTGATGAAACACAGAAATTGCATCGGGATTGAATACAACAGTCACCATGCGCACTTTCCTCCATGGGAGTAATTTTCAAACAGTCTACGCTTTGATCGTTATCTGGAAGACCAGTAGTAGTTTCCGATGCACATCTAATGGCATTCTGTAATCGGTGGACTACCAGAGTGTTGATGAAAAACAGAAATAGCATCGGGATTGAATACAACAGTCATCATGAGAACTTTCCTCCTTGGGAGTAATGTCTCAAACAGTCTACGCTTTGATCGTTCCCTGGAAGACCAGTAGTAGTTTCCGATGCACATCTGGTAGCATTCTGTAATCTGTGGACTATCAGAGTGTTGATGAAACACAGAAATAGCATCGGGATTGAATACAAGAGTCACCATGCGCACTTTCTTCCATGTCAGTAATATCTCAAACAGTCTACGCTTTGATCCTTCCAGGAAGACCAGTAGTAGTCTCCGATACACATCTGGTGGCGTTCTGTAATCTGTGGACTACCAGAGTGTTCATGAAACACAGAAATTGCAACGGGATTGAATACAACAGTCACCATGCGCACTTACCTCCATGGGAGTAATGTCTCAAACATTCTAAGTTCTGATCGTTCCCTGGGAGACCAGTAGTAGTTTCGTTTCACATCTGGAGGCATTCTGTAATCTGTGGTTCTTCAAAGTATTGATGATACACAGAAATTGCATCGGGATTGAATACAACAATCACCATGGGCACTTTCCTCCATGGGAGTAATGTCTCAAAGAGTGTCCGCTTTGATCGTTCCTTGGAAGACCAGTAGTAGTTTCCAATGCACATCTGGAGGCATTCTGAAATTTGTGGACTAACTGAGTGTTGATAAAACACAGAAATTGCAGTGGGATTGAATACAACAGTCACCATGCACACTTTCCTCCATGGGAGTAATGTCTCAAACAGTCTACGCTTTGATCGTTCCCAGGAAGACCAGTAGTAGTTTCCGATGCACATCTGGTGGCAATCTGTAATCTGTGGACTATCAGAGTGTTGATGAAACACAGAAATTGCATCGGGATTGAATACAACAGTCACCATGCGCACATTCCTCCATGGGAGTAATGTCTCAAACAGTCTACGCGTTGATCGAACCCTGGAAGACCAGTAGTGGTTTCCGATGCACTACTGGTGGCGTTCTGTAATCTGTAGACTATCAGAGTGTTGATGAAACACAGAAAATGCATCGGGATTAAATACAACAGTCACCATGTGCACTTTCCCCCACGTGAGTGATATCTCAAACAGTCTACGCTTTGATCGTTCCCTGGAATACCAGTAGTAGTTTCCGATGCACATCTGGTGGCATTCTGTACTCTGTGGACTATCAGAGAGTTGATGAAACACAGAAATACCATCGGGATTGAATACAAGAGTCACCATGCGCACATTCCTCCATGGGAGTAATGTCTCAAACAGTCTACGCTTTGATCATTCCCTGGAAGACCAGTAGAAGTTTCCGATGCACATCTGGTGGCATTCTGTAATCTATGGACTATCCGAGTGTTGATGAAACACAGAAATTGCATCGGGATTGAATACAACAGTCACCATCCGCACTTTCCTCCATGGGAGTAACGTCTGAAACATTCTACGCTTTGATCGTTTCCTGGACGACCATTAGTAGTTTCCGATGCACATCTGGTGCATTCTGTAATCTGTGGACTATCAGAGTGTTGATGAAACACAGAAATAGCATCGGGATTGAATACAACAGTCACCATGCGCACTTTCCTCCATGGGAGTAACGTCTCAAACAGTCTACGCTTTGATCGTTCCCTGGAAGAAAAGTAGTAGTTTCCGATGGACATCTGGTTTCATTCTGTAATCTGTGGACTACCAGAGTGTTGATGAAACACAGAAATTGCATCGGGATTGAATACAATAGTCACCATGCGCACTTTCTCCATGGGAGTAATGTCTCAAGCAGTCTACGTTTTGATTGTTCCCCTTGTGGCGTCGCAACTAGTGCGAGCGCACAGTTTTCTATCAAATATTTACTGTGAAATGTAGACAGACTGTAAAGTAGCCATCAGATTAGCATATGTGCTGTAGCGGGCAGATTACCGGTGTCCGTTCGTCTGACGTCACGACCATATGGCATGTCTGTACCGTGAGAATGTAAGACCTGTGCGCTAACTAGCCGCGTGTATAACGTGGAACTTTCATCTTTAATAACTTCTAACTGAGGAACCTGAGGAAATTAAAAGTTAATATACTAGTTTCTGTTATGAATAAAAATAAGTCATCCAAATTTGAGCTTTGAAACCTGCATATTTTGGAAATTAGAAAAATCTTACAGAAAACGCAAATTTCTACAATTTTCGAGTCTAAATAAATACCATTATGTATAGATCACCTTCAGTGACCATCCAACTATGAAACAAAATCACCTTCCGTGCTTTTGTATTTATTTTGAGAATTTTACTTTTAGAAATTCACCTATAACTTTGTTAAAACCATAAATGTTTTGAATTTTTGTGAACAGTTATTTTATATGAGTAGGTGAGAGTGAATGAGTGTGCCTGAGTGAATGAAAGAGGGACATTCGCCATTCTTTGCAAGTGTATAAAATCTAGGTTGGAACTCGCAAGTGTTCAGACGATGTAACCGTGGGAACAGAGTCGCCAGTGGTTCCCCATCTTAGTGAATGTCGGATGTCCAAGAGTGTATGGTATTGTACAAGCAGCCAGAACGTTCGCGAGTATTTAAATAATTTCTGGAAATAAAGTAAAGTCTAGTTTTCCTTTCGGTTTGTTAAATTATACAGTAAATTTTGTGTAACAAGAAATCATGACGTAAATGATTCAGAAGTCATGACTGGTGCGTGCTAGATTTTGGCGCGAGGCGCACCCAAAGAGTTAATTCTGATTGGCTGTGTGATGTGTGAGCCAATGAGATGCGAGGACGGTTAGCAGACTAGGAGAGGGAGTCGCGAGGGGATGAGGAGTCGCGAAGGAACTGTGATCGAGAAGAGACATGCTTGATGTGTCCTCGCGAATAATGTGTAAAATGAAGTCATAAAACGGCTTCATCGGTTCGGTACTGTGCGATTTGAGACTGGAAGAGTCCAGTAACGCGTAGTGTGAGTTTGAGCGAGTTGTGACTTTTCGTTCCGCGAAAGACGCGAGTAACTTTAATAATTAAAAGCGTGGCGGTACTTCGTAAACTTTTACTAAGTGCTTATGGCGAGCATTAACGTTAAAAAACGAACTATTATTGAACATCGACTGCAAACGTGTATGTTAGAAAATCGTCTGTGTTGCAGTTAAGTAAATTCCGTAACTTTGAAAGCTAATTCTGGCGGGGTTTGAGTGTGGATAGAATTGTGAACTGAACTTTCTTCAAACGTAGATTAGCGGGCTGATGATCAGGCTTAAAGACAATAAAGAGCTTAAATAGAATTACCAACTTCGCGTTCTCGTTTGAGTAAACAATTACTACCATTCCAATAACTCAATTTATTTAGGAAGATTGCTCATAGATTGTATTTCAGCAAACATGTATCGCGGCCTCCGGTGAGCGGCTATTAAATTGCAGTTTCTTCAACACTGCTTTTCTGCAATTTTTCCAGTAGCTGCTATCAGGAGAGGCGAGTACAGCAACTACCTAAGAAACGAGGTAGGTGGATTTTCTTTCAGGGAAAGGAAACTGCGCGATAAGAGCCTGACCCGTCGCAAGTGGTGCATCGGCCGGGAAATAAAAAATAGTAAATTCCAGTGAATTTAAAAAGAAAGCAGTAATGACAATTACCGGACAATACAGAAGTGCTCGCTATGTGTAGGAACTGTGTAGCGTACAAATTGATATCGCCACGTGAATAGGAAGGACAGTGAAAGTGTCCGTGAACTGTAATGTGTTGTACGGAACGGAAGAATTTTTCGGTGACTACGCGCCGATTGGAATAGCAGTCTACGACGGCGTCTGGCAGACGACGAGCTACGGAGACTACGCAGAGGCGACGACAGCAGTGGCAGTTGGCAGCGCTGATTCGAGCGGGGGCCCGGAAACTGGTACAGCATTGCAGTGTATGGTGAACGGACCCGCAGTTTCATCTAGCAGCAACGCAGCACGCCGAAGCACAAAGTTAAGTACAGTGCTTTTGAAAACTTTGTGTGTTTGTGGAGTCAAACTGAGAAAAATGGCTGAGTTTCAACCAAGTGACAAAAAGGCGGAACTAAGTTGTGATAGTGGGATGGAGACAGGGGAAAATGACCCCATGAATTTTAGTTTAGACGTGTCTCAACCCAATTTCAGTAGTAGTTTGACTGATTCATCCTATGTTAATTATAGTTTGGAGTCAGATCCAAATATGTCAGTGCCCAGTGAGTTACAGTTACCCATGCCGGTAGTTAATGTTAATAGGGACATTGTATCAGCAAATGAGGGGGCGAAGGATAATGTCGCCAGTATGCTGATGAATCTATTAACTAAGATGAACGTGTTGGATTCCAATATGTCAAGTAAGATGGATTCCAGTATGTCAAAAATGGAAACTAATATGTCACAAATGGAAACTAATATGTCAAGTAAAATGGATTCAAAAATGTCTAAATTAGGATCTGATTTAAGTAATGAGATGACTAAAATGGGCGCTGATTTAGATTCCAAAATATCCGATCTCAGAGACTGTTGGAAGCAAGATTTAGCAGTGCTCAGTAGTAAAGTAAATGTTGAAATACAGCAGGTTAAACTAGAATGTACAGAAAATATTGTTCAAGTGCAAAGTGAATTGACGACACGAATCGAACAGGTTACTGAGGATCAACAGCAATTTAAATCCCATGTTGATGCAGAATTAGATAAAGTATGTGAGCACATAAAAGTGGTAGAGAATTCCAATGAAATTAATCATGCCGCCTTAGAATGTAAAGTAAATGATACCAAAATTCGGTGTGAGAAACTTGGAGAGCAAGTTGTAAATAAGGTCAATAATTTAGAGACTCACATAAGCCATTTCAGTGAAAGTGTGAATGAGCAACTTTGTGGGCATGAATGCAGACTAACCAAAGTAGAACAGTGTATTTCTAACCATAGTGGTAGTATAATTTCCAGTGGAATAATTGAATCTACCGAGGTTGCGTATGTTACCCACAGACAGTTTTTAAAATTTGACCCAAGTAAGAACATGCACCCCAGAGAATTTTGGAACGATTTTGAAGACGTTTTGCCGAAAGTATGGAGCGATAAACAAAAGATAGGCTTTATCACTTCAAATTTGATGGGAGAGGCCAGAGTATGGGGGAATTTAGCCTCTGAAAAATACGCGAAATTGTCAGAATTTAAATTAGCGTTCTTTGAGGAATACTGGGGAAAGAGAAAGCAGATGGATGTTCTTAATCGGTTCTGGTCGGGAGAGAAGTATGACCCCAAGAGAGAGGGCATCAAACGATTTGTTCAAAGGTGGGTAACAACTCTGTCCTACCTTAGTAATAAGTTAGAAACAGGACAGATCATATTAGGGGTAGAAAATAAGCTACCGTGGAACTGGAAAACTAAGATCATATCTGCGCCCCGAGATAACATTGACAAGTTCGTACAGTATTTAGAAAGGGTTGAATCCGTCCAAAAAGAAGAAGAAAACATGAGGAGGGAGCATCGCCCGCCTGCTAGGCAGAATGACAATCGCGCGGATGTAAACATTAATAGGATGGGTGTTCAGAGAGGCGGCGGATACCGTGGCAGTTCACGTGGTAGAGGAAGAACATATGTTAACAGGTTCAATGAACGCGAGCAGTATGACAGCGGCCGACAGATGTCAGGAGGTGAGGCGGTCAGCTGGAGGCATAGTGATGACGCACCGCGCTCGGAAAACCATTAATTGTCTACGAGTGTGCTGGCGATCGTAGGCAACAGCGTTTAAAGTTAAATCCGCTGGCAAAACCATTCATAAGAAAGCAGCCTGAACGACCACCTAACATAAATGTTGTTGCTGCAAAATTTAGAGAGGATAACGTAAAACAGACAGAGATAGTAGCTTTAAGTCAAGTGGAGGTTAATGAACCAATTAACTGTAAGAATAATCATAAGAAGCCACTTGTTGAAGAACTAAGTACTAGTTATAAGGGTAATAATCAGAAAGACATTATGCACAGTAAAACTAATGAAGAGCTGTCGCATAGGGGTGAGAACAGTAATAATGGCAGGGTTGTGACTGTGCTTGATAAGATAATTGATGTTGTAGATAGTTACGAAGAAGAGGATAGATTAGAGGAGGAGGTAGAGGTTAATGACGACGCCTTGGATAGGGTCGTAGAAAAGGAGGTTAATGAGAAAGAGGGGGAAACATTGGAAAAATGTTTTGACTTAGCAATAGTGGATAGGCTAATAGGAGCTGCCACTAGAATTGAGGGTGATAATAAGCATGAAATAAACCCTGTAAGTGTGAATGTGATTGCCACCCAAAAGACAGGCTTCGAAAGGAGAGAAATTGTGCAAGATTTATTGGAGGAAGCAGAACCCAAAATAAATAAAGAGTACTTAGGGCAACCGATAGTAGAGCTAAGAGTATTAAATGAACCAGTTAAATGTTTGATAGATACTGGATCGGAAGTCTGTGCAGTATCCCAGAACTTGGTAAATGAACTCCCTAACAGTAAACAGATTGTTAAGATGCCAGTAAGTGGCTTGAACATTGTAGTAGCAACCGGTAAGACTAAGAAGACAGTAAAACAGGAAGTGTTTCTACCCATAGCATTTAAGGAAGTAGAAATAAGACAGAACTTCTTAGTTATAAATGGACTGAGTGTAGACATATTGGTGGGGGCTGACTTTTTGAATAAATATGAAGGATGGGTGAATTTTTCTACCAATGATGTTATGGTAAAAATTAAGGGTAAACTAATTACTATACCTTTCATCGGTAAGCAGCTATGTGAGGATCCTGAGCAGAATGATTTTCCTATATGTATTTGTAAAACAGAGAAATTCTTGGAGGGCTATAATGAGTACGGTGGCAAAAAAGTAGAGGATCCGTCTGAGCTTGTGAGTGTCAGAAATAGGATCGAGGAGAAATTACTAGAATTAATTGATATTGATGAAGCAAGAAAAAACGATTTAAGACAAATATTAGTCAAACATGCCGAAGTTTTCTCAGATCAACCAGGGCTAGTAAAGGATTATGAGTGTTTTTTGACAGTGCAGAAAGACGCTCATTTCTTCAAAAAACCATTTGCAATCCCAGAAGTACATAAGGAGGCAGTACGTGACTTAATTCAAAATATGTTAGAGTGGGGAATTATTGAAAGGGCTGTTAGTGTGTACAATAACCCGCTAGTCATAGTTCCTAAGAAGGATGGCTCAATTAGACTATTGTTGGATGCTCGAGCATTAAACAAAATAGTACTACCTGAGAGTGACCGTCCGGAGAATATTGAAGAACTGCTACAAAAGTTTAAAGGTGCTAAGTTCTTTACATCCATGGATGTGACCTGTGGATATTGGAACCTACCGTTAGCAAAGGAATCAAGAAAGTACACGGCATTCTTATTCGAAGGTAGATGTTATCAGTATAAGGTGGTGCCGTTTGGTTTAAATATAAGTGTATGTGCCTTTGTAAGAGCTATGTCGCAGGTATTAGGGGACCATCTACTAAGAAGAATTACAGTGTATGTAGACGACGTTTTGATATCGACACCAACGTGGGAGGAACACTGTATGTTATTGGATGAAGTATTGAGGGCCATAAAATTGGGGGGTATGAAATTGAAGCTAGACAAAACTGAATTTGTGAAGAAAGAAATTAAATTCTTGGGGCACATAGTGAGTGGCGATGGTATCATGCCGGATCCAGAAAAGATTAGAGCAATAAGGGATTATGCTGCACCTACAACACGTAAAGCATTAAAGGGGATGTTTGGTTTGTTTGGGTTTTATAGAAAATTTGTGTCTGGACAATTATTCAATGCACCGTGCCTGCGAGAACTCTTAAAGAAAAATGTAGTTTATAAATGGACTTCTGAGTGTCAGAAGGCGTTTGAAGAATTGAAAGAAGCTCTTATTAATAGTAAGATTTTGAACCATCCCGATTTTTCGAAACCATTTTGTCTGGGATCTGATGCTTGTGGTTACGGGTTAGGAGTTGAACTATTTCAGTTGGAAAAAGAAGGAGAAGAGGAAGTCCACAAGACCATAGCCTTTGCGAGCAGGTCATTGCAACAATCCGAGAAAAATTATAGTATATCTGAACTTGAAGCATTAGCTGTTATTTTCGGCCTGCAAAAATTTGAAAAGTACCTTTTAGGACATGAAATTTGGATCTACACAGACCATAGTGCCCTTACATATTTAGACTCATGTCAGCTAAAACATGCTAGATTAAGAAGGTGGTCCCTGTATTTACAGCAATTTAATTATAAGATGATATACATTAAGGGTTCCGAGAACATCGTGGCGGACGCCTTATCAAGAAGTGTGAAAGATACAGGACAAGAAGGGAAATCTTTAAGAAATACCGATAATAATGAAGTAATGTTGGCCATCATGCAGCTCCAGGACGATGGCTTAATTAAGCGCATTTGTAAGAACCTACGGAGGGAACAGAACCAGGATGACAACATTAAATTAGTAAAGAGTAGATTAGGTCATCCAGACTACCCAAAATTACTGGTCTACTATAAAGTGCATAAAGATGTCTTATTTAGGCGCAGGAAAGACAGTGAGGAGAATTGGAAAATATGTTTTCCGGAGCAACATGTAGATGCACTTATAGACTACGTACATTGTAAGTATGGGCATTATGGCGCTCGTAAATGTATAGCTAAGTTAAGTGAAGTGGTAATTTTTGATAATATGTGGAGAAGGGTGCAACAGCGATTAGAATCCTGTGATCGTTGCCAGAAAGTTAGGGCCAACAATAGAACTATCCAAGGACAGATGTATTCAGTAGAACCACAAAATCGGCTGGATTTAGTAGCTGTAGATTTATTTGGTCCACTACCAGTGTCTAGAGGGGGATGTGAATATGTGTTTGTGATGGTGGATGGGTTTACTAAGCACGTAAAATTTTACCCAATTAAGAAAGCCAACTCTAAAGTATTAGTGAATAAGTTGGAGAAGGACTATTTTGGGAAGATAGGAGTGCCAAAGGCAATATTGTCAGACAATGGGCCCCAGTTTATCTCTAAGAAATTTAGTGAATGTTTACAACAGAGAGGTATCGATCACATAAAAATTTCCGCGTACTTTCCTCAAGGGAACATGTGTGAGCGAATTATGAAGGAGTTAAACAGATTGTGTAGAACATATTGTCATAAAAAACACTCCGCTTGGGCCAATTATATTGAATACTTCGAAGAAGTAATAAACCATCTGAAGCATGAAGCCACAGGATATGCACCAGTAGAGCTAATGTGTGACATTAGGCCGAATAATATTTTATTCGACCTGGTCGAGTTTCCAAATCTCACAGACATAGCCATCGAAGAGAAGGAGAGACTGGCACGTATTAATATAAGAAAGAAGGCCCTGGAAAGAAAGAGAAGGCATGACGCAAGAGCTGATCCCACTAGTTTTCAGGTAGGGGATCTAGTGCTAGTGAAAACTAGGGAAAGATATAAGAAACTTACGTCAGAAACAAAGAAGTTTACCGATGAGTACGTGGGCCCATTTAGAATCGTAGAGAAGCCTCACCCAAATGCTTATAGACTGGAGTTTGTGAAATCACATAAGGTGTTAGGGCTTAGGAACATTGTGGATTTGAAAAGATATGTTCAAAAGAGAGACGTGGCCAGGAGTGAGTAGATACCTCAGAGAGCTTTGCACTCTTTGCAGAGCTAAGTGCGTGACGAGCACTAGGTCTCGAGTCGTTTGACAATATTTCTTCCACTTTCTTTTCCGTATTGTCAACCTACCTCTTCTTTCATTCAGAACTAAAATTCTATCGTCTTTCCTTCTTCTCTATCGTAGTTTTTAAGTGATAAAGTGTTTAAGTAATGAGTAGGAAAGAACCTCAGTGCAGTATAGGTTAAGCGTAAGGAATGAGTGTAAGAGAAAATCAAAAAGGATTAAGATACCTCAGATAAGTAATAAGTCTCAGTAAAGTAAATGTTTGGCCTAAGGTGTGAGTAATGCCCTTAGAAAGGTAAAATAACTAAGAAATGTAAGAGCCTCAGAAAATATGGTGACGAACATTGAAGCTGTTTGTTAAGTAACAGAACGATATGTTAAGACGTAGCATTAAGCTAATGTTTAGGAAAGGAAATGGAGCAGTACAGCAAAACTGTCTGTTCAATGAAGTCAGAGCCTCAGGAGGTGATTTAGTGGTAAAATGAGTAAAGGTACAGTGCAACAAGGTTGACTGTCAAAGGGGTAAAGGAAGTTAAGTTAAAGGGACAGTGCAGCAGGACTGACTGTCAAATGAAGAGAAATATGTGAGAAAAGGAGAAATAATGAGCATAGTGTTTGGCTAGCTCGATATTAGGAAAAAGTGAGGCTACGAAGGTGAGTAAATAAAAAGCTTAATGTTGGTAACCAGAGGTGGCGTTTGTTGGTAAACAGAGGAGATGTTTGTAAACAAAAGGAAGTGAGGCTACGAATGTAAACAGAGCTGAGGCGACGTTGGTAACTCAGGAGGTGGATGTATGTTAGAAAGTATGGGTAACGAGGTTTCGCAGATTAGTAGGAAACGCTTTAACAAATACTAACCTGAGTGTGTGAAGTATGAGTATGAGAGTTGTAAATTAAACCCGAATGTGACTAGAGAAAACCTGATGTTGACAAGAAATTGAAGTAACTCCAGATATGTGAGATGAGGAAAGTACCCATGACATCGATTCCATTTTTGACCAGAGACACACAAAGCTCCCCAAGTTTGTCGTAGAGATTAGTATAAGGATTGTAGTGTTGATAAATGAATAAGTAAATATGTATTTTTCAGTGTTTAATTTATGATACAGGACTACAGGAGATTGCCTGGAGACAGAATTGTAATATTGATAATTTTGTGTATATTTTATATTGTTGTGTATTGTACAGGAACTGGAGAGTCACCAGTGCTGGCGGAGATTTATTATGTATTTGTGAACTATTTGTAGGAATTGTTTTTCTTAGTATTTCTTATGTAACCATAACTTGTTTGATTATGAGATGAAGAAGTAATTAAAGAGTAAATGTGCCACTTCGGTACTGCATTAGGAAAGTCAATTCACTTTTCACTTAAAAAAAAAAAAAAAAAAAAAAAAAAATTTGAAAATTGTACATAATGTAAAGTAAATTTTATCAAAAATATGAGACTTTAGAGTCAAGCAGATAGCGCCATTTATCGCTGCTGTAGGTTAAGACGTAGCAGTTAGAAAGGGAACTGAGGCCAGCTGATGTTTCAGGTGCGCCGAAGTAAACAGAGGTGGTAGCACGAGACTTGAAATGGACCTCCCAAGCAGGACCCGGTCGAACTACGAGTGCTATCAAAATCTTAAGTGTAAGTGGTAAAAAAGTGACGCTCACCATAGCGATAGTAGTGTTAGTGTGCGTGTGACGTACATCAAGATAGTATTTAGGTTTGTTTTCTCTTTCAGGAATTTGTAAATAGAATTTTGTAATCTGAAAAATTTTTTTTTGAATGATGATAAAAGTGCATGTTTAGATATAAGATGTTTTGTAGGTCGTCAGCCCTAGGTATAAGTGGATGATTGATGTACAGGAACTATAAATGTTAAATAGCTGTTTGAGTAAATCTTTAATAGAAATTTTTTTTAGAAAACTAAAAGTTTGTCATGAATGAAAAAATTTAGTTTCCTCAGGAGGTGTGTGGCGTCGCAACTAGTGCGAGCGCACAGTTTTCTATCAAATATTTACTGTGAAATGTAGACAGACTGTAAAGTAGCCATCAGATTAGCATATGTGCTGTAGCGGGCAGATTACCGGTGTCCGTTCGTCTGACGTCACGACCATATGGCATGTCTGTACCGTGAGAATGTAAGACCTGTGCGCTAACTAGCCGCGTGTATAACGTGGAACTTTCATCTTTAATAACTTCTAACTGAGGAACCTGAGGAAATTAAAAGTTAATATACTAGTTTCTGCTATGAATAAAAATAAGTCATCCAAATTTGAGCTTTGAAACCTGCATATTTTGGAAATTAGAAAAATCTTACAGAAAACGCAAATTTCTACAATTTTCGAGTCTAAATAAATACCATTATGTATAGATCACCTTCAGTGACCATCCAACTATGAAACAAAATCACCTTCCGTGCTTTTGTATTTATTTTGAGAATTTTACTTTTAGAAATTCACCTATAACTTTGTTAAAACCATAAATGTTTTGAATTTTTGTGAACAGTTATTTTATATGAGTAGGTGAGAGTGAATGAGTGTGCCTGAGTGAATGAAAGAGGGACATTCGCCATTCTTTGCAAGTGTATAAAATCTAGGTTGGAACTCGCAAGTGTTCAGACGATGTAACCGTGGGAACAGAGTCGCCAGTGGTTCCCCATCTTAGTGAATGTCGGATGTCCAAGAGTGTATGGTATTGTACAAGCAGCCAGAACGTTCGCGAGTATTTAAATAATTTCTGGAAATAAAGTAAAGTCTAGTTTTCCTTTCGGTTTGTTAAATTATACAGTAAATTTTGTGTAACAAGAAATCATGACGTAAATGATTCAGAAGTCATGACTGGTGCGTGCTAGATTTTGGCGCGAGGCGCACCCAAAGAGTTAATTCTGATTGGCTGTGTGATGTGTGAGCCAATGAGATGCGAGGACGGTTAGCAGACTAGGAGAGGGAGTCGCGAGGGGATGAGGAGTCGCGAAGGAACTGTGATCGAGAAGAGACATGCTTGATGTGTCCTCGCGAATAATGTGTAAAATGAAGTCATAAAACGGCTTCATCGGTTCGGTACTGTGCGATTTGAGACTGGAAGAGTCCAGTAACGCGTAGTGTGAGTTTGAGCGAGTTGTGACTTTTCGTTCCGCGAAAGACGCGAGTAACTTTAATAATTAAAAGCGTGGCGGTACTTCGTAAACTTTTACTAAGTGCTTATGGCGAGCATTAACGTTAAAAAACGAACTATTATTGAACATCGACTGCAAACGTGTATGTTAGAAAATCGTCTGTGTTGCAGTTAAGTAAATTCCGTAACTTTGAAAGCTAATTCTGGCGGGGTTTGAGTGTGGATAGAATTGTGAACTGAACTTTCTTCAAACGTAGATTAGCGGGCTGATGATCAGGCTTAAAGACAATAAAGAGCTTAAATAGAATTACCAACTTCGCGTTCTCGTTTGAGTAAACAATTACTACCATTCCAATAACTCAATTTATTTAGGAAGATTGCTCATAGATTGTATTTCAGCAAACATGTATCGCGGCCTCCGGTGAGCGGCTATTAAATTGCAGTTTCTTCAACACTGCTTTTCTGCAATTTTTCCAGTAGCTGCTATCAGGAGAGGCGAGTGCAGCAACTACCTAAGAAACGAGGTAGGTGGATTTTCTTTCAGGGAAAGGAAACTGCGCGATAAGAGCCTGACCCGTCGCACCCTGAAGACCAGTAGTAGTTTTCGATGCACTTCTGGAGGCATTCTGTAATCTGTGGACTATCAGAGTGTTGATGAAACACAGAAATTCCATCGGGATTGAATACAACAGTCACCATGCGCACTTTCCTCCATGGGAGTAATTTTCAAACAGTCTACGCTTTGATCGTTATCTGGAAGACCAGTAGTAGTTTCCGATGCACATCTAATGGCATTCTGTAATCGGTGGACTACCAGAGTGTTGATGAAAAACAGAAATAGCATCGGGATTGAATACAACAGTCATCACGAGCACTTTCCTCCTTGGGAGTAATGTCACAAACAGTCTACGCTTTGATCGTTCCCTGGAATACCAGTAGTAGTTTCCGATGCACATCTGGTGGCATTCTGTGCTCTGTGGACTATCAGAGAGTTGATGAAACACAGAAATAGCATCGGGATTGAATACAAGAGTCACCATGCGCACTTTCTTCCATGTCAGTAATATCTCAAACACTCTACGCTTTGATCCTTCCAGGAAGACCAGTAGTAGTCTCCGATACACATCTGGTGGCGTTCTGTAATCTGTGGACTACCAGAGTGTTCATGAAACACAGAAATTGCAACGGGATTGAATACAACAGTCACCATGCGCTTTTACCTCCATGGGAGTAATGTCTCAAACAGTCTACGCTTTGATCGTTCCCTGGAATACCAGTAGTAGTTTTCGATGCACATCTGGAGGCATTCTGTAATCTGTGGACTATCAGAGAGTTGATGAACACAGAAATTGCATCGGGATTGAATACAACAGTCAACATGTGCACATTCCTCCACGGGAGTAATGTCTCAAACAGTCTACGCTTTGATCGTTCCCTGGAAGACCAGTAGTAGTTTCTAATGCACATCTGGAGGTATTCTGTAATCTGTGGTCTACCCGGGTGTTGATAAAAGACAGAAATTGCATCGGGATTAAATACAACAGTCACCATGCCCACTTTCCTCCATGGGAGTAATGTCTCAAACATTCTAAGTTCTGATCGTTCCCTGGGAGACCAGTAGTAGTTTCGTTTCACATCTGGAGGCATTCTGTAATCTGTGGTTCTTCAAAGTATTGATGAAACACAGAAATTGCATCGGGATTGAATACAACAATCACCATGGGCACTTTCCTCCATGAGAGTATTGTCTCAAAGAGTGTACGCTTTGATCGTTCCTTGGAAGACCAGTAGTAATTTCCGATGCACATCTGGTGGCATTCTGTAATCTGTGGACTATCAGAGTGTTGGTGAAACACAGAAATAGCATTGGGATTGAATACAACAGTCACCATGCGCACTTACCACCATGGGAGTAATGTCTCAAACAGTCTACGCTTTGATCGTTTCCTGGAAGACCAGTAGTAGTTTCCGATGCACATCTGGTGGCATTCTGTAATCTGTGGACTATCAGAGTGTTGATGAAACACAGAAATAGCATCGGGATTGAATACAACATTCACCATGCGCACTTTCCTCCATGGGAGTAATGTCTCAAACAGTCTACGGTTTCATCGTTTCCTGGAAGACCAGTAGTAGTTTCCGATGCACATCTGGAGGCATTCTGTAATCTGTGGACTATCAGAGTGTTGATGAAAAACAGAAATTGCATCGGGAGTGAATACAACAGTCACAATCCGCACTTTCCTCCATGGGAGTAATGTCTGATACAGTCTACGATTTGATCGTTTCCAGGAAGACCAGTAGTAGTTTCCAATGCACACCTGGAGGCATTCTGAAATTTGTGGACTAACTGAGTGTTGATAAAACACAGAAATTGCAATGGGATTAAATACAACAGTCACCATGCGCACTTTCCTCCATGGGAGTAATGTCTCAAACAGTCTACGCGTTGATCGTTCCCTGGAAGACCAGTAGTGCTTTCCGATGCACAACTGGTGGCATTCTGTAATCTGTGGACTATCAGAGTGTTGATGAAACACAGAAAATGCATCGGGATTAAATACAACAGTCACCATGTGCACTTTCCTCCACGTGAGTGATATCTCAAACAGACTACGCTTTGATCGTTCCCTGGAATACCAGTAGTAATTACCGATGCACATCTGGTGGCATTCTGTAGTCTGTGGACTATCAGAGAGTTGATGAAACACAGAAATAGCATCGGGATTGAATACAAGAGTCACCATGCGCACTTTCTTCCATGTCAGTAATATCTCAAACAGTCTACGCTTTGATCCTTCCAGGAAGACCAGTAGTAGTCTCCGATACACATCTGGTGGCGTTCTGTAATCTGTGGACTACCAGAGTGTTCATGAAACACAGAAATTGCAACGGGATTGAATACAACAGTCACCATGCGCACTCTCCTCCATGGGAGTAAAGTCTCAAACAGTCTACGCTTTGATCGTTCCCTGGAATACCAGTAGTAGTTTTCGATGCACATCTGGAGGCATTCTGTAATCTATGGACTATCAGAGAGTTGATGAACACAGAAATGGCATCGGGATTGAATACAACAGTCAACATGTGCACATTCCTCCACGGGAGTAATGTCTCAAACAGTCTACGCTTTGATCGTTCCCTGGAAGACCAGTAGTAGTTTCTGATGCACATCTGGGGGTATTCTGTAATCTGTGGTCTACCCGGGTGTTGATAAAAGACAGAAATTGCATCGGGATTAAATACAGCAGTCACCATGCCCACTTTCCTCCATGGGAGTAATGTCTCAAAGAGTGTACGCTTTGATCGTTCCTTGGAAGACCAGTAGTAATTTCCGATGCACATCTGGTGGCATTCTGTAATCTGTGGACTATCAGAGTGTTGGTGAAACACAGAAATAGCATCGGGATTGAATACAACAGTCACCATGCGCACTTACCTCCATGGGAGTAATGTCTCAAACAGTCAACGATTTGATCGTTCCCTGGAAGACCAGTAGTAGTTTCCGATGCACATCTGGTGGCATTCTGTAATCTGTGGACTATCAGAGTGTTGATGAAACACAGAAATAGCATCGGGATTGAATACAACAGTCACCATGCGCACTTTCCTCCATGGGAGTAATGTCTCAAACAGTCTACGGTTTCATCGTTTCCTGGAAGACCAGTAGTAGTTTCCGATGCACATCTGGAGGCATTCTGTAATCTGTGGACTATCAGAGTGTTGATGAAAAACAGAAATTGCATCGGGAGTGAATACAACAGTCACCATGCGCACTTACCTCCATGGGAGTAATGTCTCAAACAGTCTACGCTTTGATCGTTCCCTGGAAGACCAGTAGTAGTTTCCGATGCACATCTGGTAGCATTCTGTAATCTGTATACTATCAGAGTGTTGATGAAACACAGATATTGCATCCGGATTGAATACAACAGTCACCATGCGCACTTTCCTCCATGGGAGTAATGTCTCAAACAGTCTACGTTTTGATCGTTCCCTGGAAGACCAGTAGTAGTTTCCGATGCACATCTGGAGGCATTCTGTAATCTCTGGACTATCAGCGTGTTGATGAAACACAGAAATTGCATCGGGATTGAACACAACAGTCACCATGCGCACTTTCCTCCATGGGAGTAATTCTCAAACTTTCTACGCTTTGATCGTTCCCTGGAAGATAAGTAGTAGTTTCCGATGCACATCTGGTGGCATTCTGTAATCTGTGGACTATCAGAGTGTTGATGAAACACAGAAATAGCATCGGGATTGAATACAACAGTCACCATGCGCACTTTCCTCTATGGGAGTAATGTCTCAAACAGTCTACGCTTTGAACGTTCCCTGGAAGACCAGTAGTAGATACCGATCTACATCTGGTGGCAGTCTGTAATCTGTGGACTATCAGAGTGTTCATGAAACGCAGAAATTGCATCGGGATTAAATACAACAGTCACCATGCGCACATTCCTCCATGGGAGTAATGTCTCAAACAGTCTACGCTTTGATCATTCCCTGGAAGACCAGTAGAAGTTTCCGATGCACATCTGGTGGCATTCTGTAATCTATGGGCTATCAGAGTGTTGATGAAACACAGAAATTGCATCGGGATTGAATACAACAGTCACCATCCGCACTTTCCTCCATGGGAGTAACGTCTGAAACATTCTACGCTTTGATCGTTTCCTGGACGACCAGTAGTAGTTTCCGATGCACATCTGGTGGCATTCTGTAATCTGTGGGCTATCAGAGTGTTGATGAAACACAGAAATAGCATCGGGATTGAATACAACAGTCACCATGCGGACTTTCCTCCATGGGAGTAACGTCTCAAACAGTCTACGCTTTGATCGTTCCCTGGAAGAAAAGTAGTAGTTTCCGATGGACATCTGGTGGCATTCTGTAATCTGTGGACTACCAGAGTGTTGATGAAACACAGAAATTGCATCGGGATTGAAAACAACAGTCACCATGCGCACTTTCCTCCATGGGAGTAATGTCTCAAGCAGTCTACGTTTTGATTGTTCCCCTGAAGACCAGTAGTAGTTTTCGATGCACATCTGGAGGCATTCTGTAATCTGTGGACTATCAGAGTGTTGATGAAACACAGAAATTCTATCGGGATTGAATACAACAGTCACCATGCGCACTTTCCTCCATGGGAGTAATTTTCAAACAGTCTACGCTTTGATCGTTATCTGGAAGACCAGTAGTAGTTTCCGATGCACATCTAATGGCATTCTGTAATCGGTGGACTACCAGAGTGTTGATGAAAAACAGAAATAGCATCGGGATTGAATACAACAGTCATCATGAGAACTTTCCTCCTTGGGAGTAATGTCTCAAACAGTCTACGCTTTGATCGTTCCCTGGAAGACCAGTAGTAGTTTCCGATGCACATCTGGTAGCATTCTGTAATCTGTGGACTATCAGAGTGTTGATGAATCACAGAAATAGCATCGGGATTGAATACAAGAGTCACCATGCGCACTTTCTTCCATGTCAGTAATATCTCAAACAGTCTACGCTTTGATCCTTCCAGGAAGACCAGTAGTAGTCTCCGATACACATCTGGTGGCGTTCTGTAATCTGTGGACTACCAGAGTGTTCATGAAACACAGAAATAGCAACGGGATTGAATACAACAGTCACCATGCGCACTCTCCTCCATGGGAGTAAAGTCTCAAACAGTCTACGCTTTGATCGTTCCCTGGAATACCAGTAGTAGTTTTCGATGCACATCTGGAGGCATTCTGTAATCTATGGACTATCAGAGAGTTGATGAACACAGAAATTGCATCGGGATTGAATACAACAGTCAACATGTGCACATTCCTCCACGGGAGTAATGTCTCAACAGTCTACCCTTTGATCGTTCCCTGGAAGACCAGTAGTAGTTTCTGATGCACATCTGGGGGTATTCTGTAATCTGTGGTCTACCCGGGTGTTGATAAAAGACAGAAATTGCATCGGGATTAAATACAGCAGTCACCATGCCCACTTTCCTCCATGGGAGTAATGTCTCAAAGAGTGTACGCTTTGATCGTTCCTTGGAAGACCAGTAGTAATTTCCGATGCACATCTGGTGGCATTCTGTAATCTGTGGACTATCAGAGTGTTGGTGAAACACAGAAATAGCATCGGGATTGAATACAACAGTCACCATGCGCACTTACCTCCATGGGAGTAATGTCTCAAACAGTCAACGATTTGATCGTTCTCTGGAAGACCAGTAGTAGTTTCCGATGCACATCTGGTGGCATTCTGTAATCTGTGGACTATCAGAGTGTTGATGAAACACAGAAATAGCATCGCGATTGAATACAACAGTCACCATGCGCACTTTCCTCCATGGGAGTAATGTCTCAAACAGTCTACGGTTTCATCGTTTCCTGGAAGACCAGTAGTAGTTTCCGATGCACATCTGGAGGCATTCTGTAATCTGTGGACTATCAGAGTGTTGATGAAAAACAGAAATTGCATCGGGAGTGTATACAACAGTCACAATCCGCATTTTCCTCCATGGGAGTAATGTCTGATACAGTCTACGATTTGATCGTTTCCAGGAAGACCAGTAGTAGTTTCCAATGCACATCTGGAGGCATTCTGAAATTTGTGGACTAACTGAGTGTTGATAAAACACAGAAATTGCAAAGGGATTGAATACAACAGTCACCATGCGCACTTTCCTCCATGGGAGTAATGTCTCTAACAGTCTACGCGTTGATCGTTCCCTGGAAGACCAGTAGTGCTTTCCGATGCACAACTGGTGGCATTCTGTAATCTGTGTACTATCAGAGTGTTGATGAAACACAGAAATAGCATCGGGATTGAATACAACAGTCACCATGCGCACTTACCTCCATGGGAGTAATGTCTCAAACAGTCTACGCTTTGATCGTTCCCTGGAAGACCAGTAGTAGTTTCCGATGCACATCTGGTAGCATTCTGTAATCTGTATACTATCAGAGTGTTGATGAAACACAGATATTGCATCCGGATTGAATACAACAGTCACCATGCGCACTTTCCTCCATGGGAGTAATGTCTTAAACAGTCTACGTTTTGATCGTTCCCTGGAAGACCAGTAGTAGTTTCCGATGCACATCTGGAGGCATTCTGTAATCTGTGGACTATCAGTGTGTTGATGAAACACAGAAATTGCATCGGGATTGAACACAACAGTCACCATGCGCACTTTCCTCCATGGGAGTAATTCTCAAACTTTCTACGCTTTGATCGTTCCCTCGAAGATAAGTAGTAGTTTCCGATGCACATCTGGTGGCATTCTGTAATCTGTGGACTATCAGAGTGTTGATGAAACACAGAAATAGCATCGGGATTGAATACAACTGTCACCATGCGCACTTTCCTCCATGGGAGTAATGTCTCAAACAGTCTACGCTTTGATCGTTCCCTGGAAGACCAGTAGTAGATACCGATCTACATCTGGTGGCAGTCTGTAATCAGTGGACTATCAGAGTGTTCATGAAACGCAGAATTGCATCGGGATTAAATACAACAGTCACCATGCGCACATTCCTCCATTGGAGTAATGTCTCAAACAGTCTACGCTTTGATCATTCCCTGGAAGACCAGTAGAAGTTTCCGATGCACATCTGGTGGCATTCTGTAATCTATGGGCTATCAGAGTGTTGATGAAACACAGAAATTGCATCGGGATTGAATACAACAGTCACCATCCGCACTTTCCTCCATGGGAGTAACGTCTGAAACATTCTACGCTTTGATCGTTTCCTGGACGACCAGTAGTAGTTTCCGATGCACATCTGGTGGCATTCTGTAATCTGTGGGCTATCAGAGTGTTGATGAAACACAGAAATAGCATCGGGATTGAATACAACAGTCACCATGCGGACTTTCCTCCATGGGAGTAACGTCTCAAACAGTCTACGCTTTGATCGTTCCCTGGAAGAAAAGTAGTAGTTTCCGATGGACATCTGATGGCATTCTGTAATCTGTGGACTACCAGAGTGTTGATGAAACACAGAAATTGCATCGGGATTGAATACAACAGTCACCATGCGCACTTTCCTCCATGGGAGTAATGTCTCAAGCAGTCTACGTTTTGATTGTTCCCCTGAAGACCAGTAGTAGTTTTCGATGCACATCTGGAGGCATTCTGTAATCTGTGGACTATCAGAGTGTTGATGAAACACAGAAATTCTATCGGGATTGAATACAACAGTCACCATGCGCACTTTCCTCCATGGGAGTAATTTTCAAACAGTCTACGCTTTGATCGTTATCTGGAAGACCAATAGTAGTTTCCGATGCACATCTAATGGCATTCTGTAATCGGTGGACTACCAGAGTGTTGATGAAAAACAGAAATAACATCGGGATTGAATACAACAGTCATCATGAGAACTTTCCTCCTTGGGAGTAATGTCTCAAACAGTCTACGCTTTGATCGTTCCCTGGAAGACCAGTAGTAGTTTCCGATGCACATCTGGAGGCATTCTGTAATCTGTGGACTATCAGAGTGTTGATGAAAAACAGAAATTGCATCGGGAGTGAATACAACAGTCACCATGCGCACTTACCTCCATGGGAGTAATGTCTCAAACAGTCTACGCTTTGATCGTTCCCTGGAAGACCAGTAGTAGTTTCCGATGCACATCTGGTAGCATTCTGTAATCTGTATACTATCAGAGTGTTGATGAAACACAGATATTGCATCCGGATTGAATACAACAGTCACCATGCGCACTTTCCTCCATGGGAGTAATGTCTCAAACAGTCTACGTTTTGATCGTTCCCTGGAAGACCAGTAGTAGTTTCCGATGCACATCTGGAGGCATTCTGTAATCTCTGGACTATCAGCGTGTTGATGAAACACAGAAATTGCATCGGGATTGAACACAACAGTCACCATGCGCACTTTCCTCCATGGGAGTAATTCTCAAACTTTCTACGCTTTGATCGTTCCCTGGAAGATAAGTAGTAGTTTCCGATGCACATCTGGTGGCATTCTGTAATCTGTGGACTATCAGAGTGTTGATGAAACACAGAAATAGCATCGGGATTGAATACAACAGTCACCATGCGCACTTTCCTCTATGGGAGTAATGTCTCAAACAGTCTACGCTTTGATCGTTCCCTGGAAGACCAGTAGTAGATACCGATCTACATCTGGTGGCAGTCTGTAATCTGTGGACTATCAGAGTGTTCATGAAACGCAGAAATTGCATCGGGATTAAATACAACAGTCACCATGCGCACATTCCTCCATGGGAGTAATGTCTCAAACAGTCTACGCTTTGATCATTCCCTGGAAGACCAGTAGAAGTTTCCGATGCACATCTGGTGGCATTCTGTAATCTATGGGCTATCAGAGTGTTGATGAAACACAGAAATTGCATCGGGATTGAATACAACAGTCACCATCCGCACTTTCCTCCATGGGAGTAACGTCTGAAACATTCTACGCTTTGATCGTTTCCTGGACGACCAGTAGTAGTTTCCGATGCACATCTGGTGGCATTCTGTAATCTGTGGGCTATCAGAGTGTTGATGAAACACAGAAATAGCATCGGGATTGAATACAACAGTCACCATGCGGACTTTCCTCCATGGGAGTAACGTCTCAAACAGTCTACGCTTTGATCGTTCCCTGGAAGAAAAGTAGTAGTTTCCGATGGACATCTGGTGGCATTCTGTAATCTGTGGACTACCAGAGTGTTGATGAAACACAGAAATTGCATCGGGATTGAAAACAACAGTCACCATGCGCACTTTCCTCCATGGGAGTAATGTCTCAAGCAGTCTACGTTTTGATTGTTCCCCTGAAGACCAGTAGTAGTTTTCGATGCACATCTGGAGGCATTCTGTAATCTGTGGACTATCAGAGTGTTGATGAAACACAGAAATTCTATCGGGATTGAATACAACAGTCACCATGCGCACTTTCCTCCATGGGAGTAATTTTCAAACAGTCTACGCTTTGATCGTTATCTGGAAGACCAGTAGTAGTTTCCGATGCACATCTAATGGCATTCTGTAATCGGTGGACTACCAGAGTGTTGATGAAAAACAGAAATAGCATCGGGATTGAATACAACAGTCATCATGAGAACTTTCCTCCTTGGGAGTAATGTCTCAAACAGTCTACGCTTTGATCGTTCCCTGGAAGACCAGTAGTAGTTTCCGATGCACATCTGGTAGCATTCTGTAATCTGTGGACTATCAGAGTGTTGATGAATCACAGAAATAGCATCGGGATTGAATACAAGAGTCACCATGCGCACTTTCTTCCATGTCAGTAATATCTCAAACAGTCTACGCTTTGATCCTTCCAGGAAGACCAGTAGTAGTTTCCGATGCACATCTGGTAGCATTCTGTAATCTGTATACTATCAGAGTGTTGATGAAACACAGATATTGCATCCGGATTGAATACAACAGTCACCATGCGCACTTTCCTCCATGGGAGTAATGTCTCAAACAGTCTACGTTTTGATCGTTCCCTGGAAGACCAGTAGTAGTTTCCGATGCACATCTGGAGGCATTCTGTAATCTCTGGACTATCAGCGTGTTGATGAAACACAGAAATTGCATCGGGATTGAACACAACAGTCACCATGCGCACTTTCCTCCATGGGAGTAATTCTCAAACTTTCTACGCTTTGATCGTTATCTGGAAGACCAGTAGTAGTTTCCGATGCACATCTAATGGCATTCTGTAATCGGTGGACTACCAGAGTGTTGATGAAAAACAGAAATAGCATCGGGATTGAATACAACAGTCATCACGAGCACTTTCCTCCTTGGGAGTAATGTCACAAACAGTCTACGCTTTGATCGTTCCCTGGAATACCAGTAGTAGTTTCCGATGCACATCTGGTGGCATTCTGTACTCTGTGGACTATCAGAGTGTTGATGAAACACAGAAATAGCATCGGGATTGAATACAACAGTCACCATGCGGACTTTCCTCCATGGGAGTAACGTCTCAAACAGTCTACGCTTTGATCGTTCCCTGGAAGAAAAGTAGTAGTTTCCGATGGACATCTGGCGGCATTCTGTAATCTGTGGACTACCAGAGTGTTGATGAAACACAGAAATTGCATCGGGATTGAAAACAACAGTCACCATGCGCACTTTCCTCCATGGGAGTAATGTCTCAAGCAGTCTACGTTTTGATTGTTCCCCTGAAGACCAGTAGTAGTTTTCGATGCACATCTGGAGGCATTCTGTAATCTGTGGACTATCAGAGTGTTGATGAAACACAGAAATTCTATCGGGATTGAATACAACAGTCACCATGCGCACTTTCCTCCATGGGAGTAATTTTCAAACAGTCTACGCTTTGATTGTTATCTGGAAGACCAGTAGTAGTTTCCGATGCACATCTAATGGCATTCTGTAATCGGTGGACTACCAGAGTGTTGATGAAAAACAGAAATAGCATCGGGATTGAATACAACAGTCATCATGAGAACTTTCCTCCTTGGGAGTAATGTCTCAAACAGTCTACGCTTTGATCGTTCCCTGGAAGACCAGTAGTAGTTTCCGATGCACATCTGGTAGCATTCTGTAATCTGTGGACTATCAGAGTGTTGATGAATCACAGAAATAGCATCGGGATTGAATACAAGAGTCACCATGCGCACTTTCTTCCATGTCAGTAATATCTCAAACAGTCTACGCTTTGATCCTTCCAGGAAGACCAGTAGTAGTCTCCGATACACATCTGGTGGCGTTCTGTAATCTGTGGACTACCAGAGTGTTCATGAAACACAGAAATAGCAACGGGATTGAATACAACAGTCACCATGCGCACTCTCCTCCATGGGAGTAAAGTCTCAAACAGTCTACGCTTTGATCGTTCCCTGAAATACCAGTAGTAGTTTTCGATGCGCATCTGGAGGCATTCTGTAATCTATGGACTATCAGAGAGTTGATGAACACAGAAATTGCATCGGGATTGAATACAACAGTCAACATGTGCACATTCCTCCACGGGAGTAATGTCTCAAACAGTCTACCCTTTGATCGTTCCCTGGAAGACCAGTAGTAGTTTCTGATGCACATCTGGGGGTATTCTGTAATCTGTGGTCTACCCGGGTGTTGATAAAAGACAGAAATTGCATCGGGATTAAATACAGCAGTCACCATGCCCACTTTCCTCCATGGGAGTAATGTCTCAAAGAGTGTACGCTTTGATCGTTCCTTGGAAGACCAGTAGTAATTTCCGATGCACATCTGGTGGCATTCTGTAATCTGTGGACTATCAGAGTGTTGGTGAAACACAGAAATAGCATCGGGATTGAATACAACAGTCACCATGCGCACTTACCTCCATGGGAGTAATGTCTCAAACAGTCAACGATTTGATCGTTCCCTGGAAGACCAGTAGTAGTTTCCGATGCACATCTGGTGGCATTCTGTAATCTGTGGACTATCAGAGTGTTGATGAAACACAGAAATAGCATCGCGATTGAATACAACAGTCACCATGCGCACTTTCCTCCATGGGAGTAATGTCTCAAACAGTCTACGGTTTCATCGTTTCCTGGAAGACCAGTAGTAGTTTCCGATGCACATCTGGAGGCATTCTGTAATCTGTGGACTATCAGAGTGTTGATGAAAAACAGAAATTGCATCGGGAGTGTATACAACAGTCACAATCCGCATTTTCCTCCATGGGAGTAATGTCTGATACAGTCTACGATTTGATCGTTTCCAGGAAGACCAGTAGTAGTTTCCAATGCACATCTGGAGGCATTCTGAAATTTGTGGACTAACTGAGTGTTGATAAAACACAGAAATTGCAAAGGGATTGAATACAACAGTCACCATGCGCACTTTCCTCCATGGGAGTAATGTCTCTAACAGTCTACGCGTTGATCGTTCCCTGGAAGACCAGTAGTGCTTTCCGATGCACAACTGGTGGCATTCTGTAATCTGTGTACTATCAGAGTGTTGATGAAACACAGAAATAGCATCGGGATTGAATACAACAGTCACCATGCGCACTTACCTCCATGGGAGTAATGTCTCAAACAGTCTACGCTTTGATCGTTCCCTGGAAGACCAGTAGTAGTTTCCGATGCACATCTGGTAGCATTCTGTAATCTGTATACTATCAGAGTGTTGATGAAACACAGATATTGCATCCGGATTGAATACAACAGTCACCATGCGCACTTTCCTCCATGGGAGTAATGTCTTAAACAGTCTACGTTTTGATCGTTCCCTGGAAGACCAGTAGTAGTTTCCGATGCACATCTGGAGGCATTCTGTAATCTGTGGACTATCAGTGTGTTGATGAAACACAGAAATTGCATCGGGATTGAACACAACAGTCACCATGCGCACTTTCCTCCATGGGAGTAATTCTCAAACTTTCTACGCTTTGATCGTTCCCTCGAAGATAAGTAGTAGTTTCCGATGCACATCTGGTGGCATTCTGTAATCTGTGGACTATCAGAGTGTTGATGAAACACAGAAATAGCATCGGGATTGAATACAACTGTCACCATGCGCACTTTCCTCCATGGGAGTAATGTCTCAAACAGTCTACGCTTTGATCGTTCCCTGGAAGACCAGTAGTAGATACCGATCTACATCTGGTGGCAGTCTGTAATCTGTGGACTATCAGAGTGTTCATGAAACGCAGAATTGCATCGGGATTAAATACAACAGTCACCATGCGCACATTCCTCCATTGGAGTAATGTCTCAAACAGTCTACGCTTTGATCATTCCCTGGAAGACCAGTAGAAGTTTCCGATGCACATCTGGTGGCATTCTGTAATCTATGGGCTATCAGAGTGTTGATGAAACACAGAAATTGCATCGGGATTGAATACAACAGTCACCATCCGCACTTTCCTCCATGGGAGTAACGTCTGAAACATTCTACGCTTTGATCGTTTCCTGGACGACCAGTAGTAGTTTCCGATGCACATCTGGTGGCATTCTGTAATCTGTGGGCTATCAGAGTGTTGATGAAACACAGAAATAGCATCGGGATTGAATACAACAGTCACCATGCGGACTTTCCTCCATGGGAGTAACGTCTCAAACAGTCTACGCTTTGATCGTTCCCTGGAAGAAAAGTAGTAGTTTCCGATGGACATCTGATGGCATTCTGTAATCTGTGGACTACCAGAGTGTTGATGAAACACAGAAATTGCATCGGGATTGAATACAACAGTCACCATGCGCACTTTCCTCCATGGGAGTAATGTCTCAAGCAGTCTACGTTTTGATTGTTCCCCTGAAGACCAGTAGTAGTTTTCGATGCACATCTGGAGGCATTCTGTAATCTGTGGACTATCAGAGTGTTGATGAAACACAGAAATTCTATCGGGATTGAATACAACAGTCACCATGCGCACTTTCCTCCATGGGAGTAATTTTCAAACAGTCTACGCTTTGATCGTTATCTGGAAGACCAATAGTAGTTTCCGATGCACATCTAATGGCATTCTGTAATCGGTGGACTACCAGAGTGTTGATGAAAAACAGAAATAACATCGGGATTGAATACAACAGTCATCATGAGAACTTTCCTCCTTGGGAGTAATGTCTCAAACAGTCTACGCTTTGATCGTTCCCTGGAAGACCAGTAGTAGTTTCCGATGCACATCTGGTAGCATTCTGTAATCTGTGGACTATCAGAGTGTTGATGAAACACAGAAATAGCATCGGGATTGAATACAAGAGTCACCATGCGCACTTTCTCCCATGTCAGTAATATCTCAAACAGTCTACGCTTTGATCCTTCCAGGAAGACCAGTAGTAGTCTCCGATACACATCTGGTGGCGTTCTGTAATCTGTGGACTACCAGAGTGTTCATGAAACACAGAAATTGCAACGGGATTGAATACAACAGTCACCATGCGCACTTACCTCCATGGGAGTAATGTCTCAAACATTCTAAGTTCTGATCGTTCCCTGGGAGACCAGTAGTAGTTTCGTTTCACATCTGGAGGCATTCTGTAATCTGTGGTTCTTCAAAGTATTGATGATACACAGAAATTGCATCGGGATTGAATACAACAATCACCATGGGCACTTTCCTCCATGGGAGTAATGTCTCAAAGAGTGTACGCTTTGATCGTTCCTTGGAAGACCAGTAGTAGTTTCCAATGCACATCTGGAGGCATTCTGAAATTTGTGGACTAACTGAGTGTTGATAAAACACAGAAATTGCAATGGGATTGAATACAACAGTCACCATGCGCACTTTCCTCCATGGGAGTAATGTCTCAAACAGTCTACGCTTTGATCGTTCCCAGGAAGACCAGTAGTAGTTTCCGATGCACATCTGGTGGCAATCTGTAATCTGTGGACTATCAGAGTGTTGATGAAACACAGAAATTGCATCGGGATTGAATACAACAGTCACCATGCGCACATTCCTCCATGGGAGTAATGTCTCAAACAGTCTACGCGTTGATCGTTCCCTGGAAGACCAGTAGTGGTTTCCGATGCACTACTGGTGGCGTTCTGTAATCTGTACACTATCAGAGTGTTGATGAAACACAGAAAATGCATCGGGATTAAATACAACAGTCACCATGTGCACTTTCCCCCACGTGAGTGATATCTCAAACAGTCTACGCTTTGATCGTTCCCTGGAATACCAGTAGTAGTTTCCGATGCACATCTGGTGGCATTCTGTACTCTGTGGACTATCAGAGAGTTGATGAAACACAGAAATAGCATCGGGATTGAATACAAGAGTCACCATGCGCACATTCCTCCATGGGAGTAATGTCTCAAACAGTTTACGCTTTGATCATTCCCTGGAAGACCAGTAGAAGTTTCCGATGCACATCTGGTGGCATTCTGTAATCTATGGACTATCCGAGTGTTGATGAAACACAGAAATTGCATCGGTATTGAATACAACAGTCACCATCCGCACTTTCCTCCATGGGAGTAACGTCTGAAACATTCTACGCTTTGATCGTTTCCTGGACGACCAGTAGTAGTTTCCGATGCACATCTGGTGCATTCTGTAATCTGTGGACTATCAGAGTGTTGATGAAACACAGAAATAGCATCGGGATTGAATACAACAGTCACCATGCGCACTTTCCTCCATGGGAGTAACGTCTCAAACAGTCTACGCTTTGATCATGCCCTGGAAGAAAAGTAGTAGTTTCCGATGGACATCTGGTTTCATTCTGTAATCTGTGGACTACCAGAGTGTTGATGAAACACAGAAATTGCATCGGGATTGAATACAACAGTCACCATGCGCACTTTCCTCCATGGGAGTAATTTTCAAACAGTCTACGCTTTGATCGTTATCTGGAAGACCAGTAGTAGTTTCCGATGCACATCTAATGGCATTCTGTAATCGGTGGACTACCAGAGTGTTGATGAAAAACAGAAATAGCATCGCGATTGAATACAACAGTCATCACGAGCACTTTCCTCCTTGGGAGTAATGTCACAAACAGTCTACGCTTTGATCGTTCCCTGGAATACCAGTAGTAGTTTCCGATGCACATCTGGTGGCATTCTGTACTCTGTGGACTATCAGAGAGTTGATGAAACACAGAAATAGCATCGGGATTGAATACAAGAGTCACCATGCGCACTTTCTTCCATGTCAGTAATATCTCAAACAGTCTACGCTTTGATCCTTCCAGGAAGACCAGTAGTAGTCTCCGATACACATCTGGTGGCGTTCTGTAATCTGTGGACTACCAGAGTGTTCATGAAACACAGAAATTGCAACGGGATTGAATACAACAGTCACCATGCGCTTTTACCTCCATGGGAGTAATGTCTCAAACAGTCTACGATTTGATCGTTCCGTGGAAAACCAGTAGTAATTACCGATGCACATGTGGAGGCATTCTGTAATCTGTGGACTATCAGAGTGTTGATGAAACACAGGAATTGCATCGGGATTGAATACAACAGTCACCATGCGCATTTTCCACCGTGGGAGTAATTCTCAAACATCCTACGCTTTGATCGTTCCCTGGAAGACCTGTAGTAGTTTTCGATTCACTTCTGGTGGCATTAAGTAATCTGTGGACTATCAGAGTGTTGGTGAAACACAGAAATTGCATCGGGATTGAATACAACTCTCACCATGCACACATCCTTGCATGGGAGTAATGTCTCAAACAGTCTGCGCTTTGATCGTTCCCTGGAAGACCAGTAGTAATTTCCGATGCACATCTGGTGGCATTCTGTAATCTGTGGACTATCAGAGTGTTGGTGAAACACAGAAATAGCATCGGGATTGAATACAACAGTCACCATGCGCACTTACCTCCATGGGAGTAATGTCTCAAACAGTCAACGATTTGATCGTTCCCTGGAAGACCAGTAGTAGTTTCCGATGCACATCTGGTGGCATTCTGTAATCTGTGGACTATCAGAGTGTTGATGAAACACAGATATAGCATCGGGATTGAATACAACAGTCACCATGCGCAATTTCCTCCATGGGAGTAATGTCTCAAACAGTCTACGGTTTCATCGTTTCCTGGATGACCAGTAGTAGTTTCCGATGCACATCTGGAGGCATTCTGTAATCTGTGGACTATCAGAGTGTTGATGAAAAACAGAAATTGCATCGGGGGTGTATACAACAGTCACAATCCGCACTCTCCTCCATGGGAGTAATGTCTGATACAGTCTACGATTTGATCGTTTCCAGGAAGACCAGTAGTAGTTTCCAATGCACATCTGGAGGCATTCTGAAATTTGTGGACTAACTGAGTGTTGATAAAACACAGAAATTGCAATGGGATTGAATACAACAGTCACCATGCGCACTTTCCTCCATGGGAGTAATGTCTCTAACAGTCTACGCGTTGATCGTTCCCTGGAAGACCAGTAGTGCTTTCCGATGCACAACTGGTGGCATTCTGCAATCTGTTGACTATCAGAGTGTTTATGAAACACAGAAAATGCATCGGGATTAAATACAACAGTCACCATGTGCACTTTCCTCCACGTGAGTGATATCTCAAACAGTCTACGCTTTGATCGTTCCCTGGAATACCGGTAGTAATTACCGATGCACATCTGGTGGCATTCTGTAATCTGTGGACTACCAGAGTGTTCATGAAACACAGAACTTGCAACGGGATTGAATACAACAGTCAATACTCGCACCTTCCTCAATGGGAGTAATGTCTCAAAGAGTGTACGCTTTGATCGTTCCCTGGAAGACCAGTAGTAATTTCCGATGCACATCAGGTGGCATTCAGTAATCTGTGGACTAACTGAGTGTTGATGAAACACAGAAATTGCAATGGGATTGAATACAACAGTCACCATGCGCACTTTCCTCCATGGGAGTAATGTCTCAAACAGTCTACGCTTTGATCGTTCCCTGGAAGACCATTAGTAGTTTCCGGTGCACATCTGGAAGCATTCTGTAATCTGTGGACCTTCAAAATGTTGATAAAACACACAAATTGCATCGGGCGTGAATACAACAGTCACCATGCGCTCTTTCCTCCATGGGGGTAATGTCTCAAACAGTCTACGCTTTGATCGTTCCCTGGAAGACCAGTAGTAGTTCCCGGTGCACATCTGGAGGCATTCTGTAATCTGTGGACTAACTGAGTGTTGATGAAACACAGATATTGCAATGGGATTGAATACAACAGTCACCATGCGCACATTCCTCCATGGGAGTAATGTCTCAAACAGTCTACGCTTTGATAGTCCCCTGGAAGACCAGTAGTAGTTTCCGATGCACATCTGGTGGCATTCTGTAATCTGTGGACTATCGTAGTGTTGATGAAACACTGAAATTGAATCGGGATTGAATACAACAGTCACCATCCGCACTTTCCTCCATGGGAGTAATGTCTGAAACAGTCTACGCTTTGATCGTTCCCTGGAAGACCATTAGTAGTTTCCGGTGCACATCTGGAAGCATTCTGTAATCTGTGGACCTTCAAAATGTTGATAAAACACAGAAATTGCATCGGGAGTGAATACAACAGTCACCATCCGCACTTTCCTCCATGGCAGTAACGTCTGAAACAGTCTACGCTTTGATCGTTCCCAGGAAGACCAGTAGTAGTTTCCGATGCACATCTGGAGGCAATCTGCAATATGTGGACTATCAGAGTGTTGATGAAAATCAGAAGTTGCATCGGGATTGAATACAACAGTCACCATGAGCACTTTCCTCCATGGGAGTAATGTCTCAAACAGTATACGTTTTGATTGTTCCCTGGAAGACCAGTAGAAGTTTTCGATGCACATCTGGAGGCATTCTGTAATCTGTGGACTATCAGAGTGTTGATGAAACTCTGAAATTGAATCGGGATTGAATACAACAGTCACCATGCGCACTTCCCTCCATGGGAGTAATGTCTCAAACAGTCTACGATTTGATCGTTCCACGGAACACCAGTAGTACTTTCCGATGCACATCTGGTGGCATTCTTTAATCTGTGGACTATCAGAGTGTTGATGAAACACAGAAATTGCATCGAGATTGAATACAACGGTTAATATTCGCACTTTCGTCCATGGGAGTAATGTCTCAAACAGTCTACGCTTTGATCGTTCCGTGGAAAACCAGTAGTAATTACCGATGCACATGTGGAGGCATTCTGTAATCTGTGGACTATCAGAGTGTTGATGAAACACAGGAATTGCATCGGGATTGAATACAACAGTCACCATGCGCATTTTCCACCGTGGGAGTAATTCTCAAACATCCTACGCTTTGATCGTTCCCTGGAAGACCTGTAGTAGTTTTCGATTCACTTCTGGTGGCATTAAGTAATCTGTGGACTATCAGAGTGTTGGTGAAACACAGAAATTGCATCGGGATTGAATACAACTCTCACCATGCACACATCCTTGCATGGGAGTAATGTCTCAAACAGTCTGCGCTTTGATCGTTCCCTGGAAGACCAGTAGTAGTTTCCGATGCACATCTGGTGGCATTCTGGAATCTGTGGACTAACTGAGTGTTAATGAAACACAGAAATTGCATCGGGATTGAATACAACAGTCACCATGCGCACTTTCCTCCATGGGAGTAATGTCTCAAACAGTCTACGATTTGATCGTTCCCTGGAACACCAGTAGTAGTTTCCGATGCACATCTGGTGGCATTCTTTAATCTGTGGACTATCAGAGTGTTGATGAAACACAGAAATTGCATCGGGATTGAATTCAACAGTCACCATGCGCACTTTCCTCCATGGGAGTAATGTCTCAAACAGTCTACGCTTTGATCGCTCCCTGAAAGACCAGTAGTGGTTTCCGATGCACAACTGGTTTCATTCTGTAATCTGTGGATAATCAGAGTGTTGATGAAACACAGAGAATGCATCGGGATTGAATACAACAGTAACCATGCGCACTTTCCTCGACGGGAGTGATATCTCAAACAGTCTACGCTTTGATCGTTCCCTGGAATACCAGTAGTAGTTTCCGATGCACATCTGGTGGCATTCCGTAATCAGTGGACTATCAGAGTGTTGATGAAACACAGAAAAAGCATCGGGATTGAATACAACAGTCACCATGCGCACTTTCCTCCATGGGAGTAATGTCTCAAACAGTCTACGCTTTGATCGTTCCCTGGAAGACCAGTAGTAGTTTCCGATGCACATCTGGTGGCATTCTGTAATCTGTGGACTAACAGAGTGTTGATGAAAGACAGAAATTGCATCGGTGATGGAATACAACGGTCAATATTCGCACTTTCCTCCATGGGAGTAATGTCTCAAACAGTCTACGCTTTGATCGTTCCCTGGAAGACCAGTAGTAATTTCCGATGCACATCTGGAGGCATTCTGTAATCTGTGGACTATCAGAGTGTTGATGAAACACAGGAATTGCATCAGGATTGAATACAACAGTCACCATGCGCACTTTCCCCCATGGGAGTAATTCTCAAACATTCTACGCTTTGATCGTTCCCTGGAAGACCAGTAGTAGTTTCCGATTCACATCTGGTGGCATTCAGTAATCTGTGGACTATCAGAGTGTTCGAGAAACACAGAAATAACATCGGGATTGAGTACAACAGTCACCATGCGCACATTCCTCCATGGGAGTAATGTCTCAAACAGTCTACGATTTGATCGTTCCCTGGAAGACCAGTAGAAGTTTCCGATGCACATCTGGTGGCATTCTGTAATCTATGGACTATCAGAGTGTTGATGAAACACAGAAAGTTCATCGGGATTGAATACAACAGTCACCATGCGCACTTTCCTCCATGGGAGTAATGTCTCAAACAGTCTACGTTTTGATTGCTCCTTGGAAGACCAGTAGTAGTTTCCGATGCACATCTGGTGGCATTCTGGAATCTGTAGACTAACTGAGTGTTAATGAAACACAGAAATTGCATCGGGATTGAATACAACAGTCACCATGCGCACTTTCCTCCATGGGAGTAATGTCTCAAACAGTCTACGATTTGATCGTTCCCTGGAACATCAGTAGTAGTTTCCGATGCACATCTGGTGGCATTCTTTAATCTGTGGACTATCAGAGTGTTGATGAAACACAGAAATTGCATCGGGATTGAATTCAACAGTCACCATGCGCACTTTCCTCCATGGGAGTAATGTCTCAAACAGTCTACGCTTTGATCGCTCCCTGAAAGACCAGTAGTGGTTTCCGATGCACAACTGGTTTCATTCTGTAATCTGTGGATCATCAGAGTGTTGATGAAACACAGAGAATGCATCGGGATTGAATACAACAGTCACCATGCGCACTTTCCTCGACGAGAGTGATATCTCAAACAGTCTACGCTTTGATCGTTCCCTGGAATACCAGTAGTAGTTTCCGATGCACATCTGGTGGCATTCCGTAATCAGTGGACTATCAGAGTGTTGATGAAACACAGAAATAGCGTCGGGATTGAATACAACAGTCACCATGCGCACTTTCCTCCATGGGAGTAATGTCTCAAACAGTCTACGCTTTGATCGTTCCCTGGAAGACCAGTAGTAGTTTCCGATGCACATCTGGTGGCGTTCTGTAATCTGTGGACTACCAGAGTGTTGATGAAACACAGAAATAGCATCGGGATTGAATACAAGAGTCACCATGCGCACTGTCTTCCATGTCAGTTATATCTCAAACAGTCTACGCTTTGATCCTTCCAGGAAAACCAGTAGTAGTCTCCGATACACATCTGGTGGCGTTCTGTAATCTGTGGACTACCAGAGTGTTCATGAAACACAGAAATTGCAACGGGATTGATTACAACAGTCACCATGCGCACTTACCTCCATGGGAGTAAAGTCTCAAACAGTCTACGCTTTGATCGTTCCCTGGAATACCAGTAGTAGTTTTCGATGCACATCTGGAGGCATTCTGTAATCTGTGGACTATCAGAGAGTTGATGAACACAGAAATTGCATCGGGACTGAATACAACAGTCAACATGTGCACATTGCTCCACGGGAGTTATGTCTCAAACAGTCTACGCTTTGATCGTTCCCTGGAAAACCAGTAGTAGTTTCTAATGCACATCTGGAGGTATTCTGTAATCTGTGGTCTACCCGGGTGTTGATAAAAGACAGAAATTGCATCGGGATTAAATACAACAGTCACCATGCCCACTTTCCTCCATGGGAGTAATGTCTCAAACATTCTAAGTTCTGATCGTTCCCTGGGAGACCAGTAGTAGTTTCGTTTCACATCTGGAGGCATTCTGTAATCTGTGGTTCTTCAAAGTATTGATGAAACACAGAAATTGCATCGGGATTGAATACAACAATCACCATGAGCACTTTCCTCCATGGGAGTAATGTCTCAAAGAGTGCACGCTTTGATCGTTCCTTGGAAGTCCAGTAGTAATTTCCGATGCACATCTGGTGGCATTCTGTAATCTGTGGACTATCAGAGTGTTGGTGAAACACAGAAATAGCATCGGGATTGAATACAACAGTCACCATGCGCACTTACCACCATGGGAGTAATGTCTCAAACAGTCTACGCTTTGATCGTTCCCTGGAAGACCAGTAGTAGTTTCCGATGCACATCTGGTGGCATTCTGTAATCTGTGGACTATCAGAGTGTTAATGAAACACAGAAATAGCATCGGGATAGAATACAACAGTCACCATGCGCACTTTCCTCCATGGGAGTAATGTCTCAAACAGTCTACGGTTTCATCGTTTCCTGGAAGACCAGTAGTAGTTTCCGATGCACATCTGGAGGCATTCTGTAATCTGTGGACTATCAGAGTGTTGATGAAAAACAGAAATTGCATCGGGAGTGAATACAACAGTCACAATCCGCACTTTCCTCCATGGGAGTAATGTCTGATACAGTCTACGATTTGATCGTTTCCAGGAAGACCAGTAGTAGTTTCCAATGCACATCTGGAGGAATTCTGAAATTTGTGGACTAACTGAGTGTTGATAAAACACAGAAATTGCAATGGGATTAAATACAACAGTCACCATGCGCACTTTCCTCCATGGGAGTAATGTCTCAAACAGTCTACGCGTTGATCGTTCCCTGGAAGACCAGTATTGCTTTCCGATGCACAACTGGTGGCATTCTGTAATCTGTGGACTATCAGAGTGTTGATGAAACATAGAAAATGCATCGGGATTAAATACAACAGTCACCATGTGCACTTTCCTCCACGTGAGTGATATCTCAGACAGACTACGCTTTGATCGTTCCCTGGAATACCAGTAGTAATTACCGATGCACATCTGGTGGCATTCTGTAATCTGTGGACTATCAGAGAGTTGATGAAACACAGAAATAGCATCGGGATTGAATACAAGAGTCACCATGCGCACTGTCTTCCATGTCAGTTATATCTCAAACAGTCTACGCTTTGATCCTTCCAGGAAAACCAGTAGTAGTCTCCGTTACACATCTGGTGGCGTTCTGTAATCTGTGGACTACCAGAGTGTTCATGAAACACAGAAATTGGAACGGGATTGATTACAACAGTCACCATGCGCACTTACCTCCATGGGAGTAAAGTCTCAAACAGTCTACGCTTTGATCGTTCCCTGGAATACCAGTAGTAGTTTTCGATGCACATCTGGAGGCATTCTGTAATCTGTGGACTATCAGAGAGTTGATGAACACAGAAATTGCATCGGGATTGAATACAACAGTCAACATGTGCACATTCCTCCACGGGAGTAATGTCTCAAACAGTCTACGCTTTGATCGTTCCCTGGAAGACCAGTAGTAGTTTCTGATGCACATCTGGAGGTATTCTGTAATCTGTGGTCTACCCGGGTGTTGATAAAAGACAGAAATTGCATCGGGATTAAATACAACAGTCACCATGCCCACTTTCCTCCATGGGAGTAATGTCTCAAAGAGTGTACGCTTTGATCGTTCCTTGGAAGACCAGTAGTAATTTCCGATGCACATCTGGTGGCATTCTGTAATCTGTGGACTATCAGAGTGTTGGTGAAACACAGAAATAGCATCGGGATTGAATACAACAGTCACCATGCGCACTTACCTCCATGGGAGTAATGTCTCAAACAGTCAACGATTTGATCGTTCCCTGGAAGACCAGTAGTAGTTTCCGATGCACATCTGGTGGCAATCTGTAATCTGTGGACTATCAGAGTGTTGATGAAAAACAGAAATTGCATCGGGAGTGAATACAACAGTCACAATCCGCACTTTCCTCAATGGGAGTAATGTCTGATACAGTCTACGATTTGATCGTTTCCAGGAAGACCAGTAGTAGTTTCCAATGCACATCTGGAGGCATTCTGAAATTTGTGGACTAACTGAGTGTTGATAAAACACAGAAATTGCAATGGGATTAAATACAACAGTCACCATGCGCACTTTCCTCCATGGGAGTAATGTCTCTAACAGTCTACGCGTTGATCGTTCCCTGGAAGACCAGTAGTGCTTTCCGATGCACAACTGGTGGCATTCTGTAATCTGTGGATTATCAGAGTGTTGATGAAACACAGAAAATGCATCGGGATTAAATACAACAGGCACCATGTGCACTTTCCTCCACGTGAGTGATATCTCAAACAGTCTACGCTTTGATCGTTCCCTGGAATACCGGTAGTAATTACCGATGCACATCTGGTGGCATTCTGTAATCTGTGGACTATCAGAGAGTTGATGAAACACAGAAATAGCATCGGGATTGAATACAAGAGTCACCATGCGCACTTTCTTCCATGGGAGTAATGTCTCAAACAGTCTACGCTTTGATCCTTCCTGGAAGACCAGTAGTAGTCTCCGATAAACATCTGGTGGCGTTCTGTAACCTGTGGACTACCAGAGTGTTCATGAAACACAGAAATTGCAACGGGATTGAATACAACAGTCAATACTCGCATCTTCCTCCATGGGAGTAATGTCTCAAAGAGTGTACGCTTTGATCGTTCCCTGGAAGACCAGTAGTAATTTCCGATGCACATCAGGTGGCATTCTGTAATCTGTGGACTATCAGAGTGTTGATGAAACATAGAAAATGCATCGGGATTAAATACAACAGTCACCATGTGCACTTTCCTCCACGTGAGTGATATCTCAGACAGACTACGCTTTGATCGTTCCCTGGAATACCAGTAGTAATTACCGATGCACATCTGGTGGCATTCTGTAATCTGTGGACTATCAGAGAGTTGATGAAACACAGAAATAGCATCGGGATTGAATACAAGAGTCACCATGCGCACTGTCTTCCATGTCAGTTATATCTCAAACAGTCTACGCTTTGATCCTTCCAGGAAAACCAGTAGTAGTCTCCGTTACACATCTGGTGGCGTTCTGTAATCTGTGGACTACCAGAGTGTTCATGAAACACAGAAATTGGAACGGGATTGATTACAACAGTCACCATGCGCACTTACCTCCATGGGAGTAAAGTCTCAAACAGTCTACGCTTTGATCGTTCCCTGGAATACCAGTAGTAGTTTTCGATGCACATCTGGAGGCATTCTGTAATCTGTGGACTATCAGAGAGTTGATGAACACAGAAATTGCATCGGGATTGAATACAACAGTCAACATGTGCACATTCCTCCACGGGAGTAATGTCTCAAACAGTCTACGCTTTGATCGTTCCCTGGAAGACCAGTAGTAGTTTCTGATGCACATCTGGAGGTATTCTGTAATCTGTGGTCTACCCGGGTGTTGATAAAAGACAGAAATTGCATCGGGATTAAATACAACAGTCACCATGCCCACTTTCCTCCATGGGAGTAATGTCTCAAAGAGTGTACGCTTTGATCGTTCCTTGGAAGACCAGTAGTAATTTCCGATGCACATCTGGTGGCATTCTGTAATCTGTGGACTATCAGAGTGTTGGTGAAACACAGAAATAGCATCGGGATTGAATACAACAGTCACCATGCGCACTTACCTCCATGGGAGTAATGTCTCAAACAGTCAACGATTTGATCGTTCCCTGGAAGACCAGTAGTAGTTTCCGATGCACATCTGGTGGCAATCTGTAATCTGTGGACTATCAGAGTGTTGATGAAAAACAGAAATTGCATCGGGAGTGAATACAACAGTCACAATCCGCACTTTCCTCAATGGGAGTAATGTCTGATACAGTCTACGATTTGATCGTTTCCAGGAAGACCAGTAGTAGTTTCCAATGCACATCTGGAGGCATTCTGAAATTTGTGGACTAACTGAGTGTTGATAAAACACAGAAATTGCAATGGGATTAAATACAACAGTCACCATGCGCACTTTCCTCCATGGGAGTAATGTCTCTAACAGTCTACGCGTTGATCGTTCCCTGGAAGACCAGTAGTGCTTTCCGATGCACAACTGGTGGCATTCTGTAATCTGTGGATTATCAGAGTGTTGATGAAACACAGAAAATGCATCGGGATTAAATACAACAGGCACCATGTGCACTTTCCTCCACGTGAGTGATATCTCAAACAGTCTACGCTTTGATCGTTCCCTGGAATACCGGTAGTAATTACCGATGCACATCTGGTGGCATTCTGTAATCTGTGGACTATCAGAGAGTTGATGAAACACAGAAATAGCATCGGGATTGAATACAAGAGTCACCATGCGCACTTTCTTCCATGGGAGTAATGTCTCAAACAGTCTACGCTTTGATCCTTCCTGGAAGACCAGTAGTAGTCTCCGATAAACATCTGGTGGCGTTCTGTAACCTGTGGACTACCAGAGTGTTCATGAAACACAGAAATTGCAACGGGATTGAATACAACAGTCAATACTCGCATCTTCCTCCATGGGAGTAATGTCTCAAAGAGTGTACGCTTTGATCGTTCCCTGGAAGACCAGTAGTAATTTCCGATGCACATCAGGTGGCATTCTGTAATCTGTGGACTAACTGAGTGTTGATGAAACACAGAAATTGCAATGGGATTGAATACAACAGTCACCATGCGCACTTTCCTCCATGGGAGTAATGTCTCAAACAGTCTACGCTTTGATCGTTCCCTGGAAGACCATTAGTAGTTTCCGGTGCACATCTGGAAGCATTCTGTAATCTGTGGACCTTCAAAATGTTGATAAAACACAGAAATTGCATCGGGAGTGAATACAACAGTCACCATGCGCACTTTCCTCCATGGGGGTAATGTCTCAAACAGTCTACGCTTTGATCGTTCCCTGGAAGACCAGTAGTAGTTTCCGGTGCACATCTCTAGGCATTCTGGAATCTGTGGACTATCTGAGTGTTGATGAAACACAGAAATAGCGTCGGGATTGAATACAACAGTCACCATGCGCACTTTCCTCCATGGGAGTAATGTCTCAAACAGTCTACGCTTTGATCGTTCCCAGGAAGACCAGTAGTAGTTTCCGATGCACATCTGGACTCATTCTGTAATCTGTGGACTAACTGAGTGTTGATGAAACACAGAAATTGCAATGGGATTGAATACAAAAGTCACCATGCGCACATTCCTCCATGGGAGTAATGTCTCAAACAGTCTACGCTTTGATCGTCCCCTGGAAGACCAGTAGTAGTTTCCGATGCACATCTGGTGGCTTTCTGTCATCTGTGGACTATCGTAGTGTTGATGAAACACTGAAATTGAATCGGGATTGAATACAACAGTCACCATCCGCACTTTCCTCCATGGGAGTAATGTCTGAAACAGTCTACGCTTTGATCGTTCCCTGGAAGACCATTAGTAGTTTCCGGTGCACATCTGGAAGCATTCTGTAATCTGTGGACCTTCAAAATGTTGATGAAACACAGAAATTGCATCGGGAGTGAATACAACAGTCACCATCCGCACTTTCCTCCATGGCAGTAACGTCTGAAACAGTCTACGCTTTGATCGTTCCCAGGAAGACCAGTAGTAGTTTCCGATGCACATCTGGAGGCAATCTGCAATATGTGGACTATCAGAGTGTTGATGAAAATCAGAAGTTGCATCGGGATTGAATACAACAGTCACCATGCGCACTTTCCTCCATGGGAGTAATGTCTCCAACAGTATACGTTTTGATTGTTCCCTGGAAGACCAGTAGAAGTTTTCGATGCACATCTGGAGGCATTCTGTAATCTGTGGACTATCACAGTGTTGATGAAACTCTGAAATTGAATCGGGATTGAATACAACAGTCACCATGCGCACTTCCCTCCATGGGAGTAATGTCTCAAACAGTCTACGATTTGATCGTTCCACGGAACACCAGTAGTACTTTCCGATGCACATCTGGTGGCATTCTTTAATCTGTGGACTATCAGAGTGTTGATGAAACACAGAAATTGCATCAAGATTGAATACAACGGTTAATATTCGCACTTTCGTCCATGGGAGTAATGTCTCAAACAGTCTACGCTTTGATCGTTCCTTGGAAAACCAGTAGTAATTTCCGATGCACATCTGGAGGCATTCTGTAATCTGTGGACTATCAGAGTGTTGATGAAACACAGGAATTGCATCGGGATTGAATACAACAGTCACCATGCGCATTTTCCACCGTGGGAGTAATTCTCAAACATCCTACGCTTTGATCGTTCCCTGGAAGACCTGTAGTAGTTTTCGATTCACATCTGGTGGCATTAAGTAATCTGTGGACTATCAGAGTGTTGGTGAAACACAGAAATTGCATTGGGATTGAATACAACTCTCACCATGCACACATTCCTCCATGGGAGTAACGTCTCAAACAGTCTGCGCTTTGATCGTTCCCTGGAAGACCAGTAGTAGTTTCCGATGCACATCTGGTGGCATTCTGGAATCTGTGGACTAACTGACTGTTAATGAAACACAGAAATTGCATCGGGATTGAATACAACAGTCACCATGCGCACTTTCCTCCATGGGAGTAATGTCTCAAACAGTCTACGATTTGATCGTTCCCTGGAACACCAGTAGTAGTTTCCGATGCACATCTGGTGGCATTCTTTAATCTGTGGACTATCAGAGTGTTGATGAAACACAGAAATTGCATCCGGATTGAATTCAACAGTCACCATGCGCACTTTCCTCCATGGGAGTAATGTCTCAAACAGTCTACGCTTTGATCGCTCCCTGAAAGACCAGTAGTGGTTTCCGATGCACAACTGGTTTCATTCTGTAATCTGTGGATCATCAGAGTGTTGATGAAACACAGAGAAAGCATCGGGATTGAATACAACAGTCACCATGCGCACTTTCCTCGACGGGAGTGATATCTCAAACAGTCTACGCTTTGATCGTTCCCTGGAATACCAGTAGTAGTTTCCGATGCACATCTGGTGGCATTCCGTAATCAGTGGACTATCAGAGTGTTGATGAAACACAGAAATAGCATCGGGATTGAATACAACAGTCACCATGCGCACTTTCCTTCATGGGAGTAATGTCTCAAACAGTCTACACTTTGATCGTTCCCTGGAAGACCAGTAGTAGTTTCCGATGCACATCTGGTGGCATTCTGTAATCTGTGGACTAACAGAGTATTGATGAAAGACAGAGATTGCATCGGGATGGAATACAACGGTCAATATTCGCACTTTCCTCCATGGGAGTAATGTCTCAAACAGTCTACGCTTTGATCGTTCCCTGGAAGACCAGTAGTAATTTCCGATGCACATCTGGAGGCATTCTGTAATCTGTGGACTATGAGAGTGTTGATGAAACACAGGAATTGCATCAGGATTGAATACAACAGTCACCATGCGAACTTTCCCCCATGGGAGTAATTCTCAAACATTCTACGCTTTGATCGTTCCCTGGAAGACCAGTAGTAGTTTCCGATTCACATCTGGTGGCATTCAGTAATCTGTGGACTATCAGAGTTTTCGAGAAACACAGAAATGGCATCGGGATTGAATACAACTGTCACCATGCGCACATGCCTCCATGGGAGTAATGTCTCAAACAGTCTACGCTTTGATCGTTCCCTGGAAGACCAGTAGAAGTTTCCGATGCACATCTGGTGGCATTCTGTAATCTATGGACTATCAGAGTGTTGATGAAACACAGAAAGTTCATCGGGATTGAATACAACAGTCACCATGCGCACTTTCCTAAATGGGAGTAATGTCTCAAACAGTCTACGTTTTGATTGTTCCTTGGAAGACCAGTAGTAGTTTCCGATGCACATCTGGTGGCATTCTGGAATCTGTGGACTAACTGAGTGTTAATGAAACACTGAAATTGCATCGGGATTGAATACAACAGTCACCATGCGCACTTTCCTCCATGGGAGTAATGTCTCAAACAGTCTACGCTTTGATCGCTCCCTGAAAGACCAGTAGTGGTTTCCGATGCACAACTGGTTTCATTCTGTAATCTGTGGACAATCAGAGTGTTGATGAAACACAGAGAATGCATCGGGATTGAATACAACAGTCACCATGCGCACTTTCCTCCATGGGAGTAATGTCTCAAACAGTCTACGCTTTGATCGTTCCCTGGAAGACCAGTAGTAGTTTCCGATGCACATCTGGTGGCATTCTGTAATCTGTGGACTAACAGAGTGTTGATGAAAGACAGAAATTGCATCGGGATGCAATACAACGGTCAATATTCGCACTGTCCTCCATGGGAGTAATGTCTCAAACAGTCTACGCTTTGATCGTTCCCTGGAAGACCAGTAGTAATTTCCGATGCACATCTGGAGGCATTCTGTAATCTGTGGACTATCAGAGTGTTGATGAAACACAGAAAGTTCATCGGGATTGAATACAACAGTCACCATGCGCACTTTCCACCATGGGAGTAATGTCTCAAACAGTCTACGTTTTGATTGTTCCTTGGAAGACCAGTAGTAGTTTTCGATGCACAAATGGAGGCATTCTGTAACCTGCGGACTATCAGAGTGTTGATGAAACACAGGAATTGCATCAGGATTGAATACAACAGTCACCATGCGAACTTTCCCCCATGGGAGTAATTCTCAAACATTCTACGCTTTGATCGTTCCCTGGAAGACCAGTAGTAGTTTCCGATTCACATCTGGTGGCATTCAGTAATCTGTGGACTATCAGAGTGTTCGAGAAACACAGAAATGGAATCGGGATTGAATACAACAGTCACCATGCGCACATTCCTCCATGGGAGTAATGTCTCAAACAGTCTACGCTTTGATCGTTCCCTGGAAGACCAGTAGTAATTTCCGATGCACATCTGGAGGCATTCTGAAATCTGTGGACTATCAGAGTGTTGATGAAACACAGGAATTGCATCAGGATTGAATACAACAGTCACCATGCAAACTTTCCCCCATGGGAGTAATTCTCAAACATTCTACGCTTTGATCGTTCCCTGGAAGACCAGTAGTAGTTTCCGATTCACATCTGGTGGCATTCAGTAATCTGTGGACTATCAGAGTGTTCGAGAAACTCAGAAATGGCATCGGGATTGAATACAACAGTCACCATGCGCACATTCCTCCATGGGAGTAATGTCTCAAACAGTCTACGCTTTGATCGTTCCCTGGAAGACCTGTAGAAGTTTCCGATGCACATCTGGTGGCATTCTGTAATCTATGGACTATCAGAGTGTTGATGAAACACAGAAAGTTCATCGGGATTGAATACAACAGTCACCATGCGCACTTTCCCCCATGGGAGTAATTCTCAAACATTCTACGCTTTGATCGTTCCCTGGAAGACCAGTAGTAGTTTCCGATTCACATCTGGTGGCATTCAGTAATCTGTGGACTATCAGAGTGTTCGAGAAACACAGAAATAGCATCGGGATTGAATACAACAGTCACAATGCGCACATTCCTCCATGGGAGTAATTCTCAAACAGTCTACGCTTTGATCGTTCCCTTGAAGACCAGTAGTAGTTTCCGATGCACATCTGGTGGCATTCTGTAATCTGTGGACTGTCAGAGTGTTGATGAAACACAGAAGTGGCATCGGGATTGAATACAACAGTCATCATGAGCACTTTCCTCCTTGGGGGTAATGTCTCAAACAGTCTACGCTTTGATCGTTCACTGGAAGACCAGTAGTAGTTTCCGATGCACATCTGGTGGCATTCTGTAATCTGTGGACTATCAGAGTGTTGATGAAACACAGAAATTGCAACGGGATTGGATACAACAGTCACCATGCGATCTTCCCTCCATGGGAGTAATGTCTCAAACAGTCTATCATTTGATCGTTCCCTGGAACACCAGTAGTAGTTTCCGATGCACATGTGGTGGCATTCTGTAATCTGTGGACTATCATAGAGTTGATGAAACACAGAAATAGCATCGGGATTGAATACAACAGTCACAATGCGCACATTCCTCCATGTGAGTAATGTCTAAAACAATCTACGCTTTGATCGTTCCCTGAAAGACCAGTAGTGGTTTCCGATGCACAACTGGTGGCATTCTGTAATCTGTGGACTATCAGGGTGTTGATTAAACACAGAGAGTGCATCGGGATTGAATACAACAGTCACCATGCGCACTTTCCTCCACGTGAGTGACATCTCAAACAGTCTACGCTTTGATCGTTCCCTGGAATACCAGTAGTAGTTTCCGATGCACTTCTGGTGGCATTGTGTAATCTGTGGACTATCAGAGTGTTGATGAAACACAGAAATAGCATCGGGATTGAATACAAAAGTCTCCATGCGCACTTTCCTCCATGGGAGTAATGTCTCAAACAGTCTACGCTTTGATCGTTCCCTGGAAGACCAGTAGTAGTCTCCGATGCACATCTGGTGGCATTCTGTAATCTGTGGACTAACAGAGTGTTGATGAAACACAGAAATTGCATCGGGATTGAATACAACAGTCAATATTCGCACATTCCTCCATGGGAGTAATGTCTCAAACAGTCTACGCTATGATCGTTCCCTGGAAGACCAGTAGTAGTTTCCGATGCACATCTGGAGGCATTCTGTAATCTGCGGACTATCAGAGTGTTGATGAAACACAGAAATTGCATCGGGATTGAATACAACAAACACCATGCGCACTTTCCTCCATGGGTGTAATTCGCAAACATTCTACGATTTGATCGTTCCCTGGAAGACCAGTAGTAGTTTCCGATAAACATCTGGTGGCATTCAGTAATCTGTGGACTATCAGAGTGTTGGTGAAACACAGAAAAAGCATCGGGATTGAATACAACACTCACCATGCGCACTTTCCTCCATGGGAGTGATGTCTGAAACAGTCTACGCTTTGATCGTTCCCTGGAAGACCATTAGTAGTTTCCGGTGCACATCTGGAAGCATTCTGTAATCTGTGGACCTTCAAAATGTTGATAAAACACAGAAATTGCATCGGGAGTGAATACAACAGTCACCATGCGCACTTTCCTCCATGGGAGTGATATCTCAAACAGTCTACGATTTGATCGTTCCCTGGAATACCAGTAGTAGTTTCCGATGCACATCTGGTGGCATTCTGTAATCAGTGGACTATCAGAGTGTTGTTGAAACACAGAAATAGTTTCGGGATTGAATACAACAGTCACCATGCGCACTTACCTCCTTGGGAGTAATATCTCAAACAGTCTACGCTTTGATCGTTCCCTGGACGACCAGTAGTAATTTCCGATGCACATCTGGAGGCATTCTGTAATCTGTGGACTATCAGAGTGTTGATGAAACACAGAAATTGCATAGGGATTGAATACAACAGTCACCATGCGCACTTTCCTCCATGGGAGTAATTCTCAAACATTCGACGCTTTGATCGTTCCCTGGAAGACCAGTAGTAGTTTCCGATGCACATCTGGTGTCATTCAGTAATCTGTGGACTATCAGAGTGTTGGTGAAACACAGAAATAGCATCGGGATTGATTACAACAGTCACCATGCGCACTTTCCTCCATGGGAGTAATGTCTCAAACAGTCTACGCTTTGATCGTTCCCTGAATGACCAGTAGTGGTTTAAGATGCACAACTGGTGGCATTCTGTAATCTGTGGACTATCAGAGTGTTGATCAAACACAGAGAATGCATCGGGATTAAATACAACAGTCACCATGCGCACTTTCATCCGCGGGAGTGATATCTCAAACAGTCTACGCTTGGATCGTTCCCTGGAATACCAGTAGTAGTTTCCGATGCACATCTCGTTTCATTCTGTAATCTGTGGACTATCAGTGTGTTGATGAAACACAGAAATAGCATCGGGATTGAATACAACAGTCACCATGCGCACTTTCCTCCATGGGAGTAATGTCTCAAACAGGCTACGATTTGATTGTTCCCTGGAAGACCAGTAGTAGTTTCCGATGCACATCTGGAAGCATTCTGTAATCTGTGGACCTTTAAAATGTTGTTAAAACACAGAAATTGCGTCGGGAGTGAATACAACAGTCACCATCCGCACTTTCCTCCATGGGAGTAACGTCTGAAACAGTCTACGCTTTGATCGTTCCCAGGAAGACCAGTAGTAGTTTCCGATGCACATCTGGAGGCAATCTGTAATATGTGGACTATCAGAGTGTTGATGAAAATCAGAAATTGCATCGGGATTGAATACAACAGTCACCATGCGCACATTCCTCCATGGGAGTAATGTCTCAAATAGTCTACGCTTTGATCGTTCCCTGGAAGACCAGTAGAAGTTTCCGATGCACATCTGGTAGCATTCTGTAATCTATGGACTATCAGAGTGTTGATGAAACACAGAAATTGCATCGGGATTGAATACAACAGTCACCATGCGCACTTTCCTCCATGGGAGTATTGTCTCAAACAGTCTACATTTTGATTGTTCCCTGGAAGACCAGTAGTAGTTTTCGATGCACAAATGGAGGCATTCTGTAATCTGTGGACTATCAGAGTGTTGATGAAACACAGAAATTCCATCGGGATTGAATACAACAGTCACCATGCGCACTTTCCTCCATGGGAGTAATTCTCAAACAGTCTACGCTTTGATCGTTCCCTGGAAGACCAGTAGTAGTTTCCGATGACCATCTGGTGGCATTCTGTAATCTGTGGACTATCAGAGTGTTGATGAAACACAGAAATTGCATCGGGATTGAATACAACAGTCACCATACGCACATTCCTCCATGGGAGTAATGTCTTAAACAGTCTACGCTTTGATCGTTCCCTGGAAGACCAGTAGAAGTTTCCGATGCACATCTGGTGGCATTCTGTAATCTATGGACTATCAGAGTGTTGATGAAACACAGATATTGCGTCGGGATTGAATAATACTGTCACCATCCGCACTTTCCTCCATGGGAGTAACGTCTGAAACATTCTACGCTTTGACCGTTTCCTGGAAGACCAGTAGTAGTTTCCGATGCACATCTGGTGGCACTCTGTAACCTTTGGACTATCAGAGTGTTGATGAAACACAGAAATTGCATCGTGATTGAATACAACGGTCACCATGCGCAATTCCCTCCATGGTGAGTAATGTCTCAAACTGTCTACGATTTGATCGTTCCCTGGAACACCAGTTTCCGCTGCACATCTGGTGGCATTCTGTAATCTGTGGACTATCAGAGTGTTGATGAAACACAGTGAATGCATCGGGATTGAATACAACAGTCAACATGCGCACTTTCCTCCACGGGAGTGATATCTCAAACAGTCAACGCTTTGATCGTTCCCTGGAATACCAGTTGTAGTTTCCGATGCACATCTGGTGTTATTCTGTAATCTGTGGACTATCAGAGTGTTCATGAAACACAAAAATAGCATCGGGATTGAATACAACAGTCACCATGCGCACTTTCCTCCATGGGAGTAATGTCTCGAACAGTCTACGGTTTCATCGTTTCCTGGAAACCAGTAGTAGATTCCGATGCACATCTGGAGGCATTCTGTTTTCTTTGGACCTTCAAAGTGTTGATGAAACACAGAAATTGCATCGGGATTCAATACAACAGTCACCATGCGCAATTTCCTCCATGGGAGTAATGTCTGATACACTCTACGCTTTGATCGTTCCTTGCAAGACCAGTAGTAGTTTCCGATGCACATCAGGTGGCATTCTGTAATCTGTGGACCTTCAAAGTTTTGATGAAGCACAGGAATTGCAGCGGGATTGAATACAACAGTCACCATGCGCACTTTCGTCCATGGGAGTAATGTAACAAACAGTCTAGGGTTTGATCGTTCCCTGGAAGACCAGTAGTAGTTTCCGATGCACATCTGGAGGCATTCTGTAATCTGTGGACTATCAGAGTGTTGATGAAAAACAGAAATTGCATCGGGAGTGAATACAACAGTCACCATGCGCACTTTCCTCCATGGGAGTAATGTCTCAAACAGTCTACGTTTTGATCGTTCCCTGGAAGACCAGTAGTAGTTTCCGATGCACATCAGGAGGCATTCTGTAATCTGTGGACTATCAGAGTGTTGGTGAAACACAAAAATAGCATCGGGAATCAATACAACAGTCACCATGCGCACTTTCCTCCATGGGAGTAATGTCTCAAACAGTCCACGATTTAATCGTTCGATGGAAGACCAGTAGTAGTTTCCGATGCACATCTGGAGGCATTCAATAACCTGTGGACTATCTGAGTGTTGATGAAACACAGAAATTGCATCGGGATTTAATACAACAGTCACCATGCGCACTTTTCTCCATGGGAGTAATGTCTCCAACAGTCTACGCTTTGATCGTTCCCTGGAAGACCAGTAGAAGTTTCCGAAGCACATCTTGTGGCATTCTGTAATCTATGGACTATCAGAGTGTTGATGAAACACAGAAATAGCATCAGGATTGAATACAACATTCACCATTCGCACTTTCCTCCATGGGAGTACTGTCTCAAATAGTCTACGCTTTGATCGTTCCCTGGAAGACCAGTAGTAGTTTCCGATGCACATCTGGTGGCATTCTGTAATCTGTGGACTAACAGAGTGTTGATGAGACACATAAATTGCATCGGGATTGAATACAACAGTCAATATTCGCACTTTCCACCATTGGAGTAATGTCTCAAACAGTCTACGCTTTGATCGTTACCTGGAAGACCAGTAGTAATTTCCGATGCACATCTCGAGGCATTCGGTAATCTGTGGACTATCTGAGTGTTAATGAAACACAGAAATTGCATCGGGATTGAATACAACAGTCACCATGCGCACTTTCCTCCACTGTAGTAATGTCTCAATCATTCCACGATTTCATCGGTCGATGGGAGACCAGCAGTAGTTTCCGATGCACATCTGGAGGCAATCTGTAATCTGAGGACTATCAGAGTGTTGATGAAACACAGTAATTGTGTCGGGATTGAATACAACACTCACAATGCGCACTTTCCTCCTTGGGAGTAATGTCTCAAACTTTCTACGCTTTGATCGTTCCCTGTTAGACCAGTACTAGTTCCCGATGCACATCTGGAGGCATTCTGTAATCTGTGGACTATCAGACTGTTGATGAAACACAGAAATTGAATCGGGATTGAATACAACAGTCACCATCCGCACTTTCCTCCATTGGAGTAACGTCTGAAACATTCTACGCTTTGATTGTTTCCTTTAAGACCAGTAGTAGTTTCCGATGCACATCTGGTGGCATTCTGTAATCTGTGGACTGTCAGAGTGTTGATGAAACACACAAATGGCATCGGGTTTGAATACAACAGTCACCATGCACAATTTCCCCCATGGGAGTAATGTCTCAAACAGTCTACGTGTTGATCGTTCCCTGAAAGACCAGTAGAAGTTTCCGATGCACATCTGGTGGCATTCTGTAATCTATGGATTATCAGAGTCTTGATGGAACACAGATATTGCATCGGGATTGATAACAACAGTCACCATGCGAACTTTCCTCCACGGGAGTAATGTCTCAAACAGTCCACGATTTTATCGTTCGATGGTAGACCAGTAGTACTTTCCGATGAACATCTGGAGGCATTCTGTAAACTGTGGACTATCAGAGTGTTGATCAAACATAGAAATTGCATCGGGATGGAATACAACAGTCACCATCCGCACTTTTCTGCATGTTAGTAATATCTGAAACAGTCTACGCTTTGATCGTTCCATGGAATACCAGTAGTAGTTTCCGATGCACATCTGGAGGCATTCTGTAATCTGTGGACCTTCAAAGTGTTGATGAAACACAGAAATTGCATCGGGAGTGAATACAACAGTCACAATCCGCTCTTTCCTCCATGGGAGTAATGTCTGATACACTCTACGCTTTGATCGTTCCCAGGAAGACCAGTAGTAGTTTCCCATGCACATATGGAGGCATTCTGAAATCTGTGGACTATCTGAATGTTGATGAAACACAGAAATTGCATCGGGATTGAATACAACAGTCACCATGCGCACTTTCCTCCATGGGAGTAATGTCTCAAACAGTCTACGCTCTGATCGTTCCCTGGATGACCAGTAGGAGTTTCCAATGCACATCAGGAGGCATTCTGTAATCTGTGGACTATCTGAGTGTTGATGAAACACAGAAATTGCATCGGGATTGAATACAACAGTCACCATGCGCACTTTCCTCCATGGGAGTAATGTCTCAAACAGTCTATGCTTTGATCGTTCCCAGGAAGACCAATAGTAGTTCCCGATGCACATCTGGAGGCATTCTGTAATCTGTGGACTAACTGAGTGTTGATGAAACACAGAAATTGCATCGGGAGTGAATACAACGGTCACCATCCGCACTTTTCTCCATGGGAGTAATTCTCAAACAGTCTACGATTTGATCGTTCGATGGAAGACCAGTAGTACTTTCCGATGAACATCTGGAGGCATTCTGTAATCTGTGGACTATCTGAGTGTTGATGAAACACAGAAATTGCATCAGGATTGAATACAACAGTCACCATGCGCACTTTTCTCCATGGGAGTAATGTTCCCAACAGTCTACGATTTGATCGTTCCCTGGAAGACCAGTAGAAGTTTCCGAAGCACATCGGGAGGCATTCTGTAATCTGTGGACTATCTGAGTGTTGATGAAACACAGAAATGGCATCGGGATAGAATACAACAGTCACCATGCACACTTTCCTCCATGGAAGTAATGTCTCAAACAGTCCACGATTTAATCGTTCGATGGAAGACCAGTAGTAGTTCCGATGCACATCTGGAAGCATTCTATAACCTGTGGACTATCTGAGTGTTGATGAAACACAGAAATTGCGTCGGGATTGAATACAACAGTCACAATGCGCACTTTTCTCCATGGGAGTAATGTCTCCAGCAGTCTACGCTTTGATCGTTCCCTGGAAGACCAGTAGAAGTTTCCGAAGCACATCTGGTGGCATTCTGTAATCTATGGACTATCAGAGTGTTGATGAAACACAGAAATAGCATCAGGATTGAATACAACAGTCACCATGCGCACTTTCCTCCATGGGAGTAATGTCTCAAATAGTCTACGCTTTGATCGTTCCCTGGAAGACCAGTAGTAGTTTCCGATGCACATCTGGTGGCATTCTGTAATCTGTGGACTAACAGAGTGTTGATGAGACACAGAAATTGCATCGGGATTGAATACAACAGTCAATATTCGCACTTTCCTCCATGGGAGTAATGTCTCAAACAGTCTACGCTTTGATCGTTCCCTGGAATACCAGTTGTAGTTTCCGATGCTCATCTGGTGGCATTCTGTAATCTGTGGACTATCAGAGTGTTAATGAAACACAGAAATAGCATCGGGATTGAATACAACAGTCACCATGCGCACTTTCCTCTATGGGAGTAAAGTCTCAAACAGTCTACGTTTTGATCGTTCCCTGGAAGACCAGTAGTAGTTTCCGATTCACATCTGGAGGCATTCTGTAATCTGTGGACTATCAGAGTGTTGGTGAAACACAAAAATAGCATCGGGAATCAATACAACAGTCACCATGCACACTTTCCTCCATGGGAGTAATGTCTCAAACAGTCCACGATTTAATCGTTCGATGGAAGACCAGTAGTAGTTTCCGATGCACATCTGGAGGCATTCTATAACCTGTGGACTATCTGAGTGTTGATGAAACACAGAAATTGCATCGGGATTTAATACAACAGTCACCATGCGCACTATTCTCCATGGGAGTAATGTCTCCAACAGTCTACGCTTTGATCGTTCCCTGGAAGACCAGTAGAAGTTTCCGAAGCACATCTGGTGGTATTCTGTAATCTATGGACTATCAGAGTGTTGATGAAACACAGAAATAGCATCACGATTGAATACAACATTCACCATGCGCACTTTCCTCCATGGGAGTAATGTCTCAAATAGTCTACGCTTTGATCGTTCCCTGGAAGACCAGTAATAGTTTCCGATGCACATCTGGTGGCATTCTGTAATCTGTGGACTGTCAGAGTGTTGATGAAACACAGAAATGGCATCGGGTTTGAATACAACAGTCACCATGCGCACTTTCCTCCACGGGAGTGATATCTCAAACAGTCTACGCTTCGATCGTTCCCTGGAATACCAGTAGTAGTTTCCGATGCACATCTGCTGGCATTCTGTAATCTGTGGACTATCAGAGTGTTGATGAAACACAGAAATAGCATCGAGATTGAATACAACAGTCAACATGCGCACTTTCCTCCATGGGAATAATGTCTCAGACAGTCTACGTTTTCATTGTTCCCTGGAAGACCAGTAGTAGTTTTCGATGCACATCATGATTCATTCTGTAATCTGTGGACTATCAGAGTGTTAATGAAACACAGAAATTGAATCGGGATTGAATACAACAGTCACCATGCGCACTTTCCTCCATGGGAGTAATGTCTCAAACAGTCTACGCTTTGATCGTTCCCTGGAAGACCAGTAGTAGTTTCCGATGCACATCTGGAGGCATTCCGTAATCTGTGGAGTATCAGAGTGTTGATGAAGCACAGAAATTGAATCGGGATTGAATACAACAGTCACCATGCGCATTTTCCTCCACGGGAGTAATGTCTCAATCAGTCCACGATTTGATCGTTCGATGGAAGACCAGTAGTAGTTTCCGATGCACATCTGGAATCAATCTGTAATCTGAGGATTATCAGAGTGTTGATGAAACACAGTAATTGCGTCGGGATTGAATACAACACTCTCCATGCGCACTTTCCTCCATGGGAGTAATGTCTCAAAGTTTCTACGCTTTGATCGTTCCCTGTTAGACCAGTACTAGTTCCCGATGCACATCTGGGGGCATTCTGTAATCTGTGTACTATCAGACTGTTGATGAAACACAGAAATTGAATCGGGATTGAATACAACAGTCACCATCCGCACTTTCCTCCATGGGAGTAACGTCTGATACATTCTACGCTTTGATCGCTCCCTGGAAGACCAGTAGTAGTTTCCGATAAACATCTGGTGGCATTCTGTAATCTGTGGACTATCAGAGTGTTGGTGAAAAACAGAAATAGCATCGAGATTGAGAACAACAGTCATCATGAGCAATTTCCTCCTTGGGAGTAATGTCTCAAACAGTCTACGCTTTGATGGTTCTCTGGAAGACCAGAAGCAGTTTTCGATGCACATCTGGTGGCAATCTGTAATCTTTGGACTATCAGAGTGTTGATGAAACACAGAAATTTCATCGGGATTGAATACAGCAGTCACCATCCGCACTTCCATCCATGGGAGTAATGTCTCAAACAGTCTACGATTTGATCGTTCCCTGGAACACCAGTAGTAGTTTCCGATGCACATCTGGTGGCATTCTGTAATCTGTGGAATATCAGGGTGTTGATGTAACACAGAAATTGCATTGGGATTGAATACAACAGTTACCTTGCGCACAATCCTCCACTGGAGTAATGTCTAAAACAGTCTACGCTTTGATCGTTCCCTGAAAGACCAGTAATGGTTTCCGATGCACAACTGGTGGCATTCTGTAATCTGTGGACTATCAGAGTGTTGATGAAACACAGAGAATGCATCGGGATTGAATACAACAGTCACCATGCGCACTTTCCTCCACGGGAGTGATATCTCAAACAGTCTACGCTTCGATCGTTCCCTGGAATACCAGTAGTAGTTTCCGATGCACATCTGGTGGCATTCTGTAATCTGTGGACTATCAGAGTGTTGATGAAACACAGAAATAGCATCGAGATTGAATACAACAGTCAACATGCGCACTTTCCTCCATGGGAGTAATGTCTCAAATAGTCTACGCTTTGATCGTTCCCTGGAAGACCAGTAGTAGTTTCCGAAGCACATCTGGAGGCATTCTGCAATCTGTGGACCCTCAAAGTGTAGATGAAACACAGAAATTGCATCGAGTTTGAATACAACAGCACCATCCGCACTTTCCTCCATGGCAGTAATGTCTCAAACAGTCTACGCTTTGATCGTTGCCATGAAGACTAGTAGAAGATTCCGATGCACATCTGGAGGCAATCTGTAAACTGTGGACTATCAGAGTGTTGATGAAACATAGAAATTGCATCGGGATGGAATACAACAGTCACCATCCGCACTTTTCTGCATGTTAGTAATATCTGAAACAGTCTACGCTTTGATCGTTCCATGGAATACCAGTAGTAGTTTCCGATGCACATCTGGAGGCATTCTGTAATCTGTGGACCTTCAAAGTGTTGTTGAAACACAGAAATTGCATCGGGAGTGAATACAACAGTCACAATCCGCACTTTCCTCCATGGGAGTAATGTCTCAAACAGTCTACGCTTTGATCGTTCCCTGGAAGACCAGTATTAGTTTCCAATGCACATCGGGAGGCATTCTGTAATCTGTGGACTATCTGGGTGTTGATGAAACACAGAAATTGCATCGGGATTGAATACAACAGTCACCATGCACACTTTCCTCCATGGAAGTAATGTCTCAAACAGTCCACGATTTAATCGTTCGATGGAAGACCAGTAGTAGTTTCCGATGCACATCTGGAGGCATTCTATAACCTGTGGACTATCTGAGTGTTGATGAAACAAATAAATTGCGTCGGGATTGAATACAACAGTCACCATGCGCACTTTTCACCATGGGAGTAATGTCTCCAACAGTCTACGCTTTGATCGTTCCCTGGAAGACCAGTAGAAGTTTCCGAAGCACATCTGGTGGCATTCTGTAATCTATGGACTATCAGAGTGTTGATGAAACACAGAAATAGCATCAGGATTGAATACAACAGTCACCATGCGCACTTTCCTCCATGGGAGTAATGTCTCAAATAGTTTACGCTTTGATCGTTCCCTGGAAGACCAGTAGTAGTTTCCGATGCACATCTGGTGGCATTCTGTAATCTGTGGACTAACAGAGTGTTGATGAGACACAGAAATTGCATCGGGATTGAATACAACAGTCAATATTCGCACTTTCCTCCATGGGAGTAATGTCTCAAACAGTCTACGCTTTGATCGTTACCTGGAAGACCAGTAGTAATTTCCGATGCACATCTGGAGGCATTCCGTAGTCTGTGGAGTATCAGAGTGTTGATGAAGCACAGAAATAGCATCGGGATTGAATACAACAGTCACCATGCGCATTTTCCTCCACGGGAGTAATGTCTCAATCAGTCCACGATTTGATCGTTCGATGGAAGACCAGTAGTAGTTTCCGATGCACATCTGGAGGCAATCTGTAATCTGAGGACTATCAGAGTGTTGATGAAACACAGTAATTGCGTCGGGATTGAATACAACACTCACCATGCGCACTTTCCTCCATGGGAGTAATGTCTCAAACTTTCTACGCTTTGATCGTTCCCTGTTAGACCAGTACTAGTTCCCGATGCACATCAGGAGGCATTCTGTAATCTGTGTACTATCAGACTGTTGATGAAACACAGAAATTGAATCGGGATTGAATACAACAGTCACCATCCGCACTTTCCTCCATGGGAGTAACGTCTGAAACATTCTACGCTTTGATTGTTTCCTGGAAGACCAGTAGTAGTTTCCGATGCACATCTGGTGGCATTCTGTAATCTGTGGACTGTCAGAGTGTTGATGAAACACAGAAATGGCATCGGGTTTGAATACAAGAGTCACCATGCGCACTTTCCTCCATGGGGGAATGTCTCATACAGTCTACGCGTTGATCGTTCCCTGAAAGACCAGTAGAAGTTTCCGATGCACATCTGGTGGCATTCTGTAATCTATGGACTATCAGAGTCTTGATGGAACACAGAAGTTGCATCGGGATTGATAACAACAGTCACCATGGGCACTTTCCTACACGGGAGTAATGTCTCAAACAGTCCACGATTTTATCGTTCGATGGAAGACCAGTAGTACTTTCCGATGCACATCTGGAGGCATTCTGTAAACTGTGGACTATCTGAGTGTTGACGAAACACAGAAATTGCATCGGGATTGAATACAACAGTCACCATGCGCACATTTCTCCATGTGAGTAATGTCCCCAACAGTCTACGCTTTGATCGTTCCCTGGAAGACCAGTAGAAGTTTCCGATGCACATCTGGTGGCATTCTGTAATCTATGGACTATCAGAGTGTTGATGAAACACAGAAATAGCATCGGGATTGAATACAACAGTCACCATGCCCACTTTCCTCCATGGGGATAATGTCTCAAACAGTCTATGTTTTGATTGTTCCCTGAAAGACCAGTAGTAGTTTTCTATGCACATCATGAGGCATTCTGTAATCTGTGGACTATCAGAGTGTTAATGAAACACAGAAATTCCATCGGGATTGAATACAACAGTCACCATGCGCACTTTCCTCCATGGGAGTAATTCTCAAACAGTCTACGCTTTGATCGTTCCCTGGAAGACCAGTAGTAGTTTCCGATAAACATCTGGTGGCATTCGGTAATCTGTGGACTATCAGAGTGTTGATAAAAAACAGAAATAGCATCGGGATTGAGTACAACAGTCATCATGAGCAATTTCCTCCTTGGGAGTAATGTCTCAAACAGTTTACGCTTTGATGGTTCTCTGGAAGACCAGAAGCTGTTTTCGATCCACATCTGGTGGCATTCTGTAATCTGTGGACTATCATAGTGTTGATGAAACACAGAAATTTCATCGGGATTGAATACAACAGTCACAATCCGCACTTCCATCCATGGGAGTAATGTCTCAAACAGTCTACGATTTGATCGTTCCCTGGAACACCAGTAGTAGTTTCCGATGCTCATCTGGTGGCATTCTGTAATCTGTGGACTATCAGAGTGTTGATGTAACACAGAAATTGCATTGGGATTGAATACAACAGTTACCATGCGTACATTCCTCCACGGGAGTAATGTCTCAAACAGTCTACGCTTTGATCGTTCCCTGAAAGACCAGTAATGGTTTCCGATGCACAACTGGTGGCATTCTGTAATCTGTGGACTATCAGAGTCTTGATGGAACACAGAAATTGCATCGGGATTGATAACAACAGTCACCATGGGCACTTTCCTCCACGGGAGTAATGTCTCAAACAGTCCACGATTTTATCGTTCGATGGAAGACCAGTAGTACTTTCCGATGCACATCTGGAGGCATTCTGTAAACTGTGGACTATCTGAGTGTTGACGAAACACAGAAATTGCATCGGGATTGAATACAACAGTCACCATGCGCACATTTCTCCATGTGAGTAATGTCCCCAACAGTCTACGCTTTGATCGTTCCCTGGAAGACCAGTAGAAGTTTCCGATGCACATCTGGTGGCATTCTGTAATCTATGGACTATCAGAGTGTTGATGAAACACAGAAATAGCATCGGGATTGAATACAACAGTCACCATGCCCACTTTCCTCCATGGGGATAATGTCTCAAACAGTCTATGTTTTGATTGTTCCCTGAAAGACCAGTAGTAGTTTTCTATGCACATCATGAGGCATTCTGTAATCTGTGGACTATCAGAGTGTTAATGAAACACAGAAATTCCATCGGGATTGAATACAACAGTCACCATGCGCACTTTCCTCCATGGGAGTAATTCTCAAACAGTCTACGCTTTGATCGTTCCCTGGAAGACCAGTAGTAGTTTCCGATAAACATCTGGTGGCATTCGGTAATCTGTGGACTATCAGAGTGTTGATAAAAAACAGAAATAGCATCGGGATTGAGTACAACAGTCATCATGAGCAATTTCCTCCTTGGGAGTAATGTCTCAAACAGTCTACGCTTTGATGGTTCTCTGGAAGACCAGAAGCTGTTTTCGATCCACATCTGGTGGCATTCTGTAATCTGTGGACTATCATAGTGTTGATGAAACACAGAAATTTCATCGGGATTGAATACAACAGTCACAATCCGCACTTCCATCCATGGGAGTAATGTCTCAAACAGTCTACGATTTGATCGTTCCCTGGAACACCAGTAGTAGTTTCCGATGCTCATCTGGTGGCATTCTGTAATCTGTGGACTATCAGAGTGTTGATGTAACACAGAAATTGCATTGGGATTGAATACAACAGTTACCATGCGTACATTCCTCCACGGGAGTAATGTCTCAAACAGTCTACGCTTTGATCGTTCCCTGAAAGACCAGTAATGGTTTCCGATGCACAACTGGTGGCATTCTGTAATCTGTGGACTATCAGAGTGTTGATGAAACACAGAGAATGCATCGGGATTGAATACAACAGTCACCATGCGCACTTTCCTCCACGGGAGTGATATCTCAAACAGTCTACGCTTCGATCGTTCCCTGGAATAACAGTAGTAGTTTCCGATGCACATCTGGTGGCATTCTGTAATCTGTGGACTATCAGAGTGGTGATGAAACACAGAAATAGCATCGAGATTGAATACAACAGTCAACAAGCGCACTTTCCTCCATGGGAGTAATGTCTCAAATAGTCTACGCTTTGATCGTTCCCTGGAAGACCAGTAGTAGTTTCCGAAGCACATCTGGAGGCATTCTGCAATCTGTGGACCCTCAAAGTGTAGATGAAACACAGAAATTGCATCGAGTTTGAATACAACAGCACCATCCGCACTTTCCTCCATGGCAGTAATGTCTCAAACAGTCTACGCTTTGATCGTTGCCATGAAGACTAGTAGAAGATTCCGATGCACATCTGGAGGCAATCTGTAAACTGTGGACTATCAGAGTGTTGATGAAACATAGAAATTGCATCGGGATGGAATACAACAGTCACCATCCGCACTTTTCTGCATGTTAGTAATATCTGAAACAGTCTACGCTTTGATCGTTCCATGGAATACCAGTAGTAGTTTCCGATGCACATCTGGAGGCATTCTGTAATCTGTGGACCTTCAAAGTGTTGATGAAACACAGAAATTGCATCGGGAGTGAATACAACAGTCACAATCCGCACTTTCCTCCATGGGAGTAATGTCTCAAACAGTCTACGCTTTGATCGTTCCCTGGAAGACCAGTATTAGTTTCCAATGCACATCAGGAGGCATTCTGTAATCTGTGGACTATCTGAGTGTTGATGAAACACAGAAATTGCATCGGGATTGAATACAACAGTCACCATGCACACTTTCCTCCATGGAAGTAATGTCTCAAACTGTCCACGATTTAATCGTTTGATGGAAGACCAGTAGTAGTTTCCGATGCACATCTGGAGGCATTCTATAACCTGTGGACTATCTGAGTGTTGATGAAACAAATAAATTGCGTCGGGATTGAATACAACAGTCACCATGCGCACTTTTCACCATGGGAGTAATGTCTCCAACAGTCTACGCTTTGATCGTTCCCTGGAAGACCAGTAGAAGTTTCCGAAGCACATCTGGTGGCATTCTGTAATCTATGGACTATCAGAGTGTTGATGAAACACAGAAATAGCATCAGGATTGAATACAACAGTCACCATGCGCACTTTCCTCCATGGGAGTAATGTCTCAAATAGTCTACGCTTTGATCGTTCCCTGGAAGACCAGTAGTAGTTTCCGATGCACATCTGGTGGCATTCAGTAATCTGTGGACTAACAGAGTGTTGATGAGACACAGAAATTGCATCGGGATTGAATACAACAGTCAATATTCGCACTTTCCTCCATGGGAGTAATGTCTCAAACAGTCTACGCTTTGATCGTTACCTGGAAGACCAGTAGTAATTTCCGATGCACATCTGGAGGCATTCCGTAGTCTGTGGAGTATCAGAGTGTTGATGAAGCACAGAAATAGCATCGGGATTGAATACAACAGTCACCATGCGCATTTTCCTCCACGGGAGTAATGTCTCAATCAGTCCACGATTTGATCGTTCGATGGAAGACCAGTAGTAGTTTCCGATGCACATCTGGAGGCAATCTGTAATCTGAGGACTATCAGAGTGTTGATGAAACACAGTAATTGCGTCGGGATTGAATACAACACTCACCATGCGCACTTTCCTCCATGGGAGTAATGTCTCAAACTTTCTACGCTTTGATCGTTCCCTGTTAGACCAGTACTAGTTCCCGATGCACATCTGGAGGCATTCTGTAATCTGTGTACTATCAGACTGTTGATGAAACACAGAAATTGAATCGGGATTGAATACAACAGTCACCATGCGCACTTTCCTCCACGGGAGTAATGTCTCAAACAGTCCACGATTTTATCGTTCGATGGAAGACCAGTAGTACTTTCCGATGCACATCTGGAGGCATTCTGTAAACTGTGGACTATCTGAGTGTTGACGTAACACAGAAATTGCATCGGGATTGAATACAACAGTCACCATGCGCACTTTTCTCCATGTGAGTAATGTCCCCAACAGTCTACGCTTTGATCGTTCCCTGGAAGACCAGTAGAAGTTTCCGATGCACATCTGGTGGCATTCTGTAATCTATGGACTATCAGAGTGTTGATGAAACACAGAAATAGCATCGGGATTGAGTACAACAGTCATCATGAGCAATTTCCTCCTTGGGAGTAATGTCTCAAACAGTCTACGCTTTGATGGTTCTCTGGAAGACCAGAAGCTTTTTTCGATCCACATCTGGTGGCATTCTGTAATCTGTGGACTATCATAGTGTTGATGAAACACAGAAATTTCATCGGGATTGAATACAACAGTCACAATCCGCACTTCCATCCATGGGAGTAATGTCTCAAACAGTGTACGATTTGATCGTTCCCTGGAACACCAGTAGTAGTTTCCGATGCACATCTGGTGGCATTCTGTAATCTGTGGACTATCAGCGTGTTGATGTAACACAGAAATTGCATTGGGATTGAATACAACAGTTACCATGCGCACATTCCTCCACGGGAGTAATGTCTCAAACAGTCTACGCTTTGATCGTTCCCTGAAAGACCAGTAATGGTTTCCGATGCACAACTGGTGGCATTCTGTAATCTGTGGACTATCAGAGTGTTGATGAAACACAGAGAATGCATCGGGATTGAATACAACAGTCACCATGCGCACTTTCCTCCACGGGAGTGATATCTCAAACAGTCTACGCTTCGATCGTTCCCTGGAATACCAGTAGTAGTTTCCGATGCACATCTGGTGGCATTCTGTAATCTGTGGACTATCAGAGTGTTGATGAAACACAGAAATAGCATCGAGATTGAATACAACAGTCAACATGCGCACTTTCCTCCATGGGAGTAATGTCTCAAATAGTCTACGCTTTGATCGTTCCCTGGAAGACCAGTAGTAGTTTCCGAAGCACATCTGGAGGCATTCTTCAATCTGTGGACCCTCAAAGTGTAGATGAAACACAGAAATTGCATCGAGTTTGAATACAACAGCACCATCCGCACTTTCCTCCATGGCAGTAATGTCTCAAACAGTCTACGCTTTGATCGTTGCCATGAAGACTAGTAGAAGATTCCGATGCACATCTGGAGGCAATCTGTAAACTGTGGACTATCAGAGTGTTGATGAAACATAGAAATTGCATCGGGATGGAATACAACAGTCACCATCCGCACTTTTCTGCATGTTAGTAATATCTGAAACAGTCTACGCTTTGATCGTTCCATGGAATACCAGTAGTAGTTTCCGATGCACATCTGGAGGCATTCTGTAATCTGTGGACCTTCAAAGTGTTGATGAAACACAGAAATTGCATCGGGAGTGAATACAACAGACACAATCCGCACTTTCCTCCATGGGAGTAATGTCTCAAACAGTCTACGCTTTGATCGTTCCCTGGAAGACCAGTATTAGTTTCCAATGCACATCAGGAGGCATTCTGTAATCTGTGGACTATCTGAGTGTTGATGAAACACAGAAATTGCATCGGGATTGAATACAACAGTCACCATGCACACTTTCCTCCATGGAAGTAATGTCTCAAACAGTCCACGATTTAATCGTTCGATGGAAGACCAGTAGTAGTTTCCGATGCACATCTGGAGGCATTCTATAACCTGTGGACTATCTGAGTGTTGATGAAACAAATAAATTGCGTCGGGATTGAATACAACAGTCACCATGCGCACTTTTCACCATGGGAGTAATGTCTCCAACAGTCTACGCTTTGATCGTTCCCTGGAAGACCAGTAGAAGTTTCCGAAGCACATCTGGTGGCATTCTGTAATCTATGGACTATCAGAGTGTTGATGAAACACAGAAATAGCATCAGGATTGAATACAACAGTCACCATGCGCACTTTTCTCCATGTGAGTAATGTCCCCAACAGTCTACGCTTTGATCGTTCCCTGGAAGACCAGTAGAAGTTTCCGATGCACATCTGGTGGCATTCTGTAATCTATGGACTATCAGAGTGTTGATGAAACACAGAAATAGCATCGGGATTGAGTACCACAGTCATCATGAGCAATTTCCTCCTTGGGAGTAATGTCTCAAACAGTCTACGCTTTGATGGTTCTCTGGAAGACCAGAAGCTGTTTTCGATCCACATCTGGTGGCATTCTGTAATCTGTGGACTATCATAGTGTTGATGAAACACAGAAATTTCATCGGGATTGAATACAACAGTCACAATCCGCACTTCCATCCATGGGAGTAATGTCTCAAACAGTGTACGATTTGATCGTTCCCTGGAACACCAGTAGTAGTTTCCGATGCACATCTGGTGGCATTCTGTAATCTGTGGACTATCAGCGTGTTGATGTAACACAGAAATTGCATTGGGATTGTTTACAACAGTTACCATGCGCACATTCCTCCACGGGAGTAATGTCTCAAACAGTCTACGCTTTGATCGTTCCCTGAAAGACCAGTAATGGTGTCCGATGCACAACTGGTGGCATTCTGTAATCTGTGGACTATCAGAGTGTTGATGAAACACAGAGAATGCATCGGGATTGAATACAACAGTCACCATGCGCACTTTCCTCCACGGGAGTGATATCTCAAACAGTCTACGCTTCGATCGTTCCCTGGAATACCAGTAGTAGTTTCCGATGCACATCTGGTGGCATTCTGTAATCTGTGGACTATCAGAGTGTTGATGAAACACAGAAATAGCATCGAGATTGAATACAACAGTCAACATGCGCACTTTCCTCCATGGGAGTAATGTCTCAAATAGTCTACGCTTTGATCGTTCCCTGGAAGACCAGTAGTAGTTTCCGAAGCACATCTGGAGGCATTCTGCAATCTGTGGACCCTCAAAGTGTAGATGAAACACAGAAATTGCATCGAGTTTGAATACAACAGCACCATCCGCACTTTCCTCCATGGCAGTAATGTCTCAAACAGTCTACGCTTTGATCGTTGCCATGAAGACTAGTAGAAGATTCCGATGCACATCTGGAGGCAATCTGTAAACTGTGGACTATCAGAGTGTTGATGAAACATAGAAATTGCATCGGGATGGAATACAACAGTCACCATCCGCACTTTTCTGCATGTTAGTAATATCTGAAACAGTCTACGCTTTGATCCTTCCATGGAATACCAGTAGTAGTTTCCGATGCACATCTGGAGGCATTCTGTAATCTGTGGACCTTCAAAGTGTTGATGAAACACAGAAATTGCATCGGGAGTGAATACAACAGTCACAATCCGCACTTTCCTCCATGGGAGTAATGTCTCAAACAGTCTACGCTTTGATCGTTCCCTGGAAGACCAGTATTAGTTTCCAATGCACATCAGGAGGCATTCTGTAATCTGTGGACTATCTGAGTGTTGATGAAACACAGAAATTGCATCGGGATTGAATACAACAGTCACCATGCACACTTTCCTCCATGGAAGTAATGTCTCAAACAGTCCACGATTTAATCGTTCGATGGAAGACCAGTAGTAGTTTTCGATGCACATCTGGAGGCATTCTATAACCTGTGGACTATCTGAGTGTTGATGAAACAAATAAATTGCGTCGGGATTGAATACAACAGTCACCATGCGCACTTTTCACCATGGGAGTAATGTCTCCAACAGTCTACGCTTTGATCGTTCCCTGGATGACCAGTAGAAGTTTCCGAAGCACATCTGGTGGCATTCTGTAATCTATGGACTATCAGAGTGTTGATGAGACACAGAAATTGCATCGGGATTGAATACAACAGTCAATATTCGCACTTTCCTCCATGGGAGTAATGTCTCAAACAGTCTACGCTTTGATCGTTACCTGGAAGACCAGTAGTAATTTCCGATGCACATCTGGAGGCATTCCGTAGTCTGTGGAGTATCAGAGTGTTGATGAAGCACAGAAATAGCATCGGGATTGAATACAACAGTCACCATGCGCATTTTCCTCCACGGGAGTAATGTCTCAATCAGTCCACGATTTGATCGTTCGATGGAAGACCAGTAGTAGTTTCCGATGCACATCTGGAGGCAATCTGTAATCTGAGGACTATCAGAGTGTTGATGAAACACAGTAATTGCGTCGGGATTGAATACAACACTCACCATGCGCACTTTCCTCCATGGGAGTAATGTCTCAAACTTTCTACGCTTTGATCGTTCCCTGTTAGACCAGTACTAGTTCCCGATGCACATCTGGAGGCATTCTGTAATCTGTGTACTATCAGACTGTTGATGAAACACAGAAATTGAATCGGGATTGAATACAACAGTCACCATCCGCACTTTCCTCCATGGGAGTAACGTCTGAAACATTCTACGCTTTGATTGTTTCCTGGAAGACCAGTAGTAGTTTCCGATGCACATCTGGTGGCATTCTGTAATCTGTGGACTGTCAGAGTGTTGATGAAACACAGAAATGGCATCGGGTTTGAATACAAGAGTCACCATGCGCACTTTCCTCCATGGGAGTAATGTCTCATACAGTCTACGCGTTGATCGTTCCCTGAAAGACCAGTAGAAGTTTCCGATGCACATCTGGTGGCATTCTGCAATCTATGGACTATCAGAGTCTTGATGGAACACAGAAATTGCATCGGGATTGATAACAACAGTCACCATGCGCACTTTCCTCCACGGGAGTAATGTCTCAAACAGTCCACGATTTTATCGTTCGATGGAAGACCAGTAGTACTTTCCGATGCACATCTGGAGGCATTCTGTAAACTGTGGACTATCTGAGTGTTGACGAAACACAGAAATTGCATCGGGATTGAATACAACAGTCACCATGCGCACTTTTCTCCATGTGAGTAATGTCCCCAACAGTCTACGCTTTGATCGTTCCCTGGAAGACCAGTAGAAGTTTCCGATGCACATCTGGTGGCATTCTGTAATCTATGGACTATCAGAGTGTTGATGAAACACAGAAATAGCATCGGGATTGAATACAACAGTCACCATGCGCACTTTCCTCCATGGGAGTAATGTCTCAAATAGTCTACGCTTTGATCGTTCCCTGGAAGACCAGTAGTAGTTTCCGATGCACATCTGGAGGCATTCTGCAATCTGTGGACTCTCAAAGTGTAGATGAAACACAGAAATTGCATCGAGTTTGAATACAACAGCACCATACGCACTTTCCTCCATGGCAGTAATGTCTCAAACAGTCTACGCTTTGATCGTTGCCATGAAGACTAGTAGAAGATTCCGATGCACATCTGGAGCCAATCTGTAAACTGTGGACTATCAGAGTGTTGATGAAACATCGAAATTGCATCGGGATGTAATACAACAGTCACCATCCGCACTTTTCTGCATGGAAGTAATATCTGAAACAGTCTACGCTTTGATCGTTCCATGGAATACCAGTAGTAGTTTCCGATGCACATCTGGAGGCATTCTGTAATCTGTGGACCTTCAAAGTGATGATGAAACACAGAAATTGCATCGGGAGTGAATACAACAGTCACAATCCGCACTTTCCTCCATGGGATTAATGTCTGATACACTCTACGCTTTGATCGTTCCCAGGAAGACCAGTAGTAGTTTCCCATGCACATATGGAGGCATTCTGAAATCTGTGGACTATCTGAATGTTGATGAAACACAGAAATTGCATCGGGATTGAATACACCAGTCACCATGCGCACTTTCCTCCATGGGAGTAATGTCTCAAACAGTCTACGCTTTGATCGTTCCCTGGAAGACCAGTAGGAGTTTCCAATGCACATCAGGAGGCATTCTGTAATCTGTGGACTATCTGAGTGTTGATGAAACACAGAAATTGCATCGGGATTGAATACAACAGTCACCATGCGCACTTTCCTCCATGGGAGAAATGTCTCAAACAGTCTATGCTTTGATCGTTCCCAGGAAGACGAATAGTAGTTTCCGATACACATCTGGAGGCATTCTGTAATCTGTGGACTAACAGAGTGTTGATGAAACACAGAAATTGCATCGGGAGTGAATACAACAGTCACCATCCGCACTTTACTCCATGGGAGTAATTCTCAAACAGTCTACGCTTTGATCGTTCCCTGGAAGACCAGTAGAAGTTTCCGATGCACATCAGGAGGCATTCTGTAATCTGTGGACTATCTGAGTGTTGATGAAACACAGAAATAGCATCGGGATTGAGTACAACAGTCATCATGAGCAAATTCCTCCTTGGGAGTAATGTCTCAAACAGTCTACGCTTTGATGGTTCTCTGGAAGACCAGAGGCAGTTCTCGATCCACATCTGGTGGCATTCTGTAATCTGTGGACTATCAGAGTGTTGATGAAACACAGAAATTTCATCGGGATTGAACACAACAGTCACCAACCGCACTTCCATCCATGGGAGTAATGTCTCAAACAGTCTACGCTTTGATCGTTCCCTGGAAGACCAGTAGTAGTTTCCGATGCAAATCTGGAGGCATTCTGTAATCTGTGGAATATCAGAGTGTTGATGAAACACAGAAGTAGCATCGCGATTGAATACAACAGTCACCATGCGCACTTTCCTCCACGGGAGTAATGTCTCAATCAGTCCACGATTTGATCGGTCGATGGAAGACCAGTAGTAGTCTCCGATGCACATCTGGAGGCAATCTGTAATCTGAGGACTATCAGAGTGTTGATAAAACACAGTAATTGTGTCGGGCTTGAATACAACACTCACCATGCGCACTTTCCTCCTTGGGAGTAATGTCTCAAACATTCTACGCTTTCATCGTTCCCTGTTAGACCAGTACTAGTTCCCGATGCACATCTTGAGGCATTCCGTAATCTGTGGAGTATCAGAGTGTTGATGAAACACAGAAATAGCATCAGGATTGAATACAACAGTCACCATGCGCATTTTCCTCCACGGGAGTGATATCTCAAAGAGTCTACGCTTCGATCGTTTCCTGGAATACCAGTAGTAGTTTCCGATGCATATCTGGTGGCATTCTGTAATCCGTGGACTATCAGAGTGATGATGAAACATAGAAATAGCATCGAGATTGAATACAACAGTCAACATGCGCACTTTCCTCCATGGGAGTAATGTCTCAAACAGTATACGTTTTGATTGTTCCCTGGAAGACCAGTAGTAGTTTCCGATGCACATCTGGAGGCATTCTGCAATCTGTGGACCCTCAAAGTGTAGATGAAACACAGATATTGCATCTAGTTTGAATACAAGAGCACCATCCGCACTATCCTCCATGGCAGTAATGTCACAAACAGTCTACGTTTTGATCGTTCCCATGAAGACTAGTAGAAGATTCCGATGCACATCTGGAGGCAATCTGTAAACTGTGGACTATCAGAGTGTTGATGAAACATCGAAATTGCATCGGGATGTAATACAACAGTCACCATCCGCACTTTTCTGCATGGAAGTAATATCTGAAACAGTCTACGCTTTGATCGTTCCATGGAATACCTGTAGCAGTTTCCGATGCACATCTGGAGGCATTCTGTAATCTGTGGACCTTCAAAGTGATGATGAAACACAGAAATTGCATCGGGAGTGAATACAACAGTCACAATCCGCACTTTCCTCCATGGGAGTAATGTCTGATACACTCTACGCTTTGATCGTTCCCAGGAAGACCAGTAGTAGTTTCCCATGCACATATGGAGGCATTCTGAAATCTGTGGACTAACTGAGTGTTGATAAAACACAGAAATTGCAATGGGATTCAATACAACAGTCACAATGCGCACTTTCCTCCATGGGAGTAATGTCTCAAACAGTCTACGTTTTGATCGTTGCCTGGAAGACCAGTACTAGTTTCCGATGCACATCTGGAGGCATTCTGTAATCTGTGGACTATCTGAATATTGATGAAACACAGAGATGGCATCGGGATTGAATACAACAGTCACCATGCGCACCTTCCTTCATGGGAGTAATGTCTCAAACAGTCTACGCTTTGATCGTTCCCTGGAAGACCAGTAGGAGTTTAGGAGTTTCCGATCCACATCAGGAGGCATTCTGTAATCTGTGGACTATATGAGTGTTGATGAAACACAGAAATTGCATCGGGATTGAATACAACAGTCACCATACGCACTTTCCTCCATGGGAGTAATGTCTCAAACAGTCTACGCTTTGATCGTTCCCAGGAAGACCAGTAGTAGTTTCCGATGCACATCTGGTGGCATTCTGTAATCTGTGGACTATCAGAGTGTTGATGAAACACAGAAATTGCATCGGGATTGAATACAACAGTCACCATGCGCACTTCCTTCCATGGGAGTAATGTCTCAAACAGTCTGCGCTTTGATCGTTCTCTGGAAGACCTGTAGTGGTTTCCAATGCACAACTGGTGGCATTCTGTAATCTGTGGACTATCAGGGTGTTGATAAAACACAGAGAACGCATCGGGATTGAATACAACAGTCAACATGCGCACTTTCCTCCACGTTAGTGATATCTCAAACATTCTACGCTTTGATCGTTCCCTGGAATACCAGTAGTAGTTTCCGATGCACATCTGGTGGCATTCTGTAATCTGTGGACTATCAGAGTGTTGATGAAACACAGAAATTGCATCGGGATTGAATACAACAGTCACCATGCGCACTTCCTTCCATGGGAGTAATGTCTCAAACAGTCTGCGCTTTGATCGTTCTCTGGAAGACCTGTAGTGGTTTCCAATGCACAACTGGTGGCATTCTGAAATCTGTGGACTATCAGAGTGTTGATGAAACACAGAAATTGCATCGGGATTGAATACAACAGTCACCATGCGCACTTCCTTCCATGGGAGTAATGTCTCAAACAGTCTGCGCTTTGATCGTTCTCTGGAAGACCTGTAGTGGTTTCCAATGCACAACTGGTGGCATTCTGTAATCTGTGGACTAACAGAGTGTTGATGAAACACAGAAATTGCATCGGAATGGAATACAACAGTCAATATTCGCACTTTCCTCAATGGGAGTGATGTCTCAAAAAGTCTACGCTTTGATCGTTTCATGGAAGACCAGTAGTAATTTCCGATGCACATCTGGAGGCATACTGTAATCTGTGGACTATCAGAGTGTTGATGAAACACAGAAATTGCATCGGGATTGATTAAACAGTCACCATGCGCACTTTCCTCCATGGGAGTAATGTCTCAAACAGTCTATGCTTTGATCGTTCCCTGGAAGACCAGTAGTAGTTTCCGATGCACATCTGGAGGCATTCTGTAATCTGTGGACCTTCAAAGTGTTGATGAAACACAGAAATTGCATCGGGATTGCATACAACAGTCACCATGAGCACATTCCTCCATGGGAGTAATGTCTCACACAGTCTATGCTTTGATCGTTCCCAGGAAGACCAGTAGTATTATCCGATGCATATCTGGTGGCAATCTGTATTCTGTGGACTGGAAGACCAGTAGTAGTTTCCCATGCACATATGGAGGCATTCTGAAATCTGTGGACTAACTGAGTGTTGATAAAACACAGAAATTGCAATGGGATTCAATACAACAGTCACAATGCGCACTTTCCTCCATGGGAGTAATGTCTCAAACAGTCTACGTTTTGATCGTTGCCTGGAAGACCAGTACTAGTTTCCGATGCACATCTGGAGGCATTCTGTAATCTGTGGACTATCTGAATATTGATGAAACACAGAGATGGCATCGGGATTGAATACAACAGTCACCATGCGCACCTTCCTTCATGGGAGTAATGTCTCAAACAGTCTACGCTTTGATCGTTCCCTGGAAGACCAGTAGGAGTTTAGGAGTTTCCGATCCACATCAGGAGGCATTCTGTAATCTGTGGACTATATGAGTGTTGATGAAACACAGAAATTGCATCGGGATTGAATACAACAGTCACCATACGCACTTTCCTCCATGGGAGTAATGTCTCAAACAGTCTACGCTTTGATCGTTCCCAGGAAGACCAGTAGTAGTTTCCGATGCACATCTGGTGGCATTCTGTAATCTGTGGACTATCAGAGTGTTGATGAAACACAGAAATTGCATCGGGATTGAATACAACAGTCACCATGCGCACTTCCTTCCATGGGAGTAATGTCTCAAACAGTCTGCGCTTTGATCGTTCTCTGGAAGACCTGTAGTGGTTTCCAATGCACAACTGGTGGCATTCTGTAATCTGTGGACTATCAGGGTGTTGATAAAACACAGAGAACGCATCGGGATTGAATACAACAGTCAACATGCGCACTTTCCTCCACGTTAGTGATATCTCAAACATTCTACGCTTTGATCGTTCCCTGGAATACCAGTAGTAGTTTCCGATGCACATCTGGTGGCATTCTGTAATCTGTGGACCTTCAAAGTGTTGATGAAACACAGAAATTGCATCGGGAGTGAATACAACAGTCACAATCCGCACTTTCCTCCATGGGAGTAATGTCTGATACACTCTACGCTTTGATCGTTCCCAGGAAGACCAGTAGTAGTTTCCCATGCACATATGGAGGCATTCTGAAATCTGTGGACTAACTGAGTGTTGATAAAACACAGAAATTGCAATGGGATTCAATACAACAGTCACAATGCGCACTTTCCTCCATGGGAGTAATGTCTCAAACAGTCTACGTTTTGATCGTTGCCTGGAAGACCAGTACTAGTTTCCGATGCACATCTGGAGGCATTCTGTAATCTGTGGACTATCTGAATATTGATGAAACACAGAGATGGCATCGGGATTGAATACAACAGTCACCATGCGCACCTTCCTTCATGGGAGTAATGTCTCAAACAGTCTACGCTTTGATCGTTCCCTGGAAGACCAGTAGGAGTTTCCGATCCACATCAGGAGGCATTCTGTAATCTGTGGACTATATGAGTGTTGATGAAACACAGAAATTGCATCGGGATTGAATACAACAGTCACCATACGCACTTTCCTCCATGGGAGTAATGTCTCAAACAGTCTACGCTTTGATCGTTCCCAGGAAGACCAGTAGTAGTTTCCGATGCACATCTGGTGGCATTCAGTAATCTGTGGACTATCAGAGTGTTGATGAAACACAGAAATTGCATCGGGATTGAATACAACAGTCACCATGCGCACTTCCTTCCATGGGAGTAATGTCTCAAACAGTCTGCGCTTTGATCGTTCACTGGAAGACCTGTAGTGGTTTCCAATGCACAACTGGTGGCATTCTGTAATCTGTGGACTATCAGGGTGTTGATAAAACACAGAGAACGCATCGGGATTGAATACAACAGTCAACATGCGCACTTTCCTCCACGTTAGTGATAACTCAAACATTCTACGCTTTGATCGTTCCCTGGAATACCAGTAGTAGTTTCCGATGCCCATCTGGTGGCATTCTGTAATCTGTGGACTATCAGAGTGTTGATGAAACACAGAAATTGCATCGGGATTGAATACAACAGTCACCATGCGCACTTCCTTCCATGGGAGTAATGTCTCAAACAGTCTGCGCTTTGATCGTTCTCTGGAAGACCTGTAGTGGTTTCCAATGCACAACTGGTGGCATTCTGAAATCTGTGGACTATCAGAGTGTTGATGAAACACAGAAATTGCATCGGGATTGAATACAACAGTCACCATGCGCACTTCCTTCCATGGGAGTAATGTCTCAAACAGTCTGCGCTTTGATCGTTCTCTGGAAGACCTGTAGTGGTTTCCAATGCACAACTGGTGGCATTCTGTAATCTGTGGACTAACAGAGTGTTGATGAAACACAGAAATTGCATCGGAATGGAATACAACAGTCAATATTCGCACTTTCCTCAATGGGAGTGATGTCTCAAAAAGTCTACGCTTTGATCGTTTCATGGAAGACCAGTAGTAATTTCCGATGCACATCTGGAGGCATACTGTAATCTGTGGACTATCAGAGTGTTGATGAAACACAGAAATTGCATCGGGATTGATTAAACAGTCACCATGCGCACTTTCCTCCATGGGAGTAATGTCTCAAACAGTCTATGCTTTGATCGTTCCCTGGAAGACCAGTAGTAGTTTCCGATGCACATCTGGAGGCATTCTGTAATCTGTGGACCTTCAAAGTGTTGATGAAACACAGAAATTGCATCGGGATTGCATACAACAGTCACCATGAGCACATTCCTCCATGGGAGTAATGTCTCACACAGTCTATGCTTTGATCGTTCCCAGGAAGACCAGTAGTATTATCCGATGCATATCTGGTGGCAATCTGTATTCTGTGGACTGGAAGACCAGTAGTAGTTTCCGATGCACATCTGGATTCATTCTGTAGTCTGTGGACTATCAGAGTGTTGATGAAACATAGAAATTGCATCATGATATAATACAACAGTCACCATCCGCAGTTTTCTCCATGGGAGTAATATCTGAAACCGTGTACGCCTTGATCGTTCCATGGAATACCAGTAGTAGCTTCCGATGCACATCTGGAGGCATTCTGTAATCTGTGGACCTTCAAATTGTTGATGAAACACAGAAATTGCATCGGGAGTGAATACAACAGTCACAATCCGCACTTTCTTCCATGGGAGTAATGTCTGATACACTCTACGCTTTGATCGTTCCCAGGAAGACCAGTAGTAGTTTCCCATGCACATATGGAGGCATTCTGTAATCTGTGGACTAACTGAGTGTTGATAAAACACAGAAATTGCAATGGGATTGAATACAACAGTCACAATGCGCACTTTCCTCCATGGGAGTAATGTCTCAAACAGTCTACGCTTTAATCGTTGCCTGGAAGACCAATAGTAGTTTCCGATGCACATATGGAGGCATTCTGTAATCTGTGGACTATCTGAATATTGATGAAACACAGAAATTGCATCGGGATTGAATACAACTGTCACCATGCGCACCTTCCTTCATGGGAGTAATGTCTCAAACAGTCTACGCTTTGATCGTTCCCTGGAAGACCAGTAGGAGTTTCCGATCCACATCAGGAGGCATTCTGTAATCTGTGGACTATATGAGTGTTGATGAAACACAGAAATTGCATCGGGATTGAATACAACAGTCACCATGCGCACTTTCCTCCATGGGAGTAATGTCTCAAACAGTCTACGCTTTGATCGTTCCCATTTAGACCAGTAGTAGTTTCCGATGCACATCTGGTGGCATTCTGTAATCTGTGTACTGTCAGAGTGTTGATGAAACACAGAAATGGCATCGGGTTTGAATACAACAGTCACCATGCGCACTTTCCTCCATGGGAGTAATGTCTCATACAGTCTACGCGTTGATAGTTCCCTGAAGGACCAGTAGAAGTTTCCGATGCACATCTGGTGGCATTCTGTAATCTATGGACTATCAGTCTTGATGGAACACAGAAATTGCATCGGGATTGATAACAACAGTCACCATGCGCACTTTCCTCCACGGGAGTAATGTCTCAAACAGTCCACGATTTTATCGTTCGATGGAAGACCAGTAGTACTTTCCGATGCACATCTGGAGGCATTCTGTAATCTGTGGACTATCTGAGTGTTGACGAAACACAGAAATTGCATCGGGATTGAATACAACAGTCACCATACGCACTTTTCTCCATGTGAGTAATGTCCCCAACAGTCTGCGCTTTGATCGTTCCCTGGAAGACCAGTAGAAGTTTCCGATGCACATCTGGTGGCATTCTGTAATCTATGGACTATCAGAGTGTTGATGAAACACAGAAATAGCATCGGGATTGAATACAACAGTCACCATGCGCACTTTCCTCCATGGGGATAGTGTCTCAAACAGTCTACGTTTTGATTGTTCCCTGGAAGACCAGTAGTAGTTTTCGATGCACATCATGAGGCATTCTGTAATCTGTGGACTATCAGAGTGTTAATGAAACACAGAAATTCCATCGGGATTGAATACAACAGTCACCATGCGCACTTTCCTCCATGGGAGTAATTCTCAAACAGTCTACGCTTTGATCGTTCCCTAGAAGACCAGTAGTAGTTTCCGATAAACATCTGGTGGCATTCGGTAATCTGTGGACTATCAGAGTGTCGATGAAAAACAGAAATAGCATCGGGATTGAGTACAACAGTCATCATGAGCAATTTCCTCCTTGGGAGTAATGTCTCAAACAGTCTACGCTTTGATGGTTCTCTGGAAGACCAGAGGCAGTTTTCGATCCACATCTGGTGGCATTCTGTAATCTGTGGACTATCAGAGTGTTGATGAAACACAGAAATTTCATCGGGATTGAATACAACAGTCACCATCCGCACTTCCATCCATGGGAGTAATGTCTCAATCAGTCTACGATTTGATCGTTCCCTGGAACACCAGTAGTAGTTCCCGATGCACATCTGGTGGCATTCTGTAATCTGTGGACTATCAGAGTGTTCATGTAACACAGAAATTGCATTGGGATTGAATACAACAGTTACCATGCGCACATTCCTACACGGGAGTAATGTCTCAAACAGTCTACGCTTTGATCGTTCCCTGAAAGACCAGTAATGGTTTCCGATGCACAACTGGTATCATTCAGTAATCTGTGGACTATCAGAGTGTTGATGAAACACAGAGAATGTATCGGGATTGAATACAACAGTCACCATGCGAACTTTCCTCCACGGGAGTGGTAACTCAAACAGTCTACGCTTCGATCGTTCCCTGGAATACCAGTAGTAGTTTCCGATGCACATCTTGTGGCATTTTGCAATCTGTGGACCCTCAAAGTGTAGATGAAACACAGAAATTGCATCGAGTTTGAATACAACAGCACCATCCGCACTTTCCTCCATGACAGTAATGTCTCAAACAGTCTACGCTTTGAACGTTCCCATGAAGACTAGTAGAAGATTCCGATGCACATCTGGAGGTAATCTGTAAACTGTGGACTATCAGAGTGTTGATGAAACATAGAAATTGCATCGGGATGGAATACAACAGTCACCATCCGCACTTTTCTGCATGGGAGTAATATCTGAAATAGTCTACGCTTTGATCGTTCCATGGAATACCAGTAGTAGTTTCCGATGCACATCTGGAGGCATTCTGTAATCTGTGGACCTTCAAAGTGTTGATGAAACACAGAAATTGCATCGGGAGTGAATACAACAGTCACAATCCGCACTTTCCTCCATGGGAGTAATGTCTGATACACTCTACGCTTTGATCGTTCCCAGGAAGACCAGTAGTAGTTTCCCATGCACATATGGAGGCATTCTGAAATCTGTGGACTATCTGAATGTTGATGAAACCCAGAAATTGCATCGGGATTGAATACAACAGTCACCATGCGCACTTTCCTCAATGGGAGTAATGTCTCAAACAGTCTACGCTTTGATCGTTCCCTGGAAGAACAGTAGGAGTTTCCAACGCACATCAGGAGGCATTCTGTAATCTGTGGACTATCTGAGTGTTGATGAAACACAGATATTGCATCGGGATTGAATACAACAGTCACCATGCGCACTTTCCTCCATGGGAGTAATGTCTCAAACAGTCTATGCTTTGATCGTTCCCAGGAAGACCAATAGTAGTTTCCGATGCACATCTGGAGGCATTCTGTAATCTGTGGACTAACTGAGTGTTGATGAAACACAGAAATTGCATCGGGAGTGAATACAACAGTCACCATCCGCACTTTTCTCCATGGGAGTAATTCTCAAACAGTCTACGCTTTGATCGTTCCCTGGAAGACCAGTAGAAGTTTCCGAAGCACATCTGGTGGCATTCTGTAATCTATGGACTATCAGAGTGTTGATGAAACACAGAAATAGCATCAGGATTGAATACAACAGTCACCATGCGCACATTCCTCCATGGGAGTAATGTCTCAAATAGTCTACGCTTTGATCGTTCCCTGGAAGACCAGTAGTAGTTTCCGATGCACATCTGGTGGCATTCTGTAATCTGTGGACTAACAGAGTGTTGATGAGACACAGAAATTGCATCGGGATTGAATACAACAGTCAATATTCGCACTTTCCTCCATGGGAGTAATGTCTCAAACAGTCTACGCTTTGATCGTTACCTGGAAGACCAGTAGTAATTTCCGATGCACATCTGGAGGCATTCTGTAATCTGTGGACCTTCACAGTGTTGATGAAACACAGAAATTGCATCGGGATTGAATACAACAGTCACCATGCGCACTTTCCTCCATGGGAGTAATGTCTCAAACAGTCTACGCGTTGATCGTTCCCTGGAAGACCAGTAGTAGTTTCCGATGCAAATCTGGAGAAATTCTGTAATCTGTGGAATATCAGAGTGTTGATGAAACACAGAAGTAGCATCGCGATTGAATACAACAGTCACCATGCGCACTTTCCTCCACGGGAGTAATGTCTCAATCAGTCCACGATTTGATCGGTCGATGGAAGACCAGTAGTAGTTTCCGATGCACATCTGGAGGCAATCTGTAATCTGAGGACTATCAGAGTGTTGATGAAATACAGTAATTGTGTCGGGATTGAATACAACTCTCACCATGCGCACTTTCCTCCTTGGGAGTAATGTCTCAAACATTCTACGCTTTCATCGTTCCCTGTTAGACCAGTACTAGTTCCCGATGCACATCTGGAGGCATTCTGTAATCTGTGGACTATCCGACTGTTGATGAAACACAGAAATTGAATCGGGATTGAATACAACAGTCACCATCCGCACTTTCCTCCATGGGAGTAACGTCTGAAACATTCTACGCTTTGATTGTTTCCTGGAAGACCAGTAGTAGTTTCCGATGCACATCTGGTGGCATTCTGTAATCTATGGACTATCAGAGTGTTGATGAAACACAGAAATAGCATCGGGATTGAATACAACAGTCACCATGCGCACTTTCCTCCATGGGGATAGTGTCTCAAACAGTCTACGTTTTGATTGTTCCCTGGAAGACCAGTAGTAGTTTTCGATGCACATCATGAGGCATTCTGTAATCTGTGGACTATCAGAGTGTTAATGAAACACAGAAATTCCATCGGGATTGAATACAACAGTCACCATGCGCACTTTCCTCCATGGGAGTAATTCTCAAACAGTCTACGCTTTGATCGTTCCCTAGAAGACCAGTAGTAGTTTCCGATAAACATCTGGTGGCATTCGGTAATCTGTGGACTATCAGAGTGTCGATGAAAAACAGAAATAGCATCGGGATTGAGTACAACAGTCATCATGAGCAATTTCCTCCTTGGGAGTAATGTCTCAAACAGTCTACGCTTTGATGGTTCTCTGGAAGACCAGAGGCAGTTTTCGATCCACATCTGGTGGCATTCTGTAATCTGTGGACTATCAGAGTGTTGATGAAACACAGAAATTTCATCGGGATTGAATACAACAGTCACCATCCGCACTTCCATCCATGGGAGTAATGTCTCAATCAGTCTACGATTTGATCGTTCCCTGGAACACCAGTAGTAGTTCCCGATGCACATCTGGTGGCATTCTGTAATCTGTGGACTATCAGAGTGTTCATGTAACACAGAAATTGCATTGGGATTGAATACAACAGTTACCATGCGCACATTCCTACACGGGAGTAATGTCTCAAACAGTCTACGCTTTGATCGTTCCCTGAAAGACCAGTAATGGTTTCCGATGCACAACTGGTATCATTCAGTAATCTGTGGACTATCAGAGTGTTGATGAAACACAGAGAATGTATCGGGATTGAATACAACAGTCACCATGCGAACTTTCCTCCACGGGAGTGGTAACTCAAACAGTCTACGCTTCGATCGTTCCCTGGAATACCAGTAGTAGTTTCCGATGCACATCTTGTGACATTTTGCAATCTGTGGACCCTCAAAGTGTAGATGAAACACAGAAATTGCATCGAGTTTGAATACAACAGCACCATCCGCACTTTCCTCCATGACAGTAATGTCTCAAACAGTCTACGCTTTGAACGTTCCCATGAAGACTAGTAGAAGATTCCGATGCACATCTGGAGGTAATCTGTAAACTGTGGACTATCAGAGTGTTGATGAAACATAGAAATTGCATCGGGATGGAATACAACAGTCACCATCCGCACTTATCTGCATGGGAGTAATATCTGAAATAGTCTACGCTTTGATCGTTCCATGGAATACCAGTAGTAGTTTCCGATGCACATCTGGAGGCATTCTGTAATCTGTGGACCTTCAAAGTGTTGATGAAACACAGAAATTGCATCGGGAGTGAATACAACAGTCACAATCCGCACTTTCCTCCATGGGAGTAATGTCTGATACACTCTACGCTTTGATCGTTCCCAGGAAGACCAGTAGTAGTTTCCCATGCACATATGGAGGCATTCTGAAATCTGTGGACTATCTGAATGTTGATGAAACCCAGAAATTGCATCGGGATTGAATACAACAGTCACCATGCGCACTTTCCTCAATGGGAGTAATGTCTCAAACAGTCTACGCTTTGATCGTTCCCTGGAAGAACAGTAGGAGTTTCCAACGCACATCAGGAGGCATTCTGTAATCTGTGGACTATCTGAGTGTTGATGAAACACAGATATTGCATCGGGATTGAATACAACAGTCACCATGCGCACTTTCCTCCATGGGAGTAATGTCTCAAACAGTCTATGCTTTGATCGTTCCCAGGAAGACCAATAGTAGTTTCCGATGCACATCTGGAGGCATTCTGTAATCTGTGGACTAACTGAGTGTTGATGAAACACAGAAATTGCATCGGGAGTGAATACAACAGTCACCATCCGCACTTTTCTCCATGGGAGTAATTCTCAGTCTACGCTTTGATCGTTCCCTGGAAGACCAGTAGAAGTTTCCGAAGCACATCTGGTGGCATTCTGTAATCTATGGACTATCAGAGTGTTGATGAAACACAGAAATAGCATCAGGATTGAATACAACAGTCACCATGCGCACATTCCTCCATGGGAGTAATGTCTCAAATAGTCTACGCTTTGATCGTTCCCTGGAAGACCAGTAGTAGTTTCCGATGCACATCTGGTGGCATTCTGTAATCTGTGGACTAACAGAGTGTTGATGAGACACAGAAATTGCATCGGGATTGAATACAACAGTCAATATTCGCACTTTCCTCCATGGGAGTAATGTCTCAAACAGTCTACGCTTTGATCGTTACCTGGAAGACCAGTAGTAATTTCCGATGCACATCTGGAGGCATTCTGTAATCTGTGGACCTTCACAGTGTTGATGAAACACAGAAATTGCATCGGGATTGAATACAACAGTCACCATGCGCACTTTCCTCCATGGGAGTAATGTCTCAAACAGTCTACGCGTTGATCGTTCCCTGGAAGACCAGTAGTAGTTTCCGATGCAAATCTGGAGAAATTCTGTAATCTGTGGAATATCAGAGTGTTGATGAAACACAGAAGTAGCATCGCGATTGAATACAACAGTCACCATGCGCACTTTCCTCCACGGGAGAAATGTCTCAATCAGTCCACGATTTGATCGGTCGATGGAAGACCAGTAGTAGTTTCCGATGCACATCTGGAGGCAATCTGTAATCTGAGGACTATCAGAGTGTTGATGAAATACAGTAATTGTGTCGGGATTGAATACAACTCTCACCATGCGCACTTTCCTCCTTGGGAGTAATGTCTCAAACATTCTACGCTTTCATCGTTCCCTGTTAGACCAGTACTAGTTCCCGATGCACATCTGGAGGCATTCTGTAATCTGTGGACTATCCGACTGTTGATGAAACACAGAAATTGAATCGGGATTGAATACAACAGTCACCATCCGCACTTTCCTCCATGGGAGTAACGTCTGAAACATTCTACGCTTTGATTGTTTCCTGGAAGACCAGTAGTAGTTTCCGATGCACATCTGGTGGCATTCTGTAATCTATGGACTATCAGAGTGTTGATGAAACACAGAAATAGCATCGGGATTGAATACAACAGTCACCATGCGCACTTTCCTCCATGGGGATAGTGTCTCAAACAGTCTACGTTTTGATTGTTCCCTGGAAGACCAGTAGTAGTTTTCGATGCACATCATGAGGCATTCTGTAATCTGTGGACTATCAGAGTGTTAATGAAACACAGAAATTCCATCGGGATTGAATACAACAGTCACCATGCGCACTTTCCTCCATGGGAGTAATTCTCAAACAGTCTACGCTTTGATCGTTCCCTAGAAGACCAGTAGTAGTTTCCGATAAACATCTGGTGGCATTCGGTAATCTGTGGACTATCAGAGTGTCGATGAAAAACAGAAATAGCATCGGGATTGAGTACAACAGTCATCATGAGCAATTTCCTCCTTGGGAGTAATGTCTCAAACAGTCTACGCTTTGATGGTTCTCTGGAAGACCAGAGGCAGTTTTCGATCCACATCTGGTGGCATTCTGTAATCTGTGGACTATCAGAGTGTTGATGAAACACAGAAATTTCATCGGGATTGAATACAACAGTCACCATCCGCACTTCCATCCATGGGAGTAATGTCTCAATCAGTCTACGATTTGATCGTTCCCTGGAACACCAGTAGTAGTTCCCGATGCACATCTGGTGGCATTCTGTAATCTGTGGACTATCAGAGTGTTCATGTAACACAGAAATTGCATTGGGATTGAATACAACAGTTACCATGCGCACATTCCTACACGGGAGTAATGTCTCAAACAGTCTACGCTTTGATCGTTCCCTGAAAGACCAGTAATGGTTTCCGATGCACAACTGGTATCATTCAGTAATCTGTGGACTATCAGAGTGTTGATGAAACACAGAGAATGTATCGGGATTGAATACAACAGTCACCATGCGAACTTTCCTCCACGGGAGTGGTAACTCAAACAGTCTACGCTTCGATCGTTCCCTGGAATACCAGTAGTAGTTTCCGATGCACATCTTGTGGCATTTTGCAATCTGTGGACCCTCAAAGTGTAGATGAAACACAGAAATTGCATCGAGTTTGAATACAACAGCACCATCCGCACTTTCCTCCATGACAGTAATGTCTCAAACAGTCTACGCTTTGAACGTTCCCATGAAGACTAGTAGAAGATTCCGATGCACATCTGGAGGTAATCTGTAAACTGTGGACTATCAGAGTGTTGATGAAACATAGAAATTGCATCGGGATGGAATACAACAGTCACCATCCGCACTTTTCTGCATGGGAGTAATATCTGAAATAGTCTACGCTTTGATCGTTCCATGGAATACCAGTAGTAGTTTCCGATGCACATCTGGAGGCATTCTGTAATCTGTGGACCTTCAAAGTGTTGATGAAACACAGAAATTGCATCGGGAGTGAATACAACAGTCACAATCCGCACTTTCCTCCATGGGAGTAATGTCTGATACACTCTACGCTTTGATCGTTCCCAGGAAGACCAGTAGTAGTTTCCCATGCACATATGGAGGCATTCTGAAATCTGTGGACTATCTGAATGTTGATGAAACCCAGAAATTGCATCGGGATTGAATACAACAGTCACCATGCGCACTTTCCTCAATGGGAGTAATGTCTCAAACAGTCTACGCTTTGATCGTTCCCTGGAAGAACAGTAGGAGTTTCCAACGCACATCAGGAGGCATTCTGTAATCTGTGGACTATCTGAGTGTTGATGAAACACAGATATTGCATCGGGATTGAATACAACAGTCACCATGCGCACTTTCCTCCATGGGAGTAATGTCTCAAACAGTCTATGCTTTGATCGTTCCCAGGAAGACCAATAGTAGTTTCCGATGCACATCTGGAGGCATTCTGTAATCTGTGGACTAACTGAGTGTTGATGAAACACAGAAATTGCATCGGGAGTGAATACAACAGTCACCATCCGCACTTTTCTCCATGGGAGTAATTCTCAGTCTACGCTTTGATCGTTCCCTGGAAGACCAGTAGAAGTTTCCGAAGCACATCTGGTGGCATTCTGTAATCTATGGACTATCAGAGTGTTGATGAAACACAGAAATAGCATCAGGATTGAATACAACAGTCACCATGCGCACATTCCTCCATGGGAGTAATGTCTCAAATAGTCTACGCTTTGATCGTTCCCTGGAAGACCAGTAGTAGTTTCCGATGCACATCTGGTGGCATTCTGTAATCTGTGGACTAACAGAGTGTTGATGAGACACAGAAATTGCATCGGGATTGAATACAACAGTCAATATTCGCACTTTCCTCCATGGGAGTAATGTCTCAAACAGTCTACGCTTTGATCGTTACCTGGAAGACCAGTAGTAATTTCCGATGCACATCTGGAGGCATTCTGTAATCTGTGGACCTTCACAGTGTTGATGAAACACAGAAATTGCATCGGGATTGAATACAACAGTCACCATGCGCACTTTCCTCCATGGGAGTAATGTCTCAAACAGTCTACGCGTTGATCGTTCCCTGGAAGACCAGTAGTAGTTTCCGATGCAAATCTGGAGAAATTCTGTAATCTGTGGAATATCAGAGTGTTGATGAAACACAGAAGTAGCATCGCGATTGAATACAACAGTCACCATGCGCACTTTCCTCCACGGGAGTAATGTCTCAATCAGTCCACGATTTGATCGGTCGATGGAAGACCAGTAGTAGTTTCCGATGCACATCTGGAGGCAATCTGTAATCTGAGGACTATCAGAGTGTTGATGAAATACAGTAATTGTGTCGGGATTGAATACAACTCTCACCATGCGCACTTTCCTCCTTGGGAGTAATGTCTCAAACATTCTACGCTTTCATCGTTCCCTGTTAGACCAGTACTAGTTCCCGATGCACATCTGGAGGCATTCTGTAATCTGTGGACTATCCGACTGTTGATGAAACACAGAAATTGAATCGGGATTGAATACAACAGTCACCATCCGCACTTTCCTCCATGGGAGTAACGTCTGAAACATTCTACGCTTTGATTGTTTCCTGGAAGACCAGTAGTAGTTTCCGATGCACATCTGGTGGCATTCTGTAATCTGTGGACTGTCAGAGTGTTGATGAAACACAGAAATGGCATCGGGTTTGAATACAACAGTCACCATGCGCACTTTCCTCCATGGGAGCAATGTCTCATACAGTCTACGCGTTGATCGTTCCCTGAAAGACCAGTAGTAGTTTCCGATGCACATCTGGAGGCATTCCGTAATCTGTGGAGTATCAGAGTGTTGATGAAACACAGAAATAGCATCAGGATTGAATACAACAGTCACCATGCGCATTTTCCTCCACGGGAGTGATATCTCAAAGAGTCTACGCTTCGATCGTTTCCTGGAATACTAGTAGTAGTTTCCGATGCATATCTGGTGGCATTCTGTAATCCGTGGACTATCAGAGTGATGATGAAACATAGAAATAGCATCGAGATTGAATACAACAGTCAACATGCGCACTTTCCTCCATGGGAGTAATGTCTCAAACAGTATACGTTTTGATTGTTCCCTGGAAGACCAGTAGTAGTTTCCGATGCATATCTGGAGGCATTCTGCAATCTGTGGACCCTCAAAGTGTAGATGAAACAGAAATTGCATCTAGTTTGAATACAAGAGCACCATCCGCACTTTCCTCCATGGCAGTAATGTCTCAAACAGTCTACGTTTTGATCGTTCCCATGAAGACTAGTAGAAGATTCCGATGCACATCTGGAGGCAATCTGTAAACTGTGGACTATCAGAGTGTTGATGAAACATAGATATTGCATCGGGATGGAATACAACAGTCACCATCCGCACTTTTCTGCATGGGAGTAATTTCTGAAACAGTCTGCGCTTTGATCGTTCCATGGAATACCTGTAGCAGCTTCCGATGCACATCTGGAGGCATTCTGTAATCTGTGGACCTTCAAAGTGTTGATGAAACACAGAAATTGCATCGGGAGTGAATACAACAGTCACAATCCTCACTTTCCTCCATGGGAGTAATGTCTCACACAGTCTATGCTTTGATCGTTCCCAGGAGGACCAGTAGTATTATCCGATGCATATCTGGTGGCAATCTGTAATCTGTGGACCGGAAGACCAGTAGTAGTTTCCGATGCACATCTGGAGGCAATCTGTAATCTGTGGACTATCAGAGTGTTGATGAGACATAGAAATTGCATCATGATGGAATACAACAGTCACCATCCGCACTTTTCTCCATGGGAGTAATATCTAAAACAGCGTAGGCTTTGATCGTTTCCTGGTATACCAGTAGTAGTTTCCGATGCACATATGGAGGCATTCTGTAATCTGTGGACCTTCAAAGTGTTGATGAAACACAGATATTGCCTCAGGAGTGAATACAACAGTCACAATCCGCACTTTCCTCCATGGGAGTAATGTCTTATACATTCTACGCTTTGATCGTTCCAAGGAAGACCATTAGTAGTTTCCGATGCACATCTGGAGACAATCTGTAATCTGTGGACTAGCAGAGTGTTTATGAAACACAGAAATTGCATCGGGATTGAATACAACAGTCACCATCCACACTTTCCTCCATGGGAGTAACGTCTGAAACATTCTACGTTTTGATCGTTTCCTGGAATACCAGTAGTAGTTTCCGATGCACATCTGGAGGCAATCTGTAATCTGTGGACTATCAGAGTGTTGATGAAACATAGAAATTGCATCATGATATAATACAACAGTCACCATCCGCACTTTTCTCCATGGGAGTAATATCTGAAACAGTGTACGCTTTGATCGTTCCATGGAATACCAGTAGTAGCTTCCGATGCACATCTGGAGGCATTCTGTAATCTGTGGACCTTCAAATTGTTGATGAAACACAGAAATTGCATCGGGAGTGAATACAACAGTCACAATCCGCACTTTCTTCCATGGGAGTAATGTCTGATACACTCTACGCTTTGATCGTTCCCAGGAAGACCAGTAGTAGTTTCCCATGCACATATGGAGGCATTCTGAAATCTGTGGACTAACTGAGTGTTGATAAAACACAGAAATTGCAATGGGATTGAATACAACAGTCACAATGCGCACCTTCCTCCATGGAGTAATATCTCAAACAGTCTACGTTTTGATCGTTGCCTGGAAGACCAGTACTAGTTTCCGATGCACATCTGGAGGCATTCTGTAATCTGTGGACTAACTGAATATTGATGAAACACAGAAATGGCATCGGGATTGAATACAACAGTCACCATGCGCACCTTCCTTCATGGGAGTAATGTCTCAAATAGTCTACGCTTTGATCGTTCCCTGGAAGACCAGTAGGAGTTTCCGATCCACATCAGGAGGCATTCTGTAATCTGTGGACTATATGAGTGTTGATGAAACACAGAAATTGCACCGGGATTGAATACAACAGTCACCATACGCACTTTCCTCCATGGGAGTAATGTCTCAAACAGTCTACGCTTTGATCGTTCCCAGGAAGACCAGTAGTAGTTTCCGATGCACATCTGGTGGCATTCTGTAATCTGTGGACTATCAGAGTGATGATGAAACACAGAAATTGCATCGGGATTGAATACAACAGTCACCATGCGCACTTCCTTCCATGGGAGTAATGTCTCAAACAGTCTGCGCTTTGATCGTTCTCTGGAAGACCAGTAGTGGTTTCCAATGCACAACTGGTGGCATTCTGTAATCTGTGGACTATCAGGGTGTTGATAAAACACAGAGAACGCATCGGGATTGAATACAACAGTCAACATGCGCACTTTCCTCCACGTTAGTGATATCTCAAACATTCTACGCTTTGATCGTTCCCTTGAATACCAGTAGTAGTTTCCGATGCACATCTGGTGGCATTCTGAAATCTGTGGACTATCAGAGTGTTGATGAAACACAGAAATAGCATCGGGATTGAATACAACAGTCACCATGCGCACTTTTCTCCATGAGAGTAATGTCTCAAACAGTCAACGCTTTCATCGTTCCCTGGAAGACCAGTAGTAGTCTCCATTGCACATCTGGTGGCATTCTGTAATCTGTGGACAATCAGAGTGTTGATGAAACATAGAAATTGCATCATGATATAATACAACAGTCACCATCCGCACTTTTCTCCATGGGAGTAATATCTGAAACAGTGTACGCTTTGATCGTTCCATGGAATACCAGTAGTAGTTTCCGATGCACATCTGGAGGCATTCTGTAATCTGTGGACCTTCAAAGTGTTGATGAAACACAGAAATTGCATCGGGAGTGAATACAACAGTCACAATCCGCACTTTCCTCCATGGGAGTAATGTCTGATACACTCTACGCTTTGATCGTTCCCAGGAAGACCAGTAGTAGTTTCCCATGCACATATGGAGGCATTCTGAAATCTGTGGACTATCTGAATGTTGATGAAACCCAGAAATTGCATCGGGATTGAATACAACAGTCACCATGCGCACTTTCCTCAATGGGAGTAATGTCTCAAACAGTCTACGCTTTGATCGTTCCCTGGAAGAACAGTAGGAGTTTCCAACGCACATCAGGAGGCATTCTGTAATCTGTGGACTATCTGAGTGTTGATGAAACACAGATATTGCATCGGGATTGAATACAACAGTCACCATGCGCACTTTCCTCCATGGGAGTAATGTCTCAAACAGTCTATGCTTTGATCGTTCCCAGGAAGACCAATAGTAGTTTCCGATGCACATCTGGAGGCATTCTGTAATCTGTGGACTAACTGAGTGTTGATGAAACACAGAAATTGCATCGGGAGTGAATACAACAGTCACCATCCGCACTTTTCTCCATGGGAGTAATTCTCAAACAGTCTACGCTTTGATCGTTCCCTGGAAGACCAGTAGAAGTTTCCGAAGCACATCTGGTGGCATTCTGTAATCTATGGACTATCAGAGTGTTGATGAAACACAGAAATAGCATCAGGATTGAATACAACAGTCACCATGCGCACATTCCTCCATGGGAGTAATGTCTCAAATAGTCTACGCTTTGATCGTTCCCTGGAAGACCAGTAGTAGTTTCCGATGCACATCTGGTGGCATTCTGTAATCTGTGGACTAACAGAGTGTTGATGAGACACAGAAATTGCATCGGGATTGAATACAACAGTCAATATTCGCACTTTCCTCCATGGGAGTAATGTCTCAAACAGTCTACGCTTTGATCGTTACCTGGAAGACCAGTAGTAATTTCCGATGCACATCTGGAGGCATTCTGTAATCTGTGGACCTTCACAGTGTTGATGAAACACAGAAATTGCATCGGGATTGAATACAACAGTCACCATGCGCACTTTCCTCCATGGGAGTAATGTCTCAAACAGTCTACGCGTTGATCGTTCCCTGGAAGACCAGTAGTAGTTTCCGATGCAAATCTGGAGAAATTCTGTAATCTGTGGAATATCAGAGTGTTGATGAAACACAGAAGTAGCATCGCGATTGAATACAACAGTCACCATGCGCACTTTCCTCCACGGGAGTAATGTCTCAATCAGTCCACGATTTGATCGGTCGATGGAAGACCAGTAGTAGTTTCCGATGCACATCTGGAGGCAATCTGTAATCTGAGGACTATCAGAGTGTTGATGAAATACAGTAATTGTGTCGGGATTGAATACAACTCTCACCATGCGCACTTTCCTCCTTGGGAGTAATGTCTCAAACATTCTACGCTTTCATCGTTCCCTGTTAGACCAGTACTAGTTCCCGATGCACATCTGGAGGCATTCTGTAATCTGTGGACTATCCGACTGTTGATGAAACACAGAAATTGAATCGGGATTGAATACAACAGTCACCATCCGCACTTTCCTCCATGGGAGTAACGTCTGAAACATTCTACGCTTTGATTGTTTCCTGGAAGACCAGTAGTAGTTTCCGATGCACATCTGGTGGCATTCTGTAATCTGTTGACTGTCAGAGTGTTGATGAAACACAGAAATGGCATCGGGTTTGAATACAACAGTCACCATGCGCACTTTCCTCCATGGGAGCAATGTCTCATACAGTCTACGCGTTGATCGTTCCCTGAAAGACCAGTAGTAGTTTCCGATGCACATCTGGAGGCATTCCGTAATCTGTGGAGTATCAGAGTGTTGATGAAACACAGAAATAGCATCAGGATTGAATACAACAGTCACCATGCGCATTTTCCTCCACGGGAGTGATATCTCAAAGAGTCTACGCTTCGATCGTTTCCTGGAATACTAGTAGTAGTTTCCGATGCATATCTGGTGGCATTCTGTAATCCGTGGACTATCAGAGTGATGATGAAACATAGAAATAGCATCGAGATTGAATACAACAGTCAACATGCGCACTTTCCTCCATGGGAGTAATGTCTCAAACAGTATACGTTTTGATTGTTCCCTGGAAGACCAGTAGTAGTTTCCGATGCATATCTGGAGGCATTCTGCAATCTGTGGACCCTCAAAGTGTAGATGAAACAGAAATTGCATCTAGTTTGAATACAAGAGCACCATCCGCACTTTCCTCCATGGCAGTAATGTCTCAAACAGTCTACGTTTTGATCGTTCCCATGAAGACTAGTAGAAGATTCCGATGCACATCTGGAGGCAATCTGTAAACTGTGGACTATCAGAGTGTTGATGAAACATAGAAATTGCATCGGGATGGAATACAACAGTCACCATCCGCACTTTTCTGCATGGGAGTAATATCTGAAACAGTCAACGCTTTGATCGTTCCATGGAAAGCTGTAGCAGTTTCCGATGCACATCTGGAGGCATTCTGTAATCTGTGGACCTTCAAAGTGTTGATGAAACACAGAAATTGCATCGGGAGTGAATACAACAGTCACAATCCTCACTTTCCTCCATGGGAGTAATGTCTCACACAGTCTATGCTTTGATCGTTCCCAGGAGGACCAGTAGTATTATCCGATGCATATCTGGTGGCAATCTGTAATCTGTGGACCGGAAGACCAGTAGTAGTTTCCGATGCACATCTGGAGGCAATCTGTAATCTGTGGACTATCAGAGTGTTGATGAGACATAGAAATTGCATCATGATGGAATACAACAGTCACCATCCGCACTTTTCTCCATGGGAGTAATATCTGAAACAGTGTAGGCTTTGATCGTTTCCTGGTATACCAGTAGTAGTTTCCGATGCACATATGGAGGCATTCTGTAATCTGTGGACCTTCAAAGTGTTGATGAAACACAGATATTGCCTCAGGAGTGAATACAACAGTCACAATCCGCACTTTCCTCCATGGGAGTAATGTCTTATACATTCTACGCTTTGATCGTCCCAAGGAAGACCATTAGTAGTTTCCGATGCACATCTGGAGACAATCTGTAATCTGTGGACTAGCAGAGTGTTTATGAAACACAGAAATTGCATCGGGATTGAATACAACAGTCACCATCCACACTTTCCTCCATGGGAGTAACGTCTGAAACATTCTACGTTTTGATCGTTTCCTGGAAGACCAGTAGTAGTTTCCGATGCACATCTGGAGGCAATCTGTAATCTGTGGACTATCAGAGTGTTGATGAAACATAGAAATTGCATCATGATATAATACAACAGTCACCATCCGCACTTTTCTCCATGGGAGTAATATCTGAAACAGTGTACGCTTTGATCGTTCCATGGAATACCAGTAGTAGCTTCCGATGCACATCTGGAGGCATTCTGTAATCTGTGGACCTTCAAATTGTTGATGAAACACAGAAATTGCATCGGGAGTGAATACAACAGTCACAATCCGCACTTTCTTCCATGGGAGTAATGTCTGATACACTCTACGCTTTGATCGTTCCCAGGAAGACCAGTAGTAGTTTCCCATGCACATATGGAGGCATTCTGAAATCTGTGGACTAACTGAGTGTTGATAAAACACAGAAATTGCAATGGGATTGAATACAACAGTCACAATGCGCACCTTCCTCCATGGAGTAATGTCTCAAACGGTCTACGTTTTGATCGTTGCCTGGAAGACCAGTACTAGTTTCCGATGCACATCTGGAGGCATTCTGTAATCTGTGGACTATCTGAATATTGATGAAACACAGAAATGGCATCGGGATTGAATACAACAGTCACCATGCGCACCTTCCTTCATGGGAGTAATGTCTCAAATAGTCTACGCTTTGATCGTTCCCTGGAAGACCAGTAGGAGTTTCCGATCCACATCAGGAGGCATTCTGTAATCTGTGGACTATATGAGTGTTGATGAATCACAGAAATTGCACCGGGATTGAATACAACAGTCACCATACGCACTTTCCTCCATGGGAGTAATGTCTCAAACAGTCTACGCTTTGATCGTTCCCAGGAAGACCAGTAGTAGTTTCCGATGCACATCTGGTGGCATTCTGTAATCTGTGGACTATCAGAGTGTTGATGAAACACAGAAATTGCATCGGGATTGAATACAACAGTCACCATGCGCACTTCCTTCCATGGGAGTAATGTCTCAAACAGTCTGCGCTTTGATCGTTCTCTGGAAGACCTGTAGTGGTTTCCAATGCACAACTGGTGGCATTCTGTAATCTGTGGACTATCAGGGTGTTGATAAAACACAGAGAACGCATCGGGATTGAATACAACAGTCAACATGCGCACTTTCCTCCACGTTAGTGATATCTCAAACATTCTACGCTTTGATCGTTCCCTGGAATACCAGTAGTAGTTTCCGATGCACATCTGGTGGCATTCTGAAATCTGTGGACTATCAGAGTGTTGATGAAACACAGAAATAGCATCGGGATTGAATACAACAGTCACCATGCGCACTTTTCTCCATGAGAGTAATGTCTCAAACAGTCAACGCTTTCATCGTTCCCTGGAAGACCAGTAGTAGTCTCCGTTGCACATCTGGTGGCATTCTGTAATCTGTGGACTAACAGAGTGTTGATGAAACACAGAAATTGCATCGGAATGGAATACAACAGTCAATATTCGCACTTTCCTCAATGGGAGTGATGTCTCAAAAAGTCTACGCTTTGATCGTTTCCTGGAAGACCAGTAGTAATTTCCGATGCACATCTGGAGGCATACTATAATCTGTGGACTATCAGAGTGTTGATGAAACACAGAAATTGCATCGGGATTGATTAAACAGTCACCATGCGCACTTTCCTCCATGGGAGTAATGTCTCAAACAGTCTATGCTTTGATCGTTCCCTGGAAGACCAGTAGTAGTTTCCGATGCACATCTGGAGGCATTCTGTAATCTGTGGACCTTCAAAGTGTTGATGAAACACAGAAATTGCATCGGGATTGAATACAACAGTAACCATGAGCACATTCCTCCATGGGAGTAATGTCTCACACAGTCTATGCTTTGATCGTTCCCAGGAAGACCAGTAGTATTATCCGATTCATATCTGGTGGCAATCTGTATTCTGTGGACTGGAAGACCAGTAGTAGTTACCGATGCACATCTGGAGGCATTCTGTAGTCTGTGGAACGTCAAAGTGTTGATGAAACAAAGAATTTGCATCGGGAGTGAATACAACAGTCACAATCCGCACTTTCCTCCATGGAAGTAATGTCTGATACAGTCTACGTTTTGATCGTTCCCAGGAAGACCAGTAGTAGTTTCCGATGCACATCTGGAGACAATCTGTAATCTGTGGACTAGCAGAGTGTTTATGAAACACAGAAATTGCATCGGGATTGAATACAACAGACACCATCCGCACTTTCCTCCATGGGAGTAACGTCTGAAACATTCTACGCTTTGATCGTTTCCTGGAAGACCAGTAGTAGTTTCCGATGCACATCTCGAGGCAGTCTGTAATCTGTGGACTATCAGAGTGTTGATGAAACATAGAAATAGCATCATGATATAATACAACAGTCACCATCCGCACTTTTCTCCATGGGAGTAATATCTGAAACCGTGTACGCTTTGATCGTTCCATGGAATACCAGTAGTAGCTTCCGATGCACATCTGGAGGCATTCTGTAATCTGTGGACCTTCAAATTGTTGATGAAACACAGAAATTGCATCGGGAGTGAATACAACAGTCACAATCCGCACTTTCTTCCATGGGAGTAATGTCTGATACACTCTACGCTTTGATCGTTCCCAGGAAGACCAGTAGTAGTTTCCCATGCACATATGGAGGCATTCTGAAATCTATGGACTAACTGAGTGTTGATAAAACACAGAAATTGCAATGGGATTGAATACAACAGTCACAATGCGCACTTTCCTCCATGGGAGTAATGTCTCAAACAGTCTACGCTTTAATCGTTGCCTGGAAGACCAGTAGTAGTTTCCGATGCACATATGGAGGCATTCTGTAATCTGTGGACTATCTGAATATTGATGAAACACAGAAATTGCATCGGGATTGAATACAACAGTCACCATGCGCACCTTCCTTCATGGGAGTAATGTCTCAAACAGTCTACGCTTTGATCGTTCCCTGGAAGACCAGTAGGAGTTTCCGATCCACATCAGGAGGCATTCTGTAATCTGTGGACTATATGAGTGTTGATGAAACACAGAAATTGCATCGGGATTGAATACAACAGTCACCATGCGCACTTTCCTCCATGGGAGTAATGTCTCAAACAGTCTACGCTTTGATCGTTCCCATTTGGACCAGTAGTAGTTTCCGATGCACATCTGGTGGCATTCTGTAATCTGTGGACTATCAGAGTGTTGATGAAACACAGAAATTGCATCGGGATTGAATTCAACAGTCACCATGCGCACTTCCCTCCATGGGAGTAATGTCTCAAACAGTCTGCGCTTTGATCGTTCTCTGGAAGACCTGTAGTGGTTTCCAATGCACAGCTGGTGGCATTCTGTAATCTGTCTACTATCAGGGTGTTGATAAAACACAGAGAATGCATCGGGATTGAATAAAACAGTCACCATGCTCATTTTCCTCCACGGGAGTGATATCTCAAACATTCTACGCTTTGATCGTTCCCTGGAATACCAGTAGTAGTTTCCGATGCACATCTGGTAGCATTCTGAAATCTGTGGACTATCAGAGTGTTGATGAAACACAGACATAGCATCGGGATTGAATACAACTGTCACCATGCGCACTTTTCTCCATGGGAGTAATGTCTCAAACAGTCAACGCTTTGATCGTTCCCTGGAAGACCAGTAGTAGTCTCCATTGCACATCTGGTGGCATTCTGTAATCTGTGGACTAACAGAGTGTTGATGAAACACAGAAATTGCATCGGGATTGAATACAACAGTCAATATTCGCACTTTCCTCAATGGGAGTGATGTCTCAAACAGTCTACGCTTTGATCGTTTCCTGGAAGACCAGTAGTAATTTCCGATGCACATCTGGAGGCATACTGTAATCTGTGGACTATCAGAGTGTTGATGAAACACAGAAATTGCATCGGGATTGATTACAACAGTCACCATGCGCACTTTCCTCCATGGGAGTAATGTCTCAAACAGTGTATGCTTTGATCGTTCCCTGGAAGACCAGTAGTAGTTTCCGATGCACATCTGAAGGCATTCTGTATTATGTGGACTGGAAGACCAGTAGTAGCTTCCGATGCACATCTGGAGGCATTCTGTAATCTGTGGAACTTCGAAGTGTTGATGAAACACAGAAATTGCATCGGGATTGAATACAACAGTCACCATGCGCACTTTCCTCCAAGGGAGTATTGTCTCAAACTGTCTACACTTTGACCGTTCCCTGGAAGACCAGCAGTAGTTTCCGACGACGTCTGGAGGCATTCTGTAATCTGTGGACCCTCATAGTGTTGATGAAACACAGAAATTGCATCGAGTTTGAATACAACAGTCACCATCCGCACTTTCCTCCATGGCAGTAATGTCTCAAACAGTCTACGGTTTGATCGTTCCCAGGAGGACCAGTAGTATTATCCGATGCATATCTGGTGGCAATCTGTAATCTGTGGACTGGAAGACCAGTAGTAGTTTCCGATGCACATCTGGAGGCAATCTGTAATCTGTGGACTATCAGAGTGTTGATGAAACATAGAAATTGCATCATGATGGAATACAACAGTCACCATCCGCACTTTCCTCCATGGGAGTAATATCTGAAACAGTGTTGGGTTTGATTGTTCCCTGGTATACGAGTAGTAGTTTCCGATGCACATATGGAGGCATTGTGTAATCTGTGGACCTTCAAAGTGTTGATGAAACACAGAAATTGCATCGGGAGTGAATACAACAGTCACAATCCGCACATTCCTCCATGGGAGTAATGTCTGATACAGTCTACGCTTTGATCGTTCCCAGGAAGACCAGTAGCAGTTTCCCATGCACATCTGGAGACAATCTGTAATCTGTGGACTAGCAGAGTGTTTATGAAACACAGAAATTGCATCGGGTTTGAATACAACAGTCACCATCCACACTTTCCTCCATGGGAGTAACGTCTGAAACATTCTACGCTTTGATCGTTTTTTGGAAGACCAGTAGTAGTTTCCGATGCACATCTGGAGGCAATCTGTAATCTGTGGACTATCAGAGTGTTGATGAAACATAGAAATTGCATCATGATATAATACAACAGTCACCATCCGCACATTTCTCCATGGGAGTAATATCTGAAACAGTGTAAGCTTTGATCGTTCCATGGAATACCAGTAGTAGCTTCCGATGCACATCTGGAGGCATTCTGTAATCTGTGGACCTTCAAATTGTTGATGAAACACAGAAATTGCATCGGGAGTGAATACAACAGTCACAATCCGCACTTTCTTCCATGGGAGTAATGTCTGATACACTCTACGCTTTGATCGTTCCCAGGAAGACCAGTAGTAGTTTCCCATACACATATGGAGGCATTCTGAAATCTGTGGACTAACTGAGTGTTGATAAAACACAGATATTGCAATGGGATTGAATACAACAGTCACAATGCGCACTTTCCTCCATGGGAGTAATGTCTCAAACAGTCTACGCTTTGATCGTTGCCTGGAAGACCAGTAGTAGTTTCCGATGCACATCTGGAGGCATTCTGTAATCTGTGCACTATCTGAATATTGATGAAACACAGAAATTGCATCGGGATTGAATACAACAGTCACCATGCGCACCTTCCTTCTTGGGAGTAATGTCTCAAACAGTCTACGCTTTGATCGTTCCCTGGAAGACCAGTAGGAGTTTCCGATCCACATCAGAAGGCATTCTGTAATCTGTGGACTATATGAGTGTTGATAAATCACAGAAATTGCATCGGGATTGAATACAACAGTCACCATGCGCACTTTTCTCCATGGGCGTAATGTCTCAAACAGTCAACGCTTTGATCGTTCCCTGGAATACCAGTAGTAGTCTCCGTTGCACATCTGGTGGCATTCTGTAATCTGTGGACTAACAGAGTGTTGATGAAACACAGAAATTGCATCGGGTTTGAATACAACAGTCAATATTCGCACTTTCCTCCATGGGAGTTATGTCTCAAACAGTCTACGATTTGATCGTTTCCTGGAAGACCAGTAGTAATTTCCGATGCACATCTGGAGGCATACTGTAATCAGTGGACTATCAGAGTGTTGAAACACAGAAATTGCATCGGGATTGATTACAACAGTCACCATCCGCACTTTTCTCCATGGGAGTAATATCTGAAACAGAGTAGGCTTTGATCGTTCCCTGGAATACCAGTAGTAGTTTCCGATGCACATATGGAGGCATTCTGTAATCTGTGGAACTTCAAAGTGTTGATGAAACACAGAAATTGCATCGGGAGTGAATACAACAGTCACAATCCGCACTTTCCTCCATGGGAGTAATGTCTGATACAGTCTACGCATTGATCGTTCCCAGGAAGACCAGTAGTAGTTTCCGATGCACATCTGGAGACAATCTGTAATCTGTGGACTATCAGAGTGTTTATGAAACACAGAAATTGCATCGGGATTGAATACAACAGGCACCATCCGCACTTCCCTCCATGGGAGTAACGTCTGAAACATTCTACGCTTTGATCGTTTCCTGGAAGACCATTAGTAGTTTCCGATGCACATCTGGAGGCAATCTGTAATCTGTGGACTATCAGAGTGTTGATGAAACATAGAAATTGCATCATGATGGAATACAACAGTCACCATCCGCACTTTTCTCCATGGGAGTAATATCTGAAACAGTTAACGCTTTGATCGTTCAATGGAATACCAGTAGTAGCTTCCGATGCACATCTGGAGGCATTCTGTAATCTGTGGACCTTCAAAGTGTTGATGAAACACTGAAATTGCATCGGGGTTGATAACAACAGTCACCATGCGCACTTTCCTCCACGGGAGTAATGTCTCAAACAGTCCACGCTTTGATCGTTTGATGGAAGACCAGTAAAAGTTACTGATGAACATCTGGAGGCATTCTGTAATCTGTGGACTATCTGAGTGTTGATGAAACACAGAAATTGCATCGGGATTGAATACAACAGTCACCATGCGCACTTTTCTCCATGGGAGTCATGTCTCAAAGAGTCTACGCTTTGATCGTTCCCAGGAAGGCCAGTAGTATTTTCCGATGCACATCTGGAGGCAATCTGAAATCTGTGGACAATCAGAGTGTTGATGAAACACAGAAATTGCATCGGGATTGAATACTACACTCACCATGCGCACTTTCCTCCACGGGAGTAATGTCTCAAACATTCTACGCTTTGATCGTTCCCTGTTAGACCAGTAGTAGTTCTCGATGCACATCTGGAGGCATTCTGTAATCTGTGGACTATCAGAGTGTTGATGAAACACAGAAATTGAATCGGGATTGAATACAACAGTCACCATCCGCACTTTCCTCCATGGGAGTAATGTCTGAAACAGTCTACGCTTTGATCGTTCCCTGGAAAACCATTAGTAGTTTCCAGTGCACATCTGGAGGAATTCTGTAATCTGTGGACCTTCAAAATGTTGATGAAACACAGAAATTGCATCGGGATTGAATACAACAGTCACCATCCGCACTTTCCTCCATGGGAGTAACGTCTGAAACTGTCTACGCTTTGATCGTTCCCAGGAAGACCAGTAGTAGTTTCCGATGCACATCTAGAGGCAATCTGTAATCTGTGGACTATCAGAGTGTTGATGAAAGACAGAAATTGCATCGGTATTGAATACAACAGTCACCATGCGCACTTTCTTCCATGGGAGTAATGTCTCAAACAGTTTACGCTTTGATCGTTCACAGGAAGACCAGTAGTAGTTTCCGATGCACATCTGGAGGCATTCTGTAGTCTGTGGACCTTCAAAGTGTTGATGAAACACAGATATTGCATCATGATTGAATACAACAGTCACCATGCGCACTTTCCTCCATGGGAGTAATATCTCAATCGGTCTATGCTTTGATCGTTCCCACGAAGACCAGTAGTAGTTTCCGATCCACATCTGGTGGCATTCTGTAATCTGTAACCTGTCAGAGTGTTGATGAAACACAGAAATGGCATCGGGTTTGAATACAACAGTCACCATGCGCACTTTCCTCCATGGGAGTAATCTCTCAAACAGTCTACACTTTGATCGTTCCGTGGAAGACCAGTAGAAGTTTCCGATGCACATCTGGTGGCATTCTGTAATCTATGGACTATCAGATTGTTGATGAAACACAGAAACTGCATCGGGATTGAATACAACAGTCACCACGCGCACTTTCCTCCATGGGAGTAATGTCTAAAAGAGTTTACGCTTTGATCGTTCCCTGGAAGACCAGTAGTAGTTTCCGATGCACATCTGGAGGCAATCTGTAATCTGTGGACTATCAGAGTGTTGATGAAACATAGAAATTGCGTCATGATATAATACAACAGTCACCATCCGCACTTTTCTCCCAGGGAGTAATATCTGAAACAGTGTACGCTTTGATCGTTCCATGGAATACCAGTAGTAGCTTCCGATGCACATCTGGAGGCATTCTGTAATCTGTGGACCTTCAAATTGTTGATGAAACACAGAAATTGCATCGGGAGTGAATACAACAGTCACAATCCGCACTTTCTTCCATGGGAGTAATGTCTGATACACTCTACGCTTTGATCGTTCCCAGGAAGACCAGTAGTAGTTTCCCAAGCACATATGGAGGCATTCTGAAATCTGTAGACTAACTGAGTGTTGATAAAACACAGAAATTGCAATGGGAATGAATACAACAGTAACAATGCGCACTTTCCTCCATGGGAGTAATGTCTCAAACAGTCTACGATTTGATCGTTGCCTGGAAGACCAGTAGTAGTTTCCGATGCACATCTGGAGGCATTCTGTAATCTGTGGACTATCTGAATGTTGATGAAACGCAGAAATTGCATCGGGATTGAATACAACAGTCAAAATGCGCACTTTCCTCCATAGGAGTAATTCTCATACAGTCTAAACTTTGATCGTTCCCTAGAAGACCAGTAGTAGTTTCCGATGCACATCTGGAGCCATTCTGTAATCTGTGGACTATCGGAGTGTTGATGAAACACAAAAATTCCATCGGGATTGATTACAACAGTCACCATCCGCACTTTTCTCCATGGGATTAATATCTGAAACAGAGTAGGCTTTGATCGTTCCCTGGAATACCAGTAGTAGTTTCCGATGCACATATGGAGGCATTCTGTAATCTGTGGAGCTTCAAAGTGTTGATGAAACACTGAAATTGCATCGGGGTTGATAACAACAGTCACCATCCGCACTTTCCTCCATGGGAGTAACGTCTGAAACATTCTACGCTTTGATCGTTTCCTGGAAGACCATTAGTAGTTTCCGATGCACATCTGGAGGCAATCTGTAATCTGTGGACTATCAGAGTGTTGATGAAACATAGAAATTGCATCATGATGGAATACAACAGTCACCATCCGCACTTTTCTCCATGGGAGTAATATCTGAAACAGTTAACGCTTTGATCGTTCAATGGAATACCAGTAGTAGCTTCCGATGCACATCAGGAGGCATTCTGTAATCTGTGGAGCTTCAAAGTGTTGATGAAACACTGAAATTGCATCGGGGTTGATAACAACAGTCACCATGCGCACTTTCCTCCACGGGAGTAATGTCTCAAACAGTCCACGCTTTGATCGTTCGATGGAAGACCAGTAGTAGTTATTGATGAACATCTGGAGGCATTCTGTAATCTGTGGACTATCTGAGTGTTGATGAAACACAGAAATTGCATCGGGATTGAATACAACAGTCACCATGCGCACTTTTCTCCATGGGAGTCATGTCTCAAAGAGTCTACGCTTTAATCGTTCCCAGGAAGGCCAGTAGTATTTTCCGATGCACATCTGGAGGCAATCTGAAATCTGTGGACAATCAGAGTGTTGATGAAACACAGAAATTGCATCGGGATTGAATACAACACTCACCATGCGCACTTTCCTCCATGGGAGTAATGTCTCAAACATTCTACGCTTTGATCGTTCCCTGTTAGACCAGTAGTAGTTCTCGATGCACATCTGGAGGCATTCTGTAATCTGTGGACTATCAGAGTGTTGATGAAACACAGAAATTGAATCGGGATTGAATACAACAGTCACCATCCGCACTTTCCTCCATGGGAGTAATGTCTGAAACAGTCTACGCTTTGATCGTTCCCTGGAAAACCATTAGTAGTTTCCAGTGCACATCTGGAGGAATTCTGTAATCTGTGGACCTTCAAAATGTTGATGAAACACAGAAATTGCATCGGGATTGAATACAACAGTCACCATCCGCACTTTCCTCCATGGGAGTAACGTCTGAAACTGTCTACGCTTTGATCGTTCCCAGGAAGACCAGTAGTAGTTTCCGATGCACATCTAGAGGCAATCTGTAATCTGTGGACTATCAGGGTGTTGATGAAAGACAGAAATTGCATCGGTATTGAATACAACAGTCACCATGCGCACTTTCTTCCATGGGAGTAATGTCTCAAACAGTTTACGCTTTGATCGTTCACAGGAAGACCAGTAGTAGTTTCCGATGCACATCTGGAGGCATTCTGTAGTCTGTGGACCTTCAAAGTGTTGATGAAACACAGATATTGCATCATGATTGAATACAACAGTCACCATGCGCACTTTCCTCCATGGGAGTAATATCTCAAACGGTCTATGCTTTGATCGTTCCCAGGAAGACCAGTAGTAGTTTCCGATCCACATCTGGTGGCCTTCTGTAATCTGTAACCTGTCAGAGTGTTGATGAAACACAGAAATGGCATCGGGTTTGAATACAACAGTCACCATGCGCACTTTCCTCCATGGGAGTAATCTCTCAAACAGTCCACGCTTTGATCGTTCCGTGGAAGACCAGTAGAAGTTTCCGATGCACATCTGGTGGCATTCTGTAATCTATCGACTATCAGATTGTTGATGAAACACAGAAACTGCATCGGGATTGAATACAACAGTCACCACGCGCACTTTCCTCCATGGGAGTAATGTCTAAAAGAGTTTACGCTTTGATCGTTCCCTGGAAGACCAGTAGTAGTTTCCGATGCACATCTGGAGGCAATCTGTAATCTGTGGACTATCAGAGTGTTGATGAAACATAGAAATTGCATCATGATATAATACAACAGTCACCATCCGCACTTTTCTCCCTGGGAGTAATATCTGAAACAGTGTACGCTTTGATCGTTCCATGGAATACCAGTAGTAGCTTCCGATGCACATCTGGAGGCATTCTGTAATCTGTGGACCTTCAAATTGTTGATGAAACACAGAAATTGCATCGGGAGTGAATACAACAGTCACAATCCGCACTTTCTTCCATGGGAGTAATGTCTGATACACTCTACGCTTTGATCGTTCCCAGGAAGACCAGTAGTAGTTTCCCAAGCCCATATGGAGCATTCAGAAATCTGTGGACTAACTGAGTGTTGATAAAACACAGAAATTGCAATGGGAATGAATACAACAGTCACAATGCGCACTTTCCTCCATGGGAGTAATTCTCAAACAGTCTACGCATAGATCGTTCCCTGGAAGACCAGTAGTAGATTCCGATGCACATCTGGTGGAATTCTGTAATCTGTGGACTACCAGAGTGTTGAAGAAACACAGAAATAGCATCGGGATGAATAAAACAGTCACCATGCGCACTTTCCTCATTAGGAGTAATGTCTCAAACAGTCTACGCTTTGATCGTTCTCTGGACGACCAGTAGTAGTTTCCGATGCACATCCGAAAGCATTCTGTAATCTGTGGACTATCAGAATGTTGATGAAACACAGAAATTGCATAGGTTTTGAATACAACAGTCACCATGCGCGCTTCCCTCCATGGGAGTAATGTCTCAAACAGTCTGCGCTTTGATCGTTCCCTGGAAGACCTGTAGTGGTTTCCAATGCACAACTGGTGGCATTCTGTAATCTGTGGACTATCAGGGTGTTGATAAAACACAGAGAATGCATCGGGATTCAATACAACAGTCACCATGCGCACTTTTCTAAATGGGAGTAATGTCTCAAACAGTCAACGCTTTGATCGTTCCCTATAATACCAGTAGTAGTCTCCGTTGCACATCTGGTGGCATTCTGTAAACTGTGGACTAACAGAGTGTTGATGAAACACAGAAATTGCATCGGGATTGATTACAACAGTCACCATGCGCACTTTCCTCCATGGGAGTAATGTCTCAAACAGTCTATGATTTGATCGTTCCCTGGAAGACCAGTAGTAGTTTCCGATGCACATCTGGAGGCATTCTGTAATCTGTGGACCTTCAAAGTGTTGATGAAACACAGAAATTGCATCGGGATTGAATACAACAGTCACCATGCGCACTTTCCTCCACGGGAGTAATGTCTCAAACAGTCTACGCTTTGATCGTTCCCTGGAAGACCAGCAGTAGTTTCCGATGCACATCTGGAGGCATTCTGTAATCTGTGGACCCTCAAAGTGTTGATGAATCACAGAAATTGCATCGAGTTTGAATACAACAGTCACCATCTGCACTTTCCTCTATGGCAGTAATGTCTCAAAACAGTCTACGCTTTGATCGTTCCCAGGAAGACCAGTAGTAGTTTCCGATGCACATCTGGAGGCAATCTGTAATCTGTGGACTATCAGAGTGTTGATGAAACATTGAAATTGCATCATGATGGAATACAACAGTCACCATCCCCACTTTTCTCCATGGGAGTAATATCTGAAACAGTGTACGCTTTGATCGTTCCATGGAATACCAGTAGTAGCTTCCGATGCACATCTGGAGGCATTCTGTAATCTGTGGACCTTCAAAGTGTTGATGAAACACAGAAATTGCATCGGGATTGATAACAACAGTCACCATGCGCAATTTCCTCCACGGGAGTAATGTCTCAAACAGTCCACGCTTTGATCGTTCGATGGAAGACCAGTAGTAGTTTCCGATGCACATCTGGAGGCATTCTGTAATCTGTGGACTATCTGAGTGTTGATGAAACACAGAAATGGCATCGGGATTGAATACAACAGTCACCATGCCCACTTATCTCCATGGGAGTAATGTCTCAAAGAGTCTACGCTTTGATCGTTCCCAGGAAGGCCAGTAGTATTTTCAGATGCACATCTGGAGGCAATCTGAAATCTGTGGACAATCAGAGTGTTGATGAAACACAGAAAGTGCATCGGGATTGAATACAACACTCACCATGTGCACTTTCCTCCATGGGAGTAATGTCTCAAAGATTCTACGCTTTGATCGTTCCCTGTTAGACCAGTAGTAGTTCTCGATGCACATCTGGAGGCATTCTGTAATCTGTGGACTATCAGAGTGTTGATCAAACACAGAAATTGAATCGGGATTGAATACAACAGTCACCATCCGCACTTTCCTCCATGGGAGTAATGTCTGAAACAGTCTACGCTTTGATCGTTCCCTGGAAGACCATTAGTAGTTTCCGGTGCACATCTGAAGGAATTCTGTAATCTATGGACCTTCAAAATGTTGATGAAACACAGAAATTGCATCGAGTTTGAATACAACAGTCACCATCCGCACTTTCCTCCATGGCAGTAATGTCTCAAACAGTCTACGTTTTGATCGTTCACAGGAAGACCAGTAGTAGTTTCCGATGCACATCTGGAGGCAATCTGTAATCTGTGGACTATCAGAGTGTTGATGAAACATAGAAATTGCATCATGATGGAATACAACAGTCACCATCCCCACTTTTCTCCATGGGAGTAATATCTGAAACAGTGTAGGCTTTGATCGTTCCCTGGAATACCAGTAGTAGTTTCCGATGCACATATGGAGGCATTCTGTAATCTGTGGACCTTCAAAGTGTTGATGAAACACAGAAATTGCATCGGGAGTGAATACAACAGTCACAATCCGCACTTTCCTCCATGGGAGTAATGATGATACAGTCTACGCATTGATCGTTCCCAGGAAGACCAGTAGTAGTTTCCGATGCACATCTGGAGACAATCTTTAATCTGTGGACTATCAGAGTGTTTATGAAACACAGAAATGCATCGGGATTGAATACAACAGTCACCATCCGCACTTTCCTCCATGGGAGTAACGTCTGACACATTCTACGCTTTGATCGTTTCCTGGAAGACCATTAGTAGTTTCCGATGCACATCTGGAGGCAGTCTGTAATCTGTGGACTATCAGAGTGTTGATGAAACATAGAAATTGCAACATGATGGAATACAACAGTCACCATGTACACTTTCCTCCATGGGAGTAATGTCTCAAACAGTCTACGCTTTGATCGTTCCCTGGAAGACCAGTAGTAGTTTCCCATGAACATCTGGAGGCATTCTGTAATCTGTGGACCTTCAAAGTGTTGATGAAACGCAGATATTGCATCGGGATTGAATAAAACAGTCACCATGCGCACTTTCCTCCATGGGAGTAATGTCTCAAACAGTCTATGCTTTAATCGTTCCCAGGAAGACCAGTAGTAGTTTCCGATGCATATCTGGTGGCAATCTGTAATCTGTGGACTATCAGAGTGTTGATGAAACACAGAATTTGCATCGGGATTGAATACAACAGTCACCATCCGCACACTCCTCCATGGGAGTAACGTCTGAAACATTCTAGGCTTTGATAGTTTCCTGGAAGACCAGTAGTAGTTTCCGATGCACATCTGGTGGCATTCTGAAATCTGTAACCTGTCAGAGTGTTGATGAAACACAGAAATGGCATCGGGTTTGAATACAACATTCACCATGCGCACTTTCCTCCATGGGAGTAATGGAGCAAACAGTCCACGCTTTGATCGTTCGATGGAAGACCAAAAGTAGTTTCCGATGCACATCTGGAGGCATTCTGTAATCTGTGGACTATCTGAGTGTTGATGAAACACAGAAATTGCATCGGGATTGAATACAACAGTCAGCATGCGCACTTTTCTCCATGGGAGTAATGTCTCAAAGAGTCTACGCTTTGATCGTTCCCTGGAAGACCAGTAGTATTTACCGATGCACAGCTGGAGGCAATCTGTAATCTGTGGACTATCAGAGTGTTGATGAAACACAGAAATTGCATCGGGATTGAATACAACACTCACCATGCGCACTTTCCTCCATGGGAGTAATGTCTCAAACATTCTACGCTTTGATCGTTCCCTGTTACACCAGTTGTACTTCCCGATGCACATCTGTAGGAATTCTGTAATCTGTGGACTATCAGAGTGTTGATGAAACACAGAAATTGAATCGGGATTGAATACAACAGTCACCATCCGCACTTTCCTCCATGGGAGTAATGTCTGAAACAGTCTACGCTTTGATCGTACATTGGAAGACCATTAGTAGTTTCCGGTGAACATCTGGAGGATTTCTGTAATCTGTGGACCTTCAAAATGTTGATGAAACACAGAAAGTGCATCGGAAGTGAATGCAACAGTCACCATCCGCACTTTCCTCCATGGGAGTGACGTCTGAAACTGTCTACGCTTTTATCGTTCCCAGGAAGACCAGTAGTAGTTTCCGATGCACATCTGGAGGTAATCTGTAATCTGTATACTATCAGAGTGTTGATGAAAAACAGAAATTGCATCGGTATTGAATACAACGATCACCATGCGCACTTTCTTCCATTTTAGTAATGTCTGTAACGGTCTACACTTTGATCCTTCCCTGGAAGACCAGTAGTAGCTTCCGACGCACGTCTGGTGGCATTCTGTAATCTGTGGACTATCAGAGTGTTGATGAAACACAGAAATTGCATCGGCATTGAATACAACAGTCACAATGCGCACTTTCCTCCACGGAAGTAATGTCTCAAACAGTCTACGCTTTGATCGTTCCCTGGAAGACCAGTAGTAGTTTCCGATGCACATCTGGTGGCATTCTGTAATCTGTGGACTATCAAAGTGTTGATGAAACACAGAAATTGCATCGGGATTGAATGCAACATTCACAATACGCACTTTTCTCCATGGGAATAATGTCTAAAACAGTCTACGCTTTGATCGTTCCCTGGAAGACCAGTAGTAGTTTCCGATGCACATCTGGAGGCATTCTGTAATCTGTGGAGCTTCAAAGTGTTGATGAAACACAGAAATTGCATCGGGATTGATAACAACAGTCACCATGCGCAATTTCCTCCACGGGAGTAATGTCTCAAACAGTCCACACTTTGATCGTTCGATGGAAGACCAGTAGTAGTTTCCGATGCACATCTGGAGGCATTCTGTAATCTGTGGACTATCTGAGTGTTGATGAAACACAGAAATGGCATCGGGATTGAATACAACAGTCACCATGCCCACTTATCTCCATGGGAGTAATGTCTCAAAGAGTCTACGCTTTGATCGTTCCCAGGAAGGCCAGTAGTATTTTCAGATGCACATCTGGAGGCAATCTGAAATCTGTGGACAATCAGAGTGTTGATGAAACACAGAAAGTGCATCGGGATTGAATACAACACTCACCATGTGCACTTTCCTCCATGGGAGTAATGTCTCAAAGATTCTACGCTTTGATCGTTCCCTGTTAGACCAGTAGTAGTTCTCGATGCACATCTGGAGGCATTCTGTAATCTGTGGACTATCAGAGTGTTGATCAAACACAGAAATTGAATCGGGATTGAATACAACAGTCACCATCCGCACTTTCCTCCATGGGAGTAATGTCTGAAACAGTCTACGCTTTGATCGTTCCCTGGAAGACCATTAGTAGTTTCCGGTGCACATCTGAAGGAATTCTGTAATCTATGGACCTTCAAAATGTTGATGAAACACAGAAATTGCATCGAGTTTGAATACAACAGTCACCATCCGCACTTTCCTCCATGGCAGTAATGTCTCAAACAGTCTACGTTTTGATCGTTCACAGGAAGACCAGTAGTAGTTTCCGATGCACATCTGGAGGCAATCTGTAATCTGTGGACTATCAGAGTGTTGATGAAACATAGAAATTGCATCATGATGGAATACAACAGTCACCATCCCCACTTTTCTCCATGGGAGTAATATCTGAAACAGTGTAGGCTTTGATCGTTCCCTGGAATACCAGTAGTAGTTTCCGATGCACATATGGAGGCATTCTGTAATCTGTGGACCTTCAAAGTGTTGATGAAACACAGAAATTGCATCGGGAGTGAATACAACAGTCACAATCCGCACTTTCCTCCATGGGAGTAATGATGATACAGTCTACGCATTGATCGTTCCCAGGAAGACCAGTAGTAGTTTCCGATGCACATCTGGAGACAATCTTTAATCTGTGGACTATCAGAGTGTTTATGAAACACAGAAATGGATCGGGATTGAATACAACAGTCACCATCCGCACTTTCCTCCATAGGAGTAACGTCTGACACATTCTACGCTTTGATCGTTTCCTGGAAGACCATTAGTAGTTTCCGATGCACATCTGGAGGCAGTCTGTAATCTGTGGACTATCAGAGTGTTGATGAAACATAGAAATTGCACATGATGGAATACAACAGTCACCATGCACACTTTCCTCCATGGGAGTAATGTCTCAAACAGTCTACGCTTTGATCGTTCCCTGGAAGACCAGTAGTAGTTTCCCATGCACATCTGGAGGCATTCTGTAATCTGTGGACCTTCAAAGTGTTGATGAAACATAGAAATTGCAACATGATGGAATACAACAGTCACCATGCGCACTTTCCTCCATGGGAGTAATGTCTCAAACAGTCTATGCTTTAATCGTTCCCAGGAAGACCAGTAGTAGTTTGCGATGCATATCTGGTGGCAATCTGTAATCTGTGGACTATCAGAGTGTTGATGAAACACAGAAATTGCATCGGGATTGAATACAACAGTCACCATCCGCACACTCCTCCATGGGAGTAACGTCTGAAACATTCTAGGCTTTGATAGTTTCCTGGAAGACCAGTAGTAGTTTCCGATGCACATCTGGTGGCATTCTGAAATCTGTAACCTGTCAGAGTGTTGATGAAACACAGAAATGGCATCGGGTTTGAATACAACATTCACCATACGCACTTTCCTCCATGGGAGTAATGGAGCAAACAGTCCACGCTTTGATCGTTCGATGGAAGACCAAAAGTAGTTTCCGATGCACATCTGGAGGCATTCTGTAATCTGTGGACTATCTGAGTGTTGATGAAACACAGAAATTGCATCGGGATTGAATACAACAGTCAGCATGCGCACTTTTCTCCATGGGAGTAATGTCTCAAAGAGTCTACGCTTTGATCGTTCCCTGGAAGACCAGTAGTATTTACCGATGCACATCTGGAGGCAATCTGTAATCTGTGGACTATCAGAGTGTTGATGAAACACAGAAATTGCATCGGGATTGAATACAACACTCACCATGCGCACTTTCCTCCATGGGAGTAATGTCTCAAACATTCTACGCTTTGATCGTTCCCTGTTACACCAGTTGTACTTCCCGATGCACATCTGTAGGAATTCTGTAATCTGTGGACTATCAGAGTGTTGATGAAACACAGAAATTGAATCGGGATTGAATACAACAGTCACCATCCGCACTTTCCTCCATGGGAGTAATGTCTGAAACAGTCTACGCTTTGATCGTACATTGGAAGACCATTAGTAGTTTCCGGTGAACATCTGGAGGATTTCTGTAATCTGTGGACCTTCAAAATGTTGATGAAACACAGAAAGTGCATCGGAAGTGAATGCAACAGTCACCATCCGCACTTTCCTCCATGGGAGTGACGTCTGAAACTGTCTACGCTTTTATCGTTCCCAGGAAGACCAGTAGTAGTTTCCGATGCACATCTGGAGGCAATCTGTAATCTGTATACTATCAGAGTGTTGATGAAAAACAGAAATAGCATCGGTATTGAATACAACGATCACCATGCGCACTTTCTTCCATTTTAGTAATGTCTGTAACGTTCTACACTTTGATCCTTCCCTGGAAGACCAGTAGTAGCTTCCGACGCACGTCTGGTGGCATTCTGTAATCTGTGGACTATCAGAGTGTTGATGAAACACAGAAATTGCATCGGCATTGAATACAACAGTCACAATGCGCACTTTCCTCCACGGAAGTAATGTCTCAAACAGTCTACGCTTTGATCGTTCCCTGGAAGACCAGTAGTAGTTTCCGATGCACATCTGGTGGCATTCTGTAATCTGTGGACTATCAAAGTGTTGATGAAACACAGAAATTGCATCGGGATTGAATACAACATTCACAATACGCACTTTTCTCCATGGGAATAATGTCTAAAACAGTCTACGCTTTGATCGTTCCCTGGAAGACCAGTAGTAGTTTCCGATGCACATCTGGAGGCATTCTGTAATCTGTGGAGCTTCAAAGTGTTGATGAAACACAGAAATTGCATCGGGAGTGAATACAACTGTCACAGTCCGAACTTCCTCAATGGGAGTAATGTCTGGTACAGTCTACGCTTTGATCGTTCAGAGGAAGAACAGTAGTACTTTCCGATGCACATCTGGAGACAATCTGTATTCTGTGGACTATCAGAGTGTTGATGAAACACAGAAATTGCATTGGGATTGAATACAACAGTCACAATGCGTACTTTCCTCCATGGGAGTAATGTCTCAAACAGTATACGCTTTGATCGTTCACAGGAAGACCAGTAGTAGTTTCCGATGCACATCTGGAGGCATTCTGTAATCTGTGGACCTTCAAAGTGTTGATGAAACACAGAAATTGCATCGGGATTGAATACAACAGTCACCATGCGCACTTTCCTCCATGGGAGTAATGTCTCAAACAGTGTATGCTTTGATCGTTCCCAGGAAGACCAGTAGTAGTTTCCGATGCATATCTGGTGGCAATCTGTAATCTGTGGACTATCGGAGTGTTGATGAAACACAGAAATTGCATTGGGATTGAATACAACAGTCACCATTGGCACTTTCCTCCACGGGAGTAACGTCTCAAACAATCTACGCTTTGATCGTTCCCTGGAAGACCGGTAGTAGTTTCCCATGCACATCTGGAGGTATTATGTAATCTGTGGACATTCAAAGTGTTGATGAAACACAGAAATTGAATCGAGATTGAATACAACAAGCACCATGCGCACTTTCCTCCACAGGAGTAATGTCTGAAACAGTCTACTTCTTGATCGTTCCCTGGAAGACCAGCAGTAGTTTCCGATGCACGTCTGGAGGCAATCTGACATCTGTGGACTACCAGAGTGTTGATGAAACACAGAAATTGCATCGGGATTGAATACAACAGTCACCATCCGCACTTTCCACTATGGGAGTAATGTCTGAAACGGTCCTCTCTTTAATCGTTCCCTGGAAGACCAGTAGAAGTTTCCAATGCACATCTGGTGGCATTCTGTAATCTGTGGACTATCAGAGTGTTGATGAAACACAGAAATTGCATCGGGATTGAATACAACAGTCACTATCCGCACATTCCTCCATGGGAGTAATGTCTCAAACAGTCTACGCTTTGATCGTTCCCTGGAAGACCAGTAGTAGTTTCCGATGCACATCTGGTGGCATTCTGTAATCTGTGGACTATCAAAGTGTTGATGAAACACAGAAATTGCATCGGGATTGAATACAACATTCACAATACGCACTTTTCTCCATGGGAATAATGTCTAAAACAGTCTACGCTTTGATCGTTCCCTGGAAGACCAGTAGTAGTTTCCGATGCACATCTGGAGGCATTCTGTAATCTGTGGAGCTTCAAAGTGTTGATGAAACACAGAAATTGCATCGGGAGTGAATACAACTGTCACAGTCCGAACTTCCTCAATGGGAGTAATGTCTGGTACAGTCTACGCTTTGATCGTTCAGAGGAAGAACAGTAGTACTTTCCGATGCACATCTGGAGACAATCTGTATTCTGTGGACTATCAGAGTGTTGATGAAACACAGAAATTGCATTGGGATTGAATACAACAGTCACAATGCGTACTTTCCTCCATGGGAGTAATGTCTCAAACAGTATACGCTTTGATCGTTCACAGGAAGACCAGTAGTAGTTTCCGATGCACATCTGGAGGCATTCTGTAATCTGTGGACCTTCAAAGTGTTGATGAAACACAGAAATTGCATCGGGATTGAATACAACAGTCACCATGCGCACTTTCCTCCATGGGAGTAATGTCTCAAACAGTGTATGCTTTGATCGTTCCCAGGAAGACCAGTAGTAGTTTCCGATGCATATCTGGTGGCAATCTGTAATCTGTGGACTATCGGAGTGTTGATGAAACACAGAAATTGCATTGGGATTGAATACAACAGTCACCATTGGCACTTTCCTCCACGGGAGTAACGTCTCAAACAATCTACGCTTTGATCGTTCCCTGGAAGACCGGTAGTAGTTTCCCATGCACATCTGGAGGTATTATGTAATCTGTGGACATTCAAAGTGTTGATGAAACACAGAAATTGAATCGAGATTGAATACAACAAGCACCATGCGCACTTTCCTCCACAGGAGTAATGTCTGAAACAGTCTACTTCTTGATCGTTCCCTGGAAGACCAGCAGTAGTTTCCGATGCACGTCTGGAGGCAATCTGACATCTGTGGACTACCAGAGTGTTGATGAAACACAGAAATTGCATCGGGATTGAATACAACAGTCACCATCCGCACTTTCCACTATGGGAGTAATGTCTGAAACGGTCCTCTCTTTAATCGTTCCCTGGAAGACCAGTAGAAGTTTCCAATGCACATCTGGTGGCATTCTGTAATCTTTGGGCTATCAGAGTGTTGATGAAACACAGATATTGCATCGGGATTGAATACAACAGTCACCATGTGCACTCTCCTCCACGGGAGTAATGTCTCAAACAGTTTACGCTTTGATCGTTCCCTGGAAGACCAGTAGTAGTTTCCGATGCACATCTGGTGGCATTCTGTAATCTGTGGACTATCAGAGTGTTGATGAAACACAGAAATTGCATCGGGATTGAATACAACAGTCACTATCCGCACATTCCTCCATGGGAGTAATGTCTCAAACAGTCTACGCTTTGATCGTTCCCTGGAAGACCAGTAGTAGTTTACGATGCACATCTGGAGGCAATCTGTAATCTGCGGTCTTTCAAAGTGTTGATGAAACACAGATATTGCATCGGGAGTGAATACAACAGTCACAATCCCCACTTTCCTCCATGGGAGTAATGTCTGAAACAGTCTACGCCTTGATCGGTCCCAATAAGACCAGTAGTAGTTTCCGATGCACATCTGGAGACAATCTTTAATCTGTGGTCTATCAGAGTGTTGATGAAACACAGAGGTTGCATCGGGATTGAATAGAACTTTCACCATGCGCACTTTCCTCCATGGGAGTAATGTCTCAAACAGTTTACGCTTTGATCGTTCCCTAAAGACCAGTAGTGATTTCCGATGCACATCTGGAGACAATCTGTATTCTGTGGACTATCAGAGTGTTGATGGAACACAGAAATTGCATTGGGATTGAATACAACAGTCACCATGCGCACTATCCTCCATGGGAGTAATGTCTCAAACACTTTAAGCTTTGATCGTTAACAGGAAGACCAGTAGTAGTTTCTGATGCACATCTGGAGGCATTCTGTAATCTGTGGACTATCAGAGTGTTGATGAAACACAGAAATTGCATTGGGAATGAATACAGCAGTCACCATGCGCACTTTGCTCCACGGGAGTAATGTCTCAAACAGTCTATGCTTTGATCGTTCCCTGGAAGACCAGTAGTAGTTTCCGATGCACATCTGGAGGCATTCTGTAATCTGTGGACCTTCAAAGTGTTGATGAAACACAGAAAATGCATCGGGATTGAATACAACAGTCACCATGCGCACTTTCCTCCATGGGAGTAATGTCTCAAACAGTGTATGCTTTGATCGTTCCCAGGAAGACCAGTAGTAGTTTCGGATGCATATCTGGTGGCAATCTGTAATCTGTGGACTATCAGAGTGTTGATGAAACACAGAAATTGCATTGGGATTGAATACAACAGTCACAATCCCCACTTTGCTCCATGGGAGTAATGTCTGAAACAGTCTACACCTTGATCGGTCCCAGGAAGACCAGTAGTAGTTTCCGATGCACATCTGGAGACAATCTTTAATCTGTGGACTATCAGAGTGTTGATGAAACACAGAAATTGCATCGGGATTGAATACAACAGTCGCCAACCGCACATTCCTAAATGGGAGTAACGACTGGAACAGTCTACCCTTTGATCGTTCCCTGGAAGACCAGTAGTAGTTTCCGATGCACATCTGAAGGCATTCTGTAATCTGTGGACTTTCAAAGTGTTGATGAAACACAGAAATGGCATCGGGATTGAATTCAACAGTCACCATGCACACTTTCCTCCATGGGAATAATGTATGAAACAGTCTACGCCTTGATCGGTCCCAGGAAGACCAGTAGTAGTTTTCGATGCACATCTGGAGACAATCTTTAATCTGTGGACTATCAGAGTGTTGATGAAACACAGAAATTGCATTGGGATTGAATACAACAGTCACCATGCGCACTTTCCTCCATGGGAGTAATGTCTCAAACAGTCTATGCTTTGATCGTTCCCTGGAAGACCAGTAGTAGAATCCCATGCACATCTGGAGGCATTCTGTAATCTGTGGACCTTCAAAGTGTTGATGAAACACAGATATTGCATCGGGATTGAATACAACAGTCACCATGCGCACTTTCCTCCATGGGAGTAATGTCTCAAACAGTCTATGCTTTAATCGTTCCCAGGAAGACCAGTAGTAGTTTCCGATGCATATCTGGTGGCAATCTGTAATCTGTGGACTATCAGAGTGTTGATGAAACACAGAAATTGCATCGGGATTGAATACAACAGTCACCATCCGCACTCTCCTCCATGGGAGTAACGTCTGAAACATTCTAGGCTTTGATCGTTTCCTGGAAGACCAGTAGTAGTTTCCGATGCACATCTGGTGGCATTCTGTAATCTGTGTACTGTCAGAGTGTTGATGAAACACAGAAATGGCATCGGGTTTGAATACAACAGTCACCATCTGCACTTTCCTCTATGGCAGTAATGTCTCAAAACAGTCTACGCTTTGATCGTTCCCAGGAAGACCAGTAGTAGTTTCCGATGCACATCTGGAGGCAATCTGTAATCTGTGGACTATCAGAGTGTTGATGAAACATTGAAATTGCATCATGATGGAATACAACAGTCACCATCCCCACTTTTCTCCATGGGAGTAATATCTGAAACAGTGTACGCTTTGATCGTTCCATGGAATACCAGTAGTAGCTTCCGATGCACATCTGGAGGCATTCTGTAATCTGTGGACCTTCAAAGTGTTGATGAAACACAGAAATTGCATCGGGATTGATAACAACAGTCACCATGCGCAATTTCCTCCACGGGAGTAATGTCTCAAACAGTCCACGCTTTGATCGTTCGATGGAAGACCAGTAGTAGTTTCCGATGCACATCTGGAGGCATTCTGTAATCTGTGGACTATCTGAGTGTTGATGAAACACAGAAAGTGCATCGGGATTGAATACAACACTCACCATGTGCACTTTCCTCCATGGGAGTAATGTCTCAAAGATTCTACGCTTTGATCGTTCCCTGTTAGACCAGTAGTAGTTCTCGATGCACATCTGGAGGCATTCTGTAATCTGTGGACTATCAGAGTGTTGATCAAACACAGAAATTGAATCGGGATTGAATACAACAGTCACCATCCGCACTTTCCTCCATGGGAGTAATGTCTGAAACAGTCTACGCATTGATCGTTCCCAGGAAGACCAGTAGTAGTTTCCGATGCACATCTGGAGACAATCTTTAATCTGTGGACTATCAGAGTGTTTATGAAACACAGAAATGCATCGGGATTGAATACAACATTCACCATCCGCACTTTCCTCCATGGGAGTAACGTCTGACACATTCTACGCTTTGATTGTTTCCTGGAAGACCATTAGTAGTTTCCGATGCACATCTGGAGGCAGTCTGTAATCTGTGGACTATCAGAGTGTTGATGAAACATAGAAATTGCAACATGATGGAATACAACAGTCACCATGCACACTTTCCTCCATGGGAGTAATGTCTCATACAGTCTACGCTTTGATCGTTCCCTGGAAGACCAGTAGTAGTTTCCCATGCACATCTGGAGGCATTCTGTAATCTGTGGACCTTCAAAGTGTTGATGAATCGCAGATATTGCATCGGGATTGAATAAAACAGTCACCATGCGCACTTTCCTCCATGGGAGTAATGTCTCAAACAGTCTATGCTTTAATCGTTCCCAGGAAGACCAGTAGTAGTTTCCGATGCATATCTGGTGGCAATCTGTAATCTGTGGACTATCAGAGTGTTGATGAAACACAGAAATTGCATCGGGATTGAATACAACAGTCACCATCCGCACACTCCTCCATGGGAGTAACGTCTGAAACATTCTAGGCTTTGATAGTTTCCTGGAAGACCAGTAGTAGTTTCCGATGCACATCTGGTGGCATTCTGAAATCTGTAACCTGTCAGAGTGTTGATGAAACACAGAAATGGCATCGGGTTTGAATACAACATTCACCATGCGCACTTTCCTCCATGGGAGTAATGGAGCAAACAGTCCACGCTTTGATCGTTCGATGGAAGACCAAAAGTAGTTTCCGATGCACATCTGGAGGCATTCTGTAATCTGTGGGCTATCTGAGTGTTGATGAAACACAGAAATTGCATCGGGATTGAATACAACAGTCAGCATGCGCACTTTTCTCCATGGGAGTAATGTCTCAAAGAGTCTACGCTTTGATCGTTCCCTGGAAGACCAGTAGTATTTACCGATGCACATCTGGAGGCAATCTGTAATCTGTGGACTATCAGAGTGTTGATGAAACACAGAAATTGCATCGGGATTGAATACAACACTCACCATGCGCACTTTCCTCCATGGGAGTAATGTCTCAAACATTCTACGCTTTGATCGTTCCCTGTTACACCAGTTGTACTTCCCGATGCACATCTGTAGGAATTCTGTAATCTGTGGACTATCAGAGTGTTGATGAAACACAGAAATTGAATCGGGATTGAATACAACAGTCACCATCCGCACTTTCCTCCATGGGAGTAATGTCTGAAACAGTCTACGCTTTGATCGTACATTGGAAGACCATTAGTAGTTTCCGGTGAACATCTGGAGGATTTCTGTAATCTGTGGACCTTCAAAATGTTGATGAAACACAGAAAGTGCATCGGAAGTGAATGCAACAGTCACCATCCGCACTTTCCTCCATGGGAGTGACGTCTGAAACTGTCTACGCTTTTATCGTTCCCAGGAAGACCAGTAGTAGTTTCCGATGCACATCTGGAGGCAATCTGTAATTTGTATACTATCAGAGTGTTGATGAAAAACAGAAATTGCATCGGTATTGAATACAACGATCACCATGCGCACTTTCTTCCATTTTAGTAATGTCTGTAACGGTCTACACTTTGATCCTTCCCTGGAAGACCAGTAGTAGCTTGCGACGCACGTCTGGTGGCATTCTGTAATCTGTGGACTATCAGAGTGTTGATGAAACACAGAAATTGCATCGGCATTGAATACAACAGTCACAACGCGCACTTTCCTCCACGGAAGTAATGTCTCAAACAGTCTACGCTTTGATCGTTCCCTGGAAGACCAGTAGTAGTTTCCGATGCACATCTGGTGGCATTCTGTAATCTGTGGACTATCAAAGTGTTGATGAAACACAGAAATTGCATCGGGATTGAATACAACATTCACAATACGCACTTTTCTCCATGGGAATAATGTCTAAAACAGTCTACGCTTTGATCGTTCCCTGGAAGACCAGTAGTAGTTTCCGATGCACATCTGGAGGCATTCTGTAATCTGTGGAGCTTCAAAGTGTTGATGAAACACAGAAATTGCATCGGGAGTGAATACAACTGTCACAGTCCGAACTTCCTCAATGGGAGTAATGTCTGGTACAGTCTACGCTTTGATCGTTCAGAGGAAGAACAGTAGTACTTTCCGATGCACATCTAGAGACAATCTGTATTCTGTGGACTATCAGAGTGTTGATGAAACACAGAAATTGCATTGGGATTGAATACAACAGTCACAATGCGTACTTTCCTCCATGGGAGTAATGTCTCAAACAGTATACGCTTTGATCGTTCACAGGAAGACCAGTAGTAGTTTCCGATGCACATCTGGAGGCATTCTGTAATCTGTGGACCTTCAAAGTGTTGATGAAACACAGAAATTGCATCGGGATTGAATACAACAGTCACCATGCGCACTTTCCTCCATGGGAGTAATGTCTCAAACAGTGTATGCTTTGATCGTTCCCAGGAAGACCAGTAGTAGTTTCCGATGCATATCTGGTGGCAATCTGTAATCTGTGGACTATCGGAGTGTTGATGAAACACAGAAATTGCATTGGGATTGAATACAACAGTCACCATTGGCACTTTCCTCCACGGGAGTAACGTCTCAAACAGTCTACGCTTTGATCGTTCCCTGGAAGACCGGTAGTAGTTTCCCATGCACATCTGGAGGTATTCTGTAATCTGTGGACATTCAAAGTGTTGATGAAACACAGAAATTGAATCGAGATTGAATACAACAAGCACCATGCGCACTTTCCTCCACGGGAGTAATGTCTCAAACAGTCTACGCTTTGATCATTCCCTGGGAGACCAGTAGTGGTTTCCGATGCACATCTGGTGGCATTCTATAATCTGTGGACGATCAGGGTGTTGATGAAACACAGAAATATCTTCGGGATTGAATACAACAGTCACCATGCGCACTTTCCTCCACGGGAGTAATGTCTCAAACAGTCTACGCTTTGACCGCTCCCTGGAAGACCAGTAGCAGTTTCCGTTGCACATCTGGTGGGATTCTGTATTCTGTGGACTATCAGAGTGTTGATGAAACACAGAAATTCCATCGGGAGTGAATGTAACAGGCACCATGCGCACTTTCCTCCACAGGAGTAATGTCTGAAACAGTCTACTTCTTGATCGTTCCCTGGAAGACCAGCAGTAGTTTCCGATGCACGTCTGGAGGCAATCTGACATCTGTGGACTACCAGAGTGTTGATGAAACACAGAAATTGCATCGGGATTGAATACAACAGTCACCATCCGCACTTTCCACTATGGGAGTAATGTCTGAAACGGTCCTCTCTTTAATCGTTCCCTGGAAGACCAGTAGAAGTTTCCAATGCACATCTGGTGGCATTCTGTAATCTTTGGGCTATCAGAGTGTTGATGAAACACAGATATTGCATCGGGATTGAATACAACAGTCACCATGTGCACTCTCCTCCACGGGAGTAATGTCTCAAACAGTTTACGCTTTGATCGTTCCCTGGAAGACCAGTAGTAGCTTCCGATGCACATCTGGTGGCATTCTGTAATCTGTGGACTATCAGAGTGTTGATGAAACACAGAAATTGCATCGGGAATGAATACAGCAGTCACCATGCGCACTTTGCTCCACGGGAGTAATGTCTCAAACAGTCTATGCTTTGATCGTTCCCTGGAAGACCAGTAGTAGTTTCCGATGCACATCTGGAGGCATTCTGTAATCTGTGGACCTTCAAAGTGTTGATGAAACACAGAAAATGCATCGGGATTGAATACAACAGTCACCATGCGCACTTTCCTCCATGGGAGTAATGTCTCAAACAGTGTATGCTTTGATCGTTCCCAGGAAGACCAGTAGTAGTTTCGGATGCATATCTGGTGGCAATCTGTAATCTGTGGACTATCAGAGTGTTGATGAAACACAGAAATTGCATTGGGATTGAATACAACAGTCACAATCCCCACTTTGCTCCATGGGAGTAATGTCTGAAACAGTCTATACCTTGATCGGTCCCAGGAAGACCAGTAGTAGTTTCCGATGCACATCTGGAGACAATCTTTAATCTGTGGACTATCAGAGTGTTGATGAAACACAGAAATTGCATCGGGATTGAATACAACAGTCGCCAACCGCACATTCCTAAATGGGAGTAACGACTGGAACAGTCTACCCTTTGATCGTTCCCTGGAAGACCAGTAGTAGTTTCCGATGCACATCTGAAGGCATTCTGTAATCTGTGGACTTTCTAAGTGTTGATGAAACACAGAAATTGCATCGGGATTGAATTCAACAGTCACCATGCACACTTTCCTCCATGGGAATAATGTATGAAACAGTCTACGTCTTGATCGGTCCCAGGAAGACCAGTAGTAGTTTTCGATGCACATCTGGAGACAATCTTTAATCTGTGGACTATCAGAGTGTTGATGAAACACAGAAATTGCATTGGGATTGAATACAACAGTCACCATGCGCACTTTCCTCCATGGGAGTAATGTCTCAAACAGTCTATGCTTTGATCGTTCCCTGGAAGACCAGTAGTAGTTTCCCATGCACATCTGGAGGCATTCTGTAATCTGTGGACCTTCAAAGTGTTGATGAAACACAGATATTGCATCGGGATTGAATACAACAGTCACCATGCGCACTTTCCTCCATGGGAGTAATGTCTCAAACAGTCTATGCTTTGATCGTTCCCTGGAAGACCAGTAGTAGTTTCCGATGCACATCTGGAGGCATTCTGTAATCTGTGGACCTTCAAAGTGTTGATGAAACACAGAAAATGCATCGGGATTGAATACAACAGTCACCATGCGCACTTTCCTCCATGGGAGTAATGGCTCAAAGAGTCTACCCTTTGATCGTTCCCTGGAAGACCAGTAGTATTTTCCGTTGCACATCTGGAGGCAATCTGTAATCTGTGGACTATCAGAGTGTTGATGAAACACAGACATTCCATCGGGAGTGAATGTAACAGGCACCATGCGCACTTTCCTCCACAGGAGTAATGTCTGAAACAGTCTACTTCTTGATCGTTCCCTGGAAGACCAGCAGTAGTTTCCGATGCACGTCTGGAGGCAATCTGACATCTGTGGACTACCAGAGTGTTGATGAAACACAGAAATTGCATCGGGATTGAATACAACAGTCACCATCCGCACTTTCCACTATGGGAGTAATGTCTGAAACGGTCCTCTCTTTAATCGTTCCCTGGAAGACCAGTAGAAGTTTCCAATGCACATCTGGTGGCATTCTGTAATCTTTGGGCTATCAGAGTGTTGATGAAACACAGATATTGCATCGGGATTGAATACAACAGTCACCAAGCGCACTCTCCTCCACGGGAGTAATGTCTCAAACAGTTTACGCTTTGATCGTTCCCTGGAAGACCAGTAGTAGTTTCCGATGCACATCTGGTGGCATTCTGTAATCTGTGGACTATCAGAGTGTTGATGAAACACAGAAATTGCATCGGGATTGAATACAACAGTCACTATCCGCACTTTCCTCCATGGGAGTAATGTCTCAAACAGTCTACGCTTTGATCGTTCCCTGGAAGACCAGTAGTAGTTTACGATGCACATCTGGAGGCAATCTGTAATCTGTGGTCTTTCAAAGTGTTGATGAAACACAGAAATTGCATCGGGAGTGAATACAACAGTCACAATCCCCACTTTCCTCCATGGGAGTAATGTCTGAAACAGTCTACGCCTTGATCGGTCCCAGGAAGACCAGTAGTAGTTTCCGATGCACATCTGGAGACAATCTTTAATCTGTAGACTATCAGAGTGTTGATGAAACACAGAAGTTGCATCGGGATTGAATAGAACAATCACCATGCGCACTTTCCTCCATGGGAGTAATGTCTCAAACAGTTTACGCTTTGATCGTTCCCTAAAGACCAGTAGTAATTTCCGATGCACATCTGGAGACAATCTGTATTCTGTGGACTATCAGAGTGTTGATGAAACACAGAAATTGCATTGGGATTGAATACAACAGTCACCATGCGCACTTTCCTCCATGGGAGTAATGTCTCAAACACTTTAAGCTTTGATCGTTCACAGGAAGACCAGTAGTAGTTTCCGATGCACATCTGGAGGCATTCTGTAATCTGTGGACCTTCAAAGTGTTGATGAAACACAGAAAATGCATCGGGATTGAATACAACAGTCACCATGCGCACTTTCCTCCATGGGAGTAATGTCTCAAACAGTGTATGCTTTGATCGTTCCCAGGAAGACCAGTAGTAGTTTCGGATGCATATCTGGTGGCAATCTGTAATCTGTGGACTATCAGAGTGTTGATGAAACACAGAAATTGCATTGGGATTGAATACAACAGTCACAATCCCCATTTTGCTCCATGGGAGTAATGTCTGAAACAGTCTACACCTTGATCGGTCCCAGGAAGACCAGTAGTAGTTTCCGATGCACATCTGGAGACAATCTTTAATCTGTGGACTATCAGAGTGTTGATGAAACACAGAAATTGCATTGGGATTGAATACAACAGTCACCATGCGCACTTTCCTCCATGGGAGTAATGTCTCAAACAGTCTATGCTTTGATAGTTCCCTGGAAGACCAGTAGTAGTTTCCCATGCACATCTGGAGGCATTCTGTAATCTGTGGACCTTCAAAGTGTTGATGAAACACAGATATTGCATCGGGATTGAATACAACAGTCACCATGCGCACTTTCCTCCATGGGAGTAATGTCTCAAACAGTCTATGCTTTAATCGTTCCCAGGAAGACCAGTAGTAGTTTCCGATGCATATCTGGTGGCAATCTGTAATCTGTGGACTATCAGAGTGTTGATGAAACACAGAAATTGCATCGGGATTGAATACAACAGTCACCATCCGCACTCTCCTCCATGGGAGTAACGTCTGAAACATTCTAGGCTTTGATCGTTTCCTGGAAGACCAGTAGTAGTTTCCGATGCACATCTGGAGGCAATCTGTAATTTGTATACTATCAGAGTGTTGATGAAAAACAGAAATTGCATCGGTATTGAATACAACGATCACCATGCGCACTTTCTTCCATTTTAGTAATGTCTGTAACGGTCTACACTTTGATCCTTCCCTGGAAGACCAGTAGTAGCTTCCGACGCACGTCTGGTGGCATTCTGTAATCTGTGGACTATCAGAGTGTTGATGAAACACAGAAATTGCATCGGCATTGAATACAACAGTCACAATGCGCACTTTCCACCACGGAAGTAATGTCTCAAACAGTCTACGCTTTGATCGTTCCCTGGAAGACCAGTAGTAGTTTCCGATGCACATCTGGTGGCATTCTGTAATCTGTGGACTATCAAAGTGTTGATGAAACACAGAAATTGCATCGGGATTGAATACAACATTCACAATACGCACTTTTCTCCATGGGAATAATGTCTAAAACAGTCTACGCTTTGATCGTTCCCTGGAAGACCAGTAGTAGTTTCCGATGCACATCTGGAGGCATTCTGTAATCTGTGGAGCTTCAAAGTGTTGATGAAACACAGAAATTGCATCGGGAGTGAATACAACTGTCACAGTCCGAACTTCCTCAATGGGAGTAATGTCTGGTACAGTCTACGCTTTGATCGTTCAGAGGAAGAACAGTAGTACTTTCCGATGCACATCTGGAGACAATCTGTATTCTGTGGACTATCAGAGTGTTGATGAAACACAGAAATTGCATTGGGATTGAATACAACAGTCACAATGCGTACTTTCCTCCATGGGAGTAATGTCTCAAACAGTATACGCTTTGATCGTTCACAGGAAGACCAGTAGTAGTTTCCGATGCACATCTGGAGGCATTCTGTAATCTGTGGACCTTCAAAGTGTTGATGAAACACAGAAATTGCATCGGGATTGAATACAACAGTCACCATGCGCACTTTCCTCCATGGGAGTAATGTCTCAAACAGTGTATGCTTTGATCGTTCCCAGGAAGACCAGTAGTAGTTTCCGATGCATATCTGGTGGCAATCTGTAATCTGTGGACTATCGGAGTGTTGATGAAACACAGAAATTGCATTGGGATTGAATACAACAGTCACCATTGGCACTTTCCTCCACGGGAGTAACGTCTCAAACAGTCTACGCTTTGATCGTTCCCTGGAAGACCGGTAGTAGTTTCCCATGCACATCTGGAGGTATTCTGTAATCTGTGGACATTCAAAGTGTTGATGAAACACAGAAATTGAATCGAGATTGAATACAACAAGCACCATGCGCACTTTCCTCCACGGGAGTAATGTCTCAAACAGTCTACGCTTTGATCATTCCCTGGGAGACCAGTAGTGGTTTCCGATGCACATCTGGTGGCATTCTATAATCTGTGGACGATCAGGGTGTTGATGAAACACAGAAATATCTTCGGGATTGAATACAACAGTCACCATGCGCACTTTCCTCCACGGGAGTAATGTCTCAAACAGTCTACGCTTTGACCGGTCCCTGGAAGACCAGTAGCAGTTTCCGTTGCACATCTGGTGGGATTCTGTATTCTGTGGACTATCAGAGTGTTGATGAAACACAGAAATTCCATCGGGAGTGAATGTAACAGGCACCATGCGCACTTTCCTCCACAGGAGTAATGTCTGAAACAGTCTACTTCTTGATCGTTCCCTGGAAGACCAGCAGTAGTTTCCGATGCACGTCTGGAGGCAATCTGACATCTGTGGACTACCAGAGTGTTGATGAAACACAGAAATTGCATCGGGATTGAATACAACAGTCACCATCCGCACTTTCCACTATGGGAGTAATGTCTGAAACGGTCCTCTCTTTAATCGTTCCCTGGAAGACCAGTAGAAGTTTCCAATGCACATCTGGTGGCATTCTGTAATCTTTGGGCTATCAGAGTGTTGATGAAACACAGATATTGCATCGGGATTGAATACAACAGTCACCATGTGCACTCTCCTCCACGGGAGTAATGTCTCAAACAGTTTACGCTTTGATCGTTCCCTGGAAGACCAGTAGTAGTTTCCGATGCACATCTGGTGGCATTCTGTAATCTGTGGACTATCAGAGTGTTGATGAAACACAGAAATTGCATCGGGAATGAATACAGCAGTCACCATGCGCACTTTGCTCCACGGGAGTAATGTCTCAAACAGTCTATGCTTTGATCGTTCCCTGGAAGACCAGTAGTAGTTTCCGATGCACATCTGGAGGCATTCTGTAATCTGTGGACCTTCAAAGTGTTGATGAAACACAGAAAATGCATCGGGATTGAATACAACAGTCACCATGCGCACTTTCCTCCATGGGAGTAATGTCTCAAACAGTGTATGCTTTGATCGTTCCCAGGAAGACCAGTAGTAGTTTCGGATGCATATCTGGTGGCAATCTGTAATCTGTGGACTATCAGAGTGTTGATGAAACACAGAAATTGCATTGGGATTGAATACAACAGTCACAATCCCCACTTTGCTCCATGGGAGTAATGTCTGAAACAGTCTATACCTTGATCGGTCCCAGGAAGACCAGTAGTAGTTTCCGATGCACATCTGGAGACAATCTTTAATCTGTGGACTATCAGAGTGTTGATGAAACACAGAAATTGCATCGGGATTGAATACAACAGTCACCATTGGCACTTTCCTCCACGGGAGTAACGTCTCAAACAGTCTACGCTTTGATCGTTCCCTGGAAGACCGGTAGTAGTTTCCCATGCACATCTGGAGGTATTCTGTAATCTGTGGACATTCAAAGTGTTGATGAAACACAGAAATTGAATCGAGATTGAATACAACAAGCACCATGCGCACTTTCCTCCACGGGAGTAATGTCTCAAACAGTCTACGCTTTCATCATTCCCTGGGAGACCAGTAGTGGTTTCCGATGCACATCTGGTGGCATTCTATAATCTGTGGACGATCAGGGTGTTGATGAAACACAGAAATATCTTCGGGATTGAATACAACAGTCACCATGCGCACTTTCCTCCACGGGAGTAATGTCTCAAACAGTCTACGCTTTGACCGGTCCCTGGAAGACCAGTAGCAGTTTCCGTTGCACATCTGGTGGGATTCTGTATTCTGTGGACTATCAGAGTGTTGATGAAACACAGAAATTCCATCGGGAGTGAATGTAACAGGCACCATGCGCACTTTCCTCCACAGGAGTAATGTCTGAAACAGTCTACTTCTTGATCGTTCCCTGGAAGACCAGCAGTAGTTTCCGATGCACGTCTGGAGGCAATCTGACATCTGTGGACTACCAGAGTGTTGATGAAACACAGAAATTGCATCGGGATTGAATACAACAGTCACCATCCGCACTTTCCACTATGGGAGTAATGTCTGAAACGGTCCTCTCTTTAATCGTTCCCTGGAAGACCAGTAGAAGTTTCCAATGCACATCTGGTGGCATTCTGTAATCTTTGGGCTATCAGAGTGTTGATGAAACACAGATATTGCATCGGGATTGAATACAACAGTCACCATGTGCACTCTCCTCCACGGGAGTAATGTCTCAAACAGTTTACGCTTTGATCGTTCCCTGGAAGACCAGTAGTAGTTTCCGATGCACATCTGGTGGCATTCTGTAATCTGTGGACTATCAGAGTGTTGATGAAACACAGAAATTGCATCGGGAATGAATACAGCAGTCACCATGCGCACTTTGCTCCACGGGAGTAATGTCTCAAACAGTCTATGCTTTGATCGTTCCCTGGAAGACCAGTAGTAGTTTCCGATGCACATCTGGAGGCATTCTGTAATCTGTGGACCTTCAAAGTGTTGATGAAACACAGAAAATGCATCGGGATTGAATACAACAGTCACCATGCGCACTTTCCTCCATGGGAGTAATGTCTCAAACAGTGTATGCTTTGATCGTTCCCAGGAAGACCAGTAGTAGTTTCGGATGCATATCTGGTGGCAATCTGTAATCTGTGGACTATCAGAGTGTTGATGAAACACAGAAATTGCATTGGGATTGAATACAACAGTCACAATCCCCACTTTGCTCCATGGGAGTAATGTCTGAAACAGTCTATACCTTGATCGGTCCCAGGAAGACCAGTAGTAGTTTCCGATGCACATCTGGAGACAATCTTTAATCTGTGGACTATCAGAGTGTTGATGAAACACAGAAATTGCATCGGGATTGAATACAACAGTCGCCAACCGCACATTCCTAAATGGGAGTAACGACTGGAACAGTCTACCCTTTGATCGTTCCCTGGAAGACCAGTAGTAGTTTCGGATGCATATCTGGTGGCAATCTGTAATCTGTGGACTATCAGAGTGTTGATGAAACACAGAAATTGCATTGGGATTGAATACAACAGTCACAATCCCCACTTTGCTCCATGGGAGTAATGTCTGAAACAGTCTATACCTTGATCGGTCCCAGGAAGACCAGTAGTAGTTTCCGATGCACATCTGGAGACAATCTTTAATCTGTGGACTATCAGAGTGTTGATGAAACACAGAAATTGCATCGGGAATGAATACAGCAGTCACCATGCGCACTTTGCTCCACGGGAGTAATGTCTCAAACAGTCTATGCTTTGATCGTTCCCTGGAAGACCAGTAGTAGTTTCCGATGCACATCTGGAGGCATTCTGTAATCTGTGGACCTTCAAAGTGTTGATGAAACACAGAAAATGCATCGGGATTGAATACAACAGTCACCATGCGCACTTTCCTCCATGGGAGTAATGTCTCAAACAGTGTATGCTTTGATCGTTCCCAGGAAGACCAGTAGTAGTTTCGGATGCATATCTGGTGGCAATCTGTAATCTGTGGACTATCAGAGTGTTGATGAAACACAGAAATTGCATTGGGATTGAATACAACAGTCACAATCCCCACTTTGCTCCATGGGAGTAATGTCTGAAACAGTCTATACCTTGATCGGTCCCAGGAAGACCAGTAGTAGTTTCCGATGCACATCTGGAGACAATCTTTAATCTGTGGACTATCAGAGTGTTGATGAAACACAGAAATTGCATCGGGAATGAATACAGCAGTCACCATGCGCACTTTGCTCCACGGGAGTAATGTCTCAAACAGTCTATGCTTTGATCGTTCCCTGGAAGACCAGTAGTAGTTTCCGATGCACATCTGGAGGCATTCTGTAATCTGTGGACCTTCAAAGTGTTGATGAAACACAGAAAATGCATCGGGATTGAATACAACAGTCACCATGCGCACTTTCCTCCATGGGAGTAATGTCTCAAACAGTGTATGCTTTGATCGTTCCCAGGAAGACCAGTAGTAGTTTCGGATGCATATCTGGTGGCAATCTGTAATCTGTGGACTATCAGAGTGTTGATGAAACACAGAAATTGCATCGGGATTGAATTCAACAGTCACCATGCACACTTTCCTCCATGGGAATAATGTATGAAACAGTCTACGCCTTGATCGGTCCCAGGAAGACCAGTAGTAGTTTTCGATGCACATCTGGAGACAATCTTTAATCTGTGGACTATCAGAGTGTTGATGAAACACAGAAATTGCATTGGGATTGAATACAACAGTCACCATGCGCACTTTCCTCCATGGGAGTAATGTCTCAAACAGTCTATGCTTTGATCGTTCCCTGGAAGACCAGTAGTAGTTTCCCATGCACATCTGGAGGCATTCTGTAATCTGTGGACCTTCAAAGTGTTGATGAAACACAGATATTGCATCGGGATTGAATACAACAGTCACCATGCGCACTTTCCTCCATGGGAGTAATGTCTCAAACAGTCTATGCTTTGATCGTTCCCTGGAAGACCAGTAGTAGTTTCCGATGCACATCTGGAGGCATTCTGTAATCTGTGGACCTTCAAAGTGTTGATGAAACACAGAAAATGCATCGGGATTGAATACAACAGTCACCATGCGCACTTTCCTCCATGGGAGTAATGGCTCAAAGAGTCTACCCTTTGATCGTTCCCTGGAAGACCAGTAGTATTTTCCGTTGCACATCTGGAGGCAATCTGTAATCTGTGGACTATCAGAGTGTTGATGAAACACAGAAATTCCATCGGGAGTGAATGTAACAGGCACCATGCGCACTTTCCTCCACAGGAGTAATGTCTGAAACAGTCTACTTCTTGATCGTTCCCTGGAAGACCAGCAGCAGTTTCCGATGCACGTCTGGAGGCAATCTGACATCTGTGGACTACCAGAGTGTTGATGAAACACAGAAATTGCATCGGGATTGAATACAACAGTCACCATCCGCACTTTCCACTATGGGAGTAATGTCTGAAACGGTCCTCTCTTTAATCGTTCCCTGGAAGACCAGTAGAAGTTTCCAATGCACATCTGGTGGCATTCTGTAATCTTTGGGCTATCAGAGTGTTGATGAAACACAGATATTGCATCGGGATTGAATACAACAGTCACCAAGCGCACTCTCCTCCACGGGAGTAATGTCTCAAACAGTTTACGCTTTGATCGTTCCCTGGAAGACCAGTAGTAGTTTCCGATGCACATCTGGTGGCATTCTGTAATCTGTGGACTATCAGAGTGTTGATGAAACACAGAAATTGCATCGGGATTGAATACAACAGTCACTATCCGCACTTTCCTCCATGGGAGTAATGTCTCAAACAGTCTACGCTTTGATCGTTCCCTGGAAGACCAGTAGTAGTTTACGATGCACATCTGGAGGCAATCTGTAATCTGTGGTCTTTCAAAGTGTTGATGAAACACAGAAATTGCATCGGGAGTGAATACAACAGTCACAATCCCCACTTTCCTCCATGGGAGTAATGTCTGAAACAGTCTACGCCTTGATCGGTCCCAGGAAGACCAGTAGTAGTTTCCGATGCACATCTGGAGACAATCTTTAATCTGTAGACTATCAGAGTGTTGATGAAACACAGAAGTTGCATCGGGATTGAATAGAACAGTCACCATGCGCACTTTCCTCCATGGGAGTAATGTCTCAAACAGTTTACGCTTTGATCGTTCCCTAAAGACCAGTAGTAATTTCCGATGCACATCTGGAGACAATCTGTATTCTGTGGACTATCAGAGTGTTGATGAAACACAGAAATTGCATTGGGATTGAATACAACAGTCACCATGCGCACTTTCCTCCATGGGAGTAATGTCTCAAACAGTCTATGCTTTAATCGTTCCCAGGAAGACCAGTAGTAGTTTCCGATGCATATCTGGTGGCAATCTGTAATCTGTGGACTATCAGAGTGTTGATGAAACACAGAAATTGCATCGGGATTGAATACAACAGTCGCCATCCGCACTCTCCTCCATGGGAGTAACGTCTGAAACATTCTAGGCTTTGATCGTTTCCTGGAAGACCAGTAGTAGTTTCCGATGCACATCTGGTGGCATTCTGTAATCTGTAACCTGTCAGAGTGTTGATGAAACACAGAAATGGCATCGGGTTTGAATACAACAGTCACCATGCGCACTTTCCTCCATGGGAGTAATGTCTCAAACAGTGTATGCTTTGATCGTTCCCAGGAAGACCAGTAGTAGTTTCGGATGCATATCTGGTGGCAATCTGTAATCTGTGGACTATCAGAGTGTTGATGAAACACAGAAATTGCATTGGGATTGAATACAACAGTCACCATGCGCACTTTCCTCCATGGGAGTAATGTCTCAAACAGTGTATGCTTTGATCGTTCCCAGGAAGACCAGTAGTAGTTTCGGATGCATATCTGGTGGCAATCTGTAATCTGTGGACTATCAGAGTGTTGATGAAACACAGAAATTGCATTGGGATTGAATACAACAGTCACAATCCCCACTTTGCTCCATGGGAGTAATGTCTGAAACAGTCTACACCTTGATCGGTCCCAGGAAGACCAGTAGTAGTTTCCGATGCACATCTGGAGACAATCTTTAATCTGTGGACTATCAGACTGTTGATGAAACACAGAAATTGCATTGGGATTGAATACAACAGTCACCATGCGCACTTTCCTCCATGGGAGTAATGTCTCAAACAGTCTATGCTTTGATAGTTCCCTGGAAGACCAGTAGTAGTTTCCCATGCACATCTGGAGGCATTCTGTAATCTGTGGACCTTCAAAGTGTTGATGAAACACAGATATTGCATCGGGATTGAATACAACAGTCACCATGCGCACTTTCCTCCATGGGAGTAATGTCTCAAACAGTCTATGCTTTAATCGTTCCCAGGAAGACCAGTAGTAGTTTCCGATGCATATCTGGTGGCAATCTGTAATCTGTGGACTATCAGAGTGTTGATGAAACACAGAAATTGCATCGGGATTGAATACAACAGTCGCCATCCGCACTCTCCTCCATGGGAGTAACGTCTGAAACATTCTAGGCTTTGATCGTTTCCTGGAAGACCAGTAGTAGTTTCCGATGCACATCTGGTGGCATTCTGTAATCTGTAACCTGTCAGAGTGTTGATGAAACACAGAAATGGCATCGGGTTTGAATACAACAGTCACCATGCGCACTTTCCTCCATGGGAGTAATGGCTCAAAGAGTCTACCCTTTGATCGTTCCCTGGAAGACCAGTAGTATTTTCCGATGCACATCTGGAGGCAATCTGTAATCTGTGGACTATCAGAGTGTTGATGAAACACAGAAATTGCATCGGTATTGAATACAACGATCAACATGCGCACTTTCTTCCATGGGAGTAATGTCTCTAACGGTCTACGCTTTGATCCTTCACTGGAAGACCAGTAGTAGCTTCCGACGCACGTCTGGTGGCACTCTGTAATCTGTGGACTATCAGAGTGTTAATGAAACACAGAAATTGCATTGGCATTGAATACAACAGTCACAATGCGCACTTTCCTCCACGGAAGTATTGTCTCAAACAGTCTACGCTTTGATCGTTCCCTGGAAGACCAGTAGTAGTTTCCGATGCACATCTGGAGGCATTCTGTAATCTGTGGAGCTTCAAAGTGTTGATGAAACACAGAAATTGCATCGGGAGTGAATACAACTGTCACAGTCCGAACTTTCCTCAATGGGAGTAATGTCTGGTACAGTCTACGCTTTGATCGTTCAGAGGAAGAACAGTAGTACTTTCCGATGCACATCTGGAGACAATCTGTATTCTGTGGACTATCAGAGTGTAGATGAAACACAGAAATTGCATTGGGATTGAATACAACAGTCACCATGCGCACTTTCCTCCATGGGAGTAATGTCTCAAACAGTTTACGCTTTGATCGTTCACAGGATGACCAGTAGTATTTTCCGATGCACATCTGGAGGCATTCTGTAATCTGTGGACCTTCAAAGTGTTGATGAAACACTGAAATTGCATCGGGATTGAATACAACAGTCACCATGCGCACTTTCCTCCATGGGAGTAGTGTCTCAAACAGTGTATGCTTTGATCGTTTCCAGGAAGACCAGTAGTAGTTTCCGATGCATATCTGGTGGCAATCTGTAATCTGTGGACTATCGGAGTGTTGATGAAACACAGAAATTGCATTGGGATTGAATACAACAGTCACCATTCGCACTTTCCTCCACGGGAGTAACGTCTCAAACAGTCTACGCTTTGATCGTTCCCTGGAAGACCGGTAGTAGTTTCCCATGCACATCTGGAGGTATTCTGTAATCTGTGGACCTTCAAAGTGTTGATGAAACACAGAAATTGAATCGAGATTGAATACAACAAGCACCATGCGCACTTTCCTCCACGGGAGTAATGTCTCAAACAGTCTACGCTTTGATCGTTCCCTGGGAGACCAGTAGTGGTTTCCGATGCACATCTGGTGGCATTCTATAATCTGTGGACTATCAGGGTGTTGATGAAACACAGAAATATCTTCGGGATTGAATACAACAGTCACCATGCGCACTTTCCTCCACGGGAGTAATGACTCAAACAGTCTACGCTTTGACCGGTCCCTGGAAGACCAGTAGCAGTTTCCGTTGCACATCTGGTGGGATTCTGTATTCTGTGGACTATCAGAGTGTTGATGAAACACAGAAATTCCATCGGGAGTGAATGTAACAGGCACCATGCGCACTTTCCTCCACCGGAGTAGTGTCTGAAACAGTCTACTTCTTGATCGTTCCCTGGAAGACCAGCAGTAGTTTCCGATGCACGTCTGGAGGCAATCTGACATCTGTGGACTACCAGAGTGTTGATGAAACACAGAAATTGCATCGGGATTGAATTCAACAGTCACCATCCGCACTTTCCACTATGGGAGTAATGTCTGAAACGGTCCTCTCTTTAATCGTTCCCTGGAAGAGCAGTAGAAGTTTCCAATGCACATCTGGTGGCATTCTGTAATCTTTGGGCTATCACAGTGTTGATGAAACACAGATATTGCATCGGGATTGAATACAACAGTCACCATGCGCACTCTCCTCCACGGGAGTAATGTCTCAAACAGTTTACGCTTAGATCGTTCCCTGGAAGACCAGTAGTAGTTTCCGATGCACATCTGGTGGCATTCTATAATCTGTGGACTATCAGAGTGTTGATGAAACACAGAAATTGCATCGGGATTGAATACAACAGTCACTATCCGCACTTTCCTCCATGGGAGTAATGTCTCAAACAGTCTACGCTTTGATCGTTCCCTGGAAGACCAGTAGTAGTTTACGATGCACATCTGGAGGCAATCTGTAATCTGTGGTCTTTCAAAGTGTTGATGAAACACAGAAATTGCATCGGGAGTGAATACAACAGTCACAATCCCCACTTTCCTCCATGGGAGTAATGTCTGAAACAGTCTACGCCTTGATCGGTCCCAGGAAGACCAGTAGTAGTTTCCGATGCACATCTGGAGACAATCTTTAATCTGTGGACTATCAGAGTGTTGATGAAACACAGAAGTTGCATCGGGATTGAATAGAACAGTCACCATGCGCACTTTCCTCCATGGGAGTAATGTCTCAAACATTCTACGCTTTGATCGTTCCCTGTTAGTCCAGTTGTAGTTCCCGATGCACATCTGGAGGCATTCTGTAATCTGTGGACTATCAGAGTGTTGATGAAACACAGAAATTGAATCGGGATTGAATACAACAGTCACCATCCGCACTTTCCTCCATGGGAGTAATGTCTGAAACAGTCTACGCTTTGATCGTTCATTGGAAGACCATTAGTTGTTTCCGGTGAACATCTGGAGGATTTCTGTAATCTGTGGACCTTCAAAATGTTGATGAAACACAGAAAGTGCATCGGAAGTGAATGCAACAGTCACCATCCGCACTTTCCTCCATGCGAGTAACGTCTGAAATTGTCTACGCTTTTATCGTTCCCATGAAGACCAGTAGTAGATTCCGATGTAAATCTGGAGGCAATCTGTAATCTGTGGACCATCAGAGTGTTGATGAAAAACAGAAATTGCATCGGTATTGAATACAACGATCACCATGCGCACTTTCTTCCATGGGAGTAATGTCTCTAACGGTCTACGCTTTGATCCTTCCCTGGAAGACCAGTAGAAGCTTCCGACGCACGTCTGGTGGCACTCTGTAATCTGTGGACTATCAGAGTGTTGATGAAACACAGAAATTGCATCGGCATTGAATACAACAGTCACAATGCGCATTTTCCTCCACGGAAGTAATGTCTCAAACAGTCTACGCTTTGATCGTTCCCTGGAAGACCAGTAGTAGTTTCCGATGCACATCTGGTGGCATTCTGTAATCTGTGGACTATCAAAGTGTTGATGAAACACAGAAATTGCATCGGGATTGAATACAACATTCACAATACGCACTTTTCTCCATGGGAATAATGTCTAAAACAGTCTACGCTTTGATCGTTCCCTGGAAGACCAGTAGTAGTTTCCGATGCACATCTGGAGGCATTCTGTAATCTGTGGAGCTTCAAAGTGTTGATGAAACACAGAAATTGCATCGGGAGTGAATACAACTGTCACAGTCCGAACTTTCCTCAATGGGAGTAATGTCTGGTACAGTCTACGCTTTGATCGTTCAGAGGAAGAACAGTAGTACTTTCCGATGCACATCTGGAGACAATCTGTATTCGGTGTACTATCAGAGTTTAGATGAAACACAGAAATTGCATTGGGATTGAATACAACAGTCACCATGCGCACTTTCCGCCATGGGAGTAATGTCTCAAACAGTTTACGCTTTGATCGTTCACAGGATGACCAGTAGTAGTTTCCGATGCACATCTGGAGGCATTCTGTAATCTGTGGACCTTCAAAGTGTTGATGAAACACAGAAATTGCATCGGGATTGAATACAACAGTCACCATGCGCACTTTCCTCCATGGAAGTAATGTCTCAAACAGTGTATGCTTTGATCGTTTCCAGGAAGACCAGTAGTAGTTTCCGATGCATATCTGGTGGCAATCTGTAATCTGTGGACTATCGGAGTGTTGATGAAACACAGAAATTGAATTGGGATTGAATACAACAGTCACCATTCGCACTTTCCTCCACGGGAGAAACGTCTCAAACAGTCTACGCTTTGATCGTTCCCTGGAAGACCGGTAGTAGTTTCCCATGCACATCTGGAGGCATTCTGTAATCTGTGGACCTTCAAAGTGTTGATGAAACACAGAAATTGAATCGAGATTGAATACAACAGTCACCATGCGCACTTTCCTCCATGGGAGTAATGTCTCAAACAATCTACTCTTTGATCGTTCCCTGGGAGACCAGTAGTGGTTTCCGATGCACATCTGGTCCCATTCTATAATCTGTGGACTATCAGGGTGTTGATGAAACACAGAAATATCTTCGGGAATGAATACAACTGTCACCATGCGCACTTTCCTCCACGGGAGTAATGTCTCAAACAGTCTACGCTTTGACCGGTCCCTGGAAGACCAGTAGTAGTTTCCGATGCACGTCTGGAGGCAATCTGACATCTGTGGACTACCAGAGTGTTGATGAAACACAGAAATTGCATCGGGATTGAATACAACAGTCACCATCCGCACTTTCCACTATGGGAGTAATGTCTGAAACGGTCCTCTCTTTAATCGTTCCCTGGAAGACCAGTAGAAGTTTACAATGCACATCTGGTGGCATTTTGTAATCTTTGGGCTATCAGAGTGTTGATGAAACACAGATATTGCATCGGGATTGAATACAACAGTCACCATGCGCACTCTCCTCCACGGGAGTAATGTCTCAAACAGTTTACGCTTTGATCGTTCCCTGGAAGACCAGTAGTAGTTTCCGATGCGCATCTGGTGGCATTCTGTAATCTGTGGACTATCAGAGTGTTGATGAAACACAGAAATTGCATCGGGATTGAATACAACAGTCACTATCCGCACTTTCCTCCATGGGAGTAATGTCTCAAACAGTCTACGCTTTGATCGTTCCCTGGAAGACCAGTAGTAGTTTCCGATGCACATCTGGAGGCAATCTGTAATCTGTGGTCTTTCAAAGTGTTAATGAAAAACAGAAATTGCATAGGGAGTGAATACAACAGTCACAATCCCCACTTTCCTCCATGGGAGTAATGTCTGAAACAGTCTACGCCTTGATCGGTCCCAGGAAGACCAGTAGTAGTTTCCGATGCACATCTGGAGACAATCTTTAATCTGTGGACTATCAAAGTGTTGATGAAACACTGAAATTGCATCGGGATTGAATAGAACAGTCACCATGCGCACTTTCCTCCATGGGAGTAATGTCTCAAAAACTTTACGCTTTGATCGTTCACAGGAAGACCAGTAGTAGGTTCCGATGTACATCTGGAGGCATTCTGTAATCTGTGGACTATCAGAGTGTTGATGAAACACAGAAATTGCATCGGGAATGAATACAACAGTCACCATGCGCACTTTGCTCCACGGGGGTAATGTCTCAAACAGTCTATGCTTTGATCGTTCCCTGGAAGACCAGTAGTAGTTTCCGATGCACATCTGGATGCATTCTGTAATCTGTGGACTTTCAAAGTGTTGATGAAACACAGAAATTGCATCGGGATTGAATACAACAGTCACCAACCGCACATTCCTAAATGGGAGTAACGTCTGGAACAGTCTACCCTTTGATCGTTCCCTGGAAGACCAGTAGTAGTTTCCGATGCACATCTGAAGGCATTCTGTAATCTGTGGACTTTCAAAGTGTTGATGAAACACAGAAATTGCATCGGGATTGAATTCAACAGTCAACATGCACACTTGCCTCCATGGGAATAATGACTCAAACAGTCTAAGCTTTGATCGCTCCCAGGAAGACCAGTAGTAGTTTTCGATGCACTTCTGGAGGCAATCTGTTATCTGTGGACTATCAGAGTGTTGATGAAACACAGAAATTGCATCGGGATTAAATACAACAGTCACCATGCACACTTTCCTCCATGGGAGTAATGTCTCTAACAGTCTACGCTTTGATCGTTCCCTGGAAGACCAGTAGTGGTTTCCGATGCACATCTGGAGGCATTCTGTAATCTGTGGACTATCAGAGTGTTGATGAAACAAAGAAATTGCATCGCGATTCAATACAACAGTCACCATGTGCATCTTCCTCCATGGGAGTAATGTCTCAAACAGTCTACGCTTTGATCGGTCCCTGGAAGACCAGTAGTGGTTTCCGATCAAAATCTGGAGCATTCTGTAATCTGTGGACTATCAGAATGTTGTTGAAACACTGAAATTGCATCGGGATTCAATACAACAGTCACCATCAGCACATTCCTCCATGGGAGTAACGTCTGAAACAGTCTACCCTTTGATCGTTCCCTGGAAGACCAGTAGTAGTTTCCGATGCACATCTGGAGGCATTCTGTAATCTGTGGACCTTCAAACTGTTGATGAAACACAGAAATTGCATCGGGATTGAATACAACAGTCACCATGCACACTTTCCTCCATGGGAATAATGTCTCAAACAGTCTAAGCTTTGATCGTTCCCAAGAAGACCAGTAGTAGTTTTCGATGCACTTCTGGAGAAAATCTGTTATCTGTGGACTATCAGAGTGTTGTTGAAACACAGAAATTGCATCGGGATTGAATACAACAGTCACCATGCACACTTTCCTCTATGGGAGTAATGTCTCTAACAGTCTACGCTTTGATCGTTCCCAGGAAGACTAGTATTACTTTCCGATGCACATCTGGAGGCATTCTGTATCCTGTTGACTATCAGAGTGTTGATGAAACACAGAAATTGCATCGGGATTCAATACAACAGTCACCATGTGCACCTTCCTCCTTGGGAGTAATGTCTTATACAGTCTACACTTTGATCGTTCCCTGGAAGACCAGTAGTAGTTTCCGATGCACATCTGGAGGCATTCTGTAATCTGTGGACTATCAGAATGTTGTTGAAACACTGAAATTGCATCGGGATTGGCTACAACAGTCACCATGCGCACTTTCCTCCATGGGAGTAATGTCTCAAACCGTCTACGCATTGATCATTCCCTGGAAGACCAGTAGTAGTTTCCGATGCACATCTGGAAACATTCTGTAAACTGTGGACCTTCAAAGTGTTGATGAAACACAGAAATTGCAAAGGGAGTGAATACAACTGTCACAATCCGCACTTTCCTACACAGGAATAATGTCTCAAACCGTCTAAGATTTGATTTTTCCCAGGAAGACCAGTACTAGTTTTCGATGCACTTCTGGAGGCAATCTGTTATCTGTGGACTATCAGAGTGTTGATGAAACACAGACATTGCATCGGGATGTAATACAACAGTCACCATCCGCAATTCCCTATATGGGAGTAACGTCTGAAACAGTCTAGGCTTTGATGTTCCCTGGAAGACCAGTAGTAGTTTCCGATGCACATCTGAGGGCATTGTGTAATCTGTTTAGTATCAGAGTGTTGATAAAACACAGAAATTGCATCGGGATTGAATACAACAGTCACCATCCGCACTATCCTCCATGGGAGTAATGTCTCAAACAGTCTACGCCTTGATCGGTCCCACGAAGACCAGTAGTAGTTTCCGATGCACATCTGGAGACAATCAATAATCTGTTGACTTTCAGAGTGTTGATGAAACACAGAAATTGCATCGGGATTGAATACAACAGTCACCATCAGCATATACCTCCATGGGAGTAACGTCTGAAACAGTCTACCCTTTGATCGTTCCCTGGAAGACCAGTAGTAGTTCCCGATGCACATCTGGAGGCATTCTGTAATCGGTGGACCTTCAAAGTGTTGATGAAACACAGAAACTGCAAAGGGAGTGAATACAACTGTCACAATCCGCACTTTACTCCATGGGAATAATGCCTCAAACAGTCTAAGTTTTGATTTTTCCCAGGAAGACCAGTACTAGTATTCGATGCACTTCTGGAGGCAATCTGTTATCTGTGGACTATCAGAGTGTTGATGAAACACAGAAATTGCATCGGGATTGAATACAACAGTCTCCAAGCACTCTTACCTCCATGGGCATAATGTCTCTAACAGTCTACGCTTTGATCGTTCCCTGGAAGACCAGTAATAGTTTCCGATGCACATCTGGTGGTATTCTGTAATCTGTGGCCTATCAGAGTGTAGATGAAACACATAAATTGCAACGGGGTTGAATACAACAGTCACAATCCGCACTTTTCTCCATGGGAATAATGTCTAAAACAGTCTACGCTTTGTTCGTTCCCTGGAAGACCAGTAGTAGTTTACGATTCACATCTGGAGACAATCTGTATTCTGTGGACTATCAGAGTGTTGATGAAACACAGAAATTGCATCGGGATGGAATACAACAGTCACCATCCGCAATTTTCTCCATGGGAGTAACGTCTGAAACAGTCTACGCTTTGACGTTCCCAGGAAGACCAGTAGTAGTTTCCGATGCACATCTGGTGGCATTCTGTAATCTGTGGACTATCAGAGTGTTGATGAAACACAGAAATTGCATCGGGATTGAATACAACAGTCACCTTCCACACTTTCTTCCATGGGAGAGATGTCCGAAACAGTCCTCGCTTTAATCGTTCCCTGGAAGACCAGTAGTAGTTTCCGATGCACATCTGGAGGCAATCTGTAATCTGTGGACTATCAGAGTGTTGATGAAACACAGAAATTGCTTTGGGATTGATTACAACAGTCACTATGCGCACTTTCCTCCATGGGAGTAATATCTCAAACAGTCTACGCCTTGATCGTTCCCTGGAACACCAGTAGTAGTTTCCGATGCACATCTGGAGGCAGTCTGTAATCTGTGGACTATCAGAGTGTTGTTGAAACACAGAAATTGCATCGGGATTGAATACAACAGTCACCATGCGCACTTTCCTACATAGTAGTAATGTCTCAAACAGTCTACGCTTTGATCGTTCCCTGGAAGACCAGTAGTAGTTTCCGATGCACATCTGGAGGCATTCTGTAATCTGTGGTCCATCCGGGTGTTGATAAAAGACAGAAATTGCATCGGGATTGAATACAACAGGCACCATGCGTACATTTCTCCATGGGAGAAATGTCTCAAACTGTCATCGATTTGATCGTGTCCTGGAAGACCAGTAGTAGTTTCCGATGCACATCTGGAGGCATTCTGTAATCTGTGGACCTTCAAAGTGTTGATGAAACACAACAATGGCATCGGGAGTGAATACAACTGCCACAATCCACACTTTCCTCCATGGGAGAGATGTCTGAAACAGTCCTCGCTTTAATCGTTCCCTGGAAGACCAGTAGTAGTTTCCGATGCACATCGGGAGGCAGTCTGTAATCTGTGGACTATCAGAGTGTTGTTGAAACACAGAAATTGCATCGGGATTGAATACAACAGTCACCATGCGCACTTTCCTACATAGTAGTAATGTCTCAAACAGTCTACGCTTTGATCGTTCCTGGAAGACCAGTAGTAGTTTCCGATGCACATCTGGAGGTATTCTCTAATCTGTGGTCCATCCGGGTGTTGATAAAAGACAAAAATTGCATCGGGACTGAATACAACAATCACCATGCTCTCTTTCCTCCACAGGAATAATGTCTCAAACTGTCTACGCTTTGATCGTTCCCTGGAAGACCAGTAGTAGTTTCCGATGCACATCTGGTGGCATTCTGTAATCTGTGGACTATCAGAGTGTTGATGAAACACAGAAATTGCATCGGGATTGAATACAACAGTCACCATCCACACTTTCCTCCTTGGGAGAGATGTCTGAAACAGTCCTCGCTTTAATCGTTCCCTGGAAGACCAGTAGTAGTTTCCGATGCACATCTGGTGGCATTCTGTAATCTGTGGGCTATCAGAGTGTTAATGAAACAAAGAAATTGCATCGGGATTGAATACAACAGTCACCATGCGCACTTTCCTCCAAGGGAGTAATGTCTCAAACAGTTTACGCTTTGATGTTCTCTGGAAGATCAGTAGTAGTTTCCGATGCACATCTGGTGGCATTGTGTAATCTGTTTAGTATCAGAGTGTTGATGAAACACAGAAATTGCATCGGAATTGAATACAACAGTCACCATCCGCACTTTCCTCCATGGGAGTAATGTCTCAAAGAGTCTACGTCTTGATCGGTCCCACGAAGACCAGTAGTAGTTTCCGATGCACATCTGGAGGCAATCTGTAATCTGTGGACTATCAGAGTGTTGATGAAACACAGAAATTGCTTTGGGATTGATTACAACAGTCACTATGCGCACTTTCCTCCATGGGAGTAATATCTCAAACAGTCTACGCCTTGATCGTTCCCTGGAACACCAGTAGTAGTTTCCGATGCACATCTGGAGGCATTCTGTAATCTGTGGACTATCAGAGTGTTGATGAAACACAGAAATTGCATCGGGATTCAAAACAACAGTCACCACGTGCACATTCCTCCATGGGAGTAATGTCTGAAAGAGTCTACACTTTGATCGTTCCCTGGAAGACCAGTAGTAGTTTCCGATGCACATCTGGAGGCATTCTGTAATCTGTGGACTATCAGAATGTTGTTGAAACACTGAAATTGCATCGCGATTGACTACAACAGTCACCATGCGCACTTTATTCCATGGGAGTAATGTCTCAAACAGTCTACGCTTTGATCGTTCCCTGTAAGACCAGTAGTAGTTTCCGATGCACATCTGGAGACATTCTGTAATCTGTGGACCTTCAAAGTGTTGATGAAACACAGAAACTGCAAAGGGAGTGAATACAACTGTCACAATCCGCACTTTACTCCATGGGAATAATGCCTCACACAGTCTAAGTTTTGATTTTTCCCAGGAAGACAAGTACTAGTATTCGATGCACTTCTGGCGGCAATCTGTTACCTGTGGACTATCAGAGTGTTGATGAAACACAGAAATTGCATCGGGATTGAATACAACTTTCACCAAGCACTCTTTCCTCCATGGGAATAATGTTTCTAACAGTCTACGCTTTGATCCTTCCCTGGAAGACCAGTAATAGTTTCCGATGCACATCTGGTGGCATTCTGTAATCTGTGGACTATCAGAGTGTTGATGAAACACAGAAATTGCATCGGGATTGAATACAACAGTCACAATCCGCACTTTTCTCCATGGGAATAATGTCTAAAACAGTCTACGCTTTGTTCGTTCCCTGGAAGACCAGTAGTAGTTTCCGATGCACATCTGGAGGCAGTCTGTAATCTGTGGACTATCAGAGTGTTGTTGAAACACAGAAATTGCATCGGGATTGAATACAACAGTCACCATGCGCACTTTCCTACATAGTAGTAATGTCTCAAACAGTCTACGCTTTGATCGTTCCCTGGAAGACCAGTAGTAGTTTCCGATGCACATCTGGAGGCATTCTGTAATCTGTGGTCCATCCGGGTGTTGATAAAAGACAGAAATTGCATCGGGATTGAATACAACAGGCACCATGCGTACATTTCTCCATGGGAGAAATGTCTCAAACTGTCATCCATTTGATCGTGTCCTGGAAGACCAGTAGTAGTTTCCGATGCACATCTGGAGGCATTCTGTAATCTGTGGACTATCAGAGTGTTGTTGAAACACAGAAATTGCATCGGGATTGAATACAACAGTCACCATGCGCACTTTCCTACATAGTAGTAATGTCTCAAACAGTCTACGCTTTGATCGTTCCTGGAAGACCAGTAGTAGTTTCCGATGCACATCTGGAGGTATTCTGTAATCTGTGGTCAATCCGGGTGTTGATAAAAGACAGAAATTGCATCGGGACTTAATACAACAGGCACCATGCTCTCTTTCCTCCACAGGAATAATGTCTCAAACTGTCTACGCTTTGATCGTTCCCTGGAAGACCATTAGTAGTTTCCGATGCACATCTGGTGGCATTCTGTAATCTGTGGACTATCAGAGTGTTGATGAAACACAGAAATTGCATCGGGATTGAATACAACAGTCACCATCCACACTTTCCTCCATGGGAGAGATGTCTGAAACAGTCCTCGCTTTAATCGTTCCCTGGAAGACCAGTAGTAGTTTCCGATGCACATCTGGTGGCATTCTGTAATCTGTGGGCTATCAGAGTGTTAATGAAACAAAGAAATTGCATCGGGATTGAATACAACAGTCACCATGCGCACTTCCCTCCATGGGAGTAATGTCTCAAAGAGTCTACGTCTTGATCGGTCCCACGAAGACCAGTAGTAGTTTCCGATGCACATCTGGAGACAATCTATAATCTGTGGACTTTCAGAGTGTTGATGAAACACAGAAATTGCATCGGGATTCAATACAACAGTCACCATCAGCACATTCCTCTATGGGAGTAACGTCTGAAACAGTCTACCCTTTGATCGTTCCCTGGAAGACCAGTAGTAGTTTCCGAAGCTCATCTGGAGGCATTCTGTAATCTGTGGACCTTCAAAGTGTTGATGAAACACAGAAATTGCATCGGGATTGAATACAACAGTCACCATGCACACTTTCCTCCATGGGAAAAATGTCTCAAACAGCCTAAGTTTTGATCGTTCCCAAGAAGACCAGTAGTAGTTTTCGATGCACTTCTGGAGGCAATGTGTTATCTGTGGATTATCAGAGTGTTGATGAAACACAGGATTAGCATCGGGATTGAATACAACAGTCACCATGCACACTTTGCTCCATGGGAGTAATGTCTCTAACATTCTACGCTTTGATCGTTCCCTGGAAGACTAGTAGTAGTTTCCGATGCACATCTGGAGGCATTCTGTAATCTGTGGACTATCAGAGTGTTGATGAAACACAGAAATTGCATTGGGATTCAATACAACAGTCACCACGTGCACATTCCTCCATGGGAGTAATGTCTGAAACAGTCTACACTTTGATCGTTCCCTGGAAGACCAGTAGTAGTTTCCGATGCACATCTGGAGGCATTCTGTAATCTGTGGACTATCAGAATGTTGTTGAAACACTGAAATTGCATCGCGATTGACTACAACAGTCACCATGCGCACTTTCCTCCATGGGAGTAATGTCTCAAACAGTCTACGCTTTGATCGTTCCCTGTAAGACCAGTAGTAGTTTCCGATGCACATCTGGAGGCAGTCTGTAATCTGTGGACCTTCAAAGTGTTGATGAAACACAGAAACTGCAAAGGGAGTGAATACAACTGTCACAATCCGCACTTTACTCCATGGGAATAATGCCTCACACGGTCTAAGTTTTGATTTTTCCCGGGAAGACAAGTACTAGTATTCGATGCACTTCTGGAGGCAATCTGTTATCTGTGGACTATCAGAGTGTTGATGAAACACAGAAATTGCATCGGGATTGAATACAACAGTCACCAAGCACTCTTTCCTCCATGGGAATAATGTTTCTAACAGTCTACGCTTTGATCGTTCCCTGGAAGACCAGTAATAGTTTCCGATGCACATCTGGTGGCATTCTGTAATCTGTGGACTATCAGAGTGTTGATGAAACACAGAAATTGCATCGGGATTGAATACAACAGTCACAATCCGCACTTTTCTCCATGGGAATAATGTCTAAAACAGTCTACGCTTTGTTCGTTCCCTGGAAGACCAGTAGTAGTTTCCGATGCATATCTGGAGGCAGTCTGTAATCTGTGGACAATCATAGTGTTGTTGAAACACAGAAATTTCATCGGGATCGAATACAACAGTCACCATGCGCACTTTCCTACATAGTAGTAATGTCTCAAACAGTCTACGCTTTGATCGTTCGTAGGAAGACCAGTAGTAGTTCCCGATGTACATCTGGTGGCATTCTGTAATCTGTGGACTATCAGAGTGTTGATGAAACACAGAAAATGCATCGGGATTGAATACAACAGTCACCATTCACACTTTTCTCCATGGGAGTAATGTCTCAAACAGACTACGCTTTGATCGCTCCCTGGAAGACATGTAGTAGTTTCCGATGCACATCTGGTGGCATTGTGTAATCTGTTTAGTATCTGAGTGTTGATGAAACACAGAAATTGCATCGGGATTGAATACAACTGTCACCATGCGCACTTCCCTCCATGGGAGTAATGTCTCAAACAGTCTACGCCTTGATCGGTCCCGCGAAGACCGGTAGTAGTTTCCGATGCACATCTGGAGACAATCTGTATTCTGTGGACTATCAGAGTGTTGATGAAACACAGAAATTGCATCGGGACTGAATACAACAGTCACCATGCACACTTTCCTCCATGGGAATAATGTCTCAAACAGTCTAAGCTTTGATCGTTCCCAGGAAGACCAGTAGTAGTTTTCGATACACTTCTGGAGGCAATCTGTAATCTGTGGACTATCAGAGTGTTGATGAAACACAGAATATGCATCGGGATTGAATACAACAGTCACCATGCACACTTTCCTCCATGGGAGTAATGTCTCTAACTGTCTACGCTTTGATTGTTCCCTGGAAGACTAGTAGTAGTTTCCGATGCACATCTGGAGGCATTCCGTAATCTGTGGACTATCAGAGTGTTGATGAAACACAGAAATTGCATCGGGATTCAATACAACAATCACCACGTGCACCTTCCTCCATGGGAGTAATGTCTCAAACAGTCTACACTTTGATCGTTCCCTGGAAGACCAGTAGTAGTTTCCGATGCACATCTGGAGGCATTCTGTAATCTGTGGACTATCAGAATGTTGTTGAAACACTGAAATTGCATCGGGATTGACTACAACAGTCACCACGCGCACTTTCCTCCATGGGAGTAATGTCTCAAACAGTTTACGCTTTGATCGTTCCCTGGATGACCACTAGTAGTTTCCGATGCACATCTGGAATCATTCTGTAATCTGTGGACCTTCAAAGTGTTGATGAAACACAGAAACTGCCAAGGGAGTGAATACAACTGTCACAATCCGCACTTTACTCCATGGGAATAATGCCTCATACAGTCTAAGTTTTGATTTTTCACAGGAAGACAAGTACTAGTATTCGATGCACTTCTTTAAGCAATCTGTTATCTGTGGACTATCAGAGTGTTGATGAAACACAGAAATTGCATCGGGATTGAATACAACAGTCACCAAGCACTCTTTCCTCCATGGGAATAATGTTTCTAACAGTCTACGCTTTGATCGTTCCCTGGAAGACCAGTAATAGTTTCCGATGCACATCTGGTGGCATTCTGTAATCTATGGACTATCAGAGTGTTGATGAAACACAGAAATTGCATCGGGATTGAATACAACAGGCACCATGCGCACTTTCCTCCACAGGAGTAATGTCTCTAAGTGTCTACGCTTTGATCGTTGCCTGGAAGACCAGTAGTAGTTTCCGATGCACATCTAGTGGCATTCTGATATCTGTGGACTATCAGAGTGTTGATCAAACACAGAAATTGCATCGGGATTGAATACAACAGTCACCATGCGCACTTCCCTCCATGGGAGTAATGTCTCAAACAGTCTACGCTTTGATCGTTCCCTGGAAGACCAGTAGTAGTTTCCGATGCACATCTGGTGGCATTCTGTAACCTGTGAGCTATCAGAGTGTTGATGAAACACAGAAATTGCATCGGGATTGAATACAACAGTCACCATACGCACTTTCCTCCATAAGAGTATTGTCTCAAACAGTCTACGCTTTGATCGTTCCCTGGAAGACCAGTAGTAGTTTCCGTTGCACATTTGGAGGCATTCTGTAATCTGTGGACCTTCAAAGTGTTGATGAAACACAGAAATTGCATCGGGTTTGATTGCAACAGTCACCATGCGCACTTTGCTCCATTTGAGTAATGTCTCATACAGTTTACGCTTTAATCGTTCCCTGGAATACCAGTAGTAGTTTCCGATGCATATCTGGAGGCATTCTGTAACCTGTGAGCTATCAGAGTGTTGATGAAACACAGAAATTGCATCGGGATTGAATACAACAGTCACCATGCACACTTTCCTCCAATCGAGTAATGTCTCTAACAGTCTACGCTTTGATCGTTCCCTGGAAGACCAGTAGTAGTTACCGATGCACATCTGGAGGCATTGTGTAATCTGTGGACTATCAGAGTGTTGATGAAACACAGAAATTGCATCGGGATTCAATACAATAGTCACCATGTGCACCTTATTCCATGGGAGTAATGTCTCAAACAGTCTACGCTTTGATCGTTCCCTGGAACACCAGTAGTAGTTTCCGATGCACATCTGGAGGCATTCTGTAATCTGTAGAGTATCAGAGTGTTGATGAAACACAGAAATTGCATCGGGATTGAATACAACAGTCACCATCCGCAATTTCCTCCATGGGAGTAACGTCTGAAACAGTCGACGCTTTGATCGTTCCCAGGAAGACCAGTAGTAGTTTCCGATGCACATCTGGAGGTATTCTGTAATCTGTGGACCTTCAAAGTGTTGATGAAACACAGAAATTGCATCGGGAGTGAATACAACTGTCACAATCCGCACTTTCCTCAATGAGAGTAATGTCTGGTACAGTCTACGTTTTGATCGTTCCCAGGAAGACCAGTAGTAGTTTTCGATGCACATCTGGAGACAATCTGTATTCTGTGGACTATCACAGTGTTGATGAAACACAGAATTTGCATCAGGATTGAATACAACAGTCACCATCCGCAATTTCCTCCATGGGAGTAACGTCTGAAACAGTCTACGCTTTGATCGTTCCCAGGAAGACCAGTATTAGTTTCCGATGCACATCTGGTGGCATACTGTAATCTGTGGACTATCAGATTGTTGATGAAACACAGAACTGGCATCGGGTTTGAATACAACAGACACGATGCGCACTTTCCTCCATGGGAGTAATGTCTCAAACAGTCTACGCTTTGATCGTTCCCTGGATGACCAGTAGTAGTTTCCGATGCATATCTGGAGGCATTCTGTAATCTGTGGACCTTCAAAGTGTTGATGAAACACAACAATGGCATCGGGAGTGAATACAACTGTCACAATCCACACTTTCCTCCATGGGAGAGATGTCTGAAACAGTCCTCGCTTTAATCGTTCCCTGGAAGACCAGTAGTAGTTTCCGATGCACATCTGGAGGCAGTCTGTAATCTGTGGACTATCAGAGTGTTGTTGAAACACAGAAATTGCATCGGGATTGAATACAACAGTCACCATGCGCACTTTCCTACATAGTAGTAATGTCTCAAACAGTCTACGCTTTGATCGTTCCTGGAAGACCAGTAGTAGTTTCCGATGCACATCTGGAGGTATTCTGTAATCTGTGGTCAATCCGGGTGTTGATAAAAGACAGAAATTGCATCGGGACTGAATACAACAGGCACCATGCTCTCTTTCCTCCACAGGAATAATGTCTCAAACTGTCTACGCTTTGATCGTTCCCTGGAAGACCATTAGTAGTTTCCGATGCACATCTGGTGGCATTCTGTAATCTGTGGACTATCAGAGAGTTGATGAACACAGAAATTGCATCGGGATTGAATACAACTGTCACCATGCGCACTTCCCTCCATGGGAGTAATGTCTCAAACAGTCTACGCTTTGATCGTTCCCTGGAAGACCAGTAGTAGTTTCCGATGCACATCTTTAGGTACTCTGTAATCTGTGGTCTATCCGGGTGTTGATAAAAGACAGAAATTGCATCGGGATTGAATACAACAGGCATCATGCGTACATTTCTTTATGGGAGTAATGTCTCAAACTGTCATCGCTAAGATCGTTCCCTGTTAGACCAGTAGTAGTTTCCGATGCACATCTGGAGGCATTCTGTAATCTGTGGATTATCAGAGTGTTGATGAAACACAGATTTTACATCGGGATTGAATACAACAGTCACCATGACCACTTTGCCCTATGGGAGTAATGTCTCAAACAGTCTACGCTTTGATCGTTCCCTGGAAGTCCAGTAGTAGTTTCCGATGCACATCTGGAGGTATTCTGTAATCTGTGGTCTATCCGGGTGTTGATAAGAGACAGAAATTGCATCGGGATTCAATACAACAGGCACCATGCGTACATTTCTCCATGTTAGTAATGTCTCAAACTGTCATCGACTTGATCGTTCCCTGAAGACCAGTAGTAGTTTCCGATGCACATCTCGAAGCATTCTGCAATCTGTGGACTATCAGAGAGTTGAAGAACATAGAAATTGCATCGTGATTGAATACAACAGTCACCATGCGCACTCTCCTCCATGGGAGTAATGTCTCAAACAGTCTACGCTTTGATCGTTCCGTGGAAGACCAGTAGTAGTTTCCGATGCACATCTGGAGGTATTCTGTAATCTGTGGTCTATCCGGTTGTTGACAAAAGACAGAAAATGCATCGGGATTGAATACAACAGTCATCATGCGCACTTTCCTCCATGGGAGTAATGTCTCAAACAATCTAATCTCTGATCGTTCCCTGGATGACCAGTAGTACTTTCGATTCACATCTGGAGGCATTCTGTAATCTGTGGTTCTTCAAAGTATTGATGAAACACAGAAACTGCATCGGGATTGAATACAACAATCACCATGGGCACTTTCCTCCATGGGAGTAATGTCTCTAACAGTCTACGCTTTGATCGTTCCCTGGAAGACCAGTAGTAGTTTCCGATGCACATCTGGAGGTATTCTGTAATCTGTGGTCTATCCGGGTGTTGATAAGAGACAGAAATTGCATCGGGATTGAATAGAACAGGCACCATGCGTACATTTCTCCATGTTAAAAATTTCTCAAACTGTCATCGCCTTGATCGTTCCCTGAAGACCAGTAGTAGTTTCCGATGCACATCTGGAGGCATTCTGCAATCTGTGGACTATCAGAGAGTTGATGAACATAGAAATTGCATCGGAATTGAATACAACAGGCGCCATGCGTACATTTCTCCATGTTAGTAATGTCTCAAACTGTCATCGCCTTGATCGTTCCCTGAAGACCAGTAGTAGTTTCCGATGCACATCTGGAGGTATTCTGTAATCTGTGGTCTATCCTTTTGTTGATAAAAGACAGAAAATGCATCGGGATTGAATACAACAGTCACCATGCGCACTTTCCTCCATGGGAGTAATGTCTCAAACAGTCTAAACTCTGATCGTTCCCTGGAAGACCAGTAGCAGTTTCGATTCACATTTGGAGGCATTCTGTAATCTGTGGTTCTTCAATGTATTGATGAAACACATAATCTGCATCGGGATTGAATACAACAATCACCATGGGCACTTTCCTCCATGGGAGTAATGTCTCAAACAGTCTACTCTTTTATCGTTCAATGGAAGACCAGTAGTAGTTTCCGATGCACATCTGGAGGCATTCTGTAATCTGTGGAATATCAGAGTGTTGTTGAAACACAGAACTTGCATCAGGATTGAATACAACAGTAACCATGCACACTTTCCTAAATGGGAGTTGTATCTCAGTCTACGCTATGATCGTTCCCTGGAACACCAATAGTAGATTCCAGTGAACATCTTGAGGCATTCTGTAATCTGTGGACCTTCAAAGTGTTGATGAAACACAGAAATTGCATCGGGAGTGAATACAACTGTCACAATCCGCACTTTCCTCAATGGGAGTAATGTCTGGTACAGTCTACGCTTTGATCGTACCCAGGAAGGCCAGTAGTAGTTTCCGATGCACATCTAGAGACAATCTGTATTCTGTGGACTATCAGAGTGTTGGTGAAACACAGAATTTGCATCGGGATTGAATACAACAGTCACCATCCGCAATTTCCTCCAAGGGAGTAACGTCTGAAACAGTCTACGCTTTGATCGTTCCCTGGAAGACCAGTAGTAGTTTCCGATGCACATCTGGTGGCATTCTGTATTCTGTGGACTGTCAGAGTGTTCATGAAACACAGAAATTGCATCGGGATTGAATACAACAGGCACCATGCTCACTTTCCTCCACAGGATTAATGTCTCAAACAGTCTACGCTTTGATCGTTCCCTGGAAGACCAGTAGTAGTTTCCGATGCACATCTGGTGGCATTCTGTTACCTGTGGACTATCAGAGTGTTGATGAAACACAGAAATTGCATCGGAATTGAATACAACTGTCACCATCCACACTTTCCGCCATGGGAGTAATGTCTGAAACAGTCCTTGCTTTAATCGTTTCCTGGAAGACCAGTAGTAGTTTCCGATGCACATCTGGTGGCATTCTGTAATCTGTGGTCTATCAGAGTTTTGATGAAATACAGAAATTGCATCGGGATTGAGTACAACAGTCACCATGCGCACTTTCCTCCAAGGGAGTAATGTCTCAAACAGTTTACGCTTTGATGGTTCCCTGGAAGACCAGTAGTAGTTTCCGATGCACATTTGGTTTCATTCTGTAATATGTGGACTTTCAGAGTGTTGATGAAACACAGAAATTGCATCGGGATTGAATACAATAGTCACCATGCGCACTTTCCTAAACGGTAGTAGTGTGTCAAACAGTCTACGCTTTGATCATTCCCTGGAAGACCAGTAGTAGTTTCCGATGCACATCTGGTATGATTCTGTAATCTGCGCACTATCAGAGTGTTGATGAAACACAAAAATTGCATCGGTATTGAATACAACAGTCCCCATCCGCAATTTCCGCCATGGGAGTAATGTCTGAAACAGTCCTCGCTTTAATCGTTCCCTGGAAGACCAGTAGTAGTTTCCGATGCACATCTGGTGGCATTCTGTAACCTGTGAGCTATCAGAGTGTTGATGAAACACAGATATTGCATCGGGATTGAATACAACAGTCACCATGCGCACTTTCCTCCACGGGAGTAATGTCTCAAACAGTCTACGCTTTGATCGTTCCCTGGAAGACCAGTAGTAGTTTCCGATGCACATCTGGTTTCATTCTGTAATATGTGGACTGTCAGAGTGTTGATGAAACACAGAAATTGCATCGGGATTGAATACAATAGTCACCATGCGCACTTTCCTAAACGGTAGTAGTGTGTCAAACAGTCTACGTTTTGATCATTCCCTGGAAGACCAGTAGTAGTTCCCGATGTACATCTGGTGGGATTCTGTAATCTGTGGACTATCAGATTGTTGATGAAACACAGAAATTGCATCGGGATTGAATACAACAGTCACCATCCGCACTTTCCTCCATGGGAGGAATGTCTCAAACGGTCTACGCGTTGATCGGTCCCAGGAAGACCAGTAGTAGTTTTCGATGCACATCTGGAGGTATTCGGTAATCTGTGGTCTATCCGGGCGTTGATAAAAGACAGAAATTGCATCGGGATTGAATACAACAGGCACCATGCGTACATTCCTCCATGGGAGTAATGTCTCAAACTGTCATCGCTGTGATCGTTCCCTGGAAGACCAGTAGTAGTTTCCGATGCACATATGGTGGCATTCTGTAATCTGTGGACTATCAAGTGTTGATGAAACACAGAAATTGCATCGGGATTGAATACAACAGTAACAATCGGCACTTTTCTCCATGGGAATAATGTCTAAAACAGTCTACGCTTTGATCGTTCCCTGGAAGACCAGTAGTAGTTTCCGATGCACATCTGGAGACAATCTGTATTCTGTGGACTATCAGAGTGTTGATGAAACTCAGAAATTGCATCGGGATTGAATACAACAGTCACCATCCGCAATTTCATCCATGGAGTAACGTCTGAATCAGTCTACGCTTTGATCCTTCCCAGGAAGACCAGTAGTAGTTTCCGATGCACATCTGGTGGCATTCTGTAACCTGTGGGCTATCAGATTGTTGATGAAGCACAGAAATGGCATCGGGTTTGAATACAACAGACACGATGCGCACTTTCCTCCATGGGAGTAATGTCTCAAACAGTCTACGATTTGATCGTTCCCTGGAAGACCAGTAGTAGTTTCCGATGCACATGTTAGGGCATTCTGTTATCTGGGGACTATCAGAGTGTTGATGAAACACAGAAATTGCATCATGATTGAATACAACAGTCACCATCCACACTTCCCGCCATGGGAGTAATATCTGAAACAGTCCTCGCTTTAATCGTTTCCTGGACGACCAGTAGTAGTTTCCGATGCACATCTGGTGGCATTCTGTAATCTGTGGGCTATCAGAGTGTTGATGAACCACAGAAATTGCGTCGGGATTGAATACAACAGTTACCATGCGCACTTTCCTCCAATAGGGTAATGTCTCAAACAGTTTACGCTTTTATCGTTCCCTGGAAGACCAGTTGTAGTTTCCGATGCACATCTGGTTTCATTCTGTAATATGTGGACTGTCAGAGTGTTGATGAAACACAGAAATTGCATCGGGATTGAATACAATAGTCACCATGCGAACTTTCCTAAACGGGAGTAGTGTGTCAAACAGTCTACGCTTTGATCATTCCCTGGAAGACTAGTAGTAGTTCCCGATGTTCATCTGGTGGCATTCTGTAATCTGGGGAATATCAGAGTGTTGATGAAACACAGAAATTCCATCTGGGCTGAATACAACAGTCACCATCTGCACATTCCTCCATGGGAGTAACGTCTGAAACAGTCTACCCTTTGATCGTTCACTGGAAGACCAGTAGTAGTTTCCGATGCACATCTGGAGGCATTCTGTAATCTGTGGACCTTCAAAGTGTTGATGAAATACAGAAATTGCATCGGGATTGAATACAACAGTCACCATGCACACTTTCCTTCATGGGAATAATGTCTCAAACAGTCTAAGCTTTGATCGTTCCCAGGAAGACCAGTAGTAGTTTCCGATGCACATCTGGAGGCATTCTGTAATCTGTGGACCATCAGAATGTTGTTGAAACACTGAAATTGCATCGGGATTTAATACAACAGTCACCATGCGCACTTTTCTCCATGGGAGTAATGTCTCAAAAAGTCTACATTTTGATCGTTCCCTGGAAGACCAGTAGTAGTTTCCGATGCACATCTGGAGGCATTCTGTAATCTGTGGACTATGAGAGTGTTGTTGAAACACAGAAATTGCATCGGGATTGAATACAACAGTCACCATCCGCACTTTCCTACATAGTAGTAATGTGTCAAACGGTCTACGCTTTGATCGTTCCTGGAAGACCAGTAGTAGTTTCCGATGCTCATCTGGAGGTATTCGGTAATCTGTGGTCTATCCGGGTGTTGATAAAAGACAGAAATTGCATCGGGATTGAATACAACAGGCACCATGCGTACATTTCTCCATGGGAGAAATGTCACAAACTGTCATCGCTTTGATCGTTCCCTGGAAGACCAGTAGTAGTTTCCGATGCACATATGGTGGCATTCTGTAATCTGTGGACTATCAAGTGTTGATGAAACACAGAAATTGCATCGAGATTGAATACAACAGTCACCATCCACACTTTCCGCCATGGGAGTAATGTCTGAAACAGTCCTCGCTTTAATCGTTTCAAGGAAGACCAGTAGTAGTTTCCGACGCACATCTGGTGGCATTCTGTAATCTGTGGGCTATCAGAGTGTTGATGAAACATAGAAATTGCATCGGGATTGAATACAACAGTCACCATGCGCACTTTCCTCCAAGGGAGTAATGTCTCAAACAGTCTACGCTTTGATCGTTCCCTGGAAGACCAGTAGTAGTTTCCGATGCACATCTGGTGGCATTCTGTATTCTGTGGACTATCAGAGTGTTGATGAAACACAGAAATTGCATCGGGATTGAATACAACAGTCACCATCCGCAATTTCCGCCATGGGAGTAATGTCTGAAACAGTCCTCGCTTTAATCGTTCCCTGGAAGACCAGTAGTTGTTTCCGATGCACATCTGGTGGCATTCTGTAACCCGTGAGCTATCAGAGTGTTGATGAAACACAGAAATTACATCGGGATTGAATACAACTGTCACCATGCGCACTTTCCTCCACGGGAGTAATGTCTCAAATGCTCTACGCTTTGATCGTTCCCTGGAAGACCAGTAGTAGTTCCCCATGTACATCTGGTGGCATTCTGTATTCTGTGGACTATCAGAGTGTTCATGAAACATAGAAATTGCATCGGGATTGAATACAACTTTCACCATGCGCGCTTTAGTACATGGGAGTAATGGCTCGAACAGTCTATGCTTCGATCGTTCCCAGGAAGACCAGTAGTAGTTTCCGATGCATATCTGGAGGCAATCTGTAATCTGTGGACTATCACAGTGTTGATGAAACACAGAAATTGCATTGGGATTGAATACAACAGTCACCATCCGCACTTTCCAAAACGGGAGTAATGTCTCAAAAAGTCAACGCTTTGATCGTTCTGTGGAAGACCAGTAGTAGTTTCCGATGCACATCTGGAGCCATTCTGTAATCTGCTGACCTTCAAAGTGTTGATGAAATACAGAAATTGCTTCGGGATTGAATACAACAGTCACCATCCACACTTTCCTCCACGGGAGTAATGTCTCAAACGGTCTACGATATGATCGTTCCCTGAAGACCAGTAGTAGTTTCCGATGCACATCTGGTGGCATTCTGTATTCTGTGGACTATCAGAGTGTTGATGAAACACAGAAATTGCATATGGATTGAATACAACAGACACCTTGCTCACTTTCTTCCACAGGATTAATGTCTCAAACAGTCTACGCTTTGATCGTTCCCTGGAAGACCAATAGTAGATTCCGATGCACATCTGGTGGCATTCTGATATCTGTGGACTATCAGAGTGTTGATGAAACACAGAAATTGCATCGGGATTGAATACAACAGTCACCATCCACACTTTCCGCCATGGGAGTAATGTCTGAAACAGTCCTCGCTTTAATCGTTTCCTGGAAGACCAGTAGTAGTTTCCGACGCACATCTGGTGGCATTCTGTAATCTGTGGGCTATCAGAGTGTTGATGAAACATAGAAATTGCATCGGGATTGAATACAACAGTCACCATGCGCACTTTCCTCCAAGGGAGTAATGTCTCAAACAGTTTACGCTTTGATCGTTCCCTGGGAGACCAGTAGTAGTTTCCGATGCACATCTGGTTTCATTCTGTAATATGTGGTCTGTCAGAGTGTTGATGAAACACAGAAATTGCATCGGGATTGAATACAATAGTCACCATCCGCACATTCCTCCATGGTAGTAACGTCTGAAACAGTCTACCCTTTGATCGTTCCCTGGAAGACCAGTAGTAGTTTCCGATGAACATCTGGAGGCATTCTGTAATCTGTGGACCTTCAAAGTGTTGATGAAACACAGAAATTGCATCGGGATTGAATACAACGTTCACCATGCACACTTTCCTCCATGGGAATAATGTCTCAAACAGTCTAAGCTTTGATCGTTCCCAGGAAGACCAGTAGTAGTTTTCGATGCACTTCTGGAGGCAATCTGTTATCTGTGGACTATCAGAGTGTTGATGAAACACAGAAATTGCATCGGGATTGAATACAACAGTCACCATGCACACTTTCCTCCATGGGAGTAATGTGTCTAACAGTCTACGATTTGATCGTTCCCTTTAAAGCCAGTAGTAGTTTCCGATGCACATCTGGAGGCATTCTGTAATCTGTGGACCATCAGAGTGTTGATGAAACACAGAAATTGCATCGGGATTCAATACAACAGTCACCATGTGCACCTTCCTCCATGGGAGTAATGTCTCAAACAGTCTACGCTTTGATAGTTCACTGGAAGACCAGTAGTAGTTTCCGATGCACATCCGGTGGCATTCTGTAATCTGTGGACTATCAGAATGTTGTTGAAACACTGAAATTGCATCGGGATTGAATACAACAGTCACCATGCGCACTTTTCTCCATGGGAGTAATGTCTCAAACAGTCTACATTTTGATCGTCCCCTGGAAGACCAGTAGTAGTTTCCGATGCACATTTGGAGGCATTCTGTAATCTGTGGACTATGAGAGTGTTATTGAAACACAGAAATTGCATCGGGATTGAATACAACAGTCACCATGCGCACTTTCCTACATAGTAGTAATGTCTCAAACAGTCTACGCTTTGATCGTTCCCTGGAAGACCAGTAGTAGTTTCCGATGCACATCTGGAGGTATTCGGTAATCTGTGGTCTATCCGGGTGTTGATAAAAGACAGAAATTGCATCGGGATTGAATACAACAGGCACCATGCGTACATTTCTCCATGGGAGAAATGTCTCAAACTGTCATCGCTTTGATCGTTCCCTGAAAGACCAGTAGTAGTTTCTGATGCACATATGGTGGCATTCTGTAATCTGTGGACTATCAAGTGTTGATGAAACACAGAAATTGCATCGAGATTGAATACAACAGTCACAATCCGCACTTTTGTCCATGGGCATAATGTCTAAAGCAGTCTACGCTTTGATCGTTCCCTGGAAGACCAGTAGTAGTTTCCGATGCACATCTGGTGGCATTCTGTATTCTGTGGACTATCAGAGTGTTGATGAAACACAGAAATTGCATCGGGATTGAATACAACAGTCACCATGCGCTCTCTCCTCCACGGGAGTAATGTCTCAAACAGTTTACGCTTTGATCGTTCCCTGGAAGACCAGTAGTAGTTTCCGATGCACATCTGGTGGCATTCTGTAATCTGTGGACTATCAGAGTGTTGATGAAACACAGAAATTGCATCGGGATTGAATACAACAGTCACCATCCACACTTTCCTAAACGGGAGTAATGTCTCAAACGGTCTACGATTTGATCGTTCCCTGAAGACCAGTAGTAGTTTCCGATGCACATCTGTTGGCATTCTGTAATCTGTGGGCTATCAGAGTGTTGATGAAACATAGAAATTGCATCGGGATTGAATACAACAGTCACCATGCGCACTTTCCTCCAAGGGAGTAATGTCTCAAACAGTTTACGCTTTGATCGTTCCCTGGGAGACCAGTAGTAGTTTCCGATGCACATCTGGTTTCATTCTGTAATATGTGGTCTGTCAGAGTGTTGATGAAACACAGAAATTGCATCGGGATTGAATACAATAGTCACCATCCGCACATTCCTCCATGGTAGTAACGTCTGTAACAGTCTACCCTTTGATCGTTCCCTGGAAGACCAGTAGTAGTTTCCGATGAACATCTGGAGGCATTCAGTAATCTGTGGACCTTCAAAGTGTTGATGAAACACAGAAATTGCATCGGGATTGAATACAACGTTCACCATGCACACTTTCCTCCATGGGAATAATGTCTCAAACAGTCTAAGCTTTGATCGTTCCCAGGAAGACCAGTAGTAGTTTTCGATGCACTTCTGGA